>NC_138995.1:60996593-62196593 GCF_964341445.2 Mesoplodon mirus | reverse complement strand
CGCCACCGGGGTGGCCTTTCGACCTCTCTGGTCTCCTTATCGCCGCACAAGTCTGTGATGTAGAAGGAGGTGGTGTTCTCGCCATGGCGAGCTCCTTGTCCCTTGGGCCCAGCAGTGGCTGCCTCTTGAAGTGATTCTGGTCCCAGGTCCACCCAGCTCAGGAAACCCATTCAGGCCCGGCTGTGTCTTGAAGTGAAGAGGACGGTGGAAGGGTCCCTCAGAGGTCTGGGAACTGGGCAGAAGTGGGGAATTGCCCTCGTGCAAAGGCAGGTCTCTGAGCACTTGCAGAGCCGGGGGTGCTGCCTTGATTTCCTTTTGGAGACTGGTCCTCACTCCGACACAGGGACCCACATTCGGCACCGGGTTCAGCCCACTCTCCTTCCTCCCATCCCCAGCGTGCCTGCCCTGGTGGTCACCCCTACCCCACCCCACCTGACCTGTGACTGTGGTTTATAGGGAGCCTCTGAGTGTGGCTGGGGGAGACAGGGTGGGAGCGGGTCCCTTTACTGATGCCCTGACAGGTATGTCAACTTCCTGCCTCAGGAGCAGGGTCTGTGGGAAAACTTGGGGTGTCTTTCATTCAGTGTTTTTGAGCACATATTGCATGCCAGGTACCGTGCTAGGTGCTGTCCAGGGTGCTCACAGCAGCCCAGCCAGGAAGGTTCTGTCTGCGTTGTCCACCATCCTGTCAGGGCACATTCTGCGTAAGGGCTGTACGGGCTGTGAGGGACCTGGCCCAGCCTTCCTCCCTGAACTCAGAGAGGTCCACTGAGTAAGTGCTGGACTTGCAGGTTAGCGTTTCGCTCAGCCCCACGGGGACCAGGAAAGAGCTGGCCTTCAGCTCCCTGAGGGTGTCAGCTGGTGAGAGCCGCGTTAGGGAAGGCCATAGCCAGGGCAGAGCCAGTGCTGGCAACCACCTTGGGCCTGAGCTCACTCACTTACTTAGTGAGTGTTCATTGGCAGTGGCTGGGCACCAGTGAATGGGATGAGGCCCTGCACCCCGAGAAATTACCTCCTGGGGTTTGGGTGCCATCTCCACAGTTCACCAGCCCCCAGACCTCGGTGCACCTCAGTTTCCTCACCTGTAAAATGGGGCCATCGGTTCCTTCCTTGGGGGCGATTGTGAGGGTAGATTGAGATAATGGCTGTGTGGGCCTGGGAACGGTGTCGGGGGTGCAGCTAACGTGGTTTGTCCACTTCATGTGTCTGGCGTGTTGTCCGCAGAATGCCCCCATTCCCGCAGACCCAGAGGCCTAGGGCTGGAGGCAGTGACGTCACACAAGAGGCTTCTCAGGGGGCTGCAGGCTCTGGAGGAGATGCGCCCTGAAAGGGCAGTCGCGGGGCGACATGTGAGCAGCCAGTCCAGAGCTTGCTCGGGGACAGGGTGGTACCAGGGGACGTGGCCTGGGCTCGACGCACACATGGAGGTGGGTCGGCCAAGGGGGTGGCAGGTGTGAAAAGCCTGGTGCACATACTCAGGCAGGACTGGGACAGTGAGTGCTGACGAGCAGAAAGTCCTGGGTGGGGAGCTCCGGGAGATGGTCAGGGGCCCTTGGGGTCTTTGTGCAGAGACGGGGGAGCCACCTCAGGGTCTCCTGGGGGGGACAAGCATGAGGTGCTCATGTTTGTGTTTCAGAAAAGCGTCCTGAGTGGGGTGGGGTGCAGGGCTATGGGGGCTATCCCGGCATGCTGTCGGACAGGACCCATGAGGCCTGCGGGACTGGGTGCTCTCAAGTGCCCCCTATGTCCACCAACTGTCTGGGGTCGGTGTCTGCTGCTCTCTCCCGAGGTCATGGCTCGGCCACTCCACCTTCAACCGTAGGTGGCCAGGGCTTAGGAACTGACATGAGTCCCGGCAGGGATTGCAGATTTAGAGCCACTTGTTTCCAGTCACTGAGAAGTCACCCTGAGGGTTGGGAGGAGATAAGTGAGGCTCCTGAGGAGGCTGGAAGGGAGAGCTGCATGCTGGTGGCGTCTTGAAGGAACCGAGGGGCAGAAGGCCAGTTGCCTGCCCGTGGCCACACATGCCACCCAACTCTGCCCCGCTTTCAGCCCCAGCTGCTTCCCGAGTCGAGCGTCTTTCTCCCCTGGGCTGGTGCCCCGTCTGGCGGGCATGCTCTCGGTGGTTGGGATGGTGTGGGCCAGAAACAGCGAGGGAGGGCTTTGTACGAGAGGGACTGGCTTGTGCATCTTGGAGGTTCCGGGAGGGGCATCCTGGCCTCTGGGTCTGTCTTCAGTGGTTTCTGCTTCAGGTGGTCTTCACAAGGTGGCTGACGTGCGTGAGCTCTGGTCAGCGCCTGCACGGTGCTCGGGGGGCCCAGCTTACCTGGGTGTGGTTGCCCGTACAGTGGGGTGACCACAGCCCCTCCCAAGGGCCATAGGCACAGCACCCGGTGCATAGGGAACCTGAGTGGGCAACAAGTGGCCTGGGAACTGGCGGCCAGCTCAGGGCGGGTCTCTACCCGGTGGTCGATGCTGGGAGCCTATAGAAATCTTCAGAGGAGCAACCAAATCCCTGCTCGTCGAGGGCTTGGACCCACCTGGCACCTAGTCAGTGCTCCACCCGAGATGGCCCTAAGGCCAGTGCTGGGTGGGGTGGGCCACAGCCAGGTGTACAGGGTCTCCAGTGCTGGCCAGCGAGCTGCCATCCTCCAGTGGTGGGCGCTGGCTTTCCACCCTCCCTGATAAGGTGGTTCCCTGACCTGGTTCCTTGCGGCCCCAGGCAGCGGCTGTTCTGGGAGCTGCCACCCCCTCCCCTCAAACTTTTCCTCTTCCTGTTGTGGCACTGGGTACGGGGGCTTGGGGTGTGTGTGTGTGTGTAGTGTCCAGGCAGCGGCCACAGCCTGGAGACAGTCGCAGACCTTCCTTCCTCTGCCTCTACCCCACACCCTGCACACAGCATGGAGATTGCTGGGCTGTATGGCAACCGTGCTGGCTGTCATGGGGCATTTTAATTTGTTCAGCAATGCAGATTGAAGCGAGTCTGATGCCAGAGGTTCCAGGATGAGCACAGTTCCAGCCTAGATGTGGGGACAGTGGACACAGGCCCTGGGGGGGGGACAGGATCATGGCGGCTCCATGCACAGCGTCGGGGCTGTTTTCCACGGGGCCTGTGTGTGGTCGCACCCAGGGGTCTTCCCCAGGCCTGGGGGCTCGGCAGTGGACAGGACAGTCGCCCATAGGGTGGTCCTCGCAGGCTGGGAGGTGGAGGGAAGCGGGCGGGGTCGGACCCCACGTGGTGACAGCCCCTGCCTGCAGGGCGCCATGTTTTGGAAGTTTGACCTGCACACGAGCTCGCACCTCGACACGCTGCTGGAGCGGGAGGACCTGAGCCTGCCCGAGCTGCTGGACGAGGAGGACGTGCTGCAGGAGTGCAAGGTCGTCAACCGAAAGCTGCTGGACTTTCTGCTGCAGCCGCCACACCTGCAGGCCATGGTGGCCTGGGTCACCCAGGAGCCACCGGCCAGCGGCGAGGAGCGGCTGCGCTACAAGTGAGCCCCGCCTGTCGGTCCCCCACGGTGGGACACCCCGACTTGCTGTGGACATTGTTGACTCCGTTTTTGTTACGGGACTTCCCAGACATCTCCCAGACGGAGGGCTGGGCAGAAGGAACCCAAGGGCCCTTCCCCAGCCGTCAGGGGCACCGTGTTTGGGCAGTCTGTTTCATTGGCCCACACCCCACCCCCACTTTATTTCCATGGTTTATTCCTTTGGGTTTTTGTCCCCTTTTTGGAGTATGGGCAGCGTGAGGCCTGCCCCCTCACCCCCCACGTCCCCAGTGCCCAGCGCGATGCCAGGTGCTAAGGGTGTGCCTGCGCCCCCTCCCCCATGCTCTTCTGCCCTGCCCTCCCACCGTAGGGCCCTCGGGTGTGCCAGGGAGGGTGGGCGAGGAGGGCAGGGCCCTGCTGAGGGTCAGTGGGAATCGTCTCCCTGACGGGAGGCTTCTGTCTGCCCTGGTCTCTGCTGCCCTACTTTTTTTTTTTTTTTTTAATTTATTTTTGGCTGCGTTGGGTCTTCATTGCTGTGCGTGGGCTTTCTCTAGTTGCGGCGAGCGGGTGCGGGTGCTACTCTTCGTTGCGATGTGCGGGCTTTTCATTGCAGTGGCTTCTCTTGTTGCCGCTGTAACTAAGCATGGGCTTAGTTGCTCCGCGGCATGTGGGGTCTTCCCAGACCAGGGCTCAAACCCGTGTCCCCTGCATTGGTAGGTGGATTCTTAACCACTGCACCACCAGGGAAGTCCCTTTGCTGCCCTTCTTGAGCCCTGCTCAGTCTGTCCTGGACAGTCCTCCTGGTTCCCTGGTGTTGCCCTCTCCCTGGCTCCTCACACTGTAGACACGCAGGTGGTCCTTACGAGCTCTGCATCTTCTGTCCCCGGAGGTCTTGAGCCAGATGGGGAGTGGGTGACTGCTTCTCATTTTGCCCTTTGTGAAGTGGGGGTCTGTGAGGTGCTGCCAGCTGCTTAGTGTGGGGTCTGGTGCACAGTGGGGACCTCTGGGGGGGCCAGCAGAGTGTCCCCCAGTGTTCATCTGTCACTTACCTGCCCCCACGTGTGTCTTCTCCCTTCTTTGCTTTGTTCACCCGGCCTCTGTACCCCCTTGAGCGTGTCCAGTGGCCCCGTGGACTGGGCTTTTGCTCATAGTAGCAGGGAGCCTCCATTCTGACACCTGTGCCGAGCTGCCCCTGGGGTCCCTGCCCTGCCTCAAGGAACCCGCTTCCCAGAGGCCTTGCAGTTTATGGGGCAGAGATGGAGAAGGTTGTGGTCCCCCAGGGCCCTGGGTGGCACACTGGGTGGGGCAGCCCTCTCCTGGGTGTACAAGGAGGTGAGGGGATGAGGTTGGATTTTAGAAGGGTCATCGGGGCTGGGCCTGGGTCAGACTGGAGGGTTGGGGGTAGAGGGAATAGAGGGACAGGTGTTGGTAGGGGGTCAGGTCCAGGCTCAGGAGGCTGGATGCTGCCTTGGGGGGTGGGGAGCATGAATGGGCTGCGACTGGGAGGCGGGGTGGTTTGGCCTCCGCCCCCACCGTGCCCTCCCCACCCCTTTCTGGGTGTGTCAGGTACCCCAGCGTGGCCTGCGAGATCCTGACGTCGGACGTGCCCCAGATCAACGACGCGCTGGGTGCGGACGAGTCCCTCCTGCACCGGCTTTACGGCTTCCTGCAGAGCAGCGGCAGACTCAACCCGCTGCTGGCCAGCTTCTTCAGCAAGGTCATGGGCGTCCTCATCAACCGCAAGACCGACCAGGTGCCTGGGGCCCCAAGGAAGGTGGGCGGTTGGTCGTGGGGCCGGGTCCTGCGCTGACGTGCCAGTCCCTGTGTCCCCAGCTCGTGTCCTTCCTGCGGAAGAAGGACGATTTTGTGGACCTGCTGCTGCAGCACATCGGCACCTCGGCCATCATGGACCTCCTGCTGCGCCTCCTCACCTGCGTGGAGCGGCCGCAGCTGAGGCAGGACGTGGTCAACGTGAGTGCCGAGGGGCCGCAGCGGGGCAGCGGGGCAGCTGGGCAGGGGTGGGCAGCAGGGGCGGGGTCAGTGAGCGCAGCTCCACCTTCTCGCCCCCAGTGGCTCAACGAGGAGAAGATCGTCCAGCGGCTCATCGAGCAGATCCACCCATCGAAGGACGACAATGTGAGTGCAGCCCACCCACCTGATGTTTCCAGCCTCCGCCCCACACCAGCTTGTCCCTCCACTCCCTTCTTAAATGAGTTGATGAGAAAAGGAAGCATTTGGAACTGTGTGTATTTGAGCGGGGGGCTCCTGCTGAGAACAGAAAAGGCGTGTACACACATGGAACGTTTCTCAGGAACTTGGCCCATCATCCCTTGAGGGGTCAGGGCTCTGAAGGGGGTCCTTTGGCCCTGGCCCCTCGCTGCTGCCCTGCCCAGGGGCCCCTCTCCTCCTCCCCTCTGTTGCTGGCTCTGTGGCCTGGTGGCTCTTCCTGTCTCTTGTGCCTGGATCAGCTCTGCCGGTCCTTCAAAGAAGCCACCCAGGAGCCGTGAGTCTGTCCTCCCGGCCCACTGGCTTGTAGGCACAGGTCCACAGGCGTAGGTAGTCAGCACCAGGCACTCAGCCAGTGCCTGGCCTGGGAGAGTGATGACTGTCCAGGCCTTTGTGGCAGAGGGACTAGGGGTATCTGCCATGAGCCAGGTGGCAGGGCATCTGTGAGGGGCTCTGAAGTGTGGCCCGTGGCCTGGTTGGTCTGCATGGGTTGGGGGTCTGTGTGGGTGGGCCCTGGAAGCACATGTTGGGTTAGACTCAGAGCTCTGCTTATGGTTCTCTTTGTTTATTTTGAAACAACTTTATTACATACCACATAACTCACCCATTTAAAATATAGGATTCAGTGGCTTTTAGTATATTCATTGGGTTGTGCAGCCCTTGCCACGTTGATTTTAGAGTATTTTTCATCACTCCACAAAGGAAACCCTGTACCCATTAGCTGCCGCTCCCCATTTCCCTCATGGTTGCTTGTTCCACACCAGCCACCAGTTTGCTTTCTGTCTCTGGGTTTGCCTGTTCTGGGCGTTTCGTATAAGTGGACTGCATGATGCAGGGTTTTCTGTGGCTCGCCTCTTCACCTTAGCGCCAGGTTGTCTGTGTTCATCCGTGTTGTAGTGTGTGTCAACGCTTCATCCTTTTCTAAGGCCAAAGAACGTTTCAGTGTGTGGGTAGACCACGGTTGCTTATCTGTTCACCAGGTGGGGACACCCGGGTTGTTCTCCTCTGTAGCTACTGTGCATAGTGTGGTGTCGGTGTGGGGTGTCTCCTTTTCCAAGAAGTCGTCTTTGGTTTCCCTTTCTCTCTGTCGTCTCTGCCTTCCCAGCGTTCGGTGCTTTTGTTCTCTCCCTCGGCACGTGTGTCCCGGGGTCTGTGTGACCCTCTGTCCTCAGGGGCGGGTGCCCAGTCTTCAACCTGTGGGGCTTCCCGACACAAGGGCGCGGCCGGGGTGTCAGCTCTGTCTCCCCCCTCCCCCAGCAACATTCCAACGCCTCCCAGTCCCTGTGCGATATCGTCCGCCTGAGCCAGGAGCAGATGATCCAAGTGCAGGACAGCCCGGAGCCTGACCAGCTGTTGGCCACCCTGGAGAAGTGGGTTTGCGGGTGGTGCCCAGTCCAGAGGGAAGGGGGAGCCATCTGGGGGCCCTCCTCCCTGACGCTGGCCACCCCGGCCCCAGGCAGGAGACGATCGAGCAGCTTCTGAGCAACATGTTGGAGGGGGAGCAGAGCCCGTCTGTCATCGTGAGCGGGATCCAGGTGCTACTGACGCTGCTGGAGCCCAGGAGGCCCAGGTGAGAGGCCGGCCTCCCTCCCCACGTGACCCCTGGAGCCCCACCCTTCAGTTCCGGGGTGGGGGTCGCATGGGTTCCGGAGAGGAGGCCTCTTGTTCCCTTCTGGCAGATGAGGAAACGGCGAGTAGACCGCCTGTAGCCTCGAGCTGGGCTTTGGGATCCGGGCTGCTAGGGCGGGTCACTGCCCCCAGGATCCCGGGCTCCCAAGGGCAGCAGCTTCTCACTCCCTCCCAGGTGTGGCTCACACGTGCAGACGTGTGCACACACGTGCATGTGCACAGGGTGTCTGGGCGGTTCACTCTGCCCTCTACCGTCCCTCTGCAGGTCCGAGTCTGTGACTGTGAACAACTTCTTCAGCAGCGTGGATGGGCAGCTGGAGCTTCTAGCCCAGACACCCCTGGACAACGCCGTGTCCAGCGTGGGGACCCTGCATGCCCTGCGCCCACGGCTCAGCCGCTTCCACCAACTCCTGCTAGAGCCGCCTGAGGTGGGTAGGGCGCGTGGGGGAGGGGTGGCAGCAAGGGCGCCCCGCAGTCAGGGCAGTGCTGGGGCAGGAACTGAGTTGCTCCTGTGCCTGCAGCTGGAGCCGCTGCGCACGACATGGGGCAGCCTGGCCCCGCCGCTGGGCAACACGCGGTTGCACGTGGTCAAGCTGCTGGCCAGTGCCCTGAGCGCCAGCGACGCGGCCCTGACCCAGGAGCTCCTGGCGCTGGACGTGCCCAACACCCTTCTGGTACAGGGGACGAAGGGCAGGGGGTGGAGGGGGCGCTGTGCGGAGGGGTGGCTGGGCGGGGAGGACGGGGGCTGGGTGGGGGCCGCTCGAGCCAGCCTGTGCCCCTTCCCCCCAGGACCTCTTCTTCCACTATGTGTTCAACAATTTTTTGCACGCCCAAGTGGAGGTGTGTGTGAGCACGATGCTGAGCTCTGGACCTCCTTCCAACAGCAGCTCTGACGCGCCTGCCCAGAACCCTGTCGTGAAACACGTGAGTGGGGCTCCTAGGTCCCCCTTGGATCTCGGGGGGTCGGCTCTGCCCCACACCTGCCCCTCACTTGCTGGGCGCTGCCAGGCCACTCACGTGCCAGGGACTGGGGGCTCAGCCTCTTCCTTAGGTTGAGAGCCTTGGAACGTAGAGGGTGACATGTGGGGGTGGGGATGAGTGGAGTGGTGACCTTGGGGGACAGTGGGTGTCCTGGGGGGACCAGGAAGGGTTCTCCCAGGGTGATGGCCACCTCGCTAGTGGAGATGCCTTTCTGGTTGTAGCCCGGGGCCTAGGGAGGAGCTGACCAGTGGGGCGCTGGGGGTTTGGACAAGCAGGAGTTGGAGGCAGGTGGAGTGGCTCTGGGGTTTGCTGGGTGGGCTGAGCGGGCATCACACAGGCAGGGGGCGTTTCTGGGTGAGCAGAGGAGGACCGTACGTGTGCACACTCGCACGCTCCTTGTAGGCAGACCAGGGGCTTGGAAGCGGGCTGGGGTAGCAGGGCCCAGCCGTGGTCCCACCCCACGCCGGCCCCTCGCTGCTCCCCCCAGCTGCTGCAGCAGTGCCGCCTGGTGGAGCGCATCCTGACCTCCTGGGAGGAGAACGACCGCGTGCAGTGAGCGAGCGAGCGTCGGGGCCTTCCCTGGGGAGGGCAGGGCAGGGCTGGGTGGGCGGGGCGGGTCTGTGTCCAGCCGCGGCCCCTCTCGCCCAGGTCTGCAGGGGGCCCTCGGAAAGGCTACATGGGCCACTTGACAAGGGTGGCCAACGCCCTGGCGCAGAACTCGGAGAAGGGGCCCAACGCCGAGCAGCTGGGGCAGCTGCTGAAGGGTGAGGGCTGGGGCTGGCCTGGGGGCGGGAGGAGGCTGGGCGCCCAGGGCCTTGTGTCCTCACACTCCCCTTCCCCCAGCAGAGCTGCCAGAGGAGCAGCGGGAGCGGTGGGAGGCGTTCGTGTCGGGACCCCTGGCGGAGACCAACAAGAAGAACACCGTGGACCTGGTGAGGCCCCTGCACCCAGGCGCGCCCACGTCAGCCCTCGCCGGTGCTCCTCCTCCTGGTCCAGCCCAGACGCCCCTCCCTATGGCCCCAGCTCGCGTGCGTCCTCTCTGGGGGCTCCGCAGGCCCTGACCCCTGACCCCCACCCCATCCCTGCTGCCCAGGTGAACACCCACCACCTGCACTCCTCCAGCGACGACGAGGATGACAGGCTCAAGGAGTTCAACTTCCCGGAGGAGGCAGTGCTGCAGCAGGTGGGGGCGGTGGGCGGGGGGGCGGGGGGGCTGTTCTGGACGCCCGGCCCTGACTGCACCCTACACCCTGGCAGGCCTTCATGGACTTCCAGATGCAGCGCATGACCTCAGCCTTCATCGACCACTTTGGCTTCAACGACGAGGAGTTTGGGGAGCAGGAGGAGAGCGTGAAGTGAGTGTGGCCCGTGTGAGACCGGGGCAGGCGGGGCCCACGGGCCGCGTGACGCGAGGGGTGTGAGGTGGCCGGCCAGCACGCGCTCCTCCCACCGTCCTCCCCCCATCCTCCTCGTGTCCCTACGTGGGGCTCAGCCGGGAGAGCAGCTGGCCTCGGCCCTCTCCCCGCCTCTTGAGGACCAGGCAGGAGGCATGGGCATCCTGGGACACGGGGGCTGGCTGTGCAGAGCTGGGCTGCGGAGCTTGTGGGACAGATACTCGCAGACTCAGAGCTGGCCTACCTCCCCCCGCGGAGGCCTCAGGGCCTCATGAGAGATGGTTTTCAGTGACCAGGTCTGATTATTTGTGTTTGTCCTGTAACACTTTGACAGCAGTCGCTTCTGGGCTTGCGCTCGTGACCTGCCTTCTTTATTGTCCAAGTTTTTAGCTGACAGAGAAAAATTAAAAGTTTTAGTGTTTTATCAATTTCACGAACAGCCTTTCAACGGCAACGGGTAGATAGCGAAGGGAAGGTCAGGCAGGGAGAGTCTGAAGGGGAGACTGTATCGGGGTGGGAGCGGAGCCACCGCCTGTGGACTCACACTGGGCCCTGGGGGCCATGCAGGCTCCTGGGGGATGTGCTCGGTGACCAGCGCAGCCAGTGCTGTCAGAGCAGAAGATGAGTCCGTGACACCCAAGAAAAAGTGGAACAGTCACCGAAGGGCGTGCCATGGGGGTGTTCCTGAGTTGGGCAGTGACAGAAAGGCCCGGCTGGCCCCTTAGGGGCTGCATGTGGGGGCCGGGGCCCTGGCCTGGTCTGTTTCATCACAGGCAGCATGCCGGGCCCTCTCAGGTGTTGCCCAGTTACGTGCCATGACGACCCTCTGCTCAGGGCTCAGGAGCCCACCTGCAGCCGGGAGACGCAGCACTGTCACTCACCCCAGGGCACTCACCAGTTACTGTGGGAGGGTCAGCTGTGGTCTCTTGGGCCCACAGCCAGACAGAGACCCTGTAGGACTCAGAAGTGAGGTTCGTGTCTGCTGCTCTGTCCCGCACAGCGCCTGGTGCTGGGAGGCCCCTGGGGAGGAAGGACACTGGCCAAGGAAGACACCACCCCTCCTGGCGGGGGTGTTGACACTCGGTGCATGGCCTCAGCTTAGCCGGCTGCCCTTTTGGGATGAAATTGTGTTGCTTCTTCTGTCAAGATAAATTCCAGTGAGGTTAAAAGCTTTAAATGTAAGAAAAAAGTAAAGCTGTGAAGCATTCTGGAACAGAAAATGGACGAGTATCTTAATCTCAGGGCTGAAGGTGCTGCTCGCAGGGCTCTGGTTGCCGTGCCCACCAGCTGTGCGAGCGGCCTGCTCCCTCTCTGTGAAGGAGATGAGAATACCTGCCCTGGTGGTGGCTGTGAGTCCATCTGTCACGTGCTTGGACTACGGCTGGTGCCAAGTTAGCACTCAGAGATTGTTAATGTACTTCCTGAGTCAGAGAGACAGATAACAACCTGGGGAGTATCCCTACCACATGGCGTGGAGCCCAGACCTCGGCATAGATACAAAGTGCTCTTTCCACAGAACAGGAGGAGGACGGACTGGTGCCCCAGGAAAAAAAGGGGGTGCAGGATGCAAACAAAACAAGTAGGAGGCTGTTGAAAAATTGCACAGTCTGCGGGTAGGAGTATAAATTGACAAATCTCTTTCCACAATTTGTGTCAGTATTTTAAATGCATGGATTTAATTCCTTAACCCAGGAATTGCACTTCTGTGAGGCCTTCTGAAAGAGAGAGAGTTGAGCAGAGATGGGTGTGGGCGGATGTGGACACTGAAAGGCTGGAAGTTGGAGGTGATGAGCACCACACTCCCCACGAGCCCTAGGATCACTCGCCCCCATCTGGGTCCTGCCTCGGGCTGGCAGTGGGACCCACACAGAAGCGTTTTTGTTTCAGCTCCAAGGCTGAGTCCTTTGGCCCAGGCTGACCCTCTTTGGGCTGGGGCGATGCTTTGTGTGGGGCGGCCCGTGTGAGGCTGCATCCAAGTCAAGTCTCTGTGGACGGTGAGCCGTCTTCTGGGGGAAGTATGTGCAGAGAAAATAAATAATCTCACCCAGCATGTGATCTCAAACCCTAAAAACAACCTCTCCAGCTAGGTGCTGTGTCCTTTATTTTACGGTAGAGGAAACAGGTTCAGGAGTCTTAGGTGGGGCCTGACCCCGTCTCTTTGTGGGACCTCACTCGGCTGGGGGTGTGCAGCTTGGGCGACTCACTCAACTCCGCTCTGCAGACATCTGTGCTGACGGAGGGTGCTGCCAGAGTTGATTTGGGGGTACAGATCAGCTTTAGCGAGGAGGTGCGTTCGCTGGTACAGGGCCCGAGGAGAGCGAGGGTCGTCCAGCGAGGGGATGAGAGGGGGAAGTGGCCCGAGCCTCCCCTCACTGCCCCTGTGCTTCTTCCGCAGCACGCCTTTCGACAAGACGGCCAACATCACCTTCTCCCTCAACGCAGATGACGACAACGTGAGTGCTGCCCCGACCCCTGCTGGTGGGGGCGGGCTGCAGGCAGTCAGCTCACCTCACCCCCCCCCCGCCCCCGCAGCCCAACGCCAACCTGCTTGAGATATGCTACAAGGACCGGATCCAGCAGTTCGATGATGAGGAGGAGGACGAGGAAGAGGGCCAGGGTTCGGGGGGGTCTGATGGAGAGGATGGTGCCTGGCAGGGCGGCCAGCTGGCCAGGGGGGCCCGCCTGGGCCAGCCCCCAGGTGTGCGGTGAGTACCCTCCTGCAGGCTCCCCAGCACAGCAGGGCCACAGGGCCCATGTAAAATGGTTTTCACCAGCTGGAGTGAGTGAGAAAAATAAGGAGAATGTAGTGTGTGTATTATTTGGGGCGCTTTCAATTGTGAGTGATAAAAACCCAATTCAGATGAGTTCAGTTACAAAAGGAGTAGGATAACCGCCTGTGCAAGGCTGGAACAGTAGGTGGGTCCTTCAGGTACAGCTTGGTCCAGGTGCGAATGGAACCATTATCTGCCCCCACCCCCACTCTCCTCTCCCCTGCGGTAGCTGTCGGGCAAGTGAGGTGTTCTTCCCAAAAGGGCAGTAAGTGTCCTGTCGGCTCCTTCCCCAAATTCCAGTGAAATGAGACATGATGATTGTCCCTCCCTCACAGTCCCAGCATGCAGGTCAGTAAGCTGTGACCTGCTCTTTGTACAAGAAGTACATTATTTTTTCTCTTGCTGGCTGGCCCCAGAATCACTGACTAAATGCATTTCGGTGGCATAGACTTGCCAATGTGAATACCGACTCAGGGCCTGCAACTTGACCCCTGTGGCTTCTGATTTGAGGGTTAGAGTGTTTTAACATTTTTAATTGACGGGTGACAGACAAGTAGACGAATCTTAAGTGTCCGGACACGTGGACATCCCTTTGCCAGCACCCAGAGGAGGGAGCAGAACCATCCTTGTACCCCTGTGCCCCCTGCTGGCCGCCCTCCGAGGGTGATGCTCTCCTGACTTCTTGCCCTATAGATTTTGCCTCTTCCTACGTGTGAGGCCCATCCCTCGGGTAGGTGTGGTTGTGTGTCACTTGCCATCCACTGGTGTGTCATTGTGTGCCTGCCAAGTTGATTTGCGCTTATGGGTGTCATTGCCAAATCCAAGGTTGTGATGCATCCCTGTGTTTTCAATGTCAGCTCTTAATGTTTAGGTTTTTGATCCAGCTTGAGCTAGTTTTTTAGATGTGGTGTGAGGTGGGAGGGTCCAGCCTCATTCTTCTGTGTGTGGGAATGCCAGTGTCCCAGCATCACAGATGTTGAAGAGACTCCCTACTCACTGGATGGTCTTGACACCTTTGTCAAAAATCTTTGTACTGTACGTGCGAGGGTTTATTTCTGGCCTCTGTCTTCTGGTCCGTTGGTCTGTACACCTCTCTGTGGCGGGGCCACCCTTGATTACTGTTTCATCGTAGTGAGTTCTGAAATTGGAAATGTGAGCACCCAGTTTGTTCTTCTGTTTTAAGTTGTGTTGATCATTCCAGGTTCCTGGAGATTCCAGGTGAATTTTAGGATCAGTTTGTCAATTTCAACAAAGAAGCCAGCTGGGATTCTGAGAGGGATTGCCCTGAATCTATAGGGCAGTTCAGGGAGTGTTGCTATTTTAACAATATTTTGTTTCCCAGTCCATGAACATGGGATGTCTTTACATTTATTTAGGTGTTCATTATTTTTCACAGTGTTTTGTAGTTTTCAGAGTATAAGTTTTATGCTGCTTTTGTTAAATTTATTCCTAAGCATTTTTTTCTTTTTGATACAATCCTGAGTGGAATTGTTTTCTCAAAGTCATTTTGAAGTTGTCATAAGTGTGTAAAAATACAAGTCTCTCGCACATTGATCTGGTATCCTGCATTCTTGCAGAACTTGCTTGTTCTAACAGTTTTAGAGAATTCCTTAGGTTTCTATATACAAAATCACCCTTTCTGCAGTTAGAGATAGTTTTGCTCCTTCCTTTCCAAGTGGGAAGAGCAGGTCCCCATGTCACTTCCCTGATCTGGGGGAACATCGGGTCTCCCTGTTGAGTGTGACATGGGTTGTGGGTTCTGGAGATGCCCTCCAAGGTTTCCAGGTTCAGGAAGCTCCCTCTACCCTGTCTGTCTACCCAAGCGTCTGGCTCGTTGTCACTGTACAGACAAGCCCCTTTTGGTCACGGCAGTCAGTGACCATCTAGCAGCATCCATGTTTGCTTAGCGGTTCCCTGTTGGACACGGTGTCTGCGTGTTAGTCAGCACTCAGCCGTTACGTTTGGAGCAGCTGCACTGCTGGACTTTGCCCTCCTCCGAGGCTATAATGGATGGAGGAAGAGTGCGGAGTCAGCCTTCCCTGCGAAGGCTGTGCAGGGGGTGGGAAGTGTCCCTGTTCCTGCTGAGGGCTGGGTGGGGCTTTTCCGCCCCTGTGCTGCTGGCCACGCTCTTTCCAGAGGGCACTCAAGTTCCCACCTGCCTTCCCACCACCATGGGACATGGGCTCGTTCTCTGGGCCTCTTCCCTGCTGCCCCCTCCTCCGTCCCTTTGATTCCTTCCCATCGTTTGCCTGGAGCCGGCCTTGGTGGGGTCAGGAGGGTGCCCAGCACAGTGGCTGACTGACAGGTGTCCCTGGGGCAGGAGCGGAGGCAGCACAGACAGCGAGGAGGACGAGGACGATGAGGAGGACGAGGACGACGAGGATGGTGACCGGCGGGTGGCCCGTGGCAGGGCTGGGCCCACCCCTCATCCCAGCCCCGGGCCCCAGCCTCCAGGTGGGTGCATGCGCGGGGCGGGCGTGGTCGGGTGCATCTGGCTGGCTGCCTCTGTGCTCACCCCTGTGCTGCTCTACCTGTCCAGGCCCCAGCTGGACAGCTACCTTTGACCCAGTGCCTGTGGATACCCCAACTGGCCCCCAAGCCTGCAGGGAGAAGGAACCGCACTCTGGGCCCCCTGCCCCACAGGAGCCCCGCAGCGGGCCCCCAGACCTCCCTGCCCCGAGCCCAGCTGGCCCTGCGGCCCCCAGCACCCTGCAGCTCAGGTGAGGCCTAGTGGCGGGTGCCCAGGGCCTGGTTGTCTCAAGCTCCAGCGCCGACCCCAGCTGCACCTTAGGCTCCTTCTCTTGCCTCCTAGGTCTCAGGATCCCATCCCTTCCTCAGCACCTCAGGAAGCCACAGACGGCAGCAAAGTAGCGGAGCCCTCGGGTGAGCCACTCTCTACCCGCTCCCCATCCTGCCCACCTCACCCTCAGCCCTCCCGTACACAGCCTTCCCCTGGCCTTGTCCACACCTGGTCCTGAGGAGCGAGGCTGGTGTTAAGCTCGCCGAGTCTCACACCTCTGGGCCACTCTACTCCGCACAGCCCCCTGCCAGGCCTTGGTCAGTGTTGGGGACCTCCAGGCCACCCTCAGAGAGACGCACTCTGCCCCCAGCTCCTTGGACAGGTAAGTGGCTAGGGAGCAGCCGCTGGGGGGCCAAGAAAGGGAGAATCTGGGGAGGCGGGTAGAGCCTGGTCCCTGGGCTGTCCCTGCCCTGGAGCTACTCCACGTGGCCCTTGCAGAACCCTCCTCTGCCCAGGTGTGCGCCACTGCCTCAGAGCTTCGGGAGGCTGAAGGTCTAGGGCTGTGCCTCTGCCCACACGTGGCCACAGGAGAGGATCCTGGATCCCAGGGTCCCGCACTCAGCCCTGGGGTGGGAAGGCCTAGTAGGGTCAGAAGGGGGCTGGAGTGTGCAGAGCTCGTGTCCCACTAACCTTGAGCTGCTCCTGCCAGTGGGCGGCTCCCAGGGGTCTTCGGATGTGAGGGACGCCCCTGAGCCGTGCACTCCTTCCCTGCTTACACAAGCAGGGGGCTGAGGGTTGAGAGTGCCCAGGAGGGTGTCAGTGACAGTAACCCCACGGGTACCCCTACAGTGCAACCAGAGACCCTGCTACCTCTGTCCCGGCCCCCAGGGCCCACCAGCCCCCCCAGACCACGGAGGGGGTGAAGAGCCCAGAGTCCTTGGGGCTCCCCCAAAGCCAGAGGTAAGCATGGTGCAGCCTCACAGGGCAGCTGGTGTTACATAGGGGGCACTGACCTCCCCATGTTGTCCCTCTCCCCCAACAGTGCCCTGGCCCTCGAGCCACTTCGGATGCCCAATGGCTCTGCCCCAGGAGGGCCGGCGTCCCCGGGCTCCCAGTGAGTGGTGGGGCTGGGGGCAGAGGGTGGGCTGGGGCAGGGCAGGCAGGAACTTCACGGAGTGGCCACGGGGTGGCAGGCTCCTCACGTGGGTCTTCCTCTCGGTTCCCAGGTAACTGCCTGGTCCCAGTGGTGGCCGCCAAATCCTCCGTACTCCACGTGGACCCTGTCCGGGTGGGGGCAGGGCAGGTTCCGCAGTGGCCCTGTTGCCCCATCACCCCATCCCTACCCTACCCACCCCAGGTCCTCTCTGGACTCCCAGGAGGCTGGTGCCAGGGAGACAGGCCCCTCACCCTACCCCCATTTGCACTGAGAAAAGAAATTATGGAGTTTTGTCTCCTAGAATAGAGTCGAATAGAGAGAGAGAGAGAGAGAGAGACCTATATTATATATTATATATATATATATGTGTGTGTGTGTGTATATATATATATATATATATATATATATCTCGAGGGGAGAGAGTGGGTAGGCGGGGAGCCAGAAGGAAGCAGGACTGGGTGGCAGGGGCTTGGACCTTCACCCTGTCCCACTGGGGCTGCTGTGGTGAGGGTCCTGAGGCTGCCACCCACCCTCCCCTCCCACCATGCCCACCCACCCTCCGGTGCAGACGCCCACACCCACACTTGGCCTTTCAGCTCAGGTCCACCTTGGGGGAGGGCCCGAGTCGGGGTCGTGCCTTTGCCCAAATCCCCTTGCCTCGGACCCTGCACTTTGACCCAGGCTGGGAGCTAAAAGACCCTCCACCTGGCCCAGCCAGCTCTGTGGGAGGGAGCTGGGGGTCCTGGTCCCAGGGGGCCTCCCCGGTGACATTCCCTCGGGGCCCTGACGCACTCACTGAGACCCCCCCCATCTCCCATGGACTCTGGGGTGGGGGTCTGGCTGGGGTCCCCGTCCTACTCCCAAGGGTCTGGGGTCCAGCCCAGCTGCCAAGTGACCTTGTCCCAGCTCCCTCTCCCCAGGCTGGCGTGAGTGTGCGTGTGTTTGTGCCGAGCTTCTGTTTCATATTGCAAATGTAAACAAATAAAGGAAGACAGTTTAAGACTCTTGCTTCTCAGACCTTGAGTTCTGGGACATGGGGTCGGGGAGCCTGAGCTGTTCCCGCATCGTGGCCTCTGGGGTGGGACACTTGGAGCATGGAATTAGGGTCCTTAACCTCCATGCTCTGCTGTGGGGTAACTTCTGCTCAGACTGCTAAGCGTTTCCTGGACGAGCTGAGCACTGCCCGGCCTCACGCGGGTCTTGGTCCCAGCGAGCCGTCCCCGTCCACACGTGCAGGCTCTGGGAGGTGTGAGTGGGCTTCTAACCAGCCCCCTTCCCAGCACCCCCTCACCTGCCCAGCATGTTGCAGAAGCCATGTCCCCTGAGCCCTTTCCCCTTGGTGGAGCAGTGGTGGTTGGGGGCAGCCAACCAAGCCAGACCGTTGGGCGCCCAGCGGGTCCATGTCTTCCAACGGAAAGGTAAAGAACATACCAGGTGCGTTGGCGGACATGTGCAGGAAGCCTTCCCTGGAGCTGAGGGCTGGCACGGCCTCCTGGTTCAGCTCCTTCCTGTTGGTTCAGCAGGTGTTTGTGGTGGGGACTCCAGAGGGAAGGCCGGGGCCGAGGACGGCGAGGGGAGGAGGGAGCCTCCCGACCTGTCCCTGGGCTCTGGCCCCCACCCTTCCCCCCGGTTCATGGAGGGGAGGGCATTGAAATTCTGCACCCCGTGCCCTTCTGACCTGACAGGCACGGCACAGTGGGAGGGGCATTGGCAGCCATGGCTCCCTAGGCAAGAGAGGAAGCCAGGGGCAAGGTCTATGGAGGAGGAGAGACCCCTGGGTCCCAGTGGGTACCTTATCAGCGGGTGCCAGGCAGGGCCATCCCCAGGGTGGGGGCAGCACCTCCCTGGGCCCTGTTATCAGTCCCAGAGTCCACAGGACACTCCTCGGGTTAACGTGTAACCACACACCATCCCCTCCACCCCCAAAGCCACCGGTGCCCACATGCAGGTCACTTTGGGTGGGTCACACGTTGACATGGACATCCGGGAAGAGGGGCTGCCTGGAAAACCTCGCTTTTCAGCTCAAGTGAGAGCCACGGAGCGTGGGATGGGAGCTGGGCCTGGGCTCCTGGGAACCCACGTGATCTGGAAGAATTGGGGGGCTGGGTTCTGTGGGGTTGGACGTCCTGGTCCCTGTGCAGCTGCCCCCCTACCCTGAACAGCATGGCTGGCGTCCCTGGGTGGGGGTGGGATGGAAGCCCTGACTCCCAACTCCTGGCTGGGTGGGGCCTGACCCCCAAAGGCTGGGAACTGGCTGAGACCAAGGCCAGGAGGGATCTGGAGCCTGGTCCCAGGGCCTGGGGGCTGGGCTGAGTTCCAGTGGCTCAGCGGCTCCTTTGTCCCCCGAAGCAGCCGCATGTGGGCAGGTGGCTGAGCCTGTTCTTCCTCACCTGTGCTGTCTACTTTCTCCTCTGGAGCCCTGAGAACCAGCCGTCCTGGGTCGGTGCCCTGATCAAGTGCCTGCCCATCCTCTACCTGGTGGTGTTCCTGTGGACCGTGTACCCCAGCGGGAGCTACAGCTTGCTCCTGCAGGGGGCCCTTCTGTGCTCAGCTGTGGGGGACTCCTGCCTCATCTGGCCTGAGGCCTTCCTCCATGGTAAGAGGGACTGTGTTGTGTTGTTCCTTCTGGACCCTGGCGGAGGGGGGCGGGGTCCGGGGTGCAGGGGGTGACTCCCCAACAGAGCCCCTGCCGAGTGCTTGAGCCAGTTGGCGTATAAAGGCACTGGGAAATGGATAGCAGTGAGGGAGACATACCCAAACCTTGGCCCCCGAGGAGCTCTCCTTCCATGAGGGCACGGGCAGCATTACCTGAGGCTGTGTGAGTGTCCAGGGGTCACAGTCCTGAGGATGCTGGTCAAGGACAGCCTTGCCGAGAAGGTAAAGTCTTAAAGCGGGTGCGGGGTACCAGCCAGGTGCCCTTCCAGGGAAGGCCCTTCCAGGCAGAGGGGCAGCAAGTGCAGAAGCCCTGGGGTGGGTGTGCCTGCTGGGTGAAGCCGACTAGGGGCCCAGCAAGATGGGGTGTCAGTGGACAGTTCTGAGCAGAGTAAGGATGGAATGCAGTGCGCGTTTTTAGGTCATTTTGGCGCCAAGAGCAGGAGGAAAGAGGACCACCAAGGAGGCCAGCGTTGTAATGCTGGCAGATGGGGTGGTGTGGCCAGGGTGGGAGCTGGTGCTTGGGGACGGCCCTTTTCCTTAGGCTCTGAGGGCAACGAGGTGATGCTGGGAAGCAGGGGTCTCAGCAGGCGCACCCACCCCTGTCTCCTCCAGGCATGGCTGCCTTCGCCGTGGCCCACCTGCTGTACCTCTGGGCCTTCGGCCTCACTCCCCTGAAGCCTAGCCTCCTGCGGCCTGTTCTCCTGGCTTCCATCCCATATTATGGCCTCCTGCTTTGGCACCTCCCGCCTGACATGGTCCTGCCCCTGACAGCTTACTCCCTGGTCCTGGCCATTATGCTGTGGCGTGGCTTGGCCAGGGGCGGGAGTACTAGCTGGGGCGCCCTGCTCTTCACGCTTTCAGATGCCGTGCTGGCCTGGAATATCTTCGTCCATCCCCTGCCCCATGCCCACCTGGTGGTCATGACCACCTATTATGCTGCCCAGATGCTCATTGCCCTGTCGGCCTTCCAGAGCCCCAGGCTCAAGTCCAACTGACTAGGGGCTGAGGCACACAGATGTCCACCCCCCTCCTCCCTCAAGGACCTGGGCCCCCAAGACCAGTGAAGCCAGAGAAACACCCTTGGGGGTGAGAGCCAGTCCCCCAGACTCCCATCTGCCGGTGCCAGTCTATCTGGAGACACAGAACTGTTTCTGACCCTGATGTATTTTTCTGTTGCCTAAGTAAAGTGGGTGTTGAAATGGTGACATCTCCATTATTTGAGGAGGGGTGGGAAGGGAGGGGTGATCACAATAACAGCAAGTGGTTTGTTGTCCTTTTTTTCCCCCCCACAAAATTTACTATTTTAACCACTTTTTTTTTTTCGTTGCGGAGCATAGGCTCCGGACACGCAGACTCAGCGGCCATGGCTCACGGGGCCCAGCCGCTCCACGGCATGTGGGATCTTCCCGGACCGGGGCACGAACCCGTGTCCCCTGCATCGGCAGGCGGACTCTCAACCACTGCGCCACCAGGGAAGCCCATTTTTTAACCACTTTTAAGTGTATGACTTAGTGACGTTAAGTACATTCACAGTGTTGTGCATTGAACACTTGCTGTGAGATCTACCCTTGGACCACGTTTTTACATGTACAACGCAATGTTGTTAACTATACCCCCAGCAGACTCCCTGTGGACCAGTCCTGGTGCCCAGGACTTAGGGGATATGGAATAACCAACCGCCCCCACCCGGGGCCCTTTGATGGTGGTGGGGGTTCATTATGCTTCTTGTACAGGTGAGGGTTTGACAGATTTGAGGCCAGGAGGAGACTGTTCGGTCGATGTGTTAGTGTCCTGTGGCTGCTGTCACAAAGTGCCATAAACCGGGTGACTTAAAACAACAGATTTAGTCTCACACTTCTGGAGGCCAGAAGTCCAAAATCATGGTGTTGGTAGGGGTGCCCTCCCTCCAAAGCTCTAGGGGAGGGTCCCTGCCTCTTCCAGCTCCTGGTGGCCCCAGCCACATTCACGTGGTATTCTCCCTCTGTGAGTCTGTCCTCTCCTGAGGACACCAGTTGGATTTAGGGCCCACCCTAAATCCAGGATGATCTCATCTCATAAGATCCCTAATTACATTTCCAAAGACACTATTCCTAACTAACATCACATCCATAGGTGCTGGGGCTTAGGACTTGGGCATATCTCTTTGGGGGCCACAGTTCAGCTGACGACAGTCACGTACAGTACCAGGAGAGGAGAGGGTTGAGGAGATGAGGAAACTCAAGAAGAGCCTTGGAGGAAGGGGTAGGTAGCAATACAGTGGGAATAGAGTACGAAAGAAGAACCTGGGTATGGCCCTCATCCTGGCTGTGACCTTGGCAGCCCACTGCCCCTCTCTGGGCCTCAGGTTCTATATGTGAGGACAGAAAGCAGAGCTGCTCTCCAAACCCTGCTCAATTTCTACAGACATGATGTGCTTTTAGGGACTCTTAGAGCAGAGAGGAGACTTCTACATCCATGATGTGGTTTTTTTTAGGGACTCTCATAGCAGGAGATTTCTACATCCATGATGTGATTTTTAGGGACTCTTAGAGCAGAGAGGAGACTTCTGCATCCATGATGTACTTTTGGGGACTCTTAGAGCAGAGAGGAAATTTCTACATTCATGATTTGATTTTTAGGGACTCTTACAGCAGAGAGAGGACTTCTACAAACATGATAGGCTTTTAGGGACTCTTATAGCAGGGAGGGAACTTATACACCCATGATGTGGTTTTTTAGGGACTCATATCAGAGAGGAGACTTCATCCGTGATGTGTTTTTAGGGACCTCCAGAGCCCACCCTTGGTTTCTAGTCCCTGCCTCACCTTCAGGCCAGGATCCCCACTCACCATAGAGGAAGGCCTCAGGCCAGAGGAGGCAGGTGTTCTGGGTGGGGGTGCCCTGCTCTTCACAATCTCAGATGCCACGTTGGCCTGGGATGCCTTCTTTCAACCCCACACCCACTTGGTGGTCATGACCACCTCTTACGCTGCCAGGGTCCTCATCACTCTGTCAGCCGTAAAGGGCCGGAGACTCATGACAGACTAACTGGTGGGTGAATGAAGTGAGCACCCTCTCCCCTCCTAAAGGGCCCCCCAGAACAACCTTCCACCCCAGGGAAACGTGCTAAAGGAGCAATATTTCCAGCCTCCATCTGTCTAAAGCCCATATTCTGTTTTTTTAAATTGAGATATAGTTGATATAAAACATTGTGTACCTTTGAGTTGTACTGGTGTTGATTTGATACATTGATACATCACAGTATGGTTATTACCTTGGTAATGTTAGCTAACATCTCTATGGCCTCACATAACAACCATTTTTTTTGTGGTAGGACCAATTAAGATCTAGTCTTTTAGCAACTTTGAAGTTTATGATACAGCATTGTTGTCTGTAATCACTATACTGTGACCATGTTCTGTTTGAAGGCATTTATATCCAATTCCTGAAAACAATGTTATAATCGCAGCTTTACTGAGATACTCTTCATATACCACCAACTGCCCACTCAAAGTGTGCATGTGGTTTTTAGTATTTTCAGTTTTGCAGCTATCACCACAATCAATCTTAGAGCATTTTCATCACCCCCAGAAGAGACCCCGTGCCTTTTACAAATCACCCATCCCCTCCAGCCCAAGGAAACCACTAGCATAATTCACTTTTTTTTTTTTTTTTTTTTTTTTTTTGCTGTGCCGCGTGGCTTGCAGGATCCCCGACCAGGGATTGAAGCCGTGCCCTCGGCAGTGAAAGTGCAGGGTCCTAACCACTGGACTGCAAGAGAATTCCCCAGAATTCATCTTTAAATGTTGGTGTTTCCAATCATTTGGGTTGTTTTCAGTGGTTTTTTTTCCCTTTTAATTTTTTAAATTGAAGTATAGTTGATTTACAATGTGTTAATTTCTGCTGTACAGCAGTGAGTCAGTTATACATATATAAACATTCTTTTTTTAATATTCTTTTTCATTATGGTTTATCCTAGGATACTGAATATAGTTCTCCAGGGACTTCCCTGGTGGTCCAGTGGTTAAGACTCCTCACTTAAATGCAGGGGGCGTGAGTTCGATCCCTGGTTGGGGAACTAAGATCCCCCATGCCCTGTGATGCGGCCAAATAACAAAAACAAACAAAAAACCGTCAAATATAGTTCTCTGTGCTATACAATAGGACCGTGTTGTTTATCCTTCTGTGTTTCATGATGATAAACGATTACTACTCTGCACTCAATTCCAGTGTGGGGCTTGCTCCCCACACCAGCAAGCCAATCTCCAACACCAGCTGGGCGTCCTACAAGTCAACTCAGTTCTGACACTATCCCACAGGTTAAGGACTCAGTCCTACAAGACTGCCACCTTTTACCACCCACCCCCACTTCAGATTCCAGTCACAAGCCCAGGTTGTTAACCTGTGCTTCTGACCAACTGGCTATAAATCAGAGGTTCCCAAGACCCCCCTCTTCAGGTTGGATTAATTTGCTAGAGCAGCTCACAGAACTCAGAAAAACGTTTTGCTTACTAGATCACTGGTTTATTACAGGATGTAACTCAGGAACAGCCAGATGGAAGCACAGGCACAGGGCAAGGTGTGGGGAGAGGGCACAGAGCTTCCATGCCCTATCCAGAAAGTGTTCCTCTCCCCAATCTCCACGTGTTCACCAACCCCGCAGGCCAACTATAGATTGAGACTAGGCTGGGACCGGGTGGCCTGACCCCTACTTCAAGGTCACTCCCTCCAGTCCCATTTCCACCTGGCGCTCTGGCCACGCAGAAATCCCCCCAGATTACCCCCAGCCCTCTCCTCCCTCTTAGCCCTGACATGGGCTCTCCCCTCTGCCTGTGATGACTTCCTAATGCAGTTCTTCACTTGACCAAACCCTGCTCTTGTACGAAGACTCAGCCCCAGTGTCACCTCCCACTAAGGGACAGATGCTTCCTTGGTGCTCTCACCGTTGCAGCCCACTTCATGTCACTCTGCGGTTACCTTCCCAGTCTGCCTTCTCACCACAGTGTAAGCTTGGCCAGGGCTGGAAGAGGCTGTTTGCCCTTGGAGTCCCTGGTGCTGGTTGAGCCTGCGGTCTGCAGAAAGCCATAGGTGTTGGGTAAACACCTGCAGGTAGGCAGGGAATTGCTTCAAGATGGTGAAGGAACACGGCTTCAGTTCTTGAACCACACAAGGAGAAGAAAGCATGGAGCAGAGAGACTGACGTCCACTGAGCAGCAAAAGCAGTGAGAAACTCCTGGGAAGATTGAAGGGGATTGTGAGCTGGTGGCGGAGGGGTGGACAGGGTTGGCAGCTGGAGCGGGCTAGAAAGAGGATAGCCACGGAGTCTGTAAAAAGAGAGTTTGGCCCCTCCTGGGGGCAGGCCCCACAGAACTGAAAACATACAATGTTTTTGTACATACAACTGAAAACATACAATTCAAGCAACATTATTTTTAACAGCCAAAAAGGTGGAAACCCAAATGTCCATCAGCTGGTGAATGGAGAAACAAATTGTCATCTATCCATAGAGTGGAATATTATTCAGCCATGAAAAGGAATGGAATATGGACTTTGGATGATTATCATTGTGTTCATCAATGGTAACGTGTACATTTTGGGGATGTTGACACTGGGGGAGGTTATGCATGATGGGGGCAGAGGGTGTATGGGAAATCCCTGTACCTTCTGCTCAGTTTTGCTGTGAACCTAAAAGTGCTGGTGAAAATAACTATGTCATGGGCCAGCAAACGTTTCCTGTAAAGGTCCAGGTAGTAACTTACATCAAACCTGGGAGCAATGAAGGTGAGTGGACTCCAAATGCCATCAGGCCATGGGGTCATGACTTCATGAGCTGCAGTGACACAGAGAGTCCAAGTGCTCATGGGAGTTGTAGTTTAAGGGGGGGCATGTCTATTTGGGGACAACAGATAATGAGGGACGAAGAGGTATTTTGATTTGGGGGAAGGAAGGGATAAGCTATTTCTCAGAGAACTGGCCTGACTGGTGAGGATTGGGGAGTTGGAAAGCCCCCCTGGATGGAGCCTACTGATTCCTCTTGTCCCCTCCACCCAGCCCCGGACCCCGTCACCACCTGTGTCAGCGCCTCGGGGGGCCACGGAGTCATCCTCACCTAGTCCTGCCCTTGGGAGGCTATGAGGCCTTTGAGTTGGAGGTGGGCAGGCAGCAGGACTCCAGGACAGCTCCTCTTGTGGGAGGGGCGTGTGGGTGTCGGGACTTAGGCTGGCTCAGTCCTACTCAGCCACCATCACGACCATCTGGGATGGTCCCCAGTCTGCCTCCGTGACCTGCCACACCGAGAGCACAGGTGAGCAGAGCCCCACAGGGACAGAGAGCTATAGATACAGTGACATTCTCTCCAGACCCCTTCACACCCTGCTGTGAGACAGTCTCACCAACCCATGGAGTCCTTTTTGTTTGTGTTTTATTTCCTGCTTTCTTTAAACAGCTCTATTGAGTTGTAATTCCTGTAACATACAACAGTTCACCCATTGAAAGTGTACAGCTCACTGGCTTCTAGTATATTTGCAGTATTTGCAACCATTATTACCATCAATTTTAGAATATTTTCATTAACTCATAAAGAAAAGTCATTTCCTTAAGCCATCACCCCCTCATTTCCCCAATCCCCCACCAACCAGCTATTGGCACTCTCTAATCTACTTCTGTCTCTATAGATGTGCCTCTTTTAGAGCTTTACTAAAAATACAATCACACAATATGTGGTCCTCTTTGACTGGCTTCTCTCAGTATAATGTTTTTAAGGTTCATCCACTGTTCTAGTGTGTATCAGTGCTTCATTACTTTTTATTGCCAAAATAAGATTTCATTGTGTGGATAGACCACATTTTGTTTATCCATCTGTCTGATGGATCTGTTGGGCCATGTCTACTTTTTGGCTATTATGAGTAATGTTCTGAACATTCGTGTGCATATTTCCACGTGGACGTATGTATATTTCCATGTGGACGTATGTCTTCATTTTTCTTGGGTGTATACCCAGGAGTGGAATTGTTAGATCATATGGTAAGTCCGTGTTTAATCTTTTGAAGAACTGCCAAATTTTTTTCCAACACGGCCACACCATTTTTCACCCACCAGTGGGGTATTTGAAGAAGTTTGAACCTCACACTCGGGAAATCTTTTATCATGTACCATTGACCGTGGTCATGGGCCTCCCTGGGCCCTGTCAGCCATTTCCTAGGAATGAAAGCCTCTTACGAGACCGGGTCTCTGATCTGGAGACACTGGAGTTTGGTGCACTGATAAATGGATGCTCTTCTAAACTGGGCTCAGTGGGTCCCACTGTCCAGGATTCTCTGGTTCAGCAAGAAGGGTCTCTGAGAAGACAGGTCCCCTTGGATCCTGGACTAGATCACTCTTTCTTATGGGGAGGGGGGGCTGCCCTGGGCATTGTGAGATGTCGAGCAGCATCCCCGGCCTCCACCCACTAGATGCCAGTGGCACCACCGTCTCAGCTGTAACAACCAGAAGTGTCCCCAGACATTGCCCGATGTCACCTGGAGGGCAAAATCGCCCTCTCTGAGAACGACTAGTCTAGGCCAAATTGGGGCAGAGTCATTCTCTAACAACCAGGTCACTTGAGAAAGTGATGCCTTTGGATCAGGCTCCTCGGGAAGTGAGGACTAAGGGGAAGAGGTTGGGTGGGAGGTAGGGCTCTATCCAGAAGCTTTCTCCTTTCCCTTCTCTGCCCTCGAATCTACCCTCTAGACCCTCTGATCACAGTCTGGGTGAGGACAGAGGTAGGGGAGATGGGACAGCAGGAGAGCAGACCTAGGCTCTCACAGCCCACCACGCCTCCTTCCCCCAGGGGCCATCGTGGGAGCCATAGTCAGTCCCCTTCTGTTTCTCATCCTGGTGGGCCTGCTGGTTTTCTTCCTGAAGAGGAGGTGAGACTCGGTGCAGGGCTTATCGGGCACCAGGAGGGAGGGGGCCTGGGGAAAGATGGGGATCCATGGTTCTGGCCTCATTCCCCAAGCCTTTCATCCCCATGTCCTTTTCCCAGGCATAAGAAGAGTGAGAAGAAACCAGCACCCAGGGATCTGGTGTTCAGGTGAGTGGTTTTGGGGAGCATCCAAAAGATTCACTGTCAGGTCAAATCCAGCTGGTCACTGTATAGGTCAGAGGGCAGGGCCAAGGAACCCATGCACACCAGCCTCAGATCCCCACTGCGGCAGGGATTGCAATGCCTTCACCACTGCCCACTCCCTAAGCAGCCTGGGCCGGTGGCTGTGGAATCTCTTTCAGTCTCAGTTCTGGGACTTCCATTCATTTATACGAAAAGACATTCACTGAACCCCTGTTAAGTGTCAGGCACTGTTCTAGGTGCCGAGGAAACAAAGATTCCTGCCCTTGTGGAGCTAACATTCTAGCACAAGCAGCCATTAATAAACAAGATGATTGGGAATTCCCTGGCGGTCCACTTGTTAGGACTCCGCGCTTCCACTGCAGGGGCATGGGTTCAATCCCTGGTTGGGGAACTAAGATCCTGCAAGCCGTGCGGCATGGCCAAAACAAACAAACAAAAAACAAAACCAAGGGCTTCCCTGGTGGCGCAGTGGCTGAGAGTCCACCTGCTGATGCAGGGGACACGGGTTCGTGCCCCGGTCTGGGAAGATCCCACATGCCGCGGAGCGGCTGGGCCCGTGAGCCATGGCCACTGAGCCTGCGCGTCCGGAGCCTGTGCTCCGTAGCGGGAGAGGCCACAACAGTGAGAGGCCCGAGTACCGCAAAAAAAAAACAAACAGATGTATGGTGTGGGATTCAGAGAGGGCTCAAGAGTGAACCCAAGGAATTCAGCCTGAGCCCCAGGGAGGCTGGAATGGACATTACTTGAGACGGAATGACTATGCGGGGTGCAGGTTTGGGGGAAAGTATCAGGAGCTCAGTGGCGGACACACTGATTTTGGGATGCTTGTCAGACGTGTGAGTGAAAATACTGAATGGGCTGTTGGATACAGAGTTTCGTGGTTCAGAAAAACGTTTGTGCAGATGTCTTCATCACTCTGAATCCCCTTTAGGTTGGGTCAATCATCATCAAATCTCTATGTCAGAATGATCCCCAGGGATCAATAGAGGAGAGATAGACCAGGGAGTTAAGGGATGTTGCGAAACCAGTTGAGGCAGCCTGGGTGTAAAAGAAAGAGGCATAAACTGAGGGCGTGGCCATCAGAGGCAGAGGCTTGAGGGCGAGTAAATACGATGATGTCCAGTTTCTCCTTTGCCATAGAATCTGTCCTGGCCAGCGTCCCGCCCCACTCACCCTGTGACCTCTCCCCTCCTTACCCTGTGTCCATTATATGGCATGTGCAACAAATCACTGCACCCATTGGATTCCAAGTCTGGCCCCACCTGTATGCTGAGCATCTTGCCCTCCTCAACCTCAACGTGCATGTTTGGATGTCCCAGCGATGACCCTCGAGGACACACAGGTAGAGATTTCAGGAGGCAGGTGGGAAAACAGCTCTGAAGCTCGGGAGGGGGAGAAGTAGGGACTGGCAACGGAGATTCAGAAATCACAGATGAATGGATGGAAAGCGAAGCTAAGGAAGTGGACAAACCCCATAAGAAGTGTGTGTCCAGTGAGAAAGGGGGGCTTGAGGATGGGCTCCCGGGGATGCCCACCTTTTAGGATGGGCAGAGGACCAGGGGCCCACCAAAGAGATGGAGAAGCAGCAGCCAGAGAGGTGGTGATGGTGCAAACCAGGAGAGGGTGTTCAGGAAGAGGGTGGATCCGGAAGAAAGGAAGACACGGTCAAAGGTGCTAAATGCTGCTGAGCACTCATGTGAAGGATGAACTGAGAGGTGGCCTTTGGACTTGGTGATAACGAGGCAAATAAGATAGGGGACTTTGAAAAAAGGGAAGCAGAGAAAACTGGTCAGTGTGAGAAGTTTGAATGTGAAGGTGTGTTTTCATAGGTCTTATTGTTTAGGTGTGATAAGGCCAATGGATCCAGAGACAGACTGAAAGATAGTTCATTACAATCACAGATCCCAGGAGAGGGGTTACACATTACACCAAGCAAGGCCATGCAGAGAAGCACCAGGGTCAGTTGGGAGGTCGGGGAACACCTGAGGAAGAGGCTTTATTGTGGTTTCTGCAGGAAGAAGTGGGCAATCCAAGGCAAACGGGTTTAGTTTGAATCATTTCAGTGGACTCTGATGCACAGGGCCTGTACCCTGTTCCTGGCGGGGATTCCAGCAGATGGATCCCAAAAGGAGAGTTGGTGAGGGTGTGGATTTAATCAGCTTCTCAAGAAGGAGAACTGGGGAAATCCCTGGTGGTCCAGTGGTTAAGATTCCAGGCTTTCACTGCTAGGCCAGGGTTCAATCCCTGGTCGGGGATCTCCCACAAGCCACTCAGCGTGGCCAAATAAATAAACAAAAATGTAAAAAAACAAAACAAAGCCATAAACAAAACCAATCACGAAAAAAAGAAAAAGGTAAACTGAGAAACCTCCAACCAGGGTCTCAAAACTGAGTCAAGACTATATATATAACACTGTACTACAAGGGGAAGAGAGACAAAGAGCTGGAGCTGGAGCCACAGGAGGTCAAAGGATTCTTTTTTTAATACAAAAGCAAGATTAGGGCCTCCCTGGTGGCGCAGTGGTTGGGAGTCCGCCTGCCGATGCAGGGGATGCGGGTTCGTGTCCCGGTCTGGGAGGATCCCATGTGCTGCGGAGCGGCTGGGCCCGTGAGCCATGGCCGCTGAGCCTGCGCATCCGGAGCCTGTGCTCCGCAACGGGAGAGGCCACAACAGTGAGAGGCCCGCATACCGCAAAAAGAAAAAAAAAAAAAAAAAGCAAGATTAGCATGTTTACACACAAAAGGGAAAGAGGAGAGGGGAGAGATACAGCAGAGAGGGAAGAACCATGGCTACAGAGGGCCACAGGGAACGGGGGCCCAGAGGAGGGCAGTGGTCCTAAGTGGGAGAAGAAACACCTTTTCCTTTTTTTTTGAGTCAAAACAAATTTTGATTATGGTAAAAAAAGAAACAAATAACCTCCAAATAACAAATTTACCACCTCAAGCATTTTTAAGTGTGCAGTTCAGTGGCGTTAAGTCCATTCACGTTGTTGTGCAAACATCACCACCATCCATCCATAGAGCTCTTTTTCTTTTAACTTTATTTATTTATATATTTTGGTCACGCCACATGGCTTGTAGGATCTTAGTTCCCTGACCAGAGATTGAACCCGCACCCTCGGCAGTGAAATCGCGGAGTCCTAACCACTGGACCGCCAGGGGATTCCCCGTAGAACTCTTTTCATCTTGCAAAACTGAAACTCTGTACACATCAAACACTAACTCCCCATTTCCCCCATCTCCCAGCCCCTGGAAACCACCCTTCTACTTTCTGGTTGTATGAATTTGATGACTAGGTGCCTCACATAGGTGGAATCGTATTTGTCCTTTTATTTGTCCTCTAGTGGCTGGCTCATTTCACTCAGCATAATGCCTTCCAGGTTCATCCATGTTGTTGTATGTGTCAGAATTTCTTTCCTTCCTTAGGAAGAAGAATATTCCATTGTATGGTTAGACCAAATCTTTATCCATTCATCTATCAATGGACACTTGGTTTGCTTCCACTTTTTAGCTACTGTGAATAATGCTGCTATGAACATGGGTGTACAAATATCTGAGACCTTGCTTTCAATTCTTTTGGATATGTACCTACAAATGGAATTGATGAATCAGAAACAAAATCACTAACTTGAAAAGGTATCTGCACTCCCATGTTCATAGCAGCATTACCCCACAATAGCCAAGATATGGAAACAACCTAAGTGTCTTATCAATGGACGAATGAATAAAGAAGGTGTAATATAGGGCTTCCCTGGTGGCACAGTGGTTAAGAATCCACCTGCCAATGCAGGGGACACAGGTTCGAGCCCTGGTCCAGGAAGATCCCACATGCCATGGAGCAGCTAAGCCCATGCACCACAACTACTGAAGCCCATGTGCTTAGAGCCTGTGCTCTGCAACAAGAGAAGCCATTGCAATGAGAAGCCCTCGCACCACAATGAAGAGTAGCCTCCGCTCACTGCAACTAGAGAAAGCCCATTCACAGCAACAAAAGACTCAATGCAGCCGAAATAAATAAATAAATAAATAAAAATTTTAAAAGGTGTAATATACATATAGAATAGAATATTATTCAGCTGTAAAAGAGAATGAAGTAATGCCATTTGTGGCAACATGGATGGACCTTGAGGGTATTATGCTAAGTGAGATAAGTCAGAGAAAGACAAATACTGTATGAGATATCACTTATACAGTAAGTCCCTTACACACAAATGAGTTCCGTTCCAAGATTGTGTTCATAAGTCCAACAAAGTTAGCCTAGGTACCCAGCTAACACAATTGGCAATATAGTACTGTACTGTAATAGGTTTATGATACTTTTCACACAAATAATACATAAAAACAAGCAAACATAAAAAATAAAACATTTTTAATCTTACAGTACAGTACCTTGAAAAGTACAGTAGTACAGTATAACAGCTGGCATCCAGGGGCTGACATTGAGTGAACAGGAAAGAAGAGTTACTGACTGGAGGAGAGAGAGGAGGTGGGAGATGGCAGAGCTGAAGGATCCTCAGCCGTAGGAGACAGAGGGCAAGCTGCAATTTCACTCGCCTTATGTGATTGGACATGTGAACGCACATTCTCGTCTTTGAAAGTTCACAACTTGAAGGTTCGTATGCAGGGGACTTCCTGTGTGTGGACTCTAAAAAAAAACTTGAGGGAATTCCCTGGGGGTCCAGTGGTTAGGATTCAGTGCTTTCACTGCCAGGGCCCGGATTCGATCCCTGGTCGGGGAACTAAGATCCCACAAACTGTGCGGCGTGGCCAAAATTTAAAAATTTAAAAAACCTTGAACTCGTAGATACACAGAACAGACTGGTAGTTACCAGAGGCAGAGGGTGAAATGGGTGAAGGTGATCAAAGGTACAAACTTCCAGTTATAAGATAAATAAGTCCTGGGGAGTTAAGAAAAGAAAACAAAACACAAACTCCTTTTCTTTTATCCCAAGCGCACAAGGTTAAAGGAGGTTATGTGCCCCTCTTCCCCCACAGCTTCCCAGGGGACATCCTGGCTGAAGACTGCTGACCACGTCAGGAAACACGAGGAGGACAGCGGCTGTGGCTTTGCTGAGGAGTACCAGGTGGGGTGAGAGCAGAGGGGGCCGGGCCGAGCCCCACGTGCCCACTGAGACCTTCCCACCCCTTTGGGCTTGAACAGAAGCAGGGATACATACTTGGTTGGCTCATACAGAAATTCTCAGCCATGATTATCCACCTTTTTGACTCAATGAACCCTTACTGTAGTGTTGGTTGGATGGGTTAATCCTAAAGCAACACCTTGGTTTTCCCCTGACCCCTCCTCTCTCACCTACCTCTCCAGTCCCCATCCTCCTGCCCGTCCTCCCAAATGCCCCTGGGGATGGTGCACACACTCGTCCTATTTCTTTCTTTTTATTAAAAATAAATTTATTTATTTTTGGCTGCGTTCGGTCTTCGTTGCTGTGCGCAGGCTTTTTCTAGTTATGGCTCGTGGGCTTAGTTGCTCCACGGCACGTGGGATCTTCCCAAACCAGGGCTCGAATCCGTGTCCCCTGCATTGGCAGGCAGATTCTTAACAACTGCGCCACCAGGGATGTCCTACTCATCCTATTTCTGTAGGTGCTACAGAATTCCAGGGTGTAAGGGGTGAGTGGGGTGGCACTTAGGAAGGCAGAGGGAGCAACGCGGGTATCCCTGGGGGAGGGCAGAGAAAATCCAGCATCTGTGCAACCTCCCCTCACTTTGCCCCCAGCAACCGGCCCTGGAGGACCACAGCCAGTCTCAGACGGTGGCCTCAGCTCTGGAGAACAGCGCCAAAAACCGTTACAGAGACATGCTGCCCTGTGAGTCATGAGCCTCTGCTGACTTTGTTCTCAGCCGTGACTTTGTCAACACCCCAGACCTGACCCCTGCCCCTTATTCCCCGTGAGGGACAAAGCCCTTGCCCCCGTGAGCTGAGAAACCCCAGGCCGGCTCCTCTCGCCCGAGGTCCCTCAGCCCCTCTCCCAGCTCCCCTTGTCTGTGTGCAGCGTGATGTGTCGGTGTGACCTCTATCCCCGGGTCTCCCACCTTGCCCCCTGCATCGCTAATACCGGCCTCTTCCCCTAGATGACTGGTCCCGTGTGCCCCTGACGCCCCTCCCTGGGGAGCTGGGCTCCGAGTACATCAACGCCAGCTGCATCCCTGTAAGTCTGCGGTTGGGAGCCTGGAGGATGCTGAATGAGCCTCGGAAGACGAGGGCCAGATGAGGCGGGATGTGACCCACTTGTTTTCCTCAACCAGGGTCTCTTGAGCCTCCGGGAGTTCATTGCAGCCCATGGCCCCCTTCCCCACACTGTGGGCAACTTCTGGCACCTGGTGTAGGGGCAGCGGAGCCCCACACTTCTCATGCTGACCAACTGCGTGGAGTCTGCCCAGGTGAGAGGACACCTGGGTCCTGGGTGCTGATCCCTGAGCTCCAGCCCGTGACCCTGCCCCAGACACTGATCCCAGGGTAGACCTTGACCTAGACCTCACTGATTCCCTCCACCACGGCCCCAACCTTCCTGTCTCCCCCAGTCCACCCATTTGTCCACTTACGGGGTGAAGCTGATTTCAAGGACCTTGGGAAAGAAGAGTCCTCCTGGCTGGGATGAATCTACACCTGGCTGCCCGTGGGTCCTGCCTTGTCACCAGAGCAGGGGGCATTCCCCGGCACTGAATACAAGAGCCACCCTGCGGAGGGGCACCAGGGAAGGTGCTCTGGGGCCTTCTGTGCTCTAACCTACCCCAGTCTTCCCCCAGGTGAAGTGTGAGCACTACTGGCGTCTAGACGCCCAGCCCTGCACCCATGGGCACCTACAAGTGACCCTGGTGGGTGAGGAGGTGATGGAGAACTGGACAGTATGAAACCTGAAGCTCCGGCATGTAAGCCCCCAGCCCACCCCGTCAGCCCCACCTTGACCCTCAGTTCCTCCCCTGTGATATTCCAGGCAGTCCCCTCCCCAGAGCTCCCCATGAATTCTAAGCTTCTGCCACTCCCGCAAGGGACCACAATGTGCCCCAGGGATGTCCCCACCGGTCAGAAACCAGCCCCCGGGTCCTGAGCTCCCCGCAACTCCCCTCCCTCTAGATGCGAGAGCAGAAGACTTTATCTGTGTGTCAGTTCCCCTACGTGACCTGGCCAGACCACGGCACCCCCCACCCCCCAGACCCCTTGCTGGCCTTCTGGAAGATGCTCCGGCGGTGGCTGGACCAGACCGTGGGGGGAGGCCCCCCAGTGTGCACTGCAGGTGAGGACCAGCCGGAGCCCTCTGCCTGTGAGGAAACCGCCCCCTGGGGCTCAGAAACCAGGGTTCTCTGGGTCCTTAGGAACTTCTAGAGGAGGTGGAGGAGATGGGGAGGAGACGGAGAAGATGGAGGCAGAAGGTGAAGGGGCGGTGATGCAGGTCGAGAATGATGATAAAGGTGAAGAGATGGGAAAGAAAGAAAAAGAGGTAAAGGAGGAGGCATGCATGGGGAGAAGGAGGGAGGAGGGGTGAAGAGCAGGAGGGAGAGGCAGCCAAAGGTTTTAAGAACCATTTAAAACAGCTCCTTGGGGGAATTCCCTGGTGGTCCAGTGGCTAGGACACAGCACTTTCACTGTCGAGGGTCCAGATCCCACAAGCTTCACAGCGCGGCCCAAAAAAAATTTTTTTTAATGAAAAATGAAATAAAATGGTCATTTTCGGGCCTCCCTGGTGGCGCAGTGGTTGAGAGTCCGCCTGCCGATGCAGGGGATACGGGTTCGTGCCCCGGTCTGGGAGGATCCCATATGCCGCGGAGCGGCTGGGCCCGTGAGCCATGGCCGCTGGGCCTGTGCGTCCGGAGCCTGTGCTCTGCAACGGGAGAGGCCACAACAGTGAGAGGCCCGCGTACAGCAAAAAAAAAAAAAAAAGGTCATTTTCATGTTTAAAAATTTTTTTTAAATGACAAGCTTGGGAGCTCATCTTCCCGTGTGTGAACCCTACCTCTGGCACTAGCTGAGTGGCCTGGGACAGTCGACTTCACCTCACTTAGCCTCCATTGCCCCATATGTAAAATGGGCATGCTCAACTAATGGTTCCTACCTCTTAGGAGTGCGAGGAGTGAAAAAAGCACATAAGGCACCTGGAACAGGGCCTAGCAGATAGACAGAACACAGAGCATAGTCATTTGTTATTACTTCCTACTTAATTAAGTAACCCCCACTTAACACTGTAGCCTCCAAAATAGTCTCACTGAATACCCTGACCCCTGGGTGCTCCAAACACAGATCCCTCCAGCCAGCTGAGACACCCCCTCCCGTGGTCTGACCCTTCTTGTCCTTGTCTAGCGCTGGCGTGGGCTGCATGGGCACCCTCATTGCCCTGGATGTCCTGCTGCGGCAGCTGGAGTGTGAGGGTCTCATGGGGCCCTTCAGCTACATGATGGAGATGTGAGAAAGCCGGCCACATATGGTGCAGACTGAGGTGATGGGGATCCTCGGGCACAGGGTGGGTGGGGTGGGGTGGGGCCCCAGAGGAAAGCAGGCCGAGGCTCAGTAGCGCACCCTCACCTGCCCGTGCTCTGTCCCCAGGCCCAGTATGTGTTCCTGCACCTGTGCGTCCTTAGGTTGCTGCAACAATCATCCCCAGTGCCCGCTGAGAAGGGGCCCACCTATGAGAACCTGTTTTTCAAGAATGTAGCTCCTACAGAGGCCTAAGTTGCGGGAGGGCTGAGACCCCAGCCCATCTAGACTCAAATTCTGCATGCCTACTTCAGCCCAGATACCTGAACCCCTGGGACAACAGAGGGCTGGGGTCCCACACTCCTGGGCCCTGCAGGAAGAGGGGGCTGGCAGCCTAAATCCTGCTTTCTGGAGGGGGAGAGGGGTCAGGCGGGAGCCCAGATCCTGGATTTCCAGTTCCTTGAAGAAGGAGAGGGATGAGATCTAGGATTTCCTTGTTGTTTTTTGAGGGAGGAAAAGGCTGCAGGGTCTCAGGGAAACAAGCTGAATTCTGAGGAAGAAAGGAAGTAATGAGGGTCCAGAATTCTGGCCACCCAAGGAGCAAGGGCAGGCCAGGCAGGATCTTGCCCATAGTTTACTCCAGAAACTAAATCATCAATCTTCGAGGATCTGAGGTTTCCCTGCACCCCACTGCCTGTACATATTTTTTCTTTTATCCCATAATTTATTAAATCACTATTCTCCCCAGAGACACTTGCCCCATTGGATGTCTGGGTCTGGAAATAATATTGGGGTGGGTTCCTGATGTTTAGCTACTGAGGCCAACGTCCTAGGGAGGAAACTAGAGGGACTCACAATTTGCACCTGAAAAATGTAGGTTTGGACAGTTGAGTCTCTCCGAGAAGGCTGTAGGTCTAGGGTCTGGGCAGTGTGGACTCGCTTCCCTGGAGCTAGGAGCATGGAGGCTTGCCTTCGGGGCCGGCCTTAGGGGAACGTAGAGGGTGGAGTGAAGTCTGTATCGGATTTGCTGGAGAATTTCACGCTTAGTCTCCTGTCTGGATATCTGAATAGCTGGGTCTCCGGAGAGGGTCTTCTGGGTCCTAGAACCCGATATCCTGGAGCCCGGTTCTATGGACAGTCCCGGGGGCTGGGGTGGGGAGAAGGGGTCTGTATGCCAGGTGGCTGGACTAGAAGGCAGAAAATCCTTGGGACCAGGATAAATATCCGTGGGCGCCCTGGTGGTTCCAGGCTGGGGCGGGATGAGGGCCGGGGCGGGGTTCTCCACCTTCCAAACACGCACGCGCGCACACACACACACACACACACACACAGGCTTTCTCTCACACACATATACACGCTCACACACACGCACACGGGCACATACGCACCCCGGGCCGGCTCCGTTCGGCCGAGCCCCCGCCCCACAGCGCTCCGCGATCAGCACCCAGGACAGCGCCAGCCACACGCGTGCGGGGGCGGGGTCCGGGCGGGGCCGGCGCCTCGGTGTCTCTCGGGAGGGTCCTGTCTAGCCACCGAGCAGGTAGGAGCCGCTGGAACCCCCTCCCTAAGCCCCATCCTCATTCCCATCCATAGAGAGATGGTGTGTGTGTGTGTGTGGTGGCGGGGACACTGGGAGAGACCAGCAGATGGAGTGGGAGGGCTGGAGCCTGAAACGGGGAGAATGGGATTTAGAGACAGGTGTGGAGACAAAGAGCCAGAGGGAAGGGAGGAGCAGGCAGTGGAAGAGGGTGCGAGACCCCGGTAGACTGAGGTCAGACAACAGGCAGAGGCCAGACAACCCAGGCTGAGGAGCGGCGAGAAGCCGACGGGGAGACGGACCTCGATGTGGGATCGAGAGAGGAATGGAGGCCGAGGCGGTCACGAGGACAGGTGTGAAGACAGAGCTCAGGGTGCGCGGAAGAGACAAACAGGCTGAAAAGGATGTGGGGGCCCAGCCAAGGCAGCAGGGCAGCCGCCCGCCCCCCACATTCCCCGCAAGAGTGGGAGAGGGAGGGCAGCCTGAGTCTTCACTCCCAGGGCCAGATGTGGAGGGAGGAGCCAGCTGTGGGCGCGTGGACAGGCAGACGGGAAAGGCCGCGTCCTCCCCACTTTTGCTTGTCACGGGTATCCGGGTCTGAGGTCCCAGGTGGGACGGGGAACCGAACCAGCTTGCGCTTCTGGGACTCGGCTTCTGTGCGTCAGTCCCGCCCGTTGTCCTGGCAACAGGCCGTTGCCGGGGCAACCAGCGCTACCTTCACCCCGCCCTCACGGAGCCAGCCGTTGCTCTGGGCAACCCGGTGAGCTGGTTCCCACGCCTGCCCTCGCCCACTTCCGGTTCAGGCCCCGGGGAAGGGCAAGGAAGGGACAGAAGTCAGCGGGATTGGATTCCTGGAGGCCTTGGAGGGAGGGGGTGTCCCTTGGGATGAGACTTGGTCCTGGAATCCACCCCCAGCCCTCGCTCTCCGTCGCAGGAAGGCTGAAACAACAACCCCCAGCATGCCTCGCGGCGATTGGCAGGTTCCCATACGGGACCGTACGGCCCAGGGTGCCGATGGGAGTTGGAGTTCTTTGTTGTTCGGATGGCTCAACGGATGCACGGGGTGGGTGTGGGGGGACTAGAGCGTTTGGGTGCCTCCGCAGAAAGAACAGTAAGACCCCGCCGCCATGTTCCCGGAGCCCCCAACACCGGGGCCTCCAGCGACCGACACGCCTCCTGACTCGAGTCGCATCAGCCACGGCCCTGGTGAGCGAAACCCGGGGTGGAGCGGAGGGAAAGCCAGGCTAGGATTCCCAAGGGCGGGGTTCGAACGGGTGTATTCAGGCTGGCGGGCTGAAAAATACGGGTGAGATTATAGTTGGCATCCTGGATTGGAATCTAAATGAAATGAAAAAGGAACAGGTTTGCAAGAAAATCAGGAACCAAATCAAGGGGTGTGGAATGGAATGGAACCGTGGATTGGTGAATTGGAAGGTCCACCTCTCCCTTCTTTTAAAGAGGAAGACTGAGGCCCAGGGAAGGGTTAAGCCTTCTAAAACACAGCAGTTGAGCAGAAAGATTAGAATGGGGGTAGAAGAGGAGGTGGAACTAATCCTAATAGGCAAGAAAATCTAGATGGTGTCAGCCTGCCTTAGGTCTTCAAATAGTTTTATATGTGAGACCAGTTGGAAGGAAAACATGGGAATAAAATGGAATGGAAATGGCTGGAGGAAAAACAAGGCCAGGATTTCAGCTGACACGTGTCATACAGAATGAATCAGGCTGCTTGTCTCTCAGGGCCTCAATGTTTGCTGTTTTCATGTCCTCTGCAGTGCCCCCCTGGGCTCTGGCCACCATCGTGCTGGTCTCAGGCCTCCTCGTCTTCAGCTGCTGTTTCTGTCTCTACCGGAAGCGTTGTCGGAGGCGGATGGGCAAGAAGAGCCAGGCTCAAGCCCAGGTCCACCTTCAGGAAGTGAAGGAGCTGGGCCGGAGTTACATAGACAAGGTGTGGCCTGGCCCAGCCCCTCAGCCCTGCTCCTCAGCCCTGCTCCTTCCTTCACCCTTACTCCTCTCAATGGCCCAGCAGCCTCAGTCCCTGCTCCATCCCTCCTACACCCACTGTATTTGCTCATCTCCCCTGTGTGTCTAGCCCTAAACTGGACCTGGGGACCTGGAGATAGGCCAGACATTCACAAGAACCTCCAGTCTGATGGGGAAGTCAGATGCTCACATAGACATTCAAAATACAGGGTGGTATGTGCCACATTAGAGGCAGTACAGGGCATATGGGAGCACAGAGAAACCACCTGACAGCCTAGGGGGTCTGAGAAGGCTTCCTGGAGGAGGTGACTTCTGTGTTGAGACCCAAAGGAGTTCAGAATTAACTGAGAGCAGAGAGAAGGACATTCGACCTCAAAGGAGGAGCGTGTGTTGAGGCCTGGAATCCTGATTCTGAGGGATATTTGGAGAACAAAGAGTCATTCTTCACAATAGCTGGGGTATAGCATACAGATATCCTGTGCTCTAGGGTGAGGTTTCTGGAGAGCTCAGCAGTACCCATATAATGAAGGTGATTGGGAGCCACAGAAGTTTTGAGTGGGAGAGGCACAAGTTCACATGGGCTTTAGGATGAATCCCCTGGAACCCTTGTGGAGGACTGGTCTGGGGCAAGGAGACAAGGGAGGAGGCTGTATGGCAGCCTTGAGAGGTTGAAGCAAACGCGAGTTGGAAGACGTCGTTGGTGTGGAAAGCTACAGGTGCAAGTATCTGAGCACTGTGCCTCTGAATGCAGAGTGGAATTAGGCTCTCCTGGGAGCCAGAGTCCTAGGTTTCCAACCCAGAGCAACCCGCTCCGTGACCTTGGGAAATTCACTCTCTGTCTCTGAGCCTCAAGTTTGTGGACCATAACTAGTATTTCCTTACCTCCCTTTTCAACAAATAGCTGTTATAATTATTACCCTTAAGGGGTGTCCTTTAGGGCCCTGGTATCCAGTCTCCATCCCTCTCCCCTAAGCCAGTGACTCCAAAGACCATCAGCATCAGAATCAGTTCAGGTACTTGTTGAAATGCAAATTCTGGATCTTGTGCCAGACCTACTGAATCAGAATCTCTGAAGTGAAGGCATTTTACCACATTACTCAGGGCAATTCTGATTCACATTGTATTTTGAAAATCGGTGGCTTAGGTTAAGAAGTTTTCTGACTTTGTTGTTCTAGTTTAGAATGGCAAATACACACTAAATATGCCATTTTTCCTCCATATTTTCTGTCCAAGATCACTAATCAGTGTGGCAATTTGGACAATCACCCCAATACATCCATTAATGTGTGAACTAAAATCTGCATCCATCCTGTAGGCAGTGAGACACTGTTTTTCTAGTATAGGCATGACAAACACACTGCACACGTGTCACCACGTCTATGCCCCACCGGTAGCAGTCATCACTAATAAAACACTGACAAACGTACCACACTGTGTTGCCATGGCTAGTCCCACCTGTGGCAGACATCACTAATCAAACACCGACTCTGCTTAGCTTGCAAGTGTTCAGGTATAGCTGCGCCTGGGTGGATATCACTATCAGGGGAAGAGTTCACCTGCCCTTGCCCCTGGCTCCCTAAGGTGCAGCCAGAAGTGGAGGAGCTGGAGCCAACACCATCTGGGCCAGGGCAACAGGTGGCAGAGAAGCATGAACTAGGACGACTACAGTACTCACTGGATTATGATTTCCAGAGTGGCCAGGTGGGTGTGGAGGAGGGGAGATGCTTTGGAGGGGAGGGTCCCAGGGGTTCTAGCCCCTTCTTGGAGGAGGCTCTGGAAGGGAAGCTAAGACTAGGGTCCCCTTATCACTGTACAGCTGCTGGTGGGCATCGTGCAAGCTGAGGGATTGGCAGCCTTGGACCTAGGTGGCTCCTCTGACCCCTACGTGCGGGTTTACCTGCTGCCAGACAAACGGAGGCGGCACGAGACCAGGGTGCATCGGCAGACGCTGAACCCACACTTTGGGGAGAACTTTGCCTTCAAGGTGAGCTCGTGGCCTCAGTGCTTTATGCCCGGCAGCCTGTCCCCAGTCTCTGAAACACTTGGGACCGATATCTTCAGCTTTTACTGGTGGCAGCTACCAGCTCTGGGGACTATTCCACAGGACCCTGCGTTGTCCCTTAGGGGGGCACTACTGGCCCCTGGACTGCTTCGTTGGTCCTTGGGCTGTCCCATTTGGGGTCCATGGACACCCCCCAACTGTTCCTTGGGACCCTCGCTGCCCCCACTCATCGCCTTCCACCTGGATGTGCTGTGTCCCACTTCCTACTCTCACCGTGTGCTTTCTTTGCGTCCCCCTTCCCCCAGGTCCCCTACGTGGAGCTGGGGGGCAGGGTACTGGTCATGGCAGTATACGACTTCGACCGCTTCTCCCGCAACGACGCCATTGGGGAGGTGCGGGTCCCCATGAGCTCCGTGGACTTGGGGCGGCCAGTGCTGGCCTGGCGGGAGCTGCAGGCGGCTCCTCGGGAGGAGGTGAGCACGCGTGGCCACGCCCCCACATCTGGCCACGCCCACCTCAAACCCGGGCCAATCAGATCACAGGCCTCCGGGATCCTCCGGGCTCCAGCACTTACACCTACTGCAGAAGAGTAGCTCCCAGGTCCATCCTGGTGGATAAACGCCTCCCCTCGTCAGTCCCCCTCGGATTGTACCATCCGGGTCTTAACTCTGGACCATACCATTTCAACACGAGGGGGAGGGAAGAAAAATCGCAGAGGGGTTGGATGCGGAGCCCCGGTTCCGGTGATGGCTCCTTCTCCATCTTTTAGCAGGAGAGACTAGGTGACATCTGCTTCTCCCTCCGCTATGTCCCCACGGCCGGGAAGCTCACCGTCATCGTCCTGGAGGCTAAAAACCTGAAGAAGATGGATGTAGCAGGGCTGTCAGGTGTGTGGGAAGCAAGCAAATGGTGGTGGTGATGGGTGGGGGCGGTTCTCTGGCTAAGGTTCTAGCAATGTCTGGGCCCCGAGGGTCTCATAGGGGAGAGGGAGATCCAGGCTGTCATGGAGGATTTAGATTCTATTTGGGCACAGAGAAAGGGAGACCTGAGGGGTCCATGGGCTGTCTCTATGTTGTTCCAAAGAAGAGTCTCATGCATTCCCCTCAATCTGATCCCTTTGGACTCACCAGAGTGGTGGGGTTATAAGATTCCTCCTCCCTCTCCCCAGATCCGTATGTCAAGGTCCACCTGCTGCAGGGCGGCAAAAAGGTGCGGAAGAAGAAAACGACCATCAAGAAGAATACTCTGAACCCCTATTACAACGAGGCCTTCAGCTTCGAGGTGCCCTGTGACCAGGTCCAGGTGAGCTCAGACCTGCCCATAGCCCCTGCCAGAGCAGCCCTTACCCGGAGTCCCAGGCCCTTAGAAACCCCCGTTGCTAAGGGAAGGGAGACTCCTTAGCAACCCTTAGAAGCCAGGTCTTGGGGGTCTGATTGTGTCCTCAATCTCAGTTTCTCCCATGAGGACCAGGAAGCCCCTCCCCCAAGCAAGACCAGGGTGCCCGTTGCCCTCAGGAGCTCTGGTTACTGAGAAAAAGAGACTTCCCCACAACCCTAAGGCCTGGCCCCACCACCCATTTCAAAGTCTTGAAGATTTGCCCCCCTTAGGAGGCTGACCCTAAGGGGCCTCCTAACAACCCCTGAGCAACGGGGTCCTGAGAGTTTATCTCCTTTGAAATCTGATCACAGGAAGACTCCAGAGCATCCCTGTAACCAACCGCAGGGCGATCCGCCCCCCTCCCCCTTTCCGAGCTCTAGATGAAGCCTTAGCCCAGGGGCCTAGGAAGGCCTCTCAGAATGAGGGTTGCGAGGGAGAGGGTCTCCTTAGCAATGAAACCTGAGACCCTTGCTTTACCTCCTTACCCCACTCTCTGTCTCTTCCTCCCCTGCCCACCTCAGAAGGTTCAGGTGGAGCTGACTGTGCTGGACTATGACAAGCTGGGCAAGAACGAGGCCATCGGGAGGGTGGCCGTAGGGGCAGCGGCCGGGGGCGCTGGCCTGCGGCACTGGGCAGACATGCTGGCCAACCCCCGGCGGCCCATCGCCCAGTGGCACTCGCTGCGGCCCCCTGACCGAGTGAGGCCACCGCCAGCACCCTGATCCCCACCCTCAAGCCCCTGACCCCAGACTCCTGGCCAAAGCCACGTCCATGCCCACCTTTAAGCCTTCTTTGAACGCTAACACCCCCCCAACTCTACCCATTCCTGCCTTCTCCCCACCCCCGTTATGCCAATCATGATAACCTGCCAACTCCCCCAATATGGCACATGCCCAAAAGCCCCAGGGACCCCTGGAGGAGGGGAGCAGTCTGGGCTCCTGCCGTCCCAGGGTCCCGCCCTCCGCTTTGACAATCAGTGATCCCAGCCTACTATCCCCTTGGCTCCCAGTATCCCTTTTCCTGCACAGTATCACCCACTCCTGTCCCTGGTCTGATTCCTGCACCGCTCCTGGGACCAAATAAATACTCAGCAACTTTGCTGGCCTGGACCAGTGCTCCTTGATGGGGGTGGATAGGGGTGAGGACTGGGAACCCAGGAGGGACTCTCCAGGGGTGGGACCACACAAGGGCAGGGATAGGGCTGCCTATCCTGGAAACACACATGGAAACTCACCCACCCACTCATCTATCCATCCTTTCACCCACTCACTCTCCCATTCACTCCATCACTTATTCATTCACTCACCCCTCCAAGCTTCAGCTTCCTCATCTGAAAAAAATCATGATAATACTAATACCTACTGTACATTTGCTGTGAGGAGTCAATGAGAATTCACTTAGTTATTCATGAATTTATCTGCTCCCTCACCCATGATTTACATAGATTTTCATACCCGTATTTCCCTCCCTCCCTTTCTTTCTTCCTTGCATCATCCATCCTTTCTGTATTCCCTGAGGCCCTCTGTGTGCCAGCTTCTGTTGGATGCTGGGGACCCCCAAATAGATGCAAATCCAGACTTCCAAGCAACTTACTGTCATCAAGGAAACAAAGTAGGTATGCAACGTCTAGGAATGAAATCCCCAGAGAATGAGAGAAAGGGCAAGATTTCCTCAGGGAGACACAGTAGTTCCAGCTACACCTTTCTTTTTTCAAAAATTCTTTCTCTCAGTCTGTGTCTAGGAAAGTTGATCATTTTATTGGCTTCTTCCCCATCTCATGCCAGACAGGATTTCAGGTGACGGACAAAGGCCCATGACATTTGGCAAGAGAGCTCTCTGAGCATCAGGTAAAGTGGAAAATGAGCCAACAAGTACTGCCATGTGCTAAGGAAAGGGGCAGAACTTACCGCTGAGCTTCCTGGTAGCCAATGGGAAAAGGGAAATCTGATCAGTTACCTAGGTTGTGAGCTCCATGAAATTTTAAAAATTTCTCCAAAGGAATGCAGTAGTTTTTCTTGTGTGAGTGAGTGTGGGGCATCTTTATAAAGACAGTACTATGCATATATTATTACTATTATTACCATTACTGCCACTACTTTTGATAATCTCACAGCAACCTCATGAAATAGACACGATTATTATGCCCAGTTGACAAATGAGGAAACTGTGCTTCAGGGAATTAACATGACCTGCTCGGGATCATACATCAAGGAAGTCCTTCTCTAAATCCTGGGATTGAATGTGTTCTGAGTTAGATGATGACATTGGGATCCCTGGGTCTATGTCTCCACAAGTAAGCAGACAAATGAGAAGTATAAAACCATTACAAGTGGCGACCAAACTAGGAAAGAAACCAGTAAGGGCTCAGATCATTTAAAAAGGGTTGTCAGGGACAGCTTCTCTGAAGAAGTAGTGTTTAGGCTGTGATATGAATGACAAGAAGGCGTGAGGCTTCCAGAGATGAAGGGGAAATACAATGGCATATGATCCAGTCACAAAAAGGAATGAAATACTGATGCATGCTATAGCATAGATGCACCTTGAAGACACGATTTTAAGTGAAAGAAGCCAGACGTAAAAGGCCACATATTGTATGATTCCAACTATATGAAGTATCTAGAATAGGCACATCCACAGAGAAAAAAAAAGTAGGCTAGAGGTTTTCAGGGGCTAGGGAGAGGGATAAATGAGGGGTGACTGATTAATGAGTATGGGGTCTCCTTATGGCATGATGAGCAATTTCTGGAACTAGATAGTGGTGATGGTTGCACAATACTGTGAATGTACTAAACATCATTAATTGTAAGCTTCGTATTGTGTGTATTTTAACACACACACACACACAAAGATGAGGGGGAAGAAAATTCCATACAGAAGGGGCCCCAAGTTCCTTGCAAAGGCTCTGGGGGCAAGAACAGGCTTGATGTATTCTCAAAAGAGCCAGGAGGCCAGTGTGGCTGGAGAGGAGCATCAGGGCGGATGTGTGGGGGTGGGGACAGGACTTAAGAGACACAGCCAAGAGCCAGATCACACAGGAACTAGGGGGTGAAGCTAAGGAACTGGGATTGTATCTACATGCAGTGAGAAACCTCAGTAGGGTTTTAGAGGGAAGTGGCATGGCTTGGTTCACATTTCAGATTACTCTGGCTCCTCTGTGGAGGAAGCATTGTGGAGAGTGGCGGTGATGAAGATAAAAGACATTAAGCCTCACTGGAGAAAGTCAGGATCTGGGGCTCTAGTGGGCTGAAGGCTGACTCAGGAGGGGCCCAGGTTGGCTGGCCCACTCCTGGAGGGTTGCTGAAAACTCAGCCTTCATTTCCTTCCCACTAACCAGAACTGTCCTCAGCAGGCAGGTGGACCTCCTTTCAACCCACCACACTCCTGCTAGCTGCATGTTACCTTTCCCATTTTACAGAGCAGGAAACTGAGGCAGAGAGGGTGACTGACTTGGCTAAATTCATGTAGGAGGGTGAGGAGAGGGGACAGAGAACCGAGGCTCCTTGGGTGCTGTGCCCTGGGCTGGGTGCTGGGGATGATCTGGAGATGTGTCTCACTGGAGTCCCTGCCCTTGTGGAACTCACAGACAGCTTAAGTCACCTGGCCGAGTTCTCAGCCAGCAAGTGACAGGACAAGGTGTAAACCCAGCCATGTCTGGCACCAAAAGCCACATTCTCAAGCGTCCTCAACCCCAGATATAAAGTACAGGGAGTCACAGGGTAGACTACAGTGGCCATCTGCTGAAAAAGCAGGAGCAGAATTCAGGAAGATCCCCGGCTAAGGTTGAAAGGATGATTTGGAGTTTTCCAAGGGGAGAAGGGGAGGATGTTAGAAGGAGCAACACAAGCCATAAAGGGACTTCCCTGGTGGTTCAGTAGCTAAGACTCCGTGCTCCCAATGCTCCCAATGCAGGGTGCCCAGGTTCGATCCCTGGTCAGGGAACTAGATCTCACATGCCGCAATTAAAAGATGCCATGTGCTGCAACCAAAAAAAAAAAAAAAGGAAAAAGATCCTGTGTGCCACAACTAAGACCTGGCTCAGCCAAGTAAATAAATAAATTAATAATAAATAAATAAACAAAAACACAAGCCATATAGACCTGGAGACAAAAGAGGACTTGGTGTGGTTCCTGAGGTGTGCTGTTACCATCTCTCTGAAGCCCTGTTGTGTAGCTTGCCCCCTTCTGTGGTATAAATACTGTCACTGTGGCTGATTTCAAGCCACCAATGTGAAGTCTGAATATAGAGTTGAGAAGAGATGCCTACTACCACACCATCCTATAGTATTTCCCAGAGTAGAACAAGGGTCCCAAAATTTAAGGCAAAGCCAAAACAAAAACAAAAACAAAGTCACCAAAACCAACACACCCAGTAATCAAGATAGATAGTATTTTAATGCAATATTTTTTAAAATTCGAAACTAATGCAAAAAAGAAATACAAGATGGAAAAATAAATAAGATATAAAAAATTTAAAGACAGGATCTGACCCTTCACTTGGACCACTCTGCCTTATCCTAATCCTGGCCCTTGTTCTAATAAAACTTTATTTACAAAAATAGACAGCCCATGGTCCTAGTTTGCCAACTTCATTTTTTTAACTATTGCATTAAAATAGCATTTCCTTCTTACAGGTACAATAGCTGTAAATAACCTTAAGACCATCAATAATTGTAAAATATAATAAAGTAGGAAGTGATGAGTTTTGAGTATGATTACTTTTATTTTAATGTATTTTATTGGAATTTAATTTTTAGTAATTAATTTAGTAAAAAGTTTAATTTTTAGTAATGACTGTGTGTAAAACCAGGTCACAAAATTCCTGAAAATTTAACAACCGGGGCCAGTGCTAGCTGGCCCCAGTACTTCGCTGTGTTTTTCTCACCTGGAGAGAAGCCCTGTGTGATAGAGCCAGGGTGTGAGGGGAAATGGGGCCACAGAGGTCTATAGTTTATGTTCTAAGCCACCTCAGTTTAATTTGGGTTTATCAAGATTCTGTTCCGTTCGGGCTAAATTTGAATCGGCCCAGGCCTCCAGCTTCCAGAAATTTGGATAGCCCCCAGCTCCGCCCCAGCCTCTTCTTGCCCCACCCCTTCTCCTCCAGCGCCGTCGTCATGACAACCGCGTCCTCTCGCCCACTGCTCCCACAAACCTTTAGCGCTCCCATTGGCTAAAAGTTTGCAACCGACAGGTCTCCCTCGCTCTCATTGGTCAGTTGATCGCGGTGGATGCCAGCCCGCACGCTCCTATTGGCCGACTGATTGAACAGGGCGGGAACTATGGGCAGCAGTTGTGTAGGGGCCTTCGGATCCCAGCGCCGCACCGAGAGGGGACGGAGGGGACGTCTCGGGTTATTTGGAAGGATAAAGGTGAGGCGGGTGTGAAAGGGGCGAGAAGTCAGCGGAGGTGAGAGGGGAATGGGTGGGCAATGCAGACACGATATTTGGGGATTCCCGGGTTGTTTGTCCTGCAGGGCGATGACCACACCAGCGGGCTCGGGCACTGGCTTCGGCTCTGTGTCCTGGTGGGGCCTGTCCCCGGCGGTTGACCTGCAGGCTGAGAGTGAGTCGCCCACTCAGGACCACAAATCATCCGACATAGCGGCTGCTTTCACAGCCTGGCAGACAGTAACGTTCTGGCGCTATCGTTCTCTGAGGCTCCAAGGGCGGGGGCGCCCTCCAGTGGACAGCCTAGATACCTCTTCGAACTACGAGTCTCAGAATGCTTAGAGGCACAGCTCCTTTTAAAACCAAGGCCAGGGGTGCAAGTCCTGCTGGGAGCTGTAGTCCATCGTGCTGGGGAGGGGCTTCAGGGGGCGCTCTCCAGGCCACCAACCCCAGCCCTCTGTCGTCTTGTCAGGTCCTCCTGTGGACCCAGACTCACAGGCCGTTACAGAGCACGGGACCCCCGAGCTAAATGTGCTGCTGTTGGGCTCCGTGGATGGGCGACACCTGCTACGTACCCTGGCCCGGGCGGCTCTCTGGCCTCGAAGGAGGTTCCGTGTAAGCTGGGATTATGGGGTCCTGGAAGGAGGAGGATGAAGATAAGAGCACAGATTCCTGAGTCCTTGAGGGAGGAGGGAGCTGGGGACCCAGACTCCTAGGTCCTGAGGAGGGAAGGGGCTGGTGTTGGGGACTCCTGGGTTGAAGTGGGAGGAAGAGCCTAAGGATCAAGTCTCCTGAGTAGTGATGGGGAGGGTTCTGAGTGCCCACATTCCTGTGTTTGAAGGAGTGGGGCTGGTGTACAGGTCTCCTGGGTCCTGTGGGAGGAGGGGGCTGAGGTTTCCCACTCCAGGGTCTCCTGGGGGCCAGGAACACAGGTCTCAGAATCGTTCTTCCCTGTCTATCCTTCCAGTTTTATGTGCTGGAGAATAATATGGAAGCTGTGGCCCGACACATGCTGATTTTCAGCCTAGCCCTGGAGGATCCTGAGAAGATGGGGTTGCAAGGTCAGCAAAGACCCGGCAATCTGGCCCCCACCTCCTTCCCCCTCCCTGCAGGAATTCTGGCATTTCAAGGGTGCGGTTAAACATTTTGGACATTGTTCCCTATTTCATCACTTGCTCACTTGTTTGGTAGCCTTAGAGCCTCAGCTTTTCCCACCTTTGCAATGGGGATAAAAGATAATACTTCCTAGAATCATTTAGGGAATTCCAGGAGAAAAGCCACATAAAACTCTCAGAACTGTGCATGAACTGTGCATGACACAGTGTAAGCATTCAAAACCTCTTAGCGAGGGAGAAGCCCAAAAGAGATCAAAGGGCTTCCTGAGAGGTAGTGAGTCCCCCAGATGTGGGGAGGGTTTGGCTGAGCTGAGCTCAGTCCTGCCCAAAGCCTCCCTCAGGCCTGAGTCTCCCTTAGTTAGAGGTGTGCACCCCAGGGAATCTGCGTGGAGGAAGCGGCCTTGGAAGTGAGATTATAAGGAGGAGGGGGAGAAGGAGGACTTGGGTGGTAAATGATTATTTCCCAGTAACAAAAACTTCAGTTTAGTGCCTAGAGCAGAGTGTAGACTCAGGCTGTGTTCAAATTCTGACTCTGCTTGCTGTGTGACCTTAGTTGCGGCAGGCTAACTCTTAGTTGCAGCATGCATGTAGGATCTAGTTCCCTGACCGGGGATCGAACCCGGGCCGCCTGCATTGGGAGCGTGGAGTCTTATCCACTGCACCACCAGGGAAGTCCCTTTTATAAGATTCTTAACTAAAGTGAAAATATTCAACACTTTAACACACATAAATCTTCATCTCCATCTATATCTATATACAACTTTTCCTTTTTTAAGGCAAGGGAAACAAACATGAAATTCAGGATTGGGGTTACCTGCAGGGGGTGGGAAGGAATAGGCGAGGAGACCTAGGTGAGGTGTAAGTTATTCTTCGTGTTCTAGCTCTTCAGGTGGGTAGGGAGTTTGCCTGGGTCCGTTGTGCTCATTACACGACTGTGGAATAAGAAGACCACTATAAAGTGGGTGTGCGTCATCCGCACGGGTCTCATTTCTGGGCTCACTCCTCTGGCCCCTCCTCTCATTTTCTTCCCCCTCCCCGCAGAGAGGAGCGAGACCTTCCTGGAGGTGTGGGGGAACGCGCTGCTGCGCCCCCCTGTGGCCGCCTTCGTGCGCGCCCAGGCCGGCCGCCTGGCTCGCCTCGTCCCGGAGCCCGATCGCCTGGCGGAGCAGCTGCCCTGGCTCAGCCTGGGCGCCCTGAAGGTGCCGCCGCCCGGCCTGCGACCGTCATCGGCGGGGATCCGCGTGGCGGCGGGAAGAATGGGGATGGGTAGTCCAAAAGGGTTTGCGTTGATGGATCGAGCTGGGGGCTCCCCGGCTCCCACAGTGGGATATGGCCCTGGGGGTGGCTTCTACTCTCGAAGCCTCAGTTTCTTCATCTGAGAAAAAAGAGAATCGTTCCCACACCCTGGGAGGGAAGGGAGGATCAGGTAAGAGAAGCCTTCGTTCCTGCAGCCGCTTCTCCCTCGTTTTCTCTCCACGCGGGCCTGGCCGTGCAGTTCCGCGAGCGCGACGCCCTGGAGGCCGTGTTCCGTTTCTGGGCCGGAGGGGAGAAGGGGCCCGAGGCTTTCCCCATGAGCCGCCTGTGGGACTCGAGGCTGCGCCACTACCTGGGCTCCCGGTACGACGCCCGGCGCGGTGTCAGCGACTGGGACCTGCACATGAAGCTGCACGATCGCGGGGTGAGGGCTGGGAGGAGGGGCCTGGGGTCTCCAGTCCTGGGTGTGTAGGAGGAGGGGCTGGGGCTTGAGGAAGCAGCGGTTGGGGGCCCGGAATCCTGGGTCTGAAGGAAAAGGGTGCCAGAGGCCCTCAGTGCTGGGTCTTTGGGAGGAGATCCTGGGATCCATATACCAGATTCACTGAGGCCTCTTTTCTTGCATCCCCCCACTCCAGGCCCGAGTCATCCACACCAGTGAGTTCCGGCGCTGGAGGGACACAGGAGTCGCCTTTGAACTCAGAGACTCCAGCGCTTATCACGTGCCCAACCGGACCCTGGCGTCCGGTCGCCTCCTGAGCCACGTGCGAGTCCACTCCCTGCCCTGGCTGCTTCTTCTTTTCGGGGGCCCAGGAGTCGGAGTCCCCAACATCGACCTCACCCGTCTCCTCTCTCCCTGATTTCCCAGCGCGGGGAGCGCGTAGCAGCGCGCGGGTACTGGGGGGACATCGTCACGGGGCCCTTCGTGGCCTTCGGCATCGAAGCGGACGACGAGACCCTCCTGAGGACCAGCAACGGGCAACCTATCAAGGTTTGAGGCTGGAGGTGCTGGGGCTGGAGGCGAGTTCGCGAGACCCCGCCCCCTGCCGTCCAGGCCCCGCCCCCTATGCGCCCCCTCTGGAAGTGTAAGCTTGCCCGCGAGATGCTAGCTCTGGGGGTCGGGGAGTGTGGGGGTGGCGTACTCTAAGCCTCTCCCCTGCCAGCCCGGCCCCGCGGTCCTAGCCCCGCATCCGGCCACGCGCCTTCTCCCCCAAAGACCGCGGGCGAGATCACGCAGCACAACGTGACGGAGCTGTTTCGAGAGATGGCCGCCTGGGGGCGCACGAGAGCCGCCCAGGGAGACCCCGCGCAGGTGCAAGGCGACGCGGATGGAAGCCCGGAGCCTGGTAAGCGACGGACTCAGCTTTCTTCCTTGAGATGGAAAGTGGGGCTCGGGTGATCATGTCTGAGAGAGAATGGGACCCGGACCCCTGTCCCGGGCTTCAGGCTTCTGGTGTTTCAAGTCCAAGTATGGACTGATATGGTATCTAATGCCTGGACAAGTGACCTCCCCTTCCCGACATCCGGTCTATTTTTCTCTCTTCTCTTTGAGCTTCTCTCCCTTTCCTAAATCCTGACACCATCCTTAGCATTCTGAATTCCAGTAGTAGAATTCTCACCCTACCTGCAGAAGTCCAAGAGGCTGAGAACATTTTAACAAGGTTAAGCTGGGTCCCAGCTTAACGCTGGAGAGCCCCCCCCCCCAAATCTGGTCGTGCCTCCTTCTACCCATCCCCTAACTTGGCCCTCCCGTGTGAATGGATGTCTTGTGTGGCCATGGGCCAACCACTCTCTTTTCTTCTCTTGAATCTCAGTTGCCTGGTCTGTAAAATGGGTCTCTGCATGCCAGGCCAATCTTCCCAGAATTTTCCAGGAATCTGCCTAAGAGAAAGGATGAGAAAGGGCTTGAGGACGGACAAGGCGAGTCATCTCCAAGCCTTGTCTGTCTGCCTAACTCTGCCAGTCTTCCCTTCCCCAGCAGCCCCTGTCCCGGAATCCTTCACTGTCCACTTCCTGTCCCTCGGTTCTGCCCAGACCCTTCACCACAAGAGCTGCTACAAGGGACGGTTCCAGCTTCTCTACGTGGCCTGTGGGTAAGAGGGCCTAGGAGGTTCCCAGATTTCCCTCCCCCAACCCCTCCTCCTTCAGACCCAGGAATCCAGGCCTCCAGACACTCCGTAATCAGAATCTAGGTCCCCAGCCCGCCTCTTCCCTCAGGACTTAAAAGTCTGAGCCTCAGCCCTCCCCTTTTCTCTCCGCAGGATGGTCCACCTTCTCAGCCCTGAGCTCGGTGCCTGCGTGGCCCCCGGAGGACGCCTCATTGTCGAATTAGCCCAGTGAGCCAGCGGAGAGCAGGGCGGGGAACTTCCAGACTGGGGGCGGAAAGCCAGGTCCCCTAACACGCTGCTTCCTGGTTCCAGGTTCCTAGTGGACCTGCGTCAGGAGCAGCTGCAGGGGTTCTCCACCCGGGTCGCGGAGCTAGCACAGGCGGCTGGATTCGCCCCACAGCCGGGGGCCAGGCGCTCGCAGACCTTCGAGCGCTTCTACAAGGCCGGAGACTCTGCTCCCAGCCACAAGGACCCAGCTGTGGGATCTGGGACTCCGCCACCGGCAGTCCTGGCCCCGCCCCTTGAGGCAACCAACCCTCCCCCCGAAGACCTGACCCAGCCCCTTGAAGGCGGGATCCCACCCTCTGAACCCCTCAAACGGCCCTCAGAGTCTCAGGCTTCACTGTTGGAGGCTTTGGTTCCACCCACAGGGAGTCAGACCCCCACACCAGAGAGTCTGACTGTACCTCCAGAGACCAACTCCCCAATCCCTAACTTCTAAAGTCGGGTCTTAGGATCAGAACGCGCCTCTAGAATACTCAATTATACTCCCAGCATTCTCACTCAGCGCCAGAGGTGTCGCTAGAATTTCAGATTCCATTCCTGGGATTCTGTATTTTATTCCTAGAATTCTAGATTGTTCTCTTGAGTTCTACATTCCGCTCCCAAGACTCTAAAACCAGCCTGGAGATCCGGCCCTGGGGCTCAGGCCCTCTGCGTGGTCCCCTCATCCCCAGGCATCCCACTCCTAACTAGGGGCTGGGGGTGTCTCCTCTCACAGGCTGGTCAACACTAGGGTGGTCAAAGTAAAGAGAGCCAGATCTTCTTCCCCGTGTGTCCGTGTGTCTTTCCTGCCTGTCTGTCTCCAGGGCTGGGAGAGGGGAGGGGCAGGAGTGTTCAGGAGAGGAGACTCGAGACCAGATTTCTGGGTTCCCAAGAGGGCTAGGGGTGAATTTCTCCGTGCTGCCTGCTGAGAGCCTGGGCACCCCACACCTGGATTCTCAAATAAATCAGCAAAATTTATGGAATGGCTAACAGGTTTGGGGCACTGAAACTGGCCATAACATGGTAAAAAAGAGTTCCGGCCCTCAAGGAGAATTACAATTTAGTGAGGGGGCGGGGCCTAGACTCCTGGGTCTGAGGGAGGAGGACGTTGGGGTCCGAACTCTTGTGTCAGAGGGAAGAGGGGCTGGGGGCCTGGACTCCTGTGTCAGAAGGAGCAGGGTTTTGGGGGCCTGGGCACCCATCGGGGTCTGAGGATGGAGAGGTTGGGGGTCTGGACACCTAGGTGGGAGGAGGGAGGGGCTGGATTCCCAGGCCGCCAAGAAGGAGGGGTGATCCAGCTGGAGCATGGCCCGCCCCAGCCCTCACGCGCCCCGTTATCTCGAATCCTGGGCAGGGAGAGGAGGGGGCAGCAATATATTTAGTCTCTGTCCTCGCCCTTTATCTCAGTGTCCTCAGTGAGGCTTGAGCAGACCGGACGAGACAGAAGCCCCAGGGGCCTTCAAGGTCACTCCGGACGCCCCCTCACTGACCCTCCAAGAGCCCCTTGTCCCCTGCTCTGCCTTCCGCAACCCCTGGCCTGAGACTCAGCATGGAGGACTGGTGAGTGAAGATTGGTAACCGGGACTCCTGAGGCCCGAGGCAGTGGCGGGTAGGGGGGTGATCTCCCGGGTTCCTGTGAGGGGTGAGAGGCCTGAGAAGGGAGGTAGGGACAGGACTCCTGGGCATCGGAATGAGGTAAGAGTCTGGGAATCCGACCCCTAGGAGCCGAGAAGCGGCAGCTGGCGGGCCGGACCTGTAGGTCAGAGGGGCCTCTGGGGTCCCTTAGGACACGGCGTGGACAGGACCCAGGCCTACCATTAACCCCCTTTTCCTGGTTTCTCTCCCTCCAGGAGCGACGATGTGGTAAGAGTCAGCGTGGGCTGGACCCGCCTGGCCGGGGAGGGCGCTGCCGGGAGGGCTCTGGGGCGAGAGGCTGCAGCCCTGGAAGACTGCATGGAGAGGGGCTGGGGAGGGGGTCCCTGTGATGACTCAGCTCCGTTCCCCCAATCTCAGGCGGGGGACCCGCGCCCCGCGCCACCCCCTGTACGACGCCGCTCCTCAGCCAACTACCGCGCCTACGCCACGGAGCCGCACGCCAAGGTGAGGGCGGGGCCAGCGCGGTGGGCGGAGCCGGGAGGGACTTCGCAGGGTCTGGATTCGGATTCTTAGGTTACCCGCAGCTTGGGGAGGAGAGGCGGAGCCAGGGCCTTTACCGGTCTTTGGTCGTGGGCGGAGCCCAAGCGGATGAGGCGCTTCAGGGGCGGAGTTTATCAGAGGGCTGGGCTCTGATTGGTGAGAGCTTGCCTATGGACGAAGTCCCGCTGCCCGTGGGAACTGAGATTGCTTAGAGATGGTGGGGGGAGGTGCGTAGCCAGAGACACCACATTGGTGGATGGGAATGAGGGGCGTGGCTTCCCGTAGACTGAAGGCTGGAGTTGGAGGCGGGACTAAATCTGGACCTGGCTCGAGGGGGCGGGTTCTGAAGCTCCTCCCGGCGTCCTCCTGCGGATCCTCCTCGCTCATCCTTCCTTGCTCTGTCTTACCCCGGCAGAAAAAGTCTAAGATCTCCGCCTCGAGAAAACTGCAGCTGAAGGTGCGATGCGCCTGGGGAGAGCGCCTAGGTGTCTTCAGGGGGCGGGGCTTGGAAGTTGGGTGGGGCTTCGGAAGAGCAAGTGGGCGGGAGGCCCTGAAAGGGAGGGGCGGGGCCTTGGAATGATGGACATCAACCTTGGTTGGGGGCAGGTCTCTGGAAGCAGGCCTGGGATTAGAGGGCGGGGCCCGGCGGGGGTGGCTATCCCGCTCTGTCCTCATCCCCCATACCTGTGCTGCCGTACCCGTCGTCTCCTCCGCAGACCCTGATGCTGCAGGTTGCGAAACAGGAGCTGGAGCGGGAAGCAGAGGAGCGGCGAGGAGAGAAGGGGCGCGTTCTGAGCACGCGGTGCCAGCCTCTGGAGCTGGCCGGGCTGGGCTTCGCGGATCTGCAGGTACCGGCTCCAATCAGGGACTCCTGCCTAGCCCAGGATCCGAGGTTCCTACTGTCCGATCTTGCATCCCTTAGGACTCAGGGGTACAGTTACTACGCCCCCTTTCTGCTCAGGACCTTCGGGTCCAAACTCCCAATTCTTACCCTCAGGAGTTCAGAATGTGGCCTGCAGCTGCCTACAATCTCAAAACCCAGAGGTCGGTTCCTCCAACCCACTCCAGTCCAGATTCTCAGAACACCTGGCTCTGGAGTTCTGCTTTGTTCGCAGTTCCCCAGGGTCTGGCTTCAATCTACTCCTCCAGGACCAGATGTCCAGGTCCCCAGCTCCTCCTCCCTCAGACCCCAGGAGTCCAGACCCCCAGCCTTCCCCCCACCACGCACACTGCATTCCTCCACCAGGACTTGTGCCGACAGCTCCACGCCCGCGTGGACAAGGTGGATGAGGAGAGATACGACGTGGAGGTGAAAGTCACTAAGAACATCACAGAGGTGGGAGACGCTGGGCTGTCTGGGTCGCTTCAGGGTAGGGGGTGATGCCTGGGGCTCTGGTCTCAGCCTGGACCCTTGCAGCTGCTTATGGTTACAGACACTAGGAGACCCAGGACAGCTCTGGGAGCCTGTCAGGGAGGGGGCGGAAGGCTGGGTACAGTACGGTCAGGGAATGCTGTTCCAGGCAGAGGGAACAGCACACGCAAGACCCAGGAGATGGGAAAGCGGAAAATGTGTTTGTGAACATGTGTGGCTGGAGCCTCAAGTGTTGGTAAGGGAGTTCAGGTGTGGGCCAGGGAACTGTGAGATGCGTGTAGCTGGACTGGGATGTGTCAGTAGTTTTCAGAGATGAGGCTGGGGCAGATCAGGTTCCAATTTCAGGATGGGGAGCTTGGATTTTGTCTCGAAGGTGGTAGGAGCCTAAGCTAGGTAGAACCTGGATCGGGATAGGAGGGAAGTGCAGGGTGGGAGAGTGAGGCAAGGAGGAAGTGGGAGGAGGAGCCTCCACCACCCTTGACGGCTGCTACCAGATCGCAGATCTGACCCAGAAGATCTTTGACCTTCGGGGCAAGTTTAAGCGGCCCACTCTGCGTAGAGTGCGGATCTCTGCGGATGCCATGATGCAGGCACTGCTGGGGACCAGGGCTAAGGAGTCCTTAGACCTGCGGGCCCACCTCAAGCAGGTGAAGAAGGAGGACACGGAGAAGGTGAGTGTGGCTACAGGTCCAGGAAAGGGGGTGCTTAGGGGAGAAGGTGTGTGTGTGTGTGAGCAATTCTAGGGACTAGCCTGAGGGCAGGTGGCACTGGGAGTTGTGGGGAGAAGTATCTGGTAAGGGTCTTCCACAGGAAGTACAGGAGGGGCACAGGAAATGCAAGAGGAAGACAGAATGTAGAAGCGGAAGACAGGAAGTCCATTAGAGAGAATGGAAGTGGCAAGGAGTCAGGAAGTGCATGATGTCTCCAGGATGTTCATGAGGGAGACAGGAAGTCCAAGAGGGAAATGGGACGTGCAGGAGGAAGACAGGAAGTGCAGGAGGGACACAGGAAATGCAGAGGAGAGACAGGAAGTGCAGGAGGGACACAGGAAATGCAGAGGGGAGACAGGAAGTGCAGGAGGGACACAAGAAATGCAGAGGGGAGACAGGAAGTGCAGGAGGGACACAGGAAGTCCAAGAGGGAGACAAGAAGTGCAGCAGGGAGACAGGAAGTGGGGCAAATTGGAAGGGATCGTCTAAGGGGACAAGAAGTGTTCCAGAACCAGACTCTGTGATGGGCATCCAGAATAGAGTGGCCCAGCAGGTGGGAGGGCAAGTGGAGGATATCTGAGAGCCTGTAGACCAGGAAGACACCCTAACCTCTGACCCGATCCTCCAGGAAAACCGGGAGGTAGGAGACTGGCGCAAGAACATCGATGCGCTGAGTGGAATGCAAGGCCGCAAGAAAAAGTTTGAGGGCTGAGCCGGCCTGTGCACAGCCCTGGCCCTGGCCCTGAGGATGGCCCCGAGGAATAAAGCTTCTCTCTGAGCTGGGCGTGGCTGTGTGTCTATTACCAGGGGGGCTTAGGTGTGAGAGAGGCGGGAGAACTGAGGGCCAGGCTCCCCCAAAGCCACAGGGCACATCAGGAGCAGAGCTGGGTCTCCACGTGGAGCTGCACAGAGGTGCCGAGACCAGGGCCCAAAGGCAGACACACAGAGACACGGACAGACTGCGTCAGAAACCCAAAGGGAGAGGGAAAACAGGCAGAGATTCATAGGAAGCAGTGCACAGAAAGGGGAAACAGAGACAGATACACACAGAGAGACGGAGATGACCTCGCCCTGGAAGAGACAGAAATGAGGACCCACAGAGGGAGAACTGCAGATACAAAGAGACACCCCCCGCCCACCACACACACACACAACAGAACTAGAAAGATGAAAACAGACACAGAGCTAAAGACAGACAGAAACCGAGTCACAGAGAAGCACAGGGACACCTGGAGACACAGACACCAATAGCCAGACATCAAGAGAGGCAGATACACAGAGACACCCACGGAAATGCAGAGAGAAAAACTGGCAGCACAGAGACAGGCAGAGTGAAGAACTCAGAGACAGATGCAGAGAGAGCCCCAAAGCCAACCCCTGAGAAACGCATAGAATCAGAAATGGGGAGAGAGACAGACACTGGCACAGAGGGGTGAGGAAGCCCCTGGAGTTCAAGGTTGTGGATTGGCTGGGAAGGGGGAGGGAGATACCAAAAAAGATCAGTGTCCGATGGAGGTGGGGAGTGTGAGGTCCTGTGGGCCTGACACACCCCTCCCCCTCCGCTCCCCTCCCCCTCCCACACCTGTTTCCCTGCTTTAGCGCCTGTTGTCACCAGGGTGGAATCCTGGTGGCAGACAAAGGGATGGGGGTGGGGAGGGGGGGACAGAGAGATGGACAGAGACAGAAGTGGGGAGACGGAGAAGCTGAGACAGACACACACAGAGAAACACAGACGGAGAGTCACAGAGACAAAGGAGAGATAGAGACAGGGAAACGGGGTTTGGGAAGTGGAGGCCCAGAGAGACACGGAGAAAGGGACCCCTTCATGGAGTGAGAAGGGGTCCCTTGTACCCCTTTCATCAATAAGCATCCTCCAAGGACCTACTGCGTGCTGAGTCCAGGGGCTTCAGAGCATAGTGTGCAGTGTGACCTGGGAGATGGGGAGCCCGAGGGTGGCCTGACCCAGCCCGGGGTTCCTGGACAATGCTTTTGGGGTGGAGGAGAGGCTTTGGAACAGCCAGGAGGTGCCTCGATCCCGAAGGTGGAGCCAGAGTGGGGGCAGGGCAGCCTCTGAGTGTGAGGAAAGGAATTCTCTACCCCTCCCTCTCCCTCTGGGGCGGGGCTGAGCCTCCCACTATAAACTGGGGGTGCTTCAGCCTGCCCAGCAAGACTGCCCCACCGCTCACGCCTCTGCAGACGCAGCCTCAGGTAACGGTCCCAGAGGAACTGGGGATGGAAGGGAACGTATTAGGACTTGGGGGTTATAGAAGCTGGGAATGCAGGGTTTGGGTGTCCCAGAATATAACACCTTAGGACCTCGGAGGTCTGAGTCTGAGGGAATCTCAGAAACTGGGAGTCCCTGGGCTTGGATGACAGACAGTCTGGGTGTCAGAACTGGGGGGCAGTGTCTCAGAATCTGGCAATTTAGGAATCGAGGTCGCAGAATCTGATGTCTCATGATGGGAGGTATTAGAATTTGTAATGTCATATTTGGGGGTTTCATGAATCAGTCCCCTGAGTTTAGGCATCCAGATTTTGGGGTCTCACAGTCCTGAGGTTTCAGAATTTAGGGAATGTCAAGACCTAGGGGGTCAGGATTTTAGGGCGCCCATAATCGGGAGTCTCGACAGTTAGAGTCTCAGAACCTGGAGATATGAGGAGTTACTGGTTTTCAGAATTCATAAATTGGGGTCTGTGGGTTTGGGGATTTTGTGGGGTCTCTCAACCTGGGCGCCTTGGGGATCTCAGAGATTGAGGAGTCTTAGTATTTAGGGGTCAGGATGAGGTCTGGGGACAGAGGCTGCTCTGATGTGTCCTGTCCCCTCCATGGCAGTGGGTGAAGGTGAAAGGAGGCGACAGGTGGGCAGATAACCAGCCAAAGGGGAGGGGACCTGGGGTGGGAGAGGGCAGCGGGTATAATTAATTCTCCCAGAACCCCCCCTCCACGAATACTTCTCAGGAAATGTCCTCTGTGTCACCCTCTATGACATCCCCCCAAAATAGACCCTGGGGGTGGGGCAGCTATTGTCTTCGGACCACTGTCCCTTCCCAAATACCTCCTCCTAATCCCTACCCAGATCAGGTTCCTACGGACTTGTCATAAGACAAAAGGGGACAGCTGTGGTCAGGGGGCGGGGGCTGCAGCCCTGGGGCTCTGCCCGGACCGTATCTCCCAACGCGCTGTCTTCACCCACGGTTTAGGAGTCTTTAGGAGATGGGGGTCCCCAGCCCCTCCCCCCTCAGACCAAGGATCCAGACCCCCAGCCCCTCCTCCTTCAGACCCAGGGGTCCAGACCCCCAGCCCCTCCCCCCTCAGACCAAGGATCCAGACCCCCAGCCCCTTCCCCCTCAGACCCCCAGTCCTCCCTCAGACCCAGGGGTCCCGGCCCCCAGCCCCTCCTCCTCCGGACCCCACCCCACTCCGCCTGTTCTCTGCTGTTAATAGGTCACAGCAGGACACCAGGATGTCGGACGCCGAAGAGCAGGAATATGAGGAGTGAGTGATGCTGGCAGGAGGGCTGGGGCCCTGGAGCGGTGGAGACACCTCCCACCTCCAAGGCGCCTAACTCTCCCCCTCCCTCTTTCCTTCCCACCCGGGTCCTCAGGGAGCAGCCTGAAGGTGAGTGGAGAGTGGGCTGGCCTTGGCGGGGAGGGGAGGTGGGGACACCTTGGCGCATCTTAGCCCACCCTGCCCTAAGCCCACCCTCCTGGTCCGCACAGCCCGTGGGAAAAGCTCAGTGGGCCCACTTGCATCTGAGGCCCAGAGGGGTCCCCCCCGTCTAGATGAGACTCGAACCCGAACGCGGGTCTCTGCGCACTCACCCACTCTTACCCCCATCTGAAGTCCCTTCGGTCTCCGCCCCACCCCCACCCGGGCTCCTCACGCCTCCTCTTCTCTCCCCCACCCCTTCCAGTAGAGGAGGCTGCTGAGGAGGAGGAGGAGGAAGGTGAGGCCCTGGACTCCGCAGGTCTGGAGCTGGACGCAGCACCGGGGGGCTGGGTGCGGTGGGGACGCTAGTCCACGGGGTGCAGGCTGGGAGGGGGACGGGGATCTCGATGGCCTCGGCCTCAGCTCCTTTAACAGCCTCTCCCCTCTCTCCCCTCTCTCCCCTTCCCGCATCCGGGCATGGCTGCTCCCCTCCTCCGGCTCCCCAAGTCCTCGCTTCTCCTCCCGCCCCCTCCCCAGCCCCCGAGGAGCCGGAGCCGGTGGATGAGCGAGGTAACCGCGGCTGCTTCGCTTCCTGAGGCCGATTTCGGGGGTCCTCAGGGCCCTGACCTCCAAGATGACTCCCTCCCCTCTCCCGTAACCCGTCCCCGTAACCCGTCCCAGGCCCGGTCCTTTAAGCCCCGGAGAGCTGTCGCGCTCTCTGGTGGCCAAGAAGGGAAATAGCCTCGCAATGGCTTTAACCCGTTCCCTTCCTTCTTAAAGGGACCGACACCCAAGCCTTCTTCCCCAGTCTGGAGGAATACTTATAGAAGGGTTGGATGTGTGCGGAGAGGCACCCCTCCCCCCTCTCATCTTCGCCTGTCTGTTACTTGTCTCCTTCATATACATTCAAAGGTTGGGGCGTGGGTTGTAGCAGGGACTAGCAGTGGGAGTCTGTATCCCTCTGTCCCCAAGGGGGAGGGGGCTGGGGACACAACTCCTGGGTCACCGAGTGAAGAGGGTGCTTGGGGCCTCCCTGCACTGCTAGATCTTGATGGAGGGCAGGAGCTCTGGGTATGCAGAACGAGGGTCTGTGGGTTTGCTTTTTTTTTTCTCCTTATGGTCTGGGGGTTTGGACATCTGGGTTCCCAGAGAAATGGAAGGGGGATCCCCACACCAGTTCTGAATGTATATCTGATGCGTGTGACCCTATCCCTCCTTTATGGCCACCCCGATTTCCCTTATCCTCTTCCCCCCCCATACCCTTCCCCCAGAGCTGCAGGAGAAGGGAACTGGGCTTGTGGGGACAAAGGCTTGGAGGCGGGTCCCTACTTTGGATGTGTCATGCTCACCCCACGAACTCTTGCTAATTATCTTTTTGTATCCCTCCACCAGAAGAGGAGCGCCCCAAGCCAAGGTGAGATCCTGGGGGGTGAGGGTCCCAATCATGTCCTCTTAAATATGTCCCCCACCTCCAGAGATGGGATGCAAGAAAGGCAGAGAAGGAGAGCGGGGAAATGGAAACATAGAAAAGGACAGTGACTCCTTCTTTCCACAAACATTTCTGGTGAACTTCCCGCTGTGTTCGGCAAGAGTCAGACTCTTGCTGTCCTGTTGGTGACACAGACCCAGATACAGCAATGGTAGCGCAGAAGAGGGCCCTATCTGTGCCCTCGGCAATCAAGGAAGGCTTCCCAGGGGAGGTGGTGCCGAGTCCTGAGGGCAGAAGAGTTTTCTAGCTGAAGGAAGTAGAAGGGAGGTTGTAGATGATGAAGCGGAGTAGTGTGTGCAAGGTCCAGTGGCTGGATCTAGGCCAGTGTTTCAGGGAACAGAGGCAGACACAGGTCATTCTGATGAGAAAGATCCAAACTAGGCAGACCAGTGAAGTCTGTGAGAGCTCACCCCTGGAGGGTGCGACACTGGGGACAAAGCTTGGAGATGCAAGGAGGCAGCAATCGAGCATGAGTTGCAGAAATTCTCTGGGACACCGGGGAGCCATGGAAGGGTTCTGAGTAGAGGGGGCCGAGGATCAGATCTGGCTGAGAGCACAGGGGCACATGAAAGCACAGGTGTGCTTCAGTGTCAGGGAAAGCTTGTTGGAAGAGGGAAGGTCTCAGGGGTAGAGTATATCAGGGGAAGGGCATTGTAGGCAGAGCAAACAGAGTGTGCAAAGGCCCGGGGGCACAAAGGCACATGACATGACCAGGGAACTGTAGGATGTGGTGAGTTTTCAAGGGGAAAAGGCCTAAGCTGGAGCAGAGGGCATAGGGTGGAAAGGGGCCACAGACTGAGAGACCCACAGGTTGATGAGCTCAGTTGGGGCAGGGTGTGTGCAAAGGCAGGAAATGTTCAGGAAGCATCTGTTTACTGGAGTCTGGGGTTTGGGAAAGAGCCTGGGCTGGAGACAGAGTTGGTGACTCCTCGGTAATTGATGATAATCGAAGTCACAGGAGTGAATGACATTAATCACAAGAGTGTCCCACGAATGAATCAAAGGGCAAAGCTCTCTTAATTTGGTTAATAGAAATTGTTGCTTTTTATTAAGCCAGGAAAGATGAAGCATAATTTGTTTAAAATTCTCTTTGATCATTGAATGACCAAAAAAGGAAATAAAAAGTCAAGTATATGAGGGTTTTTTTCATTCCTTAAGTTAAACTTTAAAACTGTATTTAAGAAATCAAATCTTACAAAATCCTGGAAGGTTTTGGTAATGATGATGATAATTTCAAGGAAATTAATAAAATACCTATTGATTTTAAAGTGTATTTTATTCAGTAGTTTTGGTATCTTGCCATGGAGGATACTAGCCCAGCCTAGCAGAAAAGTGCAATATGTATAGCATATTTTGATATTTTAAAAGTTATATTCCATAACCATTTTGAAATGCTGGGCAAACATAAAAAAAATCCCATACAAAGTTATTTGCATTTAATTCAGTTAATCAGGCATTTTGAAAGCTAATTGATTAAAACACTGTAATATGATTGAAATTTTGTAACATTTTAATGTTATTTTTACTCTACTGTGAAAAGTTTTTTATACGATATACACACCCTAGTTTATTTTTGTGTCTTAGTGTGGACTTACAAATTTACTACAGGTATCTTGAGCCAGGAACACAATCAGGTTTCAGGCCAGTTTGATACTGGCTATTCTTTTTTTTTTTTTTTTTTTTTTAATTAATTAATTTATTTATTTATCTTTGCTGTGTTGGGTCTTCGTTTCTGTGTGAGGGCTTTCTGTAGTTGCGGTGAGCAGGGGCCACTCTTCATTGCAGTGCGCTGGCCTCTCACTATCGCGGCCTCTCTTGTTGCGGAGCACAGACTCCAAATGCGCAGGCTCAGTAGTTGTGGCTCACGGGCCCAGTTGCTCCGCGGCATGTGGGATCTTCCCAGACCAGGGCTCGAACCCGTGTCCCCTGCATTGGCAGGCAGATTCTCAACCACTGCACCACCAGGGAAGCCCGATACTGGCTATTCTTAATTTTCATGAGTGTAGGACTTCAAGCCAAATGTTATGTCAGTGGGACTGTGCTGTCTGTGGAAGTTAATAAATGATATGATCATTTTCTTTAGACTGGAAGGAGAGTGATAAATAAGATCTGGAGTCATAGGATACTGATGTACAATTTAAGGATTAAAGTTTCTTATAAATCCATTGTGAACAATGAATTATTAAATTAAATGTTGACTTCCTAGTATAAAACTGCAAGAATAAAAATAAATTCTCCAGCTTAAAAAAAGAAAGAAAGAAAGAAACCAAAGAAAGAGAAAATTCTAAGAAGTGGGAGCGCCCAGGGCAGGAAATCAAGGCGAGGACAAGGGCAGTGCCCCAGAGCAGCACCACCCAATACAAATACAATGCAAGCCACATATGTAATAACTTAAAAAACAATTTTTTTTTTACTAGCAGCCTTTTAAAAAGTAAACCCAAACAGGTAAAATTAATCCCAATGGTGTATTTTACTCAACAATGCAATGCAAGCCACATATGTAATAACTTAAAAAACAATTTTTTTTTTTTACTAGCAGCCTTTTAAAAAGTAAACCCAAACAGGTAAAATTAATCCCAATGGTGTATTTTACTCAACCTGTTATAGCCAAAATCTCATAATTTCAACATTAATCCATATAAAACGTTATTAGTAAAATATTTCACATTCAGCAGGGAGGTCAGACTGCTCAGTGTTTCTTCTCTTCTGTCCACTTAGCCGGCCCGTGGTACCTCCGCTGATACCCCCAAAGATCCCAGAGGGGGAACGTGTGGACTTCGATGTAAGTAACAGACATCCCATCCCAGGAGGGGCTGCTAGTCTATAGGGTGCAAAATTAGGAAGAGGTGCCCCTCCCTAGCCACTGTTTTTTGTTTGTTTTTTCCCTTTTGTTTGTTTGTTTCCTACCCCCTTCTTTTGGAATTGTGTCTTGACAAGCCCTTAGTGTCAGAATACGATGCTTTGCTGCCATCTGCTGGAAACGCCATGCATGGCAGACGTCTGTCCCAGCTGTCAACCCCACCAATTCTTTTTTTTTTTTTTTTTTTTTATTTATTTTATTTTTTTTTTTACCTGCGTTGGGTCTTCGTTGCTGTGCGCGGGCTTTCTCTAGTTGCAGAGCGAGCAGGGGCTCCTCTTCGTTGCGGTGCGCGGGCTTCTCATTGCGGTGGCTTCTCTTGTTGCGGCGCACGGGCTCTAGGCGCACAGGCTTCAATAGTTGTGGCTCGCGGGCTCTAGAGTGCAGGCTCAGTAGTTGTGGCCCACGGGCTTAGTTGCTCTGTGGCATGTGGTATCTTCCCAGACTAGGGCTCAAACATGTGTGCCCTGCATTGGCAGGCGGATTCTTAACCACTGCGGCACCAGGGAAGCCCAACCGCACCAATTCTTGCTGCAAAGGGCTCCCCCTCCTGATGCTTCTCAGAAGTGCTGAGAGGTTGGCGCCCTCTTGGGGCACCACCTGGGGTATGACCGTGCTCCCACCCTCTGTCCCCTAGGACATCCACCGGAAGCGCATGGAAAAAGATCTGCTGGAGCTGCAGACGCTCATTGACGTGCATTTTGAACAGCGGAAGAAAGAGGAAGAGGAGCTCGTGGCGCTAAAAGAGCGCATTGTGAGTCAAGGGAGGTGGGGTTCCCCAAATTCTTCTCGCTCCTTCCATCCTTTGGGCCTTGGGAGATACGTTCCCATCCACTACAGACCCAAGGCTGAAACTTTTGGGAAAGTACCCAAGTTGGTGCCCATCGCCACTCTTGACCTACCTTGGGAAGTGATAAAGGGGGTGCGTAGTGGTCCCTGCACCCCCTCATTCTTCTCTCTCCCCCAGGAGCGGCGCCGGGCAGAGAGAGCTGAGCAACAGCGCTTCAGAACCGAGAAGGAGCGCGAGCGTCAGGCTAAGCTGGTGGTGGGTGTTTCCCCTCCTCCCGGGGCCCATATGTTACTTTTTCAGCTGGACACTGCAATTTTCCACTCACGATATTCTCTGTGATCCCATAAAAGTCCTCATGCTATATTATTCAAGGGTCTTTCTGTTGGAAGGGACAGAAACTCCAACCCAAACTGAACTTAGCAGAAAGAGAACTTTATTGGCTCATATAACTAAAAGGTCTAGGGCATGGCTTGCTTCAGGCATGGCTGGATCAAGGGACTCAAATAATATCACAAAGACCCAGCTTTTATCTTCCCATCTTGGCCAATATTTCTGTGGACAGTGTGTCCAGGAGGGTGAGCAACTCATCCTGGTTTGCCTGGCACTTTCCTGGTCTGAGCCCTGAAAATCCTGCATCTCATCAGTCCCAGGCAAACCAGATGGTTCCCAGGCAGGGGTGGCAAATGGCCACCAGCAGCTCTGGCTTAAACTCCTCTTTTCTCTGTCTCCTGCACAAATCCTGGGATGTTTTCAGATTGTTCACCTGTCCACTGTGGAGTGAATCACTGGCTAGTTGGGAGAGAGTGGCTAGAATGCTCCTATTGGTTTAACCCTTGAAAACATGACCTGACTTGGCATCAGGAGTGGCTCACTCAAACCACTTTTTTTTTTTTTTTTTTTGCCACGCTGTGTGGCACGTGGGATCTTAGTTCCCCGACCAGGGATCAAACCCATGCTCCCTCACAGAGTCTTAACCACTGGACCACCAGCGAAGTCCCTCAAACCACTTTATTTGTTTATTTATTTATTTATTTATTGGCTGCATTGGGTCTTCGTTGCTGCTGTGCACCGGCTTTCTCTAGTTGCGGTGAGCGGGGGCTACTCTTCATTGCGGTGCGCGGGCTTCTCATTGTGGTGGCTTCTCTTGTTTCAGAGCACGGGCTCTAGACATGTGGGCTTCACTAGATGTGGCACGCAGGCTCAGTAGGTGTGGCTCGTGGGCTCTAGAGCACAGGCTCAGTAGTTGTGGCACACAGGCTTAGTTGCTCCATGACATGTGGGATCTTCCCAGACCAGGGCTCAAACCCGTGTCCCCTGCATTGGCAGGTGGATTCTTAACCACTGTGCCACCAGGGAAGCCCCCGGCAGGTGGATTCTTAACCACTGTGCCACCAGGGAAGCCCCCTGAAACCACTTTTAAAGAACAGGAAACGGGTGGTGTGGTACGCAAAGGACTGGTCTCCCAAAGATGTCCACATCCTAATTCCCAGAGACTATGAATATGGGAACCTACCTGGCAAAAGGGACTTTGTAGGTATGATTAAGTTAAGGATCTTGAGATCAGGAGATTCTCCTGGATTTTCTGGATGAGCCCAATGTTATCACAAGGGTCCTTAAACAAGGGAGGACCTTTGAAGATGGAGGAAGTGGCCCTGAGCCAAGGGATGCAGGCGGCCCCTAGAAGCCGGAAGAGCAAAGGGAGTGAATCTCCCCTAATGCCTCCAGAAGGACCCAGCCCTGTCCATACCTTGACTTAGCTCATGAGACCCATTTCAGACTTCTGACCTACAGAACTATAAGCTGATAAGCTTTCATTGTTTTAAGCCACTCTGTTTGCAAATTACAGCAGCGAGAGGAAATTAATTCAGGTGGGGAATCCTGGGCAAGTGAAACACCATCATGCCCATCTCACCTGCCTCTCCAGTGGGGAGGGGGCTTTGGTCTGGACCAGCCACTAATTCTGGAACATGCAATGCAGACTTTCTGGATGTGGTAATGCCTTAGTGAAGGCATTCTAGAACCTATTCCTCAGGCTCAAGGCCAAGAGCCTCTTTACTGCCCCAAGTCCCCCAACTCCCATCACAAGTTACCTTCCATGACCCTCTGAGGACAGTCATTCTCCTCTCATGAGACTAAGGAAGAGTAGGTCCCAGAGAGGGTACGTGCCTGCACTGAGGTCACACAGCAAAGATCACCATTGGCCATTTCAGGCTGGAGCATGCAGAAAAAAGCAAGCACATCCCTCCACTAGTTTAATATTTTCCTTGGGGGTGGTATATAAAGTCTCAAAGAGGAGGAAGGACTTGCAGGTGGTCACACAGCCAGGCCTGGAAAGGTGAGGAGGGGACCGTCAGCATCCTTGCCTGTTCTGATATTGACCTTGTTTTATGCTTGGGTCTGACTGATCCCTGCTTCACTCAGTGCAGAAGAGGGCCCCCTCCCACGTGCCCATCTCAGACCCCCTCCCCTCTCAGTCCAGGGTGCTGGAGGGAGGCCCAGGGATTAACCCCTTTCTTCCCACAGGAGGAGAAGATGCGGAAGGAAGAGGAAGAGGCCAAGAAGCGGGCTGAGGATGACGCCAAAAAGAAGAAGGTTCTGTCCAACATGGGGGCCCATTTTGGGGGTTACCTGGTCAAGGTGAGTTCAGCCTGCTAGGGCCTGAACAGGAAACAGGTGGTGGGTATGCAAAGGACTGGTCTCCCAAAGATGTGGGAGGAGGGGCTGGGGGCCCGGACCCCTGGGTCTGAAGTGGGAGAAAATAGGGGCAGGACTCCTGGGTCTGCAGGGGGAGAGGCTGGAGACCCGGACCCTTGGGTCTGAAGGGCGAGGCGTTGGGGGCCCGTTCCCCGGGTCTGAGTGGGGAGGGGCTGGGTGTCTGGGCTGAGGGAGGAGGGGTTGGGGGCCCAGACCCCTGGGTCTGAGGGGGGAGGCGTTGGGGGCTCGGACCTTGGGTCTGAGGGAGGAGGGGCTGGAGGTCTGGGTCTGAGCGAGGAGGGCTCGGGGCCTCGACCCCTGGGTCCTGATGTGCGGAGCCCTCCGGAGGACCCATCCCCCAGCTCACGATGTCCTTTTCAACCTCAGGCAGAACAGAAGCGGGGTAAGCGCCAGACAGGGCGTGAGATGAAACTGCGCATCTTGTCGGAGCGTAAAAAGCCTCTGAACATCGACCACATGGGAGAAGAACAGCTCCGGTAGGTGGGAGGGGCCTGGGTATGAGACAGGAAGATAAGGGGACGCCTGACCCAGATCCGAATGGGCGGAAGCCCTGGTGCTGTGTGCCTTTGGGCAAGTGTCTCTCCCTCTCTGTGCCCCTGTAGACTCCCCTGTGGAACGTTTCACTGATATAGGCCCCCCGTTTTGTGGGTGCCGAGACCTGTAGAGTCTGGGTGATACTACGGAAGCCAGACAACAGATCTGACCAAAAGTTAGGAGATTATGGTGTTTTGATGCCCCCTGGGAACTCTGAATGGGCCCCATCTTTTACCTGAATTAAAGCCAGATGCACTGGCAACAGTTTTCCAGCCAAATCTCTTCTGGATGGGGCTCTGTCTTGCCCTTCACAGCTCACTGTCTGCACAGCCTGCATCTCATGGTAAGCCACCTGAGGGAAGGACGGGGAGGGTCTTTCCTCCAGGGCCCTCGTCTGCGTCTTGACATTTTCTGGCCCAGGCACAGACTTTAAAGTCAGAAACATCCACCACCTCCTAGGCAGCACAGTGATGGGGTTTGGAGCTCAACATCTGAAACCACTTGCCAGGGGCTCAGTGCCGGCTTCACCACGTACAGCTGTGTGATCTTAGGCACGTTGTTTACCTTCTGTGAGCCTTGCTTACCTCACTGGTAAAATGAGGCTATGATAACAAAATCTACGTCACAGAGCAGTGAAAGGTCAGGGGGCTGATCTTCATCATCATGATAATGGCAGCAGCAGCCCCTGTGGAGGGCTTACAACCCTATGAGGTAGACACTATAATACTGTTATCACCCTCATGTTAAAGATAAGCAAGCAACTGGAACATTAAAAAAAAAAAAAAAAAAAAAAAAGAGCAACCCTAGGCACAGAGAGGTTAAGTAACCTTTCCAGGGTTGCACACCTTGCAAGTGGAAGAGTGGGGATTTGAACCCAGGCAGTTTGGTGCGGTAGTCTGTGCTCTTCCTCACTCTTTTACAAAGTGGTGTGATGGTAAATGTTTAACAAGTGGATCTCCAGGGCCTAAAAGTCCACATCTTAGCATTTGCTCATTTCCACGATGTAAATACTCCCACCATGCTGAGGTCAAACTACCAGCGTGAGAACCGTGCACTCGGAGTCAGGAAAGGATGCGCAGATTTGGCTCCAGCCCACCATGTCGCTAAAGTTCCTTTTTCCTCCTCTTTCCTTCCCTCACCACACATCCACTCATAATTTGGATCTACTAATATATTTTGAGGATCTCAGGTTACTTAAGTTTTATTTATTAGATAGAGGTCATATGATGGTCTATAAAATTTTAAAGTAAAATACACCATGGAAGAGACAGCATTTGAAGACCATTAGCTGGCAAAAGAAAACAAAGACTGCTAGTAAGAATAAAAAGAATAGTAATATTTGTCGAATATTTAGCATGTGCCTCGTACTTTATACCTATTCTCTCATTCTATAACAGTTCAAGGCAGTAGATTTTTAACAGTTCAGAATAAGTTTGGCCTCTAATAACTGAGATCTGACTATAGCAGCCTAAAATATAGAGGTTTGTTTTCTCACATAGAAGAAATCGGTAGTCCATAGCTGGTATGGCAACTCTACAAAATCATTAGAGACTCAGGCTCCTATTTTTTTGCTCCACTACTTTTAGCCCAATATTTCTGTTCTCAAAATCACCTCATGGTCCAATGTGGCTGCTGGAGTTCCAGCCATCATATCCAAGCAGCAGAAATTGTAAAGCAGAACCCACAAAGTCTTACCTGGAAGCTCCACCCAATGACCTACTTTCATCCCATTGGCTACCCTACCTGTAAGGGAGATTGGGGAGAGAAACTTTTTAACTGAGCCTACTGCAAAAAATTCGATTTCTAAGGAAGAAAGGGAGAAGGTGGGCAACCAGCCATTTCTTTCACCGTTTGATTTCTACATTTTTCTGGAGAGGGAAGAAGGATCCTAGGGGGAGTCACTTGGCCATAGTCACAAACCAGAGAATTCCAAAGCTGGTATTTGAACCAAGGCTTTCTGACTCCAGGGCCTAGGCCCTTAACCATGCTCATTCTCCCTTAGAGAAACGTGAGCTCTCTGTTTTGGATATGGAGAAGTGGGTGGAGATTTTAAAACCCCTTGCTGCAATTCACTTTGAATATCGTGGCCTCAAATATTAACAAAATGGCACCAATAATGTTGAACTCAGAGACTCGCTGTGTGGCTTTGAACAATTCCCTCAGCCTCTGTGGGCTCATGGCCTGGCCTGGCTCCCTTCCCTGACAGCCCTTCTGCCCTGCCAGGGACAAGGCCCAGGAACTGTCGGACTGGATCCACCAGTTGGAGTCCGAGAAGTTTGACCTGATGGAGAAGCTGAAGCAGCAGAAATATGAGGTGAGACCCATCTCTGCTGGAGGCCAGGCGGGGCTGGGGGTGGCTGGGTGGGGGGCTGGGCTGGGGCTGGGTAGGGGATGAGCGGGCCTGTCCCTCCGGCTGTGCCAGAATCTCCCTCTTGTCTCTGCAGATCAATGTTCTGTACAATCGCATCAGCCACGCCCAGAAGTTGTAAGTGTGAACCCGCCCTGAGCCCCACACCCCTCCATCTGACTCTTGGGGCCTCTCTTTCCTTTCCTCTGGTTGTCCCTTACTCTGAGTTTCAGTTCTCCGCCCCTTCCTGGGGGCTCTGTCTTTGTCCCTCTTCCTCTGGGACGGTCTCATAAGCTGTCCTTTCCTCTCCACCCTCCAGCTCTCTTCTGGGGTCTCAATCCCTGTTTCTATGTCCCTCTAAATCACTGGTTCTCGGGGCGGGGGTGATCTTGCCCCCAACCCCGGGGGCATAGGGGGATGTCTCGAACCTGTCTGGGGAGGGGGATGCTACTGGCACCTGGTGGGTGGAGCCCAGGGCTGCTGTTCCATGTCCTACAACGCACAGGACAGCCCTCACCACAGAACGATCCGGCCCCCGAGTCGCTCGTGCTGAGGTTGAGAAGCCCGGCTTTTCCTCTGTTTCTTGTTCTATCTCCCCTCTCTCCTTCCCTCCCTCCCTCCCTCCCCTCTGCCTTCTCTTCATCTTCTCTCTCCACCTCACTTTTCGTCTTTCTGTCTCTTTCACCCCAGCCTCCCTGATCCTCTCTCAGTCACTCACCCTTTCCTTCCCCCTGTGCCTGTACCCATAAATATTTATCAGCATCCATATGAACATCCTGAGCTCACCCACTGACATCAACTCCTACCCGCCCGTGGGCCTGTGACCACTAATCACGCCACTCCAGGCAGTGAGCCCAATGAGAAGGCACTTGCCGGCCTCTTCCTCTGGCGGAGAGGGCGGGGATTTAGGGGGATGGACTCCCTGAATTGAGGACAGGGACCCATCTCAGAGGTGGGTCAGGGAGGCCTTCCTTCCTGACACCCCTCCTTCTCCTACAGCCGGAAGGGGGCCGGGAAGGGACGTGTTGGAGGCCGCTGGAAGTGAGGATCTGGGCGCTGCCCCCCCACCCTCCTCCAGGCACCTGGGAGCCCTTGGAGTGTGTGTCCCATCTGGGGCTTGAAATAAATGCTCCTCCTGCAGCACCTGCTGTTCTTTGATTGTTATTATTAGAATCTTCAACAATCATGACGGTGATGTGTAAGGTTGAACCCTCACACACAGCTGGCAGGAATGTAAAATGGGGCTGCCGCTTTGGAAAACAGTCCAGCGGTTCCTCAAAACGTTAAACGTCGAGTTACCATAGGACCCAGCAGTTCTGCCCCAATAGAACTGAAAATCTCTGTCCTCACAGAAACTTGTACAGGAATCTTGGCAGCATTACTCACGATAGCCAAGAGGTGGAAACAACCCAAACGTCCGTCCACTGGTGAATGGATACAAGGGAATATCATTCAGCTATAAAAACGAATGAGACTCTGACATAGGCTACAATGTAGATGAGTCTCCAAATCATAATGAAAGAAGCCAGACACAAAAGGCCACACATTGTGTGATGCCACTGATAGGAAATTTCTAGAAGGCAAATCCATAGAGGCAGGGAGTAGAGTCGTGGTCTCCAGGGCCTCAGGGGAAGGAAGGAATGAAGGGCTATGGCTAAAAGGAATAGTGTTTCATTTTGGGGGTGATGGGAGTGTTCTGGAATTAGACAGTAGTGATGGTTGCACAACCTTGTGAATAGACTAAAAAAAAAAAAACCCACTGATCACACTGCTATCTATAAGATAGATAACCAACAAGGACCTACTGTAGAGCACAGAGAACTATACTCAATATTTTGTAGTAGGGTGGTTCAGTGGTTAGGACTCTGCACTTCCACTGCCTGGGGCCTGGGTTCAATCCCTGGTTGGGGAACTAAGATCCCACAAGCTGCAGGGTGTAGCCAAAAAAAAAAAAAAAAATTGTAATAACCTATAGGAGAAAAGAATCTTAATAATATATATATATATATATATATATAAAATAACTGAGTCACTTTGCTGTACAGCTGAAACTAACACAACATTGTAAATTAACTGTACTTCAATTTTTAAAAATGCTTAAATGCACTGTGGCTCTTGAAAACAAAACAAAACAGAAAGCCAAAAGTGGATAAACCTAAAAAAAACAAAAACAAAACTGCCATCAGGAACCGAGATGCCTCCCGCCTTTCTGTTCTGCCTCGGTCTGTGAGGTCACACATGGGTCACAGTATGATTTCTGGAGCTCCAAGCCATCACATCCGCTTCCAGGAAGGAAGGCAGCAGAAGACAAGAAGCCAGAAACGTGCACCTCTCAGCTAAATCAAATCCCTTTCCAAAGACTTTCTGGATGCCCCACCCAGCAATGCTCACTTACATCTTATGGCCACCCCTAAGTGCAAAGATGACTAGGTCTCTTGCTCGCTCTTTAGCTGGTTGGGTGCTTTGCTGCTCCAAACAAAAGCAGAATTCTATTTTTGATGGGCAGGCAGTTAGTGGTCTCTGACCCACCAACCCACATCTTCTTATCTTCTTATCTTTCTGAGGTTATTTTCACCAGCCTTGAGGAGGGCCTGCAGTTCCCAGGCTAAGCATCAAACTTCCAGTGCTAGCATTGAGAGAAAACAGCAGGCTTGAGAAGTGAAAAAAACCTTCATCATGGAAAAGAGAAGGGCAGAGGAGAATTGTAATGAGTGGAATATAAAAGTGCCTGTACAGAGCCGATGTCTACCTATGAGACAGGCCAGGTACACCATCTCAGCAGCTACGAGAGGCAGAGATAAAGAGACAGCCTAGGTCACAGAGCTAGAAAGTGGGCAGAGGCAAGATCAAATCCAGGAGTGCCTAAACCAGAGCTGGAATTCCTAACAATTGTAGTGGAATATAATTTGTTAAATAGAGGTTAAAGTCTAAGCATAGCAACCTAAAGATTCCGAATAGAACTTACGGTGGGATCACATCCCGTAGTAAGTTGTATGGGTTGAGCAGATACCCCAAATTGTGTCTCCCATAAAGAAAAGTCACAAAAATACAGACATATTTACACCAAAACTTACAGACACAACAAACACAAGCATCCAGAAACAGCATACACCCAGCCACAGACATGATCACAAATACACACAATTATCGCAGTTATGCACAGGCACAGAAACACACATAAATACAGGCACCGTAAAAACATACGAATAGTTTAAGCTCCCTGGAGAAGGAGGTGGGTGTGTACCTTGAGTGGGAAGTGTGGGATTTAGGGACTACACATCCCAAGAGCTACCGGGACTGCTATCCCCTTTGTGTCCATCCCAACGGTCTCCAGGCCTCACGGGATTTGTAGTTTATTATTATTATTATTATTATTTTTGCACAAGCCCAGGGACTTCAGAGTGGGTAGGGCTGCTCCGACATCCCTTGGGAAAAAAGAATCTTTTTTTTGTTTGTTTTTGGCTGCGTTGGGTCTTCGTTGCTGCGCATGGGCTTTCCCTAGTTGTGGGGGGTGCGGGCCACTCTTCCCTGTGGTGCAGGGGCTTCTCACTGCAGTGGCTTCCCCTGTTGCGGAGCACGGGCCCTAAGCATGCGGCCTTCAGTAATTGCAGCACACGGGCTCAGTAGTTGCGACGTGTGAGCTGTAGGGCGTGCGGGCTCAGTCGTTGTAGTGCACAGGCTTAGTTGCTCCGCGGCATGTGGGATCTTCCCAGACCAGGGATTGAACCTGTGGCCCCCTGCATTGGCAAGCAGATTCTTAACTACTGCGCCACCAGGGAAGTCCCGGGAAAAAAGAATCTTGCTTCTGTTTGGATTTCAGCGCCGTTATGCTGAAACGTTTGCGCTTTTTATGGGTCTTTGTTCCGGTCTAAAAGTGCCTGCCTCTTTCCCAATGAGGATTTAAGTGCAGAGTGCTTAACATAAGGATTATTTCATGCTTTATGGTGCTATGTATGAGGCAATTCACCCTCCACATCTGTTCGATCTCCTCGCCCTGGACTACAAATCCCAGCATGGCTTGCGAGGATGTAGAGCCTGGACTACATTTCCCAGCGTGCTCCACGTCCCAAGGAGACAATCAGTAGCAGGGATCTTTACTTCCCAGCATGCCCCGGGAGGTCACCCAGGGATTGTCTTGGTCTAAGGGTTGCGGACTCAATTTCCCGTAGTGTCCTGACGTTTCCCACGACCTAGGGAATCCAATCATTCATTCATTAATCCAAAATACTACTTCCGATCGCGCTTTATTAGGCTCAGTTCTTGGCACTGGGAGCAAGTAGTGCACACGGAAGACAAAAATTCCTGTCCTCCTGGGGCTTATTTCTAGATGAAGCGAGGAGACTAACCCAAAATAAATAAATTACATGGTATGAGGAAAGCGGGTAAGGTGTATGGAAAAATTAGTTCTATACCATTTAGGACTCCCGGGCTGTCAAGTCCATTTCCTACTAGGTCCCCAGGGGCCAGTTCTTCGTCCTTTTGATGCTGTGAACTACATTTCGCAGCATGCCCTGGGGGGCACACCTGTGGCCTTTAGACTCCATTTCCCAGCACTCGCAGGAGAATTCTCTCAATCATGTTTCCTTTCGACACCTCGGAGCTGCGAACTTCCCAGTGTGCCTCGGGGCCGATCGAGGCCGGAGTGTTGCCAAGAGCAATTTCCGCTTATGGACTCCATTTCCCAGCGCTCCCCGCGGCCTTCCGTGAGGCGGTTGCCATTCACTTCTCCAGGCTGAGGACTCCATTTCCCAGCGCGCCCCGGGATGGCGTGGTGACGTCACGCGCCGGGCGGGGGCCAGTGGATCCTTGGGTGGCGCGGGGCGGCGCGGGACGGTGCTGGGCGGGCGGCAGATCCCGGCGGCCCGTGGGCGGGCGGCGGCAGCTCAGGGCTCGGAGCTCGGCGCTCGCTCGCTCGTTCGCTCACGGGCGGGCGGGCGGCGCGATGTCGGGCGAGGATGGCCCGGGGGCGGGCTCCGGGGCGGCGGCGGCAGCGGCCCGCGAGCGGCGGCGGGAGCAGCTGCGGCAGTGGGGGGCGCGGGCGGGCGCCGAGCCGGGCCCCGGGGAGCGGCGCGCCCGCACCGTGCGCTTCGAGCGCGCCGCCGAGTTCCTGGCGGCCTGCGCGGGCGGCGATCTGGACGAGGCGCGCCTGATGCTGCGCGCGGCCGACCCCGGCCCGGGCGCCGAGCTCGACCCTGCTGCCCCGCCGCCCGCCCGCGCAGTGCTGGACTCCACCAACGCCGACGGCATCAGCGCCCTGCACCAGGTCAGCGCCCCCGCCCGGGCCCGTCCCGGGGACCTGAATCGCCCCGGGTCTGCCCCACCTCGAGCACCCTCCCTCCTGTTCGGAGTCACCGTTGCTAGTCCTGGTCTGCGCCGTCGCTGCTGCTCCGGTCCTTGCCATCCCGTGCTGGCCCTCTTTTCTGCCCACCCACCTCGAGCTCCCTTCTTCCGATCCTGAGACACTTGAACTGACCCTGGTCTTTGCCACCTTGCGCCGCCCTCTCCCTGGACCCGAGCCATTGCTGACGGCCTCAGTCCAGGCCCTCCTAGCCTCGTCACTTCGCGCTGCTCTTTCCCGACCTTGAGCTCTCTTTACTAGTCTCGCCTGTGCCACTTCCAGCGGTTCCACCTCTACTTTGTCATCTAATGCTGGACCTCTTTCCTGAGTCTGTGACACAGCTCAACCGGTGCCCACAGTTTACCCCTTCCATGCAGGCATCACTTTCCTGGAGCAGCAGCATCCTCTTTGTTGGGCCTGTGCTGCTTCCCCCCTTGGTCTCTGGTTTGGGCCACCTCTTTGGCTAGGCCCAGGGCCTTCCACGCCACTTCTTCCGTCCTTGGTCTGTGCCATGTGTTGCTGTCTAAGGATGCTCCTTCCTGAGCCCCTGCCTCCAAGGCTCTGTATTTTGTTTTTGGCCGTGGCACGCAGCACGTGGGATCTCAGTTCCCTGACCAGGAATCGAACCCATGCCCCCTGCAGTGGAAGCGCGGAGTCCTAACCACTGGACCCCCAGGGAATTCCAGCTCTGTATTCTTTTTTTTTTTTTTTTTTTTTTTTTTGCGGTACCTGGGCCTTTCACTGTTGTGGCCTCTCCCATTGCGGAGCACAGGCTCCGGACGCGCAGGCTCAGCGGCCATGGCTCAAGGGCCCAGCCGCTCCACGGCATGTGGGATCTTCCCGGACCGGGGCACGAACCCGTGTCCCCTGCATCGGCAGGCGGACTCTCAACCACTGCGCCACCAGGGAAGCCCGGCTCTGTATTCTTGAAGGGGATGCTCCCCGGGTCTGGGTCACCTCATGCTGTCTCCCCGCCCCTCACCCTCATGGCCTCTTCATTCTCCTTAGGGCTGTGCCACCTCTTGTCTCCCACGTAGTTCTTCTCTCAGGGATGTTTCTTCTTCTCCAGGCACCTCCTCCCTGCCTCTCCTCTTGCCTTGGCCAGACCTGCATCATCACCCTTTTTTTCTGGGCACACTCAGAGCACCCACCTCTTCCTGGCTTCGGGACACCTCTCTGTCCTTTGGTCACCTTGCTTTCTCTGCCTGGATCCCCTCCTGTGGATTTGGGCAGATTCTTTCTCCCGCAGCATGTGCCATTTCTCCCAGCCTCCCGTCATATCACCTTCCCAAGGGGCCTAGCACCCTGTTTCTCCTCTCTGTCCACCCTGGGGCCCCCATGCCGTTCCAAAACACTCTGATTGCTGTCTCCAGGGTTCCTCTGAACTAGGGCCCCCCAAATGTCCCACAACCAGAGTTCTCTCTAGTTCTGCGTGCTTTTGTCACTCCCCACCCCCCTCCAGTGGGAGCACCAGGCACAAGCCACAGAAGAGCTCTGTCCCCGAGGCTGTCTGCCTCCTAGTCTCCTCGAATTGGTCCAGTCCCCAGCCCTCTTCTGTGCCGGAACCACTAGGGTTTGGTTACTTTGGGGCCCAGAGAGGACCCTGGGAAGGAAACCTTGGCAGGGGGCAGGGGAGTGGGGTGGAGGCAGGAAGAGGCCCACTTCTCAGGTTCCCAGGAAGAGGAGCGGCTCAGCAAAGCGGAATAGTCCTGAGTTCTGATCTCAGCTGCTCAACTTTGTGATCTCGAATTAGTGTCTTTTCTCTCTGTGCCTCAGGTTTCTTATCTGTTAATGGGGCCAGTAGTCAGCCCCTCCCTGGCAGGGCTCTGGCAAAGGAGGAAAAACACCCTTCAGGAAGCGGCCGTGGGCATCCAGTTGGGGAGTTGCAGCCCCTGGTCCAAGTACTACCCCTCCCCCCTTTCCCTTTCCCTACTCCCGGGCCTGTGCCCTGCAGAGGCCTTAGTGCTCTCTGGGACGTTTTCCTCCATCTAGAGGAGGGTCTCAGCGTGGCTCGCCCAGGAGAGGGGCCTCAGGTTTCATCGTCCCTGCCCCTGGCTCCCCTCGACCTTCCCGAAGGGGTTCGTGGCCCTGCGTTGCAGGCCAGGCCCCATTCGCTGCCCTCTCCCTTGGCCCAGACCCTGCAGAAGAGCACCCCGGCCGGGCCTGTCAGGCGGGATCCCTGGGGATCCCTCTCCCGCTCCCGCTGCAGGCGAGCCCTCGGTACACTCCCTTGCCAGGACTTTGCAGGAGGCCTGAAGGATTCGGGCATCTGAGGTTCAGAGAGGGCAAGTCCCCGCCTCAGGTCACACAGCCAGCAAGCAGCGGTGCCGGGGTTTGAGTCAGGGCTGGGTGTCTGGTGACCAATTCGTGCTGGTTTGCCCAAGACCGGCCTGGTTTTAGCACTGCAAGTCCCAGGTCCCAGGAAACCCCCAGAGAGGCAAACCGGAACAGTTGCTCACGTTATCTGGGTGAGTCCTGCGGCTGTGGTTTCTGTTCTGCGTGGGGCAGGTCCCCAGGCATTGCTCCCTGCTCTGGTCGTGTCCCTAGGAGTTCTGGAGCCTCAGCCCCAACCTCAGGCTGGTTTGTCAACTGCTAGACGAGGCCGGTATATTCCACCCCCTCCCTGAAATTACCTTGTAATTAGTGGCCAGGGGTCTGGGGTCTGGAATAGGAAAGACTGTGAGCCAGGATTCTTAGTTCTGAACAGGGAGGGGCGGGGGAGTCTTGACCCCTGAGTCTGAGGGAGGAGGGGCTGGGGGCCTAGATTCTCGGATCCCTGGTGCCCAGGCCTCAGGCATCTTTCACATGGATGCCTGTGCCCGGCCAGGTCCTTGAAAGGGAAAGGCCCATCTCCCTCCTTGCCCCCCTCCCCCATCACCATGACAACCAAATGGAAATAAACGGAGCCCAGAGTTCATCCCGTTCCCAGGGCACGTGTGGCCCCCCTTCCACAGCCTGAGTTTCCATGACTTCATGCTCTTGGCCCTTGTAGCTTCCTCCCCCTTCTCCAGATGGACGGTTTTGGAGAGGTGAGGGAGCTGGAGGTTAATCTACCCTGAGGACCGGGGAGTCCAGGTCCACTCCTGTCCCTCAGCCCTCGCTCAGGTCCCAGTGCCCACCCAGTGTTCACACATGCCTGGGGCTACATCCCTTCTCTGGCCCCCACTTGGGGTGCCAGCTTGGGCAAGAGCGCTTGTTTCCTGGAGCTTTGATTCTTCCTCCATCAAACAGGACCCTTACAACCGTAGGATTGGGGAAGATGCCCGTGGAAGCCCCTTGGTGCAGCGTCCTGTGCCTAGGAGACCCTCGGTGCAGGGGAGCTGCCTCTCCTCGGGCCCCAGGTCCTGGGCATGCGCTAACTCAGTCACGTCTCCCAGTGGAGGAGGCCTGCCCGGGACCCTCACTCTGTTCCAGGTTTCCAGGGACCTGGTGACTTTACCAGCCCTGCACAGCCTTGGGCCCCAGGGGTCCAGCAGTCTCCCCTCCAGGTACAAGGCAGGGCCATGGTCAGTTCTTGTAGAGTATCTGTTGGATCTGAGGGAGGGGCTGGGGGCCTGGACCCCTGGGTCTGAGGGAGGAGGGGCTGGGCCTCCTCCTTTTGGTTCATCACTGGAAGCCCCATCCTTCGGTGGTGACTGTGGGGTGCCTCTCATCTAACAGGCACCGTTCAGGATTCCTACACCTGGATGTGAAGCCCCTCTCTCTGCTCTGTCCAGGTCCTCCTCTCATGGTCTCCAGTAAGCCCCAGATGCCTGGCTGACCTAACCACTGGGAAGCCGGGGGGTTTTAAACAGCTGGGTGGCTGGAGGGGCCTCCACGGACAGGGTTGGTGCTTTCCAGGGCCATCTGGGTCTTCTCCTTGATTGTCAGGGCCGCTTGGCCCTGTATCTGCTTAGCAGTCCCTGCCAGGGGTCCTGCCTGCAGGGCATGCAGGGTCTGGACCAGGTGAAGGTGACACCTTGTCCCGCCCCCCAGGCCTGCATCGACGAGAACCTGGAGGTGGTGCGCTTCCTGGTGGAGCAGGGTGCCACGGTGAACCAGGCGGATAACGAGGGCTGGACACCCCTGCACGTGGCCGCCTCCTGTGGTTACCTGGACATCGCCAGGTGAGGCGGGGAGGGTGGGCGGGGCCTGATGAGAATGGGCCCGGACCCCTCCGCTCTGACCTCGCCCTGCCCCCAGGTACCTGCTGAGCCACGGGGCCAACATCGCCGCTGTGAACAGTGACGGGGACCTGCCCCTGGACCTGGCCGAGTCTGACGCCATGGAGGGGCTGCTGAAGGTGGAGATTGCCCGCCGAGGTGGGCCTCGGGGGCTGCTGTGGGGCGGGCCCTCCGTTTCCGAGGACACTGACTCTCTGGGCCTCAGTGTCCCTACATGGGAAGCGGGGTGTGAGTACCTACCCCCAGGGTTACCTAGAGTAATTGGAGGAAGTGCTTGGCACAGAATAAGAGCTCAGACCACTGCTGGCCTGAAGTGTCGCTTTATCCTCGAGTGACTGAGGAAATTGAGGTAGAGGCTTGTCCAGGGCTTCGTTACGTGATTGCAGGTGATCTCAGGAATTTTGTTGGGGTGCCGGTAGGGGAATGCACAGGCTTCTGGGGAACTGGTCTCTCCCGTGCTCAGGATCACTGAGCCCCAGTGTCCTCAATATGGGGCCCAGGACCCCTCAAAACTCTGTCTGGCCATGCTCATTTTTCTAGGAGGAGTGTGTATTACTTCTAGCAGGTTCTCACCTTCCCCCCGCCCCGCTAAAAATAGCCGTCTGGGGCCAGATGGTGTGCAGTGTGCGTGGGGAAGGCTGTTGCCTGGCTGAGCTGGGGGCGGAGGACACGGGGCAGGTCAGGTGGGGGATGGCCAGCAGCTTCACCAATTCACCCAGCCTCCCGCCGGAGCCCTGGGTCACAGCCCATCTGTGGAGGTGACTGTCTCATCCGCAGAGCGAGGGTGGCGGCAGCAGTGCCTCGCGGGTGGTCAGGGCTCAGTGGGTGGGAAGGTATGAGCGCAGGGCCCGTGGGCCTGGCAGGCCTGGAGGGCTGCGCAGGAGGTGCGGGCAGGCTGGTGAAAAGTAGATGCCGGGGCGTCCGAGGTGACGCCCAGACTGCCGGCTTGGCTCCGGGTGGGAAGGGCAAGGGCCCGCCCTTGGGCAGCTGTGTGTCGGTGGCCGTGAGAGCCGCACAGGGTATGGAGGTGCTGGTGGGGGAGCCGAGGTGGGCGGCTGGGGTCCAGGAGCCCTGCTTTGGCTCAGGTGGAGGGGAAGCAAAGGAAAGGCAGAACCGGGGTTTTCTCCCTCCCCGTGTTCACGTTTTCATCTCAAAAAACTTCAGACTCAGAGGCGGGTTTCGATAGCAGTCCGATGAGTGTCCACACGACCTCCACTGAGATTTACCAGGGCTTTTCAGCAGCTTCATGGAGATACAATTCACAGTGTGTACAGTTCACCCTTGGGAAGTGTACGATCTGGTGTTTGTTTGTTTGTTTGTTTTTAGTGTATTCACACTAAATGTAGTGCATCCATCACCACATCGATTTTATTTTATTTTTTTAATTTTTATTATTTTTAAAAATTTTATTTTATTTATTTAGTTTTGGCTGCGCAGGCTTCAGCAGTTGTAGCACGCGGGCTCGGTAGTTGTGGCACGCAGGCTCTTGAATGCAGGCTCAGTAGTTGTGGCTCACGGGCTTAGTTGTTCCGCGGCCTGTGGGATCTTCCCGGACCAGGGCCCGAACCCGTGTCCCCTGCATTGGCAGGCGGATTCTTAACCACTGCGCCACCAGGGAAGTCCCCACATCGATTTTAGATGATTTTGATCACCCCAAGAGAAATCCCACACCCCTGAGCTGTCATCCCCAGCCCTGCATCCCTCTCATTGGCTTTGTGTCTCTAGATTTGCCTATTCTGGACGTTTTGTACAAGTGGAATCGTAAAGTATGGACTCGGGGGTTTTTAACTTCTGGGCACGATTGCCCGTGCTCCCTCCCTCGCCTCTGGGACGGACCTCCCTGGGTCCCTCCCCGCACCTGGGTCTCATGTCACGTCCAGCTCCCTCCACCTGGATCAGCCTTCGCCCTTCTCACCCTCCCTTGTTCCACACACAGGTCCCTCAGCTTGGACCCGGCTGTTTCTTCAGTTCTGCGGTTTGGGCAGGACCTTCTCAGCGAGTCCCTCCCGGGGACAGGCTCTGTCTCTCTGCCCCGTTACTGGCGATGTAAACCTTGAACCTCGTTCAGGGGGGTTGCCCAGGTGACTACCGTGGAGGCATCTTCCTCCCTTTGTCATTAAAAAGTAGTCTGAGATGGGGATGGACACATAATACACTAATATGTAGAAAATAGATAACTAGTAAGAACCTGCTGTATAAAAAATCAATAAAATAAAATTTAAAAACTAAAAAAAAAAAGTAGTCTGCAGGGCAGTGCTTGGAGGCCACCAGGGGGTGGGTGATCTCTTGGACATCCTGTGTGTTGCTGCAGGAAGTGCCCAGAGCTCACATCACCTTCTCACAGCAGCCCATGTTCCCCTTCTGCGGGGCGAAGGCTGGGGGATGTTGGCTTGTAGGGCCGACCAGGCACAAAGGCCTGTGGTCCTACTGGGGAGACCCTCTGCTGCACTGCTGGGGGTGGGAGGCGCCTGCCAGCACCACTGCAGCCACCGCCTCGGAATCGGGGGGCTCCTGCCCCACGGCTCCGTGATGCTTGCCTTCACACGGAAGCCTCAGCCGAGTGTGGTTGGCAGAGTCTCTGTATTCTACCACAATTTAAAAAAGAAGACAGTTTATGGGCTTAGGTAACCGCGGTCTAGGAGTTATATGGACTTAAGGCGTGGTTTGATCGAGGGGCACGGAGTCAAGAGCATCGCTCCATCACTGCTGAGCTCGGTACTGACTTCATTCTTAGACAGGTCCTCTCCGTGAGGTGTTGATTCTTAGCATGGCTGCCAGCAGTGCAGGCTGATGCCCCAGCGGGGCTAGAACTCGACGCATCCGTAGTCCCATCCACAGTCCTCTGCCTGACGCTCTTAGGGCCACCTTGGTCACAAGCGTGCCCCTGAGCCAGTCACAGTGGCAAGGAGGATGGTTGGGCCTGGTGACGCGGCCGCCCACGGAGCCGGGCTGTGGGCTCAGCCACGTCCGCGGAAAGCAGGGCTCAGGACAAGGCAGACGTCTTCACGGAGGCGGGAGACTGGATGCCTGCAGGTCCAAGAAACAGCTCCACTGCAGATGCTGTTCCCACAGCCCAGGCCGCAGGGACACAGTCCAAGCACAGGACTCTCTGGCCGCTTGCTCGGAAGGGCCATGGTCGGACCCACAGGAACTTGGAACTGGGCACGGAGGACACGTGAAGTGTTTCTGAAGCATTTGAAGCAATCACGTGGAATCCCCACAGCAGGACATGGACGTGGGGCAGTTACTCTCAGAGACGGGCGGCTTTGACAGTCAGTTCCAGTGATGGCGAGGCAGAGGCTCTTACCTCTGGCCGGCCGGGGTGTGGGTGATTCCAGCTGCTGTGGGAACCAGCCGAACAGCACGGGTTCCAGCTGGAGATCCACGTTCCCGGTGTTCCAGCAGTTCCAGTCCTAGGCCACCTGACGGAGCACTCCAAACTCGAGGCTTCGGTGTTGAGAGGATGTGGCCGACACCAAAGGGCGAACGGACCAGTCAATAATCTATAAACGAGTGATCCAAGCAGTGGTCGGCAAACGTTTTAGGCGGTCAGTTTTGTTTTTTTTTTAGCCACACTGCATGGCATGCGGAACTTCCCCGACCAGGAATCGAACCCATGCCCCCTGCAGTGGAAGCTCAGAGTCTTAACCACTGGACCACTGGGGAAGTCCGTAGCCAGTAAATATTTTAGGCTTTGCGGGACATGCTGTCAGGTTGCAACCACTCTACCCTGCTGCTGTGGTGGGGAAAACAGCCAGGGAGGATATGTAAATAAGTGGGTGTGGCTGTGTTCCAATAAAACTTTACTTACAAACACAGGTGGCTGTCCAGAAGAGGCAAGTCCGCAGTGACAGGAAGGGGATTGGTGGTTGCCAGGGGCTGGGGAGGGACTGCTCAATGGGGTATGAGGTTTCCATTTGGGGTGATGAGAAAGTTGAGGTCGGATAGGGTCAATGGTTGCACGTTGTGAATGTCCTAAAAGCCACTGAGTAGTACGCTTTAAAATAGTGAAATTGGGCTTCCCTGGTGGCTCAGAGTTTGAGAGTCCGCCTGCTGATGCAGAGGACATGGGTTCGAGCCCTGGTCTGGGAAGATCCCATATGCCGCGGAGCAACTAGGCCCGTGAGCCACAACTACTGAGCCTGAGCTCTGTAGCCTGTGCTCCACAACAAGAGAGGCCGCGATAGTGAGAGGCCCGCGTACCGCGATGAGGAGTGGCCCCCGCTTGCCGCAGCTAGAGAAAGCCCTCGCGCAGAAACGAAGACCCAACACAGCCAAAAATAAATAAATAAATAAATAAATAAATAAAATAGTGAAATTGGTAAATTTTATGTTAACCAAACAGGTGGCCTGCACGTGCAGGCTGTAGTTTGCCAACCCCCATCAAGAGCTCTGTTAATAAACATGGGCACATCTCGGCAAACAGCAAAATTGCAGAGGATGCGTTTGAATACGCAGGATACTGACCGTGGTTGCTGAATAAAAGATTGGCAAACTCTGCCCTTTCCCGCCCGCAGCAAGGCGCCTGCATCTATAATAGGACTGAATGTAGGTGATTCCCTTTAAGGAGGTCGGGGAGGAGAAAGGGAGGGGGGTCCCTGAGTCCCCGGCACTCTCCTGGCCTCCACCCCAGCCTGCGCCTGCGGGATGGGCCCTAGCCAGCCAGACATTCCTGGAATAGCTGCCTCTGGGAGTCCCCGCCAGCCCGGGGACCCTAAGGTAATCCGTTGGAGTTTAGTCCGAGTGCCCAGGTGCCACTGGGTGGCGCCAGTGCGCAGCTGGACCCGGACGGATTTGGTCCCGGCGGGGATTGCGTTTCTGGGATCCTCCGGGTAGCCCCGGGGCAGCATTTACAACTTGCAGTAAGGGTGTAACCAGGTTCACGTTCATGAAAGCAGATTCGTGATGGTGGTTACCTCTGGGGCCGCGGGGAGGGGCACCCTGTCATTGCCTCTGTCGCCTTGTACTGCTGTAAGCCAAGCGGCCATACACCGCGTCTTCGCCAGTGCTGTCCAGTGGAAAGCCAGAGTCAGCTACAAGCATAATTGAGAATTTCCAAGTAGGTGCGTGGAAAAACAAAAACAGGTGAAGTTAATTATAGTAATATATTTTACTTAATCCAGTACGTCCAAGACGACATCATTTCAATATGTAATCAATATGAAAAACTACGCGTGAGCTGCCGCACACTCTTTTTTTCTATGCTTCGAAATCCAGTGTAGTTTTTTTTTTTTTTTTTGCGGTACGGGGGCCTCTCACTGCTGTGGCCTCTCCCGTTGCGGAGCACAGGCTCCGGACGTGCAGGCTCAGCAGCCATGGCTCACAGGCCCAGCCGCTCCGCAGCATGTGGGATCTTCGCGGACCAAGGCACGAACCCGTGTCCCCTGCATCGGCAGGCGGACTTTCAACCACTGAGCCACCAGGGAAGCCAGAAACCCACTGTATTTTACATTTACAAGGCGTCTCAGTGGGAAGTAGCCACAGTTCAGGGGCTCCATAGCTGCACGTTGCTGAAGGCTGTTGAGCAGGACGGCTCAACTCTGTGCAGCACTTGGGCGAGTGAGAAATTTCACAATCGAAAAAATAACAGCCATTAATACACTTCCCAGGAGAAAGAGTACACATTCCCTAGAAGAGACTGTTTTTGACTCCCGTCTCAATAGTTCATAACGTGCAAAGTACAGATTCTCAGTGACAGTCAAAAGGTAATATTCCAGCCTCAACAAGGCTGCCTGTTTTGATCCACAGTCAACTTATGTTTAAAGTCATAACTTGCTTTTTGCATCCATAAATGCAGTACAGTTGTCCATGAGACCAACTGTCTGCAGTGAAATTGGCGAGTGAGGAAGCATGCTTGCCTCGCACAGATTTGTGCAGGTGCCAGCAGGGGACAGCAGCTGGTGGGAAGGTGCCGTTGCCCCAAGGTACGGGCACTGTTTAGTCGCTTTTTGCCTGGTTTATCCTACTCGTGAGTGATAATGGTGACGAAACACACAAAGCTGCTGGGCTAAGGGCTGTATGTGTAGTGATAAGAAGTGTGAGATGTAAGATTCCTGCGCCCTCCATCCTCCCAGCCCCCAGCAGTGACTCAGAGACCCTTAGTGGAACCCAGGGCTTCACGGAGCATGGTTGGGAAGTAACAGAGCTAGTTCAGGCCCTCTGAGCCCCTGAGGAGCACTCAGAGCAGAGGAACCAGGCCAGGTGCCACTCTGTGCTTCCTGGGTCTCAGGGTGGGAGTCCCATCTATCCCCCCTTCTCGTCCTCCCAGGTGTGGATGTGGAAGCAGCCAAACGGGCCGAGGAGGAGTTGCTGCTTCACGACACAAGGTGCTGGCTGAACGGGGGCGCCATGCCGGAGGCCCGGCACCCCCGCACGGGGGCTTCTGCCCTGCACGTGGCCGCCGCCAAGGGCTACATCGAAGTGATGAGGTGAGCTGGGCCGGTGTAGACCCTCCCTCTTCCCCCGCCCCTTGCGCTGGGCCAGCCTGTTGCTTCTCACTGTCTTACACCTTCTTGTGGATTTTGTCCATTCCCTCCCTTTTCTAATTTATGTACCTAAGGCCATGCATTTCCCTCTAAATACAGCCTTAGCTGCATCCATAAGTCTTGATGTGCAGGCTTCTCCCTGTCCTTCAGTTTAAAACGTTTTCCAACTTGTAGTCCTCATTGACCCAGGGATCATTTAGAAGTACGTCATTAATTTCCAAATACATGGGATTTTCTAGTCGTAGTTGAATTACATGCATGCCTCATTTTATTGTGCTTCACCAATAGTGGTTTGTTTTTTTTTTTACAAATTGAAGATTTGTGGCAACCCTACGTTGTCAGATGAAGGTGAACGTTTTTTACCAATAAAGTGTTTTTTAATGTATGTACATTTTTTAAGACATAATGCTGTTGTACACATAACAGACTTAACTTTTATATGCACTGGCAAACCAAAAAATTAATGTGACTCGCTTTATTTCAATATTTGCTTTATTTCGGTGGTCTGGAACCAAATCCTCAATATCTCCGAGATCTGCCTGTACTCACTTCCTGGCTTACTTGTGTTGTGGTCAGAGAACAGGTTCTCTATGATTCCAGATTTCTGGAATTCATTGAGGTTTGCTTCATACCCCAGTCTGTGTAAGCTGGAATGCTTCATAACCCAGTCCGTAAGCTGGAAACAAATTGTGTTGTTAAATCCAGCGTCCCCTATAGGTTATTAGGTCCACTTTGTACTCATGCTCTTTAGATCATCTGTATCCGTCGTGATTTTTTCCCCTCATCTGCTTATTCTGTCAGTTGCTGGGAGAAGTACAGTAAAATGTCTCACGATGATTGTGGATTTTTGCTGTTTCTCCTTGTAGTTGTGTCAATTTTTGTGCTGCATATTTCAAGGCCAGGTTGCTTGGTGCATCTGTATTTTAAATTGTTGCAGTGTGTACTCTCTGCTTCTCATCCTCACCTTGGTCTTGTCCATTTCTGAGTGCCTCACCCCTTCCTGTCAGTAGTTGGTTCTACTTCTTATCATCAAACTCCCCTGTTCTCTCTTTATTTTTTCCCTCTCTCTCATGTGATGTTATACTTTATATTTAGTATATACATGGAGTCCAGATGAATCTCTCCACCCCTGCTCACCTCTGTGTTAATGAATTTTTAGAAAGGTCTTCCAGGGGAATTCCCTGGTGGTCTAGTGGTTAAGATGCTGGGCTTTCATTGCCGTGAGCCAGGTTCAGTACCTGGTCGGGAAACTGAGATTCCGAAAGCTGCACGGTGCGGCTGGGGGGAAAAAAAAAGGAAGTTTTTCAGTGAGGAACTTAAGATGACGCCTAACAGCTCCAGGCTTATGTCCTGGCTGCTTCCCCTAATTCACAGGTAGGGTGCCTCGTCCTCTGTAGTTCCAGCGAAAGCCCTGGGTCTGATACTCACTGGGCTGCCTTGCACACCTGCTTATCCCAGGGCTGATCCCTGTGGCAAGGAGGGTGGGACCCTGTGACTGGTCAGGCCTGGTGACGTGCCCAGCCCTGGAAGCTGTGCCCTCTTCTACCCATGGCTTCCATCCCTGAGTCTCAGGTGGCTGCTTCATCTCCTGTCACTGAATCTGTGTCCCAGCCAGCAGGAAAAAGCAGGGGGCAAAAGGAGCAAATGTCCATTTCTTTTAAAAGAATAGTCCAGAAGCAGCGTACATACTGAATACTGACATCCCATTTGCCAGACCCTTCTCAGCTGGCCACTCCTAGCTGTGAGGGAGACTGGGAGATTCTACTTCAGCAGGCGACCCACTGAAAGCTGGGTGCCATTTTTTTTTTTTTAGAAGGGTCTTCCCAGGGCAGGGGGCCTCATCTTCATTCAGGGCTCTGCAGTGGCTCCCCACCTATTTATTTATTTATTTATTTATTTGGCTGCTCCGGGTCTTAGTTGCAGCACACGGGATCTAGTTCCCTGACCAGGGATTGAACCCGGGCCCCCTGCATTGGGAGCACAGTGTCTTAACCACTGGACCACTGGGGAAGTCCCTGGGTGCCATTATTAAAGGTGGAAGGAGAGTGGATATTCATGGACAGCCTCATTCTCTGCCACAGAACTGAAACGCTTGGGCCTTAGAGGTACTCACTGACTGTAATTTCACTTCCGCCCCTTAGTATGGGTTTACAGCCACATCTATGGACTGCATGTTTGGAAGAATTTAGCTGACGTTCTCCTCGTTAAAGATGAGTGGCAGAGTAAAGGTGTACATTTCTTTGATGCTATTCACTCAACACTTACTGAGCACCTGCTGTATGCCAGGCCATCTTTTAGGTACTGGGGATATAGCAGCAAATGAGACAGATCTGGGCCCATGCGCAGTTCGCAGCCTTGTCGAGGAGACAGACAGACAAGTGACTGAGGAAGCCGGTCACATCACATGGCCCTGAGCGCTCAGAGAGGGGTCCTCAGCCTCCACCCTGGTGACGTGGGGCTGGATAACCCTGGGGGCCTGTCCTGTTCATGGGGGTGGGACACTGACCTCCACCCGCTAGATGCCAGGAGCCACACTCCACCGCAGTCATGACAACCAGGCACCTCTCTGGGCGTTGCCCAATGTCCCTTGGGGGTCAGCGTCGTCCCCAGTTGAGAACCACTGGTCCAGAGGGATGTAAACAGGGCATTGGGGGAGAGTGAGTGTGGTGGGGAGGTCTCCTTCGAGATTCGGTGAGGAGGTTGTGACTGCCGAGAGGGTGGTCATGCCCTGGCCGTGTGAAAGGCACTGATGCCTCGAGAACATTCACTGGGCAGAGAGAACAGCGGAGCCCAAGGTGGGCGTATGCTTGGGGGAGGAGTGGGATGCCCACACGGCTGGAGCAGAGTGAGCTGGGGGGCCCCACAGAGGAGCTTTTGTTTAAAATGGTTCTTTACAAGGTACCTCATCTCTCCGCCTTTCCCACCTTGCTTTAGCTCTTTCTCACTGACACAGAACCTAAATGCAGTTCTCTAAAAGCAGGCGTGTCTACCCTAAGCTGAGTTTGCAGATTTGCCCTGGACCAGGTCGTGTGGTCTAAGGTGGTGATTATCTCCCGGGAAAGAATCGCCTAAGCCAGGGGTTCTGTCTCGGCACTGGTGGCATTTGGACCAGATCGTTCCTGGCTGTGGGCCCACCTGTGTGCTGTGGGGTGTTAAGCAGCATCCCTGGCGCCGACCCACTGATGCTTCTGGCACCCACCCCTACGTTGTGGCATCCAGAAACATCTCCAGACACGGCCAGACGTCCCCAGGCGGCAGTGTGGTCCTGGTTGAGAACCGCTGCTCTGAGCCACAGGGGTCCTGGAACAGTGCTGCCCCCAGGCCGCCCCTTCTGGGGTCTCATCCTTTCTCTAGGCTTGGGTGCTGGGGAACCCCTGCCCTCACCTCCCCTGGAGCTGTCTCACAACCAGGGGTGACGCTCTAGAGTTGAGCACCGGAGGTGCAAGAAGCAGGGCTCCAGAGGCCACCTGCTAGGCCAGGGGAGGAGTCAAAGCGGTGGCCGAGGGCGTCACTTCGGGGCGGGGGCGCCTTGGGGCGCTGGCGCTTTACCCCCGGCCCAGGGCTGTCTTCGGTGCTGTCACAGCTGGTACTGCCGCCACAGCACAGCCGGCCGACCTTAGCTCTTGGCCCCGAGCCCCTGTCCTGGTCCTTGACCTGAGCCTCCCCGGCCCCCAGGCTGCTCCTTCAGGCCGGCTACGACCCGGAGCTGCGGGACGGGGATGGCTGGACGCCCCTGCACGCCGCAGCCCACTGGGGCGTGGAGGACGCCTGCCGCCTGCTGGCAGAGCACGGCGGGGGCATGGACTCGCTAACGCACGCGGTGAGGGCTGGGTCTGGGGCCCCGGGCCCGGTGGGGGGTGGGAGGGCCCCTCCGCCTCCTCCTCACCTGCCTTTTCCGCTCCCCACCCAGGGGCAGCGTCCCTGTGATCTAGCGGATGAGGAGGTGCTGAGCCTGCTGGAGGAGCTGGCCCGGAAGCAGGAGGACGTGAGTGTCTGTCTGCAGCCAGGAGGGAGGGCCTCCACATCCCTGGGGACCTGCTCTTCCCCGGCCGGTGACCGGGGCCCAGTGGGGAGCCAGGAGGAGGGGCACAGCTGGGCACTAGGGGGAGGCGGGGCCTGGGGCCCCCGGGGGACCTTGGGATGCAGATGAGAGTCATCTATCCAGGCTTGGGCTGGGCCTTGTCACCCCTGGGACCCCCCCCCCAACACCAGCACTGGGCCAGGCCTTGTTGCTGGAAAAACGCAGAATGAAGGGGTGAACGGTGTGGACTCGGGGTCTGAATCCCAGCTCTGCCATGGATTTGCTGTGTGAGCTCAGGCCAGTCACTTAACCTCTTTGGGCCTCAGTTACCTCATCTGTAAAATGGGGATAGTACTGCGCATTCTATGAGTTACGTGTTCTGTTACGTGGAATATGTATTATGCTATGAGTGGTATGTATGTTACTAAACAAAAGCATTCAGAACGCTGCCTGGCACACAGTAAGCACTCTAAGGTAGCAAGAAACATCTCCTGAGGCCTTCTGGGGGCCAGGCCCTCTACCTGGAGCTTCTGGTGAGTGGTAGGTAGACAGGGCCAGATCCCCGTGTTTAAAGCTTGGCTGTGGCAACATTGAGGGAGATGGTCCTGTTTCTGGCTTGGTGGACTTGGGCAGCTTCCTGGGGACCAGGGCTCGCACACTGTTGAGGGAACAGTACGTGCAAAGGCTCAGGGGTGGGGAGTCGTATGGTACCCGGAATTTGGAGAGGGGCAGACCCTGAAGGGGCTTGAATGCCAGGGAGGAGCAGTGCGACGGGGAGGAGGCTGGGGGCTCTGGGAGGGTGTTTAGTGGGTGAAGCAGGGTCTCTGAGAGGTGGGGGCGCAGACGAGGCCTGGGCGTGTCTGGGAAGGGAGACCTGCAGCACAAGGGGTTTGCTAGGAGGGGCGGGGAAACTGCTGTGCAGGCTCCGAGGTGTGAAGACACAGCAGTCTGGGAACTGCGCCCTGAGATGCCATTTGGGGGCTGGGCCTGACAGCGAGCCTTAAGGGAGGAGGCCGGGCCTGGCAGCCCGTGTCCGGGTGTGCTGAGGGGTTGGGGGGAAGTTTGGGCAGGTCGCCCCTGGGAGGTAGAGGCCAGGAAGCCTGGGGGCCCCTGAGTACTGGACGACTCACTTGAGACCCAGGGCGCCATGTCTAGGAAAACTCAGCGAGTGCACAAATCATCCCATTCCCCCCTGTACCACGTCCACCCCGGCACGGTTGTATGTGGGACCCAGGAGGGTCTGCGTGTTCTGCCCCTCCCCAGTGGCCCCCCTCCCCCTTTCAGCTTCGGAACCAAAAGGAAGCCTCCCAGAGCAGGGGCCAGGAGTCCCAGGGGCCGTCCAGCAGCAAACACCGAAGGTAGGGGAGAGGCGCCTGGAGGGTAGGTGGGCTGGAGGCTCCCCAGGGCTTGGACCCCAACGCCCTCCCCTTTCCACCAGGAGCTCTGTATGTCGTCTGAGCAGCCGTGAGAAGATCTCCCTCCAGGACTTGTCCAAGGAGCGCCGGCCTGGTGGGGCAGGGGGGCCCCCAATCCGGGACGAGGATGAGGGAGAAGAAGGCCCCTCAGGTGAGGGGCTGGGGGGCTGGGGTCCTCAGTCTGGAAAGGAGGGGTCTGAGGGAGGAAGGGCTGGTGCTCAGAGGCAGCTGGCTGATTCTTGTGACCTCTCCTGCGTCCTACACTGTAGAGCCACCCCCTGCAGAATCCAGAACCCTCAATGGGGTCTCCTCCCCGCCACCCTCTAGCCCTAGGAGCCCCATGGTGAGTCTGGGTTCCCGGGAGGCCGTGCTGGCCTGGGAGGTTGTGGGGGGCGTAGCCATAAAGCCTGTGAACCTCTTGTCAGGGCAGGTGGGGTGAAGACTACAGTTCCCAGAATCCTCTGGGACAACTGCCTTTTCCTGACTGTGCCTGTCCTCCCCACCCCCCAGTTGTAGTTTGTGGTGGGCCTTTTGGGGGTAACACTTGAAGTTCTTGAGAAGTAGGACCCTCTCCCTGTAACTGATACCCTTCCCTTCTCCAGACTCCCAACAAGGCCCCTTTCTCCACGCGCTTTGGCCTCCAGAAGACGGGGAGCTCTGGGGCCCTAGGTCCTGCGGAGAGGCGGTTTGCCGAGGGTGCCTCGGGGGCTGGGCTGCAGCGCTCCGCCTCCTCCTCGCGGCTGGAAGGGACCTCCACTCAGGTGAGCAGGGTGAGGGGCAGGGGACCAGACCCTGCCTAGTCGAGGAGAATAGCCCCCTCCTCTCCTCTCCCCGCAGGCCAGGGAGCCCCGTCTTGCCAGAATTACCCCCTCCCCCTCCCGGAAGGTGCCGGAGTCTTCTGCCCCGTGAGTCTGACGGCCCGGGTCCCGCCGGGGGTGGGGCAGGTCTGGGCCCCTGTCTTGTCAGCCTTTGCTCTCGGGGGTCTGGTCCCTGCCTCCCACTCTTGGCCTCAGTTTCCCTTTTGGTGCATCAAGTAAAAGCTCACAGTAAAACTCCAAGGCCACCGTGATCCGGCCTCCGGTGGCCCCCACCCCGCTCTCCACCCCTCCGCCCTCCTTTCTGACACGGGCTCGCTCCTGCCCGGGCCCGTCACTGTGGCTCCCCACTCACCCGCACAGGGCTTCCTTCCTCCCTCTCTCAGGTTTGTTTGAATGTCAGCTTCTCGGGGAGGCCCACCAGCCCCACCCCACGCACCGCCCCAGCATCCGGACACGCACACCTCCGGTCTCCCGTCCTTGCTCTTTTTTTCTCCAGAGTACTTTATCCTCCTGACGTGTCATGTGGTGTCCTGATCTTTCTGTGGTTATCCTTTCTTTTGCTTGCATCTCTTCTGCTCACATTTGACTCATCGGGGCGGAGATCATTTGTTTCTTTTTCTTTTGCTCCTTGCTGGATGTCTGGTGCCTGCCACGTAACGCAGGCTTGAGTAACATTTGCTGATTGAATGCATTCACACAGGTCTGAGATCTCCAGGCCTCCTCCTCCCTTGGATAACTCCACTCCTGCCTCCAGGATTCCGGAGCCTGAATCCCCGGTGAAGCCAAATGTCCCCGTAGCCTCTGCAGCGCCCCCAGCGGACTCCCGGGACCGCCGGAGGTGAGGTGAAGAGGCCTGGGGGCAGGAAGCAGCTGGGGAGACAGCTGCGCTACCCAGGCGTCCCAGGGTTGGCGTTGAGGTCCTCTGGCCGAACTTGACTCCCCCTGAGAGTGTCAACCATGGGATGGGACAGGGTCCAAAGGAACCCTCTCTGAGGTCGGGGCCCTTCACTCAGGTCCTACCAGATGCCTGTGCGGGATGAGGAGTCTGAGTCTCAGCGGAAAGCTCGCTCTCGGCTCATGCGCCAGTCTCGGAGGTCCACACAGGTGTGGGCGGGACCTGGATCCCTGGGTCTGAGGGGGGAGGGGCTGGGGGCCTGGACCCCTGGGTCTGAGGGGGGAGGGGCTGGGCCCTGAGTCCTGGACCCCCTGACTGCCCCTTCTCCGTGCCAGGGTGTGACTCTGACAGACCTTAAAGAAGCAGAGAAGGCTGCAGGAAAGGCCCCAGAGCCAGAGAAGTCGTGCCTGCAAAGCCTGGTGAGGGTTCAGGTGCCCGGGCAGGGGGTGGTACAAGATGCCCTCGTTCTCTGACCCCCGTGCCCCTCTCCCGCAGGACGCTTCCCGGCGACCCCGAGTCCCTGGGGTCGGGAACTCTGATGGCCCTGCCCAGAGAGGTGAGGTCTGGTCTCTGGGAGGTGGTCGTCCTGGGCCCACCGGCACCCTCTTGCTACAGTCTTACTGTTTTCCTGGGGGTTGGGCCCAGAGACCCTGACCCTGCAGAGGGGACCCCTCCACAGATCACTGGGCTGACTCCTGCCCCTCCCCCAGCAGAGGCGCCCGACGGCCAAGGGCAAGGACCACAGGCCGCCGAGGAGCACCGCCGAACCAGCAAGGAGTGGCGGGGACCTGCGGAGGTGCGGGGTGGGGCCCAGGCGGGGCGAGCTGGGGCTGTGGGCCGGCCCTGGAGGTGGGCTGGGGGTGGAGCCAAGCTGACGCCCACCTCCGCCCACAGGGGGAGGAGGCGGAGCCGGCGCCTGCAGACCGCAGCCCAGGATCCAGGTACAGGGTGGGGAAGGGTTCGGGCTGTCTGTGGGGCCGTGGGCGCGCCCCATGACGCCCTCCTTGCCCTCACCCCAGCACTCCCGAGGGCGGCCCCTCTTCCCGCAGGCAGCGGGACCTCAACCCAGAACCAGAGCCAGAATCAGAAGAGCCTGATGGAGGCTTCAGGAAGGTTCGCGATCCCACCCCTCGATCGTCCCATTAACCCCCACGTGCTGGCTTTTATATACCTGCCCTCCTGCCCCCTACTTAGTGGCTCTGCCTGACCGGTCCGGGCATCCTGCTCTTTTGCGGCCCCACCTGAGCCACAGTCACCCCCCTTCCCCGCAAACATGCGGCATCTCAGCCGGCAAGCCTGACCCCCGTGTCCCTCCTCCCGGGGCCCCCAGCTGTATGCAGAGCTGCGCAGTGAGAACGAACGACTTCGCGAGGCCCTGACCGAGACCACACTGCAGCTGGCGCAGCTCAAGGTGGAGCTGGAGCGTGCCACGCAGGTGAGGACGCCGCGGCCCTGGAGGTGGTGGGAATTGGCTCCGGAGCCCTGGGCGGTAGGGCCAGAGCGTCGAGGGGAGGGGCCTGCGTGGCGGGGGTACTAGGACCCTTGGGAGGAGGAGCGTGGGCAGTGAGGGGCGAATGAGGGGCAGAGCTAAGGTCTCGGGGGCGGAGCCTGGCCCAGGAGGGGCGGGGCTGGCGGTCCTGAGCCGTGGGTGGGGAGGTCTGGGCCAGCCAGGGGTCTGCCTTTCCCCCTCTCACTGCTGGTTTCCCCCTTCTGGCCATCGCGGTTTGGACGCTTCTCTGAGCCCTGCTCTTTTTGTGTCCTCACCAGAGGCAGGAGCGATTCGCAGAGAGGCCCGCCCTTCTGGAGCTGGAGAGATTCGTGAGTAAGGGCGGCTGCAGTGGGGCCAGCTGTGTCCCCAGCCTTACAGGCTCCGGCGGCTCTGGATGAAGGGGCCGCACTGACCTCCTAACCCGCTCCTCTGCTCATGCCCCACCTCTCTCAGCCATCCTTGACCTGCGGCCCTCCCCGACCCCCAGTGCCTCGTCCTCACCTTCCCCTGTTTATTCCAGGAGCGCAGGGCCCTGGAGCGGAAGGCAGCGGAGCTGGAGGAGGAGCTGAAGGTGAATGTCAATGGGGAGCTGAGGGCAGAGCGGGGGTGTGCAGTGGGTGCAGCCTGCCCAGGGCCACCTGGCTGACCCGTCCCACCTCGCAGGCCCTGTCCGACCTCCGGGCTGACAACCAGCGACTCAAGGATGAGAACGCAGCCCTGATTCGCGTCATCAGCAAACTCTCCAAGTGACTCTGGAGGAGGCCCTTCCCCTGCACCCATATTTATGCAGCTGCTTCTGCCACATGCACCCCTTCCTTTGCGTGAACACGAGTGACAGGGCTCCCGGGGAGTCTCTGAGAAGCCATAACCTCCCCTTGGGACCTCCAGACTGGGAGGGGAGAACAGAGTCCCCAGGAGCCAAGGGGGGCCGTCCGAGGCCGGGATGGAGGCGGAGGCCGAGCCAGGTAGGGGGACGTCGCTGAGGGGGGACTGGGGCTGGAGGCGGGACCAGGAAGGAACCGAGGACCAAGAAGCGCCAGGACCAGAGTGGCCGCCCAGAGGTCCCCCCTCACGTGTGATGCCACCCTCATCACCCCTCCCACTCGTGAACAGGGATCCGAGAATGTGCCAATAGTCCCTCCGGCCTCGGCCAGGTGGGCCTGTATATAGGGTCCGTGTGCAATAGGGAGGGATGTCTTCTATTTTTGCTGCCCCCTTGCGGCCCACTGTCTGGGGCAGGGGGAGAAGGTATTTTCGAGATAAAGCACAGGCACCACAAATAAAAGTCGGGAAGTTGCCACTCAGTGGCTGCGTCCTTGGCTGGAGGTGGGCACTGCTTCCCCCTTCCGTGCTGGGGCTGTGCCTGCCCGTCACGGAGTGGGACGGGGCTTCAGGAAGAGCGGCCAGTTGGAGCAGAGGTCGCAATCCAGGGCCCACGTGGTCACAAGCTGGCTTGGTACAGAGCAGGAAGGGTCGGCCGGGCGACGGTAGGGGCTGCGGATATCGGGTCGGGGGCTTGGGTCTTGTCATCACTGGGTTGTTTTTTTTTTTTTCCGGTACGCGGGCCTCTCACTGCTGTGGCCTCTCCCATTGCGGAGCACAGGCTCCGGACGCGCAGGCTCAGCGGCCACGGCTCACGGGCCCAGCCGCTCCGCGGCATGTGGGATCTTCCCGGACCGGGGCACGAACCCGTGTCCCCTGCATCGGCCGGCAGACCCTCAACCACTGCGGCACCAGGGAAGCCCCCCATCACTGCTTTTGAAACAAATTTGAGTCAGTTGCCAACATTTAAAACTTAGGGTAGTTCACATATAAAGTCCGGGGTTTTGACTTTTCTGACTAAACAGGGCTCTGACAGTGCGAGCTGTTCAGTCCTGCACGGCAGCAGTTGGCTGGAGCCAAGTAGGAGCTCTCCTCCAAGTTGGGGCATTCATTCATTCACTCGCCCATTCATGGTCCTGTTCTCCTTGCCTGGCCCCGTCCTACGTGTTGGTGGTACGGTAGCGCGTGAGACAGGTAAAGATCCGATACGTGTTGGGAGGAGAGGCGTGGGGCACCCAGTGACAAAAGAAATGTGTTGCCGGTGGTAATGCTGCGGAGAGAAAGCAGAGGGAGGGGGCAGCAGGGGCTAGGGAGGCTGGTGTGCGCGTGTGCAGGAGTGCGTGCCTGGCGGAACACCGATTGGCCCAGAGGGGGCATGGCAGACCACGAGAGCCCGGGATTGGTCCAAAACTGGGGCCTGATTGCAACACCGAATGTCAGGCTGTGACATTTTGTACAGGGTGGTCAGAATCGGCCTTACTGGAAAGCTGGCACTGGCAGACACTTGAAGGCATCTGGGAACGAGCCATGTGGGTTCTGGATGAGGAGAACAGCGGGGGCAAAGGGATAAAAATGTGCCTGAAATGTAGGAAAGTAGCAAGGGATGAGGTTGGAGAAGTAAGGGCTGGCCTTGTAGGAGTGTGGCCCTGGTAAGGACTTTTTTTTTTTGGCTGTGCTGCGTGGCTTGTGGGATCTAAGCTCCCCGACCAGGGATTGAATCTGTGTCCCCTGCAGTGGAAGTGCAGTCCTGACCACTGGACCTCCAGGGAAGTCCCAGGGGAAAACTTTTGTTTTGGGGAACTGCTTGCTTCCGTGGTTCTTTGGTTAGGAACAGGGGCTGGGGCACCAGGCAAGAGGCTGAAAGACGATTAGACACCTGCTAGGGCTGAGAGTATTCCGGGTGAAACGAACAGCATGAACTGAGGCGTGGAGACAGGAAGAGGGAAGCTGAGCACTGTGCTCGGGAAGCTTGTAAGCTTGAAAGGCTACAGGCCCTCAGCTGCTGAGCCAGACCTTGGATTTTATCTGGTGGGACATGGGGAGCCAGGGGAGGTGTGTGAGCAGGGGAGAGGGTGGGGTTGAGGTGGGAAGGAATCTTGGAGAGATGATGTGTCTGGTTCCAGAAGGAAGCCGAGGCGTCAGGGCGGCAAATAGGGGCTGAGGATCAGCTCCTGCCTGCCTAGGGCTGTGCCTCTGGTCCCTTCTGATCTGATTTTGGAGGGTGCCATCTGGTGGCTCGGCTAGAAGCTGAGCTCCGGGGGAGAGGCCAACAGGAATTGGTTGGGGTGGGGAGGGGAGCTTGTCAGGGGGGCATTCTGGGGAAGCAGAAGCGTCCACGCTGAACCAGGTTGGGATCCAGAGAAAACCAGTCCCAAACCAGCCTCGCCAGCCACCCAGATGACGGGAAAAAGTTGCTGGCTGGCCAGAGGGAAAAGGAGCTGTTGCTGAGGAGGTAGGAAGCTTCCTGTTAGGCTGTCGTCTCACAGCATGAAGAGTGGCCAGGAAGCCTGTGACACATTCAGGAGGCAGCCACTTCTCCGTAGCTGGACCCCTGGCTGGAAATGGGGAACAAGGTGTAAAAGTGGATGCTGGGAGACTAACCTAGGGGATGAGGGCAGGCTTTTCCAAAGAGGGTATTTGAGCTGGGTCAGGACAGCTGAATAGGAGTTCAACAGGCAGAGAATCGTTCCAGCCAGCAGAAACCAGCAATTGTTAAAACCCCCAGTGATTGAAGGGGTTTGGGGGAGTGTGTGGAGAAGGGCAGGACCAGAATGCACTGGGGATGAGGAGGTGAGGACGAGGTTGGAGATGTAGGCACCAAACCACTCAGGGCCTCGAATGCCAGGCTATGGGGCTAAGACGGCGACGGGGAGCCAGAAAAGGATTTTGAGCAAGGGGTGGACGGGGGCATTGGGTGTTCGGAAGTTCCCTCTGGAGTGAACTAGAGGACAGACTAGACGCTGGGAGGTCAGGAGGAAGCCTGAGTTGGGAGGATTCAGAGAAAGAAACCAAAGAGAGTGGGGACATCTGCTAGATTCCTTTCCTGTGAGGCTGTTGCTGAGGTGAGGGTCAGGTTCCTGGCCCCTGGTACCCGGGTAGAGAAGGGACAGCAGTTGACACCGCCTGCTAAGAGGAGGCTGTTTATAGAGTGGGTAGCATTATCACAATACACAGGGCTCCAGAGCGCAAGCACTTGCCCTAAATTGTCTCAGTGCCCGTTCTCGGCCAATACGAGAGCATTTCTCGGGAGACTCCATTAAGGACGGGCCGATTTATCTAACCGGACGGGGTAAGACCAAGGCTGGAGCAGGTCGGCGGTCCCTGGAGGGATCTACCGTTGGTGGGGCAGTCTGCAGAGTCCGTTCTCCCGCGGGGCTGCTGCCTGGAAACTTAGTGGAGGGGCGGGGAAGGATCAAATGACTTCCGTTTCCACCTCGTCTTCCATCCTCTTCTTTTGCTTCTTCATTACCGCCTCCAGCTCTGACACTTTCTCTTTGTCCTGGAGGGGGCGTGGAAAATCAGGATGTTGGAGGCAGAGCCCTCAGCGCCCTCCCCAGTCCGGGCTCGGGGACGAGCGCCCGCCTCACCTCCAGCAGCGAGCGCTGCACTGTGATCTGGCTGTACACGCGCGCCCCCTCCTCGGGGCTCAGCGCCCGAAACTTCTCTTTCTGCAGCGAGAATAGCTGCGCGCCGCTCAGTGCGCCTAGCGCGGCCAGGGTCCTGAGCAGGGTCATGCCAGGGCACAGTCAGGCCTGTTGGCCAATCACGGCTCAAGCCTCCTCAGCCCCACCAACCACTTTACGCCCGCTTAGCCCTTTGTCCAATCTGAGCAGCAGTCTAACTCTCAAGCGGGGGGGCGGCCGCTGCTGATGGCTCCTGAATCCCCAACCACCACCAATCATAGCGCGCCGTGGGGTGGGGTGGGGTGGGGGCTGCCTTCCAAGGGAGGCGGGGCTTCCCTGGAGACTCCAATCGGAGCCTGGAAAAACATGCCAATCACAGCCCGACAGTCTAGTTGCTATCAGGCGGACCCCCGTTTGGGACCAATCCCGGTCTCCCGTGGTCTTCCATGCCCCCTCTGGGCCAATTGGAGCGCTCCGCCTCTAGCGCCGGTATCTCAGGGTCCCCTAGCCGGCACCTGCCACACTCACCCTGAACTAAAGCCCTTGCCCTGCAGCCAGGCGCGGACCTCCGAAGCGCTGGAGCGCGGGCTGAGCTGCGGCTCCGGGGCGCGGGGCCCCGGGGCTGCGCGGCTGGGGCCCGTGAGGCCCTGGGCCAGGCGTGCCTGCAGCTCCTCGTTGATACTGAGCATCTGGGAGAATTTCTCTGCAGGCGGGAAACCGGGAGGGAGGGCGGACTCAGGGCGAAGGGCCCTGGGCTCAGAGGGTCGGGGACCTCCAGCGTCCTCGTGATGGGTCGGGAGTCCGTTTACTCTTTCTGAGCCTCGGTTTCTCTGCCTGGAAAGCGAGGACAAGGACCGCTCCTTCGAAGGGGTGCCCCTACCACTCACCCTTCTTGCCGGAGTCCAAGTTGTTGAGGCTCTCGCAGCTGTCCCTGGGAGACCGAGACGGAGCCGGAGCCTGGGTCCGCGCTGGTCGGGGACGGGGAGCGGGAGCCAGGGTCGGCGCTGGTGCGGGAGAGGTCGGCGGGGGAGGAGCCGGGGCCGAGGCTGGTGGGGGAGGGGGAGCCGGAGCCACGGCCGACGCTGGTGGAGGAGGGGGAGCCGGAGCCACGGCCGACACTGGTGGAGGAGGGGGAGCCGGAGCCACGGCCGGCGCTGGTGGTGGAGGGGGAGCCGGAGCCGGGGCCGACATTGGTGGTGGAGGGGGAAAGGGAGTGCTGTTCTCCTAGAGAGGGGAAAAAGAGGAGAGCATCTGGATCAGAAAGAGGACTGAGTCCCAGTCCCCTTCGCCTGGAGGTAAATTTCCGAATCCTCAGCCACTTCCTCTGCCAGTGATTTTGACCCCTTATCCCCCACTCCTCTTGTTCCCAAGACCCAGGATCTGACCCCAGCCCCTCTTCCCTCAAGACCCAGGAGTCTGCCCTGGCTCACCAGGCTGCGGTCCCCCCGCGGCCCCGGGTGGGGTGTCAGGATATTATAGGGTACATATCCCTCCTGCCCTCTCTGGTCCCGAACCTTCCACCACTTGCGCTGGTCATCCAGGACCTGGAAGAGGTACAGGGGAGGGTTCTGAGGCTGTATCTGTAGCTAGGGTTGGGTGGACTCCAACCCCCCCAGCCCCCCACCCCGTCCCCCACTCCTCTGACCTCCAATATGTCCCACTGCTTGACGGGCAGCTCGCTGCTATTGCGCGCCTGGAAGTCATAATTGCATAGGACCCACTTTCCCGCCGGCTCCAGCCCCTGGGGCTCATCTTCTGGTTCCTGGTCTTGGTGACTGAGGAGAAGGGGAAGGGTTGGGGGGTAAGGAGGTAGCCAGCTCCACTGCTCTGGACTGTAGGGTGTTGGTGTGAGCTGGGGTTAAAGCCAAGCAGGGGTCGAGGCAGGGGAGGCAGGTTAATACTGTTAACGGAGGTTTGAAATTGGAATACGGGCTTGAATATATTGTGCTCCTTATGTGCCTGGCACCATGCAGTAAGCACATGATATGAGTCTAGCCTCAGCTCCATTTTATAGATGAGAACATTCAGGCTCAGAGAAATAAAATGACTCTCCCCAGATTACACAGCTAGAGACAGCTGCTATTTATTGAGCATCTACTGTGTACTTGACTCATGCATAATGATCTCACAAGCATAATAAAAACAATAGTTAACACTTATATAGCACTTATTACGTGCCAGACACTGTTCAAAGTCTGCTACATATATTAGCTGATTTGATGCTAGAGACAACACTTGGTAGAGCTGTGAGTTCGGACCCCCGAGTTCCTTCCTCCCTCCAGAGACCCAACTGTTATCTCCATTTTACAGGAAAGGAACAGCGATATAAAGTGACACGGTGATGTAAAGGTCACAAAGCAAGAAAGAGGTGTAGTCAGATTGGGACCCAGGCAGGCTGGCCCCGGCGCTCATGTCCTGAGTAATTCCATTCTACTTGCACACAGCTGGACGTGAACCTGAGTGCTCCCATGACCCTGAGCTCCTCACTGCTAGCCTGTACAGCCTCACAGACTTCTCCCTCTTTCAGGGAGGGATTATTATTATTTCCATTCCTCTCCTGCCCCCCACAAAGAACTTGAAGCGCAAAAAAAAGGTGAGTTAAAAGCTGTGGGTGTCAAGCTCAAGATTCAGAAGCGCACCGAGAGGGGGGTCCGCTAGACCAGGCAGCTGGGGGGAGGGGGAGCAGACTTTTAGCTCTGACAACCCAGTAAAAGGCACCTCAGCCCGGATCAGGCCTACCTGTGCAAGGGAGAGGGGAGTCTTCAGGACCGAGGCACCCCTTGTGTGGGGCCGGCGGCAGCTCCCGCCGTCTCTGCTGAGACTCCGCCTGACCCCTCACCCAGACCCCCTTCTGCTCCTCCAGACCTGCTGCTTTGTTGTCTTCTCATCCCACGCAGCTTTCCTCACATCTGCCCCCCGACTTGCCCAAGGAATCCTAGTTCCTCTAGGCCCTTCTTCCCCCGGGACCCAAGAGTCTGCACCGCCATTGCTTGTTGGAACTATGAATTTGCAACCCCAGTTATTTCCTCCTCCAGAGACCTAGGAGTCCAGATCTCAAGCTTTAATGTCCTCCACCTGTTAATGCTTAAAAGGTCCCAGTGTGACACCCAGCAGGGACTGAGACAATTGCTCTACAGCCGTGGGAAAGCAAGGGTCCAGCCTCCCAGCCTTTACCTCCCTCAGGAGCCCAGAGGTATTACCACTTCCTAACTGTCCCAGAAACTTGCCCCTTGGCCCCTTAAGTCCCAAGCCTACTTCCCTGGGTCTCCAAGGTCCCAAGCACCAGACTTGAGCTCTTCTTCAAAGCCCAATATATAATTCCCCAGCCTCTTCTCTCCAACACCCAGGACTCTGTCCATATAGGGACCCAGGCAGGGAGCTTCCCAGGCCCTGGGAAACCAAACTGCCTTCTTCCAGACCTTTGGGGATCTAGGGGTCCCTCTCAAACTTCACCCACTCCCAGCACCCTCCTCCCTTAGACCCTGGAATCTGGGCCTCCAGTTCCCTCCTCCCTCGAACCCAGAAGTCTGGGCCCCACTCCCTCCCTCATTGATCCTCCCCCCTCTCCCAGCCCGGGCCCCTGCCTCATCACCACCTCACCCACCTTCGAAGAGCCGGAAGACAAAAGGAAAAAGAAAAAAGGGGAAGCGGAGTCAGCGCTGGGAGCCCCCAGGACGCACCCCTCCTGGACCCCACCTGACCCGACCCACCCATTGACACTCACCCGTTGACAGCGACCTGAGGAGTGCTTTGCTGCAGGAGATGAGAGCAGTAGATCAGGTGGGGCCCGGACTGCACCGCAGAATTCCCAGTCACGGCCCCCCTGTGTCACCTGGGGGAGCTTAAGCCTTAGCCTCACCTGCTGGCGCCGCCGCTCGTGTTGTAGCTGTTTCTCTACTGGGTCCTCCCAGGCGCGGCCCTGTGGGTCCGTGGCTGTGGGCTCCCAGCCGCTGTAGAACTCAGGTCTGTATGGGGGTCCCTCCTCTGAGGGTAGCTCCATCCTGCAGCCAAGGAGGGGCAAGGGATCCTCAGGGATCCTGGTCTGACCTCCCTGTCAGTAACTTCGTGAAGTTTTCCCCCTCCCCTTAAGCCTCGTTCTATTCCAACAATTCTAATCTTGCCCCCTTTTGCCAAGCCCTGCCCTTGCCTCTAAGCTGCATCCACAACATCAACTATATTTGTAAATACCCTGATTCCATTCATGCTCCGCCCTGGCCTCTGAATCTCACCTCTGATTCCAAACCGTGTTTCTAGCTACACACATCCCGTCCCTTTCCCCTAAGCCCAGCAACTAGCTCTGCACGTACTCCCTTGAAGCTCTCAGCCTCCAAGCGCAAAGACTGCACCCCCTTTCCAAAACCACAGACCAAACGTTTCCTAAGCCGGCCTCTTGGGCATAGCCTCACTCCATTCCTCTAAGTCCTGCCTTTTATTCCGGTTTGAGTTTTTTTTTTTTAACCATGCTACGAAAAACCTAACTACCTAACTTTAAGATTTATTTTTGCAACTTTTTTAAACAGAGAAAACAACACACTCCTTGGGGAAAGGTGAGTGACTAAGAGGACAGGTCCTGGGTACAAATTACTACCACAGAGCCTGGAGTTGATAGGCCTGCCTAGGAGAGAACCACGGGCACCGCCACACCACCAAAGGGGGTAGCTGCTGTCTGAGGCTCAGCAGACAGTTTCATACGCCACGGAAAGCTGCTGGCCTTCCCTCCAATCGGATCGTGGCATTTGACCTAATCCCACCTGAACTTCAATTTCTTTGGCGACACCCTCCAGCTAAGCCCCACAACTAACCTACCCTCCTAGCCCCATCCTTCCAACAGCCCCGCCACTTCCTCCCAGCCCCACCCGTAAATCACCACGCCTCCTGCTTCCCAGCCCTGTCCCTCCAATCACCACGCTCCCAGCCCCCCGCCACGCCCCTGGATCACCACGCCTCCTGCCTTCCAGGCCTGTCTCACCAATCACCACGACCCCAGCCCCCCCCCGCCTCGCCCCTGAATCACCACGCCTCCTGCCAGACCTGTCTCTCCAATCACCACGACCCCAGCCTCCCAGCCCCGCCCCTAAATTGCCGCTCCTCCAGCCTCCCAGCCCCGTCCCTTACCCCGGGCGGGTCCAAGAGTCCCCCAACGAGGTCCAGAGCGTGTTTTCAAGTTGGGTGACGTTGTCCCACAGTAGCGCCACAGCCTCGGAAGTCAGATGCGGCCGCCGCACGCAGCTCGCGAACTGGGGGCCGCCCGAGGTGTCCACAATCTGGCAGGGGCGCAAGAGTGGGCAAGCTATCAGACCTTGAAGTGGAACCCTCCTGCTGCAGGCTGCCCTGAGGGCTGAGGTCGGGCGTGTCTCACCATTTGCAGAGGTCCGAACAGGAAGTGCAGCAGTTCTGGGGAGGAGGGGTTGGAGATGTTGCTGCGCAGCCGGGCCTGTGGAGCCGGGGAGGTGCTGGTATTAGTGCGCGGACAGGTCAGGTTTGTTATTCCCCTCGCCCCCTGACGCCCCGGGATGAACCCGTCCTCACCAGCAAGCTGAAGGCGTACTTGATTTTCTGAAGCACATCAATGAACTCGGCCTCTGAGGGCGGCTTGGCCCGCAGCGTCAGGAGGCCCTCTGGGTAGAGAGGCAGGCGCGGTGATGGGGCACATGCAGACAGCGTCAGGCAGGGTCGAAGAGAGAGGCAGTGACCCAGTGAGATCGCGATAGGGAGTCAAACTGGCAGGGGGTGCAAGGGGAGACCCAAGGGAGAGGGTGGATATTTGGGAGTGGCCAGGAAGGGGGTGTTCAGGGTTGCCAATCGGTGGCGCCTCCTCACCCCCGGCCTCCCGGTGCCGGGTCCTGCGGCTGCGCTCTCGGTGCTCCAGCACTCGGGTCGCCTCGGCAGACTTCTGCAGCCTTGATACGAAGGTTTCCACGTCGTCGAACACGTGGTTCAGGATGTCCTGGGGGGCAGAGCAGGGGGATGCGTGGGACCCCTGAATCTCGGACCCTCATCACCCCTGTCCAAGCCCTCTCAAACCAAGAGCGCTTAGGCACATTCAGGCCAGGCCACGCCCTCTGATGCTTGACCCTGCCCCCATTCTGTCCCCGCCGGCCACACCCCCAGAAGTCTGACCAAGTCCCCAGAACCAAGCCCCACCCCCTGACAGAAGATTCACACCTGCAGCCAGTCCCGCCCCGGCCCTAGCCCCGCCTCACTCACCACTTCCCGCTCCGCCTGCAGACTGGCCAGGTCTGGGCCGCAGGGGCCCAGGTCCCGAGAGGCCGGGTCAGCGCTGCTGCAGACCTCCGCCCGGCCCGGCCTCCCTATCTCTGCAGTCTCTGGGATGGGGTCCGCCTGGGGTCGCCCGCGGCCCGCGGCCGGCTCCACCGTGTTGATCGCGGCGTGGACCGTCGGGCGGTGCTGCAGGGGCGGGGTCACGGCGGTGGGCGAGGGCTGGCACTGCAGCTCCTTCCGCGTGGCCCTGCGGGGGAAGAAGGGGAAACTGAGGCTGGGCACACCGAGGGGTCCGGGGAGGGGAGAAATTCGGGGCTTCAATCTGAAACACTGTGGCCCAAAGGGGTCAAACCTAGGCTCTCAGTGGTAGGGAGAAATCCGATATATGGGGGATGGGAGAGCACCTCTCCGGAGGGAAACTGAGGCAGAGGGAGGGGAGTACACTTGGTACAGGGTTTGTTTGACTCCATTTAAAACTCGTTCTGCTCTAGGCTAGTGGTATCCACCGATTTCTCGGATGGGGAAACTGAGGCCCAAAGAGGGGAGCCGGCTCCCCAGAGACCTCCCCGTCGTCTCTTCTCCCCATCTTCCAGCCCGGCCCCCTTACCTGAGCGCCGCCGCCCTGCGCTCCCCGCGGCCCGAGCGGTAGTTGTGCAGAGCCCCCTGGATGTCCTCTCGGATCAACTCCGCCTGTCAATCACGCCGTCAGGGCACGACCCCAACCCACCCACTGCCCGCCCAGGCGGCTCTCCGACCGGATCGATTCCTCAGCTCGGCCCCAGACCACGTCCAGTCATAGCTCACGCACTGCGCCCACGCACGTCCACGCCCTGCACTCACACCCCGCCTCTTAAACTGTCCCTGCCTTAGGCCACTCCCCCAACCACGGAGACCCAGTCCAGACGGCACTTCGCCCCTGGACCACACTCACTCCCATCCTAGTTCTGGCTGCTCCCCCAGACTCTCACTTCCATGTTCTGTCCACGTGCTGTCCGAGCTCTTAGCTCTTAGCCTCCGTCTCCATTATGCCCTCTCGTTCCTTCTCGACCCTACGTTCAATCTGTCCTCAAATCCCCCTCCCTCCCAGAATTCCTTTACAGGTCACGCCCCCTCCGCTGGCCCTGACCCCGCCTTTGCCGTACACCATGCCCCCCGTCTTAGAGGCCCCGCCCCGTTGGAGGTCCGGCTCCGGGCTCCGCCCAGTTTCAGCTCCGCCCCCGGAATCCGCAGGGTCTCAGCCTGTGGCCCCGACCCCCGTTCGCTCACCCCCAGACGCAGGCCCTGGAAGAAGTGCACGTCGGGCTGCGTGCGCTCGGGCTCCTGGCACACGAGCAGCAGCAGTGAGCAGCTCTGGCCCGGCGGTATCACCGTGTCGCAACGCACGATGGCGCTCAGCGGGTAAGACTCCAGCTCCTCCTGTGGGGTGGAGGGTGGGACGGCGGGTAAACTGAGACCCTGAGCCAAGGATACTCCTAAGTGGTGCCAGCAGTGCCAGCACGTACAGGCACTGCGCGGGGCAACCTCCACCCCAAGTTGGGGGGCCAGGGACAACACCCCTGTTTAATAGATGAGGCTAATGAGGCTCAAAAAGGGGGCGGGGGTCCCTTGCCAAAGTTCCTAGAGGAAGGACGTGCAGGAATCAAGATTCACACTCAGATCCCTGACGTCCCTGGGGCTCTCCATGCCTTAGTGGGCTCAGTCCAAGCTGCTCCTTCCACCCATGTGCCCCGTGGCACCTTGGAGACTGGGTCCAGCAGCGCAACGTGTTTGGGAGACACGCGCAGCAGCATGTTCTGGGCCCAGACGCGGCCTTGGCTGTCCATGAGGGCCAGCTTCCGCGAGGCGTCCTCCACCGTGTGCACGCCGTCCTCGTCACCCAGGCAGAAGGTCACCAGGTGCTGGAGAAAGCAGTGAGTCCCAAGATGAAGCCAGGTGGGCTGAGAAGCCCCTGGAATCAGCCTTCCAGCCTGCGACTACGCACACCTCCTCTGGGAAGCCTTCTCTGATCACCTGCGCCACCTCCTTCCAGTGCCCTCTGTGTGTCTTCCCTGGGTTAGGCTCTCCAGCTAGACCCCTTGGAGGCAGAGAATGGTCTGGATTATATCTAGTTCCTTCTAAGCAGCTCTACCTCTGTTAGAGCACCTGGCAATTTTGCTGGTACCTCTGGACCTTGTCTGACCCCTACTCATCCAGGATTGCATCTGATTTGTCCCTGTGGTCCAACTATCCAGCACAGGAGCTGGTTCAGAGGAAAAGCTGGCAGATTCAAGTGGAATTGATTTCCTCCACGGAATACCCACATCTGAGGCAAGGCAGAAGAAGTCCACTTTGCAGATGAGCAAACTGAGTTTCCCAAGTTCTTGCTGCTTGGAGGTCTAACTGCTTTCAACTCCCCCATCTCCTCAGGCCTGCCTTGCCTCCTGCAAGGCTCCCCGTGGCAACAGAGACCCCAGACTCACATTAACTGGATATTGGGAAACATCGGCCATAACCTCAGTGGAGTAACGCTTCCTCTGTTCTGTGGGGGGAGAAGGAGAATGGCTGCAGGAGACCCAGCTCCCAGCCCCTTCCCCCTCAGACCCAGGAGGCCAGACCCCCAGCCCCTCCTCCCTGAGAAAAGGAGTCCAGACCCCTAAACCCTTCCCCCATCAGATCCAGGAGTTCGGGTCCTCAGTTACCTCCTCCCTCAGACCTAGTTTCTCTTGGCCTGGGGCTTCCTTGCCCCTCAACTCACCATAGATAGACTTGGCATTCCGTTTGGGAGAAGCTTCTGGACTAGTGAAGGAAAAGAGGGGTGAGAGGGGCCATGGGAATTGGGGGCAGATCATGGGAGTTTTGAGTGCCCAGCAGAGCTTGTGAGGGCAGTGGGGAGCCATGGAGGGTTTTGAGTAGGGGAGGGCAGGGCCAGAGCTGGACTTTAACAAGACAAGTATGGCAGTGGTACTGGGTCGTGGTGGCGAGTGTGATCTCTACTGTCACACAGACCTGGGTTCGAATCTTCTGTCAGCTACTGCGTTGTCATAAGACCCCGGGTGGGAGACGATCTCTCCTGCTTCAGCTTCCCTTTCCATAAGACAGGGGTTAGTTACCCTATAGTGTCTGTCTGGTAGGTCTGTTGGGCTAATTCAGTGAGATGATGCAGCTGGAATGCTGTGCAGCCTTAGTAACTGTTATTATCATTGTTAAGATGATGCAAAGGGCTTAACACACAGTAGTTGCTCAATAAATGGGATTTTTTTTTTTTTTTTTGGCTGCGCTGTGCTGTGTGGCTTGCAGGATCTCAGTTCCCTGACCAGGGATTGAACCTGGGCCACGGCACTGAAAGCGCCAAATCCTAACCACTAGACCACCAGGGAACTCCCAATAAATGGGATTTTTTACAGTAGCATTAGTATTGGGAGTAGATGGAAAGTTATCTTCTTCCCCTCCTACCCCACGGGCCAGGTTCTTTTCAACCAAATCCTTCTCTGTCTCTTGCCCTCGACCTCCTCTTCAAGGTCACTTTCTCTGAGAATTCTCGAGTCCCCGTTTCCACAGAAATAACAGAAGCTCAGAGCTTGGTTGGGGTCGGAGATGAGAGATGAAGGATGAGAAGCTCTTTTAGTCAAACCTCTGCTCCTCATCCTGCTCTTGTCAGTCAAATCTCCCCACAATTTGATTACCTCTGGGCTGGAGAACTCCTTCCCTTCCATCTCCCATGCAGCTATTCCCATGCTTCTCTCTTTATCCTTCTCCCTGCTCACTCCAGGAGACTTGACCCTTCATTGTAAACAGCCCTGAGTTTTTAGCAAAGGGTCAATATTTAATTATAAGATATAACAACTGGGAATTCCCTGGAGGTCCAGTGGTTAGGACTCGGTGCTTTCAGTGCCGTGGGCCCGGGTTCCATCCCTGGTTGGGGAACTAAGATCCCATATGCCACGCAGCGCAGCCAAAAAAAGAAAAAGAGGGCTTCCCTGGTGGCGCAGTGGTTGAGAGTCCGCCTGCCGATGCAGGGGACACGGGTTGGTGCCCTGGTCTGGGAAGATCCCACGTGCCGAGGAGCGGCTGGGTCCGTGAGCCATGGCCGCTGAGCCTGCGCGTCCGGAGCCTGTGCTCCGCAGCGGGAGAGGCCACAACAGTGAGAGGCCCGCGTACCGCCAAAAAAAAAAAAAAAAAGAAAGAAAGAAAAAGAAAAGGTAACAACGATAGCCTAGCAGTTCTCATGAGTTGAACACCTGCTGTTGGTCAGATGCTCTGCTAGGTCCTGTATGTGCATTAGCCTATCAAGCTCTCAAAATCGTCCCTGTTTCACGGAGGAGGGACTGAGGCTTGAAGAGGTGATGTCCTTTGGCCAGGGCCACACCACTGCTGAAAGTTAGCGCCTGGATTTGAACCCGGGTCTGTCTGCTTGGCAGCAGGAGGGAGGCAGCTCAGGTGGTCTTCAGAGTGTCCAGGCCTGGGCTGCTGTAAATGCCACCTGCAGGTGTGGATGAAAGGGTGGGGGGAGAGGGTGGGGCGGCCGGGGGACCTGGTGGACGGGGGTACTTACCCAGTGGTGGTGCTCATGGCACTGAGAATGGGGAGCTCCTGCCACCTGGAGCCCTGGGAGCCAGCAAAGAGGTGAGGCTGGACCTGATCGCAGGACCTATGATCCCTGCCCCAGCACCTCCCCGCTCAGACCAGGAATCCGGGCCCCCAGCCCCGCCTCCCTCAGACCCAGATGTCCAGGCCCTCAGGCCCTTGTTCCTCAGACCAGGAATCTAGACCTGCAGGCCCTCCTCCCTCAGACCCAGGGATCCAGACCCCCAGCCCCTCCCCCCTCACACCTAGTACACTGCCGCACCCCCAATTCCTCAGGGCTCCATACATTTAGCTCCCTAACCTATGTGTGCTCCATTTTCCTTCCTCTACCCAGGGATCCTGTCTCCCTGTCTTCTGGCCTTTTACTTTCTCAGGGTCCCAGGAGTCCAGAACTCAGAGCTCCTTGTCCCGTGGAACTAAAGGGTTTTGACACCAACTCTCCTCAGAGAACCATTCATCCAATTCTTCAGCCCCTACGACCCCATAGTCTTCCCTTAGGTGTCCGGGTCCGATCTCCAGCCTCTAGCTCTTCAGAACTAGACTTTAGTTCCCCCAGCCTTTCCTGGGTCTGGACCCAGGAGTCTGGGCCCCCTGCTCCCCTCCCCCAGACCCAGGAGTCCCCACCTCCAGCCCTTCCTCGCTAGGACCCAGCTCTCTTCCCTGGGCCCCCTCCTCACCTGCTGCTCAAGCTGTGTCAGACGGGAGGCTCTGAGCTCTTCTCTCCCTTCCCGACAGGGGCCTCTCCTTCCTGCTCACTCCCAGGGCCCTCCCTCCTCCGCATGCCTGAGCACTCACCTGGTACAGCCTGCTGGCGTGGCCCCTGGGCGGGGCCGGCTGGGATGTCCTCGGGGGAGACAGAACGCTAATAGTCTCCATCACAACAGGAGAACAAGAACTACAGCAATTCTCCACCGGTGCCCTCGGCCCCCAGCCCTCGCCTTCCCTCCTCCTTTGGAAATGTTCCTCAGTAATTCCCGATAACGATGACAGCTAAGACTCAATGCCCAACACTGCTCCAAGGGCATCACAAAAATGAACAGCCTCCTCAGGTATAAAAATCTCCTTTCGAGAACTTCCCCTGTGCCATGATCCTCGCTAACTGAGTTATACACACCACGTCTTCCCCGAACCCAGTGAAGTGAGTGTTGGGGTGTCTCCATTTTGCACATGAGGAAACTGAGGCTCACAAGGGCTGCTCAGAGACTTGCTCAGAGTTACACATGCAGTGAGTGGTCTCCCTGCTGTCTTCCTCCCCAGTCCGGTCTCAATGCATGGACCCCATAGAAACCTAAATCAGCTTACGTCACTCCACTCTCAAAAGCCTTCGGTGGCTCCCCATTTCTCTGGATAAAAGAGAAGAACTTCAAAAAAAAAAAAAAAAAAAAGAAGAAGACCTTCTACAAGGCCGTAAGTGATGGTACCCTACCTCATCTCTTCCTTTGCTCCTTGAGTACCCAGATGCCATTCTGCCTCAGGGCCTTTGCACTTGCTGTACCCTTTGCCTGGAAAGCTCTTCTCACATCCTCAGATGAGAAGAGGCTTGCTTCCTCATCTTCTTCAGGTCTTTGCTTGAATGGCACCACCTCAGGGAGGCCTGGCTGGCAACCTTGTTTAACGTGGCAGCGCCTCTGACCCTTCCCTCCTTCAGAGTCTCTTCCCCCTCCCCCAACATTTAGCTTATCTCCAGATCACATATCACCCTGTAACACGCTATATTACCTGTGTATTTTGTCTATTTTATGTCTTCCCCGTTAGAACGTAAGGCTTCATGAGGACAAAGACCATTGTATGTTCAGTCCCCCAGTGTACCTGCCGCGTATAGAATAGGGTCTTGCCCGTAGTAAGTGCTAGAGTGACATTTGCTGAATTACTGAGTTTTCGCATTTGGTGCACTCATGTACATTATTGCTTCACTGAACACATGTCGACCCCACAGTCTATACGAAGAGAGGCTGGAAACCAGAGAAGGCACATCCTTGTCCTGGATTGATGGGGAAGAAACAACAGACAGAAAGAGAGATAATCATATTGTGTGGTGTGATGGTAAAGAGCTCAAGTGGGTTTGGGTTCGAGTCCTGGCTTTGCCACTTAATAATTTTGGTAATACTTATTGTGTGCTTATATCCTCTTCTGAGTACCTTATGTGTGTGTGTGTGTGTGTATTTGTATAAACCTCACAACGTCCTAGGAAATGGGTTCAATTATCCCCATTTTACACATGAAGAAACCGAGACATATTCAAGTTACGTAACTTGTCTATAATCACACAACTAATAAGTGGTAGAGATGGTTGAACCCAGGCCATACAGTTTAGACACTGCATCTTGGTTGTTACTCTGTGCCACCACCTCATGGTCCAGGCCCTTATCTAGCTGTGTGACCCTGGGCAAATTACTTAACCTCTCTGTGCCCCAGTCCCCCATCTGTAAAATGGGGACAACCGCACTGGGGAGATTAAAGGAGGTTACGGAGAGCTCTTAGTACAGTACTCGACGAAGAGAAAATCCTAGGGAAGAAGTGTTAGCGACCACATCGATGATGTCTTTCTTTCCACAGGTCCTACAATGGCAGATGCTAAGGATGCCTGGGAAGCCTGGAAGCGGCTGCTCAGAGGGTCAGGGCAGGCTTCCTGAAGGAGGAGGGGTGGGGTGGCCAGAGCTAAACCTGAAGGGCAAGTTTGGCAGCCCCAGGTGGCCTGGAGCATGAGGGAGGAGTGTTCCAGGCCAGGAGCCGCCTGAGCCACGGAGGGGAGGGCTGTCTAGCCAGCGAGTGTGCCGGGCACTGCTGGGCACAGAGACATAGTGACCAGCTGGGCGAGTAGCCACTGCCCCCCTCCTCCGTGCAGCAGGGAGAGGGTCCTGTGTTCTTCTGTGTCCGGCTTCTGTCAGTCTGTGTCCCTGGCACATCCATGCCACAAATGCTTTCTGAGCTTGGCCCTGCCTGGTTTGGAGTCCGAGGGAAGGAGCAGACCCTTTACTCTCTGTGAGGCAGACGGGGCTGGGACTGGTACCCCGCTGATAGAGAAGACAGAGGCTCGGAGTGGGGAGGCCACTAGTCCAAGTCTCAGTGGCTCCGGGCCGTGACAGATGCAGATCTGGCTGAGACCAGGCTCTTTCTTCATGTGCAGGTGGAGAGAAGTGTCCTTGTAAAGGCATTCAGTGTGAGTCAGGGGCCAGGAGTCCTGGGTCTGAGGGGGGAGGGGCTGGGGGCCTGGTCCCTGGGTCTGAGGGGGAAGGGGCCGGGGGTCTGGACCCCTGGGTCTGAGTGGGGAGGGGCCGGGGCCTGGATCCTTGGTCTGAGGGGGGAGGGGCTGGGGGCCTGGTTCCTGGGTCTGAGGGGGGAGGGGCTGGGGGCCTGGTTCCTGGGTCTGAGGCGGGAGGGGCTGGGGGCCTGGTCCCTGGGTCTGAGGGAGGAGAGGCTGGGGGCCTGGTCCCTGGGTCTGAGGGAGGAGGGCGGTGGAACACAGGCGCCCCCAGGCCCCACCCACAGCAGATCCTTTGTGCTCCGGAGCAGCAGGTGAGACCAAAACCCGAGCCTCCGCCCTCGTTCAGGGCCCAGGGCCTCCTTCCTTCTTCCCTGCCACAAAGGAGGCGCCTCCCTCTTTCCAAACCGTAGCACGTGGTTCCCAAATACCAGTGGAAGCTCACACCCTGCACAGTCTGCCTCCGTAAGCCCTGGGTGGAGGCGCTCACCGGGGGGAACCCGGCACCACGACACCGACGGTAGTGTGCCCTGTACTGAGTGAACTTTAGGACTCCGTGGGTCTGAATTTGCCTCTGTCTCTGAACTGGGGTAGCTTTGTTACTGGGGAACTGGATTGTTTATGCTCTCTGTCGGGAGATCCCAGGAACCAAACAGAACTCTCACTGCTGCTTGTTAAGCCAAGATCCTCTGTAGGTCACATCTGAAAGCACCCCATCTCTTCCCTCATCCTCCTCGCCCGAGGCATGCCCCCCACATCTGTCCCCCAACTGTAGGATTTGCTGATGAATTCCTAGGACAGGGAGGGAGGTCGAATGCACAGGTCTGGCAGCTTGCTGGGGCAGGGCCTGTAAATAAGACGGGAGCTGGCTCTCAGGGAGATAGAGTTACTTACATATTTGTCCATTCATTCATTCATTCATTCAATAAATGGTCCCTGAGACCTAATTGTGCCTCATCCTTTGCCCTCAAGAAGTCAGGTCGACTGGGGAAATAGACCCTTCTGGCACCCACGGTAGCAATTCACAGTGACATGTGCACTGCTGGAGGTGGCAACAGGGCATTGAGTGTCCCCAGAGGAGACACTTATTCCAGCTTTGTGGTGAGTATGTGAGGCAGTCAAAGAAGACTACCCAGGTTAAGTGATAACTGGATGGGGTTCTGAAGGATGAATAGGAGTTCACCAAGGAAGATGCAGCAAGGAATGATATTCTAAGCTTGGGGAGTGGCATATGCAAAGTCCCAAAGTCATGTAGTAGCAAATACTCAAGCACCTACTGTGTACCAAGCACGTTCTAAATGCTAGGCAGACAAAGCCCCTGCCCTTGTGTAGTTGTCATTCTAGCGGGTGTGGTGGGGAGACAGAAGGTAAACAGGTAGGGAGACACACATGAGTAAGACTTTCAGATTGTGGTAATCTCTGTGGAGGAAATAAATGTGAAGAAATGGAGTCGCTGAGGGGCAGGCAGGTGTGGCCACTTCTGGTGAGGTAGTCACGGATGACCTCTCTGACGAAGTCTCATGGGAGCCTTGACCTGAATTTCAAGACGGAGCCAAGAATGCCGAGAGGGTTTTAGGCAGAGGCAACACCTTGGGGAGGCTGGGCAGGTGGGGGTGTGACTGGCCAGAGGAGATGAGACTGGAGACAGCTATGAGGATGGTCACGATATTGGTGTTGACCATGACAATTGCACAGGATAGGGTAACCAAACTTCAACTCAAATGCACTTGCCCCAAGCCTGAGTCTCAAGAAGCCCTGTCTGGGTGGGGAGGTGACTCAAACATGGGTTGCCTGAAACGTGCCATAAACAGAGGTCGCTCCGGCAGTGTGGAAGCTCAGAGGAGTTCTTCCTGGGACCTAAGGGGTTAGGAAAGGTTTTTCCTTGAAATTCCTCTGAGACCGACCGGCTGGCCCTGGAGAGGGGGCGGGGAGTAGCACCAGGAAGGTGAGTCTAAAAACTGGCCTGGCCAGAGGAGGGAGGCTGGTGGTGAGCTGTTTATTCTCTGGGAGGGATCCAGGGCAGATTTGTCTCCTGAAGCTGAAGGCATTTGGCTCCCATGTTGGGGGACTGCATCCAGGAGGCAGTGATGGGGAAAGGGCTCCAGACAGACTTGAGTCTGGATCCTGGGTTGAAGCAAGTGACTTTGCTCTCTGAGCAAGTGACTCTTCGATTATTCTCATTTCTTCCTCCCTAGAAGGAGCATAAGCCCTGGTACCTGCTGTAAAGGCTGGTGGGAAGATGAGGTGTGAAAAGGCGTGTAACGTGCTTAGAACAGCTCAGTGCTCAGCCAATGGATGGAAGACAGACAAAGGAATAAATCAAAACTAAATGACCAGATCCACATGCGGTGACAAGGGCTGGTTCTGCAGACACGCAGCTCTGCATCCCAGTGCCTGCTCTGACACCTCAAGCAATGGACAGCCTCCGTCCTAAGCTTCCAATGACCGTTCATTTATTCAGGACATTTATCCATTCATTCAACAAATGTTTATTAACCATCTACTCTACACCAGGCACTGTTCTAGGTGCCAGGGAACTCAATGGCCCCAGACCTGTCCTTATGGAGTTTACATTCCTGTAGAAAACAAAATGAAAAAGTAAATGTGTAGAATGTCACATGGTGGTCATAAAGCAGGGAAGAACACCAGGGAGGTCCAGCATGTGTTTGGGGGGTTTATTGGTTGGGGAGGTCCTCCTTGAGACTATGATATTTGAGTGAAGCCCTGGAGGGAGTGAGGTGTGAGCATATCTGGGGAAAGATTTTCAGGCAGGGGCAAGGGCCAGTGCAAAGGTCCTAAGGTGAATGCTCACACAGCAAGGCTAGTGTTTATGGAGCAGAGTGTTTAGGGCAGAGGGGTAGGACATGAAGTCAGAAAGGTGATGGGGGTGGATTGTGGGTTCCCAGGGTCACTGTAAGGACCAGAAATTGACGGTACTATAGAAGTGTTTTGATCAAAAATTTTTAAAAAATTGACCTGAAATTAACCATCTTTTTTTTTTTTAAGATTTTTTTGATGTGGACCATTTTTAAAGTCTTTATTGAATTTGTTACAATATTCCTTCTGTTTTATGTTTTGTTTTTTTGGCCGCAAGGCATGTGGGATCCTAGCTCCGCGATCAGGCATCGAACCCGCACCCACTGCATTGGAAGGCGAAGTCTTAACCACTGGGCCGCCAGGGAAGTCCCTGAAATTAACTATCTTAAATTGAACAACTGAATAGCACTTAGTACACTGACAATGTTATGCAACCATCATATCCATCTAATTCCCAAACATTTTCACCCTCCCCAAATAAAGTCCATACCCGTTAGAAGTCAGTCCCCATTCCTTCCTCCCCACAGCCCCTGAAAACCACCATTTGCTTTCTGTCTCTGTGGATTTGCCTGTTCTGGACATTGCCTATAAATGGAATCATACAATATGTGACCTCAGAGTGTTTTTGAGGTTCATCTATTGTTTTTTTTAACATCTTTATTGGCGTATAATTGCTCTACAATGGTGTGTTAGTTTCTGCTTTATAACAACGTGAATCAGCTATATGTCTATGTTGTATTGGTCCAGTGTTGAAATAATTTCAGACTTGTAGAAAAGTTGCAAAAGCATACAGAGAAAACCTCTGCCGGGTTTCTGTACAGTTTTTCCTTAATAAGTATCTTGTGGAGAGCTACTTTGAGACTATGTAAATATGCTGTGTGTCATGAAACTTTAACTCATTAGTTTTGGCATCTACGGATGCTTCCTGCCTGAATCGAGTATGACCAAGATGGTTCCCCAATGGCAATTGAGTTAAGTTTCAAAAGGATTCCCTAGTTTCTGTGTGGAGAACAGGGGGAAGCAGGGAGACCAGCTAGGAGGCTTTCATATTAATCCAGTGAGAGATGGTAGCAATGGACATGCTGAGATGTCAGATTTTTGGATGTATTTTGAAGGAAGAGCTGGCAGGTATTCAGAGAAAAAGAGGAGATAAGCATGACTCCATGTTTTGCTCTAGGCAATGGGAAGACTGGAGTTGCTATTTTCTGAGATGAGATCGCTGCTCTAACAGAAAGACCTGGACTATTAGTGGCTTAAATCGGGTTGAAGTTTGTTTATTGCAGTTGACCCAGGGCCCATTTGGCAGCTCCATAATCATCAGGGACCCAGGCTCTTTCCATCTCATTACTCTGGCAAAATAGGGCTTCCACCTCGTGGTCCAAAATGGCTGCCTGAGGGCCTGCCATCACATCTGCCTTGCAGCCAGAAGAAAGGAAGAAAGGGGCAAGTGTCTTTTCATTTTGAGTACACATGTCCTTTTTGCTCACATCTCGTCTAAGTCAGAACTTAGACACATGGCCACAGCATGTGTGCAGAGGAGGCTGGGAAATGATTCTTTGTTCTAGGTGCTCATGTGCCCAGCTATAAACCAGTAGCTCTAGTATTATAAGCAAGAAAGGAAGAATGTATGTTTGGGGAACAACTAGTCAACTTTCCCTAATGGGTCCTGAATGCTGCTCTTCCTACATCCCTTATGTCCCTCTCCAGCCCGTATTCTACATCTCACCTGGAAACAAAATTCCTAAAACATAGATCTGCTCGTGGCCTTCCACGGCTCATTACTCTTTCATGGGTCTCCAGTGTCCTCTGAATTAAAGCCGAGTTTCTCAGCCTGGCATGTGAGCCATAATCTGGCTCCACCTTCCAGCCACTCCAGCCTCATTCCTTCCACCCCATCCACACCTTACACTCCCACAGTATCCGCACATACCTGTGTGCTATCTTTTCCTTAAGCTGATCCCACAGTCTGGAGCATCCTTTCTGGCCTGAGGACATCCTTTCTGTTCGTATCACTGAGATCAACACCACATCCTGCAGGGAACTCGCCCAGCCTTCTTACCGTGGGGCCCACTGCGTCCCACGAGCTTGCAGCGTCCCCATCACCCCATCCTAGCCGGGAGGTCAGCTGTTTGTGTGGTGCCTGCTTTACTCCAGGCGAACTCACTAAGTCTTTCCTCTCCTGTCTGCCTTCCTTCTCACCACCCTTCCCTCCTGTCCACACTCTGCCCCTCCTCCCTTTTGCCTTCCCTTCCTCCCAATTATGGAGCATGAAAGTGCTGCACTCAGCACCTGAACTAAACAAAGAAACAAAGAATCAATTTTTCCAGTTACTAAGGTCATGTGACAAATCATTCCAAGACCTAGTGGCTTCAGACAACGGCCACATTTAGTTTGCTCACAAACCTGCCATCTGCACAGGGCTTGGTGGAGGTGACATATTTGTGCTCTACATGGTGACAATGGGGGTGGATTGGAAGCTGGGGCAGTGTCTTGGATGGAAAGGCTCAAACAGCTGGAGCATGGACCAATTAGGGCTCCTCCACCATCTAACCTTTTCTCTATGTGGTCTGTCCAGCACGGTAGCTTCAAGGTAGAGATACGTGTTTCTTTCATGTCAGATAAGGGCTCTGAAAATGCATGGAGAGAAAGAGAGAGAGAGAGAGAGAGAATGACTTACGTATGATAAGCCCTCTGATGGGGGAAGAGTCCTCTCTTCCCTGGAACAGCACCCAACGTTTATCAGGAATTTATTAACAACTTCAACAATGATAAAGGGATGCATGGCTTAGCTGGTAGCTCGAAGAGATATTCTAAACACCTTGGGTGCATATGGGAATCATGTAGGAGGCCCTCAGAGGAAGGAATTTGGATGCATTGTTCTGTTTATAGTAACAACATTACAGCCATCAATGCTCTGGCATTTACTGTGGGTTAGATCTTTGTCATGAATTACTTTCTTTCATCCTTCCAAACTTTGTGACAGGGGCCAGCACACTGTGGCCTTCCACTTGTTTTTGTAAATAAAGTTTTATTGGAACACAGCTCTGCCCATTTGTTTGTATACTATCTGCAGCTGCTTTCCTGCTGTAATGGCAGAGTAGTTGCAACAGCGACCAGATAACCCCAAAAGCTGAAATTATTTGCTATCTGGTCCTTTGCAGAAAATATTTCTTAACTCCTGCCCTAGAGGTAGATGATATTAGGAGACCAGTTTATAAAAGAGAAGAAGAAGGCTCAGAGGGGGATGCTTTATTCGAGGTTGAGAGACTCAGTGTCCGTACTTTTTGTTTTTATTTATTTATTTATTTATTTATTTATTTATTTATTTTTTATTGTTGTGGCCTCTCCCATTGCGGAGCACAGTCTCCGGACACACAGGCTCAGCGGCCATGGCTCACGGGCCCAGCCGCTCCGTGGCATGTGGGATCTTCCTGGACCCGGGCACGAACCCATGTCCCCTGCATCGGCAGGCGGACTCTCAACCACTGCGCCACCAGGGAAGCCCATGGGCTTTCTTTAGTTGGGTCGAGCAGGGCCTACTCTTCGTTGCGGTGCGCAAGCTTCTCATTGCAGTGGCTTCTCTTGTTGCAGAGCACGGGCTCTAGGCGTGCTGGCTTCAGTAGTTGTGGCACACGGGCTCAGTAGTTGTGGCTTGTAGGCTCTAGAGCACAGTCTCAGTAGCTGTGGCCCACGGGCTTAGTTGCTCTGCAGCATGTGGGATCTTCCCAGAGCAGGGATCAAACCCGTGTCCCCTGTATTGGCAGGTGGATTCTAAACCACTGTGCCACCAGGGAAGTCCTTATACAATTTTTTAAATACAATTTTTAAAGGCTCCACTGCATTTAAAGTTATTGCAAAATATTGGCTATGTTCCCCATGTTGTACAATAAATACATCCCTGTAGCTATCTAACACCCAGCAGTTCATACCTCCCACTCGCCCACCCCTATATTGCTCCCGCCCCCCCACTGGTAGCCACTTGTTTGTCCTCTATGAGATGGTGATTCATGACAGCTTTGGGGTTGTTTTTATCTCTTGTTTTTGCTTTTTATTTTGCAAAGTGTGTGTGTGTGTGTGTGTGTGGTTAATCCATTTGATAACCCACTTGGGCTCAGCTACTGGTATTCCTCATCTGTGGATGATGGAGCCAAGAGGTGATGCTTCAGAATTTCTAGATTTTCTCTACCCTGGACATTCCCATCTTAGAGACCAACGTGGAGCTTGCTGTCCAGGTGCTTTCATCCTGTCCCCAAGAGTTCCTGCTGTTGCTGGGGGCTGGGCCTCCCTAGACTTGTTAGGACAAGACTTTCCTTCCTGGTCAGGGCTCTGGAACCCCCTGGGGCTCTTGAGCCTCATGTAGCTCCGAGGAAAGTGGGGGATAAGTTACCAAAGAACTGCCCACCTCCAAGACTTCTGGATCCTCCACCCTGAGTGCTGTGCTGACCCCTGACCCTCTCTCATCTCCAGCTCTGTACACTTCTGCCATGTCCTGCCCCCACTCACCAGTTTTAACTAAATAAGCATGTTTTGTCTTGCTAAAAAAACAAAAAACAGGGCTTCCCTGGTGGCGCAGTGGTTGAGAGTCCGCCTGCCAATGCAGGGGACACGGTTTCGTGCCCCGGTCCGGGAAGATCCCACATGCCGCGGAGCGGCTGGACCCGTGAGCCATGGCCGCTGAGCCTGCGTGTCCGGAGCCTGTGCTCCGCAATGGGAGAGGCCACAGCAGTGAGAGGCCCGCGAACCGCCCCCCGCCCCCCCAAAAAATAAAAAAACCAAAAAACAAAACCCCAAAAACCCTCTTGGGACATGTGGAAACAATTTATCAGTCAGATATTTGTCATTTCGTAAGTATTCTGAAGTATGCCTGTGGATTGTTGACAAACCTGATCCAATCATAAATCAAATGAGTTACTTGGAGTCAAATAATTTCCAAAACAAAATCATGCAAATCTTTTCAGTGGTTTTTTTCAGCTTTATTGCACTATAATTTACATGCAATAAAATTCACTAATTTTAAGTGAACATGCTGATGAGATTTGACAAATATACGTTATCATGTATATAAACACCAGTGCGATTTAGAGATTCTTTCCAAACCCCCCAAAAGTTCCCTTTGCAGTAATCACTTCCCCCATCCCCTCTGCCCTTGGTAACCACTGATCTTCATCCTCTCACTATAGTTTTGTTTTTCCTAGATTGTCATGTAACTGGAATCATACATATTGTGTAAATACCAGTAGTTCATTCCTTCTTTGTTGGGGGGAAGGGGCCCGCACCACAGGGCATGTGGGATCTTTGCCGACCAGGGGGTTTGAACCCATGCCCCCTGCATTGAGAGCTTGGAGTCTTAACCACTAGACCATCAGGGAAGTCCTCATTCCTTTTTTTTTTTTTTTTTTTTTTTCTGTACGCGGGCCTCTCACTGTTGTGGCCTCTCCCGTTGCTCAGCACAGGCTCCGGACGCACAGGCTCAGCGGCCATGGCTCACGGGCCCAGACGCTCCGTGGCATGTGGGATCTTCCCGGACCGGGGCACGAACCCATGTCCCCTGTATTGGCAGGCGGACTCTCAACCACTGCACCACCAGGGAAGCCCCCTCATTCCTTTTTATTGAGTACATTGTATGAAGTTATTCTAAATAACTTATTCCTTTAGCTGTCAATGGACATGTCAATTACAAAATTGGGTTGCTTCCAACTTTTGGGTATCGTAAGTGGGATGGGTTGAATTGCCTCGCCCCTCTCCCCCCACAAGTTCATATGTTGAAATCCTAACCTGCAGGAGACCACAGAATGTGACATTATTCGGAAATAGGGTATTTGCAGATGTAATTAATAAAGATGAGGCCGTTTTGAATTAGGGTGAGCCTCTCCTCAGGCCCAGGAGTCCTAGCCCCTCCCCCCTCAGACCCAGGGCTCCAGGCCCCCAGCCCCTCCTCCTTCAGACCCAGAGTGTATGGCCCCATGTCTTCCTGCCTCAGGACCCAGGAGTTTGGGAACCTCTCAGGCTAGTAGGTCTTGGATTCTGAGCATTGAAATGATCAAATTGTCCCAGAAAGTCTACGAGGAACACATATATTTATGTTCCTTATTTATTTTTATTGCAGTATAGTTGATTTACAATATTATATTAGTTTCAGGTGTACAACATAGTGATTCAAAATTTTTATAGATTATATTCCATTTACAGTTTTTATAAAATATTGGCTATAGTCCCTGTGCTGTACAGTATATCCTTGTAGCTTATTTTATACATAGTACTTTGTAAGGAACATATTTTTAGAAGAGGAAACATGCTGGTACATTTGAAAGACACAGAGGACCGAAGTCCGGAAGCAGCAGCTGCAGGATTGGGATCGTGGGGTCCCTCCAGCAGCTGTGCGAGTGCGACGTTATTGGAACTGCGTGTAGGCCCCGCCCCCGAGACCACGGCCTCTCCCCCGGCTCCGGAAACTACCATGCCCAGCTGCAGCTGCGCTCATGGCCCCTCCCCATAGGTCCCTCCCCCGGAAGTTCCGCCCTGCCCGTTTCCGGAAGCCGAGGATTCCAGCGGGGCCTGCACTTCCTCACGTGAATCCCAGGCAGCGCGCTCTTAGGACCGACCCCGGGCGCGGGTCTGCGGGCGGCTGCAGTGGAACCGCCCCCCCCGCCCCCGGCTCCGGCCCGGTATGAATCGCTACATTCTGCCGCTGTCCGTGCTGGGCACAGCGGTGGGTGGCGCCGTGCTGCTCAAGTAAGTACGTGTGGGTCCCGCAGGCGCGGTAACGGCTGGCCGGTGGGCAAGGACGAGGGAGGGAACGCCGAGTGGAGGTTGCCAACCCTTGGCCCACCCAGGAGTCCTCCAGCTCACCCGTCCAGCAGTGCTCCCAGAGAATGCGGGGGCAAGCCTGGTCCCCGAGAGGGCAGGTCACGGCCCAAGGTCACCCAGAGAAAGGGGCGGATCCGGGCCCTGGTAAACATTTTGGTCTAGTTGCTCTGGACTTTTAATGGGTTAATTCATTCATTCAGCGGACACTTATTGAGCACTTCCCATATGTCAAGTCGTGGCCCAGATGCAAGGAAAGTGTGTACCACCTAAGCTCCCGTTGTCCGGAATAAGAGAAACAAATTAGAATTGTCCAAGTCAGTAAGTGAAAAGATGGTATTGCGTGGTATGTAGACATACTATAGCTCTTTCTTCTCTTTCTTAGGCTAATTCGTTTAATAAAAACAAGACAAAACGGGACTAAGAAGTAAAAACTATTAGGTATAAAATAGCTACAAGGATATATTGCACAACCCGTGGAATATAGCAAATATTTTATGTTATAAATGAAATAGGTTATAAATGGAATATAACCTTTAAAAATTGTAAATCATTATATTGTACACCTGTACCTTATATAATATTGTATATCAACTATACTTCAATATAAAAATCCCCCCCAAACCAAAAAACAGCTACCAAATATTCTATGGGAGCACCGGTCAGTAGAACTTCCTGTGATCATCGAAATGTTTTACATTTGACCTGTCCATTATGAGCCATACCGTGCGACTACTTTTTATTTATTTATTTTTGGCTGCGTTGGGTCTTCGTTGCTGCGCGTGCGCTTTCTCTAGTTGCGGTGAGCGGGGGCTACTCTTTGTTGCGGTGCGCGGGCTTCTCAGTGCGGTGGTTTCTCGTGTTGCGGAGCATGGGCTCTAGGCGTGCAGGCTTCAGTAGTTGTGACACGCGGGCTCAGTAGTTGTGGCTCGCGGGCTCTAGAACGCAGGCTCAGTAGTTGTGGCGCACGGGCTTAGTTGCTCCGCGGCATGTGGGATCTTCCCGGACCAGAGCTTGAACCCATGTCCCCTGCATTGGCAGGCGGATTCTTAACCACTGCGCCACCGGGGAAGTCCCTCGGCTACTGTTATTTTTATTCATGCTGATGTCTTTCAGTTCTGAAAAAGCTTAAAAATGAAAAAGTGGGGCTTCCTTGGTGGTGCAGTGGTTGAGAATCCGCCTGCTAATGCAGGGACACGGGTTCGAGCCCTGGTCTGGGAGGATCCCATATGCCGCGGAGCAGCTGGGCCCGTGAGCCACAACTACTGAGCCTGCGCGTCTGGAGCCTGTGCTCTGCAACAAGAGAGGCCGCGATAGTCAGAGGCCCGCGCACCGCGATGAAGAGTGGCCCCTGCTTGCCACAACTAGAGAAAGCCCTCGCACAGAAACGAAGACCCAACACAGCAAAAATAAAAATTTAAAAAAAAAAGTGCCAGCATGGGAAGAATAAAAGAAAACTGAATGCCCTAGGGGGGAAAGTATGACTATTGTTTTATTTTTTATTTTTTTACTTTTTATTATTTTTTACTTTTTATTATTATTATTATTATTATTTTTTATTGGAGTATGGTTGCTTTACTATGTTGTGTTAGTTTAGACTATTTATTTTTAATTAAATTTAAAAATTAGCCTCAGGGGACTTCCCTGGTGGCGCAGTGGTTAAGAATCCGCCTGCCAATGCAGGAGACACGGGTTCGAGCCCTGGTCCGGGAAGATCCCACATGCCGTGGAGCAGCTAAGCCAGTGCACCACAACAACTGAGCCTGTGCTCCAGAGCCCACAAGCCACAATTACTGAGCCTGTGTGCCACAACTACTGAAGCCCGGGTGCCTAGAGCCTATGCTCCGCAACAAGAGAAGCCACTGCAATGCGACGCCTGCGCACTGCAACGAAGAGTAGCTCTGGCTCACCGCAACTAGAGAAAGCCCGTGCGCAGCAACGGAGACCCAATGCAGCCAAAAATAAATACAAAAAATAAATTAATTAATTAGAAAAAAGAAAAAAATTAGCCTCTGGTGGCTGGTGCCTACTGTGTTGTACATTGCCCTTCTCTTGTGTGGAGATAACATTGTTTATTTGGCCAGTTCCCTGTTGGTGACATTTGATTGCTTCCAGTATTTAGCCTCTGGAATGTGGGCATAGTAGCAGAATAAGGGCCCCCAACGATGTGCACGTCCTAATTCCCAGAACTTGTCAAAGGGGACTTTTCAGATGTCACTGTGTTAAGGACCTTGAGATGGGAGAGGATCTGGGTTATCCAGGTGGCCCAACATCATCACAACGATCCTTATAAGAGGGAGGCAGAAGCATCAGAGTCAGGGACTTGAAGATGCTGTGCTGCTGACTTTGAAGGTGAAGGAAGGGGCCACAAGCCAAGGGATGCGGGCGGCCCCTAGAATCTGGAAAAGGCATGGGGATGATTCTCAGTTCTCCCTGGAGCCTCCAGAAGGCACACAGCTCTGCCGACACCTCGATTTAAGCCCAGTGAGACCCATTTCGGACTCTGACCTGCAGACTGTAGGAAATAGCGTTGCATGGTTTTAACCCACTGAGCTTGTGGTGATCTGTTACAGCAGCCACAGGAAGCGAATACAGGGGGTCTTTCTAAAATGACGATTGTCTCGCTGTGCACGCTCCCTGCACCAGACCATGCTGAGTCCTTTACCTGTACCACGACACCGGTCCCATGGAGTTATGCGATGTCGCTTCTACCTTTCCGTTGGGGGAACACAAGCTCAGAGAGGTCATTTCCCTGAGATCACAGCAGTCAGGGGCACCTGTGGTGAGAGAGGACAGACAGACCGAACTGACCTGCCGTTTTTTACCTCCAGGGACTTTGTCGCCGGCGGGGCTTGTCCCAGCAAGACCACCATTCCCGGGAAGACCGTCATTGTGACCGGCGCCAACACGGGCATTGGGAAGCAGACCGCCTTGGAGCTGGCCAAAAGAGGTGAAGTCCCGGTGGGCACCTGCTTCTCTGCCTGAGGCTCGGGCGCAAGATCTGGTGGTGGATGGTTTGATTTCCCGGGGGATGTTGAGGCATCTGATTCTTTTGATTGCAAGTGGCAGAAACAAACTCACACTGGCTTAAGCCCTAAAGCCTTGTGTCTCTGGAAGAGGGAAGGACAGGTTCAGGGTCTCAGAGGAGGCCGTGGGCGCTCAGCAGTTATTGGCTTGGGTTTTTCTCTTTGCATCGGCTGTGCCCTTTCCTACTGTAGTTGGACTCAGTCCTAATGGCTGGGTCAGGGCCTGGGTCAGAGGTTGGGGGTCAGGCTCTCCCAAGCTTACTGGTCAGGCGTTTTGTAGGAAGAACACCCTTCGATTTGGGTCTGTTTGACGTTTTTCTCATGGTCAGACTGGGCTTAATGGAGGAGAAGTGCCCTCCTCAGCACATGCAGATGTCTTTTGAACTTGGAATCAGTGGGGTTTCCTGTGGGCTCAGGTACGAGAAAGGGAGGAGTTAAGGTTTTGTTTGAACAGCTGGAAGACCAAAGCTGCCTTGGCTGGGACGGGGAGGCCAGGGCAGGGCAGGGGTGAGGGCTAGGGAGACCGGAAACTGTCCTCAGGCTGGTCGAGTCGAGGTGGCCAGTGAATGGGTCCCTGATGGACTGACCAGGCCTGAGCTGCCTGTTCACCCCTGGGGTGAGAGTGGTGGGGGGCCATGAGGGCAGCCCCCCTGCCCCCCACACCACATGGGGTTTCCCCAAGGGAGGGACAGGTGTTCCTTTCAGGAAAAAGTGAGAAGGGAGGAACTTCCCTGGTAGCGCAGTGGTTAAGAGTCGGCCTGCCAACGCAGGGGACGTGGGTTTGAGCCCTGGTCCGGGAAGATCCCACATGCCGTGGAGCCACTAAGCCCGCGCGCCACAACTACTGAGCCTGCGCACCACAACTACTGAAGCCCACGCGCCTAGAGCCCGTGCTCCGCAAAAAGAGAAGCCACTGCAATGAGAAGCCCATGCACCGCAACAAAGAGTAGCTCCTGCTCGCCACAATTAGAAAAAGCTCACACGCAGCAACAAAGACCCAATGCAGCCAAACATAAATAAATAGACAAATTTAAAAAAAAGAAATAAAAAAAAAGAAAACAAATAAGACAGCTAATTTATTTAAAGAAAAAATAAAGCGAGAAGGGAAATTGGGCCAACACACCCACTGTGGTCCCTTGAGAGCCAGGCTGCCACTGGGAGGACAGACAGATCCGGGACTTGATGAGTCCATTCTGGGCTGCGTGATGGGGGGCCGGCTGTGGAGGACGAGCCCTGGAGACCCACGCGGTTCGGCATCCTTGCTGCCCATCCTCTCAGTCCCTGTTCCTTCTCACTTTTCTAATTTGAAAAAAAAAGTTTAAAAAAATTAAATTTTTTCCTTTTTTTTTTTTTTTTAAATTTTGGCTCTGCCGCCCCAGCATGCGGGAACTTAGTTCCCTGACCAGGGTTGGAACCTGCGCCCCCTACAGTGGAAGCACGGAGCCTTAACCCTCTGGACTGCCAGGGAAGTCCCCCAAAAGTTTTCTTTTTAAAGCTGTATTAAGATTTAATTCACACATTTAAAGTATACACTTCCATGATTTTTAGTATATTCACAGAATTGTGCAGCCGTCACTGGTCGCCATTTTAGAACATTTCTCATCACCCCAAAACGCAACCGGGCTCCTCGAAGCCATCACCCCCTACTTTCCCTTCCCCGCCAAAGCTAGGAAACCAGTAATCTTCCTTCTGTGGATTTGCCTCTTCTGGACATTTCAGATAAATGAATCATGCACTCTGTGTCCTTTTGTGTCTGGCTTCTTTCACTGCACATCACGTTTGTGAGGTTCATCCATGGTGTAGATATGTTGGAATTTCCTTCCTTTTCATGGCTGATATTCCACTGATGGACAAATCACATTTCACTTATTCATTCATCCCTTAAAAACATTTTTTAAAAATTTTATATTGGACTGTAGTTGATTTACAGTGTTGTGTTAGTTTCAGGTGTACAGCAAAGTAATTCAGTTATACATATACATGTATCTGTTCTTTTTCAAGTTCTTTTCTCATTTAGGTTGTTACAGAATATTGAGCAGAGTTCCCTGTGCTGTACAGTAGGTCCTTGTTGGTCATTTATTTTATGTATAATAGTGTGTACATGTCAATCCCAATCTCCCAATTTATCCCCCCCATCCCCTGGTAACCATAAGTTTGTTTTCTACATACATGACTCTACTTCTGTTTTGTACATTACTTCATTTGTACCCTTTTTTTGGATTCCATATATAAGTGATATCATCTGATATTTGTCTTTCTCCGTCTGACTTACTTCCCTCAGTATGACAATCTCTGGGTCCATCCATGTTGCTACAGATGGCATTATTTTGTTCTTTTTATGGCCGAGTAGTATCCCATTGTATATACGTACCACATCTTCTTTATCCATTCCTCTGCTGATGGACATTTAGGTTGCTTCAGGAGTGGAACTTTTAAAACAACTTTCATTAAAAAGTTTTTTTTTTTTGGTCTGGCTCTTCCAGGAGGTACCATCATTCTGGCCTGTCGAGACTTGGAGAAGTGTGAAGCAGCAGCCAGGGAGATTCGAGGGGAGACCCTTAATCACCGCGTCAACGCCCGGCACCTGGACTTGGCCTCCCTTAAGTCCATCCGAGAGTTTGCAGCGAAGATCATTGAGGGTAAGAGGGATGACGCTGGCCTTGTGGGGCGAGGACTTGGGCGGCCAGGCTGGGAGGAGGGAATTATACCAGGCAGGTCCTAGAGCCAGGTATTGGTTGCCACCTGTTTTCGTTCAGCCTTTCGGTAAAGATTTTACATTTTTTTCTCTTCTGACATTTTCACATTTACATATTTTTTATTTTTACATGGGGGAAAGAAAATTAAAAGAATAACACTTCATGACATGTGACCATCATATGGAATTCAGATTTTATTTTATTTTGGCTGTGCCACATGGCTTGTGGGAGTTTTTTTTTTTTTTAATAAATTTATTTATTTTATGCTGCATTGGGTCTTCATTGCTGCACATAGGCTTTCTCTAGTTGTGGCAAGCGGGGGCTACTCTTCGTTGCGGTGCGCTGGCTTCTCATTGTGGTGGCTTCTCTTATTGTGGCTCGCGGGCTCTAGAGTGCAGGCTCAGTAGTTGTGGCGCACAGGCTTAGTTGCTCCATGGTATGTGGGATCTTCCTGGACCAGGGATCAAACCTGTGTCCCCTGCATTGGCAGGCAGATTCCCAACCACTGCACTACCAGGGAAGTCCTGGGATTTCTTTTTTTTTTTTTTAATAAATTTATTTATTTATTATTATTATTTTTTTGGCTGTGTTGGGTCTTCGTTGCTGCGCACAGGCTTTCTCTAGTTGTGGCGAGCGGGGGCTACTCTTTGTTGCAGTGTGCAGGCTTCTCATTGCGGTGGCTTCTCTTGTTGCAGAGCATGGGCTCTAGGTGCACGGGCTTCAGTAGTTGTGCCATGTGGGCTCAGTAGTTGTGGCTCGTGGGCTTTAGAGCATAGGCTCTAGAGCGCAGGCTCAGTAGCTGTAGTGCACAGGCTTAGTTGCTCTGCAGCATGTGGGATCTTCCCGGACCAGGGCTCGAACCCGCATCCCCTGCATTGGTAGGCGGATTCTTAACCACTGCGCCACCAGGGAAGTCCTGGCTTGTGGGATCTTAGTTCCTGGACCAGGGATGGAACCCGCGCCCTTGGCAGTGAAAACGCAGAGACCTAACCACTGGACCGCCAGGGAGTTCCCAGAATTCAGATTTTAGTTTCCATAAAGTTTTATTGGCATGCAGCCATGCGCATTGGTTTATGTTTTATCTGTGGCTGCTTTAGTGCTGGGAGGGCAGAGTTTAGTAGAGACAGACCATATTGCCTGCAAAGCCAGAAATATTTACTACCTGGTCCTTTATAGAAGAAGTTAACTGACTGCTGTCTAGGACAACTAAGTCCCATGTGTGCTTGGATCCTACAAGAAGTAGAGGCCAAGGAGGGAGGAAGAGTTAGCCAGATGCAGAAGGGCAGAAACGCTGATCCAGCCAATGTTTCCGGAGGCCCTCTGGCTCTTGGGTGACGCAGGTGACACAGATGTGAGTCAGATTCAGGCTCTGCTTCCGAGGAGCGCCTGGGCCGGTGGGGGACATGGCCGTGCCAGTAGGTAACTGAGGGTTAGTGCAGAATATCTGGAGCTCCCACATTCTTGCTGTGTTTCTTTTTGCAAATCCAGGGATCAGGCTGGCATTTCTCTGCACTTCCGTCACATTGATGCCTGACTCACTCTTTTTTGCTCCCCACCACATGGTCTCAGAACCACTTACGAGTTTATTTTTTTTTGAACAGGAATAACATTTGGAGGGTTAAACGTTCAGAAGATGCACATGGGGATACAGCAAAACATCTTCCCGCCACGCCTGCCATTAGCTCCCAGCATGCCGTCCTCAGATGTGTTCAGTGCTCCACCTCTTGTGTGTCCTACTGGGGACCATTTATGCATTTATAAAGCAAACGGGGATACACTTCCCCTTGGGTTTTTTGTACAAAGCGGAGCCTGTTATATACCTGGTGCTGCCCCTTGCTCTTTCGGAGATCGTTACAGGCAGAACTTTTTCCTTCTTTTCTTGTGGCTAGCTTGTGGTTTTTTTTGGCCACTGCGTGGCATGTAGGATCTTAGTTCCCTGACCAGGTATGGAACCCGTGCCCCCTGCAGTAGAAGCATGGAGTCCTAACCCCTGGACTGCCAGGGAATTCCTGTGTGTGTATTTTTTAAATTTTTATTGAAATATAGTTGATTTACAGTGTTTTTGTAGTTTCAGGCATACAGCAAAGTGATTCAGTTATATACACACACACGCTCACACACACACACACAGAAAAATTCTTTTTTAGATTCTTTTCCATTATAGGTTAGTACAAGACATTGAATATAGTTCCCTGTGCTATACAGTAGGTAGGTCCTTGTTGGTTATCTATTTTATATATAGTGACGTGTATACTTTAATCCCCAGCTCCTGATTTATCCCTCCCCCCTTCTCCTTCGGTAACAGTAAGTTTGGTTTCTATGCCTGTGAGTCTATTTCTGCTTTGTAAATAAGGTCATTCGTATCATTTTTTTAGATTCCACATGTGATATCATATGGTATTTGTCTTTTTCTTTCTGACTGACTTCACTTAGTATGATAATCTCTAGGTCCATCCACGTTGCTGCAAATGGCATTATTTCATTCTTTTCTATGGCTGAGTAATATTCCATTATATATGTGTACCACATCTTCTTTATCCATTCCTCTATCGATGGGCACTTAGGTTGCAGAAAATACTTGTCAAATAGATAATAACGAAGCCGTTCTACCCAGCAGGTTGTATTATCACCCCTTTTACAGAAGGGGAAACTGAGTCACACATTTGTCCTCACCCCTGTCTTCCAGAGGAGGAGCGAGTGCACATCCTGATCAATAACGCAGCCGTGATGCGGTGCCCCCACTGGACCACTGAGGATGGCTTTGAGATGCAGCTTGGCGTTAACTACCTGGGTGAGATTGCAGGCTGTGTGGCATCAGCCTGGGATGTGAGCAGGAGCCCCCGTGGGCCAGACACAGGCTCCGGGAGGGGTCTTCCTCTCTCCATTGTGGCCAGGCGGCCGTGAGTAGGGTCACCTGGAAGCTCAGGGAATCGCCTTTTCATTGCTGGACCCTCAGTCCTTCGGACCTTCCATCAGCCTCTTGGCCATTTGTCCCTTTGTCTGTCTGTCCCACAGCCTCTGTCTGTCCTTCTCTCACTGTGTCAGTTTATCTTTTGTCACCCTGAATGCATCTGCAGTCCATTAGTAAGGGTGATGGACGTTGGGTGGACACCAATCATATAGGATTAAGGCCCACCCTAATGACCTCACCCTAATGGCCTCATTTTACCTTGATCACCTTTCTAAAGACCCTCTCTCCAAATAAGGTCACATGCTGAGGTACTGGAGGGTAGGGCATATTTTTTTAGGGGGGTTGGGGAGGGTGATACAATTCACCCATAACACATGTGATTACCCTTCACCCCCTTTGGGCTGGGACTCAGTCATGTGACCTGATGGAGCTGCAAGAGAGTCTGGGAAATGTAGTCTTTCACTGGGCAGTCTCATGCATAACCCAAAATTCTATCACTGAAGAAGAAATGGAGAAAGGATTTTGGGAGACAGAAGGCATCTCTTCTCTAGCTGACCTCATAGAGGGTTATCACAGGGCTTTGTGACAATTTGTTGTCAGCAAAGTCTGGTACATTGTAGGATTTTTTTTTTTTTTTTTGACATGCCACATGGCTTGTGGGATCTCCGTTCACTGACCAGAGATTGAACCCTGGCCGCAGCAGTGAAAACCCAGAATCCTAACCATTAGGCCACCAGGGAACTCCCACACTGTAGGATTTTTAGCAGCATCCCTGGCCTCCACCCACTAGGTGGCAATAGCACTCCCTCTACGGTCCACAGTTGTGACGATCAAAATTGTCTCTAGGTGGTGCCAAATGCCTGCTGGTGGGGGGCGCAAAGTTGGACCCTGTTGAGAAACATGAGTTATGGGAGGATGAAATAAGGTGATGTTCTCAGTGTGGTCCTGTGCACGGGACAAGACTTCAGTGAAGTTATCTTTTCGTTTTCCACCGTCCAGGTCACTTCCTGTTGACGAACTTGCTGCTGGACAAGCTGAAAGCTTCTGCTCCTTCGCGCATCATCAACCTCTCGTCCTTGGCCCACGTCGCTGGGCACATAGACTTCGAGGACTTGAACTGGGAGAAGAGGAAGTATGACACCAAGGCAGCCTACTGCCAGAGCAAGCTGGCCGTTGTCCTCTTCACCAAGGAGCTGAGCCGGCGGCTGCAAGGTGTGTGTGGCGAGCCTCGCTGGTCTCCCCTTTCCTTTAGCTCCGAGCCTGAGACAGTCCTGCTGTGACTCTGGGTGGACGGGAGGTCAAGCATTGGCTCCAGGACTGAGTAGGCAAACATATGACACACTTACCACCACGCTCCCCGCTGGTGCCTGAAGCAGACATCACTAATCAATTACAGCATTCTTCTCTGCTCATCCCGGACAGGCACCTGACTCTTTGGTGCCCTAGACCAGTGAACCTTTGACAATATCTGGAGACATTTTTCGCTGTCAGTTTGGGGAGCAGAGGCAGGTTGGGTGATGTTCCTGGCATCTAGTCGGCAGAGGCCAGGGATGCTGCTCAACATCCTGCAAGGCACAGGATAAAGAATCATCCGACCTCAGCGTCCATAGTGCTGAGGTTGAAAAGTCTGCCCTTTGCCTTTGCTTCTCAAAGAGTCAGTAGACCAGCAGTGTCAGCTCACCTGGGTGTTTGTCATAATTGCGGCATCTCAGACCCCACCCTGACCCACTGCTTCAGACTCTGGGGGGTGGAGCCCGGCGGTCTGGGCTTCTCAAGCCCTCCGAGTGATTTTTACACACTCGGGTTCAGAGGCTCTGCCCTGGGCGGCCTCTGAGACAGAGCTGCCTTGCAAGTGGAACTGGGGACATGGAGGTTTCAGAGCAAGAGGGTGACACGGATTCAGGGGGAGCCCCCTAGGGTGGTTGGTATCAGCCTTCCTGGTGAGGGGTGAACCTGCCTCACTTTTTCCTTCTCTTCCCAGGCACGGGCGTGACCGTCAATGCCTTGCACCCCGGCGTGGCCAGGACCGAGCTGGGCAGACACACGGGCATGCACAACTCCGCCTTCTCCAGCTTCACGCTCGGTAAGTCCCCTTCCAGTTTGGGGTCCCTTAACTGAACCCCTGTCCTCCTAGCTTGGGGCTCAGGACCCTCCCTCAGTGCATTAGGGTCTTCCTGAGAAGCAGAACCAATAGGGTGTACATAGATATTTAGAGAGATTTATTAGGGGGATTGGCTCATGCATCTGTGGGGCTGAGAAGTCCCGGGACCTGATCTGTACGCCAGAGGCCCAGGAAAGCTGATGGTGTAGTTGCAGTCCAAACCCAAAGGCCTGAGGACCACGGGAAGTGATGGTGTAAGTCCCAGTCCAAGTCGGAAGGCCAGGAGCGCCAATGTCTGAGACCAGGAGGAAATGGATGTCCCTGCTCAAGGAGAGAGAGAGAATTCGCCCTTTCTCCACCTTTTTGTTCTATTTTCACCCCCAACTAATTGCATGGTGCCCACCCACATTGGTGAGGGTGGATTTTACATAGTCTGTTGATTCAAATGCAGTCTCTTCACACCCTCACAGACGCCCCAGAAATAATGTGTTACCTGCTCTCTGGACATCCCTCAGCCCCGTCAAGTTCACACGTAAAATTAACATCACGCCCAGAGGCAACCTCAGGGCCTTTGCTCTGCCCCCTGCCCTGTATCTTCCTTGGTACCGAGTCACTTTCATGTGTCTACCCAGCCTGCCAGCCTCAGAATAGCCCTGGGAAACAGGCCAGAGCCTGTTTGATGAGACTGTTTCAGAGGTGGAGGTCATGGAGCTGACTTCCTGGAGTCCGGCCGTGCTTGGGCTGACTCCAGTTTCATGCCGGACTAGCTGGGCCACCAGCAAAGTGACTTCTCTCCGAACCTCCCTTTCCTTATCTGCCTCAGTGGGGAGGATTAGATGAGACCTCCCTAAAAGAGCCAGCACAATTCCTGGCCGAATAAATAATTAGAGCTTTTTAAACTAGTGTTTATAATTCTGAAAAATATTTAGTTGGTGGGGGCTAGGTATCAGGGACCTTAAGCTGAAGCTGGCACTGGAGACACTCAATACACAGAAGCTACTTTAAGGAAAGATCGGGTGGGATGAGGACTTGGGGCTGACATAGAGGAGGGGGACCTTCCGTTTGCCTGGGAAAAGCCAGGGGGGCTTCCTGGAGGAGGCAGCTTTCAAGCTGGTCCCTGTATCTGGAATTATTTGTCTGGGCAGTGCCAGGGAAGGGAGCTCCTGGTGTTGGGAACCAGAGGGGCAAATGCCTGGAGGAGAGCTCTGTGGGACTCCAGGGAAACTTCTGGCCTTCGTGGGCCCTGAGCCACCTGGGGTGTATCTTCCTCTCTGAATGTGTGGACTGAACTCTCTGTGGGCCGATGCAGGGCCCATCTTCTGGCTGCTGGTCAAGAGCCCCCAGCTGGCGGCCCAGCCCAGCACCTACCTGGCCGTGGCGGAGGAGTTGGAGGGCGTTTCTGGAAAGTACTTTGAGGGACTCAAAGAGAAGGCTCCAGCCCCGGAAGCTGAGGATGAGGAGATAGCCCAGAGGCTTTGGGCTGAAAGTGCCCGCCTTGTGGGCTTGGAGATGTCCTATGGATCCTCTGAGAGGGGACAGCCCCTCCCCAAATAACTTCTGGGAGCAGGTATGAAAGCCACCAGGGAGGCAGTCACCAAGATGGAACAGCAACCAACCAAAGCTGGCTGCCATGCCCGCAGCACCCTCTAGGTGGCAGTCTTGGCCAAAGAATGCTGGCTGTCATGCCTGCAGTGCCCTCTAGGTGGCAGTATTGCCCCCTTTCTGGCCACAGTGGATTGGACAGCAGGTGAGCGCCTGGCCCAGGGGCTGGCTGGTACAGTGTGCCCTGCTGCCAACAGGTGAGCTGGGCCATCAGATGCCTCCCTTGGGAATCCAAACCAGGAATTTTGGGGTGCGGCATCAGCTCCCTCTGGTGTGGGCCATGTCGGGGACTGGATGGACGTGGGCAAATTGTCTGGCTGATGCTTGAGTTCATGGTCCCCTTTTGGACCTTGCACACCTCCAGTCTCATCTCTGAGCCTTGGTTTCTCCAGCTGTAAACTGTGCAGAATAACCTGACTACCTCATTAGATGGTCGTGAATTATCGCTTGGCTTGGAGAATGGCAGCTGCACGTTCCTTGCCGTTGGATGTTTGCTGAGGACCTTCTGTGTGCCAGACCCTGGCAGGGTGCTGGGGATGCCCCCCAGGAGCAGACCGACTCAGATCTGGCCTTATTATCTCCGAGTCACGCTGGGGACAGCATGGTGGGGAGGAACCACTGAGGAAACAGGATGCCTGGGATCACGACCTTCCCGCCCATCCCCACTCGCCAGCTGCCATGCTGTGGGCGGCCCTTGGAGGGACCCGAAGTGGGTCTCTCTGGACTGAAAGCAAGGAGTGAACAGTTCTGAGAGAAAGACAAATACCATATGATATCATCATATGTGGAATCTAATTAAAAAATGATACAAACGAACTTATTTACAGAACCGAAACAGACTTACAGATATCAGAAAACAGACTTGCGGTTACCAAAGGGGAAACGTGTGTGTGAGGGGGAGGGATAAATCAGGAGCTTGGGATTGACATACAACACTACTGTATAAGATAGCTAACCAACCAGGACCTGCTGTATGGCACAGGGAACTCTACTCAGTATTCTGTGAGAACCTATATGAGAAAAGAAAAGGATCTGAAAAAGAATGAATACGTGTGTATGTATAACTAAATCACTTTGCTCTACACCTGAAACCAACACAACATTGTAAATCAACTATACTCAAATAAAAGTAAAGAAAAAAAAGAGTGAACAGGTATGGTTCCTTCTGAAGGCTCCCAGGGAGAACCTGTTTCCTTACGTTTTTCCAGCTTCTAGAGGCGCCTGCACTTCTTGGCCTGTGGCCCCTTCAGACAATGGCAGGCCAGGTCCTTCTCACGCTGCCATCTCTCTGTTTCTCTCACTTCTGCCTCCATCTCCTGTTTTTAAGGACTCTTGTGATATCCCTTGGCCCATCCAGATAATCCAGGATCATCTTCCTCCTTGAAAGTCAGCTGATTAGAAACTTGAATCCCACCATCCACCTTAATCCCCCCTTTGCCTTGTGAAGTAACAGGGTCCTGGGGGATAGGATGTGGGCACCTTGGGGAGGACCCGCTTTTCTGCCTACCACTCTGTTCTTTTCAAAATCTGCTTCCTTAGCACCCCCAGTGGATTTCCCATGCGTTCCCTTCTGCTCAAATAAAGAGGAATAAGCTTCAGGGACTTCCCTGGCAGTCCAGGGGTTAGGACTCTGCGCTTCCACTGCAGGGGGCATGGGTTCAGTCCCTGGTCAGGGAACTAAGATCCCATATGCCACGTGGTGAGGCCAAAAAAAATTTTTTTTTTAAATTTAAAAAAAAGGGCTTCCCTGGTGGCGCAGTGGTTGAGAGTCCGCCTGCCGATGCAGGGGACACGGGTTCGTGCCCCGGTCCGGGAGGGTCCCACATGCCGCGGAGTGGCTGGGCCCATGAGCCATGGCCGCTGGGCCTGCATGTCCGGAGCCTGTGCTCCGCAACGGGAGAAAAAAAAAGGAGTCAGCTTCACCAGTGTTTGCTTGCAAGCAAATCAACTGAGAAGAACAGATTTTAAAAATCACAAACTCCCTACCCGCTAAAAAAGAAGAAAAAAACTTGGGGGTGTGTTGGCAAGAAGAGGAGCTGGAATTCAAAGCCTGGTTTTAGAACCCACTTTCTTTTTGGGGGGAGCGTTAGCGGTCTAAATGCCCAGGAGAACAGCTAATCACAGGGAGATTTGTCTGTTATGTAAATGTGAGCAGCACACCTCAGGGCTAATTGTAACCACAAACCTTCACAACGAGTATCTGCTTCCTTTCTGAAACAGAAACCCCAAGGACCACAAATGTTGACTCACAAATCAACCTAATCCCCGTCTACTTCTCTGAAGGCTTTGAGGTGATTCACAAACCTAGCTATGACCTTCCGACTGATGAAAGATGATAGAAACCAATCTCAAACGAAACAATGCAAAACAAAACCCAAAGCCACAGAAGCCCAGAGGAGATGGTGCAAAATAATAAACAGACCCAGGAATGCAACGTGTAAGGACAATGCTTCGGGGTGGGGGGGTTCTTCACAAAGGGGAACCAAGTCAGGGTCAAATCCTCATACCTCACTGTGGGGCTTGGGAATTCTGTCAGGATGTCTTGGGTTGCTGATGACAGGACATACTCAAAGGATGTAAGCTGAGCTGACTTTCACCCCAGGGAAAAGCAAGAAGGAGCGCTATTTCACAGAAGTAGAAGCCCAGGGGTGTGGCAGGCTTTGAGTTCAGCGACATCATCAAGGTTCCTACTGCAAGACGACGGTCTGACAATTACCAACGCAACGTCATTCCAAGGCTGGGTGTTTGTAACAGGTTGAATGGTGGGGTGCCTCCCCCTAAAAGATAGGTCCAAGTCCTAACTCCCAGTACCTGTGAATGGGAGCCAATTTGGAAAAAGTTTCTTTGCCCATGTAATTAGGGATCTCGAGGTGAGATTGGGTGGACCCTAAATCCAACAAGTGTCCTTAGAAGACAGAGCAGAGGAAGAAGCAGTGAGGGGATTGAGGGCAGAGACAGGGGCGGTGCAGCCTCAAATCGAGGAATGGCTGGAGCCCCCAGAAGCTGCAAAAGGCAAGGAACAGAATCTCCCCCAGAGCTTCTGGAGGGTGCGTTCCCCACCCCGCCACCTTGAATTTGGACTTCTGGCCTCTGGAACTGTGAGAGAATACATTTATGTTGTTCTGAGTCACCAAGGTGATGGTATTTGTTACAGCAGCCAGAGGAAACTAATGCAGTCTCTTTGTGGGGTGGGTCACGAGATGACTACCAGAGCCAATTTGGGCCACTCGTTTTCTTGTTTTTTGCCCAGTGACGGGGAGAGAAGCATTTCTCTTTTATTTGTCAAATTGGGCTCAGGTCACGTGCTCATCTTAGAACCCACAAAAGCCCTCCAGGGAAAGGCAGAAGGTAACAGACTTCCATCAGGGTTTCCCAACGCCAGCGCTGCTAACATTTGGGGCCGGATAATTCTTTGCTGTGGGGCAGGGGTCTGTCCTGTGCGCTGCAGGATGTCGAGCAGCAGCCCTGGTCTCTACCCGCCAGATGCCAGTAGCCCCCCCAGCCGGGTGAGACCCCCAGAACTGTCTGCAGACATTGCCATATGTTCCCGAGGAGGGAAACTCACCTTCGGTTGAGAACCACTGATGGAGGCGGATCTGGATATGTTTGCGGGTCTGTGAGCGTCAGGAGCTGCGAACCGAGGGTGGGGTCAGGCAGAGCTAGTCACCAGCACAGGGGGCCTCGCTTGTTCTCACCTGGGCTTCATTGGGGTGGAGTGCAGCTGACAGGCACGGTGCTGGGAAACAGGTCGTAATGGAAACAATACAGGTGACTGACTCAGGGTAGCCTATCTCCTATGGAAGACATGCCACGAAATCCAGAGGTCCTCCTGACGCTGCAGGGCAGATGCTGCTGAAAATCCGGCGAGGGGTCTTGTTATCGCAGTGGCAGAGCTTCCAAGGAAATGATGGAAGCATTCTTGGGACCCACCTGAGACCTGGGATTGGGTCATTTGTGTGGACAAACCTGAAGATCTTGAGCTTCTCAATTTCCCTGAGAACACCCCCCTTGCTGGAGACCAGCACCCCTTGAGGGAAGGTCGTGGTCCTTCCCCAAGCAGGTGCCTCACAAGATGATGCTCATCATCTCCAGGTCCGCCTCATCCCCTGGGGCGAATCCCAGCTCACACGCTGGGTGCATTGCAGGGTCTGGCTGAGATGAACCTGGGGACCACACCTGGGAGTGGATTTCGGGGGAGTTAGACTGGGGATGAAATGCGAGACCAGCTGTGGAGAATCCATGGGCAGAGGGTCACTCATCTATAATGAAGGTTTTATTTAATATTTTGGGCTTTCTGCGTAGCTGGAGGCTGTGCCAACTGCATGAGAACGTGTCTCCCGCATATCCTCTAAAGACGGTGCAGCCCTATATTAATGTCCTGATTTCGGTGATTGCACTGTGGTTACGTACGAGAACGTCTTTGTTTGCAGGAAAAACCATCAGGATTTAGATGGTGGGGCATCAGGTCTGCAACTTAGTCTCAAACGGTTCAGGTAAAAGTTCTTTGGACTTAAAATTAAAGTATAGCTGATTTACAATATTATATGAGTTTCAGGCATACAACATAGTGATTCACAAGTAAAAAAAAAATTATTTTTGTATTTTTTGGCTGCGTTGGGTCTTTGTTGCTATGCGCGGGCTTTCTCTAGTTGTGGCGAGCGGGGGCTACTCTTCCTGGCGGTGCCCGGGCTTCTCATTGCGGTGGCTTCTCTTGTTGCGGAGCACGGGCTCTAGGCGCATGGGCTTCAGTAGTTGTGGCACGTGGGCTCAGTAGTTGTGGCTCACGGGCTCTAGAGTACAGGAGTTGTGGCACACGGGCTTAGCTGCTCCGTGGCATGTGGGATTTTCCCGGACCAGGGCTCCTAACCTGTGTCCCCTGCATTGGCAGGTGGATTCTTAACCATTGCGCCACCACGGAAGTCCTGTGATTCATAATTTTTAAAGGTTATACTCCATTTATAGTTATTATAAAACATTGGCTATATTCCCTGTGTTGTACAATATATCATTGTACGTTATTTATTTTATACATAGTAGTTGTGTGAAAACCACCACCAGAAAGAAAGGTGTGAAAATAGTAAAAAAGCATTCAGACAGATCAGGGCACTGACTACTATGGTCTTGGAGATGTGACCCTCCTTTGAGAGAAGAGAATTGAAATTAAAGGAGAGAGGTACCTTTTGTATACTGCATGGCTAAGGGAAAAAGGAGAGAGAAAGAAAAATTAGGATTTTGTAAGAAAAAAAGGAAAAAAAAAATCAAGGATTTAAACTCCCCCTATTTGCTAGTCATCTAGTAAAAAGCTGTACTTCACTACCCTGACAGCAGAGGGCACCCTTGTACTAAAAACTTTATAGTAGCAATCACGAGCATTAAATATATATTTAGGAATACATTGAACAAGAAATGTGCAAATCACCCCAAAGCCAACAGCTCTGTTCATAGAAATACATGGGCAAAAATAGGAATTATCAAACACTGCCACCAAAAGAAGCCACCCACCCCCCCTCCAAAAATGAGAATCCAAAAATTCAGTTGATATACACCTAAGAGCAGAATTGCTAAGTCATGTGGTAACAACTTGAGGAACTGCCAGATTGTTTTCCACCCAAGTTCGGAAAAACATTATTCACAACAGCCAAAAAGTGGAAGCAACCCAAGTGTCCATCACCAGATGAATGGTGGTCTGTCCACACAATGGAATATTACTTAGTCATTAAAAAGGAACGAAGCACTGACACATGTCATAACATAGATAAACCTTGAAAACATTATGCTACGTGGAATTGCCACCTGGAAATATATTTATGGAATGCCTTTTCTGTGTTTAAGGAGGGCAAATCCTTGCACTAGGCAAAAGAATCCGTTTTTTTTAAAAAAGGTATATGCAGGAGAAAAACTTCAGAATTTAATGAGTGGCCTTAAACTAAATACGTAACGGAGCTTAAGATTTTCAGTGAAAGATAGCATCTTTGGGGGGTATTGCCCTTTACACTCCAGCCCATAACATGGAGTGAAGCCAAAACTGTGACCAGGCTTGGGGACAGTTTTTCCATTTATCTCTCCCCCCTTACACACACCATTAGGGACTTGCTCGGGGCAGAATCTCCTTGTTGGTATCTGTTCAATTTACAGATGCAGACTCAGCAATTCCTCCCTCAAAATGTAGCCTATGAATATATATGCATGTGGGAGACATGATGTGTTGATTGCATCTGTAAAAGCATGTCAATTGCATTTCTTTAATACAGCAAGGCTGGAAACAATGTAAAAGCCAGCAATACGGGTCATCTTAAGCAAATAATGGTGCATCCAAGGAAAGGAACATTTTGCAGCTGTTAGTAAGCACCAACGCTATTTTGCTGTTATTTTTATTTTATTTTATTTTTTTGCTGTTATTTTAAAACACATCGTATGGGAGAAGTGTCCAGTGAGGGCATAGTGAAATGTGGGTGGATGGGACTTACGTGCCTGGACCCCAGCCAGTGGGGACACCAAAGCACCTGCAGCAAGACAGTAGAGAGAGGGGCAGGAGATAAACAATACCTCACGAATAGGCACTATTTCCCCCACGTGGCCAGGACCAACCGTCATCAACGTGTCCAAGAGAGAGCTTAAAATGAGAGTCCGTCCAAGGAGCTCGTTGGGGCTGGAAATTCAGGAGAGGGTCATCTCCTTGGAGGTGACACACCAGGAGGATATTCGCGGGGTTGGAGGCAGTGGCAAGAGAAGGTGTAGGCTGACGGTGAAGGTTTGGTGGATCTGATGAAATGGAATTGAGAAGAGGAGAAAGCAGAGGGGAGTGAGCCAGAGAGAGCAGCAAACTTGTCTTGAACCGCCAAAGCTGAGGATGGACGATTTCGGAAGAGCCTGGGATCACACGTGCCAGAGAGCATGGAGAAGCACAGGGAAGCTGGCGTGGGGGGAGAAGTTGTGGACTGAACCAAGGGCTGATGACTCCTCCCTGCCAGCCTCCACCGTTGTCTTGACATCTTCCACTCCAGGGTCTCCCCAAAATGAACATGAGCAGTGGCCAGAGCTGTGCACTCCAATGAAGCGTTGTGCAGCGGAGAACCTTGGGGGGTGGTTCACAGTTATGAGGGCTCCTCCATGGCTGGCTGAGGCTAACGAGCTCTTGACTTCCTCTTGAAATCCTTTCTGCTGAACCAGGCATCAACCAGGAAGACCCCCAGGATCATCAGAAACATTGCAGCCAGAGCCAAGCGGACGACGTTCTCTGCATCGTGGTTCCCAGGGGCAGTATCTGGGGACAGAGACAGAGAACTTCCTGATGTGGAAACTTGCCCAGTCTCACATCAGAGCCCCAGACTCTTTTTTTTTTGGCCTCACCGCTGGGCATGTGGGATCTTAGTTCCGTGACCAGGGATGGAACCCCGCCCCCTGCATTGGAAGCACGGTGTCTTTATCACTGGACCACCAGGGAAGTCCCCAGAAGCCCCAGACTTTTTAAAAATTTGATTTATTTATTTTTGGCCGAGGCACGCAGCTTGCGGGATCTTAGTTCCCCAACCAGGGATCAAACCCAGGCTCTTGGCAGTGAAATTGTGGAGGCCTAACCACTGGATGGCCAGGGAATTCCCAAAAATTGTTTTTAAAAATTGAAGTATAGTTGATGTACAATATTATATGTTACAGGTGTACAATATAGTGATTCACGATTTTAAAAGATTACACTCCATTTACAGTTATTATAAAATGTTGGCTCTATTCCCCGTGTTGTACAATATATCCTTGTACCTTATTTTATACCTAACAGTCTTAACAGAAGCCCCAGATTCGAAAATCATCATAGTTTCCTACAGCTGCGGTAACAAATTACCACAAACTTAGTGGCTTACAACAACACTAATGTCTTATGATTCTGGAGGTCAGAAGTCCAAATGGGTCTCGTTGGGCTTAAATCAAGGTGTTGGCAGGGCTGCATGCCCTCTGGAGGTTCTGGGAAAGAATCTGTTTTCTTGCCTGGCCCAGCTTCCAGAGGCGGCCTGACTTCGTTCGCTCACGGCCCCTTCCTCCATCTTCAAATCTGTCAGTGACGACTTGAGTCATTCCTGTATCACATCACTCTGACACTATTTCTTCTACGTTCAAAAACCCCTGTGATGCACTCAGCCTGCTGGGTTAATCCAGGGTGGTCTCCTTATTCGCAACCTTAAATCAACCGTAATTCCCCTTGGTGGTACCGGATTCACAGGTTCTGGGGAGGAGGGTGTGGACATCTTTGGGGCACAGTTACTCTGCCTATCACAATTGTTTTCTCATCCGCTCGGTTTGATTATTCTCAGCCAGGTAGCCCTGTTTGAACTGAGAACTCCCGAGTACCAGAATCATGGCATGGCGTTGTTCAGGTTGTTAACTGCATAAAAGCAGTCGGTCAGTGGGTGGATAGGAGTATAACTATTCTGCTCTCCTCTCACCAGATCATAAGCCCTAGCTGAAGGCAATGGTTACTTCTAGGACTGATTTTTTTTCTTTGGCCACGCTGCACGGCTTGTGGGATCTTAGTTCCCCTACCAGGGATCGAACCTGGGCCCTTAGCAGTGAGAGCACAGAGTCCTAACCACTGGACAGCCAAGGAATTCCCTAGGACTGATTTTTTTCTTCCAAGTAATGAAACAGCATTTTAGGGGATAATGACTTGTAGTGGGTTGAACCGTGCCCCTCTCTCCTCCCAAGATGTGTCTGTCCAGAATCTCAGAATGTGACCTTAGTTGGTATTCCATATAAGGGTCTTGAAGATGTAATTAAGGGAAGGATCTTAAGTCCTCCAGTCCTGGATTAGGGTGAGTCCTAATCCAATGATGAGCGTGCTTATTAGAGGCAGAAAAGGAGAAAATGGAGGGCAGAGATTGCAGTGATGCATCTACAAGCCAAGGGAGGCCAAGAATTGCATCCACCAGCAAGCAGCGGGGATAGAGGCATGTAGTGCATTTTCCTTTAAAGTCTCCAGAAGGAACCAACCCTGATGACACCTTGATTTTGGACTTCTGGCCTCCAGAACTGTGAGAGAATAGTTTTTTTTAATTGTACATTTTTACAATTAAAATTTATTTTTTTTTAAATTCCAATTTTTTATTGGGATAAAATACATATAACATAAATCTACCATCTTAATCCTTTTTAATGTACAGGTCAGTGGTATTAAAGACATGCACACTGTTGCGCCACCCTCACCGCCATCTATCTCCAGAACTCTTTGCATCTTGCAAAACTGAAATTAAATATTTCCCCATTCCTTTGTCCCCATCCCCCCAGGCCCTGGCACCCACCATTCTATTTTCTGTCTCTGTGATTTTGACCACTCATAGAAGTGGAATTAATACAGTGTTTGTCTTTTTGTGGCTGGCTTATTTCACTTGGCATAATGTCAATTTCCTGTTCTTTCAAGCAACCAACTTTGTGGTACTTTGTAGGGCAGCACTAGGAAACTAATACAGGGCTCTTCTAGTAACTTATCAATACTGTATCGAGGTGAAGGTCTAAAAGGATTATGAGAAGTATGCTCAATAGCTGGGGCTGCCCCTGATTTCCCTCACCTCAGACTAACTTCACCTAGAGCAGGATATGCCCCAACAATATTACTCATTGTTGCTTTTATTTCTTTTTTTTTTAAAGGTGGAATTTTTTTTTAAGATTTTTTTTTGATGTGGACCATTTTTAAAGTCTTTACTGAATCTGTTACAATATTGCTTCTTTTTAAAAATAAATTTATTTATTTATTTATTTGTGGCTGCGTTGGGTCTTTGTTGCTGTGCGCGGGCTTTCTCTAGTTGTGGCGAGCGGGGGCTACTCTTCATTGCGGTGCGCGGGCTTCTCATTGTGGTGGCTTCTCTTGTTGCAGAGCATGGGCTCTAGGCACGCGGGGTTCAGTAGTTGTGGCACGTGAGCTCAGTAGTTCTGGGTCGCGGGCTCTAGAGCGCAGGCTCAGTAGTTGTGGCACATGGGCTTAGTTGCTCCACGGCATGTGGGATCTTCCCAGACCAGGGCTTGAACCCATGTGCCCTGCATTAGCAGGTGGATTCTTAACCACTGCGCCACCAGGGAAGTCCACATTCCTGTCAGGCATGTGGGAACCTTAGCTCCCGGACCAGGAGTCGAACCTGCACCCCCTGCATTGGAAGGCGAAGTCTTAACCACTGGACCACCAGGGAAGTCCCTAAAGGTGGAAGCTTTAATTAACGGAATTAATTTTTTAAAAGCCAGCTTTTGGTTGTTTTGGGTTTTATGAAGTTTTTTGGTTTTGTTTTAATACTTTTTTTTTGGCTGAGCCTTGTGGGATCTTAGTGTCCTGGTCAGGGATGGAACCTGTGTCCCCTGCAGTGGAAGCTTGGGTCCTAACCACTGGACAGCCAGGGAAGTCCCTTACTGTTGCTTTTTCAGGGCTAAGATCCCCTCCATCTCTGCCCCATGTTTTCAACCCCAGTAGCACTGGGTCTGCAGTCCCCATCAGGCACTCTTTGGTCACAGGTCAACAAGCTGACATTTGAAAATGGCTCTGCCCCATAGCCCCTCATACACTGATGGAAATGTCCTTTATCCTTTGAGTTTTACTACTGATTCTCTAGGGCTGTGCTGCCCCATATGGGAGCCGTTAGGCACTCAGTGGCTGCAGGGTACATCACGTGCCTATTGCAGCTGAGGAAGTGAAATTTAAGTTTTATTTAATTTTCATTAACTTAAAGCAAAAGAACTGCCTCTAGCTAGCTGCTGCCATAGTCTGGGAGTGCTGGGAGCAGGCGGGAAGCGTGGGGGCCCCTCACCTCTCTCTGGGAGCATCAGGACATCACTGGGTTCTGACCAGAGGTAGGGGAAGTTCTTGTGTAGACCGTGGTAGCATCTGTAGGTCCCCGGGTGCATCAGGAAGATGGCATTCACAGGAAAGTCGGCCTCAAGAGCCCCAGCTTTGTACTTGGAGCTTCGGTTCTGGGCAACTTCTACTCTTCCGTTCCTGGAAAGAGCGAATGCATCAGACCAGGTCTCTGAGTGATGCCGCAGCCTGAGCCTCTTAGAGGGGGTCTTCTTGGAGGAGCAGCCCTGGTGAGCCGAGAGGGAGGGTTTTCTGTACACACCTGGGACGGAAGAGAGCCCAGGTGGTGAGTGGGCAGGCGCCTCCACCCGCTGCCTCCCGATCTAACCTGAGCACGTCTTCCTAACGCCCAGTAGGCGTCCTTCCTGTCCTGCCGCGCTTGTCGGGAGCTCGAGGCCTCTCCACTTTTGCCCTTGTTTCCTCTGTGTCTCTTTTTCTCCCTGATTCATTCAGTCTCCATTACTGTTCCTCTCACCCAGGAGTCCTTACTGTGACTCAAAAGGTCCTACAGGGGGGCTTCCCTGGTGGTGCAGTGGGTTAAGAATCCGCCTGCCAAGGCAGGGGACGTGGGTTTGAGCCCTGGTCCGGCAGGATCCCACATGCCGCAGAGTAACTAAGCCCGTGCGCCACAACTACTGAGTCTGCGTGCCATAACTACTGAAGCCCGTGTACCTAGAGCCCATGCTCCGCAACAAGAGAAGCCCGCGCACTGCAATGAAGAGTAGCCCCCGCTCACCGCAACTAGAGAAAGCTTGCATGCAGCAATGAAGACCCAACACAGCCAAAAATAAAGAAATAAATTAATTTTTAAAAAAGAACCCTATATAAGACATCAAATACTCAGGAATTTACATATTTCTCAGATTAAAGGAAGGTCATTGATCATCCCAAGCAAACTAAAACACTCATTTCTAGTGAGTTGATATTAATGCCCCCATCAGAGATTTTTGGTCAGGACATAAACCTTGGAATGCAGCCATTCAGGCAAAATTTACTCTTGGTTGAACCTTTTCATACCTACTATTACTACGGAGAATCCATATCGTACGAAAGAACTGGTCTCCCAGGCATCTTGCCTGGACCCATATTGCTCTCCACCAAACTCTCTAGTTTGATTTGGGTCTGCAACACCATCCCTAATAGTTTCAGGTATTAGATTCAGTCTTTTCGAACTACAGTTCACCTCATTGTTTGGGGGGTGGGTAAAGCTTCCTTCAGTTCTTCTATGGTAGATAAACAAATCATTGTGGAGAGCATGGCACAAATCTCCCACGTCTTTGTGGCTGTGAGATCACAGCAGGAAACCCACAGAGTAACTCATGCCCAGCGGGGTGATACGGTGGAGGGTTGAGAGGCAAAGCCTTAGCCTTGCCCAAGCAGCGGTCCCCCTTTTTGTTCAGCAGGGGATGTTGTCGCTCTCCGGCAAGGGGTTTAGAGCCCCAGGCTGTTCCACCCACGGGCGTGTCCTGCTGCGAAGATCTGCTGCCCAGTTGGCTGTGCTGCGTGGTGTGGGGCTGCGGGCTTAGGCACTGCCATGTCCCTGGGGGTCATTCTTCTGCTCGGACTTGGTGAGTGGGGCAAGGGAAGTTGGGGGGGGCTGGTGAGGGAAGAGGATGTAGATTAGAGGTTTATAACCTGGGTTCCTCTTGTGGGACTCTTCCTTTATGAGGTCCTGGGGCCGGTGATTTATAGAGAGATCACCCATAGGGCCACTTTTCTTCAGTTTGGTCTAGATGTGATGCCCTGAGCTCAGGTGTTTGGGAATCACTGTATTATTGGGAGACATCTCTTACCAAGTCTTTCTCTATTTTAGTGTTTTGCTGGGATCAAAGGATTCGGGCACAAACGGGTGAGTGTTTTCTCCCTTTTCTGCCTAGAGAACTCTGAATTGGGCTGAGTGGACTGAGGGATGAGCTTGAGTAGCCTTGAAAGAATCCCAGCCTTTAACCTGCACCACCTCTTCATCCACTCGTCGTATTATTTATTTTTTATGTGTTAATTCTTCACCATTATGCCAATCTTCGGTGGAAAACCTCTCCCCTTCTCTAGAAAGCTTCCTGATCCCCTGCTATTCCCCATCAGCACAGATGAGTCAAGAAGGGAATGCCCAGGTTTTCAAATAATGCAGAAAGGGAACACAGTTGAGGTCGACATTCACAACGCAGGCACAGAGAACTGGGGACATTTGTACGGGCACCAGATCCCCCTGTGGGTATGGGACCATCACCTGTTGGGTGTGTTGTGTGTCCTTTCCATTTGCCATCACCTCAACTGCTTCCGTCTCCCTCATCTATGGAAGGTTTGTTCATAAGGAAGGTACTCTTGCTCAGGAGGCAGACTTGCAGTAAAATGAAGACCTCAACATTTACTTGTTCTGGGACATTTTGCAAGCAGTTTCCTGCATTTGGGTCCCAAGTTCCTTCTTTCTAAAATGAAATAACGGGAGTCCAGTGGTTAGGACTTGGCGATTTCACTGCCATGGCCCGGGTTCAATCTCTGGTTGGGGAACTAAGATCCCACAAGCCACGGGGCATGGCCAAAAAAAAAAAAAAAAAAGAATGGTGTTGCATCAGTTACGATACAGTGCATGTCAAGCTCAGACAACATTTTGCTCAGATTAGGGGTCATTGCGTAATGTTTACAATTGCTAGATAACATTTATTGAGGTTTTCCCATTGCCAAGGGCTATTCTCAGCTTTTGTATATATGATCTCATTTTAATCTTATTAACTCCACCAAGAGGTAAGTTAATTTTTTCATATTCCAGATATACTGAGCCCTGGATGTGACCTTGAAATTGTACTATGTGTTTGGCATAGGTTTTTAATAAATTAATTAAAGTATAATTGAAGTACAATATTATATTCATTTCAGGTGTGCTACATAATGATTTGACATTTATATACATTATGAAATGGTCACCACAATAAGTCTAGTAACCATCTGTGCCCATATAAAGTTATTATTACATTATTATTGACCACACTCCCTATGCTATATATTTCATCCCTGTAATATATTTATTAGATCACTTAATGTTTGTACTTCTTAAACCCCTTCACTTATGTTGGCAGCCACCTGTTTATTTCTCTCTGGTTCTGTGACTCTATTTTCATTTTGTTTGTTTGTTTCGTTCTTTAGATTCCACATATAAGTGTGAGCGTATGGTATTTGTCTTTTCTCTGACTTATTTCACTCAGCAGAATACCCTCTAGATCCACCCATGTCGTCACAAATGGCAAGATTTTTTTTTTTTTTTTTTGCGGTATGTGGGCCTCTCACTGTTGTGGCCTCTCCCTTTGTGGAGCACAGGCTCCGGACGCGCAGGCTCAGCGGCCATGGCTCACGGGCCCAGCCCGCGGCATGTGGGATCTTCCCGGACTGGGGCACGAACCCGTGTCCCCTGCATCGGCAGGCGGACTCTCAACCACTGCGCCACCAGGGAAGCCCGGCAAGATTTTTTTAATGACTAATATGCCATTGTGTATATGCCATTGTGTATACCTATATATCACATCTTCTTTATTCATTTACTGATGGACAATTAGGATTGCTTCTATGTCTTGGCTGTTGTAAATAGTCCTGCTATGAACACTGGGGTGCATGTATCTTTTAGAATTTGTGTTTTCATTTTTTTTCGAATGTATACCCAGGAGTGATAGTTTTATTTTTAGTTTTTTGAGAAGTCTCCATACTGTTTTCCATAGTGGCTGCTCCAATTTACATTCCCACCAACAGTGTATGAGGGTTCCCTTTTCTCCACATCCTTGCCAACACTTGTTATTTGTGGTCTTCGTGATGATAGCCATACCGACTGGTGTGAGAGAATGTCTCGTTGTGTTTTTTTAAAATTAATTAATTAATTTATTTATTTTTGGCTACATTGGGTCTTCATCGCTGTGTGTGGGCTTTCTCTACTTGTGGCAAGCGAGGGCTTCTCTTTGTTCTGTGCGCGGGCTTCTCATTGCAGTGGCTTCTCTTGTTGCGGAGCACAGGCTCTAGGCACATGGGCTTCAGTAGCTGTGGCTCACGGGCTCTAGAGCGCAGGCTCAGTAGTTGTGGTGCACAGGCTTAGTTGCTCTGTGGCACGTAGGATCTTCCCGGACCAGGGCTCGAACCCGTGTCCCCTGCATTAGCAGGCAGATTCTTAACCACTGCGCCACCAGGGAAGTCCCTGGTTGTGGTTTTGATTTGCATTTCTCTGATGATTAATGATATTGAGCATCTTTTCGTGTGCCTGTTGGCCATCTGTCTGTCTTCTTTGGAAAAATGTCTATTCAGTTCTTCTGCTCATTTTAAATCAGGTTGTTTGGGTTTTTTTGCTGGTGCTTTGTATAAGCTGTTTACATATTTTGGGTACTAACCCCTTGTTGGTCGTATCATTTGCAAATATTTTCTCCTATTCAGTAGGTCGTGTTTTCATTTTTTAAAAAATCTTTATTTATTTATTTATTTTTGGCTGTATTGGGTCTTAGTTGCGGCACGTGGGATCTCTTGTTGTGGCCCACAGGCTCTTCGATGTGGCACGCAGGCTTCTCTCTAGTTGTGGTGCACAGGCTCCAGAACACGTGGACTGTGTAGTTGTGGTGCATGGGCTCCAGAGTGCATGGGCTCTGTAGTTGTGGCATGCGGGCTCTCTAGTTGTGGTGCTTGGACTCGGTAGTTGCGGTATGAGGGCTTAGTTGCCCCGCGGCATGTGGGATCTTAATTCCCCGACCAGGGATCGAACCCAAGTCCCCTGCATTGGAAGGCAGATTCTTAACCACTGGACCACCAGGGAAATCCCTGTCTTTTCATTTTGTCAATGTTTTCTTTTGCTGTGCAAAAGCTTTTATGTTTAATTAAGTCCCATTTGTTTATTTTTGCTTTTTTTCCCTTTGCTTTAGGGAGATAGATTTTAAAATATTGCTACAATTTATGTCAAAGAGTGTTCTGCCTATATTTTATTCTAGGAATTTTATGGTTTCCAAGCTTACATGTAGGTCTTTAATCCATTTTGAGTTTATTTTTGTATATGGTGTTAGAGAATGTTGTAACCTCATTCTTTTACATGTAGCTACCTGGTTTTCCCAGCACCACTTATTGAAAAGACTGTCTTTTCTTCATTGTATATTCTTGCCTTCTTTGTTGCAGATTAAGTGGGTTTATTTCTGGGCTTTCTGTCCTGTTCCATTGATCTATATGTCTGTTTTTATGCCAGTACCATACTGTTTTGATTATTGTAGCTTTGTAGTATAGACTGAAGTGGGGAGTGTGATAAATCCAGGTCTATTCTTCTTTCTCAAGATTGTTTTGACTATTTGAGGTCTTTTGTGTTTTCATAAGAATTTTAAAATTATTTGTTCTAGTTCTGTGAAAAATGCCATTGGTATTTTAATAGGGATTGCATTGAATCTGTGGATTGCCTTAGGTAGTGTGGCTATTTTAACAGTGTTAATTTTTCCAATCCATAAACATGATGTATCTTTCTCTCTGTGTCGTCTTCAATTTCTTTCATCAATGTTTTATAGTTTTCTGAGTACAGGTCTTTTATCTCCTTAGGTAGGTTTATTCCTAGATATTTTATTCTTTTTGATGTAATGGTAAATGGGATTGTTTCCTTAATTTCTCTTTCTGATATTTTGTTGTTAGTGTATAGAAATGCAATAGATTTCTGTATATTAATTTTACATCTTACAATTTTACCGAATTCATTGATGAGCTCTAGTATTAGTTTGGTGGTGTCTAGGATTTTTTTAATATATAGTATCATGTCAACTGCAAACAGGGAGCTTCACTTCTCCTTTACAGTTCAAATGACTTTTGCTTATTTTTCTTGTCTGATTTCTGTGTCTAGGACTTCCAATACTATGTGAATAAAAGTGGTGAGAATGGATATCCGGGTCTTTATTTCTGATTTCAGAGGAAATGCTTTTGGCTTTTCACTGTTGAGTATGATGTTGGCTGTAGGTTTGTCTTATATGGTCTTTATGTTGATGTATATATGTTCCCTCTATGCCCACTTTGCTGAGAGTTTTTATAATGCCAAGCAATGATATTTGTTCTTAAGTTGACAGGGAAGACGAACATTGGATTAAAATGGGTAGATTAAAGATGATCTGCTTCAGTCATCCAGTGTCTGGTGATGGCTATCAAAGTTATCACTCACTCCAGTCAAAAATGCTCCTGTGAATTTCTTATCCAATGGAATCTTTGACATCTGCTCAGACACCTAATGAGAATCTCGGCAGAACTCTCAACAAATCTGAGAACCTCCTCCTTGTATTGGTCTTCCCATCTCAATAGATGCCATCCATCCTCTCCAATGATCAGTTCATTGAGAATGCTATACGGTGCCCCTCTTCTGCTCAGTGCCCATCTGCTCCATCTCTACATCTCAAAGCTCATCATTTCTATCCTCAAAAACTCCTCAAATCCACTCCCTTTTATTTTTCATCACCACCACATTGTCATTACATGATCATTTGTCATGCAGCTGCCTGTAGCATGTTCCCTAATTGTCCCTCCACTTTCCACCTGGCCCCTTAAATTCATTTATCACACCAGAAATGTAGTAATTTAAAAAATTACAACCTCACTGCTTGTTAATCCCTTTGTGGGTCATTATTACATTTAGACTTAAATCCAGACTCTTCTCCTCAGCTTCCAGTGTTTGGGACCTTTGCTGATATCTCCTGACCTTTCTATCTTTACCAAGAGCCATTTTTCACATTAAGTACCATTTGTCCTTTCTGTGTGTGGGTCACACAAAACTCCTTCTCACCTGTGAGTTTGCATATGTTGTTCCCTCTTCCTGGAAGGCAGTTCTTCTTGCACTTCGGAGATCTATGTGTTTCTTATCCTTCAGGGATCATCTCCCAAAGAAATCTCTCTTATAATGCAGGGTGGATAGTTTTATCATATAATAAGAGTAACAACTTCTGTGTATTGGTTCACATGTCTAGACTCTGTTATTGGGTAGATTCACTACAGTTTCCAAAACATCCAATAACTTGCCTTGTATATGGAAGACACACAATAAATATTTATTGAATGGATGAATTAATCCAAGAGGAGATCAATAACAGATCTTTACTGTTTACTAATTCCTAGATCTACCTGAAGTCTACCTAAATCCTCCTGGAGATGGATACCTTCCCATTGTGATTGTGACTTCAGTCATCAGCATTCTACCTTTCCTCTTCCTCCTTATCTTACTCCTCTGCCGGTGCTGGTGTCGAGCCAAAAGCAGTACGTCCTGGAGGGGGAAGAGTTAACCTGGGAGGAGTGTGGGGAGGGGCTTTGTGGGTCCCCTACCAGGACTCTGATCATGGACTCTCTGTAGGAGCCACTGAGGATGACACCAAGAACCAAGTGAATGATAACAGGTAGGAAAATTTGGACTCTCTGAGTAGAGGATGCTGTGTCTGTCTCATTTCTCAGACCTACCTTAACGCGTCTATCTCCTTTCCCTTAGCTCCAGCGCAGACATGGACTCCCAGGAAGAAAATCAACGTACGAGGAGTGAGAAGTAGGGGTAGCCAGGGTGGGGAAGATAGAAGGCATCGTAGGAGAAGCCGAGAAGGTTGGGGCAAACCTCACCGGGCGTGGTGTCACTGCCCTTCCCCGATTTCAGTCACCCATCTCTGGACGGCAAGACTGGATAATCTGAAGGCTCTTCTGGAAGCCTATCCTCTCCTCTTTTCTTGCAGATGATGTCTCAGTGGATATCCTGCCTGAGGAGGACAGACAAATGGACATGCATGTGAGTCTTTCTTCCTTCCCCTGCTCCCTCCCCCAGGTGTCCTCCCCTCACTCTGTATCTTCATGCTGGCAGGCCCACCCAGAGGAAGACCCACCAGAGTCTTCCGAGTCTTCTGCTCAGCTACACCAGGACCCCCTGACAGGGAGCGGGGATTCACTCCTGTCCTGCACCATTGAGGATTCCTCAAAATGGCCCTGTGTGTATGCCACCTTCACCTTGTCCAGAGAGCAGAGCCAGAACTGGCTGTGTGGACTCCAGGGTTCAAGTGCCCCTTAAGGAAAATGGGGCTTCATGAGTTGTCCTACTCATGTACCCACGCCACTCATCACCTTGGAGCCCCCGCAAAGACTCAAGAATAGAGAAGCCTTGTCAACCATGAAGAAATCTGGGACGCATCACATATCTCTCAACGGATTCCTGGTTCCTTGTGTATTTACCCACTCATTTGCTTATTTAACAAATGTTCACAGAAGTTGACTCTTTCTTTGGACCTGTGCTGACGATATACATATTAGTAAGATACGGCTTCTGGTCTTTTTTTTTTTTCCTTCTGTTTTGCATATTGGTTTTTATTTCAAATCAGTGTCAAAGAGAACAATTGCAAAAATAGGACAAAAACTCCAATTTACCCTTCACTTGGCATAGCTTCTGGTCTTAAGGAACTCATGGTCTACTGAGAGAGGCACATCACATGATCTGGCCCTTAGCAAAGAGGGAGCAGGCACTGAGGATGAGTTGGGTCACTGAGCAGGAGCGGCTGTCCAGGCGTGTTTAAGGAGAGCTCACTGGTACCAAATACAAGGAGAGGCCAAGAAGTAAGAGGCGGGCTTCCCTGGTGGCACAGTAGTTAAGAATCCGCCTGCCAATGCAGGGGACTTGGGTTCGAGCCCTGGTCAGGGAAGAGCCCACATGCCGCGGAGCATCTAAACCTATGCACTACAACTACTCGGCCTGCTCTCTAGAGCCTGTGAGCCGCAACTATTGAGCCCACGTGCCACAACTACTGAAGCCCACGTGCCTAGAGCCTGTGCTCCGCAACAAGAGAAGCCACTGCAATGAGAAGCCCATGCACTGCAAGGAAGGGTAGCCCCCCCAACTCGCCACAACTAGAGAAAGCTCGTGTGCAGAAACAAAGACCCAACGCAGCCAAAAATAAATAAATAAAATTTATAAAAAGAAGTAAGAGTCAAGTTGGGCAAGGAGGAGGGCCTTTTCTGGCGGTCCAGTGGTTAAGACTTGGCACTTCCACTGCAGGGGGCGCGGGTTGGATCCCTGGTCGGGGAACTAAGGTCCTGCATGCCACGTTACAAAAAAATTGGGCAAAGAGGCAGTTCCTAGTGGAGTTTCAGTCTAACGTTCTAGGAGTTTCTGAGAGCTGAAGCCTTTGGAGCAGCAAAAAAAGAACAAGGAAATGTTCTTTGTAAAGGAACCAAATTGCAATAATTCAACTACAGAAGAGTTACTCTTGGGGAAGGGAATGATGCAGAGGGTGTTTAGGCCGCGGGGCTTATGGTTTTCCCCTAGTTTTGGTGAACTTCCCCCTTTAGTTATGCAATTAAAATAAATAGAACACAAACTTAAAAGCTTTTGCACAACAAAGGAAAACGTAAACAAGACAAAAAGACAGCCCTCAGAATGGGAGAAAATATTTGCAAATGAAGCAACTGACAAAGGATTAATCTCCAAAATTTACAAGCAGCTCATGCAGCTCAATATCAAAAAAACAACCCAATCCAAACATGGGCATAAGACCTAAATAGACATTTCTCCAAAGAAGATATACAGATTGCCAACAAACACATGAAAGGATGCTCAACATCACTAATCATTAGAGAAATGCAAATCAAAACTACAATGAGATATCATCTCACACTGGTCAGAATGGCCATCATCAAAAACAGGGCTTCCCTGGTGGTGCAGTGGTTGAGAGTCTGCCTGCCGATGCAGGGGACACAGGTTTGTGCCCCAGTCCTGGAGGATCCCACATGCCGCGGAGCAGCTGGGCCTGTGAGCCATGGCCACTGAGCCTGCGCATCCAGAGCCTGTGCTCCGCAACGGGAGAGGCCACAACAGTGAGAGGCCCGCGTACCGCAAAAAAAAAAAATCTACAAACAGTAAATGCTGGAGAGGGTGTGGAGAATAGGGAACCCTCTTGCACTGTTGGTGGGAATGTAAATTGATACAGCCACTATGGAGAACAGTATGGAGGTTCCTTAAAAAACTAAAAATAGAACTACCATACAACCCAGCAATCCCACTACTGGGCATATACCCTGAGAAAACCATAATTCAAAGAGTCATGTACCACAATGTTCATTGCAGCTCTATTTACAATAGCCAGGACATGGAAGCAACCTAAGTGTCGATCGACAGAAGAATGGATAAAGAAAATGTGGCACAGTCCATTCATACATCTGTAGAATATACAATGGAATATTAGCCGTAAAAAGAAATGAAATTTGAGTTATTTGTATTGCGGTGGATGGACCTAGAGTCTGTCATACAGAGTGAAGTCAGTCAGAAAGAGAAAAACAAATACCGTATGTTAACACATATATATGGAATCTAAAAAAAAAAAAAAAAGTTCTGAAGAACCTAGTGGCAGGACAGGAATAAAGGTGCAGATGTAGAGAATGGACTTGAGGACACGGGGAGGAGGAAGGGTAAGCTATGACAAAGTGAGAGAGTGGCATGGACATATATACAGTACCAAATGTAAAATAGATAGCTAGTGGGAAGCAGCCACATAGCACAGAGAGATCAGCTCAGTGCTTTGTGATCACCTAGAGGGGTGGAATAGGGAGGGTGGGAGGGAGGGAGACGCAAGAGGGAAGAGATATGGGAACATATGTATATGTATACCTGATTCACTTTGTTGTAAAGCAGAAACTAACCATTGTAAAGCAATTATACTCCAATAAAGATGTTAAAAAAATAAATAGAACACAATCAAAAAGAGATGTGAATGACAGGAGAGGAATTGGAGTTGGTATTAAAAATAATTCAGTAAGTTTTGATGAGAGGAAGTAAAGAAGAAAGTGAATGGTAGGGTCAGTGAAATGAGGCCAAGTGGTTTGGAGTGGAGAGTAGAAGAAATAGAGGGGAATTGAGAATGTGTGTTGATTGATGGAAACAGACCCAGGGAGAGCAGTAATGTGGACGGTGTTGGGGAGTGACATTTGGTGGGAGAGCACAGTAGTAAGAGCTCCGAGTCTAGAATAGCTGGGCTGATTAGGGTTCAGATTCTCTTCTGCACCCGCTAGCTGAATGATCGTGTACACATTTAAAAATTATTCTCTTCAATATCCTGTAATAATCCATAATGGAAAAGAACATGAAAAAGAATATATATACGAGGGACTTCCCTGGTGGCACAGTAGTTTAGAATCCACCTGCCAGGGTAGGGGACATAGGTTCGATCCCTGGTCCAGGAAGGTCCCACATGCTGCAGAGCAACTAGGCCTGTGCACCACAGCTGCTGAGCCTGTGCTCCAGAGCCCGAGAGCCACAACTACCGAAGCCCGTGCGCCTAGAGCCTGTGCTCTGCAACAGAACCACCACAGTGAGAAACACACGCGCTGCAACTAGAGAAAGCCCGCATGCAGCAACGAAGACCCAACGCAGCCATAAATAAATAAAATTAATATATAAAAAAAGAATGTATGTATGTATAACTGAGTCATTTTGCTGTACACCAGAAACTAACACATCTTCAGTCAACTACCATTAAAAATTAATAAAAAGATAAAAATTTAAAAATATAAGACAAGGGACACCAAAGATTGCCAGCAAGTCGCTAGAAGCTAGGAGAGAGGCACGCACCAAGTCCCCCCAACTCTGCCCTGACCTCCACCCCGCAGTTCTCAGAAGGAAATCTGCCAGTATCTTGACCTCAGACTTCTACATTCCAGAACCATGACACAATAAATTTCTATTGTTGAAGAAACTCAGTTTGTGATGCTTTGTTATGGCAGCCCTAGCAAGCTAATATACCATCGGACTGGCAGAGATTGGAAGGCTGGGTAATCCCACATTTTTTTAAACTTTTAATTTTACATTGTAGTACAGTTGCTTAACAACGTTGTGTTAGTTTCAGGCATACAGCAAAGTGATTCAGTTATACATAGACATGCATCTATTCTTTTTCAAATTCTTTTCCCATTTAGGTTGTTACAGAGTACTGAGCAGAGTTCCCTGTGCGGTACATAGGTCCTTGTTGCTTATCCATTTTAAGTATAGCAGTGTGTACCTGTCAGTCCCAAACTGGGTAACCCCACACGTTGGGGGTACTGGGGAGGTGTGGGGATCCTCTCGCACTGTTGGGGGGAAGAAACTGGTGCGGCGAATGCAGAGTTCAGCTTGGCAGTAAGTAAGTGAAAGATGCACTTAAGAGCTGGCATTTGCTGTTGGGTGCATATTTCAAGGACATTTCACATGTCCACAGAGGCACACGTAGAATGATATTTAGCTCAGAATTGTTGATTTTGGAGATACTTGGATATCATGTGGCTGTCTGTTACTGGGACAGTGGAGGGATAAATGTGTTGGAAGCAAATCGATATTCTACAGATGTATGAATGGACTGTGAAATCTCGGCAATGGAGAGACGAATGACGTCCACAGCATCGCACAGTTTACGATACAGTAGACGTTTGCACGGTATGAAATCACGTTTTGCAGAAATGAACTAATTCACGTGAGATATTGTAGAGTTGTTCCTTGGAGATGGAGAAAAGAAATGAGAACTAAACGGCATACGTCAAGTAAACAAGGGAGAGACTCTGCCTAGATCCACGGGAACGTGTGCCAAACCAGAGGAAAGTGAGCTATTTGGCTCCCAGCACCCAAGCTTCACCTAGAAAAGCACATTTTCTTCTAAGCTCAAGTTTTCTCACCAGAATGGGACTAAAGCAGAACCCGTTTCTCAGGCTTGCGTGAGGTTCAAATGAGGGAATGCTTAAAAAGTGAGGAGTGTTATAAAGAGATTTGTGCATCCAAGCTTATCTTGCCCTCTAAGTCCCTGAATGATGTAACCCAGCGGTTCTCAACTGGGGGTGATTCTGCTCCCCCCAGGGGACAGGAGACGTTTTTTGGTTGTCAGAACTGGAGGGGGCGTGGTGCTAGTGACATCTAGTGGGTGGAGGCCAGGGATGCTGCTACCCCTATTAATACACAGGACAGACCTCCCCTACTGCAACAAAGAGCCACCTGGTCCAAATGAACTCATTTACGAAACAGAAATAGACTCACAGAGAAGACAAACTTACGGTTACCAAAGCGGGTAGCGGGTGGTGGTGGGGAGATAAGAGTTTGGGGTTAATAGATACACACTACTTATATATAAAATAGGTAAACAACAAGGACCTACTGTATAGCACAGGGAACTATACTCAATATCTTGTAATAACCTATAAGGGAGAAGAATATGAAAAAGAATATACATACCTACATATATATACATACATACATGCATTTATACATGTAAGAATACACATGTATATGTATGTATGTATAACAATTGCTGTGTGTACAAGTGAAACTAATACAACATTGTAAATTAACTATCCTTCAACTAAGAGAAATAAAAGATCATTAAAAGGAATCACCTGCTGAAGTTGGGCCATCCTGATCTGACCCCTATAATCTCTTCAGTCTTCGTTTTCTCTCACTTAAGTCCAGCTACACCAATCATTTTCTGGTTACATGAAAATGCCAAGCTCTTTATTTCTTTTCTTCTTTTTTTTTTTTTTCCGGTACGTGGGCCTCTCGCTGTTGTGGCCTCTCCCGTTGCGGAGCACAGGCTCCGGACGCGCAGGCTCAGCGGCCATGGCTCACGGGCCCAGCCACTCCACGGCATGTGGGATGTTCCCGGACCAGGGCACGAACCCGTGTCCCCTGATTGGCAGGCGGACTCCCAACCACTGCGCCACCAGGGAAGCCCCAAGCTCTTTATTTCATCAAGACTTTAGGGCAGGCTGAACGTGCTGCCTTTCCTCTATGAATATTTCTTACCATCAGGCATAACCTCAAACATCACCGCTCCAAAGAGAAGTTCCCTGAAACCGTTCTATTACAGAGATCTGTCAGATAGTGTTCTGTGTCAACACCTTGTTCAAAACACTTATCAAAGTTTCCATGCATTTTACCCCGGTAGAGATCTAAAATGCTGCAATAACTTCCCATTCTCCCTTCCCACAGCCCCTGATAACTTCCAGAGTACTTTCTGTCTCTATGAATTTGCCTATTCTGGATATTTCATATAAATGGAATCATATAATGTGTCGTCTTTTGGGTCTGGATTATTTCACTTAGCCTAATGACTTAAAGGTTCATCCAGGTCATAGCCTGTGTCAGAATTTCATTCCTTTTAAAGGCTGAACAATATTCCACTGTGGTATGTATACACCGCAGTTTATCCTTCCATCAATGGACATTTGAGTTGTTTCCATGTTTTGGCGATTGTGAATAATGCTGCTGTGAACACAGGTATATATACAAATATCTGTTCAAGTTCCTGCTGTCAGTTCTTTGGGGTGTATACCCAGAAGTGGAGTTGCTGAATCATTCACTAATTAACGTTTTGAGGAAATGTTTTCCACAGCGGAGGCACCATTTTATACACCTACCAGCAAAGCATGAGGACTCCAACTTCTCCATTTCCTCACCAACATTTGTTAATATCTGTCTTTTTGATAGAGCCATCCTCGTGGGTGTGAAGTGATATTGTGGTTTTGACTTGCATGTCCCTAATGAGTGCCAGGGAGCTTCTGGGAGTATCAAAACGCAGACGATGCCTCACTAGGCAGACCTGCTGGGACACTGGGCTGGTGACAGCGAGATAAGCCAGGCTCCTTGGAGCTTGTGTGCAAGTCATTCTACTGAGGGGACGCCTCCAGCTTGATGAGTCTCAATTAGGAAAAGCCAGGCTGATGGGGGAAGGGAGGAGAGCATTCTTCATTCCGATCACATCCTGTATCTCTGCTCCAGCCCGCACCCAGGGCTTCCCTCCTGGGCTATACAGCTCAGGACAGGCCGAGAAACCATGTCCCCATCCATGGCTGCCTTCTTCTGTCTTGGTGAGTCAATCTGCAAAATGCTGAGGGATAGGCAGTGGGCTATGAGACAAAGAATTTTTTAAAAAATTGCATCAGTACAAGAGGCAAGAGGAAATTTTCAGGGCAGGAGGTGACCAAGGGTCACCTCATTTATTTGTTGGGTGGGAAAACTGGGAACCCAGGGAGATGGTGTTTGTTTGAATTACTCTAGTTTATTCATGGCTGAGTCAAAAAATAAATACAGGTCTCCCAGTGTTGGCTGCAACGTTCCCACTACTACATGCTGTTTTAATTTTCATTAATTAATTAAAATATAGTTGATTCACAATGTGGTGTTAGTTTCAGGTGTACAGCACAGTGACTCATATATATGTTCTTTTTCAGATTCTTTTTCTTATAGGTTATTACAAAATACTGAGTATAGTTCCCTGTGATAGAGTAGGTCCTTGTTGTGTATGGTTTCTTTTTATTTTTTATTAAACTGTTATTAGATTCTTTATAAAAGTTTATGCTTCTTTTTACAAGTTGTAAGAGGACATATAAGAAAACAATGAATTCTGTTCTAAGCCCCCCTTAACTCACCAACAGTAACCAATACTTGTTTATCCTTCGACATTTATCTTAATTTTTTAGTACAAACGTGTACACATACATACATAGAGTTTATTCTTATAAAAATAAGAACACATGGTACACATTATTCTGCAGCTTACTTTTTGACACATAGCAGTAGACATGTATAGTTTTTAATTTATTCTTTTAAATAGCTGAATATTATTCCACAGTATTTAAACATTTCCTTGGCTCTTCGCTTTTTTTGTTGTTAATTTTTATTGGGGTATAGTTGATTTACAATGTTGTGTTAGTTTCAGGCGTACAGCAAAGTGAATCAGCTATACATATAAACATATCCACCTTTTTTAAGATTCTTTTCACATACAGGCCATTACGGAGTATTGAGGAGAGTTCCCTGTGCTATACAATTGGTCCTTGTTGTGTTTTTTTTTTTTTTTTGCGGTACGCGGGCCTCTCACTGCTGTGGCCTCTCCCGTCGTGGAGCACAGGCTCCAGATGTGCAGGCCCAGCGGCCATGGCTCACGGGCCCAGCCGCTCCGCGGCATGTGGGATCCTCCCAGACCGGGGCACGAACCTGTGTCCCCTGCATCGGCAGGCAGACTCTCAACCACTGCGCCACCAGGGAAGCCCCCTTGTTGTGTTTTAATTTTTAATTTTGTTTAATGTGGATTTGGTATCAAGGCTAGATTACAGATTTAGCTTGTCAGTAGCCCTCATGGTACTGGTGCAAACAATTCTGCCATTTGTGACAATGTGGACGGACCTTGAGGGTACTATGCTGAGCGATATAATCCAGATAGAGAAAAACAAATACTGCAGGATCTTACTTATACATGGAATCTCAAAACCCCACAAAAGCAGAGAGTAGATTGGTAGATGCCTGGGGGTGGGGGAAATGGGGAGGTAGATGTTGGTCAAAGGGTACAGACTTCCAGCTATCAGATGAAGAATTTCTGGGGATCCAAATTATAGAATGATGACCATAGCTAATATACTGTAGCATATGCTTGAAATTTGCTAAGAGAGTACATTTAAATTTCTCACCAAGAAAAAAAAAAGATAATTACGTGAGGGGATGGATGTGTTAGTTAGCTTGATTGTGGTAATTATTTCACAAGTCATCATGCTGTAAACCTTAGATACATAAGCTTTCTGCTTGTCAATTAACCTCAATAAGGCTGGAGTAAGAGTCCCCCTTAACAGGACTGGGGGTGGGCTCAGATGCGTTTTTACTGTCTTCTCCGTATCAAGCTTTATTCTGGGCACGTGTGTGCATTATTTCCTTATTTCTTCAAAAGAACTTTATCGCTAAAAGGACAGAGGCTCCAAGCGGCTAAGAAGGAAGGAAACAGTTGGTGTTACTGGGGATAAGAGTGTATACTATGAACACAAACTGCCTCTCATTCACTTAGTCATTCTGTAAAGACACTCATGTCGCACTTACAGATATGTTATTCTATGTTTTTAAACGGACACTTAACTCATTTAATCCCCATAACAGCCTGATGAAGTAGGGCCTACTATTCCCATTTTACAGGTGAGAAAACTGAGGCCCAGAAGGATGAAGTATATTGTTTAAGGTCACACAACTATGGCTCGAATATAAACTAAGGAATGTTTGCACCAACTCCACATTCTTTACCACGGAAATATGCTGCTAGTGTTTGAATCTACCTGATCGTGGACCTCATGGGACCTACTATGCAATATATGCTGTATATTATTTGTTGTTTACCTGAAATTCAAATTTCACTGGGAGTCCCATGTTTTTATTTGCTAAATCTGGCAACCCTAGTGAGACTTAAACTGATAATGCTACTAACTGAGCAAAACGGTTAAAAAAAAAAAGAGTCTTAGCTTGAGAGAAAAAGGGCAGTTCAACCTAGAGAAGAATTAGTTCAGTTAGAAGAGAAAATGGGGGGAAGGCACCTCCAAGGAAAAAAGTGGAATTTATAGATTATGCAGTTTGATAGATGTGTAAAGTTACGTGGAAAGGCTATTGAAAATTGTGGAAAGAATTAGATATAGGTTCAAGGAACACTGTGGATGGAAATAAACCATACAATTATTGATCCTAGGGAAAATAAATAGAAAAATAGTATATAGGTACATTATAATGCTCAGGTGTGAATAATATTTGCACAGTCATAATAATGACTTAACCAAAAAGCACAAAATAGGGAGAATATTGATTTAACCCAAAAGCATAAAATAGGGAGGAATCCAGTATTAATGCACCCTGAGAGCTCTTGACTTATGATTTAATGCAAGACACCACATCGGGATCTAATATATGGCATGGTGATTATAGCTAATAATACTGTAATATATACTTGAAAGTTGCTAAGAGACTAGATCTTCAGTGTTCTCACCACTGACAAGAAATAGCAACTATGTGTCGGGATAGAGGTGTCAGCTAGTACTATGGTGGTAACCATCCTGCAACAGAAAAATGTCTCAAATCAACACTGTTACACGTACACCACGTTATATGTCAATTACATCTCTATGAAACTGGAAAAAAGTGAGAGCCCCTTCTAGCACACAGCTCCCTTCTCCTTCCAGCTGTGTGAATGGGGAAGTGTACCGCAGGGAGGTGGGGGGTGCGGCAAGGAATCCCTGTTCAGCTTTTTAAAAATTGTGGTAAAATAATACACTTCACATAAAATTTACCATTAATGACGTAGTCCACTCACAATGTTGTGCAACCAACACGTCTCTCTAGTTCCAAGGCCTTTTCACCACTCCAAAAGGAAATCTCATACCCATTACAATCACTCCCCAATCCCCCCTCCTCCTGGTACCCGCCACCCCCACATCTACTGTCTCTGGACAGATTGATCCACTCTGGATGTTTCATATAAATGGAATCATACAATCATGGCCTTTTATGGCTGGCTTCTTTCACTTCAATTACGTGCACGTGTGTCTTTGAAAAAAATTTATGACGAAAGCGAACACCTGAAACTAACACGTTGTTAATCAACTATACCCTCAACATAAAATAACAATTAAAAAAAGAAGAAGAAAAGAAAGCCAATGCATGCAAGTTTCTCATCCCCGTGCCCAACACGCAGGAAGTGTGGATTCATGCTGAGGTCCTGGTGATTGACCTTTTGCTTCTTTCCTCAGGGCTGTGTCTGGGGCAGGTGATACAGGCTCAGAAAGGTGAGTCCAGATCCCTCTTCTGGGTTCAGCCAGCAAGAGGGCAGGAGGGGGTGGGAGAGCCCAGGAGGGGGCTCTGTTGGAAGGTGACTTCTGCTAGGCTCTGCTTCCCTTCCAGGCCCACTGCCCAAGCCCTCCCTCCAGGCCCGGCCCAGCTCCCTTGTGCCCCTGGGGAAGCCGGTGACCATCAGCTGCGAGGGCCCTCCAGGCGCGGACTTGTACCGCCTGGAGGAACTGATATCCCGGAAGTATTTGGACCAGGCGGAGCTCTCCATCTCAGCCATGGAAAAACGCTTCGTCGGACGCTACCGCTGCTCCTATCAGAGCGGGAACAGCTGGTCTCCCCCCAGCAACCAGCTGGAGCTGGTTGCTACTGGTAACTGGGCGTGGGGTGTGGCTGGACTTGTAGCCGCAGGGCTGCGTGGTACTCAGTTCTGGGCTCAGACAGAGGGGGTTATGATGACGGTAAATCCAAAGTCCCAATCCAAAATCCCAGAGGGGTTGGGATTAGGGTGGGGCAAGCGAGGCATTGGCTTTAAGTGCTAAATTTAGGTGCCAAAAAACTCAGTAATCAACATAAGTAATACGTTAATGCAATATCTTAAAAAAAACCCAAATCAATGCAAAAACATCCACGATGTACACAATACCGCAATTTTAAGTAAAGACAAGTTCCAGGAATGCCATTCCAAGCCACATCCAAACCTGACACAAGACGAAAAATGCGTACCCCTCTAGCCACATTTTTGCATTGGAAAAAAAATTTTATTTCTTTATTGGTTGCACTGTGTGGCATGCGGGAGCTTAGTTCCCTGACTAGGGATCCAGCCCATGCCCCCTGCAGTGGAAGCGCGGAGTCCTAACCACTGGACCGCCAGGGAAGTCCCACGTTTATGCGTTTTTATTTTTATTTTTTGATGGAATAAAATGTTCTCAGCTTATCCTTTTCTAGCTAATGCATTTTTAAATGATTATTTTCTGAAGTGGCTTTAAAAAATACTGAGTTTGCTTCCATGAAAGCAAGGAGAGTAAAATGAAAATGAATCCTGTTTATTTTTTGTATAAATAAAATAAACTTAAAGTGACTTTTAGTAATCTACTTTTAAGCTTTTCAATATTTTTTCAGCTATGTTCATAGCGTGGAAAAAATGAACCATAAAAAGCCATAAAAGCGTTTTGAGCCTTTTGCCTCCAATTATCAGGCAGCTTTTACTCTTGTGAGTGCTGCGTGCCAGGCGTGGATCAGGATGCTCTGATGGTAATAATAGCAAGTTATACAGTAGCGTAGGTTCATGTTTCAGACTTCAACGTGGCTCCCCTGGGCACAGTTGGATTCTGTCTTTGTTTAAAATCTTGATATTTTGTTCCCTGTAAATGTGTTTGCATTCATTTTTATTTTAAAATTTGCATTAAAATAATATTTATCTTGATTATGAAGGGTTTTTTTTTTTTTTCATCCGAAGAGAGTGCCTAGCTTGCCTCACCCTAACTCCTGACTACTTGAGGTACAGTGGTCCACCAGTGTGCCTTGGGGGCTGACTCAAATACTATCTTTTTTTTTTTTTTTTTTTTTTGCAGTACGCGGGCCTCTCCCGTTGCGGAGCACGGGCGGAGCACAGGCTCCGGACGTGCAGGCTCAGCGACCATGGCTCACGGGCCCAGCCGCCCCGCGGCATGTGGGATCTTCCCGGACCGGGGCGCGAACCCGTGTCCCCTGCATCGGCAGGTGGACTCTCAACCACTGTGCCACCAGGGAAGCCCTACTATCTTTTTTTGTGTGTGTGGTATGCGGGCCTTTCACTGTTGTGGCCTCTCCCGTTGCGGAGCACAGGCTCCGGACATGCAGGCTCAGTGGCCATGGCTCACGGGCCCAGCCGCTCCACGGCATGTGGGGTCCTCCCAGACCGGGGCTCGAACCTGTGTCCCCCGCATCGGCAGGCAGACTCTCAACCACTGCGCCACCAGGGAAGCCCTATCTTTTTTTAAATTTTATTTTTAAAAGAAGATAGCTTATTTATTTGTTTATTTATTGGCCTCACCACACAGCATGGGGGATCTTAGCTCCCCCACCAGGGATCAAACTTGCGCCCTTGCCCTGGAAGTGCAGAGTCTTAACCACTGCACCGCTGGGGAAGTCCCCCATCAAATACTATCTTCTCATTATTTCCCTCACCACCCTACTTAAAATTCCATCTCGATTTAAAAGGGCATTCATCATTATCTGGTATGCCACACATTTACTTATCTATTTTTTTCTTAATTTATTTTTATTTATTTATTTTTGGCTATACTGGGTCTTTGTTGCTGCGCGCGGGCTTTCTCTAGTTGCGGCGAGCGGGGGCTACTCTTCGTCGCAGCGTGCAGACTTCTCATTGCGGTGGCTTCTCTTGTTGCGGAGCACGGGCTCTAGGCGTGCGGGCTTCAGTAGTTGTGGCTCGCGGGCTCTAGAGTGCAGGCTCAGTAGTTGTGGTGCACAGGCTTAGTTGCTCTGTGGCATGTGGGATCTTCCCGGACCAGGGCTGGAACCCGTGTCTCCTGCATTGGCAGGTGGATTCTTAACCACTGCACCACCGGGGAAGCCCTACTTATCTATTAGTTGTTGGCTATTCTTTCTTCCTGATGGGATTTTTATTTCTAGAGACTAATACATAATAGTTGCTCAGAGGAAAAAATTGTTGAATGAATGAATGCGCCATAATTATCAGACAACTTTTTTTTTTTTTTTTTTGCGGTATGCGGGCCCCTCACTGTTGTGGTCTCTCCCGTTGCGGAGCACAGGCTCCGGACGCGCAGGCTCAACGGCCATGGCTCGCGGGCCCAGCCGCTCTGCGGCATGTGGGATCTTCCCGGACCGGGGCACGAACCCATGTCCCCTGCATCGGCAGGCGGACTCTCAACCACCACGCCACCAGGGAAGCCCTATCAGGCAACTTTGGCTGTTGTGAGTATGGCTTTCCAGGCGCGGCTTGTGATGCTCCACGATGACAATAATTATATCAAATTACATAGTAGGATAGGTTCGCCTTTAGGAGCAGACAGCCTGGAGCCAACCTCCATGATTGCAGATTCCAGCTCTGCCACTTATACTATCCTGTGACCTCGGACGAGTGATTCAGCATTGTGTACTTTAGTTTCATGTATAAAGTGGGAATATTTATAGGGATGAAGGCATAGGTCTTTGTGAGGATTCAGTGAATGATATATGGCATGGTCTAGGAACAGCACCTGGAATCTGGCACTCTAATACGTTTACAATATAACTATTGTATACTGTAATACAAGCTTACAGTATAATATCAGGTTAAGCTAGTTTGTTACTACCATTATATTTTGGGTGCTTGCTGTGCATTCTGTATTCTGTTAAATGCTTAATACATATTGTCTCATCCAATCATTCCTATTTCATAGAAGAGAGCACGGAGGCACAGATACAGGGGGAGATTCGTCCAGCCCCTAAGCTGCAAAACCAGGATTTGAGCCTGGGTACCGTGATGTCGCTCCTGTCATGCTCCCTTACTGCTTTGTGAGCTGGTGGTGGGAAGAGTAGCTTCTCTAGGCTGGATACAGCTGGAAAGTTCCCTAGCCTGGAAAGAGGTGGGAGAACCTTCCCATCCCCACAGCTGAGACACTGGCCACCATCTTTATTTATTTATTTATTTATTTTCAGTTTTAATATATATTTTTTTTTTTTGCGGTAGGCGGGCCTCTCACTGTTGTGGCCTCTCCCCTTGCGGAGCACAGGCTCCGGACGCGCAGGCTCAGCGGCCATGGCTCACGGGCCTAGCCGCTCCACGGCATGTGGGATCTTCCCAGACCGGGGCACGAACCTGTGTCCCCTGCATCGGCAGGCGGACTCTCAACCACTGCGCCACCAGGGAAGCCCTAATATTTTTTTAATTGAAGTATAGTTGGCTTACAATGTTGTGTTAATTTCTGCTGTACAGCAAAGTGATTCGGTTTTATATATATATATATATATATATATATATATATATATATACATTCTATTTTTTAAAATATTCTTTTCCATCATGGTTTATCATAGGATATTGAATACAGTTCCCTGTGCTACAGAGTAGGACCTTGTTGTTTATCCATTCTGTATATAAAAGCTACATTTGCTAACCCCAACCTCCCACTCCATCCCTCCCCTAAACCCCCTCCCCCTTGGCAACCACCAGTCTGTTCTCTATGTCGGTGAGTCTGTTTTTATTTCATAGATATGTTCATTTGTGTCATATTTTAGATTCCACATATAAGTGATATCATATGGTATTTGTCTTTCTCTTTCTGACTTACTTCACTTAGTATGATAATCTCTAGTTGCATCCAGGTTGCTGCAAATGGCATTATTTCATCCCTTTTTATGGCTGAGTAGTACTCCATTGTATATATGTACCACATCTTCTTTATCCATTCATCTGTTGATGGACATTTAGGTTGTTTCCATGCTTTGGCTATTGTGAGTAATGCTGCTGTGAACATAGGGGTGCATGTATCTTTTTGAATTAGAGTTTTGTCCGGCTATATGCCCAGGCATGGGATTGCTGGATCATATGGTAATTCTATTTTTAGTTTTCTAAGGAACCTCCATACTGTTTTCCACAGGGGCCACCATCTTTAATACCAGAGTTTTCTTCTCTCCCAGGAGTTTTCACCAAGCCCTCGCTCTCAGCCCAGCCCAGCACGGCAGTGGCCCCAGGAGTGGACGTAACTCTACGGTGTCAGAGCCAGTATAGTTTTGACCAATTTGCTCTGTACAAGGAGGGGGACACTGGGCCCTACAAGACACCTGACAGGTGGTACCAGGCTGATTTTCCCATCACCACGGTGACTGCTGCCCACAGCGGGACCTACCGATGCTACAGCTTTTCCAGCAGATCTCCATACCTGTGGTCGGCCCCCAGCGACCCCCTGGAGCTCGTGGTCACAGGTTAGGGGTGCAGACCAAACCTTTTCTCCCAGCCTTCACAGGCCCTGGTGGAAGCTCCAAGGGGAGGGACCAATAGGCATGAAGAAAGTGGGAGGGCAGGAGAAGACAGAGGCTTTGGAGGGTGTATGAGGGTCTGAGTGCTGCTGTAACAATTCACCATGAATTCACGGGTTTAAAAAATCACAAATTTATTACCTTACAGCTCTGGAGGTCAGAAGTCAAAAAGGGGTCCTGCGGGGATAAAACAAAGGTGTCAGCCAAGGCTGACTGGAGGCTCAAGGAGAGGTTTCTGGTGCCTTTTCCAGCTTCCAGAGGTGCCTACATCTCTTGGCTTCCATGGTCCATTGCTTCATCATCAAAGTCAGCATCATAGCATCTTCTAATCTATCTCTGACTCTTCCTCCTTCCTGCCTCTCTCTTATGCTTTTAAGGACCCTTGTGATTGGACCCACCCAGGTAGTCCAGGGTAATCTCCCCAGCCCAGGATTCTTTTTAAAAAAAGTTTTATTGAAGTATAGTTGATTTACAATGTTGTGTTAGTTTCAGGTGCACGGCAAAATGAATCAGTTATACATATACATATATGCAGTCTTTTCATTTACTTTATTTTTATTTTTTAAAATTTTATTTATTTCTTTTTTCTTTTTTTTTTTTTTTTGCCGCACTGAGTGGCACGCGGGAGCTTTAGTTCCCCAACCAGGGATCAAACCTGTGCCCCCTACAGTGGATGCACGGACCCCTGGACCACCAGGGAATTCCCTACTTTATTTTATTAATTAATTAATTTATTTTTAGGCCGGACCATGCAGCATGTGGGATCTTAGTTCTCCGAGCAGGGATCGAATCTGCGCCCCCTGCATTGAGAGTGTGGAGTCTTAACCACTGGACCACCAGGGAGATCCCTTATTTTTATTTAAAAATTTTTTTTAAATTTTATATTGGAGTACAGTTGATTAACAATGTTATGTTAGTTTCAGGTGTATAGCAAAGAGTTTCAGTTATACATATACGTATATCCACTCTTTTTAAGATTCTTTTCCTATACATTACAGAGTATTGAGCAGAGTTCCCTGTGCTATACAGTAGGTCCTTATTAGTTGTCTATTTTATACATAGTAGGGTGTATGCATCAATCCCAATCTCCCAATTTATCCCTCCCCGCTTTCCCCCTGGTAACCATAAGTTTGTTTTCTATATCTGTGACTCTATTTCTGTTTTGTAAATAAGTTCATTTGTACCCTTTTTTTAAGATTCCAAATATGAGCGATATCTTGTGATATTTGTCTTTCTGTGTCCGACTTATTTCACTCAGTATGACAATCTCTAGATCCATCCATGTTGCTGCGAATCAGCCCAAGATTCTTAATCATATCTGCAAAGTCCCTTTTGCCATGTAAGGTACCATAGTCACTGGTTCTGGGGATTAGGATACTGTCATATTTGGGAGGCCATTATTCTGGGTATACACATTAAGAAAAATAAATTTTATTTATTTATTTACTATTGTTATTTTTTTTGCGGTACGCGGGCCTCTCACTGTTGTGGCCTCTCCCGTTGCGGAGCACAGGCTCTGGACGCGCAGGCTCAGCAGCCATGGCTCACAGGCCCAGCCACTATGCAGCATGTGGGATCTTCCCTGACCGGGGCACGAACCTGTGTCCCCTGCATCGGCAGGCGGACTCCTAACCACTGCACCACCAGGGAAACCCTAAATTTTATTTATTTTTAAAATTTTTTTGGTCATGCTGTGCAGCTTGCGGGATCTTAGTTCCCCAACCAGGGATTGAACCCGCGCCCTCAGCAGTGAAAGCATGGAGTCCTAACCTCTGGACCACCAGGGAATTCCCAAGAAAAAGAAATTTTAATACTATGAATAATGCCTTGTGATTTGTCTAGGTAAAAAAAAAAAATCCACAAGCAAGCAGCAAGGGTGGTGGGAGAGGAAAGCGGGGCTGTGTTTTATTCCTTAGGCAGTTCCCTTTTCTCCCCACATGGGATGCCTGTCTTTCCCCAGATGTATCCCATAGTTTCTGTCTCCTCATCTGCTTCCCAGGAGGCAAGAGCCCGGTCTGTTCCCAGGGAAGGCAGATAAGACGGCAGGTCACAGAGATCCCGAAGAAAGGAAAGCACTGAGGTTTGAAAAGCAGGGAAGGCAGCTACAGGGAGTGTCATTAATCAGCCCCAGAATGTGCTAGGTGTGCCTTTCAAATGCTATTTAACGCCCACGACAGTCCAATGATGGAAGCGTCTTTATTTTTGTTTTCCAGGTGAGGAAACTGGGTTTGCTCAGATCCATACCTAACAGAGCACAGAATTCTCTCTCTTTTCTTTTTCTGATTTCTCAGGGACCTCTTTTACCCCCAGCTGGTTGCCTACAGAACCACCTTCCTCTGTAACAGGTAAGTTCCAGAGGATTCACTCTGGTTTCCGTGGTATAAGGCACATGGACCCCCTTTTCTTTCTCCTCTTTGTCTAGATTTCTCAGTTTATTTCATTTGCCTCTTTCACAGATTTGCTTTATTTTTAAAATCCCTTATTTCTGCTTGTAAAGAAGGTATAATAAATGTATAGATATGACTATCCTGTCCCACATCCCCACCTCTCTCCAGCCTTTCGGGGATGGTTTATGATGTCTAACCTGTAGAAGAATAAGCAGAGTGGCTTGTAAAATTGTAGATTCCTGGGCTCCAGTTCTGAGTCTCTGATTCCATTGATCAGTGGTTCTCAGACTGTAGTGGGCTTGAGAATCACTTGGAGAGCTTATAAAGGACAGATTCCTAGACCCCTAGAGTTTCTGATTCAGAGGGTCTGGGGTGGGGTCCAATAATTTTCAAGTTCCCAGGGGATGCTGATGCTGCTGGTCTGAGGATGCTACTTTGAGAACCACTGCACTACCTTTTGTGTGAGCCATGGTCTTCCCAATTTTCATGGCATCTCAGCTGCTTCCGGCGGTATCGGATGTCAGCCTGTGTCTTAAGAAATTGTACTCTAGATCTTCCCTGGTGGCGCAGTGGTTAAGAATCCACCTGCCAATGCAGGGAACATGGGTTCGAGCCCTGGTCTGGGAAGATCCCGCATGCCGCGGAGCAACTAAGCCCGTGTGCCACAACTACTGAGCCTGCGCTCTAGAGCCCATGCTCCACAACAAGAGAAACCACCGCAATGAGAAGCCCTGCACCGCAATGAAGGGTAGTCCCCGCTCGCCGCAACTAGAGTAAGCCCGCACATAGCAACAAAGACCCAGTGCAGCCCAAAATAAATAAATAAAATAAATTTAAAAAAAAGAAAGAAAGAAATAGTACGCTAGGCTGTGACATCTCGAAATGACACCTGACACCTCATTCCTTATTAAGCCACTCAGAAATAGAAGGCAGTCTATTTTGGGCTTTTTGAGTTTGTCTTTCCTGTGTGTCTGGGCAGTGTGTGTTAGAGAAATGGGTTCCAGGGAGACTGGATATCTCAGAAGGGGTATGGAGAGAAGGGACTTACTGGGCAAACCTGACATTACCCAATTCCTTATAATCCTCTTGCTTAGAATTCTCAGAAGCCTCCAAGAAACTGAACCACTCACTTGTGAACGAAGTTTCCACCACTGGTGAGTATCCAGGCACCCAGAGCTCAACATAAAGGAGTTGGAGGATTGGGCTCTCTTCCATCGTCTCAGGCTGTAGGCTTTTTTTTTTTAATTTTAAAAAAGTTTACAATGTGTTTCTACTGTACAGAAAAATGAATCAGATATACATATACATATAATCCCCTCTTCTTTGGATTTCCTTCCCATTTAGGTCACCACAGAGCATTGAGTAGAGTTCCCTGTGCTCTACAGTAGGTTCTCATTAGTTATCTATTTTATACATAGTATCAATAGTGTATATATGTCAATCCCCCTCTCCCAATTCATCTCACTCCCCCCTTCCCACCTTGGCCTCCATACATTTGTTCTCTACGTCTGTGTCAGGCTGTAGGCTTTTAATCTGCTTCTCAAAACCACCTGATTCTTCCCAGGAAAGCCCTTGGTTTGAAAATGAGGATGGGATGGAGACGGGCTCTGAGCTTGGGGGCAGAAGAGTGTTCTGGGTAATGTGGCTGTTTCCAAGATGGCAGCACCAAGGCTATCATGGGGAGACCATTGCTCATCCCTACAGATTGCTCTTCTGACTTGGCTCTGATCCGTGTGTGTAATCTTGTTCCCATTGCTTCCAGGCACAGCCCGTGCTTCAGCCCCAAATAGATCATAGTTACCTGGACACAGTACATTTTTCTTATTCCTCCAGTCCAATGCACATATACTTCCTTTATGCTGCCATTCTCTTTGCCCTTGGCTTCCCCAGAAAAAAGTCTCCATTTCCCCCAAGATGAAAAACCTTTGACAGATCCCCAGAAGACAGGTTAGATATCTCCACTGCGTCCACACAACTCTAGCTTTTTTTAGGTTCCTGATGCCAGCAGGGTCCTTCTAAGACCCTGATGAGATTCCTCCTCACCCTCTGTTCAAAACCTTTCTGGGTTCCCAGTCACTCTCAAGACAGATAGGAAAACTGACTCATACATGTGAAGTCATTTGCCCGAGACCCTGCATCTAATAAGTGATGGGTCTGGGGTTCAAACTGGAACACCCTGACTCTACAGTTCATGCTCTTCTTATAACCCTGGAATTCCAGCTCCCAAGTGCATGTGTTCAGGATAGCGGTAGAAACAGGGGTAGGAGAGATGGTTCCACCCCTTTACACGTATCCTTTTTGATTCCCAGAAACTTCTAGGAACATCACCGTCCTTCCAAAGGAGTCAGACCCTCCAACTGGTGAGCAAGTGTCCTTCTCTGGACCAACTTCCTTTCCCCGTCCCATGTCTTTACCCAAAGCTGGCTGCTTTCCCTACACAGAAGCTGCAGCTCTGTGACCTTGGGTTCTGGTGTGTAAAGTATGAAGTGGAGGGGGGCTGTTAGTGTGTGGAGCTCCGAAGTGGGCAGGGATCAGGTGTGAAGGTGACCTTCTCAAAGGTCAGAGAAAGAAAGATAAATGTCATCTCTCTCCCCTCCCATTACATCAGTCTCTTCTTCCACAATTAGCCAAATAACCAGGTAGTGTCTGCGTGTGGGGTGAGGCTGTATCAGAGGCCTGTGAGGGGGTGTATGGAAGAGGTGATGCTTAGACAATTGGGCTTATCTGATCCTAACCCTTGGTGAGGAGGAGAGGAACCTTCTAGAAAGGAGATTGTCATCTAGCTAGCTGGGAGTAATAGAGTCTCAGATGAGGGATACGGCTATGAGAAACCCAGTATGTATGTGGGTCCTGGAGATGGGCTTTTTTTGTTTGTTTGTTTTTTTGTTTGTTTGGCTGCACCGTGCTGCATGTGAGGTCTTTTATAAAAAAAATTGATTATTTACTTATTTATTTTCTTTCTTTTTTTTTTGGTTGTGTCAGGTCTTACCTACGGCACGCGGGGTCTTTGTTGAGGCATGCGGGTTCTTTCATTGTGGTGCGAGGGCTTCTCTCTAATTGTGGCGTGTGGGCTTTCTCTCTCTAGTTGTGTCACTCGGGCTCCAGGGCACGTGGGCTCTGTAGTCGTGACACGTGGGCTTAGTTGCCCCACGGCATGTGGGATCTTAGTTCCCCGACTGGGGATCGAACTTGGGCCCCCTGTGGAGATGGACTCTTATCATCAGCTCCTGTCTCTCTTGTTCCTCCAGGTCTTGCCTTCCAGTATTACACTAAGAGCAATCTGATCCGGATATGCCTTGGGGCTGTGATTCTAATACTCCTGGTGGGGCTTCTGGCAGAAGATTGGCACAGTCGAAAGAAACCCCTGATGCATCGGGTCAGAGCTGTCCACAGGCCGCTCCCACCCCTCCCTTAGACCCCGAAGTCACACAGTTGTCAGGATGGGGGTCGACCAGATGATCGTAACTGAGGATACCATCATTAGAATCCCAAGGCTTGGTTGTATCTAAGAGATAGGTCATGGGAGTGGGGAGGGGACTTAGTGTGGAGGAGTGTGAGAGTAAAAGGATAGAGGCTACAGCTGTGGAAAAGGAGGGCGGTGGGGGGGGGTTGTTCTTCTTGGTACCCCATCAAGGAGCTGTTGAGTCAGTGTCTGTTTGGCTCTGTGTCCCAGGACTCTCTTTGTTGGGGATGGAAGGACTCTAGTGGATGCCATAGTCTCCTCACTGATAGCTTGCTCATTGGGGACCTTGTGGCACCTTAATTGGCCCATCACACTTGTCTCTTTCTTCAACCTTCCCTAATATGTGTTCCAGATTGACTTCTAATATTCCCCCCTCTCACAGCTGACCTGTTCTATCCTTTGCACAAAACTCTCCCACGTTTCCCCTGTGCCCACCCTGTGCTATTTTTTTTTCTTTTCTTTTTTTTTTTTTTTTTTTTTTTTGCGGTACGCGGGCCTCTCACTGTTGTGGCCTCTCCCGTTGCGGAGCACAGGCTCCGGACGCGCAGGCTCAGCAGCCATGGCTCACGGGCCTGGCCGCTCCACGGCATGTGGGATCTTCCCAGACCGGGGCACGAACCCGTGTCCCCTGCATCGGCAGGCAGACTCTCAACCACTGCGCCACCAGGGAAGCCCTAAGTGTGAGTTTTGAAAAGAGGATGAGATGTGACTTTTTATACAGTGAAGGAGAAGTATATTTTCAGGGTTTGTGTTGTATGTGTGTGTATAGAAGCATCAAAGTGCCAGGTACTTTTTATAAATAGTAAGTTGACAAGATGTCAAGATGTGATTTCAGTTCCCATTTGCTTAGGCTGATTGATAAGGGCAAACATAATATTACACAGTTTAATTTATTTTCAAGGGAGACAGAAAGAAAAGTTGACAACAGTTATCAAGGTTTTTCTCCTGTGTTTTGAGTAAAAATATCCAGAACGTCTCTGGCCAAAGATCTTTCCGTTTCAGCAAATCAGGGCAAAATAGAAAACACTTCTTACACACACACACACACACACACACACACACACACACACACTATGTGAGGTGATGGATATGTTAGCTTGATGGTGGTGATCATTTCACAACGTAAATGTATAACAAAATATCACACTGTACACCTTAAATATATAAAATTTCTATTTGTCAATTATATCACAATAAAGCTGGAAAAAAGCAGACTCTTGTAATAAAGCAAAATGTAAATACTTCTAGGGAAACCAAAGAAATAAAATCAGAAATTTAAAATCTCCCTCAGGAACTCCCACTTCTAGCTATCACAGGTGTATCAGACCAAACATCTCACTGAGAATAACTATAATAAACATTGGATTAAAATCACACAGCTATATCTGTCACTTATATATCAGCCAAGGCTACAAGGTCCCCCTAATGTCTGATGAATCCTGGTGTGCAGCGGGATGTCACCTCCTTCTACTGTTAGAGAAGAATTTTATTGGAGAGAGGTTTTAATATCTTTCTGATCTGGGTTTATCTGCCCTGATAGTTCTGAGACTTTTGTCAAGCTCTGCAATGTCTTTGAACTTCAATTCTCAATAGTATAGTTGAAATATTGTCCTTTTCACGGATGTGTGGTGGAGATTTCACATGTTTAATTATGTAGAGAATCTACTGTGACCTGGAGAATGTCCCTGACATTATTTAATTCTCATTTCTGTCTTCTTTATTCCTTTAACTCCTTTCCTCTCCACATCTCTCTCCCTCACCTTTTCCCTCTATTTCTCCAATTTAAAATAGAAAGTTGAGAATAACAGACAACAGCAAGGACCAGCAACCTGTGGCCAGTGGCTGAATCTGGCCCACCACTTGTTTTTGTCAATAAAGTTTTATTGGAACACAGCCCATTCGCTATATATTGTTTGTGGCTGCTTTCTTTCTGCAATGGCAGAATTGAGTAGTTGCTACGGATAATATATTTCCTGCAAAATTGAAAAGTATTTACTATCTGGCTCTGCAGAAAAAGTTTGCTGACCCCTGGTTAAGAGTATGCGCTCTAGGGCTTCCCTGGTGGCGCAGTGGTTGAGAATCTGCCTGCCAATACAGGGGACACAGATTCGATCCCTGGTCCGGGAGGATCCCACATGCTGCAGAGCAACTAAGCCCCATGCTCTACAACTACTGAGCCTGTGCTCTAGAGCCTGCAAGCCACAACTACTGAGCCCGTGTGTCACAACTACTGAGCCCACGTGCTGCAACTACTGAAGCCCGCGTGCCTAGAGCCCGTGCTCTGCAACAAGAGAAGCCACCGCAGTAAGAAGCCCACGCACCTCAACAAAGAGTAGCCCCCACTCGCGGCAAACAGAGAAAGTCCGTGCGCAGCAACAAAGACCCAACACAGCCAAAAATAAATAAATAAAATAAATAAATTTATTAAAACAAAAAAAAGAGTATGTGCTCTAGATTTTGACTGCCTTTCACACTCTGCCTCAGGTTTACAGAACAGTTATGATAATAGTAATACCTGCCTCATATTATTGTTTGAGGATTGAATGAGATAATATATGCAATGGGCTTAGAATGTACGTGACATGTTATCATCACTAAATTTTATGGTTTTAAAAAATTGAAGTAGAGTTGATTTAAAATATTGTTAGTTTCAGGTGTACAGCATAGTGATTCAGTTATTTTTTTCTGATTATATTCCATTATAGGTTCTTAGAAGATATTGAATATTATTATTTAGCCACAGGCTATTTTCCAGTCATAGAGCCTGGAGAGTCCTCAGGTTTTCAATTTTTTTTCCTTGAAAAACATTGGCTCTCAAAGAGGCAAAATGAGTTAAAATTAATACCTTTAAGAATTGATACAAAATAAGTGACATGGATGCACACTTAAATGTCAACAGTAACTAATACCATCAGCTGTAGAACAAATGAACTTGACCATTGTGATAGATACATTTTAGTTAACATAGAATATGGATGTATTTCAATATCCTTGGTATGATGGAGTCAGCTAATTGCACCTGTGTCAGTGGTTCTCAACCAGGGGTGATTTTTGTTCCCCAGCGGACATTTGACAAAGTTCGGAGACATTTTTGGTTGTCAGAACTGGATGGTGCTACTGGCATCTAGTGGGTAGAGACCAGGGATGTTGCTAAACATCCTACCATGCACAGGACAGATCCCCCTAACAAAGAATCATCCATCTCAAAATATTACTAGGTGCCAGGGTTGAAAAACCTGACTTGGTCTGGGAGAGAGATTGCACATTCGAATTGAGACAGGCTGGGGAATCCCCTGGTGGTACAGTGGTTAAGAATCCGCCTTCCAATACAGGGGGCGTGGGTTCCATCCCTGGTCGGGGAACTAAGATCTCACATGATGCGTGGTGCGGCCAAAAATTAAAAATAAATAAATAAAATACAGTAAACAGCAATTTTTAAAACTTAAAAAAAATACAAGAATTGAGATGGGCTGGGACCTGGGACCCTTTGCTGCAATGCTTGCACCTGGACTCCTCCAGCAACAAAATACAAAGAAACTACATGGGACTAAAAATAACTGCGTGCCTGCCTACAGGTGGGGCAAATTCTGGACAAAAGATACAAAGAGACGGAGCAAAAGCTGGGGGTTGGGAGCAAAAGCAGGGTACTGAGCATGCCCCCTGCACAAAACACCACCTCATGGGTGGGCAAGCCACCTAAGTCCCCCCTCCAGCCCGACCCCCTGGATACACCCCTACCCTCTCCCCATATAAGGAGAGAGCTCACCCCCCCTCCCCCTGCCTTGGGGAGCAAGCCAGCAAGGGAACCTGATGTTTGTTCTCTCTCCCCGCTGCTGCAGCAAGTGCCCCAGTAAAACCTTGCACGAATTTCTTGTCTGGCCTCTGATCAATTTCTATTGTTTGGGGAAGGTCAAGAACCCTGGTCAGTAGCAGAATCACCTGGGGGGCTTTTGAAGCCTCCTGGCTCCTTAAAGCCCACCCCAGACCAATTCAAGTAGGATGACCAAGGATAGGACCTGGGTAATTTCAATGTGAGTCTCATTTTAAAGATTGAGAACCACCGGTTGATCATTATAGGGAGAGCCATTTCACCCTGGGCAGGAAGTCCTGCCCTCCCCCCAGGTCCCATGGGCCAATCACAGAGTGTGCCCTCCCCCCAGGTGCCATGGGCCAATCACAGAGTGCGGGCTGGTAGAAGACTTTCTCTCGTTGGAGGTTTTGCTTTGCATGAAATAACGCACAGGTTGCGACTGAGTCGTAGCCAAAGGGAGGTGAGTAGCTACTCTTGTACCTGTTTCTGGCTGATATCTTAAGTCAGTGGCAATTATTGGTGGAGTCTCTAGCACAGAATGTTGCGAGCTTGGGCTTCCCTGGTGGCACAGTGGTTGAGAGTCCGCCTGCCGATGCAGGGGACACGGGTTCGTGCACCGTTCCGCGAAGGTCTCACATGCCGCGGAGCAGCTGGGCCCGTGAGCCATGGCCGCTGAGCCTGCGCGTCTGGAGCCTGTGCTCCACAACGGGAGAGGCTTGCGTACCACAAACAAACAAACAAAACAAGAATGTTGCGAGCTTGAATGGCTGGCGTGAGACTTTGAGAAGGTTTTTGCAGTCCTCAAGTTGAGCTCTCTCTTTATAAGGAGGAGACGAGATTTGGAGGGGGGACAGCTGCCAATGATTTCATGTGTAACTTTTTTCTTCCAATGCTATTTTTAAGTGTTTCTTTAAGGTATGATTTCCATCTTGCAAAATCCACCCATTTGAAGTGTACAGTGATTTTTAGCAGACTTACAACAGAGTTGTGCAACCATAACTATAACCTAATTTCAGGACGTTTCCATCACCCCAAAGAGATCCCTCAGGCCCACCTGCGGTATCTTCGCATTCCCACTGGAATTTCAAGCAGAGGACCACTGTGTCTGAGCCTCAGTTTTTCATCTATAATTTGGGATGGTATCACTCCTTGATCTCAAAAGACGGATGCAAGTGTCACTGTCATGAAGGGTGAGGGACAGCGACGTCATCATGAATTTAGAAATTTGTATTTTTTCCCCCCAAATGCTTGTGGTGACAGAGCATCAAGGGGAACTGCTGCTGCTAATTAGATGCAGAGTCCTGAGCAATCCTGTAGTTCCAGGCGGCCACATACCGCTTCCTTTTCAGCAAGTGCCTTTGCTTTTATTTTGCTGTCACAGCAGAGCCTTTCAGGCTTGTTCCAGCTCAGGTCCTAAGTTTCTCAGCACTGGTCTTCACCCTTATGTTGCTCATACCTATTTCAAATAAAGAACCGCTTGGGACTTCCCTGGCGTCCAGTGGTTAGGGTTCTTAGCTTCCACTGCAGGGGGCACGGGTTCCATCCCTGGTTTGGGAGCTAAGATCCCACGTGCCCCGTGGCACGGCCAAAAGAAAACAAAACCCAAATCAAAGAACTGCTTTCCGCTAAGGGTAAAGCTATTCACCTGTAGTCCATTTGACTCCATCAACTCATTTTGGTATTCATTTTTCAAGGCTACCTCTCAGGTCCCGCTTTTATCTGCCTAGGAATATACCCAGGTCTCGGACTCCCCCCTTTTCCCGTCACCCGTTCATTCTGGGTGGGAACAGTCCGCTTTCACGATGGTCAGAGCGGAGAGAATGACCTAAGCGTGAGTGTCTCTGCTGCTGTCATCACAAGGCACCTTCACTCGGGGAAGGAGCCACTACATTCCTGGCATCGCATGGTTTCCGGTGTGGCTCTTGGCCAAACAGGCTTAGCAGTGGGAACTGGAAATTAAATGACTTATCCAGTTACTTGAGCAGGGTTAGGGTAGGAAGCCAGAGGTGTATGTCACTCTCCACTCTGGGGGTTCTCCAGTGTACACGTTCATCCTCACCCATTTGTATGAAACCAGAAATTCCTCTTTTGTTTCTTTCTCTGACTTCATTCAGGTTTTCCCCCAATATCTCCTCCAAGGAATTATGCTCCGTCTCCTGGGGGGTCCAGAGAGCTAACTCCCTCTGTGCACCCTTTAGTCTTGGGTATTTACCTTCGTTGTTTTCCCACGTGCCTCTAATGCGGTTTTGCTGTACTGGGCTACCTCGTTTAGTAGATGAGCAGTTCGTGGTGTTACCTGCAGTCCGAACTGGGCGTCCTTCAGTTACGTGAGAACCAAATTACTGATCTGTAAGCTGCACTCAGGCTAGAACGAGATGGTGACTCTCTGCCTGGCCTGCTTCATTCATACTGTGCTGCTCTGTGTGTTCTGTCTTCAGATGCAAGCCTTTTTCCTCGTCACTGTCTGATCCAAAGTTCCATCAGCTTTCGTGTCCCCCTCACGTTGGTGTGCTTGTCAAGGACCTTCACCCCTCCCTTCACCTGTGGGCTCTTAAACCTGACATGTAGGTTTTCACTCTCCCTGTCAGGTTTCTAAGAAGAGCTCTATGTGGCTCCAAGTCCCCAGCACTCCTGTGTGTCCCAGTCCACTCAGTCGGGCTTCTAACCGCATCGCCCACCACCTTCCTGAAATTTCTTCCTTCTCATCTTAACTGAAAAACATGACAGGCGGCGTGTTTACCCTTGACTTTCTATGACCTGGGTGACTCATTTCCCTTTAACATTTTTTCTTCCCCAAACCAAATGCATGTTCATCAGAGACAGCATTGAAAAAAGGGACAATAACTGGATAAAATCATCCATGGCATGGAAACTCAAACACAGTCGTTGGGTTTTGGGGGTGTATATGCTTCTAGTACTTTTCTGTCTGAGGAGGTGATTGTCTTGCTTCAGTTGGCACATTACAGGTGTGATGACGCTTTTTGGTTATTGTGCTCTTCTGACTTAGCATTTTAGCGTGAGCATTTTTATATTAAATATAACAATTGTGAGCTCTTATCATATGTTGTGATTTGAAACATTTTTCACAATTAGTCTTCTAATTGGGTGTAATTCCCCCCACGTACTTAACAGTGTTTTTCATCTTGTGAATCTTCCCCAGTGTTGCCCATTTAATGCCTGAGGATATAAGGATTTTTGTTCATTTGCTTTTTGTTCCATTGAGGAAGTGTCAGTGATTGAGAGCACAGGTTCTTGAGTTAAACTCCTGGATATAATCTTGGCTTCAACTTGAGCAAATGTGAGTACTTGGGCCTTTGTTTCCCTATGCCTGTGATCCTAAAACTAGCATTTATCATAATCACCTGGAAGCTTTGTTAAAACATGGTTTTCTGGGCCCATCTCCAGAGTTTTTGACTTTGTAGGGCTGGGGATAGGGCTTAAGAATCTGCATTTTCATGAGTTCCCAGATGATGCTGTGGTCTGTGGGCCATACTTTGAGAGCCACTTCCCTAAGCCTCAGATTCGTCATATGAAGCATAGATAATAGAATTTACCCAGTAAGATGGTTGCAAGAAAAAAATATGATCTGTAGAAGAGCTTTTAATAGTTCCTGTACATGTTAAATACTCAGATGTTGACTATCATAGTGGCTCCTTAGAAAGACAGGGATTACAGAAAATGTGAAGGAGATTATCCAGATAAAGGGGGTATGTTTATAAAGTGAACATCTTATGCAGTCATATTTTGTCTTTTATTATGTAACTTCTAAGTTAAAAAGCTATGCTAACTTCCTCTTGATTTTTTGAAACATATTTTTTCATGTGTGCATTTGTCTGTATATGTGTAAATATAATCTCTGGTTGTACATATTTACTATCATACTTAATTAGCTAATCATACTTGATTAGTGATTACGTCAGTATATGTTCATGTATACAGTCACATTCCCATGTAATCACTAACCAGATGAATAGACTACTTTTCCAGAACTTTTCCAGTGGATGTTTTCTCCCTGAGCTGTTTGGGAAAGGCAGCCGCTATGCTGACTACCACCACAGGTTAGTTTTGCTTGTTGTAAACTTCATATACCTTGAATCAACTCAGAGTTCCTGTTGTGTGGTTTCTTTTACAACTACAGTTTGGGGACATGAAGAATAAAGATTCTGTGAACAGACGTGCATGCGTCTTTTGCAGACCTAAGCACTGATTATCGTGGGGTTTCTAATCGGAGGTAAAATTGCTGTCATAGAGCACATATGCTTAGTTCGCTGTAGCGAAAACCACCCGCAAGTTTGCCAGTGGTGTTTTCTCAATTTAAATTTACCTACTTATTTATTTTTGGCTGCGTTGGGTCTTCGTTGCTGCGCGTGGGCTTTCTCTAGTTGTGGCGAGCGGGGTCCACTCTTCGTTGTGGTGTGCGGGCTTCTCATTGTGGTGGCTTCTCTTGTTGCAGAGCTCGGGCTCTAGAGTGCAGGATCAGTAGTTGTGGCACGCGGGCTTAGTTGCTCCACGGCACGTGGGATCTTCCTGGACCAGGGCTCGAACCCGTGTCCCCTGCATTGGCAGGCGGATTCTCAACCACTGGGCCACCAGGGAAGCCCCTGTTTTCTCAGTTTAACTCGTGCCACCATGTAAGAGTTGTCCTTCATTGTGTGAAGTGCTTGTGCCCGTCTTTAATTTTAACCATTCTGATGGGGGTGTCGTTTTTTCTGTTCATCAGGTTCTTAATTTGCATTTCTCTGAAGTCTAATGAGGTTGAAGGTCTTTCAGTATGCTTATTGGCTATTTGGCCGTTCCTTTTTCGAAGTGCCTTTTCCAAATCTTTTGATTTCTTTCCATTGAGTTTTATCTTGTTTTAATATGTCAGGGAGGAAGAAATGTTCCTCTACCCTTCTAGGTTCTTCTGGCTGGCCTAAGAATTGACATGAGACTGATTAACAAGAAAAAAATCTGACAGTTGTTTAATACCATATGTATAAATGGGAGAGAGTCAGGGAGACTGCGTAACTGGCCAAAATGGCCAAAACCCTTACCTTAAGTACCATCTTCAGCTAAAGACTGTCGACTAAAAAAATATTTTCACCACCTAAAAGTTGAGAGTTATATTATATTTGGGGGATATGCTGAGGACTTCAAGCCTGGGAGTCAGGGTCTCAAGTAACCCTGAGAGAACTGCTCTGAGGAGGTGAGGGGGCAGCTAGGATATACAGGAGTTTTGCAATAAAGGGCAGGTGGTAGGAACAAAAGTTTACGTTAATAAAAGACAACCAGATATCTCGAGTTAAGGCACTTAGCGCTTTTCTGTATATGGGAAGATGCAAAAGTCTGGGCTCACTGAAACCATTCCTTTGACAGGCACCTCGGCTATCTGAGGTCAGTATCCTGTGTTTTCTCATCCTGAGTTCCCTCAGGGCTCACCGTGGGGACTGGCTGCAGTCTGATGGCTGCTAGATGGCGGGTATTCTTTGTTTCCTTCCTGAGTTCCCTCAGGGCTCACCAGCTCACTGGTGGCTGGTGGCTATAATCGCTGATTGACTGTGACATCCTTTGTTTACCGATATGGCAGGAAATATTCCATTTCTCAAGACAAAAGAGGATGTTGTGGGCAGCGGTTTGGGACTTCAAAGGGGAGAAGGGCAATTCACATGAAGACGGGAAAGCAAATGTTTGGTAAACAAGTGTTTGCTGGGCCAGGCAGGAACATAGAGTGGAATCTGATCTCCAGGCTCTGCTGAGTTTCCTCTGCCACATTTAGCTCATGTTCTTTGCATATACCTCTGGTGGTAGCTCTATTCCAAGAAGAGACCCTCTGTCTAAAATTTTTTTTTTTTTTTTGCATTATGCGGGCCTCTCACTGTTGTGGCCTCTCCCGTTGCGGAGCACAGGCTCTGGACGCGCAGGCCCAGCAGCCATGGCTCACGGGCCCAGCCGCTCCGCGGCATGTGGGATCCTCCCGGACCGGGGCACGAACCCGCGTCCCCTGCATCGGCAGGCGGACTCTCAACCACTGCGCCACCAGGGAAGCCCATGTCTAAAATTTTTTAGGAAGTTAGGGGGAAAGTCAAAGTTTCTTCCTGAGTCTTTTGGGCCTCCATTGTTTTCAGCTCAAGATAATACACATGCTCAAGAGACGTTTTGGGGTACCAAGTTTTGCTCCCCTACAATGGAAGCTGTAGAACAATTTGGAAAGAACTGAGACTATAAAACAGAGTGTTCCAACTCATGAATGTTATTTCTCCATTTACTGATGATTTCTTTTCTTTCTTTCTTTTTTTTTGGGGGGTGTGCCACACGGTGCAGCTTGTGGGATCTTAGTTCCCTGACCAGGGATTGAACACAGGCCCTTGGCAGTGAAAACACGGAGTCCTAACCCCAACTTTTTTTTTTTTTTTTTTACAAACTTGTGTCTCTCAAGGGAGAGATCAGATGCATGATCCTAGACTTATTCTTAGGTATTTGGTGTATATGTATGTAACTCTTCCCCCCAGCATATAGACCTGATCAATTCAATCACTTCTAATAGCGTGTGTATTCTTTGGGTTTACTTTTTTTCTTTTTTTTTTTTTTGCGGTACGCGGGCCTCTCACTGTCGGGGCCCCTCCCGTTGCGGAGCACAGGCTCCGGACGCGTGGGCTCAGCGGCCACGGGTCCAGCCGCTCCGCGGCACATGGGATCTTCCCGGACCGGGGCATGAATCCGTGTCCCCTGCATCGGCAGGGGGACTCTCAACCACTGAGCCACCAGGGAAGCCCTTTTTTTTGGGGGTGGGTGGGTTTACTTTTGACATCACAGTTTAAGATGGATGAGCCAAGAAGGCAATACAGACTTAATAGTAGAATCTCTATGAAACTCACATATTATGCTAAGTGAAGGAAGCCAGCCATAAAAGGCCACATTTTATAATTCCACATATGTGAAATATACCAAATAGATAAATCCACTAAGAATGCAGGTTACTGAAGGCCAGAGACTGGGGAAGGGGGAAATGGGGAATGAATGCTTGATGCATATGGGGTATCTGTTTGGGGTGCTGAAAGTCTTTGAACTAAATAGTGGTGATGGGGTTGCATAAATCTGAAAATGTTTTCAGTGCCACTGAATCGTACACATTAAAGTGGTTAAAAATGTTGTGTATTTTACCATAATAAAAATAAAGTAGACTCAAGAATACTTAAAGTTCTCTTTATCTACAATAATGCCTAACCTAGGAAGCACAAATAGCCCTGTGGGTCGAGCTTTCATCCATGTGGGTTTAAAGAAGTGTTCACAGTACAAAGAATAGATAACTCAAAGCTAGTGCAGCCGAATCTGGCCTCTACCCCGATACCGAATTAAATCTCAGAGACAGAGTTTTGAGTGAAGTAGAAAAGAACAGCTTTATTGCTTTGCCAGGCAAAGGGGGCCACAGCGGGCTCATGCCCTCCAAACTGTGCCCCCCGCCCCCTTGGAGAGGGTCGTGAGAAGTTTTATAGTAATGGTTCAAAGAGGCCGTGATCATCTCATGGACATTCTTCTGACTGGTTGGTGGTGAGGTAAGTGGAAGTCAGCGTCATCAACCTTCAAGTTACAACTGGCCTGGGGTGTACGTGCTTTTGGGCAGCATATCATCATTAACTGTTAACTTCCCCACCTGGAGGGGGTTTCAGTATCTGCAAAACAGCTCAAAGATATTGTTGTCTGTATTCCTTGATGGGGAGCCAGGACCCAGCCCCAAGGCTGCACAAACGTTTCTCTTGACTGTTTGCTTCTCCCTGGTCCCGCATCCCCTCCTTCCCCCTAATTAACAACTGCTTGAATCTGCTTTTTGGAACTCAGGGAAGGTCATGGAGGCTGAATGAAGGCTATTTCCTGTCATCAAGAAATGGGGGACACAGAAAGGCTTGGTGCCCAGGAGTCCCACAGGGCCCTGCTGGGTATCATTGGGAGAGGCAAAAGGAGACTTGGGGGTTAGAAAACCCAGGTGGAGAACTACTCCCTTTTTTTTTTGGCCATGCAGCATGCAGGATCTGAGTTCCCCTATCAGGGATCGAACCCACACCCCCTGCATTGGAGTCTGAACCACTGGACCGCCAGGGAACTACTGTCTTACAGTCGTAGCTTTGGTGTTTGGTCGTGTGCGTGGTAATTTTCCTCTTCTTGTTTCCTCATTTCTGGGGTAGGGGAGCAAAACTTACCACCCCAAAATGTCTCTCTGGCATGCAGATTATTTCAAGCTGAAAACGATCAAGGCCTAAAGTACTCAGGAAGAAACTTTGACTTCCTCTTAACCGCCTTAAGACTTTAGATAGAGACCCTGTTCCCAGAAGAGAGCTATCACCAGAGATGTCTGCAGAGAACATGGGCTAAGGGTGGTGGGGAAACTCAGCAGGATCTGGAGATCAGAGTCCACTCTGGGTCCCATAGTTCCTACTGGCCCAGCAAACATTTGTCTCCCAGATCTTTGCTTTTCCATTTCCATGTGTGTTTCCTTCCTCCCCTTTGAAGTCCCAAACCATTACCCTCAGCATCTTCCTTCTTTTTTTTTTTTTTTTTTTTTTTTTTGCTGTACGCGGGCCTCTCACTGTTGTGGCCTCTCCCATTGCGGAGCACAGGCTCCGGACGCACAGGCTCAGCGGCCATGGCTCACGGGCCCAGCCGCTCCGCGGCATATGGGATCCTCCCAGACCGGGGCACGAACCCGTATCCCCTGCATCGGCAGGCGGACTCTCAACCACTGCGCCACCAGGGAGGCCCAGCATCTTCCTTCTTTTGTTTAGCTGAGATGGTATTTAAGGTGAGGGTTTCAGCCATTTTGGTGAGTAATTCAGTTTTTCCTGGGTCTCTGTCATGTATATGTTATTAAAATTTTGTGTTTTTCTCTTCTTAATCCATCTCATGTCAATTTAATTCTTAGACCAGCCAGAAGAACCCAGAAGGGTAGAGGAACATTACTTCCTCCCTGACGCTGGTCCTTTACAGTATGAATTTTCCAGCTGAGTGTAATCGCTGGCACCCCAATTCTCTCCCATTACATGTCAATATAGGTGGAGAGGAGAGAGAGAAACACGATGGAGAGATTTTCTATCTGGAAGAATACACTTTGGCCAGGAGATGATGGTGGTTTCCACAGCGTTACCCAGAGAAGCCCGAAGCTGATATCATACTTGAAGCCCCAACTGTCCATACAGTCAGTGCCGTTTACGGTGGTGCTGCACGGTCCTGCCGGCGTCGGCAAAACCACAGTGGCAAAACAGCTGATGCTGGACTGGACACAGGACGACCAGGCAAAGACCTCCAATTCCGCCTTCTATCTCAGCTGCAAGGACCTCAACCGCAAGGGGACGTGCACTTTTGCAGAGCTGATATCTGAGAACGGGCCGGATTTGCAGGATGCCATTCCAGGGATCCTCACCCAAGCACGGAAAATCCTGTTCATCATCGATGGCTTTGATGAGCTGCGAGTCCCCTCGGGGGCACTCATCCATGACATATGTGGCGACTGGAAGAAGCAGAAGCCAGTGCCCGTCCTCCTGGGGAGTTTGCTGAGGAGAAGAATGTTACCCAAGTCCACTTTAGTGATCACCAGTCGACCGGGGGCCCTGAGGGAGCTCCGGCTCTTGGTTGAACAGCCACTCTTCGTAGAAGTCGAGGGGTTCTGGGAGCTGGACAGGAAGGCATATTTCTTGAAACACTTTGAAGAGGAGACTCAAGCCCTGCGAGCCTTTGACTTGATGAGGAGGAACGCAGCCCTGTTCCACATGGGCTCCGCGCCTGCCGTGTGCTGGATTGTCTGCACGTGTCTGAAGCGGCAGATGGAGACGGGGGAAGACCCTGCCTCGACCTGCCAGACCACCACGTCCCTGTTCCTGCGTTTTCTCTGCAGCCAGTTCACAGCAGCTCGCAGCAGCCGCCCCAGTGATTGTCTCCAAGTTCCGGTGAAGTCTGTGTGCCTCTTGGCTGCTGAGGGCATATGGACACAGACATCTGTGTTTGATGGAGAAGACCTCAGGAGACTTGGGGTGAAGGAGTCTGCCCTCTGCCCTTTCCTGGACAAGAATATTCTCCAGAAGAGCAAAGACTGTGAGGGCTGCTACTCCTTCATCCACCTCAGCGTCCAGCAGTTTCTTGCTGCCATGTTCTATGTCTTGGAGCCAGAGGAGGAGGAGGAGGATGTGGGTGGCCACAGGTGCCACATTGGGGATATGCAGAAGCTGCTGTCCAAGGAAGGAAGACTAAAGAACCCCAGCCTGACCCAGGTGGGCTACTTCGTATTTGGCCTCTCCAACGAAGAAAGGGCCATGGAGCTGGAGACGACTTTCGGCTGTCTAGTATCGCTGGAGGTCAAGCAGCAGTTACTGAAATGCAGATCAGTGCCCCATGGGAAGAAGCCCTTCTCAACCATGGACACGAAGGAGATTTTCTATTGTCTTTATGAATCTCAGGAGGAGGAGCTTGTGGAGGATGCAATGGCCCCCGTCACGGAGATCTCTATCCACTTGACAAACACATTTGAAGTGATGCAGTCTTCTTTCTGCCTTAAACACTGTCAAAACTTGCAGAAAATTTCACTGCAGGTAGGAAGGAGGATATTCCTGGAGAATGATACCACGTTGAAATCAGATGCTCAGGTTGAGAGGTAAGAACACATTTTAAAAAATATATATATTTTTAACACTACTAGTTCTCCCATCTTCAGCGTCAGCCCACACTCTTTTAGGAAGAGGACAGAGTCCCTACTACTCCCTAAGGCTTGGGGTCAGAATTCTCTGGAATGTGTGGCTGAAATTTCTTTCTGCCAACTCACCATTAAAGTTGGGAAACATGATGTTCAGATTAGGAATGGGAGCTGTGGAACCTTACTTTGTTTTAGTATTATAGTTTTATAGTATACTACTATATATTATATATACTATAATACTATAGCATAGTATACTATAATACTATAGTATAATACTGCAGTATTATAGTATTATAGTTTCCGTGTGGCAAATGGGCTCAGGACACTCTAGACATTTCCTGTAACTTCTCTCCCTGCCAGTTCTTTCAAAAAATTTGTTTTAATACATAGCCACCATGCTGTACATTATATCCCAGGATTTAGTTATCTTATAACTGGGTGTTTGTACCTTTTGATCAGCTCACCACTTTTAAAATAAATAAATAAATAAGTAAATAAATTTATTTATTTATTTTTGGCTGCGTTGGGTCTTTGTTGCTGTGTGCGGGCTTTCTCTAGTTGTGGCGAGTGGGGGCTACTCTCTGTTGCAGTGCGCGGGCTTCTCATTGCGGTGGCTTCTCTTGTTGTGGCGCACGGGCTTAGTTGCTCCGTGGCACGTGGGATCTTCCCGGACCAGGGCTTGAACCCATGTCCCTTGCATTGGCAGGTGGATTCTTAACCACTGCTCCACCAGGGAAGTCTGTTACTTGTCTTTTCGATGATAGTCATTCTTACAGGTGTGAGGTGGTATCTCACTGTGGTTTTGATTTGTGTTTCCATGGTGATTAGTGATGTTGAATATTTTTCATGTCCCTGTTGTCCATTTGTATGTCATCTTTGGAAAAATGTCTATTCAGGTCCTCGGCCCACTTGTTACAATAGTTTTTCTTTTCTGTTGAGTTGAGTTGTATGAGTCCTTTATATATTTGAGATACTAACCCCTTATCAGACATACAGTATGCAGACATTTTCTCCCATTTAGTAGGTTCATGTTTATTTTGCTGGTGCTTTCCTTTGCTGTGCAGCCTACCAATTCTTGTTGCTTTTCCCGTACGTGCTTTTCATAGGTGCTCTTGTCGATGCCTTCCTCCTAGGTCACAGCACGACCATCACTCTCTTCATCTCTGGGCAGATCTCTGCTCTGTGTTCAGTTCAAACAAGAACCTGAACTTTCTGGATGTGAGGGAAAGCTTTCTGAGTCACTCCTCAGTGAGGATTCTTTGTGAGCAGATAACCCATGTCACCTGTCATCTCCAGAAAGTCGTGTAAGTAGCAGCTGATCTTGCAGTGGTGATCCCCAGGTGTTTTAAATGTGGGAGCAGTATTGGAATGCCCAACCAGGCTCTGACCAGCCAGGTGCTCAGAATGCAAAGAAATGAAATGGTTGCTATCCTTAAATGTGTCGAGTTGGAGAATCATATTATGTTGAGTCATTTTTATGAAATTTGGCCGGGAATTTGGATGTTCCCATACATCTGCTGTGGGGCGTATTCAAAACTCAGCCTATAGAAAATTTAGCCACATGCATGTTAGGAGAACTGGGTAGGAATTGGGGAAATATTCCAGAGAGGAAAGTTTCAAATATGTGAGTAAGAATGTGTTGATGAAGCAATGGTGCACTTATGACTAATGTGTGGGATGGGATTGAGAAATTAGTCTGAGTACAGTAGGTTGTGGCAGAAGCAACTTAAGACATGGGTCACCTGGGCAGGTGATTATTAGCACATCCTTTTAAACCAACACATGTTCTTTTTGATGGTAGCCATTCTGTCAGGTGAAGTGATATCTCATTGTGGTTTTGATGGGCATTTCCCCAATTAGTGATGCTGAGCATAATTTTCATGTGATTATCTGTTGGCTATCTGTATGTTTCCTTCTGAACAATGCCTGTTTAGATCCTCCACCCATTTTTAATTGGATTGTTTATTTTTTGATATTAATCTGTATGAGTTCTCTATTTGGGATATATCTCTCTTTGGGATATATTGTTTTGCAAATATCTTCTCCTATTCAGTAGATTGCCTTTTTGTTTTGTTGGTTTCCTTCACTTTGCAAAAGCTTTTCAGTTTGTAGTCCCATTTGTTTTCTGTTTTGGTTTCCTTGTCTGAATATACAGACACAAAGAAATATTTCTAAGAGCAACGTCAAGAGTACTGCGTGTGTTCTTCTTGGAGTTTTATGGTTTCAGATCTTCAGTTTAAATCTTTAATCCATTTTGAGTTTATTTTTGTATATGGTATGAGGAAATGGTCTGGTTTCATTCTTTTACATGTAGCTATCTAGTCCCCCAGTCCCCACAGGAAAAAAAAAAAAAAAGGAAAACACAGCACATATTCAGGGGATAAACTTTATAAGTTATGTTTAAAATTACACAGATACATTGAAACTTCCCCCAAACCAACATACCTTAGAAGGCTTAATTAAGCCACTGAAAAGGTTGTGTTATTTACTTGGACAAATTGCTATGCCAAACGTCAGCTGACTGTACCTGCTGATGTCAGGTGACATGTATCTGGTTCATCTCAGAATGCCATAGGACTTGTGTGTACAAGGCCACAAAAATCTAACATAGGTTGGTGCCAGCAAAGGTGGCAGTTTCTTCTGTATGACTGAAAAGTTTACATTGTTCTGGTTTTATAAGGTGTGCATGAAAGAATTAAAAAAGCTAGGAGGTACATTTAATTTTTTCCACTAAGAGTTTAGGACCCTTTAGGCAGGAGCTTTGAGCAGTAGCATCTCCCTTATTCTGGCTCTCTCTGTGCTGAAATTTAATTTTGAACTTCTTCTGAATGAGCCACAGGGAATGTTCATTATCTAAAAGTGAAGCATTGAGGGTTATAAGACCAAATGCCTGTTTATGGAGAGAAGTATTTCATAGTGTGTGTGTGTGGGTGAATTGCCAGGTTTGGAGGTACTAGATAAAAACAGATTAAGAGGACTTTTCTGGTGCCGCAGTGGTTAAGAATCTTCCTGCCAACGCAGGTGACATGGGTTCGATCCCTGGTCCAGGAAGATCCCACATGCCACAGAGCAACTAAGCCCGTGAGCCACAACTACTGAGCCCGCGGGCCTAGAGCCCATGCTCTGCAGCAAGAGAAGCCACCGCAGTGAGAAGCCCACACACCTCAATGAAGAGTAGCCCCGCTTGCCGCAACTAGAGAAAGCCTGTGCGCAGCAATGAAGACCCAACATAGCCATAAATAAATTAATTAATAATAAATAAATAAATAAATAAATAAATTTATATTAAAAAAACAGGTTAAGAAGCTCTAAAAACAAAAATGAAAATGAAGATCTGAAATAAGATTGTAGCGGAAGAGGCAGTAATCCAGGTGTTGTTTTTTTCCCCTCAAATTAGGGTGGATTAAGCATGCTTTAAAAAGAGGCCCTGACAAAAGGCCTTTCCCCAGTTATTTCCTACTATCTACACAGGAAAACTTATGAGCTAGCTTCATTATTGTATAACATGAGGTTGACAGAGTCTTATTCTCAAGAAGGTGGCACAGTTAGGTGCTGGGAAAATCTTTTTTAAACACTGAAATGTTTCTTGAAGCCCAGAGTTTGATTAGAGAAAATTATATTCCACTTAAGATTTATTCAAATCCCATTTAAAATCCTACAGTCATGCTAGATGACAGGAAAATTAAAAAAAAAATTTTTATTGTATAGTTGATTTACAATATTCTGTTAATTTCTTGTGTACAACCAAGTGATTCAGTTATACATATATATTTTTCATATTCTTTTCCATTATGGCTTATCACAGGATATTGAATATTGTTCCCTGTGCTGTACAGTAGGACCTTGTTGTTTATCTATCCTACATATAAATAGTTTGCATCTGCTCATCCCAAACTCCCAGTTCTTCCCTCTCCCACTGCCCCTCCTCCTTGACAACCACCAGGCTGTTCTCTATGTCTCTAAGTCTGTTTCTGTTTCGTAGATATGTTCGTTTGTGTCATATTTTGGATTCCACATATAAGTGGCATCATATGGTATTTGTCTTTCTCTGCTTTCTCTGCTTGGCTTATTTCACTTAATAATCTCTAGGTCCATCCATGTGGCTGCAAATGGCATTATTTCATTCTTTTTTATGGCTGAGTAGTATTCCATTGTATATATACCACAAGTTCTTTACCCATTCATCTGTCAATGGATATTTAGGTTGTTTCCATGTCTTGGCTATTGTAAATAGTGCTTCTATGAACATAAGGGTGCATGTATCTTTTTGAACTATAGTTTTGACTGGATATATGCCCAGGAGTGGGATTGCTGCATCATGTGGTAACTCCATTTTTAGATTTTTAAGGACCTTCCATACTGTTTTCCATAGTGGCTGCACCAATTTACATTCCCACCAACAGTGTAGGAGTGTTCCCTTTTCTCCACACCTCCTCCAGCATTTGTTATTTGTAGACTTTTTAATGATGGCCATTCTGACTGGTGTGAAGTGGTACCTCATTATAGCTTTGATTTGCATTTCTCTAATAATTAGCGATGATGAGCATCTTTTCATGTGCCTATTGGCCATCTGTATGTCTTTGCACAGATGTCTATTTAGGTTTTCTGTCCATTTTTCAATTGGGTTGTTTTTGATGTTGTTGTTCATTGAGTTGTTTGAGTTGTTTGTGTACTTTGGAAATTAAGCCTTTGTTGGTCGCATTGTTTGCAAATATTTTCTCCCATTCTGTAGGTTGTCTTTTCATTTTGTTTACGGTTTCCTTTGCTGTGCAAAAGCTTGTAAGTTTGATTAGGTCTCATTTGCTTATTTTTGCTTTAATTTCTATTGCCTTGGGAGACTGACCTAAGAAAATGTTGGTATGATTTATGTCAGTATGTTTTGCCTATGTTTTCTTCTAGGAGTTTTATGGTGTCATGTATTATGTTCATGTCTGTAACCCATTTTGAGTTTTTTTTGTGTATGGTGTGTGGGTGTGTTCTAACTTCATTGGTTTGCACTTAGCTGTCGAATTTTTCCAACACCATTTGCTGAAGAGACTTTTTCCCATTGTATAATTCTTGCCTCCTTTGTTGAAGATTGACCATAGGTATATGGGTTTATTTCTGGGCTCTCTATTCTGTTCCAATGATCTATATGTCTGGATTTTTTTTTAAACATCTTTATTGGAGTCTAATTGCTTTACAATGGTGTGTTGGTTTCTGCTTTACAACAAAGTGAATCAGTTATACATATACATATGTCCCCATATCTCTTCCCTCTTGCATCTCCCTCCTTCCCACCCTCCCTATCCCACCCCCCTAGGTGGTAACAAACCACCTAGCTGATCTCCCTGTGCCATGTGGCTGCTTCCCACTAGCTATCCACCCTACATTTGGTAGTGTATATATGTCCATGCCACTCTCTCACTTTTCACAGCTTACCCTTCCCCCTCCCCATATCCTCAAGTCCATTCTCTAGTAGGTCTGTGTCTTTATTCCCGTCCTACCCCTAGGCTCTTCATGACTTTTTTTTCTTAGATTCCATATATATGTGTTAGCATACGGTATTTGTTTTTCTCTTTCTGACTTACTTCACTCTGTATGACAGACTCCAGGTACATCCACCTCACTACAAATAACTCAATTTCATTTCTTTTTATGGCTGAGTAATATTCCATTGTATATATGTGCCGCATCTTCTTTATCCATTCGTCTGTCGATGGACACTTAGGTTGCTTCCATGTCCTGGCTATTGTAAACAGAGCTGCAATGAACATTTTGGTACATGACTCTTTTTGAATTATGGTTTTCTCAGGGTATATGCCCAGTAGTGGGTTTGCTGGGTCGTATGGTAGTTCTATTTGTAGTTTTTTAAGGAACCTCCAGGCGGTTCTCCATAGTGGCTGTATCAATTTACATTCCCACCAACAGTACAAGAGGGTTCCCTTTTCTCCACACCCTCTCCAGCATTTACTGTTTGTAGATTTTTTGATGATGGCCATTCTGACTGGTGTGAGATGATATCTCATTGTAGTTTTGATTTGCATTTCTCTAATGATTAATGATGTTGAGCATTCTTCCATGTGTTTGTTGGCAGTCTGTATATCTTCTTTGGAGGAATGTCTATTTAGGTCTTCTGCCCATGTTTGGATTGGGTTGCTTGTTTTTTTTGATATTGAGCTGCATGAGCTGCTTGTAAATTTTTGAGATTAATCCTTTGTCAGTTGCTTCATTTGCAAATATTTTCTCCCATTCTGAGGTTTGTCTTTTGGTCTTGTTTATGGTTTCCTTTGCTATGCAAAAGCTTTTATGTTTCATTAGGTCCCATTTGTTTATTTTTGTTTTTATTTCCATTTCTCTAGGAGGTGGGTCAAAAAGGATCTTGCTGTGATTTATGTCATAGAGTTGTTCTGCCTATGTTTTCCTCTAAGAGTTTTATAGTGTCTGGCCTTACATTTAGGTGTTTAATCCATTTTGAGTTTATTTTTGTGTATGGTGTTAGGGAGTGTTCTAATTTCATACTTTTACATGTACCTGTCCAGTTTTCCCAGTACCCCTTATTGAAGAGGCTGTCTTTTCTCCACTGTATATTCTTGCCTCCTTTATCAAAGATAAGGTGACCATATGTGTGTGGGTTTATCTCTGGGCTTTCTATCCTGTTCCATTGATCTATATTTCTGTTTTTGTGCCAGTAGCATACTGTCTTGATTACTGTAGCTTTGTAGTGTAGTCTGAAGTCAGGGAGCCTGATTCCTCCAGCTCCATTTTTCATTCTCAAGATTGCTTTGGCTATTTGGGGTCTTTTGTGTTTCCATACAAATTGTGAAATTTTTTGTTCTAGTTCTTTAAAAAATGCCAGTGGTAGTTTGATAGGGATTGCATTGAATCTGTAGATTGCTTTGGGTAGTAGAGTCATTTTCACAATGTTGATTCTTCCAATCCAAGAACATGGTATATCTCTCCATCTGTTTGTATCATCTTTAATTTCTTTCATCAGTGTCTTATAATTTTCTGCATACAGGTCTTTTGTCTCCTTAGGTAGGTTTATTCCTAGATATTTTATTCTTTTTGTTGCAGTGGTAAATGGGAGTGTTTTCTTAATTTCACTTTCAGATTTTTCATCATTAGTGTATAAGAATGCCAGAGATTTCTGTACATTAATTTTGTATCCTGCTACTTTACCAAATTCATTGATTAGCTCTAGTAGTTTTCTGGTAGTATCTTTAGGATTCTGTATGTATAGTATCATGTCATCTGCAAACAGTGACAGCTTTACTTCTTCTTTTCCGATTTGGATTCCTTTTATTTCTTTTTCTTCTCTGATTGCTGTTGCTAGAACTTCCAAAACTATGTTGAATAAGAGTGGTGAGAGTGGGCAACCTTGTCTTGTTCCTGATCTTAGTGGAAATGGTTTCAGTTTTTCACCATTGAGGACGATGTTGGCTGTGGGTTTGTCATATATGGCTTTTATTATGTTGAGGAAAGTTCCCTCTCTGCCTACTTTCTGGAAGGTTTTTATCATAAATGGGTGTTGAATTTTGTTGAAAGCTTTCTCTGCATCTATTGAGATGATCATATGGTTTTTCTCCTTCAATTTGTTAATATGGTGTATCATGTTGATTGATTTGCATATATTGAAGAATCCTTGCATTCCTGGAATAAACCCCACTTGATCATGGTGTATGATCCTTTTAATGTGCTGTTGGATTCTGTTTGCTAGTATTTTGTTGAGGATTTTTGCATCTATGTTCATCAGTGATATTGGCCTGTAGTTTTCTTTCTTTGTGTATATGTCTGTTTTTTGTGCCCCATACCATGCTATTTTGATTACTGTAGCTTTGTAGTATTGTCTGAAGTCTGGGAGGGTTATGCCTCCTGATTTTTCTTTTTCCTCAGGATTGCTCTGGCAATTCTGGGTCTTTTGTGGTTCTGCATAAATTTTAGGATTATTTGTTCTAATTCTGTGAAAAATGTCATGGATAATTTGATAGTGATCACATTGAATCTGTAGATTGCTTTGGGTAGTATGGCCAATTTAGCTATATTAATTCTTCAAATCCAAGAGCATGGGGTATCTTTCCATTTCTTTGAATCATCTTCAGTTTCCTTTATTAATGTTTTGTAGATCTCAGCATATATGTCTTTCACCTCCTTGGTGAGGTTTATTTCTAAGTATTTTACTTTTTAAATGTGATTTAAAAAGGGATTGTTTGTTTACACTTGTTTACATTTCATTGTTAGTGTAAAAAAATGCAACCGATTTCTGTATGTTAATCTTGTATCATGCTACCTTGCTGAATTTGTTGATCAGTTCTAGTAGTTTTTGTGTGGAGTCTTTAGGGTTTTTTTTATATATAGTATGTCATCCCCATGTAATGACAATTTTACCTCTTCCCTTCCAATTTGGATTCCTTTTATTTCTTTTTCTTGTCTGATTTCTGTGGCTAGGACTCCCCATACTATGTTGAATAGAAATGAGAGTGGGCATCCTATTCTTGTTTCAGATTTTAGTGGAAAGGCTTTCAGCTTTTCACCATTGAGTATTATATTGACTGTGGGTTTGTCATAAAGAGCTTTTATAATGTTGAGATGTTCCCTCTATACTCACTTTTGTAAGTTTTTATCATGAGTGGGTGTTGAATTTTATCAAATGCTTTTTCTGCATCTATTGAGATGATCATGTGTTTTTTGTCTTTTCTTTTGTTGATGTGGTGTATCACATTGATTTTGCATATGTTGAATGATCCTTGTGACCCTGGGATGAATTTAACTTGGTTGTGGTGTATGACCTTTTTTATGTGTTGTTGGATTTGGTTTGCTAATATTTTGAGAATGTTTGTATCCATATTCATCAAAGATATTGGCCTGTAATTTTCTTATTTTTGGTGGTGTCTTTGTCTGGTTTTGGTATCAGGGTGATTGTGGCTTCATAGAATGTCTTTGGGAGTGTTCCTTCCTCTTCATTCTTTTGGAAGAGTTTGAGAAGGATTGGTATAAGTTCTTCTTTGTTAGTTTGGTAGAATTCACCTGTGGAGCCACCTGGTCATGGATGTGTGTTTGTAGGGAGTTTTTAAAATTACAGATTCTATTTCACTTCTAGTGATCAGTTTCTTCAAATTATCTATTTCTTTTTGATTCAATTTTGGTGGGCTGTATGTTTCTAGAAACTTGTCCATTTCTTCTAGGTTATGAAATTTGTTGGCATATAATTGTTCATAGCATTCTCTTATGGTTTTTTGTATTTCTGCAGTATCACTTGTGATTCCTCATCTTTCATTTCTTTTGTTTATTTGGGTCTTCTCTTTTCTTCTTGGTAAGCCTGGCCAGAGGTTTGTCAATGTTGTTTAGTCCTTCAGAGAACCAGCTCTTGGTTTTATTGATTTTTTTTTCTATTTTTTAATCTCTATTTTATTTATTTCCTTTCTGATCTTTATTTCCTTCCTTCTGCTGATTTTAGGTTAGGTTTTGTTCTTTTTTCTAATTCTTTTAGGTGGTGGGTTAGGTTGTTTATTTTAGATTTTGCTTGTTTCTTGAAGGCCTGTATCACTATGAACTTCCCTCTAAGAACTGCTTTTGCTGCATCCCATAGATTTTGCAGGGTTGTTTTCATTGTCATTTGTCTCAGGTATTTTAAAATTTCTTCTTTGATTTCATCATTGACCAGTTGGTTTTTTTAGTAGCAACTTGTTTATTCTCCATGTAATTGTTTTTTCTTGTTTCTTTTTCTGTTGTTGATTTCTACTTTCATGCCGTTGTGGTCAGAAAAGATGCTTGAAATAATTTCTATACTCTTAAATATGTTGGCTTCTTTTGTGCCCTAGTATGTGGTCAATCCTAGAGACTGTTCCATGTGCACTTGAAAAGAATGTGTATTCTGTTTTGTTGGGGAGGGGGATGTAATGTCCTGAAAATATAAATTAAGTCTAACTCTTCTATTGTATCATTTAGGATCTCTGTTGCTTTATTGATTCTCTGTCTAGAAAATCTGTCCATTGATGTCACTGTGGTGTTAAAGTCTCCTACTGTTATTGTATTCCCGTCAATTTCTCCCTTTATGTCTGTTACTATTTGTTTTATGTATTTGGGCCCTCCTATGTTGGGTACATATATGTTGATGAGTATAATATCTTTTTCTTGTAATGATCCTTTTATCATTATATAGTATCCTTTATCTTTCTTTATAGCCTTTGTTTTTTTTGTTTTTTTTTTTTTGCTGTACGCGGGCCTCTCACTGTTGTGGCCTCTCCCGTTGCGGAGCACAGGCTCCGGACGCACAGGCTCAGCGGCCATGGCTCACGGGCCCAGCCGCTCCGCGGCATATGGGATCCTCCCAGACCGGGGCACGAACCCGTATCCCCTGCATCGGCAGGCGGACTCTCAACCACTGCGCCACCAGGGAGGCCCTAGCCTTTGTTTTAAAGTCTATTTTGTCTAAGTACTGCTACCCTTGCTTTCTTGTCATTTCTGTTTGCATGAAATATCTTTTTCCATCCCCTCACTTTGAATCAATGTATGTCCTTTGCCCTTAAGTAGGTCTCTTATAGGCAGCATATTGTAGGCTCTTGTTTTCATCCAATCTGCCACTCTGTGTTTTTTTTTTTAAAGGATAGTTATCTTTTTTTAAAAAATTTATTTTTGGCTGCGTTGGGTCTTTGTTGCTGCGTGTGGGCTTTGTCTGGTTGTGGCGAGTGGGGGCTACTCGTCCTTGCAGTGCGCGGGCTTCTCATTGCGGTGGCTTCTCTTGTTGCAGAGTGTGGGCTCTAGGCATGTGGGCTTCAGTAGTTGTGGCACGTGGGCTCAATAGTTGTGGCTCACGGGCTCTAGAGCACAGGCTCAGTAGTTGTGGTGCATGGGCTTAGTTGCTCCACGTCATGTGGGATGCCCCCAAACCAGGGCTTGAACCCATGTCCCCTGTATTGGCAGGCGAATTCTTAACCGCTGAGCCACCAGGGAAGCCCCCACTCTGTGTTTTTGATTGGAACATTTAGTCCCTTGACACTGAAGGTAATTATCGACAGATTTGTATTTATTGCCATTTTAAACCTTGTTTTCCCATTGATTTTGTTTTTCTTCTTTGTCCCTTCCTTTTTCTTTTTGTCTTTCCTTTTGTGGTTTGATTTTCTTTTGTATTATACTTGTGTTCTCTGTTTGGTTTTTCTGAAAAATATGGAATGCTTCATAAATTTGCTTGTCATCCTTGCACCAGGGTTATGCTAATCTTCTCTGTATCATTCTAATTTTAGTATATGTACTACTGAAGTGAACACCAAACAACTCTTTTTTTTTTTCTTTTTTTTTTGGCGGTACACGGTCCTCTCACTGTTGTGGCCTCTCCCGTTGCAGAGCACAGGCTCTGGACGCGCAGGCCCAGTGGCCATGGCTCACGGGCCCAGTCGCTCCACAGTGTCTGGGATCTTCCCGGAGTGGGGCACGAACCCATATCCCCACATTGGCAGGTGGACTCTCAACCACTGTGCCACCAGGGAAGCCCAACAACTCTTAATGGTACTTACTTTTATGGAGTCTGTAATTTATTTGCTAACTTATAAACCACAACTTACGGTAGCCTAAATGAAAACTGCTTTGTGGAAATGCAAATGACTACATGGGGATAAAGTAGGAAGTGATTTATTCTTACTGGAAAAAGTCAGGCATTGAGAGGAGGGAAAGTTGTATGTGAACTGAATGTTGAAAGAAATAAAGGTTAAAATACTGTCTGAGAGGAAGAAAATTTTCTCTATACTTCTAGGTCTGGCTGGTGTAAAAGTGAATTTGACATGAGACGGATTAACAGGAGAAAATCAAACATTTAATAGCATGTATACATGGGAGAGACCCAGAAAAATTGAGTAACTACCCCAATGGCTGAAATCTTCACATTAAATGCTACCTTCAACTAAAGATGATAGAGGATGTTGGGGGTAGTTGTTTGAGACTTCACAGGGTAGGAAGGCAATTCACACGGGGATGGAAAAGCAAATGTTTGCTAAACAAATGTTTTCTGGGTCTTGCAGAGACAATGGGACACAGAGTGCACTCTGATCTCTAAGAGTTGACCCTACCACACCTAGCCCATATTCTTTGCAGAGATCTATGGTGATAGCTCTATTCCTGTAACAGTCCCTCTATCTAAATTATTCATGAAGTTAGGGGAAAGGTCAAAGTCTCTTCCTGAGTATTTTCAGCCTTGATTGTTTTCAGTGTGAAATAATATTCACATCAAAGAGACATTTTGTAGGGGAGCAAAATGTGTCACCCCAATATAAAAAATAAAGATGGGGATATTTTCTCTGAAGATCAGCGTGAACAAAGACAAGGGTGTATCAAGCCCTTTGCCACCCGGTTCCATCTTCCTTCCCGTCACCATATGCTACACCTGTTAGTAGTGTGTCCCCCTCCATCCAGCTATCGCTCGGTGGACTCGTCCTTCGATTCAGCTTACCAGACCAGCTCCCCATCCCTGTCTTGACTTGTGACTTCTCATCCCACTATGTGCTCTCAGCACCAGCCATCTACAGCACTCAAGATGGAATGAATCCCTTCTTTTCATTTCCCCTAGGATTAAGAACGTCTCCCCTGCCGATGCTTATCGGGACTTCTGTCTGGCTTTCATTGGTAAGAAGACTCTGACACACCTGGTTCTGGAAGGCAGAGTCCACAGGGATGAGATGCTCTTGCTGCTGTTGTGTGAGATCCTGAAACATCCAAGGTGCAGTCTGCAGTATCTGAGGCAGGTCTCCTGTCGTTGCTGTTCTCAGCATGGAAAGGGTGCTGTGAGCTCTGTAAACAAGAAAGAAGAGGGTGGCCACTCTGATTGGGTACTATGTTACACAGGGGAACATATGCTCACATAGAATATGGATGGCATGTCAGCCTACAGTCTTTCCCCAGCCAGCTAGCCTTCTGCATTGAATAATGAGTCCTGAATGCAAGGAAACACTCAGAATTTTGTGTCATCTTCTAGCTTAGGGACATGGCGTCTCAGGTTGCATGTTACCTACCTGTTGTAATTCAGAGTAGCCATCAGCCTTAATTGGTCACTCAGTGATGCTGTAGAAACATCGAGTGTTCTGGTTCCTGGTTGCTCACTGGTTTGACAGATTCCCTTATCCTCAATGAGATCTCGTAATGAGTGCTCTGATTATCATCACCCATCGTTAGGGTACCATTCCACCCCCCTCTACTTAGTTGATTGGCAACGTGAGGTACTGGCTAGTGACACAGGTTTTTGGATTTGGGAACCTTGCTTTGACATTTATGACCTATATGATGTTGAGCTGTTCCCTCATCCATGAGATGGGGTTTTGAGGATTGAATGAAACATGGGATGAGAACTGCTTTGCATAGGCACCAGGCACCGATGGCAGCTCTTACCATGATGGATGATTTCCGATGGTGCTGTCTTTCATTAACTTAGAAAAAGCATCTATTACTCTGAAGTGTGTTTTTGTTTGTTTGTTTCTTTAGATTTTTATTCAAACAAGTAGAGTTGATGCAAAAGAGTCTTGAGAAATGTGGGTAGTGAAATAACAATTGAAAGTACATGTTTTAAGCATATTAAAAAAATCAGATTACAGGGCCTCCCTGGTGGCGCAGTGGTTGAGAGTCCGCCTGCCGATGCAGGGGATACGGGTTCGTGCCCCGGTCTGGGAGGATCCCATATGCCGTGGAGCGGCTGGGCCCGTGAGCCATGGCCGCTGGGCCTGCGCATCCGGAGCCTGTGCTCCGCAACGGGAGAGGCCACAACAGTGAGAGGCCCGCATACCGCAAAAAAAAAAAAAAAAAAAAAAAAAAAAATCAGATTACAGACTTAGATTTAGTGTTTGTGTGTTTTATAAAATCTCAAATTTGTAGAAAACATTCGTTTTGAAATTCTTGAGGAAATTATACTTCATAATTTATGGCAAAGATGTTTACTAGTTGACATAGTATAAAAGTAAATGTTTACTCTGAAGTTGTGATAAATGACATTTCTAAGTGGATATACCGAAGCTCCAGAATGACAAATGGCTGGTGCAGAATCTCCTGTTTTTTGCTTATTAATTTGAGACACTTTACATTCTACCTTGTATTCAAATTACATAAATTTATAATGTCCTTATTATAGGTTAAGCTTTGAGAGAAGAAAGGTACTGATTTTAAGAATCCAGTTTTGCTTATGACATACATTCTAATAGGTAGAGTATATGGATTGATTATATCCTTTATTTGCATGGCAAAGTATCATCTGTCTCCAAAGAACAGATGAAGGGAAAAAAGAATATTAAAAAGTTTAACAGGGCTTCCCTGGTGGCGCAGTGGTTGAGAATCTGCCTGCCAATGCAGGGGACATGGGTTTGAGCCCTGGTCTGGGAAGACCCCACATGCTGCGGAGCAACTAGGCCCGTGAGCCACAATTACTGAGCCTACGCGTCTGGAGCCTGTGCTCCGCAACAAGAGAGGCCGTGATAGTGAGAGGCCCGCGCACTGCGATGAAGAGTGCCCCCCACTTGCCGCAACTAGAGAAAGCCCTCGCACAGAAACGAAGACCCAACACAGCCATAAATAAATAAAAATTAAATAAAAATTTTAAAAAAAGTTTAACTAACTTGTGAATATTTTGAACATTAGGGGCAGAGCCATTATTCAAACAAGCTTGTCCTGGAGTCCTGTACTCATTTGTGTCTACAAGAGCAGCTGAGTTTCCGACCCAGTATAATGGATTGCCTCAATGTTCTCTAAAATAGCTGCACCACATTCATATTTCCATCAGCAGAAGGAGTTTGTAGTTATTCTTGTTCTTGCAACACAAACTCAAACTTTGGACATGGCTGCCTGAGTGTCAAATTGTATCTCCTTGTTTTAATTAGCATATTCCCTAATAACTTATGAAATTGAACTTTTTGAGTTTCAGGCATCGATTTTTTTTTGATGTGGACCATTTTAAAAGTCTTTATTGAATTTGTTACAATATTGCTTCTGTTTTATGTTTTGGTTTTTTGGCCCCGAGGCATGTGGGATCTTAGCTCCCCGACCAGGGATCGAACCCGCACCATCTGCATTGGAAGGCAAAGTCTTAACCAGTGGACCACCATGGAAGTCCCCAGGCATCAAAATTTTTTTTTCAATAGAATCACATTTAAATTTAAGTGGGATTGGGATTGACTCAGTTCAGGGAAAGTGATATAAAAAGTGGGGTTTGAGAAATAGCAGGCCATGTTGGTGAAACTTTACACAGAATTGTATTACTGATTTTTTTTCTCCTCTTAGAGATGAGGCTGGATGATGATCAGATGGCCACAGAGATACTTGAAGAAGCAAAGGAGATCAGTTCTCTAGTAGTTCAGGCCAGGGTTTGACGCAGGTTGGAGTAGAATGACATGAGAATCCAGGATACGGTCTCCAAGCATAATTAGCTGACAGGGTCTCTTTGTCCTCCCAGAAGAATGACTTTCCCCCATTTATCCCGCAGGTTGGGTTCTTGTTCTGACACCCCTCAGCAGTGGGCTGATTTCTCCTCGGCCCTCAAAATCAACAAGTCCCTGAAGTGCCTGGATCTCACAGCCAGTGAGTTTCCAGATGAGGGTGTCAAGTTGCTATGTTCGACTCTGAGACACCCACTGTGTTTCCTGCAGAAATTGTCGTAAGTCTCTCCTCTCTTCCCATGGGACATCTTCATTTTAGGTCTGGGGCCACATAGAGAAGAGCACTGGTAAGACCACACTTACAGGGCAAACCCTATGGGACCTCTTACAGATGGAGACCCTGGTACCCATTTTGGTCCCAGGTGGACGATGCATGCATTTTTGCTTGCCCTTCTCTCATTTCTGGTCCTTCAGGCTTTGATCACTAGCACAGGATAGAGAGGGTGGGGACTTGCATTAAGGGCTGTCAGCTGGGAAGTTTGGCCTTTGGAAATGTCTTACCACTTACGTGGTGCTTTTGCAGGTTGGAAAACTGTCACCTTACAGAAGCCTGTTGCGAGGAGCTGTCTTCTGCTTTGATTGTCAACCAGAGGCTGACCCACCTGTGCTTGGCCAAAAACAACCTTGGCGTTGGCGGGGTGAAAATTCTGTGTGAGGGCTTGAGTTACCCCGAGTGTCAACTACAGACCTTGGTGTAAGTCCCTGCTGGCGTGTGTGTGCATGTGTGTGTATTGTATGTACATTCACACACCTGGATTCAAGTAGGACAGAAACAGAGTACTTAATAATTCCACTTGAATGAAACCAGCAAGATCCTGGTGGAAAGTAGGGAAAGAACAGTTAGAAACAGATTTTCACGTTTGCATGTCTTTTAAGAGTAAGGTTGACCTTCCAGCCTCTTCCTATTCTGAGAATTTGAGATAAGCAGCTGGTTCTCAGGTCCGATATTCTGTGTATATTCTGAAAATCCACATGACATCTTTCAGCAAATGGGAGTGGATTGAATTATATAGTAGGTTTCAAGACTGGAAAGGAAACCAGGTATTCAATTTATAGTGGCAGAGAGAGAAAAGGAGAAGGTCATATTTCTACTTCAACGGTATTCATTAGAAGAATATAAAATTTTCCATATGATGTCACTACATAGACGGCTCTGTTTTACAGAGTTGATTTAGGCATCTAAACAACAACAAACATCTGATGCTTATAAGCACTTACTGTGTATCAGGTACTCTACTAAATTTTGAGACTTTTTAGTCCTTACAACCACAAGCAATAGTTACCTTTCTTTCAATTTTGCCAATTAGCTAATTAGAAAACCAGAGTTTAACCACTTAGTTTGCCTATGGTCACATCTGTGTAGTGGGTATGAATCCCCCTCTATAAACTGAGGTATCAGTGATCATTACCTTAAATACATAAAGGCAATGTTTGACCAAACCTCCAGTTTGTAGGCTGTCAAACCTTAATTTTAGATTTTGTTTTAGCTCCTCTCCCCAAGCTCCCTAGATTCAAGTTTTTTTTTTTTTTTTTTTTTTTTTTTTGCGGTACGCAGGCCTCTCACTGTTGTGGCCTCTCCTGTTGTGGAGCACAGGCTCCGGACACGCAGGCTCAGCGGCCATGGCTCACGGGCCCAGCTGCTCCACAGCATGTGGGATATTCCCGGACCGGGGCATGAACCCGTGTCCCCTGCATCGGCAGGCGGACTCTCAACCACTGCGCCACCAGGGAAGCCCTCAAGTATGGTTTTAAGGTGTCACATCATACAAAGCATGACATCTTTTGGTCCAGTTATCATCCACCCGCCCTTTGTCATGTCACTTCAGGCTCTACAGCCTCTGTCGCTGTTATGCCGTACTTGGGGCACAAGGCTTTTTAGGGATGATTGCAGGTCCACCTGCCTAACTGTACCATGGGAATATCCTTCTCTGTGGTCAGGAGGATTTGTAGGAGTCTAAGCTTGGAGGAGTCTGCAGTGTTTAAATTAGAGACATAGCCACTCATATCAGGAATGTTGTACTTTTGATATATAACCACAGTTATGCTGGGACAATTAAATACAGGACTTGAAATAAAACATAAGACAGGGAGAATGGAATCCCAGTGACCTAACCGTGCAGAAAATAAGTGAGGCCTCAGATTCAGTCTCAGGTCTGTCTGAATCCAGAGCCCTTCACCTGTGTGATATGCTACCGTGCTAGGAAAACCTGTATCTTAGGAGATGCGTGTCTCTTTCTCCATAATAAAAGGTGGCAAACAGAGGCCAGTTTAACACTCTACCATCTAGGCAGGGTAGACATAATGTAATCATCATTCCATGTGTTTTATGTTTTTATGTAGCCTACCTGAAAGCATATGGCTCAAGGTAGCACATAAGTGATGCTGGAAGTAACAGCCATTTCACAGGATGTGTGTCACAGGGATAATAGGCGTCTCTTCATATGACTATAATTGTAGGTTGCGTCATTGCAACATAAACAGACATGGCTGCAAATACATCTCAAAGCTTCTCCAAGGAGACTCCAGCCTAACAGACTTGGACCTGGGTTTCAACCCCATAGCCACTGGATTGTGCTTTCTCTCTGAAGCTTTGAAGAAACCAAATTGTAACCTGAAATGTCTAGGGTAAGTTGCTTTCTTCATTTTAAAGATGTTTTGGAAATATTTAATCTTTCAGAGATTTTGGAATACAAACTGCAGTAGTGTCACTCTTCGTCCAAACCCCGGCAGAAATTGAATACAGGTAACTGGGTGTTTACAAAGTTGGTCAGAGGGCCAGAGGGAGTGGTTTTAAGTGGGAATAGCCTCCAGTGAAGTAGACTTCAGGATCACACTGCTTCTGGTGGGATCCAGTGATCAGGACACAGTGGACCTACCCTAGTTCAATACCCAGGGAACTGTAGATGGATACTACCCTCAGGATATGCAGTGTCCCCAACAGGATGGCGAGCTTTGAATCACTTCTCTCTTCCAAGTCTGTCAAAGGTATCTCATTGATGCAACCTACTTTGCAACCAGAAGCCTAGTGGAAAGAGAATCTGGGTTATATAAATGTAAAGACTTCCTCAGCCTTGAACAGAGAGCACACTAGGATATACTGTGGTTTTGTTTAGTGTCCTGGCATCTTGGCTGTACCTGGGGAACTTAAAATTCTTGATGGCCATGCTTCCCCCAGATGAACTCAATCTTGGAGGAGGTGGAGCCAGGTATCAGAATTTTTAAGGATATTCTGGTTGATGCTAATACTCAGTCAAGTCTGAGCTCCTCTGAAGTAGAAGTTGGAGAGGAAAATCCATGGTATCCACAGATGGGAATTCATCTCTCTGGATCACTGAACACGAGCCCAGCACTGTAGCAAAGGCATTGAACAGGGGCTTTGACATCAGAAGTTGGTTCATATCCCATCTGATATTAATTAGCTGTGACTTAGGACACTTAACTCTTCCCTTACAGGATGGACAAGTCTTCTCTATGACCCGTCCTGGTCACAGCACAATTAATGCATTTGGTGAATTACTTTGTAAACTCATCAGCCTCATTGTACACATTTTTTTTTTTTGTGGTACACGGACCTCTCACCGTTGTGGCCTCTCCCGTTGCGGAGCACAGGCTCCGGACGCGCAGGCTCAGCGGCCATGGCTCACGGGCCCAGCGGCTCCGCGGCATGTGGGATATTCCCGGACCGGGGCACGAACCCGTGTCCCCTGCATCGGCAGGCGGACTCCCAACCACTGCGCCACCAGGGAAGCCCTCATTGTACACATTTTTATATAACAAGCATGTGAATCCATATTTGCTACCAAGTCTCAGACCATTGTGCATGAGGGACCCCCTTCCTGTCTGTCGAACTTCATCTCATGCTTTTCTCTGCACCTTGGTGTACATCACTCAACTAGCTTCTCGGTTCCCAGAACCCACCCAGTTCTTTCTCCCACCGCAAGGTTTTTGTCCTTAGTGTTTTAAAAAAAATTTTTATTGAATATAGTTGACTTACAATCTTGTGTTTCAGGTGTACAGCAAAGTGATTCAGTTTTTTATATATATTCTTTTTTGGATTCTTTTCCATTGTAGGTTATTATAAGATGCTGAGTATACTTCCCTGTGCTATACAGTAGATCCTTGTGTGTTATCTATATTATACATAGTACCATGTATATTTTAATCCTCAACTCGTAATTTATCCCTCCACCCACCTTTCCCCTTTGGTAACCATAAATTTGTTTTCTATGTCTGAGTCTATTTCTGTTTTGTAAATAAGTTCATTTGTATTTCGTGGGTTTTTCTTTTTCTTTTTCTTTTTTTTTTTGACTAGAGCGTACAGACCCTGGAGTTTGCAGGGTTGTCTGCCAATACTCCTCACCTTAGTTATTTTGGGGGAGAACAAACTAGTTTTGATAGTTCAGAGGTCTTCTGACTATCCTATTGCAGCATGATCTGTTCTCTATAACAAATAATAAATAGACTCTAGTATTGTCCTGCCCAATCACCAGAACTATACTTTTTTTTTTTTTTCTTTGTGGTACGCGGGCCTCTCACTGTTGTGGCCTCTCCCGTTGTGGAGCACAGGCTCTGGACGCGCAGGCTCAGCAGCCATGGCTCACGGGGCCAGCCGCTCCGTGGCATGTGGGATCTTCCCAGACCAGGGCACGAACCCGTGTCCCCTGCATCAGCAGGCGGACTCTCAACCACTGTGCCATCAGGGAAGCCCTACATTTTTTAAACACTTATTTTTATGGAGGGGGAAATTCACACGACGTAAATGAACCACTGTACACTCAGTAAACAACTCAGTGGCACTGAATATATTTGTGTAACCATGCCACTGTCCAGTTCTAGAACTTTGTCATCATCCCCAATGGAGAACTCTATTCCCACGAAGCAGTCACTGTCCATTCCCTTCCACTCCTGGCAACCACAAATGTGTTTTCTGTTCTGAAGATTGACTTATTCTGTATATTTCATATGTGGCTTTTTGTGTCGGGCTTCTTTCCGCTAGCATAATATTTTCAAGGTTTATCCACATTGTAGCAGGTGTAAGCATGTCATTCCTTATATGGCTAAGTAATATCCCCTTGTATGGATATACCATATTTTGTTCATCCGTTTACTTGTTACTTTTATTTGGAGAGAAATTGAATCTATTTTCTGTATCTCCAGTGGCTACCATAGTTCCTGGGGCAGCACAAGGATGGTTAGAGACTCCGCATGTAGATAGATAGGCAGGTGGCGCAGTGGTCAAGGGCATGTGGCTGAGGGGTCATTCTGGCTTGAGTGGGCTAACTAGGGTATATATAAGCTGGCATGAGCTGTATCTACCCCAAAGAGTGTCTCCCTCTGTCCTCCACTGGCAAAGACATCTTTTAGTCTAGAAGGAGCTCTGGGAAAAGGAGATAAGGAATGGAGGCTGTGGTAACATAATGCATTACTAGCTTAAATAACTCAACTTGCTGTAACGTCTAAGAGAATACAATCCTATTCTGTTCACTGACTCTCAGGCTTCTGCTCTTTTGTTCCTTTCGTCATTTCACACCTCACATTCAAACTATCTTGAGGCACCTCTTTCCAGATACCTACAAGATGACCATCTACCACCCCACCACCTATACCACTAATGCTTCATCTGGGTTACCAGCGGTCATAAGGATTTTTAAATTATTTACTGGAGTATAGTTGAGTTACAATGTTGTGTTAGTGTCAGGTGTACAGCAAAGTGAGTCAGTTACACATATACCTATATCGACTCCTTCTTAGATTCTCTTCCCATATAGGTCATTACAGAGTATTGAATAGAATTCCCTGTGCTATTCAGTAGGTTCTTATTAGTTATCTGTTTTATATATAGTGGGGCGTATGTGTCAATCCCAATCTCCCAATTTATCCCTCCCCGACACCTTTCCCCTCTGGTAACCACAAGTTTATTTTCTACATCTGTGACTCAATTTCTGTTTTGTAAATAGGTTCATTTGTACCATTTCTTTAGAGTCCACGTATAAGCGATATCATATAAAGACATTTGTCTCTGTCTGTCTGACTGACTTCACTCAGTATGTCATCTGGATTTATTGCATTATCTCTGAATGTAGTCTGCACGCCTCAGTTCTTGATTTCCCAGCATTGGTTCTCAACGCATCACCCCCGAGGTGTCTTTCAACTTGCAAGGCAGGCCATAGCACTTGTCTTTCAAAAAACTCAAAAGCTCCTCGTATCACTGTGGATAAAATCTGAAGGTTTTATAATAGCCTACAAGGTTCTCCGGGATTCCATAAATAGTTAGGAGCCACTCTTTCTACTTTCCTGCTAGCTTGGCGTTTCAGCTACCCTGGCTTCCTTCCCCCAGATATCATACTGGTTCACTCTGTATTTTACTTTTTCCCCCTCACATCATCTTTGCAATGTGGAATTCACTGACCATCACAAATCTCCTTAATCCTTCTCTGTCCTATTCATCCTAATCCTGTTTATTTTGTTCTGATACTGTTATCCCGTCTTCAATACAGCGTGTCCTGATGTCACTAAAATAAGCTCCATGAAGAAAATAATTTTCATTTCGTGGCTGCTAGGTCCTCAGCAAATAAGCGTATGCCCGGCAACATGGTAGATTCTCCATAAGAACTCGCTTAAATGAGTGGGTTTCTGTACTTTCTCAACAGGCTCTGGGGCTGTTCCATCAGCCCTTTCAGTTGCCAGGATCTTGCCTCTGCTCTTATTAGCAACCAGAGCCTGGAAACTCTAGACCTGGGCCAGAACATCTTGGGGCAGAGTGGAATAATGGTGCTCCTTGAGGCTTTAAAACAGAAGAATGGCCCCCTAAAGACACTCAGGTTGAAGATAGAGAAATCTACCATGGAAATCCAGAAGCTGTTGAAGGATGTGAAAGAAAGCAATCCACAATTGACGATTGAATGCAATAATGCCAGACCAACCAGGTCCTTATGTTGTAACTTCCTTTCCTGAAGGAAGATAACTGTCTTGCATGTCCCCAAAGGGGGCCGTCTGATATCTCTAAGACATCTCATTAATGAAGATCAGAACGTCCAATGTTAATTACTGGATCAAAATGTAGAATTGAGCACTGGTTTTTCACTCTCTGGTTTCTGGTAAATTCCGCACAAGTCACATACCCACTTGATGTTAAAATGTTTTCTCTCACAAGGATAATAAAAAGCAAAGCACGTTGTTTGATGCTGTACTTATTAATATGCCCAACAGCTAACTTAGGGTAAGCTTTATACTTGGCTTACTGAGTCTAGGAAAAAATATTACAACGTTCATAGACGATTACGTGGGTTTCTTCTGTTTTTCTGCCCTCGTGCAGGTATTTCGTGGCCTAATATAATAGTTGCCCGATGAGCCTACATGATCAGTGTGGCTTGTGGTTTTCTTAATCAGTTTTATGATATTCTAATCCAGGAGTTGGTAAGCTTTCTCTGTAAAGGGCCAGCTAGCTAATACTGGGTTGGCCAAAAAGTTCATGTGGGTCTTTCCATAAGATGTTATGGAAAAACCCAAACAAACTTTTTGGGCTAACCCAGTATTTTGGGTTTTGCAGGCTCTATGGTCTGTCATAACTACTTATCTCTGCCATTATAGTGTGAAACAGCCAAAGACAACACGTAAGTGAGTGGACGGGGCTGCATTCCAATGAAACTTTACAAAAACAGGCAACAGGCCAGATTTGGCCCATGTGTTATGGTTTGCCAATTCCTGTTCTGAACTGTCCTGTTACTGAGAAGCATACATCTGACCACATCACTCTTCTCTTTAAATGTTCAGTGATTCTGTGTGTATGTAATCCATACCTGTTGCTGGTAACTCGTAGAAAAGGCTGGAAAGCCAGTTCAGAACTTTAAAAAATAAAGTCACCGTTTGGTGCTAATTTCTAGGCGCTGACAAAAGTGAGTAATTGCTCCTTCCTTAATTTTTCCACCAAACTTAAGAGGTAGGTGATAAGACTACCTTAAGTAATCTTATACTGATACGGGAGTCTTTATCGATAGGGGACATTATCATAAAGTCCCAGTTACAGAAACAGTGGCCTATAGTTAGTGATTTAGGTTGAAAGCTTAAACGACACAATTTGTTTTGGATTTAGGATAACGTTTTCAGTGAACTTTTCTCCCCGACAGTTTTCACCTAATAACTATAACAACCCCAGATTTCACATTTTTAGGTGAGATGAAATGTATTTTTAAAACTGTATTCTTGGGACTTCCCTGGTGGCACAGTGGTTAAGACCGCCTGCCAATGCAGGGGACACGGGTTCGAGCCCTGATGCCGTGGAGCAGCTAAGCCATGTGCCACAACTACTGAGCCTTTGCTCTACAGCTGGTGAGCCACAACTACGGAGTTGGCATGCCACAACTACTGAAGCCCATGCACCTAGAGCCCGTGCTCCACAATAAAAGAAGGTACTGCAGTGAGAAGCCCACACACTGCAACAAAGAGTAGCCCCTGCTCGCCGCAACTAAAGAAAGCCTGTGCGCAGCAACGAAGACCAAACGCAGCCGGGGGGAAAAAAAACTTGAATAATTTAGCTGGTATACACTTGAAAGCTAACAGGTGTTATCCCTCAACATTTTGAAGATATTATTGCATAGGTTTTAGCCTTCGTTGTTGCTGTTGGAATATCTGCTCTTGGTCAAATTGGCATTTCTTTGTAGCATTTCTCTGTAGTCAATCACCCCTTTATTCTGGCTGTGAGATGTTCTCTTCGATTTGTCTTTGAGTACTGACATGTTTAAGTATGGATATTCTTTTTATTTCCTATTTTTTATTTTCTTTTATGCTAGGGATTCAGAACTCTGGGAAAAATTTGGCTTTTATCTCTTTATATATTGTCTCCCATTTCCTATGTCTCATTTTACCTTTCATATCCCTTTCACATTGTTCCTTCTGTGCCATATTTTTTGTGAGTTAAACATCACATTAGTTCTTTCAACCCATCAACTAGAAGATAAAGACCACGAGTTAACATAGATCTATGAACTCAAGTATGGAGGTAGTGTGGCTTACCTTAGTTGCTCGTTGATCCCAGGAAGGACCCAATTTCATTCTCTGTTTTGCATTGCCATCCTTAGCAGGCCCTTATTAAGATAAATCTGCTCAAACACTCAAGGCTGCTGTGGTATTTGGGGTGACACTCAGCTGATACTAACTTAAATCAGGCTTTTGGATACCAGTGTTTAGTGGGACATGGTTAGGCAAGGATTTCAAAGGAATAGATGATGGAGGAATTGAGTATGGGTCAGAAGGAGTGATCACGGTGTTAGAGGTGAGGCTGAGGGAGTCAAAATTCAGCGTTCTCCTTGAGTACAAAGCTCTTGGGTAGGATTTCTGTTTTTTAAAAAAGATACAGGGACTTCCCTGGTGGTGCAGCAGTTAAGACTGCGCTCCCAATGCGGGGGGTTGGGGTTCAATCCCTGGTCAGGGAACTAGATCCTGCAACTAAGAAATCCGCATGCCGCAACTAAGGAACGGGTGAGCCGCAACTAAGGAGCTCGCCTGCTGCAATGAAGACCCAGCACAACCAAAATAAATAAATAAATATTAAACAAAAGATACAAATATAGTCGAGAGAGGTTGTGATTGACAGTGTCTGGGCCAGACCCTCCCAGAATTTTAAATACATCTGATTGACAATCTGCAGCAGTTCATTCCCCCCTGCCCCCCAAAGATCATGTTATTTTATCTATTTATAAAGAAGGAACAGGGAGAGGACTCGCTGCCCCTATGTGACATGGCCTCTAAGAAGCAGACTAAGACTTGAAAACAAAACTCTTCAGATTGTAAAGCCTGTGGCTTGTCTTATAGCTCACTTTGTGCAGAATTTTTTTTTCTTTTTTTTGCGGTACGCGGGCCTCTCACTGCTGTAGCCTCTCCCGTTGCGGAGCACAGGCTCCGGACGTGCAGGCTCAGCGGCCATGGCTCACGGGCCCAGCCGCTCCGCGGCGTGTGGGATCTTCCCGGACCGGGGCACGAACCTGTGTCCCCTGCATCGGCAGGCGGACTCTCAACCACTGCGCCACCAGGGAAGCCCTGCAGGTATTTTTATTGATACCACTAGGGGGGGCGCTCCTGGCATTCAATGGGTAGAGACCAGGGATGTTGCTAAACATCCTGCAATGCACAGGACAGCCCCGGCCACAACAAAACATGACCCCACCCACAGTTTCAGTAGTGTTGAAATCGAGAAGGTCTACAGTCTGCCCAGTCATTGCTGTGGAATAAGACAGTGGTCTTCCACTGAGCATGATTTTGCCCCCAATCTGGCAATGTCTGGAGACTTTTAAAAAATCATGGCATGATACACATCACATCAATGTTACAGCATTTTCATCGTCTTCAAGTATACAATTCAGTAGCATTCAGTATATTCACAACATTGTGCCACCATCACCACCATCTAGTTCCAGGGCTTTTTCATCACCCCAAAAGAAAACCCTGTACCCATTCATCTACTTTGTCTACGGATTTGACTATTCTGGATTTTTCTGGGTCACAACCGGCTGTGCTACTGGCTTCTAGTGGGCAGAGGCCAAGGGTGCTGCTAAACAGCCTGCAGTGCACACACAACGCTCGTCACCCCGAGGATGAAAACCCACTGCAGATGGACAGCGTGTGATGTCTTCAGGATATTGCACCCTGCCACGGGTCCCCAGCTGGGTAAAGTAAAGACCTGGGGGGGTAGTGTCTCTTCCTTCGAGAGAGCAGGTGTTAGAAACCTCAGCCTTGTGGTGTCAGGAGGGTGTCCTTCAGCATCCCAGCCTCCGTCCCTTCATGGCTCAGCTCTGCTGGGGCCAGAGGGCTTGAATGGTTGCAGAATCATGGCTTGTGTGCTCACCATCCTGCTGAGCCTTGGTGAGTCCCAGAGAGAAGGTGGGGGACACTTATTACTAGATGTGGAGACGAACTCTTGGCTTTGGGGTTGGTCTCACCAGGGCTCTCTTCCGGGACGTGCGTATGAGCCAGGAGACCCAGGCATGGGAAGGCGAGTCCTTCCCCCAGGGGGATACTTATCTAACCTCTTGTGGGTTTTTTTAGCAGTCAGAACACACACAACATTTCTCATTTTCGCTCTTACATAGGTGTAGTTTTTGGTACCCCAAATCATTACAATAGTAACATCAAGTATCACTGATCACGGATAATAATAATAAGACTAAAGCATAATAATAATTAAAAAGTTTGAATTAAGGCAAATATGACCAAAATGTGACACAGAGAAAGTGAGCAAATACTGTTGTAAAAATGGCACTGGTAGACCTGCTCGACCGAGTTGCCACAAACCTTTAATTTGTAAAAAAAAAAAAAAAAAAGAAAACCTGCAAAGCATAATCAAGGTATGCCTGTATTTCAGTAGTTCATTCTTTTTTATTGCTGAGTTCACTCTGTTTACTCTTTTTTTTTTAAGATTTTTTTTTGTTTTGGTGTGGGCCATTTTTAAAGTCTTTATTGCATTTGGTATAATATTGCTTTTGTTTATGTTTTGGTTTTTTGGCTGCAAGGCATGTGGGGTCTTAGCTCCCTTACCAGGGATCGAACCCACACCCCCTGCAATGGAAGGCAAAGTCTTAACCACTGGACCGCCAGAGACGTCCCACACTCTCTCTGTTTATTCTTTCACATTATGCTGTAGAGACAAGCAAAACTCATTCTCCTGCTGATGGACTTTGGGCCGTTTCCATTACCTGTTGATTTAGAGCTGTGTTGTGAGGCACCTCGGAGGTATGCAAGGTCCACTCGGGATTAGCTGCTAAAGTAGAGGTCAAAACCGCTGTGTTACACCTCACTGGGGAAGAGTTGCTTAGCTTTCCAGGGGCTGGGATTCTCTTGGCATTTTTGCCCTTGGTGCAGCATCAGCGTTAAAGGAGAGGCAACCAAGGTTAAGTCAGAAACCAGTAAACCAGAGGCAGTCACAGCTGCCTGATGACTGGCTAATGGGAACCTCAGCTTCCTCTGGAGTTCAGGTAACGCTAAACGCTAAACAAGTAACGCTCTTGTTTTGCACGAGGCGGTTGTGAAAGACAGATTTGGGGTTATAACGTCACTTCTATAAAAGGCTCAGTAAGAAGGACGGCAAGGAGAGCTGAATCCAGGGAGACTCGGGGCTTGATCCTTCTCTCCACGATTACTTGCCAGACCTTCTCTTTCAGCAGTTCCGACTCCTGGATTCCGAACAAGAGATCTGCGATCGCCAAGTGTCTGGGTCCTCCAGAAGTGGAACATTCCATCATGGTCCGGGGGCGAGGGGTGGGGAAACCTTCACACTTAAGGTAGAGAGAAACCTCCAGTGTCCAGAGCACAGACCCAACGCACATCTAAGAGATGGATCCAGATAGAGCGGGGAAATACCATTCTTTCTATGGAGGCAGAGGACCCTGATCAGAGCTCAGTGACCCAATGGAACAGTTGATGACGGGTGAGTGAAACTCACACGGACGTTTAGGTCAGGGCTGGGCTGGGATCTGTTGTCTCCAGCAGATCCACTGCCTGATATCCCATCCTAAATCTCAATCCATTTGGGTTGCATTCAGACTTTTCACTCAGAGCACGCCCAGCTCCTGTTCTGGGACCCAGGCTAGACTCCGGGATCTCTCTCCAGCCCAGTAGTTCTCAAATGGGGGTGGTTCTTCTCTCTCCTCACCCCCACGTCAAGAGACATTTGGGGCTGTTACAACTCGGGGAGGTGGGTAGAGTCCAGAGATGCTACTAAACATTCTGCGGTGCACGCTACGGCACCCTCCCACACTCCGTACAGCAAAGAATTATCTAGCCCCGAAAGTCAACAGTGCCAAGGTTGAGAAACCCTGGTTTACAAGATTCTTGCCCCCAAAATAACGACCATCTTTGACCACTCAATTTGGGGAAAAAGGCAGGGTTCCAAGTCTGGGGCAATTCTGCAAACTCCGCTTAGGGTAAGGCACCCCTCTTTTTAGGGGACTGGCAGCAGGTCCCATGTCAGTGAGAAGAGAGGAAGCAAAGCTGGAGAAGATAAATAGACTGAGATATTTTACAAAGAAAAAGATTAACCAAGAAGTCCTTTATGTGGCCCTGCTGACCTCTTTGCTCACCTTTCAGTCGGGTTTCCCCTTGCTGGCTCTGTTGCAGTCGTGCTGGGTGTCTTGCTACTTCCCTGCCTTGGGCCCTCCACCTGCTGTTCTTTCTGTCTGCTGGGTGAGCGTTTTTGAGGCATTTCAGTATTTGATGTGCCCGCCCTTCTCAGCACGGTCAACACGTCCTCACCCAGCTGACCACCAGATGTCATGGATGTCCGTCCCCCATCACACCCACCTTTTTCCATCACCCTATTTATGTCCTTACAAGCCAGGGATTCTTATCTGGGTGGCTCTTAATTTTGTCCTCAAGGAGACATTTGGCACTGTCCAGAGAGACTTTTGGTTGTCACACATTGGGTGGGTGGGTGGTCCTGGCATCTAGTGGGCAGAGGCCAGGGATGCTGCTGACACCAAGCAATGCTTAGGACAGTCCCTGCTATGCACTGGATTGTGTCCAAATGCACATGCTGAAGCCCTAACCCACCAATGTGACTGTATTTAGAAGAGAAACAGGGCTTCCCTGGTGGCACAGTGGTTAAGATCCTGCCTGCCAATGCAGGAGACACGGGTTCAAGCCCTGGTCTGAGAAGATCCCACATGCCGCGGAGCAACTAAGCCCGTGCGCCACAACTGCTGAGCCTGTGCTCTAGAGCCCACGAGCCACAGCTCTTGAAGCCTGGGCGCCTAGAGCCCGTGCTCTGCAACAAGAGAAGCCACCACGATGAGTAGCCCGCCCATCGCGACGAACAGTAGTCCCCGCTCACCGCAACTAGCGAAAACCCGTGCACAGCAACAAAGACCCAACGCAGCCAAAGACAAATAAATAAATAAAAATTTTAAAAATATTAAAAAAAGAAACAGATTTGGGCATGTATCAGAGAGAAATTGAAACCATGGCATTAAATGAAGTCAGCCAGGCTTGCGTTCAGAGAAACGTGGGTCCACCATAGAACCTTAAAGCTCTGGCATTGGAGAGCCCGAAAACTCGGTGGTGGATGGCCAGTCAGAAGTGAGTAGGGAGAGGTGTCAGAAAAAGCCATTGAAGTGACTATTTCAAGGAGGAAGTGGTCGTGTACAAGTGTCAGAAGAAAAAAATAAGGGCTGAGGCGCGTCCACTGAGAGTTCCAGGAAGCTCGTTAGTGTTTGTGACAAAAGCAGCTTCTGAGGAAGTGTGGGGCGAGAAGCCAGTGTCTGGTGGTTGAGGAACAAGTGTGAAGGGGCAAAGCAAAGACCGCCCACGTGGGGAGTATCTCAGGGCACCCGGTCGCCCCGTCCGTGGGCCAGGAAGAGTAGAAGGGGATGGACATTCTTGGAATGATCGCATCCATGTTCCAGAGCTTTAGTTCCTGTTCCGAACTCAGAGTTAGGGAACTGCGGTGCCGGTGGTGGCGGTGTGACAACTGTGGAGCACGGAGAGATGCCTAGGATGGGGGACTTCCCTGGCGGTCCAGGGGTTAAGCCTTCGCCTTCCAATGCAGGGGGTGCGGGTTCGATCCCTGGTCTGGGAGCTAAGATCCCACATGCCTCGCAGCTGAGAAACCAAACCATAAAACAGAAGCAGTAGTGTAACAAATTCAATAAAGACTTAAAAAATGGTCCACATCCAAAAAAAAAAATCTTAAAAAAATAAACCCGTAGGATGACATCATGAGCTCATATATTACTAAGAAGAGCTATTGTTCCCTCCTTTCGGCAAATGTAAGGTGAAAATAGAAAGAACATGTCTTGCCTCAGGAACACAGGTGTTAACGGAGGTTGAATTTGGTCCTTCCCCACCTGACCCTGCCGCGCACCTGGTGTGTGAAACGGGATGACGGAAGCAGGCAGGGAGGGCAGACTGGAGACCCAGTCTTAGTGTTGTAATGGGGAAGATGGAGGACCTTGGGGGTAAACACAGGGGGAAGAGAGGCAGGGCTGGGGTAGGGGAAGGAGATGCCATCTCAGCCTTCAAACCTCGCCTTTTCTACTACCCATGAGACCAGGATACAGGAGCATCAACCTGCAGAAACAGATCACCAAACGTGGGGGCACCTTGAGAAAGAGAGACAGGTTAGACCAGTGCTGTGATGGAGTGATGAGTGTGCCTGCTTAAAAAAAAAAAAAAATATATATATATATATGATTCAGCCATGAGAAAGAAGGAAGGAGATTTTGCCATTTATGACAAAAAGAATGGGGGCTTCCCTGGTGGTGCAGTGGTTGGGAGTCCGCCTGCCGATGCAGGGGACACGGGTTCGTGCCCCGGTCCGGGAAGATCCCACATGCCGCGGAGCGGTTGGGCCCGTGAGCCATGGCCACTGAGCCTGCGCGTCCGGAGCCTGTGCTCCGCGGCGGGAGGGGCCACAGCAGTGAGAGGCCTGCGTACCGAAAAAAAAAAAAAAAAAAGAATGGACCTTGAGGGCATTATGCTAAGTGAAATAAGTCAGAGAAAGACAAATACTGTATGATATTACTTAAATGTGGAACCTAAAAAACCAAACTCGTAGAAACAGAGAGCAAAATGGTGGTGCGTAAAGGCTGGTGGGTGGAGGAAATGGGGAGCTGATGTTTAAGGGTACAAGCCTGCAACTAGTAGACAAATAAGTCCTGGAGACCTAATGCACAGCATAGTGATTACAGACAACAGTATCCTATGATCATCATCAAACTTGGTAAGAGAGCAGGTCTTAATTATTCCAATTATTCCAACCACAAGAAGGAAGTGGCAGTTATGTGACGTGATAGAGGTGTTAGCTAATGCTACAGTGGCAATCCTTTTACAGTAGGTAAACGTATCAAAGCAACACATTGTATACCTTAAACCTACACAGTGTTCTATGTCAATTATATTTCAATTAAAAGAAAAACACTTCAGTTTGCGACAACAGAGGCTCTGATGTCTCTTGATGTCGCCCCAAATGTATCCTTTTCTTACCACACCTATCACGGTTCATCTACAATATCAACGCCAGTGGGTGGGGTTGAGGGCAAAAAAGATTCCCTTTGTCCACCCAGGTGCCCAATTTACAAACTTCAGAGTTTTTTTTTTTTTTTTTTTTTTGCTGTACGCGGGCCTCTCACCGCTGTGGCCTCTCCCGTTGCAGAGCACAGGCTCCGGACGCGCAGGCTCAGCGGCCATGGCTCACGGGCCCAGCCGCTCCACGGCACGTGGGATCTTCCCGGACCAGGGCACGAACCCATATCCCCTGCATCGGCAGGCGGACTCTCAACCACTGCGCCACCAGGGAAGCCCCAGAGTTTTTTTTTAATTGGAGTACAGTTGATTTACAATGTTGTGTTAGTTTCAGGTGTACAGCAAAGTGAATCTGTTATACATTTATCCACTCTTTTTAGATTCTTTTCCCGTATAGGTCATGAGAGAGTACTGAGTAGAGTTCCCTGTGCCGTACAGTAGGTCCTTATTAGTTATCTGTTTTATGTACAGTAGTCTGTGTGTGTCAGTCCCAGTCTCCCAATTCATCCGTCTCCCCCTTACCTTCTGGTAACCATAACAAACACAGACTTCTTGTTGACCCTGCCACTTGCCTGCCCATCATTTCTAAACAATACAATGAAGTATGGCTTCTGTGCCTGAAATACGTCAAAGGTATCTACCTTCTCAGAGTGGTTATCGACTTTCACCTGGAATAATGTAGGAGCCTCCTAACTGATCTCACTGGATATGTTCCTTCTTATTTTTGAATGGAAACAAACTTAGCAAAAGAAGAATACAAAGGAATTTTCTAACTGGGAAAATGAGTATCTACAAAAGATTATAGCAATTAGCTTACTCAATGGTAAGATATTAAAAATATTCCCCATAATATTGGTACTAAGAAAAGGGCACCTGCTATCACCACTCCTATCGATTAATGTACTGGAGGTTCTAGCCAGGTAATAAGACAGTAAAAAAAAAAAAAAAAAAAAAAAGAAATTAATTTTGGAAAAAAATCCTAAAAATGTTTGAATCTAAAAATAGTCTTAAATAGTCTAAAACTGTTAAGATTAAGTGAGCTTTGCAAGACACATTCCATATAAAAAATCAATTTTATTTTTATACTACCAGCAACCAACAGAAGCAATAAAATTATTTAAAGAATGATACCACTTACAAAATAAAAGCCATGTAAGTAGGGATCTCTCTGGAGGTGATGTAACTAGTGGGTATTTCTGGTGGGTATCTAACAAAAGATACGCACATTCTCTACATAGAATACTACAAGATATTATTTAGAGAAGTTACTGAACATGAAGTTAAATGGTGAAATATACCACACTTAAGGTTTGAAACTTCCAAGGATGGAAAGATTGAAGAGATGATGATTCTCTGTAAATTGATCCATAGCTTGGATACAATCTCATGCGAAATCCAGGTGGGTATTTTGTGAAAACTGATACCCGAAAGTTAGTATTGAAATCCAAAGCATGCAGAATAATCAAGGCAATCTTGAAAAATAAGGACAGAGCTAGAGAATATGTTACCAAGTCTCAGGACCTACGTGTACCTGTCACTCACAGCTGGACCTCCATCTGGGTTACCAGTATTACTTATGGAACCTATATCGTCCTGGGTGTCAGCACTAGAAATAGGTGAGCCATTCTCAACTCTTCTGTCTCCCCCCACCTACCATGCTTTTGTTTTCTTTGCATATGTCCTTCTTCTCACTGCAACCAGAAGGGTCTTCATACAGTGTAGAAATCATCATATTACATCCATGATCAAAATGCTTAGTGAGCTTCCTTTGCCTTAAGGATAAAACGTGCATTTATTTATGTGGCTTCCATGGCCATGCTTGATCTGTCTTCTGCATTTGCCCAGCATCATGCACAGCTACTCTTTTCTGTCACAATCAGAGCTCTAGTTATACTGAATGTTTTCACCCTCTGTCTTACATCTGAGCCTTTGGATACATTGGTAAAGACAGCTGCCATCTTCCCCTTTCTTCACCCCTGTATCCCCCTTAATGTCTCTATATAATGGAATCTTTCACAGGAAGGGGCTCCAAGGGCATCCTCTAGTTCCTCTCTCACGAGACATTTATTTTCTCACTTCTTTAAGATCTCTACTCCTGGACAATAAATCCTGTTATGGTGGGGACAGTGTTTGCCTTGGTGTGTTGTCCTCTCACCAGTGCCTGACACATAGTAGGCTCTTATAACAAGGACTGGAATTGCTTATTACAGCTCTATTACCTTTCACTTCATTGGTAATGGAAGTACCAATATTCAGCTTGCCACAGAGCTATTTGGAATAAAGGCTACATCCTCCACCTCCCTTGCATGTAGGTGCAGAGAGTTTCCAGTAAATCGTCATCACAAACAATCGGCCAGTACTTTACCCCCACCCTCCTCCCCTCCCCTCCTTTCTCCTTCCTTTCTTTCTCCCCATGCTTCATTTTGCGGTCTGAAATACAAGCCACGTTCAGTATTTCAGAAAGAGCATTGCAATACTTAACCATCTGGCATTGACCCAGTGACCAGTTTTGGAAGATTTTAACTTGGACTGCTAAGGACAACAGTAGGGCCATGGTGGTAAAGACCCCTCCATCCCCTTTAGGAGGCTCCTTCGCCGAGGTCAAGCCCTGCCTTTATATCTTGACCCCTAAAATACTTCTGCCTGACCCATTTTTTTCCTTGAGACTCTAGGTTTCTTGCCATAAACTAGAATATGGAAAGTTTGGCATGTCCTGAACCCACCCCAAACAAGTCCATCTCATCTTGAGATGAAGAAGACTATAAATGGGTATTAACTAGAAAGTCTTGGACCTTAGAACACCTGGTAGATGAAGACCAGAAAGAAGAAAATTCTGTATTGGGGCCACTAGTAATGAGGTAATAATTGGTATGAGTTTTTTTTTTTTTTAAAGTAGGTGTTTTAAAATTTATTTATTTATTTATTTAGGGCTGTGTTGGGTCTTCGTTTCTGTGCGAGGGCTTTCTCTAGTTGTGGCAAGTGGGGGCCACTCTTCATCGCAGTGCGCGGGCCTCTCACTATTGCGGCCTCTCTTGTTGCGGAGCACAGGCTCCAGACGCGCAGGCTCAGTAGTTGTGGCTCACAGGCTTAGTTGCTCTGCGGCATGTGGGATCCTCCCAGACCAGGGCTCGAACCCGTGTCCCCTGCATTAGCAGGCAGATTCTCAACCACTGCGCCACCAGGGAAGCCCTGGTATGAGTTTTAATTGCCCTTAGTATCAGGAATAATAATGGTTACCATGCACTGAGTAACTTATACATGTCAGAGCTTATGCTGGTTTCTGGATATTCTTTTTTTTTTTTTTTTTTTTTTGCGGTACGCCGGCCTCTCACTGCTGTGGCCTCTCCCGTTGCGGAGCACAGGCTCCGGACGCACAGGCTCAGCGGCCATGGCTCACGGGCCCAGCCGCTCCGCGGCATGTGGGATCTTCCCGGACCGGGGCACGAACCCGTGTCCCCTGCATCGGCAGGCGGACCCTCAACCACTGCGCCACCAGGGAAGCCCTCTGGATATTCTTGATCTCCAAATCTTCATGTTATCCCTTTGAAGTTGGAATTAATATTCGCTGATATTTAACAGAAAATGCAGATTTAAGAATGAATTTGACCTGTGTAAGGTGTCACAATATTGAGAGGAGGCAGGGACCCACATAATGGGTATATTAATGGGTTGACCAAGTAGAAACTCTCAAAAGGAGAGCATTTGTGATGCCCAGACAACATTTCAAGGACCATACTCAGGAGTCTCAAGTTCCAAGTGGCACTCTGACCCCATTTATATAGCCATTTGCTCAACACATATTTCCTGAGAACTCTCTGAGTAGTGAACTACGAACACAGCCATTACACCTGACATCAATTTAATTCCCATGAGTTCACAGTCGATACAGGACAATGGATACGTAGGCAGTATTAGGATTCAAATGCTGTTGTAGAGAATTACAGGTGCTTTGGGACTATGAAAGTAGTATCTTAAGTCAAGCTGGAGGATTTGGGAAATCATCTTGGAGGAGATGATATCTACTAGAAGACCCAAAGTACAAGGCAAGGTATGGATAAAGAAGTGGAGAAGAAGAAATCCTGCAAGGGCATAGGATAGAGGGAATTGGGGCATGGCTGCCATCCAGCCAGGACACATTGGTATCAATGTGCTGTTTGTTTATAAGCCTGCATCTCCATTGACTGGTTGTTGCCTCTCCAGCTCTTGTTCCGTTTGATAAGTGTACCTATTCTGTACTGGTGGTTAAATATTTTGGATGACGTGTGCAGGAGACAGCAAAGAAGAAAGAGGGATAAAGACAAAAGTAGGGAGGAGATATTCCCACGGCCATGCCGTTAAAGATGTTTTCAGGAAAGACCAGAGTGCTTAAAAATTTGGTTCGCAGGAAGCAAGTGCAACAGTACTTAGAACCTAGAAGAGACAATGGGTTTTGCCTACAGAAGAAATTTAGCGCTTTCATCCCCAACCCTCTGCCAAACTCCATGCCGTTCTCCCGTAGTTTTCCGCGATGACTCTCTCCTCCATGGGCTCAACTCGGAGCTCCCACAGCCCAAGGTCAGGGTCAGCTTGCAGCTTTACCTGTGGCCACTGCATCTCTTGGTCATTTCTCCAGGGCTCCTTGTGCTCTGAACCTTCTGCAGTCCTGACTTGAAGCCCTGCTGGCTCTCTCTTGAGGCTTCTTCCTGTGAAGCCAGTCTTTAACCAGGAGCCACACGAGGGCCACCAGGACCAGGAAAACTAGGCCGATCCGAAGGAGATTCTGGGCATTGTGATCCCGGAGGACAGGATCTGGGGTCAGAAGAACAAGAGTGATCGCTCACAGGAACCTACCAAGACCACTTCACCCCATCTCTCTTCCTCTCTCCTTTCCCGATCTTATGTCCTTTAGTGCCTACAGCCCCCGCTGCTGGCTTACCTTCCTGGAATTGGGTCTCTGTGGTTAACATGTAGGCGTCCCAGTGGTCTGCAGAGGATAAGGAAAGAGGAGACGTGAGGAAAAGAGATGATGTGGCCTCTTCCATCCCAGGCTCTCCTACCCTTGGATATACTCCCTGACGTTCTATAGCTTTTCTAGGTCCACCCCTCGCACTCCAGGTCCCAGTGGCTTCATCTGGCAGGTGGAGTGGAAGAGGGAAAAGACATACTGTATAGCACAGGGAGCTCTACTTAATGCACTGTAGTGTCCTCAGTGGAGGGGACATATGTCTATGTACGGCTGATTCATTTTGCTGTGCAGTAGAAGCTAACGCAACATTGTAAGGCAACTATGGTCCGATAAAAATTAATTAAAAACCAAACAAAAGAAAACAGAAGACAGACAAACCAGAGGAAGAATTCAGCTCTAGGACTAATAAGCGTGTGTCTCCAGGCATATCTTCTGTGTGAGCCTCTGTTTCCTCATTAAGTCAATCGCCATCCTTTCTTCTTCGTCCCACTAGTCACGTCATTCAGTCTTTTTTTTTTATGATTCTATATATACGGCATTCTTTTTTTCACACGCACGCACACACACACTGTATTTTATTTTTACAAGAGATAAATAAACCGACACCAAGCATTGCAAATGGATGACCACAACAAAAGCAGCAATGACTGCAATTTCCAACCACGAAGCACACTCACACTGTGTCATGATAATGACATTCAGTCCAGGGATCCTCCACTGTACGTCATTCAGTCTTAACCAAACTTCTTCAAGGTCCTAAATGAGCTGCCCCAGCCCACCACACCCCTGCCATCCCCCCTCTGACATCATTTCCTGTCCACTGGGCTCCTGGCTGTTCTTTTATCACCCTGCCCATCTTTCTGCCTTAGGGCGTAGGCCTAAGGACTAATGCCCTCAACTCTTTCAGCTCTTCCCCCCACCCCAGTACACAGGCCTCTCACTGTTGTGGCCTCTCGCATTGCGGAGCACAGGCTCCGGACGCACAGGCTCAGCGGCGATGGCTCATGGGCCCAGCCGCTCCGCGGCATGTGGGATCCTCCCGGACCGGGGCACGAACCCATGTCCCTTGCATCGGCAGGCGGACTCTCAACCACTGCGCCACCAGGGAAGCCCTTTTTTTTTTTTTTAAAGTCATTATTGAATTTGTTACAATATTGCTTCTGTTTTATGTTTTGGTTTTTTGGCCACGAGGCAGGTGGGATCTTAGCTCCCCGGCCAGGGATCACACCCGCATCCCTGCATTGGAAGGCGAAGTCTTAACCACTGGACCGCCAGGGAAGTCCCTCAGCTGTTTGCTTGGAGCCTCCTTCTCTGTGAGGCCAGTGTGGACGGCTCTGCTAAGTGCCGCTACCTGCCCTCTTCCCCACGCCTTAATGCCGTGCGTTCTACGTTGTCTTTTTCCGCACCGTCGTTTCCTCCTTGTGTGCTATGTCATTGGTTGATGTATCCTGACTTTGACTCATGGCCTGCCTTCTCCCGCTAGAATACGAGTGCCACACAAGCAAGGATCTTTGGTTGACTGATAGAACTGTAGTTCACGGCATACGCTGTACACTCAAGGGATATTTTGAACGAATGCCAGGTTTTTAGTGTCACTGGGAGGCTCTGAGTCCTTCCCCAAGTTTAGAAGTACGTGTTACTCACCAGAAGAGGTGTGCTCTGTGGGCGCAAAGGTGGTGTCCCCGGCATCTCCTGGCAATGGAGACAAGGAGAAAAATCAAGGGATCTGGTCTTCCCACTTATTCTCTGCACTCCACCCCCCGCCCGCCATCTCTCTGGCGATATTCCTCATGCGCTATCAACTGGGCCTCTGGGAAATCAACGTGGATGAGGGCATTGGTGAAAAGTACCCTCTGTGCGTCTTCCCACCTGCCTCTTTGCTGCCTCTCTCATCATTGTTTGGGGGTCAGTTAGGGATCCAGAAAGGACATGGGGTAAAATTGGGGGGTGTCCTCACCTTTGACCAGGAGCTTCACGGGCTCACTGGGGAAAGACCATGCATGTTTGTTATAGGAGCCAAAACATCTGTACGTGCCTCTGTGAGCTGTGCTCACAGGGCCCATGGGGAACTCCGCCTGCATATTCCCATATCTGTGCTGTGGGCGGCTGGATCTTCCCTCCTTGAGCAGAAAGAAGGTGCTTGTTGCTGTTTCTAGGCGGCAAAGGAAGGTCACTTTCTCTCCTGAGGTCACCTCAGGTCTGGGTTGAACTGAGAGGGTGGGTGTGTCATACAGTCCTGCGAGAGAAGGTGGCTGGTAGGTAAAGAACATAATTTTTTTTTTTTTTTGGCCAGGGGGCATGTGGGATCTTAGTTCCCCAACCAGGGATTGAACCCACACCCCCTGCATTGGAAGTGCGGAGTCTTAACCACTGGACCGCCAGGGAAGTCCCGGGAAAGAGCATCTGTATCCTGCTTCCTATATGCCCCATCCCTCTTCTCCTTAGGACCGGGATATCACTCCCCAGAATCTTGGTCTCTTCTTCTGTCTCCTAGATTTGTCTCGGTCATGGACATACCCTCCCCGATCTCTCCCTTCACGAGTGAGACATTTGCTCCCCTAGCTTCCAGGAGTGTTAAGATAAATCTCTTTCTAGTGATACAGATGAACTTACTTGCAAAGCAGAAATAGAGGCACAGATGTAGAGAGCAAATGTATGGATACCAAGGTGGCCGGGATGAATTGGGAGAGGGGGATTGACATATATACACTACTGAATACTATGTATAAAATAGAGAACTAATGAGAACCTACTGTAGAGCACAGGGGACTCTACTCAATGCTCTGTGGTGACCTAAATGGGAAGGAAATCCAAAAAAGAGGGGATATATGTATACGTATAGCTGATTCACTTTGCTGTACAGCAGAAACTAACACAACATTATAAAGCAACTATACTACAATAAAAATTAATTTAAAAAAAGATGAATCTCTGGGAATTGCCCTACATCATTGGTCCTCAGCGTTTGGTCCTTGGGACCAGCTACATCAGCATCGTCGGGAGCCTTGTTAGAAATGCAAATTGCCAGGCTCTACCCCAGACCTACTGCATCAGAAACTTAGGAGAAGAGCAGCCATCTGTGTTTTAAAACATTATTATCACTTTTAGTCGTAGTAAGATATACATAAATCTACCATCTTAAGTATTTTTAATTGTACAGTGCTGTGGTATTAAGTACATCCACGTCGTTGTACAACCATTATCACCATTAGTCTCCGGAATGTTTTTCACCTTGCATAACTGAAAGTCTGTGCACATTAAACACTAACTCTTCATTCCCCCTTCCCCCAGCCCCTGGCAACCACCATTCTACTTTCTGCCTCCGAATTTGAGTATTTTAAGTACCCCATGTAAAGGGAAATGTACACTTATTGATCCTTTGATGACTGGCTTATTTCACTCAATATAACGCCCTCAAGTTCATCCATATTGTATCGTGTGTTAGAATTTCCTTCCTTTTTAAGACTGAGTAATATTCAGTTGTATGGATGGACCACATTTTCTTCATCCATTCATTCACTGATAGGCAAAGGATGTTTCTACCTTTTGGCTATTATGAATAATGCTTCCATGAACATGGGCTTACTGAAGTCATCTGTGCTTCTACAAGCCCTACAGGTGATTCTGATATCTACTTAAGTTTGAGAACCATATCCCTCAACTGGAGGGAACCATCTGACCCAAGATTACCTGGCCTGCCAGTCACCTGAACCCCATTTACTTTGTCTTTTTTCCATACCACCATTTTGCCCTCACATGCTATATAATTGATTTGAATTTCCTGACTTTGACTCATGGTCTCTCTTCTGCTAGAATACAAGAACCACAAAAGCAAGGGTATTTGTCTGCAGTCTCCCTAAGAGTGGTTCTCAGCCAATTACTGTTTGATACAGTGGGGGGTACAGAGCTTCCAGCCTCATTTCAAGACTATTCTGAAAAGCCATCCAGGTCCAGAGTCCCACATTTGCTCGGCCGAGGTCTCAGCTGAAGCTGCATCACAGTCCAACTTCCCCTTCTGCCCAGCCTGTCCCCCTCACTCATCACAGGTGTGGTGTTTGAGGCCACTCCACAGTAACCCCCTCTGTGTACAAATATCCATCTCAGAGCCTCTTTTCTGAAGAACCTGAGACAAATCTGCTTCTAGGACATAGAGACAGTTCTCTAAAGATAATCCCTGTAGGAAATAATCAACCCTCTACATTACCCTCAAGACAAAAACTAGTATCTGAGTGAGGCTTGGAAGAGAGTAAAGGAGATGAATAAGTGATGACCCTGCCCAGGAGTCAGACTGAGGAGTTGACTCTACAGCTATGCAGTGGGACAGTTACCTGTTACCACCAGATCCAGAGGGTCACTGGGCTCTGACCAGAGCTCCCCACTTCGATAGAAGCACCTGTACTGCCCTGCAGTCTGTGAGGTCATGGACGGGATGGGGAACTTTACTCTGGTCACCGTCCCAGGTGACTTCAGTCTCTCAAAGGCAGAAAGGCCTCCCTCAAAGCGCAGTTGGTACTCAACGGCCTCTTGAGTTCCTTGGCACCAGATGATCGCCAGTTTTCCTTTTGGAATCATGAAACTGGGTTTGGCCCAGATGACAGGTTTCGAGAGAGTCTCTGGAAAGGAATCAGAGGCTGGAGTTCCAGATAAAGCCCCTGCCCACCCTACTTCCCACCCAGCTGCTGGTCTCAAGCCCTCCTAGCAAGCCAGAGCCCCTGCCCCCTCTTCCAGTTGTGCTCAGGTGGATACTTAGCCTCAACCCAGACTCTGGGGCTTTGAAGGAAGGACTCACGCTTCTGGATGCTGGTCCTCTGGCTCAGAGACAGCCCTGGAAAACAGGAATTATGAGATACATTGCCCCATCCACACTAGAGCCCTGAATTCCGTCTCTCTTTCACGCAAGAACTCACCAAGAAAGAGAAGGGCCACAAGTGTAGAAGGCATAGCTCAGATCCTGCCTGGCTCATACGGAGAGCTGGGGGGAGACTGAGTCCTGCAGCCCAGGGAGAGGCGCAGGATGTGGTGAGTGAAGCCCAGCGCCAATCACCACGGGACTTTCACACTGACTTTTTTATGAGAAAATTCAAAGATCTCCCCCCACCTCTGGCCATCGGGTATAAGGAAAGGAAATGGTCCCCATGACACATCTGATCATACCTGTGGTTTCTAACCAGAACCTCTGATAGTTGTCTGCCTGAACTGAAACTCATTTCTGGGTCAACTTCTAAATTTTGAAATATGGACATTATGCCCAAGGAAGGCATAGGGTAGTGTGCAGAGCAAAAGCCTTAGGATCATTGAAAAAATAGAGGTTTGGGCTTCCCTGGTGGTGCAGTGGGTGAGAGTCCGCCTGCCGATGCAGGGGACACGGGTTCGTGCCCCGGTCCGGGAAGATCCCACATGCCACGGAGCGGCTGGGCTCGTGAGCCGTGGCCGCTGAGCCTGCGTGTCCGGAGCCCGTGCTCCGCAACGGGAGAGGCCACAACAGTGAGAGGCCGGCGTACCGCAAAAAAAAAAAAAAAACATAGGTGTTTAACTTTGGCTCCCCTGTGTACATTCATATGCTTGGATGTTAACTGACTTCATCAGAATGGAATGATAATACTGCTTTCTTCAAAGATTTGTTACAATGTTTCAATAAATAATATATATATATATTTTTTTTTTTTTGTGGTACGCGGGCCTCTCACTGTTGTGGCCTCTCCCGTTGCGGAGCACAGGCTCCAGACACGCAGGCTCAGTGGCCACGGCTCACGGGCCTAGCCGCTCCGCGGCATGTGGGATCTTCCCGGACCGGGGCACGAACCCGTGTCCCCTGCATCGGCAGGCGGACTCTCAACCACTGTGCCACCAGGGAAGCCCAATAAATAATATTTTTAAGCAAAAATATATTTTATTTGTTACATAATGACATTCCTTTAGTCTGTTATAAAGCAGAAATTAAATATTAAAATATTAGGTACTTTAAAATATTAAGTACTTAAATATTAAAATATTAAGTATTAATATTAAAATATTAAGTAATATAATATTAATATATTAAGTACTTAATATATTTAAAATGCAAAATGTGTCCATTGTTCTTTTTTTAAGGGTCTAAATAATTTTAAATTAATTAATTACTTAACTGAAGTATAGTTGATCAACAGTATTGGATTTGTTCCAGGTGAACAGCACAGTGATTCATTATTTTTGCAGATTATCCTCCATTATAAATTATTACAAGATAATGGCTGTAGTTCCCTGTGCTATATAGTATATTCTTGTTGCTTATCTATTTTATACATATTAGTTTGTAGCTCTTAATCCCATACTCTTTATTTGTCCGCACCCCCTTCCCTCTCCCGTTTGGTAACCACAAGTTTGTTTTCTATATCTGTGAGTATGTTTCTGTTTTGCATATGCATTCATTTGTATTATTTTTTAGAGTCTACATATAAGTGATATCATATAGTACTTGTCTTTCTCTGTCTGACTTATTTCACTAAGCATAATATTCTCTAGGTTCATCTATGTTGCTGCCAATGGTAGAATTTCATTCTATTTTATGGCTGAGTAATATTCCACTGTGTGTGTGTGTGTGTGTGTGTGTGTGTGTATCACATATATCACATCTTAATCCAGTTGTCTGTTGATGGACACTTGGGTTGCTTCTGTGTCCTGACTATTGCTGCTGTGAACATTAGGATGCATGTATCTTTTTGAATTAGTGCTTTCATTGGTTCCGGATGTATACCCGGGTGTGGAATTGCTGGATCCTATGGTAGTTTTATTTTTAATTTTTTGAGGATCCTCCATGCTGTTCTCCATAGTGCCTACACCAATTTACATTCCCACAATAGTGTAGGAGGGTTACCTTTTCTCCCCACCCTCTCCAGCATTTATTATTTGTAGACTTTTTGATGGTGGCCATTCTGACGGGTGTGAGGGGGTATCTCAGTGTTGTTTTGATTTGCATCTCTCTGATAATTGGAGATGAGCATCTTTTCACGTGCCTGTTGGCCATCTGTGTGTCGCCTTCCCTGTATCTGTGGTGCACTGGTAGGTAGTGTGGACCCTCGCCTGTTTGACTGTCAGGCCCTGCCTCGTGTGGTGGCTGTTTACCCACTGGTGGGCAGGCCCAGGTCCCAGGGTGGCTTCTTGTGGGACCCCAGGGATCCTGGGGCTGGTGGTGTCCCACTGTGGATGGGTTCCTTTGCTGTGCAGAATCTTTTTGGTTTGATGTTGTCCCACGTGTTTATTTTTGCTTTTGTTGCCTGTGCTTTTGCTGTCATAGCCCAAAAATTTATTGACAAGGTCAGTGTTGAGGTACATTTTTTCTTATGTTTTCTACTGGGAGTGTTAGTGTTTGGGGTTTTATGTTTAAGTCTTTTTTAAAAAAAATTAATTTGTTTATATATATATACTTTGGCTGCGTTGGGTCTTCATTACTGCATGCGGGGTTTCTCTAGTTGCGGCGAGCGGGGGCTACTCTTCATTGTGGTGCGCAGGCTTCTCGTTGCAGTGGCTTCTCTTGTTGAGCATGGGCTCTAGGTACACGGACTTCAGTAGTTGTGGCATGCAGGCTCAGTAGTTGTGGCCCACGGGCTTAGTTGCTCCGCGGCATGTGGGGTCTTCCCCGACCAGGGCTTGAATCTGTGTACCCTGCATTGGCAGGAGGATTCTTAACCACTGCGCAACCAGGGAAGTCCCTATGTTTAAGTCTTTAATCCATTTTAAGTTAACTTTTATGTGTGGTGTAAAAAAGGGTCGAATTTCATTCTTTCACAGATGTTTTCTTCCAGTCTGTGGCTTTTCATTTCTCTTGATACTGTCTATCACAGAGTAGAATTTTTAAATTTTAATCAATCCCAGCTTATCGATTTTTCCTCTCATGGATCATGTCTTTGGTGTTGTGTCTAAAAAGGCATCACAAAACCCAAGATCGTCTATGTTTTTTTCTAAGAGTTTTGTAGTTTTCGTTTTACATTTAGGTCTGTGATCCATTTTGAGTTCACTTGTGTGAAGGGTGTAAGGTCTGTGTCTAGATTCATTTTTTTGCATGTGGATGTCCGGTTGTTCCAGCACCATTTGTTGAAGAGAGTATCTTTGCTCCACTGTATTGCTCTTGTTCCTTTGTGAAAAATGAGTTGACTATATTTATATGGGTCTATTTCTGAGCTATCTATTCCATTCTGTTGATCTATTTGTCTATTTTTTGGTCAATAACACACTCTCTTGGTTATTTATAGTAATTTTTGAAGTTGGTGTGGAAATGGGGGCGAGTGCTACCCCCGCATCACATAATAGTAATGATACTTTCCTCCTCTATTTTCTGCTACGGAGCTCACCAACTCAGAGTGGAACAGTTTATTCCAGCAGTGTGCAAAGATCTGAAGATAAAATCATCTTGAGAGGCAAGGTTTCTGGTAACCAGACTTGAAAACCATTTCCTATGTGTAGGCACTGTTCTGAGTGGCTGGCATCATTCATTCATTGAATTCTCATGATAACCCAATGAAGTTGATAGCATTTACTCCACCATTTCCAGATAAGGAACTGAAGCACAAATAAGTTAAATAAATGCCATGTTTTATCCAGCTCATTAGAGGGGTTGGGTGATCATCTTAGGGGAATATGCTCTGAACCTGGAGTGTTTTCCCTGGACACCACATACTAAGGGCAATCATGCCATCCATTCTCCCTAAGTTTGTCTCTGGTTTCTCAGGTACTTCTCTGTATCTATTTAGTCCAGCCCCAGTTTTCACCTTAAGCTCACACCTGTGCTCCTAGGACTATCCCCATATGCACACTGTAAGCCCTGTTGGAGATGATGGATTTCAAGTCATGACTCAACCACTGAGGTTGAGTCATTTTTGATCATTTAATGATCACTTTTAATCATTTTTGATACTTGAAGAAACTCAACTTAATTGAGATGTAACTTACATACTATACAATTTACCATTTAAAGTGTAGAATTCAGTGGTTTTTATTATATTCACAGAGTTGCTCAACCATCACCATAATCTAATTTCATAACTTTTTAATCACCCCCCCCAAAAAAACCCCTCCAATACCCACTGGCACTCACTGTCTAATACCCCCTCACTCTCCCAGCTTTGGGCAACGACCAATCTACTTTCAGTTTCTGTAGACCACAAAGAACTTTTTAAAAATTGTGGCAAAACATACATAACACAAAATTTACCATTTTAACCATTTTTAAAAGTTTTTTTTATTATGGTAAACACCTCCACATACATGAAACTTACCTCCTTCACCATTTGTAAGTGCCACCGAACAGTGGCAGCTAGGACATGTACGTCGTCATGCAATCATCACCACCATCATCTCTAGAATTGTTTCATCTTCCCAGACTGAAACTCTGTATCCACATATTCATATCATTATCCAAATCATACCATTTCTGAGCCTCTGTTTGCTCGTGTGACATGACTGTCACATGATTGATTGAATTAAAATTGATTAAATGAAAATTCACGGCGTTACAGCTATGCTCATATAAATGAAACGACCAGCATAATGCCTGACATAGAACTGAAAGTCATGTATATGGGAAAATAACCTAAAAAAGAGTGGATATATGTATATGTATAACTGATTCACTTTGCTGTACAGCAGAAACTAGCACAATATTGTAACTCAACTATACGCCGATAAAAATTTTAAAAAAGACAACTTAAAGTCATGGATTATAAGCCGCCATACACCTTGCCCTTAAGCAAAGGCCTTATACTTAACTTAAATCAGTCTAATACATAAACTGCCAAAGGCTAATGCACTCACTACTCAATGTCTGAAATAAGAAGGCAAAGCCGAATTTATTATTACTGTAGTAGGGAGAGTTATGCTGGCCAGACACAGTGTCTCCGAGCAGAGCCCACTGCTGATCCTATACAGGGTTTTTGGGAAATGTGGATTTTCAGGGGCTCTTCTGGTTTGAACGTTATCCGTAAAAGCATGTTTGTTCGAGGGAGTCTTATTTTGATTGGCTGTCTCTCACCGGTGTGGTTACTGGAGTGAACCTGTTTCTGATTGGCTGTTAGAAGCAGGGAGCTGTCTGATTGGTTGAATGGTCAACGTGAGTGGTCATTGACGGGTTATAAACCCATTCTGGTGGCTACTTGTCATCGTGGCTACAGAAAAATCAATCCTTTTCCTAGGAGTGCAGGACCCTTTTATTCTCAGAGCCCCTTTTCCAAACGAGGCCCTACCATAGACAAAACCACGTATGTGAAGCTAATCTCTTCCCTCTCTGGGAAACAGGCTGCATTGCATTTCTCTGGTCGATTTGGATCTGATATAAAGACTCTCATCGGTCCTCCTCTGCAGCTGTGGCACTTCCTTGTCGTTTATTTGGCTCAGTCACTAACATTTCCTTGTTTATCTGGCTCAGTCACTAACTTATTTACTCATGATCTCAATAAATATATCCAGTACGTCATGTTTTCTAGACGTCATGATGCATACTACAAAAAGATGAATCGATAGACTAAGTAGCTTAAAGTACTGAGATGATCCAAAGGAGATGCTTGTTCCGCTGCTTTCACAAGTCTGTTTACTCTGCGTTAGAGGCATGAGATATTTTGAAGTGGGTTAGTTTCATAAGAACAGGAGAGCCTTCTTAAGAGTCGGAAAAGCCTGTGTTAACACACAAATGTTACTGTAGGGAAAGCTAGAAGCACAGTTGTGTCGTGGAATATATGGTATGTTGAGTGGACAGTATTCATAATTAATTATTAGCATTCGTAATTAATGGAATTCTAGGTGTTAAGGTCTTCTATCAGGAGGATGTAATGGTATTTGGTGCTGATAAGTTCAAGACAAAATGAATGTATGAGCCAGAACTTCTGTGCAGGAGGGGTGAAAAACAGTCAGCAAGGAGAATTGAGAATGCTTTGCATTATTTTTTTTATCACAGGAAGAGTTAAGCAAAGATTATATTGATAATTCTTTTTTAAAATATTTATTTATTTATTTGGTTGCACTGGGTCTTAGTTGCGGCAAGTGCGCTCCTTACTTGCAGCTTGCTGGCTCCTTAGTTGCACCACGTGGGGTCCTTAGTTGCGGCAGGCGGGCTCCTTAGTTGTGGCATGCAAACTCTTAGTTGCGCGATGCATGTGGTATGTAGTTCCCTGACCAGGGATTGAACCCAGGCCCCCTGCATTGGGAGCGTGGAGTCTTATCCACTGCGCCACCAGGGAAGTCCCTGTACTGAGAATTTTATCACCAAAGTCTAGCAGGGTGGGCTGCAAATATATCAGATTCATATAAGAAAATACCATTTGATTGGTTTGCAAAGGGATCCAAGCTTGTTAGTACCTCGTTCTCCCTTGTGCTCTCCTTGTAGCTTTCCAGAACTCCACAAGTGCTGGCTGTTGTATTCAGTGCCTGGTGTCTACCTGGTGACCCTTTGGAGTTAGTCCAAAGGTCCATTCTGTCTGAGTTTTCTGTCTACTGCAGCTCAGTTCAGGCAGATCTTGCTGGGCTTCCTCGTGTGGAACCTGATGGCCAAGCCAATTTTCAGCCAGAATGGCCAAGAGAACCACCAGGAGCAGCCCTGCCATGCCCATTCGAATCAAGTTCTCCGTCCTGTAATCTTGGCTTGTGGTATCTAGAGATATAATTAGAAGAGATGAATATCACTGGTCATGTTTCATTCCGTCCCATCCCAAGAACCCTGGAAAGGGAGCTCATTTCCCTATTTGTGGTTTCACTGGGACCCCCTCCTCCACACGTGCATGCATTCATGAGCACCCTACTTCATATTAAACATAGGTCCAAGGGTGTGGTTCCCCGGGGAGTCTTGTAAAAGGGGGAGGAGGTGGGTATGAGCATGTTGTGTTTGCTTTTCATTCCCTCCTCACGTGGCAGTGTCACTGACTGTCTAATCATATCCCTGCAACATCTTCATGGATCCAGAGTCTGAAAGTCTCTCCTCTATGTCATCTTCACCCCACATAACAATGTGTGTTCCTTTCTCACACATGACAAAGGGTACAGGATGGCTGGTATCTGGGAAGCAAGTAGGAGAAGCATTTCAGATAAGCTTAGAGAAAATTTGGGACTTCCCTGGCCATCCAGGAGGTAAGACTCTGTGCTTCCACCATAGGGGACACGGGTTCAATCCCTGCTCAGGGAACCAGGATCCCACATGCCATGCTGCCGAAGACACAAAAAACGAAAAACAAAAACAAAACAAAACAAAAAAACGGAACGGAAAAACTTAGGGAAAATTTATCTCCACTATTGTGTGACCTTTCACTAGACATTTCTATTCACTGAACCTTTAAAAAGATTTCTCCATTTGTTTTATGGACTTCATGGACCTCTATTCCTCTCAAGGATGTAGTAAAATAGTGTGAAATTACAATGCTCAGAAATCCTAGTAACTCTCTCCTGTTAAAATACAGAAATCAATTCCAAGTGAGTTTGGAATTCCTAATTGCAAAGTGCAAAATGTTTCAAGTTTGAGAAGATAATACAGAAGAGGACCACCTTGATGTCAGATAGGAGGTGATTTCTAAAACAAGATACATTGATTATCTACTCTAAAGGAAAAGGCTAATAAATTCACCCCTCCTCCACTGTTGCCCAATTGTCCCTGCAACATTCATTGAAAAGACCATTCTGTCTGTATGGTCTTATGGTGCCATGACTATCATATTTGCTTAACTTGTAGAATGACTGGACAAGGTACATAAGAGAGACATATGTGGTCATCCCACTCAGCAATCAGCAGCTGCTTTCCTCTGCTATAACTCTTTGTTTTCTCCCTCTGGGCACAGTGATGCGTGCAAACAATATAAAAATGAAAGTTTTTTTTTTGACCACGCCATGTGGCTTGCAGGATCTTAGTTACCCAGCCAGGGATTGAACCTGGGCCCATGGCAGTGAAAGCCCGAGTCTTAACCATTGGACCACTAGTGAATTCCCAAAAATGAAGCTCTTGATAGAGGGTTTTTTTTTTTTTTTTGGCTGCACAACACGGCATCTGGAATCTGGTTTCCTGACTAGGGATCGAACCCGTGCTCTCTGTGGTGGAAGCACCGAGTCTTAACCACTGGACCACCAGGGAAGTCCCTTGATAGAGTTTTTTTAGAGTCTTCCTCAGTCACCCACTCTGAGTGGATTCTAGTATTATAGGTTAGTTTCAGGATTTTCAGCTGCAACTAAGCATGTGAAAAAGGAAGTGGATTCGTCAGAGGTTGTGTCTGGCAACTCCTATCTCAACAACACCCCTTAATGTGACTCCAGATGTTGGTCTCTCCTTTCTCAACAGGCCATGTGTTTTCAAAGGACACTGGAGAACTCAAGGAGAGGATGTGGAAGTCAAATGTGATGTGGGTGAGAAGTGCTTCTTCTCTCTCTCTCTCACTTTTTAAAATATTTATTTTATACTGGAGTACAGTCAATTAATAATGTTGTATTAGTTTCAGGTGTACAGCAAAGTGATTCAGTTATACATATACATGTATCTATTCTTTCTCAAATTCTTTTCCCATTTAGGCTGTTCCATAGTATTGAGCAGAGTTCTCTGTGCTGTACAGTAGGTCCTTGTTGGTTATTCATTTTAAATATAGCAGTGTGTACCTGTCAATCCCAAACTCCCTAACTATCCGCACCCCCCCACCGGTAACCATAAGTTCGTTCTCTAAGTCTGTGAGTCTGTTTCTGTTTCGTAAATAAGTTCATTTGTGTCATTTTTTTGAAGAAAAGATTCCGTATATAAGCGATATCACACGATATTTCTCTTTCTCTGCCTGACTTACTTCACTCAGTATGACAATCTCTAGGTCCATCCATGTTGCTGCAAATAGCATTATTTCATTCTTTTTTATGGCTGAGTAATATTCCATTGTATACATATACCACATCTTCTGCTGGAGAGGGTGTGGAGAGAAGGGAACCCTCCTGCACTGCTGATGGGAATGTAAATTGGTGCAGCCACTGTGGAGAACAGTGTGGAGGTTCCTTAAAAAACTAAAAATAGAGCTACTGCATGATCCTTCAATCCCACTCCTGGACATATATCTGGAGAAAGACATGGTCCGAAAGGATACCTGCACCCCAGTGTTCACTGCAGTGCTTTTACAATAGCCAAGACACGGAAGCAACCTAAATGTCCATCAGCAGAAGAATGGATAGAGAAGTGCTTCTTCTCTCTTCGTGGTCCTCTGAGTAATGACCTCTCCTGCCCCACTGTTCTTTCTCAGTGCATCTCTTTGTATTCCTGCCTGATGCCAAGGCCCTGGACAGTCAGCCAGAGCCCTGAGGAGGAGGACATACGTCTGGGTGGGGGTGCACTTACCTGTGACCACAAGCTCCAGGGCATCACTGGGGGTGACCATACATAAGGGCTGCCACTGTACCAACTGTAGCATGTGTAGATCCCTGAGAAGCTGAGGTGCACAGGACCCAGAATGAAGTCACCCCAGCGTCCCCCGTTTTGGTGCTGTGACAGAACGGCCCTTCCCTCCTTGCTCAGTGAAAATCTATTGAATGAGATGTGTGCTGAACTGCACCGGAAGGAAACATTCTCCCCTGGCAGCACCACAAGGCAGCCATCAGTGGAGAGGGAGGGTTTGTCGTACAAGCCTAGAGGAGCAGAGAGTGAGCTGTTAGCAGGACTTGGTGTCATTGCCCTGTATCCCCGCCACTCACGCTGGATCTGTGCTAAGAGAAGCGAGGAAGCCAACATTTCCTGCTGCAATGGAATGGGAGGTGGTAACATCCCCTTTCACTGCTACAGGATCTATATACTCTGTCCCCAGTTACTGTAGATAGAGCTGAGCAAGCAAGCAGATGAGATGCCATCTTCGAGAGATAGCGATGTAGTCTGTCTCTAAAGCCAGAAGTGCCACACGATTCTGTTCCCAGTTGCAATGTGTGGGTTTCTCCCCACACCACTGAGCAATTCTGAGACCCCAGCTGGGCATCCCACAAGTCAACTCAGTTCTTTTTTTTTTTCTTTTTTTGCGGTACGTGGGCCTCTCACTGTTGTGGCCTCTCCCGCTGCAGAGCACAGGCTCTGGACGCGCAGGCTCAGCGGCCACGGCTCACGGGCCCAGCCGCTCCACGGCATGTGGGATCTTCCCAGACCGGGGCACGAACCCGTGTCCCCTGCATCGGCAGGCGGACTCTCAACCACTGTGCCACCAGGGAAGCCCAAGTCAACTCAATTCTGACACTCTCTCCCTGGCAATAACGTCAGATCCCCCAGGTTTAGTGCTCCAGGTTAAGAGCTCAGTCCTACAACACCTCCCCCACTTCAGACACCAATCAAAAGTCTGGGTTGTCACCTGTGCTTCTGACACAATGGCTACAAATCAGAAGTTCCCAGGACCCAGTTCTTGGGTTCAATTTATTTGCCAGGGTGGCTTACAGAACTCAGGAAACCAGTTTACTTACTAGTTTTCTGGTTTATTATGAAAGCATGTATCAGGAACAGCCAGATGGAAGAGATGCATAAGGCTTCATTACATAGGCAAGACTCTTGAAGTCATTGGCCATTGGTGATTGATTCAACCCCCAGCCTCTCTGCCCTCTCTGGAGGTCAGGTGAGGTGGGGCTGAAAGTTCCAACTCTCCCATGACCCCTGGCAACCAGCCCCCATCCTTGGGTGCTTTCCAGAAGTCACCTCATTAACATAAACTCAGATGTGGTTGAAAGGGATTTCTTATGAAAATGAAGACTCCTTTATTGCTCATCGCTTAGGGAATCCCAGGGGTTTGGGGAGCTCTGTGCCAGGAACAGAGGATGAAGACCAAACATATGTTTCTTAGGATAAGTCACAATATCACAGGCCATGTGTTGGGGAGAGAGGGAATGGTATCCAGAGAGTTTGAGGAGTTATGGCAGGGGCGGAAGGATCTTCTTTTTATTCTTTGTATAAAAAGCATAGATAGAAGAACCTGGAAACTCAGGGTGCAACCTTCTAGAAACACAGGGTTAGGGCACCCTGAGGACAGAGCTTCAAACTGAGGGCTGGACGCATGCAGCAGGAACATAACTCCCCACTCCTTAGGTATGAGCTGCATATAGTGATTTCCTTCCATATGGAAAGGGAGGGTGGGAGGAGGAGTCATGTTGCAGTGGAGAAACCTGACAAACACTCTCAGCCGGGTATGCGAGCTCAGCATCAACAGCCATATTCATTGGTATAGTACGTACCCTTGCTATGATATGATTAAAAATGGCACTGGGCCTTGGTGGTCTTCTTCACCGTGATCCATAGCCCCTGTCTCATCATGAGTAAAACATCAGACAACTTCCAATAGTGGGGCATCCTGCAAAATACCAGAGCAGCACCCCTCAAAACTGTCGAGGTCATCAAAGACAAGGAAAGTCTGAGAAACTTCCACAGCCAAGAGGGAACTAAAGAGACATGACAACTAAATGCAGTGTGGGATGGGATCCCAGAATAGATGAAGGCTGTTGGGTAAACACTAAGGAAATCTCAATGAACTTTGGCTCATTATAGTATATCAATATTGGTTCATTAATGGTAAGGGGTGTATCATACTAAAGGAAAATGTTCGCACCTAGGTGCTGGGTATGTGGGAACTCTCTGTTGTACCTCCTCCATTTCCCTGGAAATCTGAAACTGTTCTAAAAATAGCATCTCTGAAAAAATAAGAAAGGAAAAAGACCTGAGGGTCAGAGACTGTGGATGTGGCCTCACCTGTCACCACCAGCTCCAGGGCTTCACTATGCACTGACCAGCTGTACTGTTTTCTGTATCGGCACTGATAACATCCTGCAGTATTTGTATCCATGTGTTTAATGACAAACTCAGCTGTCTTCTGAAATCCCAATTTCTTCTCCACCACTTTGTATGTGGAGTTTCCCAGGATCTCCAGTTGGTACAGGTAAGACTCAGGAGTTCCCCGGCACAGGATCTTCACAGACTCATTCCAGGGAATCACAGAACCGGGCGTGGCAGATATGGTAGGAATGGAAAGATTCCCTAGAAGAAAATAGAGCCCACACTCAGGTGGCCTGCCATGGAGAAACCGTACTTCTTTCTTTCACTATGGGGGGGGGACAAATAAATTAAGGTGTGGTGGACTCACATTTCCTGCCTTTAAAATATTTTTTTAGTAGTTTCTAATTGTGGTAAAATAAAATGTGTTACATAAACATAAAATTTACTATTTAAACCATTTTTGGGGCAAGGGAGGGGGCGGCTGGGGCCAAGTGAGAGTAGCATCGACACATCCACACTACCAAGTGTAAAGTAGATAACTAGTGGGAAGCAGCAGTGAACCAATTCTAAGTGCACAGCTCAGTGGCATTAATCACACTCACCATATTGTGCAACCATCACGGCCATCTATTTTCAGGACTTTTTCATGATTTCAAACAAAAACCCTATAACTGTTAAGCAGTAACTCTCCACTCTTTCTTTCCTTAGGCCCTGGTCACTTCTAATTGACTTTCTGTCTCTATGAATTTCCCTATCCTACGTACCTTGTGTCAGTGGAATAACACAATATTTGTCTTTCTGTGTCTGGCATATTTTACTTCGTGTAATGTCATCAAGATCCATCCATGTTGTAGCCCATGTCAGAATATCTTTCCTTTTTATGGCTGAATAATATTCCACTGTTTGTATAGACCACATTTTATTTATACATTCATGTCAATGGCTATTTAGGTTGTTTCCACCTTCTGGCTATTGTGAATAATGTTGCTATGAACATGGGTGTATAAATATCTTGTTAGAATCCCTGCTTTCAATTTCTTTTGTTATATATATATGCAGGTGGAATTGCTGGATTGGATATTTAGTTTTTAAGAACTGAAGGATTTTTTGAGGAACTGAATTCCTTCCGTTTTATATATATTTTTTATTCAGGTGAAATTTACGCAACGTAAAATTAACCATTTTTAACGTATGCAATTCAGTGTCATTTAGTACATTCACAGCGTCGTGCAGTCATCACCTCCGTCTAGTTCCATTTTCATTGCCTCGCAGAGGAGACCCCATACACATTAATCCTACCCTCTCTGCAGCCCCTAGCAACCGCTAGTCGGCCAGGCAGTTTGTTGGTGTTTTGTCGCCATGGTAATCCTTATGAACACGCAGTTCCGCTCTTCACTCTAACGTAAGGGTGCTGAAGCTTGGGGAAGCCGTACCCATTGCTCAAGCCCACAAACTGAAGAGTGGTGCAGCCTGGTCTGCAAACTAGGGCTGTCTCACTCCAGCTCCTCTGCTGTCTCTGCAGATGGGGGAGAGCTGTCTCTCCTGCAGCAGTTAGAGAATGCAGTGTGGGGGACAGCCAGCAAGTGTCCGACGGATATGATGATTAGTTCTGTGAGAGAGGGCGGGAAGGCTGGGACTTGGAAACTCCCGCTCTGGGAGTGCGATTTAAGATGGAACGGGACTTGGAAACGTTTTGGGGTACCCGAGGGTGCGGGTTAGCTTCTTGGCACCAATGCATTCATACGGAGTGGCTTTAAGAGAGTGATTTTGCATGTTGAAGACTTCTGTCCTTGGCTTTAACCCCTATACAGAAACTAGCAAACAGGGGGAGGGACACTCAGAATCTGCTGGTTCCCTTTGTCAAGGTGTGTCATCTATTTTAGACCTGATGGTGATGTGCTCAACTGCAGCTCTGTGAAGGGGGAAACAAGGGAGTTTTCCGTCCTCAGCAGGATTGTTGTGAAGCAAGACGAACCCTGCAGGACTTCCTTATGTTCACTCACCAGTACCTCCATGTATTTGTTATTCCGAGATTCGCAGAGAGATGCCTCCATTAACTCAGCACATTGTTTATCTACTCTCATGGCTTAAACCAGTAGTGCTCAACAGGAGACAGACAATTTTCCCTTCCAGGGGACAATCTGTCAATATCTGGAGACACCTTTGGCTGTCACAATTGTGGTAGAAGATACTATTGGCATGTAGCGGGTAGAGGACAAGGATGCTGCTTAGTATCCTATACTTCACAGGACTGCCTCTAAAACAAAGGGTTATCCAGTCTCAAATGTCAATAGTACCGAGGTTGAGAAACGCTGACCTAAACAGAGGCAAAGGCTAAATCCAGGTCTGAGCACGATGAGTTTGAGGGATCCCGAGATACCACAGTGAGGTAGAAATTATGCATGGGAAGCACAGCAGAGACAGCTAGAACAAAGAATAAGATTGGAATTCATCCGGGCCTTAGACTATTTCTCCTGCTCTTCAATCCTGGAGCTGCCATGAGGATATAGGGGGACTGGAGGAGACTTAGGGGAACACTTATCATCCGGTGCCTGAATCTTCTGGCCAAGACAGAGCACTGGAAGAGAGACATTCATGAAAACTCAATCCGCAGATTTCCAGTCTTTATTATAAGTCACCCAACATAATGACATACAGGTGTCATTTTAAAAAATGATTTTATTTTTTGGCCACACCGCGGGGCATGTGGGATCTCACTTCCCTGACCAGGGATCGAACCCACACCCCCTGCAGTGGAAGCGTGGATTCTTAACCACTGGACCACCAGGGAAGTCCCACAGGTGACCTTTCTTTCTTCTACAGCAAACATAGTAAACAAGACTCGTCTTTTAGTTTTGTCTTCCAGATTCCAGCCCTGAGGCTCTCATCTGTAGGAGCTCTGGAACCATCATGGGTCTCCAGGCAGCCTGGCATGGGTCGAATGAACCCCACAAGGTCAACTTGACCACTTGATCGTGGAGCCTTACAGGCTAGCGTGGCGTTGGGACTTGGGCAGATGCAGTTACAGATACCTGGGCAAAGGCCATCTCTCCACTAAGGAGATAAGAATCTTCTCGCAGCTCCTGAAATCACTGAGTTCTTACGTTGAGAGAGACCTTGACTATTTTGGGATCCCCCCACCTTTCCCTCTGAACCACTTGCATTTGAGGACTCACCGAGGCAGAAGAGGGTGGTGCCTCTGGGGGCCGTGGTTCTGACACAGCCAGCCTCAGCCCTGTTAGCTTCTTGTTGGTGCACAGCAGCAGATGGCAGATTCTCATGAGGCAGGAGGATCCACAGGAAGTATGAGAGCAGAGGTCCTCATCAGAGAATTTCTACATCTATTGCTCCACAGGAAGGGTTCCTTCCCAGGGAACTTCATTCTGGGGAGCTCTTGGGTGGACTCTAAGAGGAGATCCGTCTTCCCGTTTATGTTTCAGATGAGAAGTGAGTGTTTTCCTTAACCAGTGTCTAATGGGGCTCAAATTCTTCTTTGGATAAGATCCCACATCTAAATGGAGGAGCTTGGCACAGAATATTAGATGGGTGCCATACAGACAGAGATATTTCTTCACTGATCCATCAGTCAAAAGCCAAGTGGCCTTGGCTGTTATGGATCCACATGTCCTCCCCGGAATTCATGGACCAAGTTTGGGCTCAATCAGGCAGGCAGTGTACTCTTATGCTTTGGATTATCTCAATGCCGGCATGCAGAGGAATTTTTTTTCAGGAGGTATTCACCATCTCTAAAGAAAGAACCTCCTATATCTATATCTGTATTTAAACCTGTAATCTGTAGATAGATGATGGATTGATAGAGAATATAGATTAGATAGATAGATAGGTAGATAGGTAGGTAGGTAGACAGATGGACAGGCAGATAGACAGATAAATGTGGTCACAGATACCTGGCTATTACTAGTTCTTCAAGTATGAGAAGTCAAACATTTCACATCAGACTTTCTACTGGCTGTCTTATTTTCATTGCAAGGCATCACTCTTTTTTTCAACTTTATGGAGATATAATTGACATAACATTGTGTAAGTTTAGGTGCACAATATGTTGATTTGATACACTTCGGTGCTGCAAAATGAGGTCCATTGTGGCATTAGCTAATGCCTCTACCACCTCACATAATTGCCATTTCTTTTTTGTGTGTTTGTGGTTAGATCTACTCTCTCAGCAACTTTTAAGTATAGAATATAGTATCGTTAATTATACTCACCATGCTATACATTGGAGCCTTAGAAATTATTTACCTTTTTTAAAATAAATTTATTTATTTTATTTATTGATTTTTGGCTGTATTGGGTCTCTGCTGCTGCGCACGGGCTTTCTCTAGTTGCGGCGAGCGGGGGCTACTCTTCGTTGCGGTGTGCGGGCTTCTTACTGCAGTGGCTTCTCTTGTTGCCGAGCACAGGCTCTAGGTGCGTGGGCTTCAGTAGTTGTGGCTCACGGGCGTAGTTGCTCCGCGGCGTGTGGGATCTTCCTGGACTAGGGCTCTAACCCACGTCCCCTGCATTGGCAGGTGGATTCCTAACCACTGTGCCACCAGGGAAGTCCCCAGGTTCATGTTCTTTTTGACACATCAGAACCCCTGGTAGGAGGTAAAAATTAAGCAGTAAGGCAGGGACTACAGCACCTCTCAGTGTCCATCCAGCCTATGCCTGTGGATGGGGGGCAGGGCAGGGGCTCATCTCCTGCCATGTCCGTGCCTTCTCCATGGTCCCTGCTTCCATGGGGCACCCCTGAGACTGGCAATATGAACCCCGCCACCTCCTTAGATCACTCCAGCCTACTGGTGGCACCAGCATCCTGCCCTTACCTATTGCTGGCTAGTCTCACTTCCCCTGTTTGGTTTCCTAACTTATCCTTCACCTGGATACCTGTATTGGTTACCTATTGCTGCTGTAAGAAATTGCCACAAACATGGTGGCTGAAAAGCACACAAATCTATTATTTTGTAGTTTTGGAGTCAGAAGTCTGACACAGGTTTCACTGGGTTAAAATCGAGGTGTCAGCAGGGCTGTGTTCCTTCTGGAGCTCTAGGGGAGAATCAGTTCCTGTGCCTTTTCCAACTTTGAGAGGCAGCTCGAATTCCTTGTTTCATGACCCTGTCCTCTATCTTCAAAGCCAGCGCTGGTTGGTGGAGTCTTTCTTATGCGCTATTACTCTGATGCTCACTCTCCTGCTTCCTTCTTTCTCTCTCTCTCTTTTTTTTTTTTTTTTTTTTTTTTTTTTTTTTTTTTTTAGCGGTACGTGGGCCTCTCACTGTTGTGGCCTCTCCCGTTGCGGAGCACAGGCTCCGGACGCACAGGCTCAGCCGCCATGGCTCACGGGCCCAGCCGGTCCGCGGCACGTGGGATCTTCCCGGACCGGGGCACGAACCTGTGTCCCCTGCATCGGCAGGCGGACTCTCTACCACTGCGCCACCAGGGAAGCCCCCTTCTTTCTCTTATATGGACCCTTGTGATGACACCGAGCCCACCTGGATAATCTGGGATAATCTCCCCATCTCACGGTCAACTGCTTACCAACATTAGTTCCATATCCAATTTCGTTTCCCTTGGAATGTAACATAACACATTCATAGATTTGGAGTATTATGATGTGGACATCATGGGGTACAATTATTCTGCCCACTATAGTACCCAATTTCCTGCATTAAATACTCTTTTATCTAAAATACTTGGAGCATTTCCTGTTGTTCTGACTGGACCCTGACCGACACTTCCACCAGAAAACTTTGGGATTAGGAAGATTGGCTCAATGGGTAGCCATTCTGGACAAGAGCTCTCTGACCTGTGGCCACAATCTCCAGGGGCTTGCTGGGTGCTGACCACACAGAGGGAAGTGACTGTAATGACCATGACATCTGTAGGTCCCTGCATGTGCTGAGGTCACAGGGCCCATGAGGAAGCTGTTCTGAAATATGATGTCTGGGAGCCCAGGGACATGGGCTCCATCATCCTTGCACAGGCTGAACCTGTCAAAGCCGAGATGGGAGTCTACTGAAGAGTCACATGCTGTCCTTGAGGAACCATAGGGTTTGGCCAGGCTGACAGGGAGGGCTTGTCCTGACCACCTGGGGGAGAAGGAGGCACAGCTTAGAGAGGAAAATGGGGAGCCCCTTCCCCTCCCTGTGCTCAGGTTCCTCCTCCTTCCCACATCTCTAAGGCTTCTTTCCAAACCAGGGGAACCTGTGCCCCATGGAGAGTCCTACGCCACAGAGACATGGCATATCCTACAAGAAAAACATCTGCTGAGAACTTTGAGCAAGTGCCGACTAGTGGACACTTACTAGATGTTGATAATGTAAAATTAGTTGCATAAAACAAGACAGAGTAGACAATGAACAGAAGAATAACGTGCGTCGAGTGAAATGATGTCAGCTCACACGAGAAACACATGACACGATGGAGCCTACAACAGAACATCCTGGAATCTCAGGATGAAAGCAGGGCAGCAGCAGTAGTATGCTGCAATGCCTGCTCTCGTGGAGCTGCTGGAGAACTTGAGTTATTGCCTTGTCCTCTGAGGGTTTGTTGTTTCTGGCACTGCTTCCTTCCCTCACTCTAGAGGTAACACCATCTCCTCCCAGACACGCTAGGTCTGAGCGTCACAGTCTTCTGTTGGTGCCCTAGAGCCTGGCTCAGCAGAGGGAAGAGTGTCTAGGAAGGGTTTCTGGACCAGAATTGGGGGCTAGATATTCCTGGGCCCCGACTTTCTACTTCCCAAGAGACTCACCCTCATATTGTTATGACTTCCCACCAGCAACCCCTCACCCTACCTTCTGTGCTATATCCCCTCCTATTACAGGAAGGTCTTATTTGAGGTGGATGGCAACCCAAGGTTTGGGGAAAAGACTCACCCCCTTGTGCCCAGATCCTCTGGATCAAGAAGAACCCTGGAAAGAAAGACTTATGTTGGACAGTCCATCTCATGTAAGACCTGGCCCCCCACTCCTGCTTCCACCTGGCCTGTGAGCCTCGTTGGCTAGGACTGTGCTCGGCTGAAGATGAACTCAGCCATCAAGGTCCACCTTGCCTCCATGGAAGCAGGGCTCTCTGCTGTGGAGGACTCAGTGTTCCAGCCCATTGTGTCCACCAGAGTGTTCCCTGCCTTCCTTCCCTTCCAGGACCCACCAAGACACGCCAGGCTGATGATGGTGGGCAGCACAGTGCTGCTGCTGCTGAACAGAAGGCAGTGACCCAGCAAACCTGAAAAGCACACAGGATGTTACGATGGCGGCCCAACTCATGTCGTGTACAGGTTGACCACAGGACGGAGAGGTGACTCACACAGGCTCTTCTTACCTTAAAAAAGTCAGTGTGGGGGGCCCAGCTGAGGGAGGAATTGGGCTTCCCGGAAAATTTTCGGACTAGAGCCGTCTCTTCAGATCATTTAACAATGGCCAGGCTTGAAACGTAACCTCTGACCCAACCCACCTATGACTACATTGTTAAGTTTACCAAAAATTTATGCTGCAATATCTAATCTGCTATTACCTTGATACATTGAATTATTGTCTTTTTTCATATTGGATATGATTTTCATAGAGTTTCTTATTTCTTTCTTTCCTACGTTTAAAAAAATTCCCAAACATTATGTTTTATCTTTACTGCTCAACCATCTTTATGATACCCATAGTAAAATTTCTTTATTGAAAATGCTAATTTTATGATTTTTAAAAATTTATGGATTTCCTTATACTGTATCATCTTTTCCCTGTATGTATGTATTTCCAAGTTCCTTGAACACCTAACAATTTTTTAAAAATCGACGTATAGTTGACTTACCATATTATATTAGTTACAGGTGTATTACACAGTGATTCAATCTTTTTATAGATTACACACCATAACAAAGTATTATCAAATATTGACTATATTCCCTGTGCTGTACATTATATCCCGGTGACTTATTTATTTTATAACTGGTCATTGGTATTTCTTAATCCCCTTCACCTATTTTGCTCCCCGCCACCCCTCTTCCCTCAGGTAACCACTAGTTTGTTCTCTGTATCTGTGAGTCTAATTCTGTTTTGTTATATTTGTTCATTTGTTTTGATTTTTAGATTCCACACATAAGTGAAAACATAGTATTCCTCTTTCTCTGTCTGACTTACTTCACTAAACATGATACCCTCCGGGTCCATCCATGTTCTCTAATAGCAGGATTTTGTTCTCTTTTAACAATTGAGGTAGAGTTGATTGACAATATTATATAAATTTCAGGTGTACAACATAGTGATTCACAATTTTTAAAGATTAACTCCATTTAGTTTATTGTATGTAGTAGTTTGTGGGCTGTTCGTGAAGGCACTGATTAAATTAGAAAGTAAAAAATTAAGGGTAAGATTGGAGAGTTCCGCAAAAGCCACCTTCCTGAGTGTATTGTGTACTAAGAATAGATGTGTGGTTTCTCTCCAGAAAACAATGGGTGCTAAGGAAACGTGTAAGCACGAGGTGATATTCCTAGAGTCTGGGTGAAAATATATCTGACAGAAATTTTCACGGAGTTAAGAGGTGATAAGTCCTTCCAGGAAGAGATTCTGCCTGTGACTTACATTCCACTAGGTATGGTCATCTCGTAATATTATGTTAAGTATCATCACTACCTGTAGGTCTCTTCCATCAGACTGAGCTCTGTGAGAATACAGATTCTGTCTTCAAATTGGCGTCATCAATCTAGAACAGCTATTGTGTTCTACAACGATGAAAGTGTCATATATTTGCTGTGTACTGTGTGGCAGTGAGCAGATATGTGTGGTTTCTGAGCACTTGAATTTTGGCTAGTGTAGTTGAGGAACTGAATTTTAAAATTTATTTAATTTAATCTAATTTTAATTTAAGTACCCTTGTATGTCTAGTGGCCACCATACTGGATACCTCAAACAGGATATACTTCATCTTTTTTTTTTTAACCTACTTGCATTTCTTTTATTTTTATTTTTTCATGCAAAGGCATTTTCTTTATTTCTTTATTTATTTATTTAAACATCTTTATTGGAGTATAATTGCTTTACAGTGGTGTGTTAGTTTCTGCTTTATAACGAAGTGAATCAGCTATATGTATACATATATCCCCATATCTCCTCCCTCTTGCGTCTCCCTCCCACCCTCCCTATACCACCCCTCTAGGTGGTCACGAAGCACCGAGCTGATCTCCCTGTGCCATGTGGCTGCTTCCCACTAGCTAGTTGTTTTACATTTGGTAGTGTATATAAGCCCGTGCCACTCTCTCACTTCATCCCAGCTTCCCCTTCCCCTTCCCCGTGTCAAGTCCATTCTCTGCGTCCGCATCTTTATTCCTGTCCTGCCGCTGTATGCTAACACATATGTATGGAATCTTAAAAAAAAAAAAAGTTCTGAGGCATTTTATTTTAAATACAGCAGTGTGTACATGTCAATCCCAAACTCCCAATCTATCCCTCCCCCCACGCTGCCCCCTGGTAACCATAAGTTTCTTCTCTAATTCTGGGAGTCCGTTTCTGTTTTGTAAATAGGTTCATTTTATACTTCATCTTTGTAAAATTTTACAGAATAGTTGTTGCTGTCATTGTTTTAACTGAATAGTTTGAAGTATCAACTGGCAGATTTTCTAGATTTGCTTCAGTGGAATTTCAGAAAAGGATGATAATGATTTGCTATCCAGTATGTGCGGGTGATTACAATAAAATCTACGGAAATGGCTGGATAGTTATAATAGTGTCCTAGAATAGCTGGGAGATTACTAAGGGGTTGTGGGATTTTGAAGACCATCCTACAAGTCTTGAGACTCCACTGTTAGCCTCAGAGCTGGGGGGCTGGGTTTGAGGAGAAGGAAGAGTGTCCATGGAGGAACCCCTTTAAAAAGAGGTCCAGGTCCTTGCTTTGTAACACTGTGTGCTCAGAGCCTGGGGCCAGGTCAGGTCTCAGCATGGTCTTGGTTTACATTGAGTTCCATGTAGATACTGGACTCAGCGGAGGAGGATGTAGGGCACACGGGAATGGGAGTGAATATTCTCTCTGAGAGGGTGCAGCGGTTCATGTGGGCATAGATCACATCCTGTGTGTCTTCTGCTGTAGGGTCCTGAGAGGAGAAGGGTAAGAATGATGTACTGAGACATGATCTCTGAAGGCAGGAGCATTGGATATGTGGAAGGGCTCAAGTTATGCCGAGGGTTTGGGCTGGGAGGATTCACCTCGCCATTCATCATTCAGTCTTCCATGGGCTCTGGTTCCACAATGGCAGCATCTGCAAATGGAAGAGAGTCAAGGTTTTGGGGGGGATTCTTCCAGATCCCCACATCTTTGACAGGGACACCAAAGCCAGAAAAAGGTAGTGGTGTGCCCGAGGTTGCTCAGCCTGTCTACCCCACTAAGTCAAAAAAACATCCCATATACAACCCTAGGTGTACACTGACTGTCTCTGGATCCTGTACAAACCCATGGATCCCATCCTACATCTTCTGTTATAGACCATCCTCTTCTGCAAGTTAGCAGATTCCCCAGCACTGAGGAGCATATAGGGGAGAAGGAGGGATGGTTGTAGGTTGAAGGAAAGGAGGGGTTCCATGAGTCTCTGGAAGATGTTCCATCAAGGATCTCAACAACAAAAATCACAGTGTAACCTACAGGAAATGAAAATGCAATAATTATTTATTTATTTATTTTTGGCTGCATTGGGTCTTCGTTGCTGTGCGCGGGCTTTCTCTGGTTGTGGTGAGCGGGGGCTACTCTTCGTTGTGGTGCGCTGGCTTCTCATTGTGGTGGTTTCTCTTGTTGCGGAGCACGGGCTCTGGGCGTGCAGGCTCAGTAGTTGTGGCTCCTGGGCTCTAGAGCACAGGCTCAGTAGTTGTGGCACACGGGCTTAGTTGCTCCACAGCATGTGGGACCTTCCTGGACCAGGGCTCAGACCGATGTCTCCTACATTGGCAAGCGGGTTCTTAACCACTGTGCCACCAGGGGAGTCCCGATGTATCATATCTTCTTTATCCATTCATCTGTTGATGGGCACTTAGGTTGTTTCCATGTCTTGTTTATCATAAATAATGCTGCGATGAACACGGGGGGTGCACATATCTTTTCAAATTAGTGTTTTTCTATTCCATCAATAAATACCCAGAAGTGGAATACCTAGAGCATGTGGTAGTTCTCTTTTTAATTTTACAAGGAGCCTCCATACTGGTTTCCATAGTGACGGCACCGGTTTACATTCCCACGAACAGTGTGTGAAGAATAGCTTTTCCCCACATCCTCACCAACACTTTTTATTTCTTGCCTTTTTGATAATAGCCATTCCAACAGGGCCGAGGTCTCATAGTGGTTTGGATTTGCATTTCCCTAATAATTAGTGATGTTGAACATGTTTTCAACATGCCCGTTGGCCTTCTGTATGTCTTCTTTGAAACACTGTCTATTCCCTTCCTCTGCTCATTTTAAAATCAGGTTGTTTGTATTTTTGTTGTTGAGTTGTATGAGTTTTTAAAATATATTTTTGTTATTAACCCCTTATCAGATACATGATTGGAAACTCTCTCTTCCCATTCCATAGGTTGTCTTTTAATTTTGTCGATTGTTTCCTTCACCATGCGTTCTTTTTTCTTAAGCTTGCTTTGGCTCTTTGTGGTTTTTTCTGGTTCCATGGGAATTTTAGAATTTTTTTTTTGTCCTATTTCTGTGGAAAATGTGCTTGGGATTTTGATAGAGATTACACTGAATCTGTAGATTGCTTTAGGTAATATGAACATTTTAACAATGTTATATTCTTCAACACATAAGCACAGAATAGCTTGCCATTTATTTGTGTCTTCAGTTTCTTTCAACAATGTCTCATAATTTTCAGTGTACAGGTCTTTCACCTCTTTAGTTAAATTTACTCCTAGGTATTTTATTATTTTTATTGTAATTGTAAATGGGATTGTTTTCTTAATTTCTCTTTCTGCTAGCTCATTTTTAGTGAATAAAAATGCAACAGGTTTTTGTATATTGATTTTGTATCCTGCAACTTTACTGTATTTGTTTATAATTTCTAATAGTTTTTTGTTGGAGTTTTTAGGGTTTCCTATATATAAAATCAAGTCAACCAGAAATAGTGACAGTTTTACTTCTTTCTGTCACATTTGGATGGCTTTTATTTCATTGTCTTGCCTAATTGTTTTGTCTAGGACTTCCAATACTGTGTTGAAGAAGAGCAGTGAGAGTGGGCATCCTTGTCTTATTCCTGAAATTACAGGGTTTGCTTTCAGTTTTTCACCATTGAGTATGATGTTACCTGTGGGTTTGTCATTATGGCCTATGTTGTATTGTGGTAAGTTCCTTCTATACCCACTTGAGTGAGAGTTTCTGTCATAAATGGGTGTTGAATCTTGTCAAATGTTTTTTTCTACATCTATTGAGATGATCATATAGATAGTTTTTGTCCTTCATTTTGTGAATGTGGTGTATCACATTGGTTGGATTATGGATGTTAAACCATCCTTGCATCCTTGGAATGAATCGCACTGGATCATGATGTAAAGTCCTTTAGTGTAACATTATACTGAATGGTGAAGAGCTGAATTCTTTTCCTCTAAGATATGGACCAAGAGAAGATGCTCCCTTTCCCCATTTTTATTCAACATAGTAGTAGAAGTCCTAGCCACAGCAATTAGTCAAGGAAAAGAAATAAAACGCATCCAAACTGGACATGAAGAAGTAACTATTTGCAGATGGCATGATACTGTACATAGAAAACTCTAATTACTCCACCAAAACCTATTAAAACTAATAAATGAATTCAGTAAAGTTGCAGTAAAGTATACAAAATTAATATACAGAAACCTTTTGCTTTTCTATACATTAAAAATGAACTATCAGAAAGAATATCAAGAAAACAATCCTGTTTAAAATTACTTCAAAAAGAATAAAATATCTAGGAATAAATTTAACCAAGGAGGTGAAAAAGCTGTGTTCTTAAATCTATAAGGCGTTGAAGAAAGCAGTATTTTTTTGGATATGTCTCCTTAGGCAAGGGCAACAAAAGTAAAAATAAACAACACAAAAGAACAAACAAAACAGAACAGAAACAGACTCATAGGTACAGAGAACAAACTGGTGGTTGCCATAGGGGAGTGTGGGACGGGGGGAAGGATGAAATATGTAAAGGGGATTGAGAGGTACAAACTTCCAGCTGTAAAAGAAATAAGTCATGGGGATGTAATGTACACATAAGGAATGTAGTCAATAATACTGTAACAACTTTGTGTGGTGACAGATTGTAACTGGTTTTATTGTGGTGATCATTTCATAATGTTTAAAAATATCAAATCACTATGTTGTACACCTGAAACTAGTATAATATTGTATGTTAATTATAAAGCAATAAGAAAGAAATTCAGTGAGAAATTACCAGTTTTCCAGAAGACCCTGTGGCTTCCATCTTGAACTAAAGCTTCCAGCATCACCATACAGATTACCACCCTAATGAATTACATGGAAATCATTTCCTTCTTTTACTATAGGGTCAAGATTAGTTATGCCTCCCTAAATAGTAAATCTTGTCTCCTCTTGAACATTATGTATGTAATGGAGTAACATTACAGTCATGTTTCTTAAATTTTTCTTTTATTTATTTAATGCCATGTTTCAAAATTGATCTGTATTCTGTCTGTAGTTTCAGTTTGTGAATTTTTACTGCCATATAATATTCTATTGCATATATAAACCACAAATTTTAAAAAATTAACAAAAAATTTTATTGAAGTATAGTTGATTTACAATATGTCAATTTCTGCTCTACAGCAAAGTGATTCAGTTACACCTATATATATTCTTTTCCATTATGGTTTGTCACAGGATATTGAATATAGTTCCCTGTGCTATACAGTAGGACCTTGTCGTTTATCCATCTTATATATAAATAATCCCAAACTCCCAATACCTCCCTCCCCATTGGCAACCGCAAGTCTGTTCTCTATGTCTGTGAGTCTGTTACTGTTTCATAGATATGTTCATTTGTGTTGTATTTATTTATTTATTTGGCTGCACCTGGCCTTAGTTGTGGCACATGGGATCTTCACTGCCGCGTGTGGGATCTTCTTTGAGGCATGCAGGATCTTTAGTTGCAGCATGTGAATTCTTAGTTGCAGCATGTGGGATCTAGTTCCCTGATCAGGGTTCAGACCTGGGCGCCCTGCATTGGGTGCATGGAGTCTTAGCCACTGGACCACTAGGGAAGTCTCTTGTGTCATTTTTTAGATTCCACATGTAAGTGATATCATATGGTATTTGTCTTTCTCTTTCTGTCTTACTTCACTTAGTATGATAATCTCTAGGTCCATCCACGTTGCTGCAAGTGGCATTATTTCATTTTTTTTCTTTCAATTTTTTAAATAGATCTTTATGGGAATATAATTGCTTCACTAATTACTGTGTTAGTTTTTGCTGCACAACAAAACGAATCAGCCATATGCAGACACACGTCCCCATGTCCCCTCCTTATTGAGCCTCCCTCCCATCCTCCCTTTCCCACCCTTTTTCATTTTTTTATGTCTGAGTAGTATTCCATTGTGTGTGTGTGTGTGTGTGTGTGTGTACACACACATACAACATCTTCTTTATCCATTCATCTGTCAGTGGACATTTAGGTTGTTTCCATGTCTTGACTGTTGTATATAGTGCTGCTGTGAACATAGGTGTACATGTATCTTTTCAAATTACAGCTTTGTCTGGATATATGCCCAGGAGTGGGATTGCTGGATTATATGGCAACTCTATTTTTAGTTTTTTGAGGAACCTCCATACTGTCTTCCATAGTGGCTGCACCAATTAACATTCCCACCAACAGTGCAGGAGGGTTCCCTTTTCTCCACACCCTCTTCAGCATCTATTGTTTGTAGACTTTTTAGTGATGGCCATTCTGACCGGTGTGAGGTGGTACCTCATTGTAGTTTTGATTTGCATTTCTCTACTAGTTAGCGGTGTTGATTATCTTTTCATGTGCCATCTGTATGTCTTCTTTTAAACCACAAATATTAATTGTGGCATTGATGTCTATGGTTTTTGTCTAAAATGAATGACACCTCTGCCAATATTCTCATGAATGTGCTCTGAGTCCAAGCTCATATTGCTCGCCGTGGGACAGAGAGATGAGATGTTGGGGCAACGAATAGTGACTTTATTCAGAAAGCCAGCAGACCTAGAAGATGGTGGACTCGTGCCCCAAAGAACCTTGTTACCCGAGTTAGATGGGTTTTTTTTTGGGGGGGGGTGTCAAACAGTGTTTATTAAATGTAAAGTAGCCCTTGCCCCATGGGGAAGAAAATTCCAGGGAGAACAGAGAATAATACAGATTAAACACCCACCTGTGCATTCACACTTTCTCACACATATACACACACACACACGCAAAGCGAGGAGGTGTGGCTGGTTGTTGCACACTTTTTGATGCTGGAATCCTTTGTTCTTGCAGCTGTCCATGTAGCTCTGATCATAATGTTCCTTTAAACCTCCAACGAGAAAAGGTTACTCTCTGTTCTGCAGCTTTTTATCTCTGTATGTATGAAGTGTTATACCTTTAAACGTCAGAGCCTTGAGAATGGGCTATTCTGTATATTTCAAGCTATAGGCAATGTTCTTTTGCAAAGGTGCATGACTGAGCACAGGCAACAGAGCACAAGGGTTGGAGCTAAAGGAATAGGTCCAATATGGAGTCAGGTTTGTTCTTCTCTGTTACACACATATCATATGCATATGCACACACTTTCCTCTAGGGTACACAGTTATGGCCTAGAGACGTGTGTCTCTTCCTTTTAATGGATAATTGTTATCTACTTTCCTCATTGACTGTTAACAATTTGAACTCTCACCAGTTACATATTGGGATTCTAGGCACGCAATATTTTTTCCCACAATTAACATTGCCATTGTTTTCTATTTACCTTTAATGTGGATGTAATAGGATTTTGGCATCATGCTTTCACTATCACTGTGGCATGACATTGAGGTGGAAATTACCATAAATTTTAAACTTTCTTTTTTAAATTAATTAATTAATTATTTTTTGGCTGTGTTGGGTCTTTGTTGCTGCGCCCGGGCTTTCTCTAGTTGCAGCGAGCGGGGGCTACTCTTTGTTTGCAGTGGCTTCTCTTGTTGCGGAGCACGGGCTCTAGGCGCACGGGCTTCAGTAGTTGTGGCACGTGGGCTCAGTAGTTGTGGCTTGCAGGCTCAGTAGTTGTGGCTCACGGGCTTAGTTGCTCTGCGGCATGTGGGATCTTCCCGGACCAGGGCTCAAACCCATGTCCCCTGCGTTGGCAGGCGGATTCTTAACCACTGCACCACCAGGGAAACCCTAAATTTTAAAATAGAAGACGACCTATGTGTACACTGAGATCATCAGTGAGTGTGCTGCAGCTGGTTTATACTCACTTGCACATTCCAGCTCTGCATACAGTGCATTTCCACTGGCACCTTGAAGTTGACCAAAAAGAGAGTATTTACACCAAAGACGATTGCCACAGTTAGGGCTTTTGAAAAAGTGATACATTTTTAGAGCCATTTTAGCAGCACACCCACTGGCTGTCACTTCAAACACCATTGTGCTCATTCAAACACCTCGTGTTTCTGGAGAAACTGTACTAGGTGTTGTCTCATGAGGAGAGAATAGATTGTTGGGTCCAGGAAAGGTTTTAGATTCACCTGTTCCAAACTGGAGACTGTTTTCACCCATTTATTCAGTTATTAAAACAGAGTCTGTGTTCTGGGATGAACGAATAAGGGTCAATGACACACATTAGCGAATGTGGAAATTAAAAATAAAGAAACGTGTTTCAGGATAAGTGAAACAGAACATGAATATGTATAAAGGTAAGGACCCAAACCTGCCGTGTGGCGTGTGCCTCACGTCACAGGGGTGAGAGGGGACGGGGCAGTCAGGGAGAGTCATCACTGGTGGGGAGGGAAGGCAGCATGGTTAACGGAGGCCCAGTCCTCCACAGGGACTCCCAGACCTTCTCCTGCACCCACACCATGTCTCTCCCTCCCTGGTCAGACAGTTCACACAACACGTGCTGCAGATTCTCTTCCAGAACCTCCTGGGCACGTAAGGTCATGTCCAGGGCTCCAGCACTCGGGACGGTGCATGGTTTCCTCTTGTGTTCAGCTCCTGGCTGCATCTTGGGTTCCTCCGTGGCCGTGTCGAGCCTGAAAGAGCAGAATCCCGAGGCCCAGCAGGATCAAGCCAGCCATGCCCAGCCGGATGAGATTCTCCACTGTGTAGTGTTGGGGGTGTGAGGGTAGGAATTCTGGACAAAGAGGTCACAAGGTCAGAGCAGATCTGAATCACCCCAGACTCCAGGATGTCCACCCAGGGAACCTGCCTCTCCTTGACAGGACATGACCCTCGGAGCCCAGCCCCATATCTGAGTGATTTCACCGTTCGTGGGATCTGATTTGTTTTGTGGTGGGTGGATGGTGTCACCTGCTCATGAGAATCATAAAGTGAGGGTGTGCGTGAGGAGCTGGGGAGATACGAGCCCTTCTCCCGGGTTCTGGGTCCTCAATGCGTCCACTTCTCACATTACAGCTTCTACGCAGCTCCTTAATGAACCAACCCTTCCTCTAACACGCCAGGTCCCCTCCGCTCTCCTCATTGGATTCTCTCAGCCCCCCTGTGTTCTTTGAATTCAGAAGCTGCTTTTGAATCGCTTTGGAACACAGTTGGCTGTGCCCCCGGTGCTAAGGCTTAGTGAGAAAAGTGGTGTCTTAATCCAGAAATAACTGAGCGCTGTGTGTTCTGTGTTCAGTCTGAGATTGAACCCTATCATCTTATTCTCCTACTTCTGGGAGTTGCCACTGATTCAACAGCTGAGGACCCAGGATCCAGTGATGAGACTTTGGAGTCAGGGGCCATTGAATGTCCTCCTCTCTGGAGCCCCACTGTGTCCCCTCATTCATTACTACCTCAGACATTTCTGGGGACACAGCCCTGAGCTGTCTGAGTCAGAAAGGACAGGGCCAGGGCCCCTCACCTGAGACCGCGAGCTCCAGGGGGGCACTGGCGTGTGACAGCAGGTAGGGGTTACTGCTGAGTGAGCTGTAGCACCTGTAGGTCCCGCTGTGGGCTGAGGTCACAGGACTCAGGGAGAATTCGGCCTGGAAACGCCGACCTCGGTACTTTGATCTAAGACGCAGTGGGGGCTGGGCTGCCCCCTCCTTGGACAGAAGGAAAGTTTCCCTTGTGCTCCCTGACTGACACAGCAGGGTCACGTTCTCTCCTGAGGCCACCACGGGGCCCGGCTGCACCGAGAGGGAGGGCGTGTCAGGGAACCGTCCTAGAGAGAGGAAGGGGGGTGAGGGGCTGCCCGCCCCCTGGTTCTGAACTGCGACTCAGCAGGGCCTCCCTGAGGCCCCTCATCTCTGTCTGTCTCTGTTTTCTGTGAGTCTCTCCCTCTCCCTGCCCACCCCCGTCTCTCTCTGTCTCTCTCCCTCCCTCCCTGGGGACCCCTCACGCCTGGTCCCAGCATCACCACCTGGGGCTCCCCTGGCAGGGCCTGTGCAGAGTCTGGGTCCCTGACTGACCCGCTGGCTCCTCACCTGCCACCAGGATGTCCAGGGGGTCACTGGGGGCCGACCACTCGGAGGAGAGGTTGTGTCCACCGTAGCATCTGTACCGGCCCCCGTGGGTGCTGGTCACCGGGCCCAGGGGGAAGTCGGCCTGAGAGAGCCCAGCGTGGGGCTGCCGGCCAGGGCGCTGGGGGAGGGCCTGTTCCCCCTCCTGGGACAGAGCGAATCTGTCATAGCCGACGTCAGAGCGACACTGGAGGGTCAGGCTCTGTCCAAAGGCCACGACAGGGCCCTGCGGGGTCAGGAGGGAGGGCTTCCCAGACACACCTGGGGGACGACCAGCCTGGGCTGTAAGGGCTGCTTCCTCCCATGAAGCCCCTTCTCCCGTCCTGGTCCCCAGGCCTCACTGTCACTCACACTCTGTGTCTCTGTCCTGTGCGCCCCACTCCCCCCTCACCCCACCCTCTCATCTGGGACAATCCTGGGAGAAACGCATCTAATAATCTGTCTCGTGCCTCAAAAAGTGCGTGAGGCCAGGGTGGGACCTCCTCACCTGGGACCAGGAGCTCCAGGGGGTCACTGGGGGCCGACCACACCTGGGGGGTGTTCCTGTAAAAGCCGTGGCATCTGAACGTCCACCTGTGGCTGGGGGTCACGGGACCCACGGGGAGCAGGGCCCGGGCCTGCCCATTGGGGCGTCGCTGTGCATCCAGGGTCCAGGAGGACTTGGGTTCTCCTTCCTTAGTCAGAATGAACCTGTCCAGTCCCTGCCATGAGCCACACTGGAGGGTCACGTTCCCTCCCAAGGTCACCACAGGGCTCAGCAGGGCTGAGAGGGTGGGTTTGCTGTGGACCCCTAGGAGAGAAGGAGGGAGCTTGTGAAATGGGGCTCACACCCCCCTCCCCTCCCCCAGGGCTGGGCTGTGAGAGGGACACACCCCTGAGAGCAGACCCCCTTCCTGAAGGCAGAGCCTGAGGCTGGGACCCCCGAGTGTCCTCTCACCTGTCACCACCAGCTCCAGGGGGTCACTGCGCTCTGACCAGGCAGTGGGGCTGAGGTAGTAACATTGATACCTCCCTGCGTCGGACTGTGTCATGTGTGGGATGGAGAACTTGCCCTTATCCTCGGGCTCCAGTGGACTCTGTGTGTCCCAGGGAGCTGAGCTTCTCTCTTTATCCAAACGGAACTCCTGGGTCCCCGGGGTCCCCTGACACCAGATGGTCATGGGGCTCCCCCAGGGGATCACAGAGCCTGGCTCAGCCCAGATGGTCGGTTTGGGGAGGGTGCCTGGAAGGACATCAGAGGCTGCGTCACAAGACATCCTCACCCCCAGGTCCCCAGCTCTCAGCCCCCAACCTCCCAGACTACCCCCCCCTTCAGCCCAGAACTGCTGCTCCCCATCCTCATTGCCTGGGGGTGGCCCCTTGTCCCCATGAGCAGGAGGGAGCTGGGACACCTGGGGACAGACTCACCTGGCTGCACCGGGGTCCTCAGGCCCACACTCAGCCCTGGAAGAGAGGCCCCTGTGAGAGGTTTGCCCTGAACCCTGAGCAGCGCCTCTCCTCCCCGGGAGCCTCCTGAGTCCTGGGCTCTCCTGACAGAGCAGCCTGGCTGTGGGCAGGGGTCCCTCCCTGGCCAGGGCTTCCCTTCCCCCTCCTCCATGTCACCAAGGCAGAGCAGGGCCGTGAGGCTGGGGGTCATGGCGTCTCGTCCCTGTGGTCCAGGCGGTGCCGATGGAGGAGACCACGGTGCTCACAGGACAGACAGACACACAGGGTGTGTCCACTGGGAGGCTGCTCCTCCCCGTTACGGGGTGTCACGTCAGCAGCCCCACAGGAAGGGGAACTGCCCCTCCCCAGGAGCCTGGCCCTCATTCCCATGACAGACCCGGTGTCTTCCTGAGACGCCCCTTCCAGATGAGGGTGACCCGGGCACGTTCTTCCCTCTCAGAGCCTCCCCGTTGGGTGTCCTTCGTCCTCAACCCGTCCATCAGCGGGTCTCTGTGGGGTCCTCACCATGGACGGGTGTCACCCAGGCCCTGGCGATGCTTCAGGGAGGATGCAGGTTCCTGCTGCACCGCAGAGCTCAGATCAGCAGAGACACACGTGTAACATCTGCCTACAGCTCCGTGGAGGTCAGCGTGGCAGTGAGCACAGAGAAGTTCAGGGAAATAAGGAAGGAAACACGCCTGCTCCCCTGGCCCCAGAGTGTGGGTTTGCTTTCTGTCTCAGCCCCGTTCAGGGACTTCTCCCTTTTTCTTGAAACAGCGTCCACCCCACCTTCCTGGGAACAAGCCCTGAGTCGTCCCTGCCTGCTCGGTGCCCTTGATCCTTGGACAGGGCTCTCCTCCCCGTCCTGTCATCCTGCCTGGAAGCTTAGGGGACGTTGATTTGAGTTAGAGGTGTCACTTTGAAGGAAAACATCTCTATTGAAATCTGTCCCCACTGCTCTTGTAACCGTGAGGGCAGTGCCCTTTCTGAGCCTGTGTTTCCTCCTCTGCATGTCGTCACGAGCCCCACTCCTCAGAGTGTCTGTGAGCTCAGTGGTGTCAGGTTCATTGCAGGATCACCATTGTTAATTTCTAGAGCAGGTGACAACAGCAGTGGGTGGGACATGAAAGGATCCTGGGCTCAGACTCCACGGCAAAGTGGGTGACTGTGGTGCCCACCCAAGAGCCCTCCTGTGCTCCTAACACTGAGAAATGCTATCTTGAATATTTCTGAAACACATACCCACAGACACATGCAGAAAAAGAGAAGGAAAGTTCCCCAAATGGAGAGGGAACCAGAGCAAAGAAGAGGGAACTAGGCTGAGTGACCCCCGCTGACCGGGATCATCAAGGGGGGTCATAGGGAGGAGGTTCCCACCTGTGTGGACAGAGAGAGGGACCCAGGTCCTCACAGGCAGGGAGGGGTCAGGGCTCCAGGTGAAGGTTGAAGCTGCGGCCCCACTTCCCCGCGTTTCTGGACGGGCACTGGGATAGCTCTGCTCACTGCCCCAAGCCCGTGGTCAGCATTGAGCCACCTCCCCTGTGTGGCATGAAACAGACTCAGTCCACGATTGTCAGCCATGGGTGTCCACCCTCGTGAGAGTGTGAGGGTCCCATTGGACCATCCCTGAGGCCACAGCTGTGAGCAGATGTTAAGTCTGAGACGGTGGGCAGCACGGGGCAGGAGCAGCTGCAGCAGTCTCCCCTGGTCAGCCTGACTCCCAAGACAGCCCTGGGAGAAGGCTTCTAGGAAAGATCGGGGTTGTGAGGGCAGAGCCTTTAACAGGAAGGGATATCACATTGACCCTAGTAATGATGACAGTACTACGGACAGCCGTCTGCTGATGAATGGGGGTGTCCTAGGCAAGGAAATAGAATCAGTAGGAAAATACGACAGTTGATTTAAATGAAGCATGTTTAAATACCTGAAAAATAAAGGGAGGCAACCATATGGATTATTTTATTGAAGAACTGGCAGTTATTGAAAAGAGTTAGAAAAGGTAGAGATGACAAACCCAGTAGAATGAACACATTAAAAAATGTCATCCCATCAAGGACAGGACAGCTGAGGGACCAATTATGAAATTGAATACAGTATGAGGAAATGTTCCAGAATGAAGGTTAGAGAGACCACAAATGGAAATTCAAGATACTTGGGGAATAGAATGAGGAGGGCCAATGTGGTATCTATTGTAGGTGTCAGAAGGAGAGGTCATGACATATAGCAAAGCCAAAGAAATAAAGAATTGAACATTTTTCAGAGATGAGGAGAGGCCAATTAAGTGCTAGGATGCATGTATTTAAAAATGACATCTGGGGTTCAAGATGGCAGAGTAGAAGGATGTGCTCTCACTCTCTCTTGCAAGAGCACCGGAATCACAACTAACTGCTTAAAAATCATCGACAGGAAGACACTGGAACTCACCAAAAAAGATACCCCACATCCAAAGACAAAGGAGAAGCCACAATGAGACGGTAGGAGGGGCGCTATCACAATAAAATGAAATCCCATAACTGCTAGGTGGGTGACTCATAGACTGGAGAACATTTATACCACACAAGCCCACCCACTGGAGTGAAGGTTCTGAACCCCACATCAGGCTTCCCAACCTGGGGGTCCAGCAACGAGAGGAGGAATTTCTAGAGAATCAGACTTTGAAGGCTAGTGGGATTTGATTGCAGGACTTCAGCAGGACTGGGGGAAAGAGACTCCACTCTTGGAGGGTACACACAAAGTAGTGTGTGCATCAGGACCCAGGGGAAGGAGCAGTGACCGCATAGGAGACTGAACTAGACCTACCTGCTAGTGTTGGAGGGTCTCCTGCAGAGGAGGGGGGTGGCTGTGGCTCACTGTGAGGACAAGGACACTGGCAGCAGAAGTTCTGGGAAGTACTCCTTGGCGTGAGCCCTCCCAGAGTCCGCCATTAGCCCCACCAAAGAGCCCAGGGAAGGCTCCAGTGTTGGGTCGCCTCAGGCCAAACAACCAACAAGGAGGGAACTCAGCCCCACCCATCAGCAGACAAGCAGATGAAAGTTTTACTGAGCTCTGCCCACCAGAGCAACACCCAGCTCTACCCACCACCAGTCCCTCCCATCAGGAAACTTGCACAAGCCTCTTAGATAGCCTCATCCACCACCAGAGGGCAGACAGCAGAAGCAAGAAGAATTACAGTCCTGCAGCCTGTGGAACAAAAACCACATTCACAGAAAGATAGACAAGATGAAAAGGCAGAGGGCTACGTAGCAGGTGAAGGAGCAAGATAAAACCCCAGAAAAACAACTAAATGATGTGCAGATAGGCAACCTGCCAGAAAAAGAATTCAGAATAATGATAGTGAAGATGATCCAGGACCTCAGAAAAAGAATGGAGGCAAAGATCGAGAAGATGAAAGAAATGTTTAACAAAGACCTAGAAGAATTAAAGAACAAACAAACAGAGATGAACAATACAATAACTGAAATGAAAATTACACTAGAATGAATCAGTAGCAGAATAACTGAGGCAGAAGAACGGATAAGTGACCTGGAAGACAAAATGGTGGAATTCACTGCTGTGGAAGAGAATAAAGAATAAAGAATGAAAAGAAATGAAGACAGCCTAAGAGACCTCTGGGACAGCATTAAACGCAATAATATTTGCATTATAAGGGTCCCAAAAAAAGAGAGAGAAAGGACCCGAGAAAATATTTGAAGAGATTGTAGTTGAAAACTTCCCTGACATGGGAAAGGAAATAGCCACCCACGTCCAGGAAGTGCAGAGAGTCCCAGGCAGGATAAACCCAAGGAGAAAAACGCCAAGACATATAGTAATCAAATTGACAAAAATTAAAGACAAAGAAAAAATATTGAAAGCAACAAGGGAAAAACAACAAATAACATACAAGGGAATTCCCATAAGGTTAACAGCTGATTTCTCAGCAGAAACTCTATAAGCCAGGAGGGAGTGGCATGACATATTTAAAATGATGAAAGGGAAGGACGTACAACCAAGATTACTCTACCCAGCAAGGATCCCATTCAGATTCGATGGAGAAATCAAAACTTTTACAGACAAGCAAAAGCTAAGAGAATTCAGCACCACCAAAGCAGCTCTACAGCAAATGCTACAGGAACTTCTGTGAGAAGTTCTTAAGTGAGAAACACAAGAGAAGAACAAGACCTACAAAAACATACCCAAAACAATTAAGAAAATGGTAATAGGAACATACGTATCGATAATTACCTTAAACATGAATGGATTAAATGCTCCAACCAAAAGACACAGGCTTGCTGAATGGATACAAAAACAAGACCCATATATATGCTGTCTACAAGAGACCCACTTCAGACCTAGGGACACATACAGACTGAAAGTGAGGGGATGGAAAAAGATATTCCATGCAAATGGAAATCAAAAGAAAGCTGGAGTAGCAATACTCATATCAGATAAAATAGAGTTTAAAATAATGTTATGAGACAAGGAAGGACATAATGATCAAGGGATCAATCCAAGAAGAAGATATAACAATTATAAATATATATGCACCCAATGTAGGAGCACCTCAATACATAAGGCAGCTGCTATCAGCTATAAAAGAGGAAATTGACAGTAACACAATAATAGTGGGGGACTTTAACACCTCACTTACACCAATGGACAGATCATCCAAACAGAAAATTAATAAGGAAACACAAGCTTTAAATGAACAATAGACCAGAGAGATTTAATTGATATTTATAGGACATTCCACCCCAGCACAGCAGATTACACTTTCTTCTCAAGTGCGCACGGAACATTATCCGGGATAGATCACATCTTAGGTCACAAATCAAGCCTCAGTAAATTTAAGAAAATTGAAATAATATCCAGCATGTTTTCTGACCACAATGCTATGAGATGAGAAATCAATTACAGGGAAAAAATGTAAAAACCACAAACACATGGAGGCTAAACAGTATGTTACTAAATAACCAAGAGATCACCGAAGAAATAAAAGAGGAAATCAAAAAAATACCTAGAGACAAATGACAACGAAAACACGACGACCCAAAACCTATGGGATGCAGCAAAAGCAGTTCTAAGAAGGAAGTTTATAGCAATACAAGCCTACCTCAAGAAACAGGAAACATCTCGAATAAACAATCTAGCCTTAAACCTAAAGGAACTAGAGAAAGAAGAACAAACAAAGCCCAAAATTAGCAGAAGGAAAGAAATCATAAAGATCAGAGAAGACATAAAGGAAATAGAAAGAAAATAATAGCAAAGATCAATAAAACTAAAATCTGGTTCTTTGAGAAGATAAACAAAATTGATAAACCAGTAGCCAGACTCATCAAGAAAAAGAGGAAGAGGGGCCTCCCTGGTGGCGCAGTGGTTGAGAGTCCGCCTGCCGATGCAGGGGATATGGGTTCGTGCCCCAGTCTGGGAGGATCCCATATGCCGCGGAGCGGCTGGGCCCGTGAGCCATGGCCGCTGGGCCTGCGCATCCGGAGCCTGTGCTCCGCAACGGGAGAGGGCACAACAGTGAGAGGCCCGCATACCGCAAAAAAAAAAAAAAAAAAAAAAAGAAGAGGACTCAAATCAATAAAATTAGAATTGAAAAAGGAGAAGTTACAACAGACACTGCAGAAATACAAAGCGTCCTAAGAGACTACTACACGCAACTCTATGCGAATAAAATGAACAACCTGGAAGAAATGGACAAATTCTTAGAAAGGTATAACCTTCCAAGAGTGAACCAGGAAGAAACAGAAAATATGAACAGACCAATGACAAGTAATGAAATTGAAACTCTGATGAAAATTTTCCAACAAACAAAAGTCCAGGACCAGATGGCTTCACAGGTGAATTCTATCAAACATTTAGAGAAGAGCTAACACCCATCCTTCTCAAACTCTTCCAAAAAATTGCAGAGGAAGGAACACTCCCAAACTCATTCTATGAGGCCACCATCACCCCGATACCAAAACCAGACAAAGATATTACAAAAAAAGAAAATTACAGGCCAATTTCACTGATGAATATAGATGCAAAAATCCTCAACAAAATACTAGCAAACAGAATACAACAACACATTAAAAGGATCATACACCATGATCAAGTGGGATTTATCCCAGGGATGCAAGGGTTCTTCAATATATGCAAATCAATCAATGTGATACACCATATTAACAAATTGAAGAATAAAAACCATATGATCATCTCAAAAGATGCAGAAAAAGCTTTTGACAAAATTCAACACCCATTTATGATAAAAAACTCCAGAAAGTGGGTGTAGAGGGAACCTACCTCAACATAATAAAGGCCATATACAACAAATGCACAGCAAACATCATTCTCAATGGTGAAGAACTGAAAGCATTTCCTCTAAGATCAGGAACGAGACAAGGATGTCCACTCTTGCCACTTTTATTCAACATAGTTTTGGAAGTCCTAGCCACGGCAATCAGAGAAGAAAAAGAAATAAAGGGAATACAAATTGGAAAAGAAGAAGTAAAACTGTCACTGTTTGCAGATGACATGATACTATACATAGAGAATCCTAAAGACGCCACCAGAAAACCACTTAGAGCTAATCAATGAATTTGGTAAAGTTGCAGGATACAAAATTAATGCACAGAAATCTATTGGCATTCCTGTAAACTAATGATGAAAAATATGAAAGAGAAATTAAGGAAACACTCCCATTTACCTTTGCAACAAGAAGAATAAAATACCTAGGAATAAACCTACCTAGGGAGTCAAAAGACCTGTATGCAGAAAACTATAAGACACTGATGAAAGAAATTAAAGAGGATACCAACAGATGGAGAGATATACCATGTTCTTGGATTGGAAGAATCAATATTGTGAAAATGACTATACTACCCAAAGCAATCTACAGATTCAGTGCAATCTCTATCAAATTACCAATGGCTATTTTTACAGAACTAGAACAAAACTTAAAATTTTTATGGAGACACAAAAGACCCCAGATAGCCAAAGCAGTCTTGAGGGGAAAAAATGGAGCTGGAGGAATCAGACTCCCTGACTTCAGACTATACTGCAAAGCTACAGTAATCAAGACAGTATGGCACTGGCACAATAACAGAAATATAGACCAATGGAATGGGATAGAAAGTCCAGAGATAAACCCACACACCTATGGTCAACTAATCTATGACAAAGGAGGCAAGGATATACAATGGAGAAAAGACAGTCTCTTCAATAAGTGGTGCTGGGAAAACTGGACAGGTACATATAAAAGTATGAGATTAGATCACTCCCTAACACTATACACAAGAATAAGCTCAAAATGGATTAAAGACCTAAATGTAAGGCCAGAAACTATCAAACTCTTAGAGGAAAACATAGGCAGAACACTCTATGACATAAATCACAGCAAGATCCTTTTGGACCCACCTCCTAGAGAAATGGAAATAAAAACAAAAATAAACAAATGGGACCTAATGAAACTTCAAAGCTTTTGCACAGCAAAGGAAACCATAAACAAGACCAAAAGACAACCCTCAGAATGGGAGAAAATATTTGCAAATGAAGCAACTGACAAAGGATTAATCTCCAAAATTTATAAGCAGCTCATGCAGCTCAATATCAAAAAAACAAACAACCCAATCCAAACATGGGCAGAAGACCTAAATAGACATTTCTCCAAAGAAGATATACAGATTGCCAACAAACACATGAAAGAATGCTCAACATCATTAATCATTAGAGAAATGCAAATCAAAACTACAATGAGATATCAGCTCACACCAGTCAGAATGGCCATCATCAAAAAATCTACAAACAACAAATGCTGGAGAGGGTGTGGAGAAAAGGGAACACTTGCACTGTTGGTGGGAATGTAAATTGATACAGCCACTATGGAGAACAGTATGGAGGTTCCTTAAAAAACTACAAATAGAACTACCATACGACCCAGCAATCCCACTACTGGGCATATACCCTGAGAAAACCATAATTCAAAAAGAGTCGTGTACCAAAATGTTCATTGCAGCTCTATTTACAATGGTCCGGAGATGGAAACGACCTAAATGCCCATCGACAGACGAATGGATAAAGAAGATGTGGTACATATACACAATGGAATATTACTCAGGCATAAAAAGAAATGAAATTGGGTCATTTGTAGAGATGTGGATGGATCCAGAGACTGTCATACAGAGTGAAGTAAGTCAGAAAGAGAAAAACAAATATCGTATATTAACACATCTATGTGGAATTTAGAAAAATGGTACAGATGAACCGGTTTGCAGGGCAGAAATTAAGACACAGATGTAGAGAACAAACCCATGGACACCAAGGGGGGAAAGTGGCGGGGGTGGTGGTGTGATGAATTGGGAGATTGGGATTGACATATATACACTAATATGTATTAAATGGATAACTAATAAGAACCTGCTGTATAAAAAATAAATAAAATTCAAAAATTCAAAAAAAGAAAAACAGCCCAAATAGATTATCATACTGCTCTTGGAAGTCAGCAGTATACAATCAGTTCACTGGTATTAAGTCATAGAACAGGGAGACATTCATTTACTTAATCTCAATCAAGAACCGGAAGTCCTGAACGCATTTGAATTCTATATATTGACCATGTATGCAGCGATGCTGGAAAACTTTTTAATTAGAGTAGAACATCTTTACAGTATTTTGGATTTTCTACGAACACAACTGTGCAGTCTCTTAATAGTACAATATTATTCTTATCCACTTCAGAGCTTCTCGCTTTGTTTTGTTTTACTTACTTGGTTGGTGCCTCCAGTGCCCTGGTGAATACAAGTGGTCATAGGGAACATACTTGGATCATTGCCCATCATAGAAGAAAGGACCTCAGGTTCTCACCTTTACAAAAGATGTCTAGTGTTGATTGTTAAACATGCCTTCATCAATGAAAGGAAATTCCCTTTTATTTCTGATGCGTTTTTATTTTCACCAGGAATTGTTGGTATATTTTATCAAAGGCTTTGTCTGCATCTATTGAGATGATTATTTTTTACTTGTTCTATTAATGTATTGCATTATGTGATAGATTTAAAAAATTTTAAGCCACTCTAGCCTTCAAAAAAAAAACACCCCACAGTATGGTCATGAAGTAATGTCCTTTTAATATATCACTAAATCTTATTTGTGTATACTCTGTTTAGGGATTTCCATCTAAGCTCATGTGAGAGATCTTCCTGGGACTTGCCCATGTATAATTCCCTTGTCAGGTTTTGGTGTAAATATTTTCCTGATCTGATGTGTTGAGGTATGTTTCTTCTTTTTCTGTTCTCAGGAAATGTTTGTGCAATTTTGGTGTGTGTGTGTGCGTGTGTGTGTGTCTTTCCTGAGTACATAAGTGCTTGGAAGAAATCACCAGTGAAGCTTCCTGAACTGTACACTTACACATCGGAAAGTGATGACCACCATAGTATTTGTCTGCATCCCATCACACAGTTGCAATTTCTTTTTCTGGTGAGAACATTTAAGATCTACTCTCTTCAGATCACTCAAGAATGGGATACAGTGTGATTAGCTATAACCACCATGCTGTATATTAGATCCCCAGAACTTATTCATCTTATAACTGGAAGTTTGTGCCCTTTGACCAATATCTTCCCATTTCCCCCTCACTCCAACCCCGGTAACCAGCATTCTACTCTCTATTTCTTTCATTTTGATGTTTTTAGATTCTACATAGTTCAGTCGTGTGTAATTTTTGATGAGAGTCAATGTATAAGGTGATAGATTTTCCATTTAGTAAATTGTACACTGAAAGGTTTCCATTCCGTCTACATTTTCTGTATGTTGGCATCAAATTTTTCATAATGTTCTGTTACTATTTTTATAAAGTTTGTAGGATTCGTAGTGCTGTCTGCAGTTTCTTTCATGATTTTAGAAATGTGTGCCTTCTCTCTTTTTCCCTCGGCCGTGGTGGCTAGGATTCATGAATGTTTTCAAGAATGAGTTTATTTTTTGCCTTAATTGATTTTCTCTACTTTTGGGTTGTCTTCATTATTAGTTACCCTTGTCATTATTATTCCTGCCTTCTACCTTCATTTGAAATAATTTGCTATTTTATCCTAAACTCTTGGTGTGTTATGTTAGGTCATTGACTTTTTTAAAGGCTTTTCTAATGTATTCATGCATGATTCTTAATTTTCTCAATTCATATGTTTGATGTGTATTATTTACATTATCATTCATTGAAAACATTTTCCCGCTTCTGTTTTGTTTTTTTGTTTGTTTGTTTGTTTTTGTTTTGATTTTGGTTTTCAGTTCACACATTGATTTTTGAGAAGTCTGTTGCATTATTTCCCAAATGTAAGGATATTAGTTATCTTTGAGGGTGGAATCAGGTGACTGCGAAGGGTCCCAGGGGCTCCTGGTGGTCCGTGTTGGGAGTCCAGGCTGTCTGATGGTCGTTAGGTGGTGTCCACTGCGGGCAGGCAGCTCCTGTGCCTTCCGGGGTCCGTGCAGTCTTCCTCCCTGGAGCGTGGGGTCTGGGTCCTTCCTGGGCTAGCGGACGGCGAGAGAAGCATACAAGCTGGGCTCTTCTGGGGGCTCCCCTGACTGGGGGGCAGGGTGTGCAGTCTCCCGTCTGAAGGTCGAGTGGTTCAGCTGGGCATAGGTCACATCCTGGGGGGCTTCAGATGCGCCGGCCTGTGGTGAGGGAGAGGGAGGGAGGGTGGTTGGGGTGGGGGAAGCCTGGGGGCCCAGACAGGATGGGACCCACCTGACTGTCCCTCTGCCCATCCTCTTCCACTTGTCTGTCCTTCGTGTCCAGCAATCTCCCCGACAGGGAGGAAGGAGAGGTGGCCACCCCCCACCTTAGTCTTGATCTTGAGTGGTTCACCTGGGCGTACATCCCCTCCTGGGGGTCTGCATCCTGCCTGTTCTGCTGGAGGGAGAGAATAGGACAGAAAGGGGACTTCCTGGATCCACTGTGATCTCCTCCCATCAGCTTTCCACTGTGTTGCCAGAGTGATGCTTTAAAACCTAAGATCAGGTCACTTGCCTGATGGAAACTCCAGGGACCTCCTAACACCTTGGAGCCTCTGGATTCTTTCTACCGTTCTGATTTCTGTATTAACACATTATCTCCCTTGCTCATTTGGCTCCAGCCGCACAGCCATCTTCCTGCAAAAGCAGGTCCCTGCCTCAGGACCTTTGCACTTGCTGCCCCCCCCCATGCACTCTGTCACCTTCTCTTGCTTTACTTTCCTTATCGGGACCTTGCATTCTAGGACGCTACCTGCTTCTTTACATAGAGTCTCTCTCACCCACCAGGTGAGCTCCCTGCTGCACCTGCAGAACCTACAGGGAGCCGGGGGGATGCGCTCTCCTTGTGCACCACTTTTGGGTGAATGAAGGAAGGGGGGCCTGGGGACTTTCAGGTGATTCACTTATTCACAAATCCTCTTGAGACGTGGGGCTTCTCTGCAATGCCAGAAGGTCAGACAGAGGACGAGGAGCCAGGAAAGGGGACCCCGAAGGAGGGGCCATGAGGTCACAAGGAAACAGGAGGGGTGGAGTCACAGCAGGAGGACCCAGGAAGCCCGGAAGGAGAGGTCAGTGTGGGACGCTGCTGGAGCTGGGATGTTAGGACAGAGACGTGTCCATTGGACTGAGTTTGGCAACAAGAAGGTGTTTGGTGGCCTGGACAGGAGCAGGGGTCTCACCGGATGGTCCAGCTGCACCCCCTCCTCAGGCTGTGTGTCCTTCACGGCAGCATCTGCTGGGGCGGAACAGGGTGTGTACCGCTGGGCGGGCTTCCCCGAGATCCCTCAGGGCTGGAGCCCCCGCAGTGCACCCAGAAGGGGCCACTGAGACCCAGGGGTGAGGGGAAGTGTGGGGTTTCAGTCCACACCCCCTGAGCCCACCCCTTCCCAGCCTTCCCCTCCCCCACTGCCTCCAGAACCCTGTGTCCCCCACCCCGTCCGCTTCTGCTCACAGAGGGCCTGGTCCTGGGCGGCGGCGGCAGCTGGGCAGGAGCTGGGGAGCAGGCGGGCGTGTTAAGGGAGAATGAGGGGGAGCTGCTGGCGGGGTGGGCCTGGGGGTCTTCGGGGCGGGAGTTACCTGCTCTGCAGGCCTCTGTCCTTGGGCTCTGGGTCTGCAGCCCCTGCCGGAGGGTGCAAATCAGCCTCGTCCTGGGCTGGGGCAGGTGACAGAGGATCGGCCCTGGAACTCTTGGGACCCCCGCCCCTCACACGGGATTCAGGAGGAAAGAAGGAGACCTGAACTCACACTCGCGTACACGTTTCAACACTTCATGAGGTTGAAAAGGAGGAAAATACCTTAAATTATACATGGCAGCTGACAGTACGTGTTTTCTTTCTAGATTTTTGAGTTTCAGACTCTGGACCATCTTTTTCTAAGCTGACCTTGCCCATCTCTTAGGTTTCCCTTTGGCTAGTGCCCAAAGCCCAGCACCTGCAGGGGCCTGGGTCACCCCGTTCCCTGCTCACCCGACTTCCTGCGTCTGCTCTGACCCCGGTGTCGGACGAGGAGGACGAGGAGGACGAGGAGCAGCAGGACGAAGGCCACCGAGACCCCGATCAGAACGTTCAGGTACCGTTTGAGACCTGGGGCACCAGTGACGTCATGAGTGAGCCCAAGATGTCATTCAATTGAGCGCCTACTGTGTGCAGGCTCGTGCTGGGGTCTGTGCATTCATCTCCTCTAACCCGCCCCACCCATTTTACAGACGAGGAAACTGAGGCACAGAGAGGAAAACCATGAGCCCCAAGTGACTCAGCCTGGACATGGCAGAGCTGGGATTAGAACCCAGAGCTGTGAGCTCCCTGAGCTCTCCTGAACTGCCCCCCAGCAGACACCAGATTTGTGCTCTGAGGGCTCCTCATCTGCAGGGGGGTCTGCAGGGCTACATGGGGTGGACTCTATGTCTCTCTCCAGGATCCCTACCCCACCCTGCAGGGCCCTGATGCCCCTGGGAAGGTCTGGGCTGGGCTGGGGGCTCTGCCCTCCTGAGCTCTGTGAAGCCCACCCATCATTTCATCTCACCACACAGCAGGCCTGTGAGCATGGTGGGACCAGGGAGCTTACAGACCATGAACCTGAGACTCAGAGGAGAGAAACCACCTGCCCAGCGCCCATAGCAGGAGCGCAGATCTGGGTCTGAACCTGGAGTCCGACTCCAGCCCTTGCTCTTTCCACTCAAGCTGGGCTCCCTGAGCTGAAGGGGGAGGGCCTGGACACCCTGGGCCATTGTCCTGCCTCCCCTCCCCCTCCCCGTACAATGCCACCATCACTGCAGCGGAAGGGCCAGGCCCCCATACGGTCACATCTTCAGGGGCCTCCCTGTGACGCCTCCTCTCCTGGGGGGTCACAACCAGAAGTCAGAACTGAAGGAAATCTAAGCTCCGGGCCACGATTCTCTGCTTTTACACTTAGAGAAACTGAGGCCCAGGCAGGGGAAGGGGGTCCAAGTCAGCGTTTCCAGAGGTGCCTGAACCAAGGGCATAACTGAGCCCTGCCCCCCTGGACCCTGGACCCAACACCATGTCCCACAGACCCTCACTCACCCGTCTGTGGGCCTGGGTCTGTGGGGGGAAGGACCCCAACTTCAGAGCCTCCTGGGGGTCAGGACAGGAGGTGAGCGTCGGGGGCTGCTTCTCCCCACGTCAGCCCACCGCTCCTCCCCCAGGATGGGCCCCGAGGGGTCATTCCCTCTCCATGACCCCCACCCTTCATCCACCAGCCTCAGAGTCCCTGGAGCCCTGAGGTCCTCCTGGCATCTCTGCTTGGCCCCCAGCCTGTCCTTGAGGATCTGAGGGCATTAGATCCTCCCAGAGACTCTGAAACTGCCTTGGGGTGGCCTGTGCTCCCTCTGAGCAGGGAGGCCTCAGTGACTCCCCAGTTGTTGAACTGGGGCCTGTAGGTGGGGGGCTGGGGCCCCCAGAGGGTCCTGGGAATGAGGAGAGGAAGAGGGTGGGGCTGACCCTGGAGTCCCCACCTCATGAAACCTTTCCCTTACACCTGCCTTGTGGTCTCCTACAGTCGTCAGGTGCCGGATTCCAGGTGAGGTGAGAAGGTGTGGGAGGGGATGGGAGGGCCTCTGAGGGGCACAGCCCCCTCTGGGTGACCCTCCCTCGTTCAACCTCAGCCCAGAGTGCTCAGGGGACAGAGCCCTGAGCTGTCTGAGTCAGAAAGGACAGGGCCAGGGCCCCTCACCTGAGACCGCGAGCTCCAGGGGGGCACTGGCGTGTGACAGCAGGTAGGGGTTACTGCTCAGTGAGCTGTAGCACCTGTAGGTCCCGCTGTGGGCTGAGGTCACAGGACTCAGGGAGAATTCGGCCTGGAAACGCCGACCTCGGTACTTTGATCTAAGACGCAGTGGGGGCTGGGCTGCCCCCTCCTTGGACAGAAGGAAAGTTTCCCTTGTGCTCCCTGACTGACACAGCAGGGTCACGTTCTCTCCTGAGGCCACCACGGGGCCCGGCTGCACCGAGAGGGAGGGCGTGTCAGGGAACCGTCCTAGAGAGAGGAAGGGGGGTGAGGGGCTGCCCGCCCCCTGGTTCTGAACTGCGACTCAGCAGGGCCTCCCTGAGGCCCCTCATCTCTGTCTGTCTCTGTTTTCTGTGAGTCTCTCCCTCTCCCTGCCCACCCCCGTCTCTCTCTGTCTCTCTCCCTCCCTCCCTGGGGACCCCTCACGCCTGGTCTCAGCATCACCACCTGGGGCTCCCCTGGCAGGGCCTGTGCAGAGTCTGGGTCCCTGACTGACCCGCTGGCTCCTCACCTGCCACCAGGATGTCCAGGGGGTCACTGGGGGCCGACCACTCGGAGGAGAGGTTGTGTCCACCGTAGCATCTGTACCGGCCCCCGTGGGTGCTGGTCACCGGGCCCAGGGGGAAGTCGGCCTGAGAGAGCCCAGCGTGGGGCTGCCGGCCAGGGCGCTGGGGGAGGGCCTGTTCCCCCTCCTGGGACAGAGCGAATCTGTCATAGCCGACGTCAGAGCGACACTGGAGGGTCAGGCTCTGTCCAGAGGCCACGACAGGGCCCTGCGGGGTCAGGAGGGAGGGCTTCCCAGACACACCTGGGGGACGACCAGCCTGGGCTGTAGGGGCTGCTTCCTCCCATGAAGCCCCTTCTCCCGTCCTGGTCCCCAGGCCTCACTGTCACTCACACTCTATGTCTCTGTCCTGTGCGCCCCACTCCCCCCTCACCCCACCCTCTCATCTGGGACAATCCTGGGAGAAACGCATCTAATAATCTGTCTCGTGCCTCAAAAAGTGCGTGAGGCCAGGGTGGGACCTCCTCACCTGGGACCAGGAGCTCCAGGGGGTCACTGGGGGCCGACCACACCTGGGGGGTGTTCCTGTAAAAGCCGTGGCATCTGAACGTCCACCTGTGGCTGGGGGTCACGGGACCCACGGGGAGCAGGGCCCGGGCCTGCCCATTGGGGCGTCGCTGTGCATCCAGGGTCCAGGAGGACTTGGGTTCTCCTTCCTTAGTCAGAATGAACCTGTCCAGTCCCTGCCATGAGCCACACTGGAGGGTCACGTTCCCTCCCGAGGTTACCACAGGGCTCGGCAGGACTGAGAGGGTGGGTTTGCTGTGGACCCCTAGGAGAGAAGGAGGGAGCTTGTGAAATGGGGCTCACACCCCCCTCCCCTCCCCCAGGGCTGGGCTGTGAGAGGGACACACCCCTGAGAGCAGACCCCCTTCCTGAGGGCAGAGCCTGAGGCTGGGACCCCCGAGTGTCCTCTCACCTGTCACCACCAGCTCCAGGGGGTCACTGCGCTCTGACCAGGCAGTGGGGCTGAGGTAGTAACATTGATACCTCCCTGCGTCGGACTGTGTCATGTGTGGGATGGAGAACTTGCCCTTATCCTTGGGCTCCAGTGGACTCTGTGTGTCCCAGGGAGCTGAGCTTCCCTCTTTATCCAAACGGAACTCCTGGGTCCCCGGGGTCCCCTGACACCAGATGGTCACGGGGCTCCCCCAGGGGATCACAGAGCCTGGCTCAGCCCAGATGGTCGGTTTGGGGAGGGCGCCTGGAAGGACATCAGAGGCTGCGTCACAAGACATCCTCACCCCCAGGTCCCCAGCTCTCAGCCCCCAACCTCCCAGACTACCCCCCCCTTCAGCCCAGAACTGCTACTCCCCATCCCCATTGCCTGGGGGTGGCCCCTTGTCCCCATGAGCAGGAGGGAGCTGGGACACCTGGGGACAGACTCACCTGGCTGCACCGGGGTCCTCAGGCCCACACTCAGCCCTGGAAGAGAGGCCCCTGTGAGAGGTTTGCCCTGAACCCTGAGCAGCGCCTCTCCTCCCCGGGAGCCTCCTGAGTCCTGGGCTCTCCTGACAGAGCAGCCTGGCTGTGGGCAGGGGTCCCTCCCTGGCCAGGGCTTCCCCTCCCCCTCCTCCATCTCACCGAGCCAGAGCAGGGCCGTGAGGCTGGGGGTCATGGCGTCTCGTCCCTGTGGTCCAGGCGGTGCCGATGGAGGAGACCACGGTGCTCACAGGACAGACAGACACACAGGGTGTGTCCACTGGGAGGCTGGTCCTCCCCATCACGGGGTGTCACGTCAGCAGCCCCACAGGAAGGGGAACTGCCCCTCCCCAGGAGCCTGGCGCTCATTTCCACAGGGCTCAGGCTGGAGTGGGCAGCGGGCTTCTGCAGACATACCTGAGCACGTCTGAGGCCTCACTTGACCCATAAGCTGCTGCCTTCGTGGCCTGAAGTCCTTTTTGACCCAAGCATCAATGTATTTATTGGGTATTTGCAATGTGCCTGGCTTAGAAGTACATCCTTGGACATGACAGATTCAAACCCTGAGCTTGCAGAGCTCAGATTGGCAAACAAAGAAACAACTGAACAACGACCACCAAAGAACCCCAGAGATATTCAGTGTGTATGTTTCCTGTTCCTGCTGTGGCGACCACAAGTCCATGGGTTAAAGCAACACAGATTTATGACTTTACGTTCTGGAGGTCAGAAGTCCAAATGGAAACCCTGTGTTAAAATCAAGTTGTTGTCAGGCTGTGTTGCTCCTGAGGCCCTGGGGTGGACTTCATTCCCCCACGTTTTCAAGCCTCTGCAGGCTGCCGTGCCCCTTGCCTCATCCCCTCCCACCTCCCAAGCCCGCAGGCGCGCCCCCTCTCCTGCTTCTGCCTCCGAGTCCCATCGGCCTGGGCTCTGGCCCCACTGCCTCGCTCCTTCTCTCATCAGGACCTTGGTGGTAACAGGGGCCCCCGCCCCCGGGTAATCCAGGACCGTCTCCCCATCTCCACCACGTAGAAGGTGCCTTGGGGGGATCTTAAAGGGAAATTCAGGGCTCATCCTAAGATTACAAAATGATGATAATACAAATAGAACTCAGTGTCCTTCCGTGCAAAGTAAGGTAGAGCAGGTGGTGAGTTTGGAAATCACGGTGACTTTCCTGCTCACCCCGGCTGAGCAGAGGGACAAGAGGACAGAGCCTGGGAGGCCACGCGGACTAAGAGGATACCTCGGGCAGGGGCCCGTCACCCCCAGCGAGGGTTTCGACACTAAAGATTTCACAGGAAGCACAGCAGCTACTTCCCTCCACAGCAGTCTCTGTTAGCATCCCAGATAAGACGGATGACGTCTCCTTTTTCAGAAAACAGTTTCTGCGCGTCATAAACCCCAGATGTGCGCCCCGGACACGGTCCAAATATGCCATCAAGTGCCGAGAGCCCGGGGCTGGGTTCGAGCTGGACGGTCAGAAGGTCAGTGGTTCCTGCCCAAGGTACTTCCTCCGCCCACACTTCAGTGGTTTGTGTTCATCTGCAAATGCTCCCAGATCATGGAATCCTGTTTGGATCAGTGAGATTCAGACAAGCTCACGAGTGGAGATGCTGGGTTCTTTCCTTCACAGCCTTGCTCATATGGGGGTTGATGAGACACGTGACTGAGGGCTCCTGAGGAAGGAGAGGCCCTGCAGAGAAAGGAAGCGTGGTGCACACAGAATAGGAGGTTTGCCCAGACCACTTCCTGGTTAGATGCCAGCTGTGCATTTGGGGGTGGAATAGCACTCAAGCCATGTTGTCCTTGTTTCTCCTTTCTGGTGATTTGCTCTTTCCTAACTTAGGAAATTCGGCATGCCCCAGGTTTCTCCAGAGTAAAGCTGTTATTTGCCCTTTGTAATTAATCATCGGTCTGTGGGGAGGTACTTTGAGAGTTTGTACATGTCATGCTGCTTATTAAATTTTCACTTTATAAGTTTAGCAGCTACTGACTCTATGCCACAGCAAAAGCTTCTCTTCTCCCAAATGCACCCATTCACATGGAAATCACATTGTTTATAATATCCCACTACTTTTAAATGCCTGTAAAATACGGCCAGTCCTTCTTGTGTTTCTTCTGTCATAATAAGCAGACGCATCTAGGCTTTCTTATTTCCTCACGACTCAGAGGCTGTGTGGTGTGTTTTAATTTCTGGTTGAGCTCGTCCCCGCTACCCGCATAACTCTTCTCTTTGTGTGTTTTCCTAAGTATTCTTACGTTTCTATTTTTCCAAATGAAGCTTAGTATCAACTTGTCTAGTTCAAGAAGAAAAGCTTGTTAAACTCAAAAGCTTTTGCACAGCAAAGGAAACCATAAACAAAACAAAAAGACAACCCACGGATTGGGAGAAAATATTTGCAGATGATGCAACTGACAAGGGATTAGTGTCCAAAATTTACAAACAGCACATGAGGCTTAATATCATCAAAACATACAACCCAATCAAAAAATGGGCAGAAGACCTAAATAGACGTTTCTCCAAAGAAGATATACAGATGGCCAAGAAGCACATGAAAGGATGTTTAACATCGTTTATTAGAGAAATGTAAATCAAAATTACAATGAGGTATCACCTCACACCAGTCAAAATGGCCATCATCAAAAAATCCACAAACAATAAATGCTGGAGAGGGTGTGGAGAGAAGGGAACCCTCCTGCACTGTTGGTGGGAATGTAAGTTGGTGCAGCCACTGTGGAGAACAGTATGGAGGTTCCTTAAAGAACTAAAAATAGAGCTACCATCTGATCCTGCAGCCCCACTTCTGGGCGTATATCTAGAGAAGAACATGGTCCAAAAGGATACTTGCACTCCAGTGTTCATTGCAGCACTGTTTACAATAGCCAAGACCTGGAAGCAACCTAAGTGTCCATCGACAGACGAATGGATAAAGAAGATGTGGCACGTATGTACAATGGAATATTACTCAGCCATAAAAAGAAACAAAATTGAGTTATTTGTAGTGAGGTGGATGGACCTAGAGACTGTCATACAGAGTGAAGTAAGTCAGAAAGAGAAAAACAAATACCGTATGCTAACACATATATATGGAAACTAAAAAAAAAAAAGGTTCTGAAGAACATAGGGGTAGGACAGGAATAAAGACTCAGACATAGAGAATGGACTTGAGGACACGGGGAGGGGGAAGGTAAGCTGGGACGATGTGAGAGAGTGGCATGGACTTATATATACTACCAAGTGTAAAATAGATAGCTAGTGGGAAGCAGCCACATAGCACAGGGAGCTCAGCTCGGTGCTTTGTGACCACCTAGAGGGGTGGGATAGGGAGGGTGGGAGGAAGATGCAAGGGGGAGGGGATATGGGGATATATGTATATATATAGCTGGTTCACTTTGTTATAAAGCAGAAACTAACACCGTTATAAAGCAATTATACTCCAATAAAGTTGTTAAAAAAACAGTGAAAAGAATAGGGCATTCTGTGGAGGGTTTGTACAAAGTTTAAACATGCTAATGTTTGCATAGAACTAAAAGAGCCATTGCACCATTGTAAGAGCTGGCTGGACCTAGGTTGAATTTTTAAAGTATTCTTAAGATATGTAAGAACATTTTAAATACCAGGCCTGTAACAAGCATGCAGGTTTCTTATGTTTCTATCAAAAAAATATAAAAGACGCAAAAATTGAGAACTCGATGCTGGCGGCCCCTAGCGGGTCTTCAGGGTAACGTTTCGTTTTCATCTGAGTGGGAACCACAGGTCTGACCCGGTTAAATAGGGCGGTGACCACCTACACGTCCCACTCACAGAGGGATCGGGGCTCTCCGGGCGAGGGGCTCCCGGTGACCCCACGTCCTTGGCGGCGCAGCTGGTCCCGCTCCGGAGACGTGGTCGTGCAGATCCCAAGTGTTTCATGTTGAGACAGCCCAGAGTGGCCTTGTTTAGAAGCCCTGTAGCTTCAGCAACAAGGCTAAGTAATCAAGTGGGCAATTGTGGACGGATCTAAGTCCGTGTGAACTGACATTAGGAAGGAATATATTTGGTTATATCTGTTCATGTAACACGTCCGTGAGGCCCGCCCACGTGTCAGTGATGGAGCGGGGCGGGGTCAGGGAGAGAGGTATGAGGTGTCCCAGGTGTGGAATTCAGAGGGCGCTGGGCGGACTGACATTGTGCACGTGGAACAGAAGATGACGAGCAGACTTCGGCAGATATGGAGATCTGCTTTCTGCGCAGCCAAGGCAGGGTAAGCCCTTACCCGGGCGGAGGCCGTCTCACTGTGCGTTTCAGCTGTGTAACTATTACAGCCAATAGACCCAAAAGTGTAACGACTCACGTGGTAGGAATTAGTTCCTCTTCCAGGAAACAGGTGAAGCTGATTCCAGCTCAGCAGGGAGGTGCTTTAAAGAGTTTCTTTTTTTTTTTTTAATTATTATTATTATTATTTTTAATTTATTTATTTACTTTTGGCTGTGTTGGGTCTTCGTTTCTGTGCGAGGGCTTTCTCTAGTTGTGGCAAGCGGGGGCCACTCTTCATCGCGGTGCTCGGGCCTCTCACTATCACGGCCTCTCTTGTTGCGGAGCACAGGCTCCAGACGCGCAGGCTCAGTAATTGTGGCTCACGGGCCTAGTTGCTCCGCGGCATGTGGGATCTTCCCAGACCAGGGCTCGAACCCGTGTCCCCTGCATTAGCAGGCAGATTCTCAACCACTGCGCCACCAGGGAAACCCAGGGAGGTGCTTTAAAATACTGTGTATTAATTCTAAAATGTGAGGGAGCAGATCAGGAGACGCCTGCCATTGAAAAGATACTTCATCACAGTTCCCAGGAGGAGGGGGCATGCATGCCACCCACCAGGGCCACGTAGGGAAGCACCAGAGACAGAAAGAAGGAGATGGAGTGAGGGGAAAATGGGAACCTTTACTGTGGTTTCCACAAGAAGGAATGGGCAGGAAAGGGTAAGCAGGCATGGGATTGGCTGGATTAATGATTTCAGTGGGTTCTGGGGTGGAGGGGGCGTCCCTAGTTGTCATGTGCTTGGCCCTAGCGTGACAAGGGCAGGTGGATCGCGACCCAGACTGTGGATCCCCATAAAGGAGGGGGTGCGGGTGTGGACTCTGGATTGACTGGTTTGTATTTGATAAATGCACCCCAAGAAGAGGATTCTTGCTTAGGAGCTGGGGCAGGGTTGGGGGCAGTGAGGGAGGAGGCGGGAGGACAATGCAAGTGACTCAGGCATATTATCGGGTCATCTAGGAAAAGGTGTGTCCAGTGTCAACCTTAAAACTAAATGTTATTTTACTGGCAAAATGAGTTTATTTAGGAATGGCAGAGGAATTGCGATTCAGGACATTCAAACTATGGCAAACCACAGTCAAGTCCAGAGAACAAGGAAGAGGAATGTTACTTTATAGAGAAAAAGGAGGAAGCTGGAAGGGGCTGCTTTGACTGAAAGTCCCTTGGAGAAAACCAAAGGTCAGGGTGGTGGTGGTTTCTCATTAGCTGGGCTGTTGCTGTTTCTCCTTGGCTAGGTTGTGACTGTTCCTCATTGGCTGGGCTGAGGCTGTTTTCTCATTGGCTGAGTTGTTGCTGTTTCTCATTAGCTGAGCTGGTGCTGTTTCTCATTGGCTAAGTTGTGACTGTTTCTCATTGGCTAGCCTGTTGCTCTTTTCATTAGCTGGGCTGTTGCTGTTTCTCATTGGCTGGGCTGTTGCCGGGCAAGGAGAAAATCATCCTTCTTCTGAAAATCAAGCTTCTTCCTGCCCAGGAATGTAACGTAAGCTGCAGCAGAGGGTAGGAGTGAGAGAGCTCCCCTTTAGGGCTTCCCAACTCCGTTTTAAATTAGGTTTCCCTTTATTAATTTTCACACTAGCATATGCATGTATGACACATGTTAAAGCATCAACTTTGGAGAAACCTGAAATATGACCAATACAAGGGGTACAGCAGGCTCTATTCTATAGGGTCATCCTGGGAACCAGGTGCCACACTCAGCGTGTGGTTCCAGGGTCACCCAGGGCATCCATATCCATCAGCAGAAGGGAAGAGCCGTGAGGATCCTGTGTGGGAGGTTCACGGGCCAGGCCTGAAAGAAGCTCCGTCCATCCAGCTCACATGCCACTGTGAACTTCATCCCAGGACACACATAACTGCAGGGAGGCCGGGGAGATCATCTCGCTGAGAGCCCAGGAAGGGAGGCCACGGTGCTGGTGATCAGCCACAGTCCTGTCACACAGGGACCACCTGTCACTTTGAGCACTGGGCGTGGGGGTGGGGGGGTTAACGGGTTGTGGGGTGCATTTCCAGTCTCCACTGCTTCCTCCCCGACCTCCTCTTACGTAGAGGTTCTAGGGACACAAGAAATAGACTCTCAGACATTGATCATTTCACAAGCTAGTGGAAGAAGGAAACATTCCTGCAAGGAGGTACTTCGAATTCAGAGTGAGACATTCAAGCCCAGAGGAGCCCACAAGCGGAGGTGGTGCTGAGGACCAACATCCACTCAGGTAGACAGAATAACAGACCCAAAGATGTCCACATCTGACTCCCTGGAGCCAACTGCTGTGTTACCTTAGGTGCAAAAAGGGTCTTTGCAGGTGTGATTGAGTTAAGGATCTTGAGGGGGCGGTGAAAATGAGCTTGGATGTTCCAGGTGGACCCAATGTAATCACCAGGGTCCTTGTAAGAGGGAGGAGGCCGGTCAGAAAGAGGGAAGGAGGTGTGACCACAGAAGCAGGAGTCCTAGTCAGAGGGAGGATTTGAAGAGGCTACAGTTCTCATTATTATTATTTTTTAAATTAATTTATTTATTTATTAATTATTTTTTTTGCGGTACACGGGCCTCTCACTGTTGTGGTCTCTCCCATTGCGGAGCACAGGCTCCGGACGCAAAGGCTCAGCGGCCATGGCTCACGGGCCCAGCCTCTCCACGGCATGTGGGATCTTCCTGGACTGGAGCACGAACCCGTGTCCCCTGCATCAGCAGGCAGACTTTCAACCACTGCGCCACCAGGGAAACCCTCCAGTTCTCCTTGAAGGCAGAGGAAGGGGCCCCGAGCCAAGGAATGCAGACGGCCCCCTTTAGACGCTGCTAAAGGTAAAGGAATGGATTCTGCCCTGGAGCCTTCAGAAGGAACGCAGCCCTGCTGACCCCTGATTTTAGCCCCGTTTAACTGATGTTAGCCTTCTGAGCTCCTGAACTGTAGGATAATAAGTTGTGTTGTTTGGTGCCACTATGTGAGTGGTTCGTTACAGCAGCAACTGCAAGCTTGTTGGGATGAACAGCCTCCAACCCCAAACCAGAAGGGCATTAGCCAGGTGAGGGGGTGAAGGTCAGATCAAGGACAGTGTCCTACAGCTGATGGGTCCTCTTGTGTTTGGAGAATGCATGGCGTCCAGTGGGGATGAACTGGAGTAGGGGTGGGAAATGGGGACCTGCATGTTCCTCTGGGGGCACCTAAAGCCTGAGGGACCCTCCCCCTGCAGTCGTGGTCTCATCAACCCCCTCGGCCAGTCCACATGTGTCCGTGCGTGTGGGTGTGTGCATAAGTATATGCGTTTGTACAGTGCATGTGTGCATTCGTGGGTGTGCACATGGCGGGGGGGATGGGAGCTGTATCAGGTGGGGCAGGCCTGTGCCTTCACCCAGACAGAAGTCCCCTCAGACATCTCCCTCTCATCCGTGAGACACACACTTGAATCAGAAAACACAGATGCCCTTTTTGTCGTTTCCCTCACTAAGTTTTGAGTGACTGTGGAGGCAGAGACTGGGGCCTAGAACCTATGTACCCCAGTGCCACACGCAGGGCTGATGCAGTTGGGCCTGTGAAGACATTTATTGATGAACAAGACAAAGCATGATCCAGAAAACAGGGTATCAGCAATAAGCTGTATAAGTATAGCCCAGATTCAAGATCAACTACTGAACTCTAGGAAGGTTTGTACAGTCAGCTGAGAAAACAAAACAGATCTCTGGGGGCAGTGGAGGATTCACAGGACATATCTGGAATCAGCTGGGTGACTGTAGGACCATATCTGGGTCTCTAGAAACGGCCAAGAGACTGCAGCTGGGTCTCTGGAAACAGCCAAACACTATAGCTGGTTCTCTGGAAACAGCCAAGGGACCACAGCTGGGTCTCTGAAACAAGTGCTAACACATTCTCTCCAAGGAGCTAGTTGATTGTGGGAGGGGCCGCATGGTGAATGTATCTCCTAGAAGTTGGTTGGGGGTCTCAGGACTCCAGCTCTTGCCTGCAGGAGAATTGACTGGATGACTTCAGGAAGGGACGATTCCACCGGGAAACCCTCCAAATGTCCACTGCAGGCTTTTGCAAGAGTGTCCTCCTGTGTCTTTAGTGCAGAGGCCAGGTGGGCCTGGGGTCAGTTTCTGGCAAGGGCTGCATATGTGCTGGACTTGGCTGTGGGCTCTGTGGACAGTGGGGGCACAGCTCTGGCCACCCTCTGTGTGAGGGCTGGGTGGTCCAGCTGGGCATATATCACCTCCTGGGGGCCTCCTGCAGCAGGGGCCTGAGGAGAGAGACTCAGGGTGAGTATGGGTGGCTGAGGTGAGGGAGGGGCTGTGGGAGGGGAAGACTTTGGTCGCCAGACTCCAGGTGCCCCTGCACATCCCACCTCCTGAATCGCCCCTGTGCAGTCCCCTCCCCAGAGAAGCAGGGCTGGTCTGTGTGACCAATAGAACACGGCAGAGTGAGGGCCACCTACATGGGGAGGCCACAGAAGACGTCGTGCCTTCTGTTCCTCCCTCTGTGGGGTCCCTCCCTCTGGGGGAGGCTGGCCACCATGGGGAAGCCGTGTGGTGGGGAAATGGGGCTCCTGCCCACAGCCAGGGGACTGAGCCATCGTGGAAGTGGATCTTCCAGCCTCAGTTGAGCCTCAGATGAATGCAGCCCTGGTTGGCATCTTGACAGCAACATCAGGACAGGCCATGAGCCACCACCACCCAGCTGATCCGATTCCTAATTCCTGGCCCAGGAAACTGAGCTGATTTTGTTAAGCTGCTAAATGTGGGGGACTTTGGTACCCAGCAGGAGGTGACTAATGCAAGCACTTACTGAGGTGTCCACTTCCACATTCTTCTCAGGAAGTCTGTCGACGGTGGCCAGATCTGGCAGGGAGAGGACAAGGGGTCGGTTCTCTGGGGTGGACCTTAGGAGGCAAATACGCCTGACCTCATAGCTTCATATTTGGTCTCCCACCCCACCTGGAACATCCTAGAATGCTCCCAGGCGCCCCCTACCACATTGCTTCCTGATGGCACTGAATCCTCACCTCCCCCCTCCCAGACCTGTCCCCCATCCTTGTCTTTACGTGGTGTCCCATCTGGGACGTCCACAGCCGGGCTGAGCCTGAGGAGAAAGGACACGTGAGCCCTCAGGGCTGCCTGGGGGCAGGGGATTGGGGGCCTGGGGGTCTTTCCCAGGAGCCTCGCCTCTCCTGCGGCCTCTGCTCCGCACCTTCGCTTCTGGGGGGCCCTGAGGACAGTCGGGTGTGAATTGAGAAGAGAAGCCTTCTTCCCAACACCCCCGACAGCCTGCCCGGGTCACCCCGCCCTGTCCCTGAGACCTACCCCGTTTTCTCTCGCGCTGACGATGGAGGAGGAAAAGGCCCAGGAGGAGGAGACAAAGGAGAAAGGCCACAGGGACCCCAATGAGAATAGAAGCGTGCTCTGTCGGCAGGCCTGTGGGAGGTGGGAGACCGGAATCCGATGACCAGCAGCATGCATTTATCGAGCGCCTGCAGCACACCCACCACGCGCTGGGTGCCTGTCGCGTTCCCACTTACATACGGATCGCTCGTGCCCAGTGGTCCTGCGACGTGGGACTCACTATCCCCACTTTACAAAAGCGGGTCTGAGCGCTGAGGTCCTCTGTCCACAGGGCACTGGTCAAGCTGGAGTATGAGCAGCGCCGAAGCCCCTTCTTTCCCCCTTTCCCCAAAGAGCCTGCGCCGGGGTGGTGCTTCTGCGTCCCCCTCGCCCATCAGGACGGTTCGTGTCCTGCGGACGAGTCTGTGTCTCCGAGGAGTGAGGAGGGTCTGGGTCAGAGGCCTGATCTGGACAGAGAAGCCTCTGAGTCCCCCATCCCCACCTCAAAGGGGTCTCCTCCCCGGACCCCGACCTGCTCCCTCTAGAACAGCCCCATGGACCTTTCTGTGCAGATGGTTACCACCACGGTAGTCACGCGGGGCAATTTTCATTGAAATTTAGGTTAACTAAAGTTAAAAGTCAGATCGCCAGCTGCACTAGCCACTGCGCTACCCCTGGCTAATGACACCCTCCCGGGATGATGCAGATACACAGCATCTCCTTCCCGCAGGAGGCTGTGTGGGACAGCGCTGCTCCCCGCGCTTTGTGCACCTTTACAGAGACGGAAACCCAGTAGGAACGAGAGCGGGACCCTCTGCCTGCTCACCTCCTCTGGGTTCCCACCCCAAGCACAAGAATCCGCATCTCTGATCTCTTCTGCTTTTCGCAGCAATCCCTGATGGGGCGGAACTGCTCTTCTGTGAGTGAAGAAGCCAAGACCCGATGTCCTCGAGCTGCCTGAAGCCCAGCCTTTAGCAGGTGAGAGGATGCAGCACCAGCCACGAGCTGCACTCCACGCATGCGCCTTTGGTCCGTCACCTCCGTTACATCTCCTAAGTGCTGCGCTCAGCGTGGCTCATTTTACAGGTGGTCCAGCTGAGGTCTTGGGGGCTGGTACACCCACAAGGTCGGAGCCCTTCATCCCCTCTTCTGGTCAGCGCCCCCTCCCTCCCACTGCTCCAGAGGTTGAGTCCTCAACATCCTTTAAAATAGAAAATTGCATTTTCTTGGAGCATCCTTTCCTCAACACTGTGTCCTTGGTCCAGGATCCACGACCCCATCCTGCGTTTTAACAGCATTGCTGCCTGAGTTTCCCCTGATGACATTTACTACGGTTTAGAATAGCATATATGTTACACACGTACAAATAATATATAGCAATATGTTTACATCTATAACGTATATTACATATTATATAAATATGCTTAATGCTTAAATAATAAATATAAATTTATTTTAAATGATGTGTTTTTAACTTACATATGTATAATTTAATTTATATGAATAATTTAAATTAGACATAATTATGCTATACATAAAAACTATATCAATTCTACATATTTAATGTATATTATGGTACACATTTTAATATTTACATATACAAATTATAGTAATACATAATACATGATAACATATATAACACACATTACTCATGTAACAATATAGTAATGTATATTATATTGTATTACTTATATATTTAATAGTGTAACTATGTTCTAATTTACTTAAATTATAGATCTGAAATTTTACATTGTAAGTTATATGTTTATATTTTTATATGCCCATATATACTTATATACATCCCTATTATTCACTCTATTGAATTCTCCCGCTAAAGTTTGGGAGGCCAGGGACCCTTTCTCCTCATTCACCATGTGCATCAGTCCCACGGCAGGAGGGTGTCTGGTGCGCACGAGGTGAGAAGAAAATATTTCCTCGGTATTAATAAGATTAGCATTTCTCCAGGTTGTCCCATTTGGCAGCATATTTAAGCAGGTGTCCTGTGTAAGTGAAGTCCTGTGTCCCTAAAGCAGCACGGCGGGGTAGGTGCCCCAGGAGGGTGTGAAGGGGGTCAAAGTGTCCCCAGTGGGCGCTGACTCCAGGACATCCTGGGGGCTGACTGCACACAGGGACAGGGACGGCCTCATCCCAGAGGTCCCCCAAAGCACCATCCAGCCCTGGTCAGGGGTCTAGGACCATGTGACGTGCCCGATGGAGGGTGGGCCACACCACAGGGGACACATGGCCTAGGGGTCCCACAGATTCTCACCCAGTAGAAAGGACAGTCAACACCATCCTGAGGGAAAAGACACAGGTTCCCTTGAAGGGGTCTGTCCCCACCCCGTCTCTGGAAGCGCTCTCCCCGCCAGTCCAGCAGGGACAGCTCTGTGCCCACCCTGATGCTGGGGCTGAGTGCCCAGGTCACCGTGGTGTCCAGGTGAGACAAGGCTCCAGGGACCTGAGCCAGGTGTGAAGGCAGAGAGATGTGTGTGCAGAGGGAAGAGGGAGCCAGAGGGCTTGGGGGTCGGGAGGGGGCAGGGGAGCCTGTGGACGGAGGACACAGCTGGGGACAGGGTCCAGGGACCTGGGGCAAACCTGAGGGCAGAGCAGAGACCTCCTCACCTGTCACCACCGGCTCCAGGGCATCCCTGGGCTCAGACCAGTCACTACCTGTTCGATAGAGGCACTGATAATGCTGGGCAGTGTCTCCACTCACAGCGGTGATGGTGAATCTGGCCTCTGTCTGGTGTGGACCAATTTGAGACACAGTATTCTCATCCTTGAAGTCACTCCTATTTTCCTTCCTCTCCAGACGGAATTCCTCAGCCCCAGCAGGGCCCCTGCACACAATGGTCACAGGCCACCCCTGGGGGCTTACAGTCTGGCTCAGCCCTGGTGGAGCGTCTGGGCAGGGTCCCTAGGATGGGTAAGAGCAGAATCTCAGCATCCATTATGTGAAAATCATCACATCACATAATTCACTCGTTTTTGTTGCTCAGTTCAGTACTTTTTTTTTTTGAAACTTGCAAAGTTGTGCAACCATCACCACAATACAATTTTTTTTTTTGGCTGCACTGCATGTGGGATCTTAGTTCCCCAACCAGGGATCAAACCCACACCGCCTGCATTGGAAGCGTTCAGTCTTGACCACTGGACCACCAGGGAAGTCCCACAATCCAATTTTAGAACATTTCCATCAGCCTCCCCCAAAAGACCCCCTCATGCCCATTCTATGAGCCTCTAAATTCTCGTTACTGCGGAGTTATTTTCCCCACTTGACTTAAGGACCCTGAGACTTGGTCACATCTTGCTCAGCGTGACATGGGAGGTATCAGAACAGACTGGGGGCCCCCGGTCATGTCTGCTGCAGGGGGCGGCTCCCTCCCTGCCCACGGCCACTCTAGGGGGACAGAGAGAGCTGGGCGGGTGGCACAGGATGGGAATGACCGCGTCATTCCTGGGACAAGGGGGAAAGCAGGAGTCTGGAGCCGGTAGGAATGGTCTGGGCTGGGTCTGAAGGGCCGCTGCCAGTCCCAGGTGGGATCGTGTGGGGTGAGGGGCGTCGTCTACAGCGCGGCGGCGGAAGTGTGTGTGTGCGTGTGCGTGTGTGTGTGTGTGTGTGAGCTGGAGCACAGCTCTGATCCCACATTCCCCAGCAGGTGAGGATCCCTGTGTCCAGTGTAAGTTCCCTGTGCAGAAATCATCCCTGGGTTTCTCTGTATTTTTACCTTCGTCTCAGCTTATTTCCATTTCCCTGTTCCTGAGGCTCTGGAAACCCCAAATGTCTCAACTAGGCTGGGGGCAGGGGGAAGAGCGGGTGTGTAGCCCTGAAACAGGAAGTTGGCCTCACATTCAGCAAAATCCCCCATAGAGGCAGGGGGCTGGCAGAGGTCACTCACTCATTCACTCTTTCTTCCTTTTGACCACATCTTAGTTCTCATCTATCTGTTTACTGATGCCTCCATGTACCACTGGTTCCACAAATATGAGAAACACCCAGGATGCCTGCCCTCTTGGGGCTGAAAGTCTAGAGAGAGGATAGCCATTGACAAATAATTGTGCAAATCCACGGGTACAAACGGTGATACGTGCCCTCAGGGTGAGTGTGGGAATCTCGGGGGGCAGACGGGACACAGAGCTGCCGTCCTCTGGGAGGTCCGAGGGAAGAGGTATCTGAGCCGAGATCTGAGGTCAGGGGTGAATTACCCAGGCCGAGGGACAGGGGACACCCTGTGAGGAGTGTCCGGAGCTGAGTGGGAAGATGGCATTTAGAAAGGGAAAGAAAACCAAGGTAACTGAGATAAGTGAGCCAGACAGCATGGGGACAGACAGATCCAGACCAAAGAGAGATGCGTGGGTCTCAGTCTGTCTGAAGGTAAACTGTGAGAGGACTCGAAGGAAGATTATGGTTTTCCTGAAGGTAAATTATATACTATATATATATTTAAAGTTTTTAAGTAAAACTTTTACATGATCATTTAAAACAACATCACTGTGTGATATAGTCTGTACGGGAGGCAGGAGACGGTGGGATTGAGGATGATTCTCAGAGTCTGCCCTTGGCGAGGGCATATTCTCTGCCCAGGGGCTGCTGAGGGAGATCTGGGCTTGTGTGGGGAGAGCTTGTGGGTTCAGCCTGGTCCTTATGATCTGAACTGTCCCTGTGGGGCCATCAAGAACAGAGGTGGAGAACGCGGGAGAGACCTGGGCGAGGGTTATACATTGGGGGTTGTTTGCAATTCGAGGTGTATGTCAGGGCCCCCAGGATCAGCTCCACTCTCACCTACATCTGCCTGCGGGGTGCAGGGGGGACTGGGGAGAAGACACCCACCTGTGTGTGGATCGTGTGACCCAGACAGAGCGCTGGAAGAGAAGTTCTAGTGAGAAAGACGCCCACTGTACGGTTTCCTCATGGGGCTGCAGTCAAGGGGGTGCCTTGAGGAGCCAGCGGGGTAGGGGGTGGGCATCATCCCATACTTTCCCGACACCCCTGTCAACATTGCATCTGAGTACGAGCCCTCTTGTTGCTCTGAAATAGTCTCAAGACAAAACCCCCAACCCCTCTTCCAAGCAGGTGTTCCTCCCCGCCCCCCAGCCCTTCTCAGTCTGAACTCAACCCCATACCCAGGCACCATTTCCAGCACTGAACCTTCCGTGGTAAGACTTAGGTCTTGGCCAGAGCTGAAGGGGACCACTTTGCCCCGCTAGGGCCCCAGCGTCTTCTGGGCTGGAGTCGGGACGGAGCTGGGAAGCAGAGCCCCTCTGCCCCTGGATTCCTACCCCTCCATTCCAGGACTCACCCAGGCCCAAGAGGGTGGTGGGACGGAGGGACATGGCCCAGCCCCTGCCCCCGGCACCGTCCTGGAGTTTGTGAGTGAAGGACACAAGAGAAGAGGATGTGGCGGCTCGGGGCCCTTCCTGGGGTTTCTGCATCAACGGCCTCACACAAAGGGGAAGAGCTCTCTCTCCCCTCCCATCCATACTCCCCACTAACGAGACAGAGGGGGGACCTGGCTTCCAAAAGATCTTTGTTCCCCCTGTGCACTGATGAGGCTGAACTCATCTCTGGATGCACCCCTTGAGGTGGGAGCCTCCTTCTCAATCTGTGGGGCAAGCAGAACACGGATTTGTGCGGCAAACTGACTTGACTGTTGGTCCCAGCTCCACACGACAACCATCTGTTCTTGCGCAAAGAGTTACAGCACTTTATGCCAACACTTCCTTGTGTTTAAAATGGGAAGCCCCAAATCCCCCTCCTAGTATTTAATATTACAATATATACTACATTCCCAGCAAGGTATTGAGCTCATTAAAAATATCTCACTAACGTGGGTTCTCTGCCTGTCTTCCCGAAGTGGCCTGGGAACCAGGGAAGGGGAGGGTGGTCCATCAGCACGTGCAAAATCCTCAAGGGATTGGGTGATCAGGAGACAGACCTTGGGAGCTGGCCCTGGGCCTGGGATCAGGTGGGGCACCCAGCTGGGTGCTGAAATAAAGAGCAGGACCAGGGATGGGGAGGGCGTGTGTGCACACGGAGGCCAGGAGGACAGGAGCCCCATCATGGAATCTCACGTCCACTGCCCCTGAGGCCAGGGAAGAGCTGCTTCTCCCAGGGGTAGCTGTGCCAGACATCGATGGTGGTCCACACAGCAGCCGATGCTCACTTTTTCCTTATTAACAGAAACCTACTTCTGTTTGAGTGGCTATGTTCCAACCCTGGGGCTGAGGGATAGGGGGAGTGCAGAGGATAAAATTTGGGTTAAGGCAATCCATCAGTCCCGTTTGCAGTGATTGGTCCAGAGGGGGCACGTGACCATGTATGGCCAATGATACTTAAAGCAGGATATATCAGGGTTTCTGGGAATCATATTTCTCTCTTAATAACAGAGGGTCTCGTAAGACTTTTGCCTCCTTTTCTCCTGTCCGTGGGCAGCTATATCATGATGATGTGATATCTGGAGCTGCAGCAGCCATCTTGCAACAAGCTTGACTACAATAGCAGAAATACTGAACAAACTGAGGGGAAAGAATACAAGATCCAGGGTTCATAGAAGGTCCCCAAATGCTGAACCAGCCCTGGGACTGCCTATCCCTGGAATTCTTAATAAGTAAACAATAAATATACTAGATTTTCTGTCAAATTTTCAGACTAAATCTGTGGACCACACTCCATTTTAAAATAATAATTATTTTTAAAACTAACATTGCTTAATAGACTATTTTAAAGGTCTTCTTAAATGCCTCAAAGAAATGAACACTAAGTGAAGGCTATGTAGTCAAAAATTGAAGACAAGATTCCCCAGAGTCAAGTTGAATGCTGAACCTCTCACCTTGACAGTGATGCATTAAGTTTTATTTTCATGGCCTTGCAGATGGTAGAGGCTAAAGGATAAAGTCCAGGGGTCACCGTCGTTGACTAAAACCAGCCAGCCCTATGTATCTGTGTCTTTCTGGTCTCTCTCTCTCTCTCTCATCTTCATTAGTGGCTTTTATCAGGTTTATTGAGGGATAATTTGCAGACAACCAACTGCATCCATTAAATATGTGCAATTCAATGAGCTCTGGTAGTTGTGAAACCACCATCATAGTCAAGATTTCCATCACCACCAAGATTCCATGTTCCCTTTGTGAAAATAAGCAAAGTACCCTCATTTAAAATGGAGTCAGGAAGCCCTGAAAGGGGAACCCTCAGGCATGTAACACTTGGTGCAGCCTGCACTCCCAGTAGGGAGAAGGAAGATGAGAATTATTTAGACAAGGGAGGATATTAATTACATGGGAATTTCATCCTCTGCTTTAAGAAAAAGAAGGAAGATCCTTCCGTGCCCCAGCAACAATGCTCTAACCACTGCTTACAGCCAATGAGAAAATGTCAAACGTCTAACTCCTGTTCTTCAGTGAATTTCTGTTCAAAACAATCCTTCCCCATTTCCTCCTAAAACTCGATAAGAGGTGACCTCCCCTTTATCTCTTTAGACTTGCCTGTGATCCACCATAGCTGGCCTGTCCCAAATAGCAATTTTCTGCTATTCCCGAATAAACCATTTTGCTGCTAAGGTAACTGGCTATTTTATTTTTATGGTCGATACTCTTTGGTCCCAGGTGATCACTGCCAACCAAAGAATGTCACTTTCTGTCTGGCTCTACAAGGATTGAGTCATTAGCCACTGGAGTTACTCACCTTCGACACACCCTGAAGGGTGTTCAAGGCAGGGATCCGGAATGAGACACTCTGTGCTCTGGGAAAACTGGCAGAACAGGGCTTCAGAGAGTTAGATATTTTCAGGAGAAGATTTTATGAACCCAATTTCTTGCATCATCTCGTACTTAGAAAAGCACTAAAGTCATTAACTAAGGTATCTATTCCTCGTGAGTAGCAGCAACTTTCTACAGAGATGTGTGCTTGACGGCATGTACCCCTTCCCCAAAATCACATAGATGCTGATATCGGAGCAGTTCCTCAGAGCTCTCTGAGGGGCTGTCTCATGGGCAACAGTCCTCAGTACGTCCCCAAATAAAACAGAACCTCACAACTCTCACTGTGCATTTTGTGCATTTTTATTTCAGTCAACACCATTGATCTTTCTCTTCTTTTTAGAAAATATGTATCTGCTAACTTATTTTTTTATTGAAGTATAGTTGATTCACAATATTGTGTTTCAGGCATACAGCAAAGTGATTTGGTTTTATATATATATATATATATGAAAAAAGAATACGTGTGTGTTACTCATGTATTCTTTTTTTCAATTCTTTTCCACTATAGGTTATTACTAGACTTCCCTGTGCTATACAGCAAATCCTTGTTTATCTATTTAATATAGGGTAGTATGTATCTGTTAATCCCATACTTCTAAGTTATCCCTCCCCTCATTTCGCCTTTGGTAACCATAAGTTTGTTTTCTATGTCTGTGAATCTGTTTCTGTTTTGTAAATAAGTTCATTTGTACTATTTTTTAGATTCCACATGTAAGTGATATAATATTTGTCTTTTTCTGTCTGACTTCACTTAGTATGATCATCTCTAGATCCATCTAAGTTGCTGCAAATGGCATTATTTCATTCTTTTTTATGACTAGGTAATATTCCATTGCATATATGTACCACATCTTCTTTATCTATTCATCTGTCATGGACTCTTAGGTTACTTCCCTATCTTGGCTATTGGGAATAGTGCTGCAGTGAACATTGGGGTGCATGTATCTTTTCAAATTAGAGTTTTCATCTTTTCCAGATATATGCTCAGGAGTGGGATTGCTGGATCATATGGTAACTCTATTTTAGTTTTTTAAGTAACCTCCATACTGTTCTCCAGAGCGGCTGTACCAATTTACATTCCCACCAACAGTGTAGGAGGGTTCCCTTTTCTTCACACCCTCTCCAGCATTTATTATTCATAGAGTTTTTGATGATGGCCATTCTTTTATTCTTTCTTTCTTTCTTTTTTAACATCTTTATCGGAGTATAATTACTTTACAATATTGTGTTAGTTTCTGCTGTATAACAAAGTGAATCAGCTATACATATACATAGATCCCCATATCCCCACCCTCTTGAGCCTCCCTCCCACCCTCCCTATCCCACCCCTCTAGGTGGTCACAAAGCACCGAGCTGATCTCCCTGTGCTATGCAGCTGCTTCCCACTAGCTATCTATTTTACATTTGGTAGTGTATATATGTCCGTGCCACTCTCTCACTTCATCCCAGCTTACCCTTCCCCCTCCCCGTGTCCTCAAGTCCATTCTCTACGTCTGCGTCTTTATTCCTGTCCTGCCCCTAGGTTTGTTAGAACCTTTTTTTTTTTTTAGATTCCATATATATATGTGTTACCATAAGGTATTTGTTTTTCTCTTTCTGACTGACTTCACTCTGTATGACAGACTCTAGGTCCGTCCACCTCACTACAAATAACTCAATTTCGTTTCTTTTATGGCTGAGTAATATTCCGTTGTATATATGTGCCACATCTTCTTTATCCATTCTTCTGTCAGTGGACACTTGGGTTGCTTCCATGTCCTGGCTATTGTAAATAGAGCTGCGATGAACATTGTGGTACATGACTTTTTGAATTATGGTTTTCTCAGGGTATATGCCCAATGGTAGGATTGCTGGGTCGTATGGTAGTTCTATTTTTAGTTTTTTAAGGAACCTCCATACTGTCCTCCATAGTGGCTGTATCAATTTACATTCCCACCAACAGTGCAAGAGGGTTCCCTTTTCTCCACACCCTCTCCAGAATTTATTGTTTGTAGATTTTTTGATGATGGCCATTCTTACCAGTGTGAGGTGATACATCATTGTAGTTTTGATTTGCATTTCTCTAATGATTAGTGATGTTGAGCATCCTTTCATGTGTTTGTTGGCCATCTGTATATCTTCTTTGGAGAAATGTCTATTCAGGTCTTCTGCCCTTTTTTTTTTTTTTGCGGTACGCAGGCCTCTCACTGCTGTGGCCTCTCCCGCTGTGGAAAACAGGCTCCGGACGCGCAGGCTCAGCGGCCATGGCTTACGGGCCCAGCCGCTCTGCGGCATGTGGGATCTTCCCGGACCAGGGCACGAACCCGTGTCTCCTGCATCGGCAGGCAGACTCTCAATCACTGCACCACCAGGGAAGCCCCGCTACTGATGTATTTTTAAATGTTAAGTCATTCTGCATACAAGGTATAAATCCCACTTGGTTATAAAATAGTATTGTTATTATATAACTATATTATTTGCTCATTTTTATTAAGGATTCTTGAACAAGATTAGTTTGTAATATTTTATCACGTAATATCCTTAGTTGGGCTTTGAAATCAAGACTTTGCTCGAATTCCAAAATGGGATATAGAAAACAGTATAGATCTTCCTCAAAAAATTAAAAATAGAACTACCATATGACCCAGCAATCCCACTTGTGAGTATATATCTAAAGGAAATGAAAACAGAATCTCTAAGAGATTTCTGAATTCCCATGTTCATTGCAGCGTTATTCATAATAGCCAAGATATGGAAGCAACCTAAGTGTCAATCAACAGATGAATGGTTAAAGAAGATGTGGTATATTTATACAGTGGATATTATTCAGCCATGAGAAAGAAGGAAATCCTACCATTTGGAAAAGTAAGGATGGACCCTGAGGGCATCATGCTGAGTGAAATAAATCAGAGGAAGACAAATGCTGTATGATCTCACTTCTATAGGGCATCTAAAAAAAGCCAACTCGTAGAAATAGAGGGTAGAATTATTGTTTTTTAAGGGCTGGGGTGGGGAAAATGGGGAGATGCTGGCCAAAGGGTACCAGCTTGCAGTTGTAAGATGAAGTTCTGGGGATCTAATATATAGCATGGTAGTTATAGACAACAATACTGTACTCTAGACTGCAAAGCTGCTAAGAGACTAGATCTTGTTCTCAGCACAAAGAAAAAGAGAAATGGCAACTATGTGATGGGATGGATGTGTTAGCTAATGCTACAGTGGTAATCAAGGTGCAATATTTAAATGTATCAAATCAATATACTGCACACCTTAAACTTAAACAATGTTATATGTAATTATGTCTCAATATAAATAAATAGACAAATTCATGGGATATAAGGTATATTCTCTCTTTTTTCTCACTGAATTGTATTTTATAAGATTGGTGTTATTTTTCCTTTAAAGTTTGGATGAATTCACTTTGAAGTACTAAACACTGTTTTATATGTACTTATCTTGGGTTTCTCTGAGCTTCTGGAAGCAGTGGCTTGATGGCTGATCCAATTTGGGAAACAGAAATGGATCACCTTGGTTTTTTGTTTTGTTTTGTTTTGGTTTGGTTTTTGTTTGTTTGTTTTTTGGCCGTGCCATGCAGCATGCAGGATTGGGTTCCCTGACCAGGGATCAAACCCGTGCCCCCTGCATTGGGAGCACTGAGTCTTAACCACTGGACCACCAGGAAAGTTCCCAAAATGGATCACTTTGGATAATTAAAAGTTGGATAAAATTAAAATTAGATAAAACTGGATAATTTCTAGGTCATTATCTCCTCAAATATTGCTTTTTCTTCATTCTCTCTCTTCTTTGCTCCTACAGCTCCAATTGATCATATGTAGAGACTTTTTCCTGTGCTCCACAAGTCTCTTAGAATTTTCCTTTGGGTTTCCATTTTCTTTTCTGAGTACTTCAATCTGGATAGATTTATCTTATGTCCAGTTTATTGTTTTTGTCTTCTGCACTGTTCCAGGCCCCCATGACCATGAAGTCAGGGTCCAAAAATCATTAGGATCCAATGACACGAGAGGTCGTTGTCAGAAAAGCCATTGTGACTGGAGATGTCTTCAGTGACCAAAGTCACAAAATTCAAGGGAAGCCAGAAAAGCCACGGTCTGCTAAGCAAGACTTGGAACGTTAGCTCATCTCTCTTAGGACAGAAAGAATAAGTCACACCAGGTCTCTGAGTAATGCCTCTTGGTCATATGCTCTCCGGAGACTGTCTGAGCATCTGCTTCAGGGAAGATGCCCATTTTCCTTTGAGTCTCCTTTGCAAAGAGTGTGGGGTGTTAACGTGGCGAGCCAGCTCCCTAAACCAGCACTGTATTTTTATACAATATCAACCGCAAATACTAGCCACATGTGCGTTTTTAAATGTCCACACTAAAAAAGCAAAAAGAAACTGATGGAAAGTAATTATACTTATGTTTCATTTAACCCAATCTGTTTTAAAATGTTATCTTTTCAGTGTAAAAAATGACCAACGACATAGCTCACACTCTTCCTTTTTACTATGTCTTCCAGGTCCCAGCTGTGTTTTATAATTGAAGCACATCCCGGCTGAGACTGGCTTTGTGTAGACTGATCAACAGACACCTGCGGGTAGCGGCCACCACGCTTGATGGAGCATCTCTAAACACACCCTCGGTACCTGAAGTAAGCGGAGGTCTCCTTCAGTCAGTACCTCTGTCTCTGCCTCTGGCTCTTCCTCTCTTCTGTGTCGCTTAGTCTGACTTTATGCAAATTCTCTGTCTCTCCTTTTTTCTCTCTCTCTCTGTCTCTCTCAGTGTCCTTCTCTCCCACTGAGTCTGGAGGGCCTCTCCGTGTCACCAAGAACCTTTCTCTGTCCCCAAGAACCTAAGGTGGACCTCCCATACATGTCACTACCTGGATAAAAAGCTTAAAACAGCCCGTCTGAGCCCCATAGAGGACTGGGGCTAGCTGGGAGTGCTCACAGGTGATTGCAAGCCTCGGGGTATCAGTGGGAGCCCATTGTTCATAAGAGGATTGATGTTCACCCTCCATCAGTAGCATCTTAAAGTCCTTGCAAGGGCAGAATCCCAGAGCCTGGGGAGAAAACAGCCCAGGGATACTCATGACCAAGGGAAGCTCTCCAAGGAGGACCAGGGGAGAGGGCGAGGCAGGCAGGTGCTGTCCCGTCCATGGCCAGCACGTGCAAACAGAGGAACTGAAACAACCCACCTCGACAGACAGGTAGGCAGTGGAGCCCAACTTGACAGACAGGCAGGGTATGATGTGCGGAAGCTTAACCCCAAGTATGTTTCGGTTTTCCTGTTGACTTTCTCACAAAAAGGGAAGTAACTCCTTTCCTTGAGCTTTGTTCTTCTCACCGCCACCCCCATCAGCAGTGAGGGATGCTTCGTAGCATAACAGATGTTTCAACAGCTTTGCAAGCAAACCGCTGCTCACTTATCTGAAACACCATCCACGACCCAGCATCAAGTTCAGATGGGTAATTTGGTTCTTTTCGCAAATGAATTTTATTTCTTAGACTAGTTTTAGGTTCACAGCAAAATTGGGCAGAAGAGGGGCCTTCCCTGGTGGTGCAGTGGTTAAGAATCCGCCTGTCAATGCAGGGGACAAGGGTTCGAGCCCTGGTCCGGGAAGATCCCACATGCCACAGAGCAACTAAGCCCGTGCGCCACAACTGCTGAGGCTGTGAGCCACAACTACTGAAGCCTGCACACCTAGAACCCATGCTCCACAACAGGAGAAGCCACCGCAATGAGAAGCCCGTGCACTGCAACAAAGAGTAGCCCCCGCTCACCACAACTAGAGAAAGCCCACGTGCAGCAACAAAGACCCAATGCCGCAATAAATAGATAGGTAGATAGATAGATAGGTAGGTAAATAAATAACTATTGAGCAGAAGAGGAATTCCCTGACTGTCCAGTGGTTAGAACTCTGCGCTGTCACTACCGAGGGCCCAGGTTCAATCCCTGGTCAGGGAACTAAGATCCCACAAGCTGTGCAGTGCGGCCAAAAAAGAAAAAACAATTGAGCAGAAGATACCAAGGTTTCCCATACACCCCCTGCCCCCAGACATGCACAGCCTCCCGCATTATCAACACGCTGGCACCAGAGTGGTACATGTGTTATCAGCTGGCACCAGAGTGGTGCACGTGTTACAACTGATGAACTTACATTGACACCTCATAACCACCCAAAGCCCGTAGTTTACATGGGGCCTCACTCTTTTTCTTTTTTTCTGAATTTATTTTTTTAATATAGCAGGTTCTTATTAGTTATCTATTTTATACATATTAGTGTAAGAGGGCTCACTCTTGGTGTTGTACATTTTATGTGTTCGGACAAACGTATAATGCCATGCATCCACCACTGCAGTGTCATACAGAGTAGTTTCACTGCCCTAAAATTCCTCTCTGCTCCACCTGTTCATGCTTCCCTCCTTCCTAACCCCGGCAACAACTGATCTTTTTACTGTATCCATAGTTTGTCCTTTTCCAGAATGTCATAGAGTTGGAATCATCCGGCATGTAGCCTTTTCAGACTGACTTCTTCCACTTGGTAATAAGCATTTAAAGTTCCTCCATGTTTTTTCATGGCTTGATAGCTCGTATCTTTTTAGCACTGAATAATATTCCATTGTGGATGGACCACGGTTTATTTATCTATTCACCTGCTGAATAGCATCTTGGTTGCTTCCAAGTTTTGGCAGTTATGAAAAAGCAGCTGCTTTAAACATCTGTGTGCAGATTTTTTTTTTTTTTTTTTTTGTGGTACGCAGGCCTCTCACTGTTGTGGCCTCTCCCATTGCGGAGCACAGGCTCCGGACGCGCAGGCTCAATGGCCATGGCTCACGGGCCCAGCTGCTCCGCGGCATGTGGGATCTTCCCAGACCGGGGCACGAACCCCTGTCCCCTGCATCGGCAGGTGGACTCTCAACCACTGCGCCACCAGGGAAGCCCTGTGTGCAGGTTTTTATGTGGACATAACATTTTTTTAAATATCTTTATTGGAGGATAATTGCTTTACAATAGTGTGTTAGTTTCTGCTTTATAACAAAGTGAATCAGTTATACATATACATATGTTCCCATATCTCTTCCGTCTTGCATCTCCCTCCCTCCCACCCTCCCTATCCCACCCCTCTAGGTGGTCACATAACTTTTCAGTTCATTTAAGTAAATACCAAGGAGCACAATTGCTGGATCATGTGGTAGTTAGCAGGTTGAGTTTGGTAAGAAACTGCCAAATGGTCAAAATGTACCATTTTGCATTTCCCACCAGCAATGAATGAGAGTTTCTATTGCTCCACATCCTCGCCAGCCTTTGGTGTCAGTGTTTTGGATTTTGGCCACTCTGAGTAGGTGTGTAGTGGAAACTTGGTTGTTAAGATATTGAAAGAAGTGCAGAGCATGGGCTGAGAAGTCAGACGGAATGAGATCTTCCTCCCATCCCGTCTCCTACAACAGCCTTGGACAAGTCCCTTTCCCCATAAACTTTCATAAATGTGAGTTTTGTGAGTTCCCTTTCTTCAGAAGCCTGTTGACCAATATTTAGTCATTGCCTGTCATACGCTTGGTGTTTGGGATATAGGAGTGAACAAAACAGATATGGTCCCTGTGCTCAGCAGAGCTTCCATCCAATGAGGGGTTAGAATCAATCAATTACTTAGCTACTCATCAATTATTTAACTACCATTGTGATATGAAAAAGGGGTAACACCACTGTAACAGGTCAACCCTGAAATACCAGTGCCTGAACACAAAGGGAGTTTGTTTCTTACTTATGACCAATGTGGGTCTTCCTGGGAAGAATTTGAATTTCCTGTCTTAGGAGGTCTCAGGAACATCAGCCTCTTCCATTTGTGGCCCCACCATCCTCGTGGGCAACAGTGTCCTCTGCTTCCAACCAAAGGAAAGAGTAAGAGAAAGCAGAAAGGCTGTGTCCACCTGTAAGTCGCTGGCCTGGAAGTGATACATATTATTTCTGCCCAACTTTCTTGGCTATAATTACTTACTACAGTCACAAGCAGATGCAAGGGAGACCAGACAATAAAGCTCCTTGTAGGGAGCCACCTGCCAGGAGCATGGATAACAAAGGAGCGTGTCATTATGACCCCTCCAACTGCTGCACCATCTGAGCTGATGGATGCCTCAGTACTAGAAGGAACTAGAAGCTAAACTGGAGTTCTGAGGAACATTAAAGGCATGCACTTCCATGTTCTCTCCACAAACCCACCAAGTGCTGGCGAAGCTGAAGGTAGGTGTCAAGAGTAACCAGAGGACAGGGAGGTGGCCGTGGGAGGGGGGGTTGGTTCCTCACCTCCCTCGCCCTCTGTTCTTGTCTCTGTGAAGGGCTCCACGTGGCCCATTCATTTCCCCCTTGAGCTGAACACGACAGGTGGGACCTGAGACTGGGCAACCTCTGGATAGGCGTCCAACCTGAAATCGCCAGCCGTGGCTTTGGCTGCCATAGTGACTGCGGCAAAGGCCTGAATTGTCTGCTACCATGTACTATGGGTAGTTGGGTAATCTGGACATGTTCCTGAACTCTGGTGAAATCTTTATCCCAGAGCTCAAGATTTCCATCTCTATCCAGACAGAATTCATCAGACCTGGACAGCTCCTAGCCCCAGAGGGTCATGAAATTCTTCTGGTCTAACACCGAGTCTGGATCATCCAGGAAAATGACTCTAGAGTAGCTTTCTAGAAGGGGATCAAATCTAGAGCCTCACGGGACTCCCCTGGTGGCCCAGCGGTTAAGACTGCATGCTTCCAATGCAGGGGGCGTGAGTTCGAGCCCTGGTCAGGGAACTATGATCCCACATGCTGTGTGGTGCAGCCAAAAAGAAAAACCTAGAGTTTCACGGAGTCCAAGCACTTAAAAGTTTAGACTCCAAAAGCACTCCCCAAATACACTCACCATCCCAGCCTTTTCTTATCCAGTTCCGGCTCTGCTGGTGAGAGTCGCTTGCATTGATCCAGGATAGACCTTAGCACTTTAGGACACAGACTTACTCTCTCGTATCCAAATCTTGTGGCCCAGACTCAGCCCTAGTAGAGAAATCCAGGTTTAAAATGCTCCATTCTTCACTCAGAATCCATATTTGATTAAGCCCCTAAGCTCCGGGTTCAAGGCCAGGGCAGGGAAGCCTTATTCTTGGGTAGACAGTACCTTCTTTTCATAGTCTCTGCTCCCCCTTGAATCACTAAGGTCCCATAGCATCGATCCAACCAGGACTATAGTCTAGGGAAGGACCTGGATTTTCAGCATCCTGGTCCCCCAGCCCAGAGATCCCCTCCTGCCATGTCAGAACTGACCAATGGAAAACCAAAAAGTAAACATGGCGGGCACGATGCTGCCTGCCCAAGACTCAGCCTTGCCAACAGACAGATGTACGGGCTGTGGCGGTCAGAGACTCACTCAGTCCGAACCATCTTGTGGTTTTCTTACTAAAGTGGTTTAACAGAAAGTCCATCCACATGGCCTACTTCCTCCTTCCCTTGACGGGGGGTTTGTTCCCCCCGAGAGGAGGACTGTTCCAACCACACTCATGCCCTGCTTGAATCTCCCCTCCAGACACCGAATCCAGATTGGCAAGGCTGGCCCTAGGGTGTGAGAGGGATTCTGAGCACCGACAGGAATTAGACATAAATGATACTGTAATGCCGGCTGTGTCTCATGTAGAACGTGGGACCTGAAGCGAGTCACCTTCCTAAGGAGGTGTGATTCGGCGGCTTTCCTTTTTTGTTGTTTCAACAAATACATATTTATTGGGTGTCTCTTAAGGACCTGAGTCTGTGCCAAGCATTTGAAATATGCAAATTAATGGAGCTCCCAGTCTAATGAGGAAGACACACATCAAAGTTCTCCAAAAATCATGTGATTGCAGGGGTGCTATCTAACCTCTAGCAACACTAGATTTTTTTTCCCCAACACATCAACCTCAAAAGCTCAGTAGTTTGTCTCAGTGGAATGTCTGTTTCTCGCTCATGTAACCCTTCAGTGCAGGTGCCCCCAGGTCGGCAGTTGGAGTTCTTCCATGGGGTGACCCATGCTCCCAGGATTCTTCCAACTTTTGGCCCCAGCACCCACTAAGATCTTGGAGTACTCTGCTACCAGAGAGGGGAAGGAGAATGAGAGAGTGAAAATGACGCATCCATTTCTTTCTTCTTTTTTTATTTAATTAAGTTATTTATTTTTGGCTGCGTTGGGTCTTCGTTGCTGCGTGCAGGTTTTCTCTAGTTGTAGCGAGCGGGGGCTACTCTTCGTTGCGGTGCGCGAGTTTCTCATTGTGGTGGCTTCTCGTTGCGGAGCACGGGCTCTAGGCACGTGGGCTTCAGTAGTTGTGGTGCGCGGGCTCAGTAGTTGTGGTGCACAGGGTCTAGAGCACAGGCTCAGTAGTTGTGGCACACGGGCTCAGTAGTTGTGGCGCACGGGCTTAGTTGCTCTGCGGCATGTGGGATCTTCCCAGACCAGGGCTCGAATCCGTGTCCCCTGCGTTGGCAGGCAGATTCTTAACCACTGCAACACCAGGGAAGTCCCACATCCATTTCTTCTTTTAAAAATCCTGAAGTGGCAGGTATCACCTCTGCTCTCATTCCATTGATGAGAATTCATCACGAGTCCACAGCTGGGTGTAAGAAAGTCTGGTAATACAGTGTCTTGTGGGACAGCTGTGGAGCAGTGATAACACAGTATATGAGAAGCCATGAAAGTGTGGTGCATGGTAAGCCATAGCTGCTCACGTCGTAGGCGCTCCAAGGGAAAAAGTGGCTATGACTCTGTGTAAAAAGGGGACTTGACCTTGAGTGCAGACCTCGGGGAAGGTCCCCCCCTGATGATGCTGAGCTTAAGTAGGAGTGTGAGGATGGATGAACTGTCAGCAGAGCTGAGAGTTGAGGAGAATCTAGGCAGAATCCTGACTCTAGCCCTGAGTCAGGAAATAATTTTGCGAGTTCTAGGAAGTTGACACAATTCCCAAAGCACTGGAAACTGGAAGACATTGAGGAGATGCTTCAATAGGGATTGAATGTGCAGGGCTTTGTAAAAGGCGGTATAAAGATTTGGGATTTGATCTTTAGAATAACGGGAAAGGTTTTAAACGTAAGCCTGGCATAATTAGATTTTTGTCTAAGATACGTCTGTACGGCCACTTCATGGAGACAGAATTGGAGGAGGCAATAAAAATAAGGGCTCACGGGCCTCCCTGGTGGCGCAGTGGTTGAGAGTCCGCCTGCCGATGCAGGGGATACGGGTTCGTGCCCCGGTCTGGGAGGATCCCATATGCCGCGGAGCGGCTGGGCCCGTGAGCCATGGCCGCTGGGCCTGCGCATCCGGAGCCTGTGCTCCGCAACGGGAGAGGCCACAACAGTGAGAGGCCTGCATACCGCAAAAAGAAAAAAAAAAAAAAAAAATAAGGGCTCACATTTTCTGAGCACCTATTATATGCCAGTCACTGTTCTGAGTTCTCCATATGGATAGTTTTCTTAATTCTCACAAGACTCAGTAAAGGAGTAGATCTGTTTTACAGATGAGGACAGTGAGGCTCAGAGGGGCAACTAATTTGATTAGTGCTGTGCATCAAATAAGTGTTGGAGGTGGATTTCAACCTGGGAAGAGCCTATGTTCTCACCTATTATTGTGATACTATATTTAGCAATAATATATAATATAAATGTACATTTTATAGTTATTAAAGGAAACAAAAACTGTGTGTATAGACCAGTTAAGGAGCTCTTGCCCTCCAGGGAAGAGTTGAGTTGCTTGGGGTAGGGTGACAGCTGTAAGGATGTTTTAAAAACGCACGGTTTCAAGAATGGAAACTAGACTGAAAAGAAATGCTGATGGAAGCTTGGTTCCCAGAAATGTCTGACTACGTTGTTTTAGATTAAACTTTCCACTGCAAAAAAATAAAACAAAACAAACAAAAACAGAGAAAAAGCATAAAGAACATCTGTTTGTCAGCCTTGAAGAGCTTTCAAAGCAGACAGAATTTATGGTTCCAAGTTACAAAAGGGGAAGCAAACCAAGAGAGGGGGATTTATCACTTGGGGATAGTTTTACACTGACAGTTTGCTGATACGAAAAGTAAAAGCAGCAGAGAAGAGACTGAAAAGCTGGATGGAACTTTTGGCCATCTCATTAAACGTATTTTCAAATTGAGGGCATCAGGCAGAAGGGTCCATCAGGAGGAAGTACCCCATAAACATCCCTGAAGGGTCACATCCTGGGATGAAGGTGATCTGGGCATTAGCAACACCTCAGAAGGGGAGAAGCCCAGTTTTAAAAAGTGAAAAGGACTGGCCTCCAGTCCACCTGCCTGCCAGAAGCAAAAACATATCCTCTCTGGAGGAGAACAGCCATACAGAGTGGCAAAGTATCCCCAGAAACATCACACGCAATTTTTGGCACATAATCAAAAGCAATGAGGCATCATGTGGTTAAGATTAACCCAAAGAACCCAGAGGGGGGGAAAAGGTATGTAATAGAAATAGACCACTTTGGGCTTCAAATCATTATAACCACTATGTACAAATAAATGGCAAGATGGGGAATTTCAACAAAGAACTAGAAAATATGAAAACAGATAAATACAAATTCTAGAACTGAAAAATGTAGTTACTGAAACTGTGAACTCAACTATGGGGTTAACAGCAAATTGGACTCAGCTGAAGAGAGAAAGAGTGACCTGAGACATAGGTCCCAGAGACCTATCCAGACAGAGGTACAGAGAGACTGAAGAATAAATATTCAGGAGAGGGCATGAGTTACCTCAATAAAATAAAGGGCATGAGACAAGTATGGGACATGCTAAAAAGGTCCAACATATGTGTAACTGGAGTCCCATTAAGGGGAAGAGAGAGCAGAGGGAGGGATGGAGAGAAGGAAGCGAGAGAGAGAACTGCAGAACTGCAATCTCATCTCACCACTTCTGCTAACACAGCCCTGGTCTGAACCACATCAGCCGTCACCTGGATCATTGCAAGAGCCCCCTAACCTCCCCTGCCGACTTGTTATTGCTTTGTTTGGTTTGGGTTTTTAACATTCTTTTTTATATTCTTTTCCATTATGGTATATCCCAAGATATTGAATATAGTTCCCTGGGCTATACAGTAGGACCTTGTTTATCCATTCTATGTGCAATAGTTTGCATCTGCTAATCCCAAACTCTCAATCCATGTCTCCCCCACACCCACTCCCGCTTGGCAACCGCAAGTCTGTTCTCTATGTCTGTGAGTCTGTTTCTGTTTCTTAGATAGGTGCATTTGTGGCATATTTTAGATTCCACATGTAAGTGATATCATATGGTATTTGTCTTTCTCCCCCTACTCATTTTTAACCTCCCCCACTTGGTCTAATCTCAAGCAGCAGTGTCACCCCGTTAAACAATAATTCCTCCCAGAATTGGGGCCAAGCCCGGCAGATAGGGGACGGGGGACACAGCCATGGCTGCCAAAGCACTAGGGATGCCAGCCAAGCTCGGTTCTGGAGTTTGGGTGGATCTAGATGAGAGAAAATGACTAGCCAACATTATGGCTGTCATTCTCGGAAGTCATTTCCTTGAGAGTAAAAATCTGTTGAAGGAAAAAGGTGGATCTTACAAAAATGATGATGAGGCAACCGAGAAAAGCTCGCCAAAAGCTGATTCCTATGGAACGTTTTATTATTCCTGGGAAATTATGGGATAAAATAGGACTTTGGCTTTGGACGGAGGCCTCGCTGAGAAGAACAATAGTAGAGGTGTTCACAGGGAGAGATGCTCACTGTCCACCTCCAGTCCCCAGAGCCGGGAGGAGGCTGTCAAGTAAGACCCTGGTCTGTCTCCTTTGAGAGGGAAGGTCTGAGGTGTACGTTACCAGTTCCCAATTACCAGCCCTCAGAATGGAGGTGCAAGCATGATGTCTGGGTGTCCACACCAGGATGTCCCCAAGAGGACTGAAGGCAGCTCTCCTGAAATGGTTGGCACTGTTTCCATATATATAATACACCAATCCATTCATGAAAACCAAATCTCTTGTTCCTCAAAAAACTAAAACTAGAACTACCATGTGATCCAGCAATCCCACCTCTGGGTGTTTATCCAAAGGAGATGAAAACCCGATCTCGAAGAATTATCTGCACTCCTGTGTTCATTGCAGCATTATTCACAATATGCACAAGATATGGAGACAACCTAAGTGTCCATCAATGGATGCATGGATAAAGATGTGGTGTGGGACTTCCCTGGTGGTCCAGTGGTTAGGACTCTGCACTTTCACTGCTGAGGGCCCGGGTTCAATCCCTAGTCGGGGAACTAAGATCCCGCAAGCCATGTGGCTCGACCAAAATTAAATAAAATCACTTATTAAAAAAAAAAAGATGTGGTGTATATATGAATACTACTCAGCTACCAGAAAAAATGAAGTCCTACTATTTGCCATAACGCGATGGTTGGATCTTGAGGGCATTATATTAGGTGACATGAGTAAGACTGAGAAAGACAAATACTGTATGATATCACTTATATGTGGAATCTAAAAAAAGCGAAACAGTGACAGAGAGTGGAATGGTGGTGACCAGGGGCAAGCGGGTGGAGGAAATAGGGAGATGTGGTTTAAGGATACAAACTTGCAACTAGTAGATGAGTCCTGGGGATCTAATGCATAGTATAGTGATTATGGACAATAGAACTGTCTTCTAAACATTAAACCTGCTAAGACGCTAGATCTTGAATGTTCCCACCGCAAGAAGAAATTATAATTATGCGACACAACAGAGGTGTTAGCTAACGCTACAATGGCAATCATACTTCAATATAAACGTATCAAATCAGTATGTGGTTCACCTCATTCTTAGACAATATTATATGGCAGTTGTATCTCAATTAAAAAAAAACGTTGGGGGGGACTTCCCTGGCAGTCCAGTAGTTAAGACTCTGTGCTTCCACTGCAGGGGCACGGGTTTGATCCCTGGTGGGGGAACTAGGATCCCACATGCTGCATGGCACGGCCAAAAAGAAAAATAAATACAAACAAACAAACAAATGGGATCTTTCTCCAAAATACAAGCCGGATTCCATGGAATAAAGCACGCGGATAATAAAATACAATTTGGCAATAAAATTCAACCCAAACTAGCCACTTTGTATCACTCTGCTCAGAATCATTCCAGGGCTCGCCATCTCAGTCAGATTTACAGGGCTCCGCATCTTCTGTCATTGTATCTCCTCACTGGCTCTGCTTCAGCCACATGGGTATCTTTGCTATGCCTAGAACACCCCGAGCATGCTTCTGCCTCAGGACCTTTGCACATGCCGTTTTCTCTGCCTGGAATGTTCTTCCGCCAGAGATGCACATGGCTCCTCACCACATCCTGTCCTCTAGTCCTGCTCCAATGTTTCCTTCTCACTTAGACCTTCCCAGACCACCATCCTTTCTAAAACTGCTACACCGCCTCCAGTTTGTATATTTATCTTTTGCTGTTTTTTAATTTTCCTTCAGCATGTATCACTAGCCTTGTTATGTATTTTCTTACTAATATTCTTTACTGTCTGTCTCCCTCTAGAATGTATTGCTATTCTAATCTCTAGAGGTTTGTTTTTTTTTTTGGTAGTGTTTCCCATTGTATCCTTGTATCTAGAACAGTAACCGGCACATAGTAGATATTCAGTAAAAAAAAAACAAAAAAACAAAAAAACATATATATATATATATATTTTTTTTTTTTTTTTTTTTTTTTTTTTTTTTGCAGTACGCGGGCCTCTCACTGTCGCGGCCTCTCCCGTTGTGGAGCACAGGCTCCGGACGCGCAGGCCCAGCAGCCATGGCTCACGGGCCCAGCCGCTCCGCGGCACGTGGGATCTTCCCGGACCGGGGCAGGAACCCATGTCCCCTGCATCGGCAGGTGGACTCTCACCCACTGCGCCACCAGGGAAGCCCAATAAATTTTATTTTTAAAAGTGTTTTGTGTTGTTTAAATAAGTAGAACATACTATAGAAGAATAACTTTATAACATCCAGGACCGAGGAGGAGTTTCTTAGATTCTTTTCCACGCTTAGTTTCTCAATCCAACTGGAGTTAATTTTTGCATATGGTGTAAATTAGGAATCTAATTGTTCTATTTTTCCAAATGGACAATTAATGCTCCTTTTTTTTTTTTTGCATCCAATCAATAGATCTTTACTGGGTACCTGCTCGATGTCAGACATTTGTTGAAGGAATAGCTAGGTTTCTCCTTGTGATTTATTTTGAAAATTGTACAATCAGGTACTTTTATTATTTTTAAATTTATTTTATTGAAGTAGAGTTGACTTACAATGTTGTGTTAATTTCTGCTGTACGACAAAGTGATTCAGTTATACACGTATATACATTCTTTTTCATATTCTTTTCCATTGTGGTTTATCCCAGGATATTGGGACAGTTAATGGTCTTAATTTCATTCATGATAGTGTTTCTTTTCTCCACTGGTATGTGATGCTCTGATAATCAAAAATAAATACATAAGTAATTGCTACCTGTAAGGCGCTGAGGGCACAGGCTTAATGAGAACAGATAAGGTACCAAGGTCCCTTCTAAGCCTGGTGTCCATTCCCATCACCTTCCCAAACACAACCCCAAACCTTTCACTCAAGTAGTTCCCTTTTTGTTCCTCCACAGCGCCCTCTGCTGCCTCCTGTCAGATCCCACATCACAGAATGCCTAGATAACATGGACATTTCCCACATCTGTCCCCTACCCTAATTCACAAGCAGCTCCAGGGCTGCTTCATCTCTGTCCCCAGAACGCAACATAGGCCCAGGAAAGTGACTGCTAAGAGTCTAAGTGAATAAATCAGCCAGCATTTGTGGTTTTCTCTTTGGCAAAAAAAAAAAAAATTTCCAGATAAACTCACGACTGTTGTGGAATATTCAAAAAATACAGAACAGTGCACAGAACAAGCATCACCCATCAGTTATACTCCAGAGAGAACCACTGTACTTTGCCTCCTTTTATGCACTTTTTTTCCCATTTTTTTATTGTGGTAAAATACACATAACATAAAAGGTACCATCATAACCGTTTATAAGTGTCCAGTTCAGTAGGATTAAGGACATTTACATTGTTGTACAACCGTCACCACCATCCATCTCTAGGACTATTTTCATCCTGCAAAACTGAAACTCTGTACATTAAACAACCAAGCCCCACCCCCCTTCCTCCATCCCCTGTCAATCACCATTCTACCTTCTATTTCTATGAATTTGACTATTCTAGGAACCTCATAGAAGTGGAATCGTCCAACACTTGTTATTTTCTGGGTTTATTTTATAGTAGCCATCCTATTGAGTGTGAGGTGGGTTTTATCCAGTATTAAAGGCTGTTTTGAGATATCAAAATCCTGGGTCAGTCCTCCCCTCCTGAACTCATCCTGCAGCCTTTTGATGGGCTCCACATGGTGGGACGCTTTGGGGCTGGGTTAGGGGTTGGTTTCTGCTCCTCCTCCAGGTTTCTCCTGTAGCTGGATTCCCACCAAGCACAGGGAGTTGGGCACGTTGCGAGTCTGTGTCTCCCGTGTTTCAGAGAGCTGCTAGAATCCAGGAGATGGACCAGGTCCCTTTCGTGAACATCATCTCATTCCGCTCAGACCTTTTTCCGAGATCCCATTTCAGTTCAGTTCAAGTGGGAAAGGGGGAGTGGAATTCCATGCAGACTCAGGCCAGCTGGGTCTTTCACTGCTCAAATGGTTGAGGAGTGAAGGAAGCTGGGCCTCGAGGCTTTGGGTTGGCGGATGCTTGGCAGGGGTGGGGGTGTTTGCAAGTAGGGTGATGGAAATGTAATCGAGTGTCCAATTTATATATTTAACATTAATGATAACGAGGATAGTTAGCATTTGATAAGCAATTTCCAGGTCTGCACTGGGTCCGTGACATTTTTTATTCCATCAATGGCTCAAAATTGCCTGATACAACTGAAAGGGTTATTGTCCAGGTCGGAGGAAGAAATGAGAGCCCAGAGGGGAAATATCCCCTTCACAAGGTCACACAGCAGCAGTTGCGGGTGATGGGACCTCTTGCAGATTGTGGTACCCAGAAAAATGCTCCCCCCACACAAAGATGTCCACTTCCAAAGTCCCAGAGCTTGTAAATATATTCCATTACGTGCAAGAGGCTATTAAAGTTGCAGGTAGAATCAAGGTTGCTACGCAGCTGATCCTGAGGTGGGGAGATGAGCCTAGGTTAACCAGGTGGGTTCCATGTAATCACGAGGATACTCATTAAAGGAAGGAGGCAGGAGAGTCAAGGAGAGACTTGAAGATGAAGGACGGGGTCACGAGCTAAGGAATACAGGCGTCTCTAGAGGCTGGAAAAGGCACAGGAACAGATTCTCCTCAGGAGCCTCCAGAAGGAATGAAGCCCTGCCCAGTGAGACCCATGTTAGACTTCTTGCCTCAAGAACTGTAAGTCAATACATTTGTGTTTTTCTGAGCCCCAAAGGCTGTGGTCATTTGTTAAAACAACCGTAGGAAATTACTACAGCCCTGAGAGCTGAAAGCAGAGCTGGCATTTGCACTGATCTTTGATATTTACATCCTATATTAGTCTGCTCGGACCGCTGCAGATTGGGCGGCTTAAACAAAAGAAATCTATTGTCTGTCTTATTGTCCTGGAGCCTGAAATCAAGGTGCCGGCAAGATTGCTTTCTCCTGAGGCTTCTCTCCTTGGCTTGCAGGCAGCCAGCTGTCTTCTAGCTGTGTCTTCATGTGCTCTTCCCTCTGTGCCCGCACACGGAGGAAGATGGGTATCTGGTGTCTCTTCTTCCTCTTGTAAGGATACAAGTCCTGTTGGATCAGGGCCCCATCCTTGTGACCTTGGCTAACTGTAGTCATCTCCTATTTCTGCTTTGATTTTTAGTGGAACTCATCCTGCTTTCATATTCACTGATATTCGGACACAGTGACGCTGCTGCATGATAACCTTTGTGAGCATGTTTTCTTCTCTGGGAACAAGGAAGTATATGGTTGGTAAGTTGTTTTTCGTTATAAATTTATTTATTTTATTTTTATTTTTGGCTGCGTTGGGTCTTTGTTGCTGCACGCGGGCTTTCTCTAGTTGAGGCGAGCGAGGGCTACTCTTCATTGCGGTGCACGGGCTTCTCATTGCGGTGGCTTCTCGTTGCAGAGCACGGGCTCTAGGTGCTTGGGCTTCAGTAGTTGCAGCACGCGGGCTCAGTAGCTGTGGCTCAAGGGCGCTAGAGCGCAGGCTCGGTAGTTGTGGTGCACGGGCTTAGTTGCTCCGCGGCATGTGGAATCTTCCCGGACCAGGACTCGAACCCGTGTCCCCTGCATTGGCAGGTGGATTCTTAACCACTGCGCCACCAGGGAGCCCGGTAAGTTTTTTCTAAAGCACGTTACTGCCTTGGGAGATGGCATTCTTGTCGGTTCCTTTGATTGTTCTTATTTTGTTGACTGTATTGGGATGTTCAAGGTTCTCGTGCTGGCCTCATGGATTTGCACTGCTGTTGGATTTGCATTGCTGTTGTTGAGGCTAGGGCGGGCCACCCCAAAATAGGCCACCATAGACATGTTGTTTGTTTTGTGTTGAAGTTGCTTGAGGAGCAGCTGATGTGAGAAGGACACTCTGACCTGTGTCTCCCTGAAAGTGTCTCTTATACGAGAGGTACCCTTCCTGCATCTGGAGGTAGAAGGACACCCTTATCCTCAGAGACAGGGAGTTTGGAGCCAAAAAGCCTGTAGAAACAAACCTTGTTGCTTTACTAATTTACTAGCCAAGCCCAAACTCTTTAGAGTCTTCACCAACTAAACATCCAAAGCCTAAGTTTCTTTGTACTGTCGATTCCTCACCAATTTATTCTTTGTCTAAAAAGTATAAAAGCTGCCAGCTTTAGCCACTTCTTAGGTCCTATTTCTATGAGTCCTCTGTGTGGACTAATTAAAATTTGTTTTTCTCCTGTTAATCTGCCTTGTGTCTAATTTATTATTAGTCCAGACACAATAAGTCAACAGGGGTACAGGGGAAATTTCCCCCTCCCCGACATAGTTCGGTGTAATTTTAAATTTTTTTTTTTTTTTTTTTTTTGCGGTACGCGGGCCTCTCACTGTTGTGGCCTCTCCCGTTGCGGAGCACAGGCTCCGGACGCGCAGGCTCAGCGGCCATGGCTCACGGGCCCTGCCGCTCCGCGGCATGTGGGATCCTCCCGGACCGGGGCACGAACCCGCATCCCCTGCATCGGCAGGCGGACTCTCAACCACTGCGCCACCAGGGAAGCCCTAAATTTTATTTCTTTATTAACAGATTTATTGAAGTGTAATTGATATATTTTTTTAAAACTTGCGCATGTTTAATGTATATCATTTGATGAGCTTCGACCCAGGCAGTAATGTTTTTAAAGCTCCTTCAAGTTCATGCATTTTCTGTCCATTCTGCTCTTCAGAGCAGCTCATTCCAGGCATTTGCATCTCCCAGTACAGATGGGGAGGTGGAGCCTCCCCAAGGAGAAAGGATGTGGTGAGGGGTTGGAGAGAGTTGGGGGCGGGGAGGGCAGTCACCTGGCCCTGGTCCTGGAGGCTGAGGGGCAGAGACTGCCCACCTGGGGCTGCGAAGAATTAACTTGTATCTTGGGCTCCCTCTTGTGGCCGCAGTGGAGAAATTCCCTTCCAGGTTGAAGGAAAAATGTTTATGTTTAGGCTGCGTTGTGTCTTCGCTGCTGCGCGCAGGCTTTCTCTAGTTGCGGTGAGCAGGGGCTACTCTTCGTTGCGGTGCGCGGGCGTCTCACTGCGGTGGTTTCTCTTGCTGCGGAGCATGGGCTCTAGGCGCGTGGGCTCAGTAGTTGCGGCATGCGGGCTCAGTAATGGTGGCTCGCAGGCTCTAAAGCGCAGGCTCAGTAGTTGTGGCACGCGGGCTTCAGTAGTTGTGGCTCACGGGCTCTAAAGCGCAGGCTCAGTAGTTGTGGCGCTCGGGCTTAGTTGCTCCACGACATGTGGGATCTTCCCGGACCAGGGATCAAACCCCTGTCCCCTGAATTGGCAGGTGGATTCTTAACCACTGTGCCACCAGGAAAGTCCCGGAAAAATGTTTTTTTATCTACAAATTCATTTCTTCATTCAGCAAGCATTTGCTGATCCTCTACTGTGTGCCAGACACTGTTTGAGGTTCTTGAGGTCCATCAGTAAACAAAACAAAAATACCTGCCCTTGAGGATATTATATTCTTGCAGAGGGAGACAGATGGAACTCTGAATCTATATTGTGTATTGTCTATGTCCCTGGTACCCAGAAGAGGGGCTTAAATACTAGAAGCTTTGATGGCACTCTACTTAATAAATAAAATAAATTTTCTGGGTAATTATGATTGGATTTCTATAAAAGGCCAGCTAGTTATGGCAGGGTTCTAGGAATTGGCCCATAATTATGTACAGTCACTGAAGTATGTAGAGTAGCTAGAAGCACCTAGGGGATCATGGTATAGTCTTAGGAACCACCCGCTGGGTAATTGCACCAGGAGCTCCTAGAACCAGCTGGGTAATTAGAGTCCCTGGAATCTGCTGGATAATTACCACAGGCTCATGGAATCAACAGTAATAAGAGAAGGGTCCCAAGTACAGACATCAGGAAATGCTGGAGATGTTTTTGATTGTCACCACTGGAGAATGATGCTATGGCATCTGGTGAATGGAGGCCAGGGTTGCTTCCAGGCATCCTGCAATGTGCAGGGCAGTGCAGGACAGCCCCACAGCAAAGAGCCATCTGTCCTGTTTTAGTCTGTTCAGGCGGCTCTAACAGAATGCTGTATAGAATGCAATAACAAACACTTATTGCTCACAGCTTTGGAGGCTGGGAAGTCTGAGATCTGGGTGACAGCATGGATGGATTCTGATGAGGGTCCTGGTTTCCTCACACGGTGGAGAGAGAAAATGGTCCCTCACCAGACGTGGAATCTAGCAGCACCTTGGTCTTGGACAGCCTCCAGAACTGTGAGAAATAAATGTTGCTCATAAGCCACCTGGCCTCTTCTTTGTTATAGCAGCCGGAGCGGAATAAGATTTTGATCAATGCCTGAAAACATTTTATATATACTGAACCCTTAAGTAAGGTTAGTTAGTAAAAGTAGCAGTGATTGTACTCTTATTCGTACTGTATCAATTCAGAGTCTCGGTGTGCAAGCAACAGAAAATAACTGGTTAGTTTTGGCCAAGAAGGAATTTATTACCAAGATGCTGGGTAGCTTTTGGAATGGAAGGGACTAGAGAAATCAAGCTGTGAGAATGGGCAGGAAACAAAGGAGGCAAAGCATCTTTGCCTTAACTCAAGAGGAAAAGTCCCACACGTGGGACTATATGATAGGTTGAGCCCAGGACCCCTGCTCACTGTCTACCTGTGATATTGTGGTTTATAGTAAGAAATATAATTTGGTCTTTTTCCCCGTTTCTGTCACAGAGCTCCTAAAACCCTTGGAATTTCCTAAGTGATAGGAGTGATAAAGGTGTCTTGATATTCCTAACAAACCCCTTTCAATCACCCCTGAATTTGTTAATGAGGTGCCTTTGAGGGTGGGGCTGGTTGCCAGGGGAACCAACCATGTGATTAGAGGGTTGGAGCTTTCAGTCTCACCACCCTCCCCCCAACCCCGACCTCCAGGGAGGGGAGAGGGGCTGGAGGTTGAATTCATCACCAATGGCTGCGATTTAATCAATCTTGCCTATGTATTGAAGCCTCCGTAAAACCCCAAACGGAAGGGGTTTAAACGGAGAGCTGCCGGGCTGGTGAACACGTGGAGATTTGGGGAAGGTGGTGCCCCTCAGAGAAGAGAGTATGAAAGCTCTGAGCCCCTTCCCGTGTAAATACTTTGCATCTTTTCCATTGAGTGAACAGAAAGGCACCCAGCTGGTGTCGGAGAATTGCTTGGTGGTATGGGGAAAACGCATGTGGGAATGGGTGTCAGAAACATACTGCCTCAAACGGTGGAGACAGCTGCCACAGAGGAAGCCCGAATAGACTTCCCACTAAGGCTGGGACTGCTGGAAGCTTCTTTCCAAAGAAGAGAAGGGTCCCAACTCAGAGATGCGACAGTGACACACGCGCTCTGCAGCACCGTGACTACCGATCCCGGTGACTCCTTAAATAAAACCTCTCTTCCCACGCACGTTTTGCCAGATGCCCGGAGGGGGTTTTTTAATAACTGAAGAGACTAACAAGACTGAGGGTGAGATGACTGTTACAGGCTGAGCTTTTCCTCCAACATTTTATTATGAAAATGTTTCAAACACACAGAGAAATTGACAGAATGTCACAGTGACTGCCCACATACACACTACCTGGGTTCAACCATTGACATTCTACTCTGTTTTATCACGTAGCTATCCATCAAACCACTTGGGGTGTTTGGGGTGCCTTTATTATTTTTTTAAATTATTTTTTAAATGTTTGGCTGCATTGGGTCTTCATTGCTGTGCACGGGCTTTCTCTAGTTGCGGTGAGCGGGGGCTACTCTTCGTTGCAGTGCGCGGGGTTCTCATTGCGGTGGCTTCTTTTGTTGCGGAGCACAGGCTCTAGGCGTGCGGGCTTCAGTAGTTGTGGCACACGGGCTCAGTATTTGTGGCACGTGGGCTCTAGAGCGGAGGCTCAGTAGTTGTGGCACACGGGCTTAGCTGCTCCGTGGCATGGGGGATCCTCCCGTGCCAGGGCTCGAACCCGTGTCCCCTGCATTGGCAGGCGGATTCTCAACCACTTCGCCACCAGGGAAGTCCCTGTGGTGCCTTTAAAAGTCAGTTGCAGGGGCTTCCCTGGTGGCGCAGTGGTTAAGAATCTGTCTGCCAATGCAGGGGACATGGATTCGAGCCCTGGTCTAGGAGGATCCCCCATGCCACGGAGCAACTAAGCCCGTGCGCCACAGCTACTGAGCCCGCGCTCTAGAGCCCGTGCTCCGCAACAAGAGAAGCCACTGTAATGAGAAGCCCGCGCACCACAACGAAGAGTAGCCCCCGCTCGCGGCAACTACAGAAAGCCCACGCACAACAACAAAGACCCAACACAGCCAAAAAATAAATAAAATAAATAAATAAAGTCAGTTGCAGACTTCAGTATGCTTCTCCCTGAATATTTCAGCAAGTGCATCATTACCTAGAGTTCAAACTTCATGTTCCTTCTTTTTTGTTGTGTGTTAAAATGTGCATTCAGTGAAATGAAATGGACACATTTAAATGTACTAGGAGCTGTGTTTTGACAATTAGATACCCAAACCACTATCAAGATATAAAATACGGTCATTGTCCCTGAAAAATGGTGGGCGCAGGGGCTGGGGGCTGGGGGGGATGGGGAATTGACGTTTAGTAGGAACAGAGTCTCAGTTTTACAAGTTGAAAAAGTTCTGTGGAAGGTGGTGATGGTTGTACAACACTGTGAATGTATTTGGTGCCACTGAACTGCACACTTAAAAATGGCTAAAATGGAAATTTAATGTTACGTACATTTTACCACGTTTTAAAAATGAAAAATTGAATAAAAACAAACTTAAGTGGGGATCATTAACTTCATTTTGCAGCTAAGAAAACTGAGGCCAGATCAGGGGTGTGAGTTCCATGGGACTGCAGACCTATACAGTGAGGGATTTGGGATGTGAACCCACATGTGTGTCCCTCTGAGTTCATCCATTTTCCTTCTCCAGCCAGTTTTCCCTCCTCTTGCGCAAACATTCCCAGCAATTGTAATAATAATAGGAGAAGTAGTGGCGGTTGTATTAGTAAAAGGAAAACTGATAATCAGAATGAGTTCCAGCCACTCACCAGATTCTTACTCAGCCATAAAGTGAAAAAGAGCCGATACGTTCCACCGTGTGGATGAACCTCGAGATGTGACTCTGAGTGAAAGAGCCACACCTAGAAGGTCACCCAGTGTATGATTCCATTTCTAGGAAATGTCCAGAACAGGCAAATCCAGAGAGACAGAAAGTAGATGAGTGCTTGCCTGGGGCTGTGGGGAGGAGGATGGGGAGTGTCTGCTGACAGGCACAGGGGCTTCCTTTGGAACTAGATAGAGTGATGTTTGCACTGCTTTGTGAATGTGCTAAATGTCATTGAATTGCATGCTTTCAAATCATTAAATTACTTTTAATTTTTTTCAAAACTTTTTATTGAAGTATAGTTGACTTACAATGTTTTATTAGTTTCAGGTGTACAGCAAAGTGATATATATATATATATCCATATATATACTTTTTCAGATTTTTTTCCATTATGGTTTATTACGGGATATAAAATATAGTTCCCTGTGCTATACAGTAGGTCCCTGTTGATCTATTTTATATACAGTAGTGTATGTCTGTCCATCTCAAACTCCTAATTTATCCCCCTCCCTCCCCTTTCCCCTTTGGCAACCAGAAGTTTGTTTTCTATGTCTGTGAGTCTGTTTCTGTTTTGTAAATAAGTTCACTTGTACTATTTCTTAGATTCCACATATAAGTGATAAAATATGTGTCTTTCTCTGGCTTACTTCACTTAGTATGATAATCTGTAGGTCCGTACATGTTGCTGCCAGTGGCATTATTTCGTGCTTTTCTGTGGCCGAGGAGTATTCCATGGTGCGTGCGTGCATGCGTGCATGCGTGCGTGTGTGTGTGTGTGTGTGTGTACATGCCACGTCTTCTTTATCCATCATCTGTCAAAGGATGCCTAGGTTGCTTCCATGTGTTGGCTATTATAAATAGTGCTGCTATGAACATTGGGTGCATGTATCTTTTCAAATTAGAGTTTTCATCTTTTCTGGATCTATGCCCAAGAGTGGGATTGCTGGATCATATGGTAATTCTATTTTTAGCTTTTTAAGGAACCTCCATACTGTTCTCCATAGTGGCTGCACCAACTTACATTCCCACCAACAGTGTAGGAGGGTTCCCTTTTCTCCACACCCTCTCCAGCATTTTTAAATGGTTAGTTTCATGTGAATTTCTTCTCCATAAAAAATAACAGCTAATGGCCTTCCGTGGTGGTGCAGTGGTTGAGAGTCCGCCTGCCGATGCAGGGGACATGGGTTTGTGCCCCAGTCCAGGAAGATCCCACATGCCGCGGAGCAGCTGGGCCGGTGAGCCATGGCCGCTGAGCCTGCGCGTCCGGAGCCTGTGCTCTGCAACGGGAGAGGCCACAACAGTGAGAGGCCCGCGTACCGCAAAAAAAAAAAAAAAAAAAAAAAAAAACAGCTATTGAGCATTTGCTGTGTGCCACACACCACATATGCCCTTGGACAGGTATTAATTTATTAATTTGCAGCACCATATGGGGTAAGGATGTCTTGCTCCATTTTTTTTGGAGAGGGATATTCCAAGCCACGGGGTCACCAAGCCGGCAAACGGCAGATCTGTGACATGTCCATCCTGCAGCAGAGCCCTTCCTTTTAAAAATTATCCTTCGGGGCAAAGCGGAGGACCCTGTTGTGGGGATCGAGGTTCCTATCCCTTCCTCCATCAAGTCAGCTCTGCTTTCACTTCTCTCTGCTTCGGCTTCTGAGCACGGTTTCCTGTTAAGCATGAATTGAGTTGCACTCCCTGCCCCCCTATTCCCCCCAAGAGACTGTGAGTGAAAAAATAAGAGCAAAAAAAAAAAAAAAAGAGGAAAGAGAGAAAAAAGTTCGAAAATCCCTGAACGCTCCTTTTCCTGCCGGTCCAGGCGAGACACACCTGTCCAGAGTGGCTCAGAGGGGATTCCAGGAGCCTGTAGCTTATGCTGCCTTTTTCTTAGTTGGTGGCCAATCGCTGTGTGGCTGTCATGCTATAAATAAAATGGTTTAATTTTTGGCATACCTGCTAGAGCTATACGCACCTCCAGCATCTGGGCCCACGTACCATTTCCTGCCAAACTCCATTCACAGCCACAATGCCATGCCCAGGTTTGCTTAAACCAGCACCCCCTCGCCCCCACCAGTGGCTTCTGCTGCCTGAAAATAAGCTCTAAAATCCCTCTTAGACTTCAGACCCTGCACAAGCTGGCCCTGCCCACCTCCCTGGCCTCATCCTCTAGAACACCCCTTCCCTTACTCACACCAGCACCCCCCCACACACACACATGAATTGGTTTTCTCTCTGTTCCTCCAATTCTAAGCTTGTCCCTGCCTCAGGGCCTTTGCACAGGCTGCTATTTCTGCCTGAAACTCTCTCCCCGCAGCTTCTTCTGATCCTTCAGGTACCATCTTCTATCACTACCTCCAGAATACCTCCCCATCATACCAAGTAAAGTAGGTCCCTTGTTATACCCACTCATAGCTGCTAGTTCTTTTCTATCACATCTCTGTTCACAATTTGTCATCATATAGATTGTGCTGCACATTGGGGTCCCCAGAGCCACTACCAGAAACTAAAAGTGCATCCAAGGAAAACAGCCTGCATGACAAGAAGGGCACCTCACCTCTCTGGTGTTCCTCCCCCCAAAGCCACAATCTCAGTCCCATCCCGAAAAAAAAATCAGACAAAATCAGACTTGGGGAGGTTGGACAAAATCCCTGACGAGGGCTCCTCAAAACTGTCAAGGTCATAAAAATCCAGGAAAGAGGGAAGAACTGTCACAGACAGGAGGAGACTCAATGTCATGTGGGATCCTGGATTGGAGAAACATTAGCAGAAAAATGGGAAATTAGAATACAGTGAGTAGTTTATTTAATTCTAATGTGTGAATGTTGATCTCTTAGTTTTGACCAATGTACCCTGCTTATGTAAGATGTTAACGTCAGGGACAACTCTTCTGTAAATCTAAAGTTATTTCAAAATAACAGTGTAGGGAGCCCTCTGGCGGTCCAGTGGTTAGGACTCCGCACTTTCACTGCCGAGGGTGCAGGTTCAGTCCCTGGTGGGGGCGCTAAGATCCCGCAAGCTGCTCAGTGTGGCCAAAAAAACAAAACAAAACAAAACAAAAACCCCCTGCAGTGTAAAATTAAAAAGTAGAAAATAGAAACAAAAACAGACAAACATCAGCAACTCTACTTCTGAGTATATACCCTGTTAAAAACAAAACAGGCTCAAAATGAAGTCACTTAGGCTAAGCCCCGTGTCACCCAATAAGACTTCATTACAGGGACTTCCCTGGTGGCGCAGTGGTTAAGAATCCGCCTGCCAATGCAGGGGACATGGGTTCGAGCCCTGGTCCGGGAAGATCCCACATGCCGCAGAGCAACTAAGCCCGTGCGCCACAACTACTCAGCCCACGTGCTGCAACTGCTGAAGCCTGCGCACCTAGACCCTGTGCTCTGCAACAGGAGAAGCCACTGCAATGAGAAGCCCGTGCACCATAACGAAGACCCAAGTCAGCCAAAAATAAATAAATTTTTTTTTTTTTTTTCTTTTTGCGGTATGCGGGCCTCTCACTGCTGTGGCCTCTCCCGCTGCGGAGCACAGGCTCCGGACGCGCAGGCCCAGCGGCCATGGCTCACGGGCCCAGCCGCTCCGCGGCACATGGGATCCTCCCAGACCGGGGCACGAACCCGTATCCCCTGCATCGGCAGGCGGACTCTCAACCACTGCGCCACCAGGGAGGCCCAATAAATTTATTTTTTAAAAAAAGACTTCATTACAGTTTCTGCTCTCCCAGAAATGGAATCTTAAACCAGTCAATCAGGAATCACCTTATTAGCCCTGATTAGGTAACCTGCCTGATAGACCCTGCCATCCTCTAAAGGAAAGCAACCTGGCGGTAACCAACCTGCTTTTTTGCCCAGTGTGACTTCCTCACTTCTGCTGCCTTCTGCCTATAAATGACTCGCATTTTGTACAGCTTCTCAGAGCTCCTTTCTCTCTGCTTACACTGGCTGCTGCTTGACTCATGAATTGTTGCCTAAGACAATAAGATCTTTAAATTTTACTCAGTTGAACTTTGTTTTTCAACAACCCAAAAGAATTGAAGGCAGAGTCTCAAACAGAATTTGTCTACCCATGTTTATAGCAGCATTATTCACAACAGCTGAGAGGTGTAAGCAACATAAATGGCCATCAAAGGATGAATAGATAAGCAAAATGAGGTATATACATACAATGGAATACTGCTCAGCCTGAAAAAGGAAGGAAATTGACACACGCTACAACGTGGATGAACTATACTTAGTGAAATGAGCCAGACAGAAAAAGACGAATACTGTATGATTTCACTTGTATTCAGTATCTAGAGTAACCAAATTCACAGAGACAGGGAGTAGAATGGTGCTTACCAGGGGCTGGGGTTGGGGAATGGGGAGTTATTGAGTTATCATTTAATGGGTATAGAGTTTCAGTTCTAGAAGATGAAATAGTTCTGGAGATGGATGGTGGTGATGGTTACACAACACTGCAAATGTACTTAACACTCCTGAACTGTACACTTAATGAGAGCTGAGATGGTAAGTCGTATGCTGCGTCTTTTACCGTAATTTTACTTTTTTTTTTTTTTTTTTTTTTTTTGCGGTACACGGGCCTCTCACTGTTGTGGCCTCTCCCGTTGCGGAGCACAGGCTCCGGACGCGCAGGCTCAGCGGCCATGGCTCACGGGCCCAGTCGCTCCGCGGCATGTGGGATCTTCCCGGACCGGGGCACGAACCCGTGTCCCCTGCATTGGCAGGCGGACTCTCAACCACTGCGCCACCAGGGAAGCCCCTACATTTTTTTAACTAAAAATGTTTTTAAAGACAAGCAAAAACCCAACCTATTTGTAAAGTTACGGAGGGCTGGAGAGTCGTTTTTTGTGAAGGTGCACAAACCTTCTCAGGACTTCCCTGGCGGTCCAGTGGTTAAGACTGCGCTTCCACTGCAGGGGGCCCGGGTTCGATCCCTGGTCAGGGAACTAAGATCCCGCATGCCTCGCGGTTTGGCCAAAAATAAATAAATAATTTTTAAAATTAAAAAAAAAAAAAAGAACCTTCTCAAAGGAGAGCATAAAAGGATGTTAAAAGCGGGAATAAGAAAAGCCTGGGAGGTGTTGAAAACATCCGTTACCTTGATTGTGGTGATGGTATCACAGTGTTTGCATTTGTCCAAAGTCATCAAATAGTATATATTAAATATGTGCAGTTCTGTGTATATCAGTACTTATACCTGGGCTTCCCTGGTGGCGCAGTGGCTGAGAGTCCGCCTGCCGATGCAGGGGACACGGGTTTGTGCCCCGGTCCGGGAAGATCCCACGTGCCACGGGGCGGCAGGGCCCGTGAGCCATGGCCGCTGAGCCTGTGCGTCCGGAGCCTGTGCTCCGCAATGGGAGAGGCCACAGCAGTGAGAGACCCGTGTACCGCAAAAAAAAAAAAAAAAAAAAAAAAGTTAAAAAAAATACTTATACCTCAATAAGGCTGGGTTGTTTTTTTTTTTAAAGGGAATTTCCCCCATCTCTGCCCTTTGATTGAGGTCCCAGTGGGAAAGTGCATAGGTGATAAATGTCTGCCTGTTCTAAAGAGAAGCTTCAGACATGCAGAGGTCCAAAGTGGCACAATTACCCCATCACCCGTCTGGAGGTAAGGGACTCATCAGAGGGTGGGGTTCTTGCAGAAGAGAGAGGCCATTCCCTTCTTGCAGGGTGCTGTGGACTGAATGTCCTCCCACCCCTCAACCCCCAAATCACATGTTGAAGCCCTAACTCCCAATATACCATTGTATTAGGAGCTGGGGCCTTTGGGAGGTGATGAAGTCATGAGGATGGATCCCTCACCTGGGGATTAGTGCCCAGGTAGGGAGAGGAAAGCACCCCAGCGTGCCCCCACCCTGTGTCTGTGTCCCTGACGCTCTGTGTCCCTCGCTGTCTCCCATGTGAGGACACAGCTAGAAGGACAGGCAGTCAGCTGCAGGCCAGGAAGAGGCAGTGCCCCTTGCCCTGGGAACCTGTGAGCACGGCAAACCATCTTGTTGAGACTGTAGCCTCCCGATCCTTTGGCCTCAGCGTGCTTGAAGAATGATGAAGTCTATTATTTTAAGACATCTCAGAACCTCCATGGGACAGAGCTGGAGCATGGTGGAACAGGACAGGATCCCCTGAATTTGGGGCTACGGGGCTGGGGTGTGGGGGGGTGAAGCTGAGCAGCTGGCGGGAACCTCCCCCGCTGGCACACCCGGCACGCACAGCAGAAGCAGGTTTGCCTGGCACTGAGGCCACCCCAGCGGACAGCCGGAGGGGGGGAGGCCCCGGAGGTGGGGCGCGTGTATCCTGAAGAAGAGCAGGGGCCAGGAGGGTCACGGTAGGACGAGGTCTGAGCGAGGGCAGCACAGAGGGGGGGATGGCTTCAGGGGGTACCGCGATAGGTAAACGCCCACTGCAGAGTCTGGCGTGATCCAAGTTACTTCCCCCTATGTCAAGATCTGCTGCAGGCGTTCCTGGACGGGCGGACCCTGCATCCCACGCAGGACCCTGCTGCGGGGGGCGGGGGGGGGAGACAGGTCACACCTGGAAATAAGTGATGCCCGTCATCTCTGTGGATACTGCAACGGCCAGAAGCAATCATGCCCACCAGGGAGATAAATGCCAGTACCTGGTGGGAAAGGATACACGGAATAGATGTGATGCTCACCACCACGTCAGGACGGTCCGCCGCAGGATGCAAACAATCTCACGTAACGTCCGCTTCAGTCAATATCACTGGGCAACCGCAAAACACCCACTCTCTCCATAGATGATGACTTGTTTCTTTGTCTGGTACCCCTTTATCTTTGCTTTCATGCGCCCTCCTGTAGAAAAGATTTCTCTCTTTCTTAATGTCAATTTTTAAAAATTGAAGTATAGTTGATTTACAATATTGTGTTACTTTCAGGTGTACAGCAAAGTGATTCAGTTATATATATTTATTAAGATTATTTTCCATTATAGGTTATTATAATGACTATAGTTCCCTGCGCTATACAGTAAATCCTTGTTGCTTATATATTTTATGTATAATAGTTGGTATCTGTTAATCCCATAGTCCTAACTTATCCCTCCCTGCCCCTCTCTTTCTACTTTGGTCACCATAAGTTTGTTTTCTGTGTCTGTGAGTCTGTCTCTGTTTTGTATATAGATTCATTTGTATTATTTTTTAGATTCCACATATAAGTGATATCATGTAATATTTCTCTTTCTCTGTCTGACTTACTTCACTTAGTATGATATTCTCTAGGTCCATCCACGTTGCTGCAAATGGCATTATTTCATTATTATTATTATTTTTTTTTTAACTTAGTTTTAAAATTCATTCGTCATGGGGTATTTTTGAGGTAGAAGCAAAAACTTTACGTGGATTAGGTATTAGGTGATGTTAAGATTTTGCCACTAACGGTCAGGCCTGGGGCCCAGCACGGAGAGCCCTTTGTCCTGGGACGTAAGGCGCGGTCAGAAAGGCGGCTGACCCCTCGCCCGTCACGCACTGCACACTCGTGTGGAAGCTACTAAACCATTCGTAGACGACCTGCTTCTGGGTCAGGGTTTCATACTCAGCAGAGCAGCTCCCTCGCTGCAATCTATTAAAAGTCAGCCCTTGATGTGAGGGTTTTGTTTTGTTTTGTTTTTCAAAAAAAGAAAAATTTAAAAAAAGATTTTCCCACTAATAGTCATGGTCTTTTTTTTTTTTGGCTGCACTCTGCAGCTTGTGAGATCTTAGTTCCCCCAGCAGGGATCGAACCCCGGCCTCGGCAGTGAAAGCACCAAGTCCTAACCACTGGACCGCCAGGTCACATTTTGTGTGTGTGTGTGTGTGTGTGTGTGTGTGTGTGTGTTTTAATTTATTTATTTGTTTTTGGCTATGTTGGGTCTTCACTGCTGTGCATGGGCTTTCTCTAGTTGAGGTGAGAGGGCTACTCTTTGTTGCGGTGCGTGGGCTTCTCATTGTGGTGGCTTCCCCTGTTGCAGAGAACAGGCTCCAGGCGCACGGGTTTCAGCAGTTGTGGCTCACGGGCTCTAGAGTGCAGGCTCAGTAGTTATGGCACATGGGCTTAGATGCTCCGCAGCATGTTGGATCTTCCTGGACCAGGACTCGAACCCCTGTCCCCTGCATTGGCAGGCGGATTCTCAACCACTGTGCCACCAGGGAAGCCCAGGTCATGCTTTTAAAATGGCCGTGGTCTAACTTGTTGGCTTTGACGATCTTCACCGCATAATCAGAGATACTGGAACACTCGATCCCGATGACCTTGCGGGCCCCAGCCTTGGCAGCGAACATGCAGAGGATCCCCGTGCCCGAGCCCACGTCCAGCACCACCTTGTCTTTGAAAAGGTGCCGGTTGTGAAACGTGGAGTTTCGGTACGTGAGGGTGCGGACCTCATCTTTCAGCATTTCCTCGTGGATGCCAAAGTGAGCATAGGAGTCAAAGTAGTAATCTTTGGACGTCATGTCCTCAGCGTTGGGCTTCTCGCTGCTTTCTGCCTGGGCACAGGAGACCTCCATGATGCAGTTCGCGGCCTCAGCTGCCGCCATCTTCACCCGCGCCTACTCCTCCTCCAGCCACCGAGACCCCCCCCTTTCTCCCTATTTCATTATTTTTTATGGCTGAGTAATATTCTGTTATATGTATGTACCACATCTTCTTAAACCAATCCTATGTTGATGGGCACTTGGGTTGTTTCCATGTCTTGGCTATTGTAAATAGTGCTGCTGTGAACACTGGGGTGCAGGTATCTTTTCAACTTAGAGTTTCCATCTTTTCTGGATCTATGCCCAGGAATAGGATTGCCGGCTCATACGGCAACTCTATTTTTAGTTTTTTGAGGAAGCTCCATACTGTTTTCCATAGTGGCTGCACCAATTTACATTCTCACCAACAGTGTAGGAGGGTTCCCTTTTCCCCACACCCTCTCCAGCATTTATTATTTGTCGACTTTTTGATGGTGGCCATTCTGACTGGTGTGAGGTGATACTTCGTTGTGGTTTTGATTTGCATTTCTCTAATAATTAGCGATGCTGAGCATCTTTTCATGCACCTGTTGGCCATCTGTATGTCTCCTTAATGTGTATTTAGTTGTTTTGCCCACTTTTGGATTGGTTTCTTTTCTATATTGAGTCGTATGAGCTGTTTGTAGGTAAGATTTCTTGAGACGCCCAACCACAGAGTTGCCTCGGCTCCCTGACAGCACCCAAATCCAGAGCGAGCTCTCTTCCTTTGACCCTGCTCAAAATGACCCAATGAATCTAAAGCCAATTGTAGCATCTTTCCAACACCCTCTGTATCACTTTCTCAGGCTGCCATGACAAAGCGCCACAGACTGGGGGGTGTCAACAACAGAAATTTATTTTCTTGCAGTCCTGGAGGCTGGAAGTCCGAGATCAACGTGTCGGCAGGTTTGGTTTCTTCTGAAACTTCTCTCCTTGGCCTGTAGATGGTTGCTTTCTTGCTGTGTCCTCACGTGGTTGTCCTCTGTCATGTCTGTCATGTCTGATCTCCTCTTCTTACGAGGGCAGCAGTCATATTTGATTGGGACTCCCCCTATTAACCTCATGTTAACTTAATAACCTTGTCAGAGGCCCCATCTCCAAACATAGTCACATCTGAGACACTGGCGGGGGGGGTGAATTTCAACATATGAATTTAGGGGGACCCAGTGCAGCCCGTAGCACCCCGTTGCTTGGTCTGTGTTACCTCTCACCCCAGGATGTGTGTTCTCTCTCACTGTGATGAGTACTAAACCCAGCTTGTTCAGCTGCAGGTATGTTTCTGGTGGTCTTGGGCTAAAGAGCATCATCACCAGCAGTGATTTGCTGCTGAAGACGGGAAGCAGGAATTCTTGGTGGACTTGAGGGAAGGAGGGAGGGCGGGGGGGCTTCCCAAGGATTCCCGTGAGACAGAGAGCTGTCAGACTGGCACAACTTGGGAAGGAGAAGAAAGGAAGGCGTGTCTATCTCAGAGACTGGACAAAGAGAGCAAGGTGACCGGGCAGACCCGCCACGGGTCACCCCCTCCCTTGGTCTGTGGGGTCTTAGGTCAAGCCTCCGCCTGGAAACGGGGAGTGACTGAGCTGGATGCCAGATGGATGTTTTGATACTAAGTTAGGCTGGACTGTTGACCCCCTGAGATTGGGACAGTTGGAAAACCCCCAGATGGCAAGAAAATCTAGAAGCTGTGCTCCTGATATAGCCACGGAGGAGGGAAAGGGGGCTGAGACAGATGGAGTGTGAAGGCAGGGTGAGAAGGAACGAAGCTGTCTCCTGTTCATACCCGTGAGCGTAGACTTTTTTTTTTTTTTTACTCTTTATCATTTTTAAAAAATGGCTTGCTTTTTTTTAAATAAAAATTTTATTTTAGAATAGTTTCACATTTACAGAAAAGTTGCAAGGATGGTACAGAGAGTTCCTATACACCCTTGGCCCCATTTCCCCTGCTGCTAACATCTTAGGTTGCTCTGGTGCCTTCCTCACAACCTAGATCGATGCCCTGTTGTTAACTACAGCCCATATTTTATTTGGAGCTCCTTGTTTTTTACCTGTGTCCTCCTTCTGTTCCAGGACCCCATCCAGGAGACCACATGACATGTAAGCTCCTGAGGCTCGCCTTGGCTCTGACGGTTTCTCAGCCTTTCCTTGTTTTGGATGAACCTGACAGTGTTGAAGAGGACTGGTCAGGTATTTTGTAGAATGTGCCTACCTTGGGATTTGACTGATATTTTTCTCATGATTAGACTGAGGTCCTGGGTTTAGGGGAAGAAAACCACAGAAGTAAAATACCATTTTCCTCACATCACATCAAGGGTACAGACTAGCAACATGACTCTGATGCTGACCTTGAACTCCTGGCTGAGGCAGGACTTGTCGGGTTTCTTGACTACAAAGTTACTTTTTCCCTCATTTTTGTGCTGTTCCCTTTAGAAAGACGTCATCGTGCTCAGCCCACACTTAAGGAGTAGGGAGTTATGCTCCACCCTTGAGGGTAGAGTAGCTACATAAATTATCTGGAATTCTTCTGCATGGGAAATTTGTCTCTTCTCTCCCATCTCTTACTTTATTCACTGAATTATTCATATCATTCTGGACTCATGGTCATTTCTTTTATTTTTTAACATCTTTATTGGAGTACAGTTGCTTTACAGTGGTGTGTTAGTCTCTGCTGTATAACAACATGAATCAGCTATACATATACATATATCCCCATATCCCCTCCCTCTTGCGTTTCCCTCCCACCCTCCCTATCCCACCCCTCTAGGTGGTCACAAATCACCAAGCTGATCTCCCTGTGCTATGCAGCTGCTTCCCACTAGCTATCTATTTTACAGTTGGTACTGTATATATGTCCATGCCACTCTCTCACTTCATCTCACCTTCCCCTTCCCCCTCCCCGTGTCCTCAGGTCCATTCTTTACATCTGCATCTTTATTCCTGTCCTGCCCCTAGGTTCTTCAGAACCATTTTTTTTTTTTTAGATTCCATATATATGTGTTAGCATACGGTATTTGTTTTTCTCTTTCTGACTTACTTCACTCTGTATGACAGACTCTAGGTCCATCCACCTCATTACAAATAACTCAGTTTCATTCCTTTTTATGGCTGAGTAATACTCCATTGTATATATGCGCCACATCTTCTTTATCCATTCATTTGTTGATGAACACTTAGGTTGCTTCCATGTCCTGGCTATTGTGGTACATGTATCTTTTTGAATTATGGTTTTCTCAGGGTATATGCCCAGTAGTGGGATTGCTGGGTCATATGGTAGTTCTATTTTTAGTTTTTTAAGGAACTTCCGTACTGTTCTCCATAGTGGCTGTATCAATTTACATTCCCACCCATTTATTTCTTATTTGGGTTATAATCCAATACTACTTTATCGTGTTGCTCTAATTATAGCCCTGTCTGTTTTTTTTCTCAACATTTTAGTATGAAAAATTTCAAACAGACAAAAAAGTTGAAAGAATGTTGCAGTGAAAAAAACAAATAATCTAATTATAAAATGGTCAAAGGACCTGAATAGACAAGTTTCCAAAGAAGATATTCAGATGGCAAACAGGTACATGAAAAGGTATATATGTATGTTGTGTGCGTATAGATATAGATATATAGCTATAGCTATATATATATATATATATATATATATATATATATATATATATACACATATACATATATCATCATTAGTGTACACCTTAAACCTACACAGTGTTATATATCAATTATATCTCAATAAAGATGGAAAAAATAAAGAATATTACAGTGAATACCTAGACACCCACCACCTAGATGCTGCCATTAATATTTTGCTTTATTACATATCTATCCCCCTGTCAATCCACCTTATTTCTTTTTTGATCCATTTCAAAGGAAACTGCAGACACCACTAAATTCCCCCCCATACTTAAGCATGCATGTCATTAAATAGAGTTCTTTTTTCCCCCAAGGCAAAATTTGCGGTGAAATGCAAAATTTGCACAAATCTTAAGTGTACCACAAATGCAGACCTCTTGTACCACAAGTGCCGCCCAAAACCTTATCAAGATACAGAACAATGCCATCACTCCTGAAAGTCCCCTCGGCCCCCTTCCCAGTCAGCCCTGTCCCCACCCTCCCAGAGGCAACTACTGTTCTGATTACTGTTGCCACCATAGATTAGCTTCGTCTGTTCTTGAACATCACCTAAATGGACTCATAACGTATATACTCACAATCACCTCGTGAAACTGATGAGTCTCCCAGAATTTACGTCATGGGGAGCACATGTGAGTTCTTGAGCCAGGACCTGCCCTTGTCTTTTGTCAAGAGGGGCTGGTCAGGAGGCCTTCCTGGAAGAGGCGGCATTGCTACCTCTCTCTGGCTTCCTTCCTGCCTCTCTGGGCTGCTCCTTCTCAGCCTGTTTGTGGGCCCATTTCCCTCCGCTTGCCCCTTCCACGGCAGTGCTGCTCAGCGTCTGGCTAGACCAGAGCTTACAAAACAGCCAGCACCAACCCACGGACAGGTTTTATTTGGCCCACACAGTATTTTTTTTTGTATTTGGATTAGCTTTAACATTTAAAAGCGGAGGGATTTTGCTTTTAAAAACACCCAGATTTCTGTCGTCTCTTGGGAATTGGGAACATCTGGCGATGCTCTGTCCCTCTCCCCGCATGGCAAGAATTGGCTGAAACAAAATATCAATCGCAACAACCTGTGCTCTGAGCCCTCCCCCACGCTGGGGATGGGGGTCCTAACGCACCCAAGCCCTGAATTAACACCTATAGAGTTTGGGATGGTATTGGAACGGTATTCAGCCAAGAACCCTGGAAATGCTCAGGGACCAGCCTTGAATAACCATTCGTCTTCCCCAGGAGAAGCAGACCCAGGAAGCAGTGGCAGGAGGTCAAGGAGAACAAATCTCGATCAGACAGCATCTCCGATCTCCCATTCATCAACATCATCACTGTCATCACCATCCTCATCACCTACATCATATCATTGTCACCATCCACAGCACCATAGTCTTCATCATTGTCATTCCCATCATTATCTCTAGGACCATCACTACCACCATTATTTTTCTCCTTAGTAATGAGATGGGCAACTACCCCACAGCCCTTTCTCACCAATCGGGAGCAAAATATTGGGATGAGATGGGGGGAGCACTATCTCCCCTTTCTCCCCCCTGCCCATCACATCCCCCCACAAGGGAGGCCATGTGTGGGGACGCCAGGTGGCAAAGTCTAGCCCAGCTCCACAGGGGTGGGGGAACCCCTGGGGCAGATTCCTGGGGACCTTAGTTTTAACTTCAGCAGTGACTGGGTGGTGACGTTGAAGCAGCCAGGTCCCCTCTACTTGCTCCACTACCGGTGCATTATCAGTGGGTTCCTGTGAGACTCAGCAGAGGTAGCGGCTGGAAGAAAACACCTTGTAAACTGTAAAGTGAATGACAAGGCAGGTGGATCCTTGTATACATTGAAGTCTTAATCAGTTTAGAGAGGTTCTTTAACACATGGGAGGCATCCTTATAAAGATGGGAGGGGGTCCCCCAAATAGATGAGCAGGTTCTTCTTGGAGTGGGAAGAACCCTTCTGCACGTGCCAGGGGTCCTTACTGCAGACATGCGGGTGTGCATTCTGGAGCGGTCTCTACACAAAGGGAGGTTTGGGTCTAGAAGCTGTGTCCTTATACAGATTTTTTTTTTTTTTTAAGTGGGAGAAGGCTTTTAACCCACATGGAGGCGTCCTTTACAGGTGAGAGTATGCTTACAGAAGTGAGGGGTTTTTATTGATGCAACTGACCATGATTTGTAACTGATAATTATTTGTAAAATGCTGCGCAAGCACTAGCGACCTCTGCACAGCCACGAAGGTTCTTCCTAAAGATAAAGCGCTCGTTATGCTGTCGGGTGATATAACAGTATGAGCGGCCTTCTACCGGATGTCGCTGTTCAGCCGAGCTCCGTTGGGCCGCCGATGCGAGCAGCGCGGTACCTGCGCGGGGGACCGCAGGTGGGAGCCGCCGCCACCGAGGGGGCGCGGGGAGCCCGACTCGAGGTACCGCAGTCCCCGCCTCAGCCGCCAGGGGCAGCACCATCCCTGCCCTGCCCGCGCCTCCCCACTCCTCCCCCAATCTCCGCCCCCCACCCCCTCCCTCCCCCCGCTCGCTCCCCTGAGCCCCGCCAGACCCCGCTCAGCCCGCGCCCCGCTCCGCTGCCGAGGCTCCCGCAGCCCCGGCGTCCGCCCCGCTGAGCCCTCCCCCGGGGGCCATGGGGGCGCCCCCGGGCTACCGACCTTCGGCTTGGGTGCATCTGCTCCACCAGCTGCCCCGCGCCGACTTCCAGCTCCGCCCGGTGCCCAGCGGTTTCGCGCCCCAAGAGCAAGAATACCAGCAGGTGGGCGCGGGCACGGGGTCCTGGGGGCGGGGGCTGGGAGCTGGGTGACAGATTCCTGTGTCCTCTGGGGGTGGGAGCCGGGCCGGGACTTTGGGGTACCCGAGGCAGCAAGAGCCTGGCGTTCCCGTACCTGGAGGTTCCCCTGGGAACCTCCTTAAATGAGGGAGGGCTGAGGCCTGGACCCCTGGATCTCAGAGGAGGGAGGGGACTGGGGGTCCTTGGATTCCCGGGTCTCTGAGAGCTGCGCGGGAAGCTAGGGTCATCAGGGGGGCAGGTCCGTCACGTCCTAAAAGACGACCCCTTCCCTCATGGGATCAGGGCAATGTAGTTAAATGCGTCCCAGTTCAGGTGGGACCCAGGAGATACAGAGGAGCTGACATGGTGGAGAGGAAGAAAGCTGGGGGTGCCCTGATTCTGGGACGGGATTGAGACCTGAAATGGGGACGGGGGTGAGGGGTTTTAGGGCTGGAGCTGGGAAAAACAGGTGGAGGCGCTGGGAGAGACTTGCAGCCTGTCCCAGGACGGAAGGCGCAGTCGGTCGGGTCGATGGAGGGGGGTGAGGATGGGGTTCGCTCTGGGGACTGGAGGACGACAGAAACGGGGCCAGAGGGTGGGGCTGGGTGGGAACCCTAAGGAAAGCGGGGTCCCTGGGGAAGGGGGCCCAGCCTGGGTCAGCTCCAGTAGGGGCGCAAGAACTGTCCCCTGACCCAGTTTAATTCAAGTCCTTGACTTTGAGATTAATGAGCAAGGCTTGGCTGAGCTGGGGATGGGGTAGGGGGTGGGCAGGATGGTGGAGCCCTGGGATGGGTCCTGGGCCCTGCCTGTAAGGTCTGAGCCCCTCGGATCTGTCCTGGGGGGCTCCCGGGACAGGGGGCTGGGGATTGGCAAGCTTAGAAGGAGGGGGGTCCCAGGAAAGCAGAGAGGGGGACGTGTGCTGTATTCTGAGCTATTTGGGTCATGGCTGCGCTGAGCCGGCCGTAAGCAGCTCCTCCTGCGGACTCCACGCCGCCTGTCCCCACCAAACGGGGACTGCCAGCCCCTCTACCACAACCTGCTGGTTACACAACCCCAGCCTCCAGGGCCAGTCCACGGCCACCTGCTCACGGCCAAGGAGCCCTCCCTACACGGATGCCACACGCGGGGTCCCCACCCCAGCCACCGCCAGAGGCACTCAGAGAGGCTCACTCTGCTACCGTCAACACCAGTCAGGGTGACAGTGCTGGGACACACCCCCCAGGAGGGGACAGCTGGGAAAATAATCGGGGACCGGGTGCCACCGTGCTGGGGGGACACACTCACACACAATTAGGCACACACTTACACATGCATTCACACTCACATATACACACTCATATATGCACACATATACACCCACATACAGATACACGTATACACACCCATATACTCACGCATGTATACACACACCCACACCTTCACATTTACACATTCTTGCACTCATACAAATGCTCACACACATGCACACACATGCATCAAGTATACACATTCACACACTCATATGTTCACATATACACACTCACACACTACCTCTTTCCCTCTCTCTCTCTTTTCCCCCCCCATACCCCTCTTGCCCCTGCTCTGTCTTCACTCTCCCAGCCTCCCAGTCCCCAGCTCTGAGTTGCACGAGCGTGCGCACGCACACACACACACGCACACACTGTCACGGAGGCTGTCACGCCCCCTCCCCCTGAGTCCCTGGGTGACAGACTCACACTGCGGTGGGTGTGCAGAGCTCAGCATCAGGGGAGAGGAAGCAAACAGTGAGTGAGGAGGACCAGCGCGGGGGAGGGGGGAGGGAGTAGGAAGCCTGCCACCCCCAACCTGGCACACGTCACCAGGAACAGGTGCCCCCTCCCGACCCCCGATCCCACAAGAGTCTGGGGTCCAGGTCTTGGCATGTCCTTGGATGGTGCTTCATTCCAACTACCTGTTTTGGTGTGGAGGAAACCGAGGCTCAGAGAGGGGAGGGCCCCTGCCAAAAGTCACACAGCCTTTGGAGGGCAGAGTAGAAGTTGAACCCAAGACTTGGGCCTCCCAGTTGGAAGCTCCCTCCAGCCCCAAGCCCCAGAGCCCTGGCTGCCAGCCTGGGAGGGGCTGGGAATTACATCTTTCCTCACAAACCTGAAAACCACGGCTTGGACTTGCCCCCCCCTCCCCCCGCTAGTCAGGGACGCCTTCCACCTGCCCTGAGATCCCAAAGCCAGAACCTCCAGCCACACAGGCAGGGAGCCCGGAACCGCTCTGATGCCTGATGTCACCTTCTTCCCCAGGCCCTGTTGCTGGTGGTGGCCTTGGCAGGCCTGGGCTTGGGCCTGAGCCTCATTTTCATTGCTGTCTACCTCATCCGTTTCTGCTGCTGCCGGCCCCCAGAGCCGCCCGGGGCCAAGAGCCCTCCGCCTGGGGGAGGCTGTGTCACTTGGAGCTGCATTGCCGCCCTTCTCGTCGGCTGGTAATGGGGCCCCAGGGTGGGTGGACACTGGGGATGGGGCTCCCCAAGCTCTCTATCCATCAGTCTTCCTGGTGGTGTCCCAGCAGGGGAGAATTGCTCCCATTTGATAGATGGAGAAACCAAGGTCCAAGAGGAGAAGTGACTTCCCAAGGGCAGCCAGCCTGGCAGGATGGTCTAGGGGTTAAAGTCTGGGCAGTCAGACTGCCTGGGTTTGGTGGCTCTGCCGTGGAACAGCTGTGTGACCTAGGCGAGTGGTATAGTTTCTCCAGGCCTCGGTTTCCACATCTCTAAAGTGGGCACTGTAGTCACACCCACCTCCTACTTGAGGTGCGATTAAGTGAAATGTACAGTGCCTGGTTCACAGCTGGACTCCATAAATGTGAACTAGGGATGTCATGCATTAACTCATTCATTCATTCAGCAACTATTTCCTGAGTACCTACTATATGCCAGGAAATACTGACTAAGCTAGACAAGGTCCCTGCCCTCATGAAGCTGATGTGTCCCGGCCAGGGACAGTAAAGGGATATTTACAATCCAGGAGCAGCCCTGAGCTGATCTAACTCCTTCCCACGGTAACCCTGCTGGATTCAGAGTTGTCACAACCAGTTTTGAAGAGGGAGGCTCAGGGAGAGGCAACCTTTTAAGGCCAGGTGGGCCAAGTGGAGATTCAGACCCCAAAACCCCTAGGAGCCCAGGGGCCACCTTCTGGGACACCCTCAGGGGTGGGAGGAGCAGGGCACATGAGGACGCACCATTTACTAAGAGCCAGCGCTGAGCGCAGCCCCTCCCGGGCAGGGCAGCACCCACCCCTCAGGGCAGATCTGGGCGCTCAGGACTTGCCCCCGACCTGGGGCTTGGGGGCGGGGAGGGCAGGCAGCGGCCGCTAGTCCCACCCCACCCCCGCCAGACTGGGCTCGGCCACCGCGGGGAGCAGCAGCGTGGGTGTGTGGCGGTGTAGGTGGGGGAGGGGGCTGGGAGTCCCAAGATGCTTCCTCTTCGCCCTCTCCTGAGTGGCGGGGGGCGGGGAGGTGGACAGAGGCCCTGTGCGGGAGAGACACGGCCAGCCCCCGTGGCCGGGGAACAAGAGCAGCTTTGTAGCGCCGTGAACAATGGGTGCGGGCGCTGGAGCCAGCGCCGTCAGATCCCAGGGCAGGGGGTGGGGGCCTGTGTAGCGCGGGGCTGGGAACTGTGAGGGCGTCGAGGCGTCCGCCGCCCCGCTCCAGGCCTGGCCCCCCTCCGCGGAGGGGCTCACTGTGTTGCGGGGGGAGAGGGAGGGGGCCCGTATTCAGGCCCCACAATGGAGCTCTGTGTGCCGGGCGCCGAGGGGCGGGGGCGCCCGGCTTCTGGCCCGTTGGGCCCACATTCCCTTGCTTCCCTCCCAGCCGTCCAGAAGCTTGGGTCCTGGGGGTGGGGGGAGACTGGGAGCTCCAGGCTTGGGGTCCCCCAGGAGCTGGTGGCACCCCCAGGAGGCGGGGGAGGGGACGGCTGCATCCCGAAGGGACAGGTGCTGAGGACCCCGGTTACTTGGGGAAAGGATGGAGGGCCTGGGTGTGGGCTGGCAGTCACCACGGGGGAGGACCTCCCGTCCTGGGGCTGGGCATGGCAGGGTTTCACTCCGGGGAGGTGCGAGTTAAATCCGGGGGCCTGCTCCCCTCCACCTCTCCACCCACCATTAGCATCACAATGACGTCCCTGGGCCGGGGGAGTGAGACCTTCCCGTTACCTTGGCAACTGGTGGGGGCCAGGCTGGAGACGTTCCTTTCCCACGATGGGCTGGACCAATGGGATGGGGTGGGAGATGGGATTGGGTGTGTGAGGAGGTGGGGGGGGCGTGGCGGCCCCCAGGGTCCCAGGACCGGTTGTGATTTCCCTTCCCTCCTCCTCTTAGCACTGGCATTGGCATCGGTTTCTATGGCAACAGCGAGACCAGTGATGGGGTGTCCCAGCTCAGCTCTGCACTGCTGCATGCCAACCACACACTCACTGCCATTGACCACCTGGTGAGGGGCCAGGCACTGGCCAGACCCCAGACCCACACCCAGACTGGTTCCCCACACCTGGGCAAAGGGCCCCCTCCCAGGGAAACAGGATCTAAACTCAGAGCCAAGACCCCAGACTCAGAATGTCAGGTTCCAACATGCAGATCTCAGACTGTATGCCCAACCCCCAACCCTGACTACAGATTAGGGCCTCACACATGGCACCATCAGAACCTTAGCCCAGATCTGGGCTTCGAGACTAAATCACACGCAGCCCCAGCCTTGGACTTCAGCTCACAGCCCAAACCATTCAGAGACCAAACACCAAAACCCAGCCCCTGCCTTCAGGTCAGATCCAGGACAGAGACCTGATCCTTGGCCCAGGTGCAAGGTTAAAGACCTCAGCGCTCAGACCCAGGACTCAGACGAGAAGCCTCACTCTCATCCCCAGCCCCAGGATGCCAGACCTGGAGCTGAGACCCAGCCTGACCTCAGACCTTAGATTTCATGTCCAGTTGCGACCCTGGAACCCAGACGTGAGACCCCAGACTCAGGAAGGCAGATGCCAGCGTCACACCTCGGATCCCAGACTTAATCTCAGTCCTGGGCCTCAAGCCACTGACCTCTCCGAGCTCCTGACAGAAGCCACAGAACTGCATGAGCTGGACCGCAGGGCCCCTTCCTTCCCTTCCTCAATCCTCAGATGCCCTAGCGCCCAGATCTCAGACACCGGCCCCTGCTCACTCCTACCATGCCCCCCCAGCCCTGTCACCCAACCCCTGGCCGCCCCAGAGAACGCCCTCCCCCGACTCCAGGCCCACCCCTGTGCGCAGGTGTTGGAGATGGTGGAGAGGTTGGATGAGGCCGTGAGGGCAGAGCTGACCGTTCTGGAGGAGGAGCTGGCGCAGCGCACGGAGCTGGTGGCGGCCACCCGGGGGGCTCGGCGGCAGGCGGAAGCCGTGGCCCAGCAGCTCCAGGGGCTGGCCTTCTGGCGGGGAGTGCCCCTGAGCCCCCTGCAAGTAGCTGAAGATGTGTCCTTTGTGGAGGAGTACAGGTAGGTGACCGCTCTTTCTGCTCCGCGTGGCAGGGAACCCCTGCCTGGGTGATTGTGCCCCCAGGGGACATTGGGAGACATACCTGGGTGTCACAACTGGGGGAGGGGATGCTACTGGCACCAGGTGGGCAGAGACCAGAGATGCTACTGAATATCCTACAATGCACAGGACAGCCCCCGACGGCAAAGGATTAGCTGTGCTAAGTGTCAGTAAGTGTCAGTAACCCCGGCGTAGAGAGATGGACCACGTGACCCCGTGCCCACTCAAGTGTTCGTGCACTCACTCCCTCGGTGTATTCACTCCTTCACTCATTCGTCCTTGACTCAGCCATTCATCAAGCCACTGTTGCACTTCACTCACTGAATCTCAGACTAGCTAGTTCACTCCCTCGGTTGTCCATCTGACGCGTGTATCCATTCAACAGATATTTATTTACACCTTCTGGTGAGAGAGGTGTACCCAAGTGGTCAGGACCATGAGCTCTAAAGCCAGACGGCTCTCCCTAACCACGTGATCTTAAATAAGTTACATGCCAGCTCTGTGCCTCAGTGTTCCCATCTGGTACCCGTGGGAATAATGGGTAGCAATGCCCTCTTTGGATTGTGGAGGGTCTGCTGAGTCATTATCTGTCAAGTGCTTACAGGGGCGACCAGCACACGTTATATAGGTGTCTGTAAAATATGGGGTTTTTTAAGATAGAGCGATGAACAAAGCAGAGTGAATCCCGCCTGTCTCACGGTGGGCGGACCAATAAGAAACGAATGCATGAATGAGATGTTGTCTGTAAGGTGGTGAGTGTTAAGAGCTCTGGAGAAAATTAGGTGCGAGACGGGCACGGGATGGTCTGGGGACAGAGGATGGCAGTTTTGGGAGTGGGGGGGGGTCATCCGGGAAGACCACACTGAGAAGGTGACATTTGAAGGACATCTGGGATGGCCATCTTTCCCAGCAGCCAACATGACGGAGTCCTCATTGCTTCGTCTGCGAGGAATTATTTCTTTTGTTCATCCGAAAACTGAGGGTCCCAACCAGACATGGGAGCAGAGACAGGGAAGACTTGGTCCTGGATTCTGTGCTCCAGGGGGAAGGCACACCTGGGCTGAAGCAGTCCGCAATGAGGAACCCCCCTGCAGGGCATCAGACAGGCCTGGGTCCCAGTGAGTTCAAGTTCTGGGTTCTGGCCAAGCTCAGGGGTGCAGGCCCTGGGCCTCAGCCCTGTTTCAGGGGGGCTGGGGGTAGCTGTGTGGACTACACCTGGGTGAGGCAGACCCATCATTAACAGGAAATAGCTTCTGGATTCACCAATACAAGAGTGCCTGGCACTTGGGAGTCCTTCAGGGAACATGGCCGGCTTCCTGGAAGGAAATCGGGGCCCCCAGCGGGAGAGCTTTGCCGGGGGAGTTCTTGGTGGCTTAGGGCAGAAGTGCTACCTGCCCCTGATGGAAGTGAAGTGAAGCTGGGACACACGAGCTGGCGGTGGGGACATGGGGAGCAAAGGCCTGGAGGTCAGCTGGAGCCACTGGGTCCAGCTTCTCCTTTCCGGGGACAGCCTGACCCTCCAGCAGTCCGGGAGAGAAGGGCACAGGGAGTCCCCACAGGGGTCTGAGCAGAGGCTGCCACGGAGGGGGGTGGCGGTGCCCTTGCCGCTCTGGCGACGTGGGCATCGCTGAGAGCGAGGCTATTTATCGAGCATCTCCTAAGCGCCAGGCGCTGTGCTGCGGTCTCGTACACCCTCCTCTCTAACCAGAGTGAACTGATCAGTAACTAATACTGAATTCTTAAATGACATTAAAAGTTTCCTGATTCGTGTTCAAGCTAATATTTAAGTGCGTCCACGTTGGCACACTTCTCGGTGTTTTATCTGTTTCCACTCCTTAGCCTTGCAACAACCTTTGGAAGTAGGTGCTGCTGTTCTCCTCGAGTTACAGGTGGGGAAGCCGAGACACAGGGGGCAAGGTGACTGAGACCAAGATGCAGGCAGGCAGGAAGTGGAGGGGCTGGCATCGCGACCCAGGCCGTCTGCCTGCGGACACTGAGCCCTTGGGTTGTGCCCTGTGTTGCTGAGGGACATGAGTCCCTCTGCTCTCCAGGATGGGATGGAGGGGCTGGGGCCCTAAGAGCGTGCCACTCACAGGGCTCACGCGTGGTTCGGTCAGGGTACAGTCCTGGGACCCGTGCTCTAAATGGCTACAGTGGCCGGCCTCCCAATGCACCCATTTCACAGATGAGCCTGGCTGTGGCCTGGAGACTGGGCATCAGGGAGATCACATGTCCAGGCAGAGCTGGGAGAATGTGCAGGTGCTCTCACCCTCTGCCGAGTCCCTGTCTGGGAGCCTGGGCACGTGAAAGGCTGGATTTGCTGCTTCAGCCTCACCGCTGTCACCCCCTCCCCAGGTGGCTGGCCTACGTTCTCCTGCTGCTCCTGGAGCTACTGGTCTGCCTCTTCACCCTCCTGGGCCTGGCAAAGCAGAGCAAGTGGCTTGTGATCGTGTGAGTCTGGGTGGCTTCCTGGCAGTGGCACACGTCACTGAGATCCCACAGCGCTGTTCCGAGAGGGGCCACGGCCCTTCCCAGGTTTCATTCCCTTGTCCCACGAACCCCCATGGAGTTCCTGGGCTGGGCTGGCACATAGAAATCAGGCTCAGAGCTGCCCAGGAAGGGGGCGGGCAGGAAACAGGCTGTTCTCCCGGCAAGAAGTGCACCAAAATCCTAGAAAAGCAATGACAGTGATGCTTGTGCTGAGGATTGGGGTGATCGCTGACCCTCTCAGTTGCTATGACAACCCTGTGAAGGAGGTGCCTGTCAGATGCCTGTCTGGAAGATGAGGGCCCTGAGGCAGAAAGCTGTCACGTGGTGTGGCGGAATTAAGGGCCACGCTCTTACTTAAAGGTTCATTCTGTATGCCCGATACTCTTCTGGAGCCCTCGCGCTAACCCTATGAGGAGGCCCTTTCCTTCTCCCCATATAACAGAAAGGGAGACTGGTGCTCAGAGAGGTTAGGCCACTTGCCCAAGGCTGCACAGCCAGAAAGTGCTGGAGCTGGGATTCCACCTACGCCAGCCTATCCCACTTGGAGGAGCCTTTGTATCCTCCCTGGCCCTGAGGGGGGCCACACTTGTGCCCGCCACCATTCCCACACTCCCCCCGGGGTGAGAGGTCCTGCCATCCCATCCAGGCGCCCCTGAAGCTTGAAGATGGTAAAGCACAGTGGGCAGGGTGGGTCTGGGGCTTGGGGCCAGGCCTTCAGTTTGGCTCCCTCCAGGTGCCCTTCTTTCTTGCTGACCACCCTCTAATGCTGATCCCCCCCCAGACCCCATCCCCAGAGAAAACCTGGAAGGCAATTTCAGCCCTGGAGCTGTCTCCACTCCTGGGAGGAGGGGTCTGGGCTGAGAGGGAGGCTGACCAAGCAATGGGTGAACCTGGGAGCAAGCTGCTGTGGAATTCAGAGCAGGGAAATGGGGCCCAGGGGTGGGCGGTCCGGAGCAAGGCGGGAACAGACGTGGCTGGATCCAGCCAGCCCCTCACCCCGTATCCTCCCCCAGCAGGGCCAGATGTTCAGTTTGACGTCAGCAGCCACGGGTCCACACCTCTCCCCCAACAGCTTCTCTGCCCCTAGTTGTTATCCTCTTGGCTCCAGAGGTGGGTGGAGGGTAGGGCTGGGGCTGTGATGGGATTGGGGTGGGGGGAGGGAAGAGGCGAGGTGGGAGATTAAGAACCCCAGAACCCCCAAGTCCAATCCCTCCTCCCCACCATAGGATGACGGTGATGAGTCTCCTGGTTCTTGTCCTGAGCTGGGGCTCCATGGGCCTGGAGGCAGCTACGGCCGTGGTGAGTGGTGTGGGACGGGCCCTTGGGCTCCAAGACTTAAGGGTGCCAAAGGCCCCTCACTCCTGGATCCTGGGGCAGGATGGGAATAGATGCCTTAGGTCCTGAGAGGAAAGACTTGGCTGCAGTTTCCAGCCAGTTTCCTAGGTCCTGAGGGACTGGGGGTCTGGACTCCCGGGTCTGGGGGGGGGGGCTCGGGGGCGCCCAGCTCTGTGGGAGCGTGGAGTGGGGGCAGGTTCTGTCCTGAGCCCCCGGTCCTGCTGCCCCTCTCAGGGCCTCAGCGACTTCTGCTCCGGTCCAGACGCCTACATCCTGAACCTGACCCGGGAGGAGACTGGCCTTGGCTCAGGTGACCGCATCTCCAGGCGCACGCCCTGGGTCCTCGGGCCTCTGCGCGGTTCTCCTGGGATGGGCTGAGGGTGCGCAGCCGGCCGCCAGGCCCTGCCCAGTTCTGCAGAAGCTCTCGGCACCTCCCCCGGTGCGCTGGAACAGAGGGAGGGATAAAGATGATGGAGTCAGGACAAAGGGGTCCTCAGGCTGGAGCTGAGGGATGGGAGGATTTGGCCACTTGGAGAAAATGGGGGGAGCACAGTTGAGTCAAGGGGAGGGCGGCAGAAGCCCGGGCTCCCTGGGAGCGTGTAGATCAGCATGTTTCTGGCTGTGGCTGGAGCAGAAGGGATTAGGGGCTGGGAGGACTGCCCGTCTCAGAATGCGAGGTCATTGGGACCACAGGAGGGTCCTGAGCTGGGAGGGGTGGGAAGTGTGGCCTTGCCCCCTCCCGCCTTTCCCCAGGGAGGCCCCGGGGCTCAGGCTCACAGCCTCCCCCCTCTTCCCTTCTTCCCTTGCCGCTTCAGACATCCTGAACTATTATTTCCTCTGCAACCAGGCCGTCTCCAACCCCTTTCAACAGGTTAGGGCTGCGGGCAAGGGGACCGGGTGGAGGAGGGCGCGGCTGGGGCCTAGACTTAGGGGTCCTGGGGGAGGATGACGGCGCCAAGTGGGCTGCGGGTGTCAACCGCTGGGTCCTCCTCCCTCCTTGTGGCTTCCCGCAGAGGCTGACTCTGTCCCAGCGAGCTCTGGCCAACATCCACTCCCAGCTGCAGGGGCTGGAGCGAGAAGCTGTCCCCCAGTTCCCTTCTGCTCAGGTCGGCGGGGCCGGGGGCTCCTTCTGCACTCCGACTCCCAGGGGAAGGAGGGGCGGGAACCTGGGTGTGTGGGCGGAGCCTTAGAAAATGGGCGGGGTGGTGGCCGTGGGCGGGTCCGCAGAAAGGGGGAGCCTGTAGAAAGGGGCGGGGCGGCGGCTGTGGGTGGGGCCCTGGCTTGTGAGCCCGCGGAAAGGGGCAGGGCCTGAAGAGATGGGCGGAGCCTGAAGAGTTCCTGGGATAACAACCCCCTGCCACCGCAGAAGCCTCTGCTGTCCTTGGAGGAGACGCTGAATGTGACAGAAGGAAACTTCCACCAGTTGGTGGCACTGCTGCACTGTCGTGGCCTGCACAAGGTGACCCCTGTCGCCCTCCCCGAATTCTCGCAGGGGAGCCTCTGCCTAGACCCAGAAACCTAGGAATATCCTTTCTGCTTCCTGTTCATCCCTCCACCAAGTTCTCCTGGCCCTTCTGAAGCCCCTCTGGACTCTGAGCACAGCTCACACTGTCACCACTGCTCCCGGCCACAGGGCCTCTTCCCTGCCCCCTGCTTGCCTGCCCCTATCTGTCCTCCGCACAGCAGCCAACAGCCCAGTGAGCCTTTTAAGCACAATCTGATCTTCTTCCTGCACTTAAAACCCGCAGTTACCCCTGCAGGCGGATTAAGGTCCCGGCTTCTCGCCTGACCTCCGGGGCCTGTGTGGTTGGCCCTGGCCGGTTTCGGCCTCAGCCCTTTGCTTCCCCCTAGCCCGCACCCCTTCCCCCAGCAGCCTGGCGGGTCTCCCAGACAGCAGTCCCCCACCTCCCATCGGCCGGGTTCCTTCCTGCTGGTGCCATCTTGCTGTCGGGACCCCAGTACTGCTTTCCAAAACCCCTCTCTCATTAGCTCATTGTGGTCTGAAGCAACCTTCTGGGGCCTGGTTGCTGAAGTTTCCCCGGTACTTGGAGCAATGCCTGGCACAGAGCAGGCCCTTGGCCAGCCCCTGCTGAATGACTTATGGCTGGTCATTCAGGAAATGGTGCTTCTGCCGATTTCCGGGGATGACAGTACTGTCAGCCAGTGTTGACTGAGCGTGCGCTATGTGCAGGGGGCAGCGCTACACCAGTTGTTCTTCTAAGCCTTGTTCTCAGTGTTGTTCTAAGCCAGCGATTTTGCCCCAGGGGACAGGGGCAATGTGTGGAGACATGTTTGGGTGCCACCGCTGGGGGAGGGGGTGCTACTGGCATCTCGTGGCTGGAGGCCAGGGCCGCTGCTCCAGGACCTGCAGTGCAGAGGCACCACCCGCTGCCGCCCCGTTCAGCACACACACACTGATCTGCCCCAATGTCAGACGTGTCCAGGTTGAGACACCCGGCACTCAACCAAGGCTGAGCTGCTGTGGCGTCTGGGCGTGGCGGGGAGGGTTCTCGGTGATGGAGAGGAAGCCGCAACTTGGGTTCCTGCTTGCAGGTGTGATAATGACAATGACCACAGCGCCTACCACGTGCTGAGCGCTTTCTGTGTGCCAGGCCCTGTGCTGAGCACAGGCGACAGGGGAGGAAACTGAGGGACTTGTTCAACGTTGCACAGCCAGGTGGACGGCCTGAGCCGCGTGCATTGCCCGCTGACGCCCTCTCCCCCGACCCCAGGATTATGGCGCAGCCCTGCGGGGCCTGTGTGAGGACGCCCTGGAAGGCCTGCTCTTCCTGCTGCTCTCCTCCCTCCTGTCTGCGGGGGCCCTGGCCACCGCCCTCTGCAGCCTGCCCCGCGCCTGGGCCCTCTTCCCACCCAGGTCAGGAGGGGAGGGGGGCAGGCTCTTGGCGGAGGGGATGGGGGAGAACCATTGAGCCACTGTTAGGGGGCAGCCTCCTGATGGACCCCCATCCTGTTTCTGCTACTCCCGCCCTTGCACCCCAGTGACGACTATGATGACACAGACGATGACGACCCTTTCAACCCTCAGGTATTGGACCCCTGGGTCTGAGGGGGGAGGGGCTGGGGATCTGGACCCCTGGGTCTGAGGGGCGAGGGGCTGGGGGCCTGGACTCCTGGGTCTGAGGGGGGAGGGGCTGGGAGCCTGGACCCCTGGGTCTGAAGGAGGAGGGGCTGGGGGCCTGGACTCCTGGGTCTGAGGGAGGAGGGGCCAGGGCCCTGGACCCCTGGGTCTGAGGGGGGAGGGGCTGGGGATCTGGACCCCTGGGTCTGAGGGGGGAGGGGCTGGGGGCCTGGACTCCTGGGTCTGAGGGGGGTGGGGCTGGGTCCTGGACCCCAGGGTCTGAGGGCCCACACTACAAAGCCAGATTCCCTAGTCATGCCCTCTCTCGCCCCACATCTCCCTGGCAGGAATCCAAGCGCTTCGTGCAGTGGCAGTCATCTATCTGAGCCCTTCCTCCATGCCAGACTGGAGCCTGTTCCCCATCTCCGGTGAGCATCTAGAGTGACACCCCAGCTCCCAAAGCCAGCCTCCGCCCTCCCTCCTTCCCTCTCTATGGGCTCCGGGTGGCCCTTCTGCTGCATCTGGTCCGATCTTTGCCTCTCTCTGCAGTTCCTTCCCCAGCTGCCGGAGAAGACCCCACTAACCCAGCCTCACTGGGCTCGCACCACTAACAATGCCCTGGCTACGGACACCTTAAACAGGACTGCCTTCCCGCCTGCCCTGCCCCTCTATGTGTCCTTAGCCCTGGAAGTAAGCTGAGGGGGTAGGCCAGGGCGCTGAGCTGGCCGGGCAGCGGGCAGCCAGCCAGACCCACAGCCTCTCAGCCCTGAAGGGATGTGAGTGCCCCAGCCCTACCACACCCCAGTGGGCTTAGGGCCCCTGATCTCCACGTGCGGCACCAACTTGGGAAAGGGTTGATTTGAAATAAAAGGGACGACTTTATTTTACAAGCAGCTGGGTCCTTTTTTCTCCCCGCCCCCAATCTGGCCTTGTGGTTGGGGGGTGGAGATTCTCTTCACCTCTGCTCTCACCCTGCCTCCTGGCCACCAGGTGTTTCTCTCCTGTCCAGGCTCTGCAGCAGTTCCAAAGGGATTGTTCTTTAAAAAAAAAAAAAAAAAAATCCCCCCCCCCCCCGGTCTAAAAGCAGCACACGTGTCCTGACGCAGGAAGAGACGCGCATCCCCGGAACAGAAGAGACAGCCTAGAAATAGATCTCCGTGCGGGTGTACATATGACAGAAGACAGATTTCAAGTCAGGGTGAAAGGGACTGGTTTCGGAGGAATGCTGACATGATTAGCTCTCCAGCTGGAAGAAAACAGTCTACATACAATATGGGTGGAAAACCTAAATGTAGACAAGTAAAGGGACAAGTATTTTAAGGGAAAAGAGACTTTTGTATATTGTATATCTCGGTTGGAGGGGGAGGATTTTCAGCAAGGTATCCTAAAGACGGAAAGGAAAAGATAACTTATTTGACAACTTGTGGAGTGAAAAAAATACCGTGAAGTCAAGAGGCAAATTGACAGCCTGGGGAAAATAGTTTGTTTTTCTAAAAACACACATGGCAAAGAAACAGATAATTCTTAACATACGTATAATCTGCAAAGCTTCCACAAACCAAGAAAACGATGACCCAACCTGAAAATAAGCAACTAAGATGAACATTCAGTGACGTGAAAATCCCAACGCCAGTGAACAGACTAAAGGGCATTCAAACTCTAATAATTAGGAAGCGCACCGTGAAACAAGCAGAAACTTTGTTTTCACCACCCAGTGAAAAAGAATTCTTATAAAATTAAAATGATAAGATTATCATGAAAGGAGAGCTCACGTCCCGTGCTGGCAAGGATGTGTCGGAACGGCTCATGCGCCACTCCTGAGGCTGTGAGCTGCAGTCCGATGAAAACAATAGTCTGCTCACATGTGATAGACCCTTTGACCCGACAGTCCTACTTTTGGGAATCAATTTATGGAAATAAAGCAGAGACACGTAAGGATGTATCTTAGGCGCTCTTTGCTGCAACGATACTTTGATCAGCTAAACTCTGGAAACTAAAGTCCATAGAAAGAGGACGAGCCCAGTAAACCGCTGTACATCAAGGCTCTCGGCACGTGACAGCTCTTGGCTGGGTTTGGAATCTTGGGAGAAAGCCTGGGAGAGGAGAGCTCTGAGGTGGGAGTGACAGACAACGGCTGCAGAGTGGGCAAACGCAGAGCAGGATCCCTGTGCTCAAGAGCCCAGGCCTGCTCCTGACCACCAGGCGGATGTGGGTCGTCACTCGACTAGCTGGACCTCAGCTGTGTCATCCATCAGAAGGGTGTCAAAGACAGCTCCCCAGTCCCTCCTCAGCAATTCCAAAATCCAAAGAGCTCTGTTAGACCAAAAGTCTTCCCTGAACTCACTGGGCAGCAAAGCCCAACCTGGCACGAGGTTACTTACAGACTGTTTCCCTGGCTGGTGTGACTGTCCATCTATTTCTCTACAGAAACACTGATGGGGTTACTTCCAAGTGCTGGGCAGGGTACTGAGGGTACCGTGTCCTCTGTGGAATACACACCATGTTCCCTCTTGAAAGTCTGAAAAATCCTGAATCCCCAAACACGTAAACAGCCCCAAGGGTTTCAGGTCAGGGCTTGTTGGCCCAGAGTGCCGGAAGTCAGGTGTCCAGCGGGGGCCACCGTAGGGGGTAGCTCCATGCTTGCTAATCATTTCCATCTCGTACACCGAAAGGAATGTTCAAGGAAGCCTTCGATGTGTGGGCCTGAAGCTGGGAGAGAGAAATGGATCACAGTTTCCAGAGAGGGACATGGGGGGCCACCCTCATGGGCTCACTAATTCTCATGACTGGGTGAGCTGTCTGGCTCTGGGGTTGGCCCATCTGCACTTCTAGCCGCTTTGCTCTCAAATACTGCCCTCTAGTGACTCTGAGTCTGTGTCCGGAAGCTGGTGCTCCCTGAAGTGTAGGATGCTCACAAAGTACCCTGAGATTCAGGCTGCCTGATTTCCTGCCAAGGGGCCTGGGAGTGATCTTTAATCAGGAAGCCCTAACCAAGAAACAAAAGACCATTTTGGCCTAACCTTTACAAAAGGGAAATCTATTTTCATTTTTAAATGACACATATGAGGACTTCCACATCTGAACAAGATGGAGTAACAGGGACTGGATTTGCTGTCCTTCCTCAAATGACCAAAATGCCAGACAGAATATGTGAAACGACGGTGCTCAAGACTTGACATCAGGCAAAGAGGGAGGAGGGAGAGTGATCCCTGAGAATTGGAAAACACCTAGGTGACCCACAGCCTATGAGTTTCTGACCACAGGGCAGGGGACCTCCCTAAGGCCCCACCCCAAAGTGCTCTAAAAAATGAAGTCTATTTTTTAAAAATGCTCAAACCAAAAGAAGGCAGAAAAAGAGGAAAAGGGGAACAAAGAAAGATGGGACAAACGGAAGCCAAACAGCAAGACGATAGATTTCAGTGTAACCTTACCAGCGATCACATCACAATAGTTATAAACACCTCTTTTAAAAGGCAGAGGTTGTACGCTTGGGTAAAAAACAAAGATCGAACTATACGCTATGTAAAATAAGCACACCTTAAATATAAGGGCTAAAAGTAAAGGGACGCTAAACGCAATGGGGTACCCTGGATTGGGCTCTGGCACATGAAGGAGAAAGGCACGTAAAGGGGAAAGTGGTGAAATTCAAATACGGTCTGCAGTTAACAGTAGTGTGCCAGTGCTGGTGTCTTAGTTTTAACAAACATACTACAGCATTGGGGGAAACTGGGTGTAAGGGAGGCAGGACTTTGAATTATCTTTGAAACATTTTTGTAAGCCGAAAATTACTCTAAAACAAAAAGTTTAATTAAAAAAAAAGTAAAAGGATGGAAAAAAAGATGAACTGTGCTAACAGTAACAAAATTACACGCAGTTATCAACAAAAGTTTTTAATAACAGAAAATGGGAAGGAAATCGCTGCATCTTAAATACCACCTGCTATAACTACAGTGACCGGCGCGTGAACTGGACTGGATAATTTTCTCAATCAGAGCCCTGGGTGGAAACAGCTGGCATACTCAAAAGATTAGTTGCAAGGAGTTCAAAGAAGGGCCTTTTTATCTTGGGATGGTCCCAATTCCTCAGCCGGACATCGATGGCCTTTCAGGATCTGCTACCTGCCCACCTCCACAGATCTATCTCTTGACGCCTGGACCCCGCACACTTCTGTTCTACCACAGCCACCTGACCCCCGCCGTCTCCCCAAGGTACGCTCGTTTCCCGCCTCTGTGTGTTAGCACACGCCATTCCCTCTGCCAGGTACGCCATTCCAGTTTTATTTACTAGGGAAGCTCCCCTTTCCGGCTGGAGGCTGTTCTCGTGTTCTCTTGCCTTCTTTGGGTCCATCATTCTCTTCCCTCGTCTTGCACGTCATTACACGATGGGTAGTCTTAGAACTCTCATGACACTAATTTGTGTCTAGGAACAGTAATGGCTACCACCAACTGAACCAAAACAAGGATGCGTGGAAGGGCGCGGAACCTGCGAACTATGCCGCGCGTGTCCCCTCGGGGCCACCGTCCCCACCCCGGCTTCCGGCTTGCATTAAGAACGCCCACCGCGTGGTTGCGTAGGCGGAAGGGGGGGGCTCAAATCACGCTCGTGGCGTCTATTGGCTGCCTGGGGACGAGGGAGGCGGGGCGAGGCCTTCGCGTGACGTCAAGACGCCACGATCCGGGCGTCGAAGCCCAAGGAAGACAAGAGCCAGCCGGGTGGGGAGCAGTCCTGCGGCCGTGTTGCCATCATTTGGAGCCGCAGCTGACGAGTCCTGGGGGCATACGGACGAGGTGGGTGTACCGAGCGGCGGCGGGCGGGCGGGCGGGCGGGCAGGCCGGCCGAGGCGGCGTTTCCTTTCGGCCTTACGCCCCGCTGGCCCCGAGGCCTCGGCAGCGGTCGCACCAACGGACGCCGCGCGCGAGCGACGACAGGGTGTGGAGGAGCCCGGGCCACTGGGCCTGCGCACGAGTGGTGGGGAGTGCGGCTGCGCACCCTCGCGCCTGCGCCGTCGGTCTCTGCTCCCCACCCGCGCGCTCGGAATTCTTGGGCCCAGAGCACCCCTTTCTTCAACCCCCATTGACCCGGCAGTTCCTTCGGGAGGACCGCGTGCCCCTGGCGACGGGCGGCTGTTGCGCTGTCTTCTTCCCCCCACCCGGGGACGTGGTGCGCACGCGCGGCTTGGCCGGGGCGGTGGCTCCGGGGCCAGTGGCGAGGATCCGGGCGAGCTCTTCCTCCACCCGGAGCCCTCATGTGCCTTCCCCGAGCCTGCGGGACGGCCAGGTGCCCCCTTGCCTCCGGTTCTCGCCCCAGCCCAGAAACCTCTCTCCAGGCGCCCCCAGACCTTCCTTACCCCACTTTTCTTCCTGTCCCGGGGCTCCCCCCACTATCCCCACTCGTGACCCCCCTACCTCCCTGCCCCCCACCCTTCCGCCCAATTCCGTTCGGTCTCTTCTTTATGGCTTGTTTTTTTTAGGCTTTTTCCCAGTTCCAGACTCCTGTTCTTACATCTCCATTTCTTGTAGGATTTTCGGGTTCTCCAGCGGGACTCGCCTTTGAGCACCCCCATAGTTCTCAATTCCTCCCTCAAGTCTAGGCCCCGCAGTTCTTGCCCCCAGGACATTCCTTCATGTTCTGGCCGTTCTCTCCTCTCCACCCCACTCCAAGTCCCTAAAGGTGTTTTGGACCTCTTTGGGCGTCCCCAAAGCTTTCTCTCCGGACCCCCAACCAAGGGGCTCGCCTCTTCTCTTCTCCCAGGTCTGCTCGTGCTTCTAGGAACCTCCCATGTACGGTTTTCTCTATCCTTAGGGGGCCTTCCTGAACTCAGTCTTCTAAGAGCTTTCTCAGAACTCACTTCTTCACTCCCGGGGTTCCTCTCTTCCTGCTCCCGGAGTAACTTCCAGAAATCCGCTTGTCCTCCCAGGCTTCTGCATTCTCCAGTGTTCCGTTTTTTCAAGGCTTCCTCAAACGCTTCCCTCTTTACAGACTTTCTCTCATGGGTTTTTCCAGGTCTTTCAGCCTGGAGGTTCATTTAGCCCTTGTTTGTTAGAGCTTCTTTTCAGAAGCCGTCTTTCTCCTTGCTCCTTGCCTGAGGTCCCCCACCCTGCCCTCTGACCCTGTCCCTGTTGTGGGGTTTCCCTCGAACCCTTCCCTTTCTTCACATGGGCTTCCGATCCTTCTCCTTCTCTCTGGCAAACTCATTTGCACTTAACTGTTTTCAAGTCCTTTGTTTTCCACCTAGAGCCCTGCAGAGGGGCCAGGGTCTTTCCCTCAGGCTGTAGCCCTTTAATTCCACACCCAGAATTCTCTTGAGATTGTTTACCCCTTGGCTCTTTCTTTCTCAGACTCCCTTTTCTGTCTGGCTTCTCGTGAGCCCATTTGCTTCTCTTCTCTATTTGTTGACATGTTTCTTGCTCCTTCTGGAGTCTCCCTAATTCGTTCTTTTTCTTGCAGACAGTGAAAAAGCAGTCTGGCTCCCGAGGTCCACCCCGTACACCCCAGGGTCCAGATGGCGGCCAACGTGGGTGATCAGCGTAGCACGGATTGGTTAGTGAGGCTAGAGGGACGGGTCGGAGGGGAGGGCAAGAGGAAGCAAGACCCAGTGTTGTCTTCCGGATGGGCCCTCCCACAGCATGGGGGGCCACGATGCCACAGCCCCTGGGGTAGGGATGGGCCTGAGGCGCTCCTCTGAGCGTTCACCTTCCACAGTGCGGTGCTTGTTTCACAGAAGTGGGGTGATTCGTTCCGTGGACTGTGATTAAGAGGCAGCCTCCAACACTTAATACTCATTTATTTTTTTAATTCCTCGTTTTTTCCAAAACAGTGTGATGACTTTCTGACTGAGGTGGTATCAGACAGAATTTGTGGTTTCATAAAGCATTTAGATCTGCTAGGCATCAGGTCTTGTTTTAAGTCTTGTGGTTACCGGTAATCCTTCTGTTTGATTTTTAACATCTGTACGTAGCAGGCATCTGGAAAGTACCTTAGGGAGGTCCTGGCATCTGTTGCTCACTGAAGACTGTGAAGCAGAAACTGGCTGTCAAAAGTGTGTCACAGATTAGAAAATTGAGGCTCCGGGATTCAAGCCCCGCTGTTTGCCTGCTTCCATCCTGCCCACCGTCTGCAGTGGGAGAGTGGGCTGACTCGATGTCCCCTTTCTGCAGGTCCTCTCAGTACAGCATGGTGGCCGGGGCAGGCAGAGAGAGTGGCATGGAGACCCCCATGCACGAGAACCCCGAGTGGGAGAAGGCCCGCCAGGCCCTGGCCAGCATCAGCAAAGCAGGAGCTGCTGGCAGCTCTGCCAAGGCCAGCAGCGGCGGGCCCGTGGCCAGTGCACAGGTGAGCGGCGTCCCCTGAGCGGGCGCGGGGCACACGCACACGCTTGGCGTCCCCTCGTATCACCAGGGCAGGGTGCTCTGAAGCAGTCCTGGGAGCCCTCGAGTAGGGGAAGCAAGGTCTGTCTCCCTGAGTCTAGGGCACTACGCGGTGGCTGGGAATCCAGCCTGGGCAGGAGGGGTGCTCGTGTCCGGCCGTAGAGGCGGCGGCTCTGTGTGCAGGGATGCGGACCGCCTCCGTCCCTTGGCGGTTCACCAGCAGTGCACAGCCGTGCCGGGGCGGGGCCCGGGCTCCTGCTTCCGGCACTGACGGCACGTGGCCCCGCCCCCAGTACGCGTCCCCGGCGGCGGCCTCGGCTCTGCAGCAGCAGCAGTACTACCAGTGGTACCAGCAGTACAGCTACGCCTACCCGTACGGCTACTACTACCCTGCGGTGAGTGCAGGCGCGGGCGGGCGGGGGCGGGGCCCAGGGGCAGTGGGCGGGGCGGGGGCGGGGCCCAGGGGCAGTGGGCGGGGCGGGAGGGGGCGGGGCCACAGCAGCCGCAGCCGCTGGAAGAGCCTCCCTGGGCCCGCGCCCCACGAGGTAAACGCCCAGCTCCCGCCCTGTGCCCACGTTGCCACAGAGACTCCTCCCCCTCCGCACACGCCAAGTCCACGCCCGCTCCCGCCTCAGCCCCTTGCCTGTGTCCTCGCCTAGCAGAGGGCTGCCCGAGAGCGCCTTCAGGCGCGCGTCCCGGGACGGGCTTTACTTAGGGTGCCCTTCCCACCGCTCACCCCGCCGCTCGGCTTCTCTGCGTGGCTTTTCCTCTTCGCTTTCTGCTGGCTGTGTTGGGTGTCTACTGTGGCGTGTCTTTCGAGTGCAAAGTTCGTTTTGTCTTTACTTTTCATCGTATTGTGGTGTTCAGATGGGTTGGTACTCAGTACATAGTTGCTGGAGAGAGAGGACTGTGGGAGGCATGGAGGTGATCATTTTATTTGGTAATTTTTCAGCCTCAGGGAGTTGGGCGCTTTTATGCGGTGGAGAGAGGGAGGGTGAGAGGTCAGTGAAGGACCGCGAACCGAGCAGCTGGGGGAGAGGCGCGGGTCCAGGCCTCCAGGGGAGGAGTCGGCCCGCCGCTCACTCTCCCCCGCTGTGCCCTCGCCAGAGCATGTACCAGAGCTATGGGTCCCCCTCGCAGTACGGGATGGCCGGCTCCTACGGCTCAGCCGCACCGCAGCAGCCATCCGCAGCGCAGCACCAAGGGGCTCTGAACCAGGTAACGCCCTAGCCCGCCCCGGCTCACGTCCACGCACGGGGTGTGGTGCGCCAGCGGTGGGGACACCTGCGTTATTTCAGCTGCTCCTGCCCAGCAGTTCCTGATCTGAGAGCGAGAAGGCGAAGCTTAGTTTTTGAAACCAGGGTGGGTTTAGGGCTCGGGCACGGCCAGGGGCTGAGGCGTGCGGTGACGGTGGGAGCACTTCGTGGCGTGGCAGCCTTCTCCTGTGCTTCCCCCTCAGCACGTGCCCACACGCATACAGTGTCTCTCTCACACGCACGCACACACACTCTAGCCTTGCACTTCACGTGCAGCTGGGAGGCGCGGTGGAGCTCGTGCCTGGGACGTTGGCAGACCTGGGTGTGAATCCCAGCTCCCTGGTGGCGAAACTACAAGTCACGCTCTCTGCGCCTCAGGCGGTGCCGTCCGGTGGCGGGGCCTGGCGGGGGCGGGGAAGGATCGCGGCTTTATCGCGGGGCTCCCGTGAGCGTGTGCCACGCGTGTGTCTTGACCGCCGGGGCGGGGGTGCCGTCGGGGGCCGCCGCCGCTCAGCACGGGGAGAGTAGCGTAGGGGAGAGTAGCGTAGAGCCGTGCCTGAGCTGCTGGGCTGTGGGGGGGCGGGCGGCGAGGCAGGGGAGCGTCCGGCCGCGGAGTTGAGAGCTGACGTGGCCGAGGACCCCGCTCCCTCCTCAGCGGCCGCTCCGCCCACAGCCCCCGGTCCCGGGTATGGACGAAGGCCTGTCGTACCAGGCGCCCCCTCAGCAGCTGCCAGCGGCCCAGCCCCCTCAGCCTTCCAACCCCCCGCGGGGGGCTCACCCTTTGAGCAACGGCCCGCAGCCCGGGACAGCCCCTGCCACGCAGCACAGCCAGGCAGGATCCGCCTCGGGCCAGGCTTACGGGCAGCACGGCTACAGCGAGCCCGCCAAGCCCAAGAAGGGCCAGCAGCTGTGGAACCGCATGAAGCGTGAGTGGCCTTGGGCCGTGGAGGGAAGGGGGCCTCACGGGACTCCTGGCGCGAGGCACGTGGGGTGCTCGGCCCTTGCCTCCGGTCTCTGGATCTCCTGGGGCGGTGCGTGGGGGCCCCTCGGAACGCGCGCTCTTCTCTGGAGCTCACGGCTCCTGCCCCGGTGGTGGGGGTGGTGGCGGGGCCGCCCACGTGGGCCTGGGGGGGGCCTCACCCCAGCTTTCGCTGCCCTCACAGCGGCCCCTGGGACTGGTGGGCTCAAGTTCAACATTCAGAAACGGCCTTTCGCTGTCACAAGCCAGAGCTTTGGCTCCACCACGGAGGGCCAGCACGGCAGCTTCGGTCCCCAGCCCAACCCCGAGAAGGCCCAGAACCACAGGTGACAGCCACCCCCTTGCCTGGCCCCAGCCCCTGGGCACGGTGCTCGGCATCTGCGTGCGGCCCGCTGGCACGGCCTGCTCCTTAGAAAGCAGAGAGCGTCCCCCGCCACGGGCTCGCCCTGAGCGCCCGCCCGCCCGCCCAGGAGGGGTGGTGAGGACAGTCCTGGCTGGGTCGTGGGGTGCCGCTCCCCAACCGAGCGTCTGCACCCGCCCTCCCTCCGCCAGGGGCAGCCTGTCCGGGAAGCCCGACGACTGGCCGCAGGACATGAAGGAGTACGTGGAGCGCTGCTTCACCGCCTGCGAGTCGGAGGAGGACAAGGACCGGACGGAGAAGCTGCTCAAGGAGGTGCTGCAGGCGAGGCTCCAGGACGGCTCGGCCTACACCATCGACTGGAGCCGGGAGCCCCTGCCTGGGTGCGTGGGGCCGGGGGGCGCTCGGGAGGTGCCTGGTGCTGCAGTTGGAGACCTGCCTTCCTAGGTGCCCGGGGCCCCGAAGAGAAGGAGCGAGAGGATGGGGTCCTGGGGGCGGGAGGCTGCCAGGGTGGGGCCGAGGCCCAGGAGCTGCCGGGGTTGGAGTGCCGGGGGTGAGAGCGTGGAGGCGGGAGGTGTGCTCCTCAGCGGCTGCCCGCAGCCTCTAGACACAAAACCTTGGGATTGCCTCCCACCTGAGCGTCGTGTTAGTCGAGTTGCCTGGGTAAGTGCCCTTCCTTCTGAGATGGTGTGTCCAGGGACGGGTGGCAGGCGTTGGGGATGTCGGGGCGCCGGGTGGTGATGCCCTCCCCTGCTATATCCCCAGGCTGACTCGGGAGCCTGTGGCTGAGAGCCCCAAGAAGAAGCGGTGGGAGGCCCCTAGCAGCCTCCACCCTCCCCGGGGGGCAGGCTCAGCGACCAGGGGCGGGGGTGCCCAGTCCCAGCGAGGGACGCCCGGGGCTGGGGGTGCTGGCCGAGCCCGGGGCGGCAGCTTCGCCAAGTTCGGCAACCGCAATGTCTTCATGAAGGACCACAGCTCCTCCTCCAGCACCGACTCGCGCTCCCGCTCCTCCTCCCGCTCCCCGACCCGCCACTTCCGCCGCAGGTGCGAAGCCGCCGGGGGGCAGGGCTGGGGGGGGCGGGGGGAGGAGCCGTTTCAGGCCTCACCTTCGTGCTCCTCCGCGCAGTGACTCGCACTCGGATTCCGACAGCTCCTACTCAGGGAATGAGTGTCACCCTGTGGGTCGCAGGAACCCACCCCCCAAGGGCCGGGGAGGCCGGGGGGCCCACATGGACCGGGGCCGAGGCAGGGCGCAGCGTGGGAAGAGGTGAGGCTTTGGGGGGCTGGGGAGGAGGGGCCGGTTTGGGGGCTCCTGGGAGGGAGAGGGCTGTGTCTGGACAGCGCTGGAGAGGCAGGGGGTGGCGCCACGCCTGCCCCCTCAAGGCCCCCTCCTCCCTCCCTCCCCAGGCACGACCTAGCCCCCACCAAGCGCAGCCGCAAGAAGATGGCGGCCCTGGAGTGTGAGGATCCCGAGCGCGAGCTGAAGAAGCAGAAGCGGGCGGCGCGCTTCCAGCACGGACATTCCCGCCGCCTGCGCCTGGAGCCCCTGGTGCTGCAGATGGGCAGCCTGGAGAGCGGCGGGGCCGACCCCGACTGGCATGAGCTGCAAATCGTGGGCACCTGCCCTGACATCACCAAGCACTACTTGCGTCTCACCTGCGCCCCCGACCCGTCCACCGTGCGCCCCGTGGCGGTAAGTGCCCCCTGGTGGCGAGGGCAGGTCCTCCCTGCGAGGGTGGCAGAGGCAACATGGGAGGAGGCGGTGGGGTGGGCAGGGGTCTGGCTCGGGGAAGACCCTGGCCTGCCTGTGCACGGGGGGCCTGTGGCTGACCGGGCCCTGGAGGCCTGAGGCACCGAGAGGTGAACTGGACCCAGAGCTTGTGCTTCGGAGCCGAGTCCAGGGCCTGTGGCCTCATCGGAAGGCTGGGCCGGCCTCCGAGCCTCCGTCTCCTGCTTAGGAGACCAGGAGAAGGAAGCCGGTGTCCCCGGCCAGTGCCTGTGAGACACTGGGACATCCATGTCCCGACATCCCCTGAGGCCCGAGCTGGGAGCGGGGCTGATGTGTCCTCCCGGGGCGCTGACGCGGGAGACTGTGCGCGCTCTTACCGGTTTAGGTTCTCCTCCCTGTAATGTCGGGATCGAGCCCCTGCTTTAAGACCCCCGAGTTGGTGGAACCGTGGCAGGTTTTAGCACATCCTTCCTTGCTCGCCCTGCTCAGGTCACGCTGAGCCACAATTCACCTCCTTCCCAGGTTTTGAAGAAGTCGCTGTGCATGGTCAAGTCCCACTGGAAGGAGAAGCAGGACTACGCCTTCGCCTGCGAGCAGATGAAGTCCATCCGGCAGGACCTGACGGTGAGGCGGGGGCCGGGGAGGGGGCCGCACTGCTGGGTCCCACCCTGCTCCGGTGTGACATCCACTCTTCCGCTGCCCAGGTGCAAGGTGTGCGCACCGAGTTCACGGTCGAGGTGTACGAGACCCACGCCCGCATCGCCTTGGAGAAGGTGAGGGGCTGACGGGATTCCCTCGGCTTCCCCCCCACCCCCCGCCCGGCCTCACTCTGCCCCTCCCTGCGTGCCCCCCAGGGTGACCACGAAGAGTTCAACCAGTGCCAGACGCAGCTGAAGTCCCTGTACGCTGAGAACCTGCCCGGCAACGTGGGCGAGTTCACTGCCTACCGCATCCTCTACTACATCTTCACCAAGAACTCAGGAGGTGAGGTGCAGCCCGCAGAGCGGGGCAGCCACGGGCCCCCCGGTCCCGGCCCTGCTCACCTCCTCGTCTCCGGCCGCAGACATCACCACGGAGCTGGCGTACCTGACGCGGGAGCTGAAGGCGGACTCTTGTGTGGCCCACGCCTTGGCGCTCAGGGCAGCCTGGGCCCTGGGCAACTACCACCGCTTCTTCCGGCTGTACTCGCATGCGCCCTGCATGTCTGGCTACCTCGTGGACAAGTTTGCAGACCGGGAGCGCAAGGCTGCCCTCAAGGCAATGATCAAAACGTATGTGAAGCTGAGCTCTCCCCCTGGGCCTCTGCTCTGCGGCCTCAGCGCCGCCTCCCTCCTCCCCTCCGTTCCGCGCTCCGGAGGCACCTTCAGCTCCCCGGTCTCCCTCCTTCGGGTCCTGGTCTTCCCTCCGCTTCTCTCCTCTCCGCACTCGGCCCTCCCCTCTGGTCCCTCCCCCTTCCGCGGAGGGCCCTCCTCCTCCATCGTCCTGTCTCTCACCGCTCTGGGCTCCCCGCCCCTTTGGCCCCTTTGCCTCTCTTTGCCGTCTGCTCGCATCAGCCTGGACCCCACTTTGTCTTCTCCTTGCTCCGGGCTCCCCTTTTTCCACGGCCTCGGCCCACCTTCTTCAGCGCTCCTGTGGCTGAGCTCCCGCTCTGGGGACGCCCAGCAAAGGCGGCCGTGCCCTCGGCAGCCGCGGGCTCAGGGACAAGGCCCTGCCACTTGAGCTGTTCTGAGAGCCCCGGCGTGCTCAGGGACACCAGGTGTGAGGCAGGCTAGGCCGGGACGGGACCCAGAGAGCGCGCCCTGTGCTCACGTTCTCGGTCAGGCGGGAGACGCCCCCAGGCGAAGGCAGGACACTTCTTGTGTTGTCACAACCGGGGGTCCTCCCGGCCTCTGCTGGTGGAGGCCGGGGTGCTGCTCAGCGCCCTGCAGTGCACAGGGCGCCCCCAGCTGGGTCACCTGGCTGCAGTGTCAGTCTTGCTGAGGCTGGGAAGCCCTGGTCAGAGGACGCGGGGCCTTGAGTGCCACGTCAGTTTGTTGGGAGCCGTGGGGGTGGTTTGCAGCTGGGGAGGGACACTTACGCTGCAGGTTAGGAGACTCCGAGGATCCAGTTTGGGTCAGGCCGATATAAGGGCAAGGTGCGGGGCAGGGGCCGCGGGCAGAGAGGAGGGAGCGGGGCAGACAGGCGGCAGGGCCGCGGGACCCGCTCTCTGAGCCAGCAGGGGCGAAGAGGCCGTGTGCCTGAAGGACCCCGGGCTCCCCGGGTGTGTTCTCCGCGCCGCACAGGCTCTTCCTCCTGCAGTTTCCGAGCTTCTGTGCCGCCCCCGGGCTGTAGCGGGCAGGCCGCTGTCTCTTCCTCGGCACTTGCCGTTTCTGCCTCAGCCTGTGTGCGCTTGGCCAGTGGGCGGGCTCTGGCCTGTCGTTGGCCTCACGGTCTTGTGTCCCCCGGCTCCGGAGGGTGGCGCGGCTTCTCGCTGGCTCGGTGGGCCGGGGCCAGCCCCGTGTTGGGCAGCAGGCTCTCCTGTGCCCGCCCCCCCGGACTTCCAGGGCTGTGAGGAAGTGGGGGCTTCAGGCAGGACTGGTTTGAGCTTTTTCTGCCACTTACTTCCTAGGTGACAGTGGCCAAGTGGCTCTGCCGCTGCGCTGTCCTTGGTGTGTATCTGTAAAGGGTAGGGTGACAGCTTCTGGGAGGGAGCTCAGTGAGCTCGCGGGGCGGTACCTAGAAGAGCTGTTTCCCGGCACAGGCCAAGCCTTCTCTTAGTCCTCGGACCCAGCTCAGGGCAAGCGGGAGGGGTGGGGCCGAGTAGCCGCCAGCTGCGCCCCGCGCCCCGCCATGCGTGGCTCTGTGCGCCTGGGCCCTCTCCTGAGGGGCTGCTCAGGCCCCGGCCAGCAGAGGAGCCAGCTGGGCCCTTCCCTCCTGTCCCCTCTCCTCCTGTCCCCCGCACAGGTAAGTGAGGGGGAGGGGGGGCACAGCCGGGGTTGGGGCCCACCCCGCCCCGGGCCCCCCCGAGCCCCTGAGGGGGAGGCTGGGGCTGGGGAGGGGCCGGCAGGTGACGTGCTGAGGAGACCTTTGGGTGCCTGAAAGGGGGGCGCCCACTCCCCGCTCGTGGGGCCCCCCCGCGCCCGCCGCCCGCCTCATCGCGTTCTCCTCTTGTCTCCGTAGCTTCCGCCCTGCGCTGCCAGTCTCCTACCTGCAGGCCGAGCTGGCCTTCGAGGGCGAGGCCGCCTGCCGGGCCTTCCTGGAGCCCCTGGGCCTGGCCTACACGGGCCCGGACAACTCCAGCGTCGACTGCCGCCTCAGCCTGGCGCAGCTGCCGGCCTTCTGAGCACCAGCGCCGCCGGGGGGGGGGGGGCAGGGCTGCAGCCCCCCAGCGCCGCCTCGGCGGGTTTTGTGTTTGAGCCGTGGACTTGGGTTGTAAATTAGTTTGTGGGGAGTGGGCTCCAGGAAGAGCCACCGGCCCGGCCCCCGTTTTCCCACCGGGGAGTCTGTACAGAGAGTTTTCTACATTTTTATTTTGTGTCTCTGAGGGATGGGACTGGGGGGGACAGCGGAGGGTTGGGGGCGTGGTCTGTAGGGTCGTCTGTGTCCACCTTGCCCCTGCACTAATGCTGTCTCAGTGTTTTTTCTCTCTCTCTCTCGAGCTTGTACTCCGGTAGCGACCCGGCACGCTGGCCCATCCCATGCCGGGGGGGCCGGTGGAAGAAGACAGGCCGCTCCGCCCGCGCCCGCCTGCGGCAGGGGCGCCAGCACAGCAGCCCGCTGCCCGCCGCCGCACCAGCCTCACCACAGACTCTTGTTGCCCAGCCCTCTGGGGCCTCAGTGTTTGGGGCGAGGGGAGCCGCGTAGAGACTGTGCCCTGCCCGCGGCCCCCGACCGCAGAAACGCCAACGCCTCGCCACCGCCAGACCCACACTGCCACCCTGCACTGAGGACTCCGGAGGCCATCGCGGGACCTCGACAGCCGGGCCGCCTCGTCTGCAGTTGTATTAAGTTGTCTCCGTGTCCCTTCCTCCCTCCACCCCAATGTTTCTTCTGGTTTTTCCCCCTTTTTCCCTCCCGCCGCCGCCTGCTCCCGCTCTCCCTTGGTTCAGCACAGGTAAAACGGTTACCCTCCCTCCCCGCCTCATGGATCACCAGCTCACGTCATGTTTCCTTCTCTTTTCTTTCTGTGTGTGTTTATTTAAGTTATTTTTCTTCCTCCCCTTTTCTTTTCCGTCCTCCCTCCCTCTTCTGCCATGTAACTGGAGGATGTGCAATGAGTTTGCAAACAGCTGGACTGTCAGGCTGCTTTTTTTCCAGATGTTCCTCCTCTGCCTCCCCTCCCCCTCCTCTCCCCCTCCCCTTTCCTTCCTTCATTCTTTCCTTGGAGCACTGAGCACCATATGAAAGCTTGAGAGAAACCAAAATTAAAGAGAGAGAGAGAACACGCGTGCACGCTTTGTCCTTCTGCCTTGGGCTACATTTCCTCTGGGTGTCTGGGTCCTGGCCTTTATTTCTTTTGGGGTTGAGATACCAGGGGGATCTCTGCCACGGCCTGGTAGGTGCCCCCTGACCTCCCCACGCGGCACAGCCAGAGTTTCCCCAGAGGCTGGCTCCCCAGCTCCTGCCTTGGGCTGAACCCAGGCTTGGGGAGACCGACTTTGGAACCCTGGGGCACCTTGGCCAGGGTGAGGTGGGGGTGTAGCCCCCTGCAGGGCTGCAGCACTCTCAGCCCCTCGGCCTCCAGCCTCTGGCTGAGCACTTGGGCCATGTTCTCCAAAGGGGGTTGGGGGGGTGCACAGAGCACACGGGAGCCCAGGAACACCAGGCGCCTAAACCTCAGCCTCGGAGGAACCTGAAGCCCGGGGTCCGAGAGCACGCCTCTGAGTGCGTCGACTGCAGCCGCCATCTCCCCGGGGCCCGCCAGCCTCAGCAGGGCCACTGTCAGGTGCAGGGCCTGAGCAGGCACCGTGAACGCCGCGCAAGCTGGTGCATCTCGCACCAGTTCTTCTTGGACCTTGGCCACCCCGGCCTGCAGCTCAGCCTCTGTCACCATGAGGGCCACGAAGTGCGTGGGGCGGGGCTGGCGAAGGCCCGCGGCCCCGGCTGCTCCACCGTCCACGGGCCAGACCCCGGGACCCCACTCCACTTCCGTCTCAGAGAGGCCTTCCGAGGGCCTTCCCGGGGCTACCACAGCCGGCAGCTCCCCACCCGGGGGCTCCAGGTCCGCGGCGGCGGCTGGCTTCAGCGCCCTTCTTGGCTGCATCCACGGGGAACCTTGGCCTCCAGGGCCGCCCAACTCCCGCTCCTGGAGCCTCGACAACGTCCCCGCCAACGCCAGGCACCCAGCTTCGGGGCCTCCGCCATCCGGGGCCAAGGCGGCCCGGAGTCCCGTCCAAGCTGGCTGTACGCGCCCAACCGCACCGGTGCCAAGGCGGGTCGCAGCTACGCCGTCCAGTGCGCCTCCGGCCCCGGCCGTGTCCCCACCGCTGAGCGCACCTCCGGCCCCGTACGCGTCCTCGCCGTCACTCTCGTCCCCGGTCCCGGTCCCGTGCACGTCCCCGCCCCTGTCTCCGCCGTCGTGCGCGCCCCCGGTCCCGTGCGCGTCCACGCCGTCGCTCTCACCTCCGGCTCCGTGCACGTGCTCGCCGTCGCTCGCATGCCCGGTCTGGTGCGCGTCCTCGCCGTCGCCCTCCTCTCCGACACCGTGCGCGTCCCCGCCGTCGAGCGCGTCCAGGATGGTGGACCCGCGGCCCGCAGCCAAGCCTGAGCCGAAGACGAGGTCTGTACGCGAGGCGCGGTCCCACACCAGACGGCCGCGGAAGCGGAAGTAGCGCACCCGGTGCTGCGGCACGGCCAGAACGCCCGGCCCGAGCGCCGCCAGAGGCTCGTCCCAGCAGAAGGAAAGGAAGGGCTCCTCGCGCACGCCCAGGAAGCGGTCGACGTAGCCCACGGAGAAGTCGGCCGGGTCGAGGCGCGGGTCCCAGCGGATGCGCTGGATAACGGCCGCAGCAGTGCGCAGCGGCGGCTTCTTGGCTTTGGCCTCTGCTTCGGGCTCGCCTCTAGGCTGCGGCGGGGCCGGCGCCGGCGCCCCGGGGTGGGGCTGGCGGCAGCGGGCACCGAAGCGGCAGCGGCCCTCCAGGAAGAAGCGGCAGGCCGGCGGCGGCGCGGGCTCCGCGCCGGGGGCCCCCACGGGCGGCTCCTGCTCTCCGGCCGCCGCCATGGGAGTGGGGAGCGGCTGGCGCGCTCGCCCCGCTCAGGCCGTTCCGCACCTGTGTCAGTCCTGCCGGCACGGGCGCCAGGCACAGCTGTGACGTCACGGTCGAGGCTCAGGCCCCGCCCCGACCTGGAAAGCACCTCGCGCGTGAGACCGCCCTCCGCGGTGCCCTGGGGGCGCCTGACCCTTGCAGCCAAGCGGTTTTTATCTGTGGCCCCGAGCCCGGCCCCAATAATTTACATATGCGGCCCCGCCCCCGATCCAAATACCTTACAGGTCTTACAGGTGCGGCCCCGCCACTCTTGCTCCTTAGAGAACCTGGCCCCGTCCCTAGTCCAGTGCTTTAACGATACGGCCCCGCGCCCTCTTGGCCCCTGACAAGCCTGGCTCGCACACCCCGCACGCCTAATGATTTGCATGTGCTGTCACGCCCCTCCGGGCCCTCGTTGGGCCGCGACCTCCGCGGGACAACCGGACGCCTGTAGGCTCAGAACGAACTTCGTAGCCCGGATTTGGGACGCAACTGTCGCCCTCGGGATGACACATCTTTGGGGCGTCCCTTTTCTACGGGGACCACGCCTCTTCCCGGCCACTTTTCCTGTGCGGCCGCTGCCGGGGTAAAGGACAGCTCGCCTGGGCTGGGTCCACTGGAGACGCGGAGCTCACGGGGTCACAGCCGTGCCGGGCCCGAGGCCGCGTCCGGCAGGCGGCGGCGGCGGCGCGCAGCCAGCACTGCTGAAAAAACCAGGCTGTGGGAGCGGCCACATCGGGACCCCGCCTCTGGGAGGGGTACCGCCCAGCCACGCCCCTGGCTCTCTTAAAGAGGCCGCATCCCATTACACCAGGCTAATCCTGAGACCTCCACCCACCTGGCTGGGACCGGAACCCCACGTGACACACCTAGCTCTTAAAGGCGCCAGGACCCCATCACGCCTCCCCGTCCCCCCTTCCCACATGCAAAGTGAACAGACAAAACCCGGGGCACAGACCTTGTCGGTTTATGTATAAAGAAGTGGGGCGCTGGACGTTAAGGGCGCAGGGAATGGGGGTGCCTACAGGCCGATGACGTCGTCCAGCTCGAGGTCCGCGTTGGGGAGGCAACGGGCCCTAGGGTGCTGCGCCCCGGGGCCGGGGTCCACGTCGGGCTTGGCGGCGGCGGCGCCCGGGCTTTCCGCGTCCATGACGCCCAGCACTGCGTCCAGCATGGAGGGGCCCAAATCCAGGTGGAAGGACAGCAGCGGGTCGGCGGGCGCTGGCGCGCGGAGAGTGGGCGGCGGGGGCTGCGGCACGGCAGGCGGCGGCGCGGAGCGCGGGGCCCCCGCGGGCGGCGGCCGGGTCTCAGGGGGCGGCCCGCCGCCGTGGCGGCTCAGGAACGAAGTGTCTCCGAAGGCGTCGCCGCCGCGCCCCACGTGCAAAGTGTGCCGGAAGTCGCCGAGCGGCGCGGAGATGGACAGAGCGCCGCGCTCCGGCCGCTTCTTGGGCTGCGCGGGACCCAGCTGCTTCAGGACCGGCATCTGCGGGATAGGGACGGGTTAGCACGGCCTCCCCCGGGAGGACGCTACCGAGGCCTTCCGTGTTCCCAGCCCTGGGCCTAGCACGCCGTTCAGAGGATGCTCTCTATAAGTACAGGATGATGGTGGTGGAATTACTCCCATTTTACAAGTGGGGAAACTGAGGCTCCCAGAGGTCCGAGGTCACAGCTGCTTGATTCAAATCTCAGACTCAAATTTAGGTCTGCCCAGATGTTAATTCCACTAAGAACTAACGTTTGAGCTTTCTATAGGTCAGAGAACAAGCAACATGCTTCACCAAGCCTTTTGGACTGCTTCCCAAACTTGACAGAAACTCCAGCTTAAACACAGGGCCATCCACCCTGAAGACAGGGCGGACGCTGTCCTTTAGGTGCAGCAGACACAGTGCCCAGGGCCCGCCACACTTCTAGAGGCCCGCACACATGTTTAAACGTTTTATTATTATTTTTTTGAACCTCTTGTCCTTTATTGAGACCACTGGTCCCCAGCTCCCACAGGGCAGGGACACAGGCCCAGGTCTTCCTCTCCAGCCCCGCCTTTGGGGCCTGCAGAGCCCACAAAACCCCGGGGAGCGCAGATGAGACCCTCCCCCTCAACACATGGTGTACAGAAGCCCCTTCCCAGACGGGGCTGCCGTGTTTTATTTTAAAACGTCTGGATTATGTTTGTCTTTATACCAACGCAGTCGTAAAATATAATTTTATATATATATATATATATAAAATTATCTCCATGAAAGCTTTGCCTAGAACACACAAAAGTCATCATGTAGGCTGGCCTGAGGATTGTAATTTGGGAGGTTTAGGGTGGGCCTGGGAAATCTATATATTTGCACAGCATTTTATAATTTGAGTTATCTGGTTTTGAAAGAAACACGTAAGTCTTACTTCTTGGAAAACAAGAGTAACAATAATAATCATGCAAATTTTCCTATGTTAAAACATGGCAAGAATGGCATAAATTCCAAACCGGTGGCTCATGAACTGTAAACTGGGTGCCCTACAGCTGCATGATGGCATCAGACTCGACGGTAAATAGATATGCCTGCCAACCTTTGCCCATATCCTGGAACTTGGCTGTTTCTATGGAACTTCTGGGAGGGACTTTGATGACCTTGTACTTTTGTTTTAACAGTCACTGTTATTATAATAATAACAATTAAAAAAAAAAACCTTTCCATTTCAATTGAAGCCCCACCCTTTGCCAACTGTATGAATTGGGATAAATTATGTGATCGCTCTCTGTTTGTTTTCTATCTGGAAAATGGATAAAATAACACTACCTTCCTTGCAGGACACATAGAAATACTCAGTCAAAGAAAACTATATTTTTAACTGTTCCAGCCAATTGACAGTGACAGTGTTGGGGAAGGGCATGTGTTCCCAGACAAAACTGGGGAACAAAAGTTAGATCTAATCCTGCGAAGCAGGCAAAGCAGCCAGCCTTGTCCTTTCAGGGACCAGCACCCTGGGAAAGATCAGTGATAACGTGGAGAAAAATTAAAGCCAAAAGGATTTGAAATAATTATAGATGGATATGTTCTGAGAGCTGCCTTCTCCCCTACCCAAACACACACACACACACACACACACACACACACACACACATACACTTTACAGTTACTTCTCTGGGAAAACCAGTCTTGATTTACCACCTCTGTTGTGTTTCTCAAACTTCCCTGACCTCAACCTAGATGAATAAATATATTTTATTGCAATCTGGCACACAGTCACCATTCCTTCCCCACCGCCCCCCCCCAGCCCCACATAAGGGAAACAAACATTTTGTGAATTGAGACCTACTCTTACACATGCTAGGCACTCAGTTTCAATTCTATTTTATTATTTATTTAATAACTAACTAAATAAATAAATGCCTGCATGATGCATTTACCCTGCACCATGCAGGATCTTGTGGAAGCACGGAGTCTTAACCACTGGACCGCCAGAGAACTCCCTATTATTCTTTTTTAATGCTGACCTCTGCTCATTAATGAATCTCAATCCACAGTTAACAAAACAAAATCCTGTCTCAGAGCTAGCAGGCACCCCTTAGCCCCGGGCAGTGATTCATAGTTCAAAGGAGCAGAACTCAGAAAGCCAACTGCCCAGACTTGGATCTGACTGTGCCCACTGCTGTGTAACTTTGGGCAAATTACTTAACGTTTCTGACCTCACTTCCTCATCTCAAAAATGGAATGACGCTCATATAATAATCCAGTCTCTTTGCAAGAATTGCGGAGATGTTGTCCATGGAAAGTCTTAGCACCGTAGCCAGCGCACAGCAAATGCTCAGTAAATGCTCAGTGGAGTCCTACTTTGGATCATTCTCCCCTGTCCCAGAGAAGGAAATAGATGCTCAGAGATGGTACATGACTTGCCCAAGGTCACAAAGCCAGCTCTGTGGGACTCCAGAGCCCAGAGTTACTGCTTCCACTGCCTGCTGTCCCTTGAACTGGCTCCTCCCTGGACGGCCCTCAGCTATTGCCTCCTCTCCCTGCCCACCCCCTACCTTGCCCCTCGTCCCATCCTCCTATCACCCTGCAAGGTGACATCACTGATTTTCCAGCACTTAGCAACATATTAAGATCTTGGTTTCTGACACCAAACACAACAGGTTTGCCATTGCCTTTCTGTGGGACCCGGAACTAACTTCCTCAGCCTTAAGCCTTAGTTTACTCCTCTGAAAAATGGGAAATCAGAATGCCTGTTTGCAAGGGGCTGTCGTACAGTATACTCATGATGCTGACATTTTATTTCCCGAGCACTTATTCTGGGCCAGGCAGGGGTCTAAGTGCTTCACACAAATGAATGAACTCATTTAATCCTTGGAACAACCCAGTGAGGGGAGACCGTTGTTATTTTGTCCCTTTTACAGACGTGGGTGGCACCTGAGGCACAGAGAGGTGAAGTAACTTGCCCTGGATCACACAGTAGCAAATGTTGGGGGCTGAATTTGGAACCCAGGCAGACGAACTCCGGAGTCAAAGGATGATATGATATTGCTCACAGCCCCCAAAGGATAGGGTGTGCAGACCCATGGAAAAAATAATGTTTTGATATCAAGGCCAGGGATTTCCTACACCCTTGACTGTGTTTGTTTGTTTGCTTTGCTTTTTTCTTTTTCCCATTCTGGATAAGAACAATGAGTTCAAAATTGTTTTTGAAAGCTACCACTTCTCCTCACTAGCTCTGAGACCTCGGGGGCCAGTCACTCCACTTCTCCGAGCCTCGGTGTCCCCCTGAACACAAGGCTCTATCTCCCTTGTTGTGTGCTTGATGCAATGAGGTCATACTCGGAAAAAGGCCGTCACAGGCCCAAGCTCTGTACAGAGGGGCTGTTGTCGTGACAATCTTAAAGCAGGCAGAGAGCAGGAGCCGGGATGGGACCCTGGGACGCGGTGATCGCGCGCCCTCGGCTCAACCGCCTTCCTCCCGCCTCCCCCGCCCCCTCTCCTTCCGGGCCGAGGCTCCAGCTGCAGGGGTGGGGGGCACAGCTGGCTCACCTCTGTCCTCTCTGGGCCCCAGCCCCACCAAGAGGAAATAACAACTCGCCGCAGATCCAGCCCGACTGGTTCTCAGCCCTTTGGGAGAGGCAACAAGGAGGGTGGGACCCAGACGGGGCAGGGGGACCCGCGATTGGGAGCCCCCGACCCCCTCGGGGCTCCAGTGCGCGCTTCCTGAGGCCACGTGGCTGCGGCCCAGGATTTCAGCGGCCGCGGCCGCCGTCCCTTTGGCCGGCTGTCCGGCTTCCCTCCAGACCTGACCGGGGACCCTGGGCCACCACTGCCCCTTACCTCGTGGTCCCCGCTGAACTGGGCAGGCAAACTCTCAGGCTCCGGCTCAAGCTGGGAACCCCGTCTTCTTGGTTCGGAGCTCGCCTCCGCCTCCCAGTCCCAGGCCCGCGCCTTCTTCCTTCTTCCTCCGGGCGGGATCTCACCTGGCAAAGGAAGGGTCCTGCGGAACCTGGAGGGGCATCCCGGACCCAGGCGGCCGGGCGCAGAGTGCCACCTCCTTCTCTCTCAGGTTCCAGGAGTCCTGGCCCCTAGCTCTCTTGATCCTTAGCCTCAGGGGTCCAGGCCCCCAGCCCCTCCCCCCTCGGACCCAGGATCCAGGCCCCCGGCCCCTCCCCCCTCAGACCCAGGAGTCCAGGCCCCCGGCCCCTCCCCCCTCAGACCCAGGATCCAGGCCCCCGGCCCCTCCCCCCTCAGACCCAGGAGTCCAGGCCCCCAGCCCCTCCCCCCTCAGACCCAGGATCCAGGCCCCCGGCCCCTCCCCCCTCAGACCCAGGATCCAGGCCCCCGGCCCCTCCCCCCTCAGACCCAGGAGTCCAGGCCCCCGGCCCCTCCCCCCTCAGACCCAGGAGTCCAGGCCCCCAGCCCCTCCCCTGTCAAACCCAGGGGTCCAGGCCCCCAGCCCCCCCCCTCAGACCCAGGAGTCCAGGCCCCCAGCCCTTCCTCCCTCAGACCCAGGAGTCTGAGCCCCAACCCGGGCAGACCCTGACATGGAGTCCCTTCTTTACCTGCACCGGGATCTGAAGTGTCAGCCCCTCTCGGGGGCCATGGTAGGAGCCCAAAGGGGCACAGAGTCACGCCCAGTCCAGCTCAGTCTGTCTGGGGCAGAGAGGGTTAAGGCGTAGGTCCCTCCCAGCCTTCCTTATCCCCCAAAAGTTTGCCTCTAGGATTTAAAGGACTAGGACGTAGCGGTGGAAAAGCTGAGGCCCCGCCGGGCTGAGTGTGGGCCAGGGGAGGAGGCTGGCACTGGGTGTACGCCCGCCCGAGAACACAGCAGACGGGGCGGGGGATGGATGGATGGACAGGGCGGCCCCCAGCTCGGCCCCTCCCCCTGCCAGCCTGGAATTTCCTGAAACTGGGGAAGTCTGGCTGTGTAGAAGAATAATTTCTTCCAGATTGCAGCTGTTGAGGGAGTATGTGTGGGCCTGAAAGAGAGAGAGAGAAACAGACAAGGTCAGGCAGTGAGACCAGCAGGAGGATGGATGTGACCTCGGAGCAGCTCTCACCCTGCTCTGGAGAGCTCCCTGGATGAATATCCCTGCCTGGAGCTGCTCGTCCACAGAAAGGAGTGCCAGTGCCTAGCGGCGACAGGAAGAGTCAGATGTGGGTGTGAGGAAGATCGGTCAGGGGCCAGTGTGCCAGAGGGCCTGACCTGGGGGAGGTAGAGGCCCCGGGGAGGAGGCTGGCTCAGCTGTGCGCTGGGATGCTGGGGCTGGAGAGGGAGAGAGTTAGTTTCATAGATAACAAGGAGGTGTGGCTTGACCTGAAAAAATCTTGAAGGAGTGGGAGTTTACAGGGCTGGGGACAGGAGGGAGGGTATTCAGAGCAGGCTGGGCCGCCAGGTGGAGCAGCGGGCACTAAAGCACCGGCTGGAGTTTGGTTTGCCTGGAGAGATCAGCTCGAAAGCCACAGGGAGCCTACGCCTTGTCCTTTGTCCTGGGCAGGGTGCTGAGCAGGAAGAACAGGGTCAGATCCAGGTGGTAGAGGGTCCCCTCCACGATCCAGGAGGCGGAAGGAATGGAAGAGGGCTGGGACTCACACCCAAGGCAAAATTGAAGGTGGGGGTAGGAGAGTGGTCACCGGAACCTCGGTAACCAAGACAAATGTTTAAATAACAGAGACAAAAAGTGACAATCCAGGGACTTCCCTGGCGGTCCAGTGGTTAAAACTCTATGCTTCCACTGCAGGGGGCACGGGTTCCACCCCTGGTCTAGGAACTAAGATCCTGCATGCCACGTGGCGTGGCCACAAAATAAATAAACGAGTAAAAGTTTTAATTATTTTCTATTGACGTTAGCTTCACATAACATAAAATGACTCATTTTAAAGTGGTATTTAGGGGACTACCCTGGTGGCACAGTAGTTAAGAATCCCCCTGCCAATGCAGGGGACGCGGGTTCGAGCCCTGGTCCGGGAAGACCCCACATGCCGCGCAGCGTCTAAGCCTGTGTGCCACAACTACTGAGGCCGCGTGCCTAGACCCCGTGCTCCGCAACGAGAAGCCCACGCACCTCAACGAAGAGTGGCCCCTGCTCGCCGCAACTAGAGAAAGCCCGTGCGCAGCAACAAAGACCCAATGCAGCCAAAATTAAATTAATTAATAAAAAATAAAGGAGCATTTAGTACATTCACAATGTTGTGCAACCATCACCTCTATCTAGTCCCAAAACGCTTTCATCATGTCAAAGACAAAAACAAACAAAAACAAAACAAAAAACTCTTGTACCTGTTAAGCTGTCAGCTGGGGGCTGGTCTGCTCCAAGAGGCTGCCTGCATCCTTCTGGTGTTTTCCCCGTGTCTGTCCTCTGGCAACGGCAAGTTGAGCCCCTCTTATGCTTCAGGTGTCCCTGATTTGCAGGCCTGCCCCATCTCCCTCTTCCCTCCAGCCAGAAAAGGTCCTCTGCTTTTAGGGCTCATGTGATTTGGCTGGGCCCACCTGGAAAATACAGGCATCATACATATATCACCATCGGTAATGGCTATGTATTAATATATTACTTGGTAATCCGTACAATACAGAAGTATACATAATTTATGTCAAGGAATTGGAGTTTGCAGTGCTAAGGACTGGCGAGCCTGAATTCCACAAGACAGACTGGAAACTCTCAGGCCAGGAGCTGATGCCTCGGTCTTTGTTTCTGGTTTGGTTTGGTTGTTGTTTTGAGGCCCGCTGCGTAGCATGCAGAACCTTAGTTCCCCAACCAGGGATCAAACCCATGCCCCCTGCATTGGATAGGCAGAGCCTTAACCACTGGACTGCCAGGGAAGTCCCTGACTCTGTGCTCTTTAAGGCAGAATTTCTTCCCCATTTTGCAGTGAAGGCCTTTCAACTGATTGGGTGAGGCCCACCCACATTCTCGAGGGCCATCTCCTTTACCTAGAGTCAGCTGGGTATAGATGTTAGTCACACCTACATAACGCCTCCCCAGCCATACCTGGGTTGGTGTTTGGTTGAACAACCAGGTACTACAGCCTGGCCAAGCAGACAAGTAAAATGAACCGTCACACCAGGATAATCTCCCCGTCTTAAGGTTCCTAATTTTAATCTTGTGTGCAAAGTCCCTTTGCTACATGATACAACATATTCATAGGTTTCAGGGATTCATGCCTGGATATCCTTAGAGGTGCATTCTGTCTACCCCAAGGACCCTCATAGGGCAGATCCCGGGGGATGGTGGCGTGGCCACCAAGCTGGAGAGCCTGGGAGGAGGAGCAGGCATACAAGAGATGCTAGAGACCATGCCTGGAAGAGAAGGAAGCAGGATCAGCTTCATGGGCAAGCGACCTGTGCAGTCACTGGGGTCGCCACGCCTAGAAGGGCCCTCTGCACTTGGTTTCATGGTTTGCTCTATCTTCACATTATTAATCATTTTGAACAAGGGACCCCACATTTTCATTTGCAATGCACCCCACAAATTAGGTAGCTGGTTCTGGACTGAAGTGCGGGAAGAGCAGGGTTCTGGGATGAAGCAGCTGAGAAGGGTGACATTGAGAGATAAGAAAAGGGGGAAGGAACTTGGACCAGGGCCGGGCAGCAGCCAGAGAAAGAGAAGGAGGAGGAGAGAGATGGGCTGCAGAAGCCCTGGAGGACGCACAGGTCCCCTCTCTGCAGTCTCAGTCTGATTAAAAAAAAAAAAAAAGATCCACTGGATTTAATAGCAAGCCAGAGGTGACCGGTGGCCAGAGTGAGAACTGCCCACGGGGGCTGGGCGGGCGTAAGCCAGATTGTGGCTGCGGAGGCGAGGGAGAGAGGAGATGAAAACGTGCAGAGGACTTGGGAGTCCGCGCATCCGCTGTGAAAGGAAGGAGAGCAAGAAAGGCTGGATATCCGGAGGGAGAGGTAGGGGTCGGAGAAGGAGTTTTGTTTCTTTGCTTGGTTTGGATACCTTTGCTGCTATTTTGTTTCTTTTTTGAAAAAGTAATTTTTAGTTACATAAAGGATATCCTCCTTGTAAAGACAGCGAGGAAAATTACCCTAACTAATAAGGTTTTTTGTTTTTGTTTTTTACATAGACATTTTTTTAACATCTTTATTGGAGTATAATTGCTTTACTATGGTGTGTTAGTTTGTGCTTTATAACAGAGTGAATCAGCTATACATATACATATATCCCCATATCCCCTCCCTCTTGCGTCTCCCTCCCACCCTCCCTATCCCACCCCTCTAGGTGGTCACAAAGCACCGAGCTGATCTCCCTGTGCTATGCAGCTGCTTCCCACTAGCTATCTGTTTTACATTTGGTAGTGTGTATATGTCCATGCCACTCTCTCACTCCGTCCCAGCTTACCCTTCCCCCTCCCCGTGTCCTCAAGTCCATTCTCTGGTAGGTCTGTGTCTTTATTCCCCGTCCTGCCCCTACGTTCTTCATGAATATATATTTTTTTAGATTCCACATAAATATGTTTTAGCATACGGTATTTGTTTTTCTCTTTCTGACTTACTTTTGATCACCTTGTCCAATCCAAGCCCCATGAAATTAGTTTGCAGTATACACCTTCCAACTGGGCTGGGCTCTTACAAACACATAGCCCAGCGCTTCTGCACCTCGGAGCTATTGGCATTTGGGGCTGATCATTCTTTGTGGTGGGAGCATCCTGTGCACTGTGGGATGTTGAGCAGCGTTCCAAGGCTCCACCCACTAGATGCCAGTAGCTTCCCCCTCCCCACGATTTAGACGACCAGCATTGCTTCCAAATGGCCCCTGGAGGGGCGATATTGCCCCTGGTTGAGAACAGCTGATCAACATGGTGCTCTAAGAAAACACATATTAAACACACATTTTAAACTCACAAAGGAACTTATACTGGATGGTTTTGGGCTACCACTTTTTTCCCACTTAGCAGTTTCTTTTGGGACTCATTCATTGCTACTACATACAGGCTTAAAAAGGGGGCTTGAGCTTATTTCAGCATTTTGAAGAAAGTCTGTAACAACAGTCATAACAGCTAACATTTATCAAGGGCTCAGAATGTTTAGGAGCTGCTCTCAGCTCTTTCCATACGTAACCTTAATCTTTGCAAGAACTCTATGGGCGAGAGGAGGTTGGTATTAGTATTCCCATTTTACAAATGGAGAAACTGAGGCACAGAGAGGGTTTTTCTGGTTTGTTTGTCTCTTAATGTTTAGGTAACTTAGCTAATGCAGCCCTAAAGTTGCGCAGGCAGGATTTGAACTCAGGCAGGCTGACCCTGACTCAGAAGGAGAGATGGAAGATACAGGAGAGGTAGGTTCTATAAAGGACAGGACCCCCAGGAGCAGGGAAGAAAAGGATCTGTCCAACAGAACTTTCTGGAATGATGGGACTGTCCAGTACAGTAGTCACATGTGGCCGTTGGGCACTTGAGATGTAGCTAGTGGGGCTGAGAAAGTGAAATTTTAATTGTATTTAATTTTCATTGATTCTACATGGAAACAGCCACTGGGGGCCAGTGGTCCAGGTACTGGGTAGCCCATGTCTAGAGCACTTGAGGAGGGTTCAGCCCGGGGCAGCGGGGGCTGCCTCTTGAAGGAGCAGGAGGAAGGACAGAGGGGTGACTGCAGCCTGGGTCAGTGCACAGGTGGGGTGGTGCCTCGGGGGCTCGGCTCCACTGCCTGGATCTGGGTGAGGCAGAGGCAGGGGTGGAGGAGGTGAGGCGTCCGGCTGTGCTGGGAAGGGAGGGGAAGCTGGTTCAGGTCTGAGCCCCAGACGAACTGCAGGACAAGTCTACTGAACACTTGCTGTGTGCGGGCTCTGTTCGAAGCACTCCATCTTATTATCTCATTTAGTCCTCATATCAACCTATGAGGCAGGTGCTGTTATTATGTCCATTGAGCAGATGAGGAAACTGAGTCAGCAGGGCAGGGCCTCTACCAAAGGCCACGGAGAGCAGAGACCATAAGCAGGGTGACCTATGCGTGGAGTTGTGGGAATTTCCCCAGCTGCTCAGGAGTGAGCAGACGATGCTGACCCAGGGTTCGGGTTTTCCCATCAGGAAGTATTTCCAACAACCCAAAGGACTTTGAAAGAGCCTCAGCTAGATGCAGCAGGAGAGGGGAGGAAGCCAGAGAGGGTGGGGACAGACGGGGTGAGAGAGAAGCGAGGGAGGGAGGGAGACAGAGAGACAGAGACGGATGAGTTCCCTGGTGGTTCAGTGGTTAAGACTCCACACTTCCACTCCAGGGGGCGAGGGTTCGATCCTTGGTCAGGGAACTGAGATCCTGCAAGTCATGCAGTGCGGCCAAAAAAAAAAAAAAAGAAAGAAAGAAAAAAGAAGAAGAAGAGCTGGAGACAGGATCTGTGCCAACAGAGGGAGCCCTGGGACTGCAGCCAGTCTGGCCTGAGCTCTGTCTCTGGAGCTCCCTCCTCCTTCCAGCTGAGCTGGCTCCCAATGCATCCCCCCCCCACACCCCCCAATACACACACAGCTTGGAAAGAGTTTTATTTCTTTCCTTGGTTTGGATACATTTGCTGCTAATTTGTTTCTTCTTTTGAAAAGTAATTTTTAGTTACATAAATGATACCTGAATACATCCTCCTTGTAAAGAGAGAAAGGAAAGATTTTTTCTTCTTTTTTTTTCTTTTTTTTTTTTTTTGCCACACCTCACGGCTTGTGGAATCTTCGTCTCCAACCAGGGATTGAATCTGGGCCCTCAGCAGTGAGAGCGCGGAGTCCTAACCACTAGACCTCCAGGGAATTCTGCCCCCCCCAACACCTTGTAAAGAGAGAAAGGAAAATAACCCTAACTAATAAGGTTTTTTTTTTTTTTTTTTTTTTTTTTTTTGCGGTACGCGGGCCTCTCACTGCTGTGGCCTCTCCTGTTGCGGAGCACAGGCTCCGGACGCGCAGGCTCAGCGGCCACGGCTCATGGGCCCAGCCGCTCCACGGCATGTGGAATCTTCCCAGACCGGGGCACGAACCCGTGTCCCCTGCATCGGCAGGCAGACTCTCAACCACTGTGCCACCAGGGAAGCCCACTAATAAGGTTTTAATGACCTCATCCCATCCAAGCCCCATAAAATTAGTTTGCAGTATACACCTTCCAACTGGGCTGGGCTCTTACAAACACATAGACCAGCGGAGCTACTGGCGTTAAGGGCTGGATCATTCTTTGTGGTGGGAGGGTTGGGGGCCATCCTGTGCACTGTGGGATGTTCCCAAGGCCCCACCAACTAGATGCCAGTAGCTCCCCCCTCCCCGTGGTCTGGACAACCAACAATGTTTCCAAATGACCATCTGCAGTTCCCTCCCCCTCTGGTTACAACCCCAGCAGGAAAAGTTCCTGGGATCCTTTGCAGGTTCTGTGAAGGAAAGGAGTATCCTGGCACAACTGGCAAAGTTGAGGAAATAGGGAAGGGCCAGGAGATAATTGCTGCAAACTCCTGGCCAAAGTACCACGAGCCTCGGTCTTCCACCTGAAGGTGGGTCGGGGATTCCTAAGGTCCTTCCTGCCCTTCTGCTAAATGTGGGCAGGCGGGAATGTAGCCAAAGCCTGTGTGCTGGTGTCAGACAGCCTTGGCTTGGAGCTCTTGGCTGTGTGACCCCGGCAAGCCACTTTTCACCTTGTAGCTTTAGTTTCTTCATCCGTGTCAGAGATCCAAGGACCCTCACAGAAATCCTAACAATAATTCATAAAAGCAGCTATCATTACCAAACCCAAGCGGTTTGCCAGGCTGTGTCTAGGCACATGATGATGACGGCAACAGTCATGACAGCTCACAGCCTTGACTGAGTGCTAAGTAAATGCCAGGCATTCTACTCCACACACCTCGTGTATGAACTATTTCGTGTCTCACCAAAGCCCCACAAAGCAGGTCCTGGCATTATCCTCATTTGATAGATGACAAAGTAGAGGCAATCGGGTGACTTAACACTCAGTCACAAAGTTAAAGGCAGAGCTATGATCAAATCTCAGGATGCCTGGCTCAAGATCCTGCGCTCTTAGCCAAACTGCTTGCTTCCTATGAGAAACAGAATAGAATAATCTCTGATCACCTGCTTCCTCTGAAGCAGACACCATTATCATTGCCATTTTCCAGAAAAGCAAAGTGAGCCTCAGAGAGGGAGAATGACATTCCCAGGGACACAGAGCTAGCAAGAGGCAGATCTAGGTTTTGAAACCGGTTTGGTGTGAGCCCAGTCCTCTATCTTTTGGTCATACCCAGTATCTGGTATCCTGAACCTGGTCTGGTAAAGGACAGTTCTGAGGTGGATAGGGGAAAACGAACATTATATGACACGCTGGTCTGCTCCAGTGGCTGTGATGCTGAGTGTGGGACCAACATCCTGGGCTTCTGAGCTTTATCCATATTCAGGATGCACGGATTGTGAAGGGAGTTTGAATCATTGCCAACTACAGCCATCCCCCGTATTTTTCCAATTTACCCTCAAGCTCTGACTGAATATGTCTTACCTGAATCCTGCATGGAGTCTACACAACAGGACCAAAGATGGGGCTCAGCTGATGCCTACTTGACCACTGAGATATCAGAAAATGGGGGAGACTGTGTTGTCTTCCTAGACTCTGACCATGGTGCTGAAACTAGACTCCACAGTCAAATCCCCATCAGCACTGTGGACAGCAGCTGCAGAACCTACCTTCCTGGGGTTGGGTCCTGCTGGTGAAATAGGGAGAGTGTCCAGATACAGGTCCGGGGGTGTTGGGGCCACGCAGAGAAGGAGCCAGAATTGTTTCGGAGGCAGGGAAGCTCAATATGCAGATGAGGATCAGACTGACCACAGAATGACCATCAGGAGAAGACAACTTCCTTTCTACTCTACACTGGGGGAAGTAGACAGACAGCAAAACGGACGCACCCTAGACTTGGCTTGCTCATAAGGTTGTCTTTTATGGATGTGCTACGGGTGTATAGTAGGAGTGCAGTAAGAATGCACTCATGAAACGTCAGGGCTGTGCTGCCTGCTTTACAAACATCATCACCTTTTTCCCTATTGCAGTAAGGTTCACATAACATAGAAGTGACTGTTAACCATTGGAAAGTGTACAATTCCGTGGCATTTGGTGCAGTCACAATCTTGTGTGACCATCACTGCTAACTGGCTCCAAGACACTGTCATCACCCCAATAGGAAACCCTGTACCCCTCAGCCAGGGTTTGTCATAGAAACAAAACCAAAAGGATGCATGTGAATATATATATCTATATCATACCACACACACACACACACACACACAGATTTTATGGAATATCCTCACACGATTATGGAGGCTGGCAAGTCCAAAATCTGAAGGGTGGGCTGCAGGCTGGAGACCTAGGAGAGCTGATGCTGAGGTTCAAGTCCAAAGGCAGTCTGCTGGCAGAATCCCTTCAGGCTCAGGAGAGGTCATTCTTCTGTTCAATTCAGGCCATCAGCTGATTGCATGAGGCCCACCCACATTATGGAGGACAATTTGCTTTACTCAAGATCCAATGATTTAGGGGCTTCCCTGGTGGTGCACTGGTTAAGAATCTGCCTGCCAATGCAGAGGACACGGGTTCAAGCCCTGGTCCGGGAAGATCCCGCATGCCGCGGAGCCACGAAGCCCGTGCACCACAACTACTGAGCCTGCGCTCTAGAGCCCGCGAGCCACAACTACCGAAGCCCACGCGCCTAGAGCCCGTGCTCTGCAACAAGAGAAGCCACCACAATGAGAAGCCCGTGCACCTCAACGAAGAGTAGCCCCCGCTCGCCACACTAGAGAAAGCCAGCGCGAAGCAACGAAGACCCAGCGCAGTCAAAAATAAATAAAATTAATTAACTAAAAATAATTCTTTTAAATCCAGTGATTTAAATGTTAATATCATCCAAAAACACGCTTGCAGAAACATCCAGAATGTCTGACCACATAACTGATCATGGCCCAGCCAAGGTGACACACAAAATTAAACATCACAAATCCTCCCCTTGTCAACTTGACATCTATATGCATGTCCTTAAACCACACTTAACCTCCAGATAAAGACAATAACAACAATGAGTGAGTGACCTCTGCCAGCCCCCTGCCTCTATGGGGGATTTTGCTGAATGTGAGGCCAACTTCCTGTTTCAGGGCTACACACCCGCTCTTCCCCCTGCCCCCAGCCTAGTTGAGACATTTGGGGTTTCCAGAGCCTCAGGAACAGGGAAATGGAAATAAGCTGAGACGAAGGTAAAAATACAGAGAAACCCAGGGATGATTTCTGCACAGGGAACTTACACTGGACACAGGGGTCCTCACCTGCTGGGGAATGTGGGATCAGAGCTGTGCTCCAGCTCCCCCCCAACACACACACGCGCGCGCGCACACACACGCACGCGCACGCACACACACACACACACACACACACTTCCGCGCCGCCACGCTGTATACGACGTCCCTCACCCCACACGATCCCACCTGGGACTAGCAGCGGCCCTTCAGACCCAGCCCAGACCATTCCTACCGACTCCAGACTCCTGCTTTCCCCCTTGTCCCAGGAATGACGCGGTCATTCCCATCCTGTGCCACCCGCCCAGCTCTCTCTGTCCCCCTAGAGTGGCCGTGGGCAGGGAGGGAGCCGCCCCCTGCAGCAGACATGACCGGGGGCCCCCAGTCTGTTCTGATACCTCCCATGTCACGCTGAGCAAGATGTGACCAAGTCTCAGGGTCCTTAAGTCAAGTGGGGAAAATAACTCCGCAGTAACGAGAATTTAGAGGCTCATAGAATGGGCATGAGGGGGTCTTTTGGGGGAGGCTGATGGAAATGTTCTAAAATTGGATTGTGGGACTTCCCTGGTGGTCCAGTGGTCAAGACTGAACGCTTCCAATGCAGGCGGTGTGGGTTTGATCCCTGGTTGGGGAACTAAGATCCCACATGCAGTGCAGCCAAAAAACAAAATTGTATTGTGGTGATGGTTGCACAACTTTGCAAGTTTCAAAAAAAAAAAGTACTGAACTGAGCAACAAAAATGAGTGAATTATGTGATGTGATGATTTTCACATAATGGATGCTGAGATTCTGCTCTTACCCATCCTAGGGACCCTGCCCAGACGCTCCACCAGGGCTGAGCCAGACTCTGTAAGCCCCCAGGGGTGGCCTGTGACCATTGTGTGCAGGGGCCCTGCTGGGGCTGAGGAATTCCGTCTGGAGAGGAAGGAAAATAGGAGTGACTTCAAGAATGAGAATACTGTGTCTCAAATTGGTCCACACCAGACAGAGGCCAGATTCACCATCACCGCTGTGAGTGGAGACACTGCCCAGCATTATCAGTGCCTCTATCGAACAGGTAGTGACTGGTCTGAGCCCAGGGATGCCCTGGAGCCAGTGATGACAGGTGAGGAGGTCTCTGCTCTGCCCTCAGGTTTGCCCCAGGTCCCTGGACCCTGTCCCCAGCTGTGTCCTCCGTCCACAGGCTCCCCTGCCCCCTCCCGACCCCCAAGCCCTCTGGCTCCCTCTTCCCTCTGCACACACATCTCTCTGCCTTCACACCTGGCTCAGGTCCCTGGAGCCTTGTCTCACCGGGACACCACGGTGACCTGGGCACTCAGCCCCAGCATCAGGGTGGGCACAGAGCTGTCCCTGCTGGGCTGGCGGGGAGAGCGCTTCCAGAGACGGGGTGGGGACAGACCCCTTCAAGGGAACCTGTGTCTTTTCCCTCAGGATGGTGTTGACTGTCCTTTCTACTGGGTGAGAATCTGTGGGGCCCCTAGGCCACGTGTCCCCTGTGGTGTGGCCCACCCTCCATCGGGCACGTCACATGGTCCTAGACCCCTGACCAGGGCTGGATGGTGCTTTGGGGAACCTCTGGGATGAGGCCGTCCCTGTCCCTGTGTGCAGTCAGCCCCTAGGATGTCCTGGAGTCAGCGCCCACTGGGGACACTTTGACCCCCTTCACACCCTCCTGGGGCACCTACCCCGCCGTGCTGCTTTGGGGACACAGGACTTCACTTACACAGGACACCTGCTTAAATATGCTGCCAAATGGGACAACCTGGAGAAATGCTAATCTTATTAATACCGAGGAAATATTTTCTTCTCACCTTGTGTGCACCAGACACCCTCCTGCCGTGGGACTGATGCACATGGTGAATGAGGAGAAAGGGTCCCTGGCCTCCCAAACTTTAGCGGGAGAATTCAATAGAATGAATAATAGGGATGTATATAAGTATATATGGGCATATAAAAATATAAACATATAACATACAATGTAAAATTTCAGATCTATAATTTAAGTAAATTAGAACATAGTTACACTATTAAATATATAAGCAATACAATATAATATACATTACTATATTGTTACATGAGTAATGTGTGTTATATATTATGTTATCATGTATTATGTATTACTATAATTTGTATATGTAAATATTAAAATGTGTACCATAATATACATTAAATATGTAGAATTGATATAGTTTTTATGTATAGCATAATTATGTCTAATTTAAATTATTCATATAAATTAAATTATACATATGTAAGTTAAAAACACATAATTTAAAATATATTTATATTTATTATTTAAGCATTAAGCATATTTATATAATATGTAATATACGTTATAGATGTAAACATATTGCTATATATTATTTGTACGTGTATAACATATATGCCATTCTAAACCGTAGTAAATGTCATCAGGGGAAGCTCAGGCAGCAATGGTGTTAAAACGCAGGATGGGGTCGTGGATCCTGGACCAAGGACACAGTGTTGAGGAAAGGATGCTCCAAGAAATGCAATTTTCTATTTTAAAGGATGTTGAGGACTCAACCTCTGGAGCAGTGGGAGGGAGGGGCCGCTGACCAGAAGAGGGGATGAAGGGCTCCGACCTTGTGGGTGTACCAGCCCCCAAGACCTCAGCTGGACCACCTGTAAAATGAGCCACGCTGAGCGCAGCACTTAGGAGATGTAACGGAGGTGACGGACCAAAGGCGCATGCGTGGAGTGCAGCTCGTGGCTGGTGCTGCATCCTCTCACCTGCTAAAGGCTGGGCTTCAGGCAGCTCGAGGACATCGGGTCTTGGCTTCTTCACTCACAGAAGAGCAGTTCCGCCCCATCAGGGATTGCTGCGAAAAGCAGAAGAGATCAGAGATGCGGATTCTTGTGCTTGGGGTGGGAACCCAGAGGAGGTGAGCAGGCAGAGGGTCCCGCTCTCGTTCCTACTGGGTTTCCGTCTCTGTAAAGGTGCACAAAGCGCGGGGGGCAGCGCTGTCCCACACAGCCTCCTGCGGGAAGGAGATGCTGTGTATCTGCGTCATCCCGGGAGGGTGTCATTAGCCAGGGGTAGCGCAGTGGCTAGTGCAGCTGGCGATCTGACTTTTAACTTTAGTTAACCTAAATTTCAATGAAAATTGTCCCGCGTGACTACCGTGGTGGTAACCATCTGCACAGAAAGGTCCATGGGGCTGTTCTAGAGGGAGCAGGTCGGGGTCCGGGGAGGAGACCCCTTTGAGGTGGGGATGGGGGACTCAGAGGCTTCTCTGTCCAGATCAGGCCTCTGACCCAGACCCTCCTCACTCCTCGGAGACACAGACTCGTCCGCAGGACACGAACCGTCCTGATGGGCGAGGGGGACACAGAAGCACCACCCCGGCGCGGGCTCTTTGGGGAAAGGGGGAAAGAAGGGGCTTCGGCGCTGCTCATACTCCAGCTTGACCAGTGCCCTGTGGACAGAGGACCTCAGCGCTCAGACCCGCTTCTGTAAAGTGGGGATGGTGAGTCCCACGTCGCAGGACCACTGGGCACGAGCGATCCGTATGCAAGTGGGAACGCGACAGGCACCCAGCGCGTGGTGGGTGTGCTGCAGGCGCTCGATAAATGCATGCTGCTGGTCATCGGATTCCGGTCTCCCACCTCCCACAGGCCTGCCGACAGAGCATGCTTCTATTCTCATTGGGGTCCCTGTGGCCTTTCTCCTTTGTCTCCTCCTCCTGGGCCTTTGCCTCCTCCATCGTCAGCGCGAGAGAAAACGGGGTAGGTCTCAGGGACAGGGCGGGGTGACCCGGGCAGGCTGTCGGGGGTGTTGGGAAGAAGGCTTCTCTTCTCAATTCACACCCAACTGTCCTCAGGGCCCCCCAGAAGCGAAGGTGCGGAGCAGAGGCCGCAGGAGAGGCGAGGCTCCTGGGAAAGACCCCCAGGCCCCCAATCCCCTGCCCCCAGGCAGCCCTGAGGGCTCACGTGTCCTTTCTCCTCAGGCTCAGCCCGGCTGTGGACGTCCCAGATGGGACACCACGTAAAGACAAGGATGGGGGACAGGTCTGGGAGGGGGGAGGTGAGGATTCAGTGCCATCAGGAAGCAATGTGGTAGGGGGCGCCTGGGAGCATTCTAGGATGTTCCAGGTGGGGTGGGAGACCAAATATGAAGCTATGAGGTCAGGCGTATTTGCCTCCTAAGGTCCACCCCAGAGAACCGACCCCTTGTCCACTCCCTGCCAGATCTGGCCACCGTCGACAGACTTCCTGAGAAGAATGCCGAAGTGGACACCTCACTAAGTGCTTGCATTAGTCACCTCCTGCTGGGTACCAAAGTCCCCCACATTTAGCAGCTTAACAAAATCAGCTCAGTTTCCTGGGCCAGGAATTAGGAATCGGATCAGCTGGGTGGTGGTGGCTCATGGCCTGTCCTGATGTTGCTGTCAAGATGCCAACCAGGGCTGCATTCATCTGAGGCTCAACTGAGGCTGGAAGATCCACTTCCACGATGGCTCAGTCCCCTGGCTGTGGGCAGGAGCCCCATTTCCCCACCACACGGGCTTCCCCATGGCGGCCAGCCTCCCCCAGAGGGAGGGACCCCACAGAGGGAGGAACAGAAGGCACAACGTCTTCTGTGGCCTCCTCACTCAGGTGGCCCTCACTCTGCCATCTTCTATTGGTCACACAGACCAGCCCTGCTTCTCTGTGGGAGGGGACTGCACAGGGGCGATTCAGGAGGTGGGATGTGCAGGGGCACCTGGAGTCTGGCGACCAAAGTCTTCCCCTCCCACAGCCCCTCCCTCACCTCAGCCACCCATACTCACCCTGAGTCTCTCTCCTCAGGCCCCTGCTGCAGGAGGCCCCCAGGAGGTGATATATGCCCAGCTGGACCACCCGGCCCTCACACAGAGGGTGGCCAGAGCTGTGCCCCCACTGTCCACAGAGCCCACAGCCAAGTCCAGCACATATGCAGCCCTTGCCAGAAACTGACCCCAGGCCCACCTGGCCTCTGCACTAAAGACACAGGAGGACACTCTTGCGAAAGCCTGCAGTGGACATTTGGAGGGTTTCCCGGTGGAATCGTCCCTTCCTGAAGTCATCCAGTCAATTCTCCTGCAGGCAAGAGCTGGAGTCCTGAGACCCCCAATCAACTTCTAGGAGATACATTCACCATGCGGCCCCTCCCACAATCAACTAGCTCCTTGGAGAGAATGTGTTAGCACTTGTTTCAGAGACCCAGCTGTGGTCCCTTGGCTGTTTCCAGAGAACCAGCTATAGTGCTTGGCTGTTTCCAGAGACCCAGCTGCAGTCTCTTGGCTGTTTCTAGAGACCCAGCTATGGTCCTACAGTCGCCCAGCTGATTCCAGATATGTCCTGTGAATCCTCCACTGCCCCCAGAGATCTGTTTTGTTTTCTCAGCTGACTGTACAAACCTTCCTAGAGTTCAGTAGTTGATCTTGAATCTGGGCTATACTTATACAGCTTATCGCTGATACCCTGTTTTCTGGATCATGCTTCGCCTTGTTCATCAATATATGTCCTCACAGGCCCAACTGCATCAGTCCTGCGTGTGGCGCTGGGGTACACGGGTTCTAGGTCCCAGTCTCTGCCTCCACAGTCACTCAAAACTTAGTGAGGGAAACGACAAAAAGGGCATCCGTGTTTTCTGATTCCAGTGTGTGTCTCAGGGATGAGAGAGGGAGATGTCTGAGGGGACTTCTGTCTGGGTGAAGGCACAGGCCTGCCCCACCTGATACAGCTCCCATCCCCCCCGCCACGTGCACACCCACGAATGCACACATGCACTGTACAAATGCATATACTTATGCACACACCCACACGCACGGACACATGTGGACTGGTCGAGGGGGTTGATGAGACCACGACTGCAGGGGGAGGGTCCCTCAGGCTTTAGGTGCCCCAGAGGAACATGCAGGTCCCCGTTTCCCACCCCTACTCCAGTTCATCCCCACTGGACGCCATGCATTCTCCAAACACAAGAGGACCCATCAGCTGTAGGACACTGTCCTTGATCTGACCTTCACCCCCTCACCTGGCTAATGCCCTTCAGGTTTGGGGTTGGAGGCTGTTCATCCCAACAAGCTTGCAGTTGCTGCTGTAACGAACCACTCACATAGTGGCACCAAACAACACAACTTATTATCCTACAGTTCAGGAGCTCAGAAGGCTAACATCAGTTAAACGGGGCTAAAATCAGGGGTCAGCAGGGCTGCGTTCCTTCTGAAGGCTCCAGGGCAGAATCCATTCCTTTACCTTTAGCAGCGTCTAAAGGGGGCCGTCTGCATTCCTTGGCTCGGGGCCCCTTCCTCTGCCTTCAAGGAGAACTGGAGGGTTTCCCTGGTGGCACAGTGGTTGAAAGTCTGCCTGCTGATGCAGGGGACACGGGTTCGTGCTCCAGTCCAGGAAGATCCCACATGCTGTGGAGCGGCTGGGCCCGTGAGCCATGGCCGCTGAGCCTGCACGTCCGGAGCCTGTGCTCCGCAACGGGAGAGGCCACAACAGTGAGAGGCCCGTGTACCGCAAAAAAATAATAATAATAAATAAATAAAATTTAAAAAATAATAATAATAAGGAGAACTGTAGCCTCTTCAAATCCTCCCTCTGACCGGCCTCCTCCCTCTTACAAGGACCCTGGTGATTACATTGGGTCCACCTGGAACATCCAAGCTCATTTTCACCACCCCCTCAAGATCCTTAACTCAATCACACCTGCAAAGACCCTTTTTGCACCTAAGGTAACACAGCAGTTGGCTCCAGGGAGTCAGATGTGGACATCTTTGGGTCTGTTATTCTGTCTACCTGAGTGGATGTTGGTCCTCAGCACCACCTCCGCTTGTGGGCTCCTCTGGGCTTGAATGTCTCACTCTGAATTGGAAGTACCTCCTTGCAGGAATGTTTCCTTCTTCCACTAGCTTGTGAAATGATCAATGTTTGAGAGTCTATTTCTTGTGTCCCTAGAACCTCTACGTAAGAGGAGGTCGGGGAGGAAGCAGTGGAGACTGGAAACGCGCCCCACAACTTGTTAACCCCCCCTGCCCCGCCCAGTGCTCAAAGTGACAGGTGGTCCCTGTGTGACAGGACTGTGGCTGATCACCAGCACCGTGGCCTCCCTTCCTGGGCTCTCAGCGAGATGATCTCCCCGGCCTCCCTGCAGTTATGTGTGTCCTGGGATGAAGTTCACAGTGGCATGTGAGCTGGATGGACGGAGCTTCTTCCAGGCCTGGCCCGTGAACCTCCCACACAGGATCCTCACGGCTCTTCCCTTCTGCTGATGGATATGGATGCCCTGGGTGACCCTGGAACCACACGCTGAGTGTGGCACCTGCTTCCCAGGATGACCCTATAGAATAGAGCCTGCTGTACCCCTTGTATTGGTCATATTTCAGGTTTCTCCAAAGTTGATGCTTTAACATGTGTCATACATGCATATGCTAGTGTGAAAATTAATAAAGGGAAACCTAATTTAAAACGGAGCTGGGAAGCCCTAAAGGGGCGCTCTCTCACTCCTACCCTTTGCTGCAGCTTACTTTACATTCCTGGGCAGGAAGAAGCTTGATTTTCAGAAGGATGATTTTCTCCTTGCCCAGCAACAGCCCAGCCAATGAGAAACAGCAACAGCCCAGCTAAGGAAAAGAGCAACAGGCTAGCCAATGAGAAACAGTCACAACTTAGCCAATGAGAAACAGCACCAGCTCAGCCAATGAGAAACAGCAACAACTCAGCCAATGAGAAAACAGCCTCAGCCCAGCCAATGAGGAACAGTCACAACCTAGCCAAGGAGAAACAGCAACAGCCCAGCTAATGAGAAACCACCACCACCCTGACCTTTGGTTTTCTCCAAGGGACTTTCAGTCAAAGCAGCCCCTTCCAGCTTCCTCCTTTTTCTCTAAAAAGTAACATTCCTCTTCCTTGTTCTCTGGACTTGACTGTGGTTTGCCATAGTTTGAATGTCCTGAATCGCAATTCCTCTGCCATTCCTAAATAAACTCATTTTGCCAGTAAAATAACATTTAGTTTTAAGGTTGACACTGGACACACCTTTTCCTAGATGACCCGATAATATGCCTGAGTCACTTGCATTGTCCTCCCACCTCCTCCCTCACTTCCCCCAACCCTGCCCCAGCTCCTGAGCAAGAATCCTCTTCTTGGGGTGCATTTATCAAATACAAACCAGTCAATCCAGAGTCCACACCCGCACCCCCTCCTTTATGGGGATCCACAGTCTGGGTCGCGATCCACCTGCCCTTGTCACGCTAGGGCCAAGCACATGACAACTAGGGACGCCCCCTCCACCCCAGAACCCGCTGAAATCATTAATCCAGCCAATCCCATGCCTGCTTACCCTTTCCTGCCCATTCCTTCTTGTGGAAACCACAGTAAAGGCTCCCATTTCCCCTCACTCCATCTCCTTCTTTCTGTCTCTGGTGCTTCCCTACGTGGCCCTGGTGGGTGGCATGCATGCCCCCTCCTCCTGGGAACTGTGATGAAATATCTTTTCAATGGCAGGCGTCTCCTGATCTGCTCCCTCACATTTTAGAATTAATACACAGTATTTAAAGCACCTCCCTGCTGAGCTGGAATCAGCTTCACCTGTTTCCTGGAAGAGGAACTAATTCCTACCACGTGAATCGTTACACTTTTGGGTCTATTGGCTGTAATAGTTACACAGCTGAAACGCACAGTGAGACGGCCTCCGCCCGGGTAAGGGCTTACCCTGCCTTGGCTGCGCAGAAAGCAGATCTCCATATCTGCCGAAGTTTGCTCTTCATCTTCTGTTCCACGTGCACAATGTCAGTCCACCCAGCGCCCTCTGAATTCCACACCTGGGACACCTCATACCTCTCTCCCTGACCCCGCCCCGCTCCATCACTGACACGTGGGCGGGCCTCACGGACGTGTTACATGAACAGATATAACCAAATATATTCCTTCCTAATGTCAGTTCACACGGACTTAGATCCGTCCACAATTGCCCGCTTGATTACTTAGCCTTGTTGCTGAAGCTACAGGGCTTCTAAACAAGGCCACTCCGGGCTGTCTCAACATGAAACACTTGGGATCTGCACGACCACGTCTCCGGAGCGGGACCAGCTGCGCCGCCAAGGACGTGGGGTCACCGGGAGCCCCTCGCCCGGAGAGCCCCGATCCCGCTGTGAGTGGGACATGTAGGTGGTCACCGCCCTAGTTACAGGGTCTGACCTGCCGTTCCCACTCAGATTAAAACGAAACGTTACTCTGAAGACCCGCTAGGGGCCGCCAGCATCCAGTTTTCAATTTTTGCGTCTTGTATATTTTTTTTGATAGAAACAGAAGAAAACTGCATGCCTGGTACAGGCCTGGTATTTGAAATGTTCTTATATATCTTAAGAATATTTTTAAACTTCAGCCAGCTCTTACAATGGTGCAATGGCAATTTTAGTTCTATGCAAACATTAGCATGTTTAAACTTTGTACAAACCCTCGACAGAATGCCCTATGCCCTATTCTTTTCTTCTTCTTCTTCTTTTCTTTTTTTAAAAGAAACTAGGGACTAAAACATTAGTTAACCTGCCCAAGGTCGGCCAGCTCTGAGTGACGGGGGCTGCAGGCCCATGTGGGCACCTGACTCACTGCTCTGACCTCAGGACCAGCTGCATCTCACCAGCTGGGAGGTTTCTGTCCTGGCTCAGAGGGGGGCCCAGCCTTGCAACTCAGTTTTAATTAGTACTGATCTTTAATTTCCTATTTGTACTCAAGGTTAGTTTCCTCCAGAGATCTGTTTCCTAACTCAGGTCTTCATCATTGTTTCCTTGGTTCCATTCTGGGCTGAATTTCTGTTTCATTCTCTCTCTCTCTCTCTCTCTCTCTCTCTCTCTCTCATTTTCCCACTATTACTGTATTATTCAGGGTTCTCCAGATACATGGAACTGATAGGTTCTGTTACATAGGCTGTGTGGGTATCTGTAAGGGGAGATTTCTCATGTGAACAAGCTCACGGGGTTACGGAGGTGGAGAAGTCCCATGACCTGCCATCTGGAGGTGCAGACCCAGGACAGCGGTGATAGAATTCAGTGTGGGTGTGAAGGCTGAGACCTGGAGGGTGGCTGGTGTAAATCCCAACATCCGGAGGCCCGAGAACTAGGGGCTCTGAGGTCTGAGTGCAGATGCTGGACGTCCCAGCTCAAGAAGAGAAAGGGGATTTACCACCCTTCCCCTTCTTTTCTATTGGGGCCCCCAGGAAATTGGATGGAGCTGCCCACATTGTGAGGGTGGATCTCTTCACTTGGCCACTAAACCGAAGCTAATCTCTTCTAGAATCCCCTTCACGGACACGCCCAGAAATAGTGTTTTACCAGCTCTTGGGGGTCCCTTAGCCCAGGCAGGTTGACACAATTTCACCATCACAGTTAGAATGGTGCATTTCCCCTAAAATCTGGCCTGACTCTGACCCCAGGTAGACAGGTGGACAGGTGGGCACACAGCAAAAAGAAGTGTGGAGAGCTGGCACTCCTGGAGAGGATTCCTCATTATTCTAGCCCCTAGAGCATGGATGGCTGACCAGGTCCAGTGTCTGCTCCACTGAAAAGGATCCCTGTGAGTCCAGGCAGTAAGGCCACAGTGGGGAGCAGACAGGGTTTGGGGGCAATTAAAACAAAAAGAAAAGAAAAGAAAAGCCTTTCCCATCTCGGGTATTGGTGGGAAGAGGAGGAGGACCCAGGGAGAGGACAGGAAACAGGACGTCAGGACTAGTTTCTTCTTCCTGACCCTCGGACCCACCGGACACAGAGCACAAACTCAGGGCCCTGGGCTGTAGGGACTTTCCTGCATGGAAGGATATCCTCTCCTGCTCTGAGGTTCCCAAGTGCCACCTGGAGGATGAGCCACGTGGTGGTGCTGCGTGGCCAGGGAGGGAGGGTCTACCTTGCACTTGGACACCTCCCCCCGCAGGTGTGTCCAGGGGGGCGACCACCAGGGGGTCACAGTGGGTCCTGTCGTGGTGGGAGGAGAGAGCCCCCCCGGACCAGATGGGGCAGAAGCAGATGCTCAGACACTGAAGCCCTGGACAAAGGGGACATTGGGATGACCTGAAGGGTCCCCAAGCCCTTAGGGAGCAGAGTGAGGATGGACCCCCTGCCCACTGGGCCCAGACATCAGCAGGGTCTCCAGCCACCCAGGGAGCAAACCCCACAGACCCAGTCAGCTCCGACCTGGGGCCAGCAGGTACCCAGAGTCATCTCAACAGTGACATCAGACAATTGCTACCTCTACCCTGGACACCATCCTGGGAGGAGTGTGGAGAGGGGGACGCTGAGATGGAATAAATGCCATAGAGGTTGTTGATAATGATTGGGAGGGGCTAAGTATCAAACTCCAGTACTCTGTGTGTGGGTGTGGTGAGTGTGGGTGTGTATGTGTGTGTGGGGGGTGTGTGTGTGTGTGTGTGGTGTGTATGTGTGTGTGTCTTGCCATTAAGTGGGGGCAGCTCCTGAGAGCAGATCACTGATAGACAAAGACTTTTCTTCTGCTGAACTGCTGTGCATCATGATCTTCTACACACACACGCGTGCACACACGTACACACCCATGCACACAAATACATGCACACACATGTACATGTGCTTGCACACATACACACAAATCTAATTCATACCAATGACAGTATGTTCATTTATATGCAGCACTACCTAACTTCTCCACATTTTGATTTCCTAAGGAATGACATACACCATGTAGGGCTTTTAACGGTGCTTTGATAACACAAAGTAGAGTCCTGTCAATCAGAAATCATCAATTCCAAAAAGGTGGTACGTTGTTTCATAATATAATAAAAAAAAGATTAAATGATCAAACCAAATGATTTTTCTGAATTATAGAAAAGATTCAACAACAATATGAAATAGTATAAAACCCCTATTTCAGATGACTGTGCATTTTGTTCTGATGGCATCAAGTACCATCAGCACTCAGTAACAGAACCTCTTCCCCAAACCGGGAGCTTCTTTTTTTTTTTTTGCGGTACGCGGGCCTCTCACTGTTGTGGCCTCTCCCGTTGCGGAGCACAGGCTCCAGACGCGCAGGCTCAGCGGCCATGGCTCACGGGCCCAGCCGCTCCGCGGCATGTGGGATCCTCCCGGACCGGGGCACGAACCCGTGTCCCCTGCATCGGCAGGCAGACTCTCAACCACTGCGCCACCAGGGAAGCCCCGGGAGCTTCTTGATAAAGAGTTACTGATTAGGGGAAGGAGGGATAAATTAGGAGCTTGGGGTTAAAAGATACGCACTACTATATAAAAAATAGATAAACAATAAGGACCTGCTGTATAGCACAGGGAACTATATTCAATATCTTATAATAACCTATAATGGAAAAAATCTGAAAAAGAATATATATATATATATATATATATATAAAAACACACACACATCTGAATCACTTTGCTGTACACCTGAAACTAACACAACATTGTAAATCAACTATACTTCAATTAAAAAAATTGTTAAAGAGTTAGTGATTAATGGTTCGTTTAAATCAAATTATTCAAAATCTGAATAACTCAAATGAAAGATGCCCAGTTTGAATAATAAATTTGACACCACTGTTCTAACAGGGCTTGTTGAATAAGAGACCACGTTGTCTGAACTCTGAGGTCCTGGAGAAGAGAACCAATACTGAAGGTCCAGGGGCAGAACGTGAGTGAGAGTGAGGTTGGGTCGTTCTCTGAATCTGAAACCCAACTGGACAATAGAGTAAAGAAAACGATATTCAGACAAAAAAGAAAAAAAAAAGAGCTAGACAAATGCACACTCTTGTTATTATTTCTCCCAGTGTTTTTTTTTTTTGAGTGTATATATCATTGTTTTCTTTCCCACCAAGAAAAATAACTGAGGCCACTTTTACTGCTTTTTCACTTAAAAATCCGTCCACGGCGCGCTTGCCTGTGTGCTGCTTCCGTGACAGCACTCGTAGGTTTGTGGCAGGTTCCGTGGAGCACTGCCCTCTGTCAGTAACGTCCCCCTGCCCACTCTCCACCAGCCTTCCTACCTGGGGTGACATCATATAAAAATGAGTGACGGGTCTGGTTGGCAGTGAACAGTGCTGCAGAGCTGCTGTGTCTGAGTGTCTGTACAGGCACGAGTTTCAACAGAGAGTGTGTCGCCAGCCTTCTCATCCTGTTTTTTGGGGAAATGAGGGTGGTTGCTTTCACAAAGAAAGAGAAGTGCTTTCCAAAGGAGAGTGACTCTGAGCGCAGAGCCCACATTCCCGGCAGCATGTGGGGCAGGCCCTCCTGCTGCAGCCACACCACCCCCGAATCTGCAGGATGCCTTCCTGGGTTCTGTCTCAGGGCAGAGCCCAGGGCTCTGGACCTTCTGTTTCTTAGAGGCGCTGGTCAGCTGGGCTGGGGGAACTGGGGGTCTGGGCAGATATGGGGGTCTGGGCCAAGAATCATAAACCACATGGACCTCGATGCCCGGAAGGATTTCAGACCCCAAGAACCTGGTTCTCTTCTCCTTGAATGAAAGCGACCACTGGGGCTGGGTGTCCCCGGGGGTTGAATGTAAAGCCTGGGATCAGCCTCAGGTCTGAGCCCTTGGACGGGCTGAGCCCCACCAAGTCCCAGGAGGACATCACAGATGGCGCTGCAGACCCTTCTCCGTCTCTGTTAGACCTCACCTTGCTCACCCCAGGACACGGAGGTCCCTCCCTGAACAATCCAGCTCTGCCTGTGAACCCACCTGGTACCGCGGGCTCAACCAGCCCCTCCCTTGGGCTGTGACCCTGAGAAACCCCAGGTCCTTCCCTCCCTCCGTGTCCTGACCCCCTGATAGGCCTCCTCCTCACAGGGCCGGCCCCTCCCCTGGGTGTCATGACGGTAGGACTCAAAGTACTCAGGAGTGGGAGCCGCAAGGCTGCCCGGGCCCAGTCACAGCGCCCATGTCCTGTGAACCGCATCGGGGTCCAGACCAGGATCCAGCCACCATCCTGGACCCACCTGGTTCTTTGTACACATAACAGTCCAAGAAGCCCCGCCCACCCATGTTGGACAAACACAACTTTCTCTTCAGTGCATTCACACCCGTAGACTAAGAAACATTCAGTTTCGAAATGACCTGAGCCAGCTTGGAGGCAGGGGTGAGAGCGGAGAGCACAGCCTAGGGTCACAGGATACAGAGGGGCACAGAGACAAAGCACTGTACCTGACAGGGTGAAACCTGCTCTCGAGAACATGAGGGAGGCCTGGACTGAGTTTCTCCCAATGAGCCACGTACGTCTCTGCACTTCCCGATGTAACGACATGAAGTTGTCGGGAGAATTTTGTTTCTCCTTTTGCATGTGGGAAACCTGGGTGTGTGGGTGAGGAAACGTGTGCTTTGGGAACGGTCAGCCTGTAGGGACCAGAAGCTGAGCATGTTTCCCCACCGGTATTCTACACTGTGATCTGTTTATCTATGTAACTATGTATCCATGTATTTATCTATGTAGCTGTGTATGTATCTGTGTAGCTATCTATCTAGTGTCTATATATCTACCTATGTAACTATCTATATATCTAAGTATCTATGTATCATCTAGCTATTTATCAATCAACCTGTTTATCTACCTATGCTTCTATCTCTGATGAGTTAATACCATGCTTGTTTCATCTGGACTTGGGTTGAGTCTGGTTATGACACATCTAGCTAGAAACACCTTCCAAAAACCAAGGTCTTTGTGACCCAAATAGAGAAATCTAGAGTTGGGCCTGTGAGCACCCACTTCTCTCCTGTTAGACCAGTGATGTAGGCCCCATTGTGGCCCCTGGGAGCCTGTCCTGCTCACTTCCAGACCTGCCGGGCACTGTTCCCACCCCAGGACAAGTACGGAGAAAATGACAAGAGGCTGGCCATATCTCGATCCCGCCCCCTTCCTGGGCTCAGGCCTCCAGGGACAGAGGGGGCAGGAGATACTGGGTTGGGTCTAGGCCCTGCCTCTGTCCAGCCTCTACTCCAGGACCTGCTAGGCTCCTGGGGTGGGGGTGGGGGACGGTCACCCCTGCAGTCGCTTAGCTCTGTGTCACCTGGGCTGACCTAAGTTGGGAGGGTCAATCTCTGCATTATGTCCCTCCTGTCCCTCTAAGGGAAGGAAAGTCTGTTGTCACAGTGGACCCTGAGATCCTGTTGTGCTTCTCTCCTAGGGTCCCTGCCCAGACCCTCCATCTGGGCCGAGCCAGATTCTGTGATCCCCTGGGGGTGATGGCCTGTGACCAATGTGTGCAGGGGCCCTGCTGGGGTTAAGGTGTTCCACCTGGAGATGGAACAGGATAGAAATCCTTTCACATGAGACAGAGGCCAGATTCCCCATCTCTGTAGTGAGTGGAGGAGACACTGCCCAGCATTTTCACTGCCTCTATTAATAAAGGTCCACCTTGACTGAGCACAGAAACGCCCTGGAGCTGGTGGGCACAGATGAGGAGCTGTCCATGGTGCCTCCTTCCCTCTCCACCTATTCCAATCTATCACGGTGTCTGGAGGATCCTGCAGGCCTACCTCTCTGGATGCACCATGTCTTTCCCCACCTCTGCCCTCCTTGGAGTCCAGGTACCGCCACCTCCCACTGGGCTCCTGTTCCAACAGGTGGAGGGCGTCATCACCAAAAACCCCAAAGTCTTTCCAGCTCCCTCCTCTCCTCCCCCTTCCCTCCCCCCTCCCTTGATCCTCCCTCTCCTCTTATTTCTCTGTAGGAGCCATGTCTTGAGGAGTCCTGGATCCTACTCCGCAGAGGCAAGCAGCAGCAGTATGCTTTCCCTGTCACCTGTTTTCAAGCCCCTGTTTAGGTGCAGAGGGATTTTTACTCTTTGGATACATGCCTCTAATATCTGGCTGGTCCAATACTACTCCAGACATCTGATGGTTTGACCTCGATACTGTCTGGACTGACAGCAGAGTGACTGACAGGGTGTGGTGGTAGTACATCGAATGAGATGCACAGAAGAGAATGGAGATCAGGGGAGCCAACCCATCCTCTGAACACCTGGAGATACCGAGGGCTCTGGAAACACGGTGCGTGTGGTGTGGAAGTGACACAGTGTGAGAAAGATGGACACTGTTTTTATGTGTGCATAAATGAATCCCATTGCTCTCCTACACTCAAGAGATAGTCTAAAAACTTGGGGTATCTTGTTTTTTGAAAGCATGAGAAAGTTCTAGAGCCAATTCTTCCTCATATTGTCTTTTAGGCAATCCTACTGCAATGTCTGCTTGAACATCTGGTCAACCTAACCTATCTCTGGGCATGCAATGAGCACCTTGCAAATGAAGAAAAATAGGTTTAAGTCAGAGAATTTCCCTGTCCAAGTGCCAATAGCTTTCAACTGAAGGAATTTTAAGCACTCTGTGCTCCATTATTAAAAAGTCTACACACAATAAATGCTGGAGAGGGTGTGGAGAAAAGGGATGCCTCCTACACTGTTGGTGGGAATGAAAATTTGTGCAGCCACTATGGAAAACAGTATGGAGGCTTCTTAAAAAACTAAAAACAGAGCTACCGTATGACCCAGCAATCCTACTCCTGGGCATATATCCAGAGGAAACTCTAATTTGAAAAGGTACATGCACCCCAATTTTCACGGCAGCACGATTTACAATATCCAAGACATGGAAGCAACTTAAATGTCCACAGACAGAGGAATGGATAAAGAAGATGTGGCACATGTATACATTGGAATATTACTTAGCCATAAAAAAGAATGAAATAATGCCATTTGCAGCAACATGGATGGACCTAAAGATTATCATATTAAGTGAAGTAAGTCAGAGAAAGACAAATATCATATGCTATCACTTACATGTGGAATCTAAAAAAAATGATACAAATGAACTTACTTACAAAACAGAAATAGACTCACAGACCTAGAAAACAAACTTCTGGTTACCAAAGGGGAAAGTGGGGAAGGATAAATCAGGAGTTTGGGATTAACAGATACACAGTAATATATATATATATATATATATATATATATATATATATATAAAATATACATAAACAACAAGGATCTACTGTATAGCACAGGGAACTATTACTCAATATCTTGTAATAACCTGTAATGGAAAAGAATCTGAAAGAGTATATATATATATATATATATATATATATATATATATATATACACACACACACACACACATATATATATATATATAACTGAATCACTTTGCTGTACACCTGAAACTAACACAACATTGTAAATCAACCATACTTCAATAAAAACAAATAAAATAGTCTGTATAACAGCAAATCCAAGACTAAATGTACTCTTATGCTTTCAAAATGGGAGTAAGATAATCAATCTAGACTTTAGGGTCCCATTGTCCACTGGGTCCAGTTAAACAATGGGAATCAGGCACAGGATTTACTCTATTCTGAGACAAATCTCTTCTCAGCTCCACTCAATTGACAGTCTGAAGAAAGGAAATGAGGATGCTATGTAGAGAGTGGAGAAAGCCAGAGTCTGGAACATGCTCAGAATGACCCAACTGATGGGAGAGTTGACCTACCATAGAGAAGAATCCACATGTTGGAATTCTGGGGTTCCCCTCACATACCAATAAACTCTGCAACTGATCACCCTTAACTAAATCCAATCAGAACGTGAACCTCACCCTGGAGATACAACTTGGGGTTAGAGTTGGGACCATCCTTCCCAGTGTCACAGGACATGTAATTGACAATAAAACATGGGTTCCTATGGATCCCAGAACACCCATGCTCCCAAAGTAAATTGGAGGTTAACCATGCATCCCAGTTAGATAGTGTTTTGTGTATCTCGTAAAGGCTTGATTGTAGAGTGAAACACATTCAGGAATCAATTAGGGTTGAATACACCTGTGATATTTTTATTTCTTCTAATGTGTTAAGATGCACCCATTTGAAGACTTGCCCATGATAGTTTGTAATGTTTCCTTCTCTTTCCTTATAATTCACTTAATTTAGAAAATGCTGGGGCTTCCCTGGTGGCACAGTGGTTGAGAGTCCGCCTGCCGATGCAGGGGACACCGGTTCGTGTCCCGGTCTGGGAAGATCCCGCATGCCGCGGAGCGGCTAGGCCCGTGAGCCATGGCCGCTGAGCCTGTGCGTCCGGAGCCTGTGCTCCGCAATGGGAGAGGGCACAACAGCAAGAGGCCCGCGTACCGCAAAAAAAAAAAAAAAAAAAAAAAAAAGAAAATGCTGATTGATTCTGGGTATTTAGCTAAAATAATTAATTTTAGCTAAAAGCTAAAATAATTTAGCTTTCCCTTACCACCTTCAAATCCAAATTAATAAAATTGGTTATTTCTTTTTTTCTTTTTTTTTGCGGTACGCGGGCCTCTCACTGTTGTGGCCTCTCCCGTCGCGGAGCACAGGCTCCGGACATGCAGGCCCGGCGGCCATGGCTCACGGGCCCAGCCGCTCCACGGCATGCGGGATCCTCCCGTACCGGGGAACGAACCCGTGTCCCCTGCATCGGCAGGCGGACTCTCAACCACTGCGCCACCAGGGAAGCCCGGTTATTTCTTTATTTTTCTTATTGCTTTAAATTGTTCTCCCATAGGACTAATCCTTCTTCCCATTTTAGATTTGTGTAACTGTTTTGTTAATTTAGTTTTTCCTACTACACCAGACCTTCCATGAGGGCAGAGAATACATCTGTTTTGCTCAACTTTATCTCCTCATTTCCTGGGATGGCCATGGGTTGACATGCTTTAATATTTTTTTAGTGAACAGGGATAAGATTTGTGAAAGGTGAATGGATGAATACATGGGTAAAGTCCAAGAAGTCATGGAATGGTTAAGGTGAGTGATCTGAAGCAGTTAGACAAAAGATCATGTCATTGGAAAAAAACAAAAACAAAACACCTCATGGCATTTTCCCATCCTTGAATTACTGTGAGTTACTCTGAAAGCAGGACCTAAGACAGGGATGTAAGTGTGGGTAGTTTATTTGAGAAGCAAGGATGAGGGAGTGGGATAGGGAAAGCTTGAAGGAAAGGAATTCCTGAAATAGGGATGCATTACTGAGGTCCCTGCATGAGGTGATGTGAACAAGACTCCACCAGGATCTCTGAGAGTGTACAGAATACCCTGCAGAACCTTCCTTCCAAAGGAAGAGACACTTGGGAATGTATTCATTCATAGGAATGTACTCCTATTCCCCACTGCTTGGAATTTTCCCCAGGGATGGTTTCAATTCTTCATGGTTTGGGGCTGAAATTGTTTCAGATAAGGTCCTTCCCCCAAATGTGGAGAGCCATGTAGGCATCCTTGAGAAAGGATACTGTCCATGGGATGCTGAGACCTACAGAGCTGTCAACCAGATCGAACATGAAATCAGCAGGTCACCCAGAGGGATATGAAACAGAGGCTAAAAACGTGTGCTTGAAAACCTAAAGTCAATGGATTTAATGCAGTGTCTGTTCACTTGACTCCAGCCCTTCTGAAAGCCTCTGTGTCTTTGCCTTCTGGATCATATGACAATTTTTCTTTCAATCCCTGCTTCCTCTTTTCCCTCCCACCCAATGTGTCAGTTCTGAAGTTAGAAGGTCCTCTCACCCTTTTAAGGAGAACAGAGCTGAACAATGGTTAGTCACCTCCTAGATCAGACCACAACTCTAGGTCATTTCAGGCCACACCCGTTGGAAGTGCTGCACATCTAGCCTTGGACCCCAGCAGTACCTAACACGGCAGCTCTCTAACAAAGGAAACCACAGCCCGGCCACCGAAGGTTGCTGCCTGAGGGAGGGGGAGAAAGAAATGGGCGCTGGTTACAAGCCTGCACCTTTCTACACTGACTCAGGGGTAGCAGAGGCCAGATGAGAGTGGCCTGGAGTGGAGATGGCTGACTAGGATAAAGGGAGAAACATGCAAGAATGTTCTGGAAGGCCAACAGAAAGAAAGGCAATAACCAAAGGGTGTCCTGTCTTAGTTGTCATCTGGTTCCATCAGCTCTTAAGGAAAGTTCTGGAAATCCTGGCCTGGGAAAAAGAATTTATTCCTATTTTTTAAAAATTTATGTATTTATTTTTGGCTGCGTTGGGTTTTCATTGCTGTGTGCAGGCTTTCTCTAGTTGCGTGAGTAGGGGCTGCTCTTGGCTGCGGTGCGCGGGCTCCAGGCACGCAGGCTTCAGTAGTTGTGGCACGTGGCTCAGTAGTTGTGGCATGTGGGCTCAGTAGTAGTGGCACATGGCTCAGTAGTTGTGGCATGTGGGCTCAGTAGTTGTGGTGCACGGGCTTAGTTGCTCCACGGCATGTGGGAATCTTCCCAGACCAGGGCTCGAACCCACGTCCCCTGCATTGGCAGGTGGATTCTTAACCACTGCACCACCAGGGACGTCCTATTCCTATTGTTTTTATGAGGGTTTTACACTTTTAGATTCTTATTTTGTAGTATTATAGGCTTTCCAAATCAGACATATCTTTATAATTCTTGCATCTACACAAACTTTTCATTGTTCTCTAGGTGCTAGGAAACTAGGACAGTTGCCCCCCAAAAAGAGGGTGGAATATTAGAGGACTCAGAATGCACCATTGCCAACTTTTTTTTCACTGAATTTCTGGCAATGCAAGACCCTGCCCTCACATGGATTGTAGTTGTTCTGCTCTGATAGGGATATTGACCAGAAAACAGAGTTGGAGAGGCAGGATGAGCCAGTTCTTGGAAGACTATGAACACCAAGGAGAATACGCATGTGTAGAACTTGGGGAACTGGGCAAACAGAGGATGTGGTGAGGAGGGCTGTGCCATGCAGTGAGAGTGGAGGGTGTAGAAAGGAAGCAGACTGGAAAGCCCTAGAGACTCAATGATAAAAGTCACTCAACCATTAAAAAAATCAAATTAGTAGTCCCTATAAAATTAATTTCTAGGAACTAAGCATTTTCATATACACAAATAAATCCCAACTTCACCCTGAATGTCAACAACAACAAAGGAAAATTCTATGGAATAAATGTAATAAGAAATGTGCAAAACGTAACCCATGCAAATGTATATCTTTCAAACATTTCTGAATGGCGGAAAAATTAGATTTGAACAAATTAAGAAAATCACCTTATCCTTAGACAGAGTGACTCAGCATCACAAACATGTCAGTTCTTCGTAGGCTAATTTATAAATGTACCTCAGTCCTCCAAATACACCAACAAGCTTTTCTTCTTTTTATTTTATATTGGAGTATAGTCGATTAACAACGTTGTGATAGTTTCAGGTGCAAGGCAAAGGGACTCAGCCATACATATACATGTATCCATTCTCCCCCAAACTCCCCTCCCATCCAGGCTGCCATATGACATTGAGCAGGGTTCCCTGTGCTATACAGTAGGTCCTTGTTGGTTATCCATTTTAAATATAGCAGTGTGTACATGTCAATCCCAAACTCCCTGACTATCCCTTCCCTCCATCCTTCCCCCCAGTAACCATAAGTTCATTCTGCAAGTCTGTGAGTCTGTTTCTGTTTTGTTAATACGTTCATTTGTGTCATTTCTTTTTAGATTCCGCATATAAGGGATATCATACGATATTTCACTTTCTCTGTCTGACTTACTTCACTCAGTACGCCAATCTGTAGGTCCATCCATGTTGCTGCAAATGGCATTATTTCATTCTTTTTAATGGCTTAGCAATATTCCACTGTATATATGTACTACGTCACCTTTACCCATTCCTGTCGATGGACATTTAGGTTACTTCCAGGTCTTGGCTATTGTAAACAGTGCTGCAATGAACACTGGGGTGCAAGTATCCTTTTGGACCATGTTTTTCTCAGGGTATATGCCCAGGAGTGGGATTGCTGGATCAGATGGTAGCTCTATTTTTAGCTTTTTAAGGAACCTCTATACTGTTCTCCAGAGTGGCTGTACCAACTTACATTCCCACCAACAGTGCAGGAGGGTTCCCTTCTCTCCACACCCTCTCCAGCATTTATTGTTTGTAGATTTTTTGATGATGGCCATTTTGACTGGTGTGAGGTGATACCTCATTGTAATTTTGATTTGCATTTATCTAATAATTAGCGATGTTGAAAATCTTTTCATGTGCCTCTTGGCACATGTATATCTTCTTTGGAGAAATGTCTATTTAGGCTTCTGCCCATTTTTTGATTGGGTTGTTTGTTTTGATGATACTAAGCCTCATGTGCTGTTTGTAAATTTTGGACACTAATCCCTTGTCAGTCGCATCATCTGCAAATATTTTCTCCCAATCCGTTGGTTGTCTTTTTGTTTTGTTTATGGTTTCCTTTGCTGTGCAAAAGCTTTTGAGTTTAACAAGCTTTTCTTCTTGAACTAGACAAGTTGATACTAAGCTCCATTTGGAAAAATAGAAACGTAAGAATACTTAGGAAAACACAGAAAGAGAAGAGCTATGCGGGTAGTGGGGACGAGCTGAACCAGAAATTAAAACACACCACACAGCCTCTGAGTCGTGAGGAAATAAGAAAGCCTAGATGCGTCTGCTTATTATGACAGAAGAAACACAAGAAGGACTGGCCGTATTTTACAGGCATTTAAAAGTAGTGGGATATTATAAACAATGTGATTTCCATGTGAATGGGTGCATTTGGGAGAAGAGAAGCTTTTGCTATGGCATAGAGTCAGTAGCTGCTAAACTTATAAAGTGAAAATTTAATAAGCAGCATGACATGTACAAACTCTCAAAGTACCTCCCCACAGACCGATGATTAATTACAAAGGGCAAATAACAGCTTTACTCTGGAGAAACCTGGGGCATGCCGAATTTCCTAAGTTAGGAAAGAGCAAATCACCAGAAAGGAGAAACAAGGACAACATGGCTTGAGTGCTATTCCACCCCCAAATGCACAGCTGGCATCTAACCAGGAAGTGGTCTGGGCAAACCTCCTATTCTGTGTGCACCACGCTTCCTTTCTCTGCAGGGCCTCTCCTTCCTCAGGAGCCCTCAGTCACGTGTCTCATCAACCCCCGTATGAGCAAGGCTGTGAAGGAAAGAACCCAGCATCTCCACTCGTGAGCTTGTCTGAATCTCACTGATCCAAACAGGATTCCATGATCTGGGAGCATTTGCAGATGAACACAAACCACTGAAGTGTGGGCGGAGGAAGTACCTTGGGCAGGAACCACTGACCTTCTGACCGTCCAGCTCGAACCCAGCCCCGGGCTCTCGGCACTTGATGGCATATTTGGACCGTGTCCGGGGCGCACATCTGGGGTTTATGACGCGCAGAAACTGTTTTCTGAAAAAGGAGACGTCATCCGTCTTATCTGGGATGCTAACAGAGACTGCTGTGGAGGGAAGTAGCTGCTGTGCTTCCTGTGAAATCTTTAGTGTCGAAACCCTCGCTGGGGGTGACGGGCCCCTGCCCCAGGTATCCTCTTAGTCCGCGTGGCCTCCCAGGCTCTGTCCTCTTGTCCCTCTGCTCAGCCGGGGTGAGCAGGAAAGTCACCGTGATTTCCAAACTCACCACCTGCTCTACCTTACTCTGCACGGAAGGACACTGAGTTCTATTTGTATTATCATCATTTGTAATCTTAGGATGAGCCCTGAATTTCCCTTTAAGATCCCCCCAAGGCTCCTTCTCCGTGGTGGAGATGGGGAGACGGTCCTGGATTACCCGGGGGCGGGGGCCCCTGTTACCACCAAGGTCCTGATGAGAGAAGGAGCGAGGCAGCGGGGCCAGAGCCCAGGCCGATGGGACTCGGAGGCAGAAGCAGGAGAGGGGGCGCGCCTGCGGGCTTGGGAGGTGGGAGGGGATGAGGCAAGGGGCACGGCAGCCTGCAGAGGCTTGAAAACGTGGGGGAATGAAGTCCACCTCAGGGCCTCAGGAGCAACACAGCCTGACAACTTGATTTTAACACAGGGTTTCCATTTGGACTTCTGACCTCCAGAACGTAAAGTCATAAATCTGTGTTGCTTTAACCCATGGACTTGTGGTCGCCACAGCAGGAACAGGAAACATACACACTGAATATCTCTGGGGTTCTTTGGTGGTCGTTGTTCAGTTGTTTCTTTGTTTGCCAATCTGAGCTCTGCAAGCTCAGGGTTTGAATCTGTCATGTCCAAGGATGTACTTCTAAGCCAGGCACATTGCAAATACCCAATAAATACATTGATGCTTGGGTCAAAAAGGACTTCAGGCCACAAAGGCAGCAGCTTATGGGTCAAGTGAGGCCTCAGACGTGCTCAGGTATGTCTGCAGAAGCCCGCTGCCCACTCCAGCCTGAGCCCTGTGGAAATGAGCGCCAGGCTCCTGGGGAGGGGCAGTTCCCCTTCCTGTGGGGCTGCTGACGTGACACCCCGTGACGGGGAGGACCAGCCTCCCAGTGGACACACCCTGTGTGTCTGTCTGTCCTGTGAGCACCGTGGTCTCCTCCATCGGCACCGCCTGGACCACAGGGACGAGACGCCATGACCCCCAGCCTCACGGCCCTGCTCTGCCTTGGTGAGATGGAGGAGGGGGAGGGGAAGCCCTGGCCAGGGAGGGACCCCTGCCCACAGCCAGGCTGCTCCGTCAGGAGAGCCCAGGACTCAGGAGGCTCCCGGGGAGGAGAGGCGCTGCTCAGGGTTCAGGGCAAACCTCTCACAGGGGCCTCTCTTCCAGGGCTGAGTGTGGGCCTAAGGACCCCGGTGCAGCCAGGTGAGTCTGTCCCCAGGTGTCCCAGCTCCCTCCTGCTCATGGGGACAAGGGGCCACCCCCAGGCAATGGGGATGGGGAGCAGCAGTTCTGGGCTGAAGGGGGGGAGTCTGGGAGGTTGGGTGCTGAGAGCTGGGGACCTGGGGGTGAGGATGTCGTGACGCAGCCTCTGATGTCCTTCCAGGCACCCTCCCCAAACCCACCATCTGGGCTGAGCCAGGCTCTGTGATCCCCTGGGGGAGCCCCGTGACCATCTGGTGTCAGGGGACCCCGGGGGCCCAGGTGTTCCGTCTGAATAAACAGGGAAGCTCAGCTTTCTGGGACACACAGAGTCCACTGGAGCCCGAGGACAAGGGCAAGTTCTCCATCCCACACATGACACAGTCCGACGCAGGGAGGTATCACTGTTACTACCTCAGCCCCACTGGCTGGTCAGAGCACAGTGACTCCCTGGAGCTGGTGGTGACAGGTGAGAGGACACTCGGGGGTCCTGGCCACAGGCTCTGCCCTCAGGAAGGGGGTCTGCTCTCAGGGGTGTGTCCCTCTCACAGCCCAGCCCTGGGGGAGGGGAGGGGGGTGTGAGCCCCATTTCACAAGCTCCCTCCTTCTCTCCTAGGGGCCCACAGCAAACCCACCCTCTCAGCCCTGCCGAGCCCTGTGGTGACCTCGGGAGGGACCGTGACCCTCCAGTGTGACTCATGGCAGGGATGGGAAGGGTTCATTCTGACTAAGGAAGGAGAACCCAAGTCCTTCTGGATCCTGGATGCACAGCGACTCCCCGATGGGCAGGCCCGGGCCCTGCTCCCCGTGGGTCGCGTGACCCCCAGCCACAGGTGGACGTTCAGATGCCACGGCCTTTACAGGAACACCCCCCAGGTGTGGTCGGCCCCCAGTGACCCCCTGGAGCTCCTGGTCCCAGGTGAGGAGGTCCCACCCTGGCCTCACACACTTTTTGAGGCACGAGACAGATTATTAGGTGCTTTTCTCCCAGGATTGTCCCAGATGAGAGGGTGGGGTGAGGGGGGAGTGGGGCGCACAGGACAGAGACACAGAGTGTGAGCGACAGTGAGGCCTGGGGACCAGGACGGGAGAAGGGGCTTCATGGGAGGAAGCAGCCCCTACAGCCCAGGCTGGTCGTCCCCCAGGTGTGTCTGGGAAGCCCTCCCTCCTGACCCCGCAGGGCCCTGTTGTAGCCTTTGGACAGAGCCTGACCCTCCAGTGTCGCTCTGACGTCGGCTATGACAGATTCGCTCTGTCCCAGGAGGGGGGACAGGCCCTCCCCCAGCGCCCTGGCCGGCAGCCCCACGCTGGGCTCTCTCAGGCCGACTTCCCCCTGGGCCCGGTGACCAGCACCCACGGGGGCCGGTACAGATGCTACGGTGGACACAACCTCTCCTCCGAGTGGTCGGCCCCCAGTGACCCCCTGGACATCCTGGTGGCAGGTGAGGAGCCAGCGGGTCAGTCAGGGACCCAGACTCTGCACAGGCCCTGCCGGGGGAGCCCCAGGTGGTGATGCTGGGACCAGGCATGAGGGGTCCCCAGGGAGGGAGGGAGAGAGACAGAGAGAGACGAGGGTGGGCAGGGAGAGAGAGAGACTCACAGAAAACAGAGACAGACAGAGATGAGGGGCCTCAGGGAGGCCCTGCTGAGTCGCAGTTCAGAACCAGGGGGCGGGCAGCCCTCACCCCCCTTTTTCTCTCTAGGACGGTTCCCTGACACGCCCTCCCTCTCGGTGCAGCCGGGCCCCGTGGTGGCCTCAGGAGAGAACGTGACCCTGCTGTGTCAGTCAGGGAGCACAAGGGAAACTTTCCTTCTGTCCAAGGAGGGGGCAGCCCAGCCCCCACTGCGTCTTAGATCAAAGTACCGAGGTCGGCGTTTCCAGGCCGAATTCTCCCTGAGTCCTGTGACCTCAGCCCACAGCGGGACCTACAGGTGCTACAGCTCACTCAGCAGTAACCCCTACCTGCTGTCACACGCCAGTGCCCCCCTGGAGCTCGCGGTCTCAGGTGAGGGGCCCCAGCCCTGTCGCCTCTGTGTCCCTGTTGTCAGCTCTGAAGGTGACCCCCTTTCTAGGATAGGAGTGAGGGGTTCCAAAGGAGAGTTAAGGGAGGGTCATCCGGAGGGGGATCCAGCCTGCAGAGGGATGGAGGGAAACAAGGCCCTCCCGTCCCTGCTCCTTCTCAGTCCGGTCACCAGACTTCTCAGATGGGAGGAGGGGGAAAGCCAAGGGCAGCCCCAGAGCAGATACAGCACAAGAGTGTGAGCAGAGGTGGGGGGGCTCCCAGGGAAGCCGCAGTCCCTCACCCAACTACAGGCATTTTCCCAGGATCCTCTGGGGACACCACCACCCACACACAGGGCCCAATTCAAGAGCTGGTGAGCCACTGGGGCCTCTGTCCAGTACGTGGACACCTGGCCCCAGGCCTGTCCCTTGAGGTCCTCAGCTGCTCTAAATCCTGACCCAATCTCAGCACAGCTTGTGTCCCAGGGGTGCTGGGAGTTAGGTAGAGATGCTGGAGTGACCACAGGCTCCAGGGGCTCTGAGGCTGGTGGATGAAGGGTGGGGGTCATGGAGAGGGAATGACCCCTCGGGGCCCATCCTGGGGGAGGAGCGGTGGGCTGACATGGGGAGAAGCAGCCCCCGACCCTCACCTCCTGTCCTGACCCCCAGGAGGCTCTGAAGTTGGGATCCTTCCCCCGACGGAGCCAGGCCCGCAGACGGGTGAGTGAGAGTCTGTGGGAAATGGTGTTGGGTCCAGGGGTGCAGGGCTCAGTTATGCCCTTGGTTCAGGCACCTCTGGAGATGCTCACCTGGACCCCCTTCCCCTGCCTGGGCCTCAGTTTCTCCAAGTGTAAAAGCAGAGAATCGTGGCCCAGAGCTTAAATTTCCTTCAGTTCTGACTTCTGGCTGTGACACCCCAGGAGAGGAGGCCTCACAGGGAGGCCCCTGAGGATGTGACTGTATGGGGGCCGGTCCCCAGTGCCGCAGTGATGGTAGCATTGTACGGGGAGGGAGAGGGAAAGATGAAGAGTCCACCGCACACAACTGGCCCCTCCCCCAGTCCCTGCTGTGGTGGGGGAGGGGAGGGTAACAAGGAAGGACCCTCGGCTCCAGATGAGACCCTCGGACAGGCCCCCCTGCAGATGAGAAGCCCCCAGAGCACAAAGCTGGTGTCCACCTTGGGCGGGGCGCAGCAGGAAGACAGCTCAGGGAGCTCACAGCTCTGGGTTCTAATCCCAGCTCTGCCATGTCCAGGCTGGGTCACCTGGGGTTTGTGAATTCCCTCTCTGTGCCTCAGTTTCCTCGTCTGTAAAATGGGTGGGGCGGGTTAGAGGAGATGAATGCACAGACCCCAGCACGAGCCTGCACACAGTAGGCGCTCAATTGAATGGCATCTTGGGCTCACTCATGACATCACTGGTGCCCCAGGTCTCAAACGGTACCTGAACGTTCTGATCGGGGTCTCGGTGGCCTTCGTCCTGCTGCTCCTCGTCCTCCTCGTCCTCCTCATCCGACACCGGGGTCAGAGCAGACGCAGGAAGTCGGGTGAGCAGGGAACGGGGTGACCCAGGCCCCTGCAGGTGCTGGGCTTAGGGCACCAGCCAAAGGGAAACCAAGAGATGGGCAAGGTCAGCTTAGAAAAAGATGGTCCAGAGTCTGAAACTCAAAAATCTAGAAAGAAAACACGTACTGTCAGCTGCCATGTATAATTTAAGGTATTTTCCTCCTTTTCAACCTCATGAAGTGTTGAAACGTGTACGCGAGTGTGAGTTCAGGTCTCCTTCTTTCCTCCTGAATCCCGTGTGAGGGGCGGGGGTCCCAAGAGTCCCAGGGCCGATCCTCTGTCACCTGCCCCAGCCCAGGGCGAGGCTGATTTGCACCCTCCCGCAGGGGCTGCAGACCCAGAGCCCAAGGACAGAGGCCTGCAGAGCAGGTAACTCCCGCCCCGAAGACCCCCAGGCCCACCCCGCCCGCAGCTCCCCCTCATTCTCCCCTAACACGCCCGCCTCCTCCCCAGCTCCTGCCCAGCCGCCGCCGCCCAGGACCAGGCCCTCTGTGAGCAGAAGCGGACGGGGTGGGGGACACAGGGTTCTGGAGGCAGTGGGGGAGGGGAAGGCTGGGAAGGGGTGGGCTCAGGGGGTGCGGACGGAAACCCCACACTTCCCCCTCACCCCTGGGTCTCAGTGGCCCCTTCTGGGTGCACTGCGGGGGCTCCAGCCCTGAGGGATCTCGGGGAAGCCCGCCCAGCGGTACACACCCTGTTCCGCCCCAGCAGATGCTGCCGTGAAGGACACACAGCCTGAGGAGGGGGTGCAGCTGGACCATCCGGTGAGACCCCTGCTCCTGTCCAGGCCACCAAACACCTTCTTGTTGCCAAACTCAGTCCAATGGACACGTCTCTGTCCTAACATCCCAGCTCCAGCAGCGTCCCACACTGACCTCTCCTTCCGGGCTTCCTGGGTCCTCCTGCTGTGACTCCACCCCTCCTGCTTCCTTGTGACCTCATGGCCCCTCCTTCGGGGTCCCCTTTCCTGGCTCCTCGTCCTCTGTCTGACCTTCTGGCATTGCAGAGAAGCCCCACGTCTCAAGAGGATTTGTGAATAAGTGAATCACCTGAAAGTCCCCAGGCCCCCCTTCCTTCATTCACCCAAAAGTGGTGCACAAGGAGAGCGCATCCCCCCGGCTCCCTGTAGGTTCTGCAGGTGCAGCAGGGAGCTCACCTGGTGGGTGAGAGAGACTCTATGTAAAGAAGCAGGTAGTGTCCTAGAATGCAAGGTCCCGATAAGGAAAGTAAAGCAAGAGAAGGTGACAGAGTGCATGGGGGGGGGCAGCAAGTGCAAAGGTCCTGAGGCAGGGACCTGCTTTTGCAGGAAGATGGCTGTGCGGCTGGAGCCAAATGAGCAAGGGAGATAATGTGTTAATACAGAAATCAGAACCGTAGAAAGAATCCAGAGGCTCCAAGGTGTTAGGAGGTCCCTGGAGTTTCCATCAGGCAAGTGACCTGATCTTAGGTTTTAAAGCATCACTCTGGCAACACAGTGGAAAGCTGATGGGAGGAGATCACAGTGGATCCAGGAAGTCCCCTTTCTGTCTTACTCTCTCCCTCCAGCAGAACAGGCAGGATGCAGACCCCCAGGAGGGGATGTACGCCCAGGTGAACCACTCAAGATCAAGACTAAGGTGGGGGGTGGCCACCTCTCCTTCCTCCCTGTCGGGGAGATTGCTGGACACGAAGGACAGACAAGTGGAAGAGGATGGGCAGAGGGACAGTCAGGTGGGTCCCATCCTGTCTGGGCCCCCAGGCTTCCCCCACCCCAACCACCCTCCCTCCCTCTCCCTCACCACAGGCCGCCGCATCTGAAGCCCCCCAGGATGTGACCTATGCCCAGCTGAACCACTCGACCTTCAGACGGGAGACTGCACCCCCTGCCCCCCAGTCAGGGGAACCCCCAGAAGAGCCCAGCGTGTATGCTGCTCTCGCCATCCGCTAGCCCAGGAAGGACCCAGACCCCACGCTCCAGGGAGGAAGACTGCACGGACCCCGGAAGGCACAGGAGCTGCCTGCCCACAGTGGACACCACCTAACGACCATCAGACAGCCTGGACTCCCAACACAGACCACCAGGAGCCCCTGGGACCCTTCGCAGTCACCTGATTCCACCCTCAAAGATAACTAATATCCTTACATTTGGGAAATAATGCAACAGACTTTTCAAAAATCAATGTGTGAATTGAAAACCAAAATCAAAACAAAAAAAAACAAAACAGAAGTGGGAAAATGTTTTCAATGAGTGATATTGTAAATAATACACATCAAAGATATGAATTGAGAAAATTAAGAATCATGAATGAATATATTAGAAAAGCCTTTAAAAAAATCGATGACCTAACATATAATACCAAGACTTTAGGAAAAAATAGCAAATTATTTCAAATGAAGGTAGAAGGTGGGAATAATAATGACAAGGGTAGCTAATAATGAAGAGAACCAAAAAGTAGAGAAAATCAATTAAGGCAAAAAATAAACTCATTCTTGAAAACATTCATGAATCCTAGCCACCACGGCCGAGGGAAAAAGATAGAAGGCACACATTTCTAAAATCATGAAAGAAATTGCAGACAGCACTATGAATCCTACAAACTTTATAAAAATAGTAACAGAACATTATGAAAAATTTGATACCAACATACAGAAAATGTAGATGGAATGGAAATCTTCAAGTGTACAATTTACTAAATGGATATAAGAATAAATGGAAAATCTATCACCTTATACATTGATTCTGTAATCAAAACTTACCCACGACTGAACTATATAGAACCTAAAAAATTCAAAATGAAAGAAATAGTAGAATGGTGCTTACCGGGGTTGGAGCGAGGGGGAAATGGGAAGATATTGGTCAAAGGGCACAAGCTTCCAGTTATAAGATGAATAAATTCTGGGGATCTAATATACAGCATGGTGGTTATAGCTAATCACACTGTATCCCATTCTTGAGTGATCTGAAGAGAGTAGATCTTAAATGTTCTCACCAGAAAAAGAAATTGCAACTGTGTGATGGGATGCAGACAAATACTATGGTGGTCATCACTTTCCGATGTGTAAGTGTACAGTTCAGGAAGCTTCACTGGTGGTTTCTTCCAAGCACTCATGTACTCATGAAAGACGCACACACAAGCACACACACACACACCCCAAAATTGCACAAACATTTCCTGAGAACAGAAAAAGAAGAAACATACCTCAACACATCAGATCAGGAAAATATTTACACCAAAACCTGACAAGGGAATTATAAATGGGAAAGTCCCAGGAAGATCTTTCACATGAGCTTAGATGGAAATCCCTAAACAAAGTGTACACAAATAAGATTTAGTGATATATTAAAAGGACATTACGTCATGACCATACTTTGGGGTCTTTTTTTTTGAAGGATAGAGTAACTTAAAATTTTAAAAATCTATCACATAATGCAATACTTTAATAGAACAAATAAAAAATAATCATCTCAATAGATGCAGACAAAGCCTTTGATAAAATATACTAACAGTTCCTGGTGAAAATAAAATCGCATCAGAAATAAAAGGGAATTTCCTTTCATTGATGAAGGCATGTTTAACAATCAACACTAGACATCTTTTGTAAAGGTGAGAACCTGAGGTCCTTTCTTCTATGATGGGCAATCATCCAAGTATGTTCCCTATGACCACTTGTATTCACCAGGGCACTGGAGGCACCAACCAAGTAAGTAAAACAAAACAAAGTGAGAAGCTCTGAAGTGGATAAGAATAATATTGTACTATTAAGAGACTGCACAGTTGTGTTTGTAGAAAATCCAAAATAACGTAAAGATGTTCTACTCTAATTAAAAAGGAGTTTTCCAGCATCGCTGCATACATGGTCAATATATAGAATTCAAATGCGTTCAGGACTTCCGGTTCTTGATTGAGATGAAGTAAATGAATGTCTCCCTGTTCCATGACTTTATACCAGTGACCTGATTGTATACTCCTGAATTCCAAGAGCCATAAGATAATATATTTCGGCTGTTTTAATCCACCAAGTTTGTGGTAATTTGTGGTACAGGGAAGCAATACAACCACTTGAATTTTCTTCTGATTAGTGTTTGCATAGTACATTTTTCATCCTTCTACTTTTTTAATGTGGTAAAATATACACACCATGATATTTACCACCATTTAAACATTATTAAAGTGCGAAGTTAGTGGCCTTAAGTACATTTACCATGTTCGGCAATCATGACCACTGTCCATCTTCCAGAACATTTTCATAATCCCAAACAGAAACTCTGTACCCATTAAGCAAGAACTCCCCATGCCCCCTAAGAACCAGCCACCGGTCATCTCCATTCTAATTCCTGCCTTTAGGAATCTGGCTATTCTAGGCTGTTCGTGTAGGTGAAATCATACAAAACGCGACATTTTGTGTCAGCCTTATTTCACTTTGAATAATGTTTCCAACGTTCATTCATATTGTTCATTCTTTTACTTTTAACCTATTTACATGTTATATTAGAAGTGAGTTTCTGGGACTTCCCTGGTGGCGCAGTGGCTGGGAATCCTCCTGCCAATGGAGGGAACACAGGTTCGATCCCTGGTCTGGGAGGATCCCACGTGCAACTAGGCCCGTGTGCCACAACTATTGAGCCCTCACACCACAACTACTAAAGCCAGGGCAACTACAGCCCATGCTCCACAACAAGAGAAGCCACCGCAATAAGAGGCCCACGCACCACAATAAGAAGCCCGCGCACCACAACAGAGAGTAGGCCCCGCTCGCCGCAGCTAGAAAAAGCCCGTGCACAGTGATGAAGACCCAACACGGCCAAAAATAGATAAATAAATAAATTTATTTATTAAAAAAAAAATGAAGTGAGTTTCTTATGGACTTCATAGTGTAGGTGGTGGTTTTTTCTTAAACCGATCTTACAAGCTCTTTTAATTGCTGTGTTTAGCCCATTTACATATAATATTCTTACTGATAAAAGACTGTTACTTGGGTTTGTCGTTTTCTTTTTTTTTAAGTTTTGCCCCCCTCTTTCTTGTTCTTCTACTTACCCTTTCCTGGGATTGAAAAGTATTGTTAGCATACCGTTTTAACTTCTCTGTTGGCGCTGTAACTCCAAGTCTTTGACTGCTGTTGAAGTGGCTGTTCTAGAGATTATCAGGTACACACCTAACTTTACACAGTACAGGCAGAGTTAGTAGTTTACGTGTTCAAGGGAGACGGAGAAACCCTACAAATCTATACGTCTCTTTATTCTTACCCCTCTATGTCGTAGTTGTTGTCTGTGTGATCTCTGCATAGAAGCCCAGGGCTGTGTCGGGGCCTACGGAGCCAGGTCAGGGTGAGTGAGCTCTCCCCAGACCTCCTGCTGCAGCTCCACAACCGCCACCCCCCGTCACCTGAGGGGAGAAGAGCAGGTCTGGGCTGATGGCGCCCAGTCTGGGGACGGCCATGGAGTGACATCTTGGGAAACTGAGGCCATAAGGGCACCCCTGACACTTCAGGTCTGCATCCTTTCAGGACAAATTGAAACCCCACGTGTTCATCTTTGCCTCCTAATTAGATGCAAAGGAGACACTGGAGATGCTCACCTCCAGGTACCAGGACTGGCATGATTAGCTCCAGAGACTCATTCAAGATCAAAGAGATTACTTAAGCATTTCTGCATCTCCTCACCCATACCCTGTCTTTTTTGTTCTCAGGGGTAACTGACATTCTCAGTCCATCACAAAACAAGTCAGACGCCAACAGTGATGACTAGGAGAAATTCTTAATTTGGGGCTGGGCTCCGAGGGTCACAACCTGTTAATGGAATGCAGGTGACCTGAGAGGACATGTAGAGATCCTAGGGTGATTTGGGATCTGCTCTGACCTCTGTGACCTCTTTTTCCACAGTTCCTAGCCTCATACCCACAAGACTACACAGTGGAGAATCTCATCCAGACGGGCATGGCTGGCTCAATCCTGCTGGTCCTCAGGATTCTGCTCTTTCAGGCTCAACACGGCCACGGAGGAACCCAAGATGCAGCCAGGAGGTAAACACAGAGGGAACAAACCCACCATTCGGTGAGTTCGATCCTTGTATGACTAGGAGGTTTGGGAGGAAAATCTGCAGTATGAATTGAGGGAACTGTCTGCTGAGAATTTCAAGGGGGATAAATGCTGGCACGCAGGAAATGCCTGGGTTGTTGCCTGTAGAGACTCTTCTGGAACTAAAGTGTGGTAATTTCCCTCCTTACCATTATTGATTATTCTTGACCACTCCCCTTCTTGTTTTACTCCTGTGGTTTGAGGCCACATCCACACCACAGGTTTGGGTCCACACCACAGGTTTGGGTCCACACCTACAGCCACCTTCCTGCTCTGCCACTTTCCTGTAATACATTTTGCTTTATTTCTAATTTCCACACTCACTGGTGTGTGCTATTGACCTCTATCCCTTCAGCCTAGAACCAGAATATGTTTTAATCAACTGAGTAAATGGGTGAAATTCAGGTCTAGTTTAAAACACATAAATCCCAAACCATTTCCGAAAACCCTCTCTGGACCCCCTCAAGTCTTATTCTCTTCCAAAATCATACACGGAAGAGTTTCTGCCAAAATACCATCAGTTTGAATGAGCACAAGGTGGACTTCCCTGGTGGCGCAGTGGTTAAGAATCCACCTGCCAATGCAGGGGACAGGGGTTCAAGACCTGGTCCAGGAAGATCCCACATGCCATGGAGCAACTAAGCCCATGTGCCACAACTATGGAATCTGTGCTCTAGAGCCCGTGAGCCACAACTACTGAGCCTGCGTGCCACAGCTACTGAAGCCCACGCTCCTAGAGCCTGGGCTCCGCAACAAGAGAAACCACCACAATGAGAAGCCCACGCACCGCAACAAAGAGTAGCCCCCGCTTGCCGCAACTAGAGAGAGCCTGTGCACAGCAATGAAGACCCAACGCAGCCAAAAATAAATAAATAAATAGATTTATGAATGAGCGCAAGGTGTTTGAAGTGACAGCCAGGTGGTGTGCTGGCAAACCAGCTCTAGGAAAACATCACTTTTCCTCAGTGTTCTGATTTGTTTACATTATCTCTTTCTTTGGTAAATACTCCCTTCATGCCCAACTTCAAGATGCCAGTTTGAATGCACTGGATACACAGTTGGGAATAGAATCAACTTTCACAAGTGAGTATGAGCCAACTGTGGCACCTCACAGATGACCCTGAGGTCCTTCTATTCTGTAGGTCATAGTAAGTTCCACCTCAATCTTATGCCACAGTTTCAGTGAAATTGTGATGCCCAAATCCTAGTACATTTCACACTAGAGGTAAATAGAAAACAGGCATAATCAGTTGTGGGAGAAACGCTGAGCCTGACATGAAGGTTTAACATGGGAGATATGAGTCCAAGCAGGTTGGAAACGCCCAAGTCTCTCATATGTATGCATTTCTCCCCTGCTGACCCCTTCACCTTTGCCCCTTAATGATAATTTGGGTGAGTATAGAATTCCTCACTCACAGTTAATTCCTTGACTGTATTTTCCCCATATCTTTTGGCATTTTCTCTCTTCAATGTCCTTCCCTTTGCTGCGAAATAGCAAGACACACTTCATGTATAGACACACGCACCCTAGCAATTGTAAGTTCTCGCTAAATCTCTGTAAAAGACCAACAATTGGCCTTTCATGCTGTCGCAGACATTGTCCTCACTGATTTCATTCTGAAATTCACAATATCCATGGGCCCTTCTCTTTCCATTCCTCATCTACCTTAACTTTCTAATTCCGGTCTCTCTGTACTGCATCCTACACAATCTCCTCAATGTTGTATTCCAAGTTCATGATTGGCTCTTCAGCTGTATCTTCTCCTTGATGGAAAGAATATCTTGAGTGTATTAATGAAAGTATTACGTTTTACCTGTAAAGTGTTTGCCTAATTCATTGCTAAAATCCTATATACTTTTGCAATATAATCCCTTTTGCTGTTTCCAGAATTTATTTTCCTTCTTTAATTTTTCAGATGTGTAAACATGCTTAAATTAAAATGTTTCATATATTCCTAGTATTCTATCTCCTTGGATAGGATAATACAAGTTACTAGCTCTGTAGATAGTCTTCTTAGCACTTTTTCTCATTATTAGGATTTATCTTTTATGTTCATTCCTAATGCTCAGCTCCCAGACACGTGATTTTCTATAGAGAGTTTCTCCCAGGTCTGTCCTGACATTCAGAGCTGAAATGGGTGACTTCTTGCAGTTGCCCTGCCCCACAGCATCCGCTCTCTCAAACTTAGCATCTAACTAGGCATGTACCTGGCAGGGATGACCCCAAGGTGAGCCTCACACTCACAGGTGGGACAGATATCCATGTACAACTATAATGAATTGAACCTGTTTTACAACTGCACAGAGGACACGGCTCAGTGCTGACCTTGGGGCTGGGTCAGTGGGCAGAGATATCCCAGTGCCTGGCCACAAATGAGGTGGAGGGGCAACACCGATTCCAACCTTGACCTGAAGCCCTGACCCCTCCCTGCCTCTGAGGACCTGAGGTCCCTGTCCTTCCACACACAGGTGGAAACCTCTATTCTAATGACCACTTGCTGGACTCAGGCACTGGTAGTCACTAAGCTTTCACTTCTTTTTTTTTTTGTGGTCCCTTCTCTATTTAAGAAACTTTCATTTCTCTTCTCCTATAATAGACCATGCCTACGTATTTCACAAAAAAACATAAGTAGTGGGAATGCCCTGGTGGCGCAGTGGTTAAGAATCCGCCTGCCAATACAGGGGACACGGGTTCGAGCCCTGGTCTAGGGAGATCCCACGTGGTGTGGAGCAACTAAGCCCGTGCGCCACAACTACTGAGCCTGAGCTCTAGAGCCCACGAGCCACAACTACTGAAGCCCGCGTGCCCAGAGCCCGTGCTCTGCAATAAGAGAAGCCACCGCAATGAGAAGCCCATGCACCGCAACGAAGAGTAGCCCCCATTTGCCACAACCAGAGAAAGCCCGCACACAGCAACGAATACCCAATGCAGCCAAAAACAAACAAACAAACAAACAACAAAAACCCCACCATAAGTAGCATTTCTCAGTGTCAGGAGCAGACGGGGGTCGTGAGTGGACACATCGGTCGTCCACCCTGACTGTGGGGTCTGACACCTTGACCCTCTCATGTCTCATCCAGAATGTCTTAATCAGGTTTCAAAATTAACCAATATTGGGTCCCATCCATGTCCTGGCACCACTGAGCCCACAACCTGTCTGGAGTGGGGTTCAAACAACATGCTGCAGGCGAGGAAGCTGAGGCTCAGAGACATAACTTCAGGGCTCAAGGTACACGGGGGAGGATGACGAGGAATACTTAAATCAGCTTTGTCTGCAAAGTCAGAGCACTAACCTACTCTCTGTCCCATAAAAGTGAAGACTGGAGCATATAATAAGGAGACAATGCCCAAGGATCAAGGGCACCGAGGAGGAAGGGACGACTCAGAGGCTTGTTCCCAGGAAGGTGGGGTGGACGCTGTTTCAAGAAAAAGGGAGAGGTCCCTGAAGGGGGCTGAGACAGAGAGCAAACCCACACTCTGGGGCCAGGGGAGCAGGCATGTTTCCTTCCTTATTTCCCTGAACTTCTCCTCTGTGCTCATTGCCACGCTGACCTCCACGGAGCTGTAGGCAGATGTTACATGTGTGTCTCTGCTGATCTGGGCTCTGCGGTGCAGCAGGAACCTGCATCCTCCCTGAAGCATCGCCAGGGCCTGGGTGATCCCTGTCCATGGTGAGGACCCCACAGGGACCCGAGATGGACGGGTTGAGGACGAAGGACACCCAACGGGGAGGCTCTGAGAGGGAAGGACGTGCCCGGGTCACCCTCACCTGGAAGGGGCGTCTCAGGAAGACACCGGTTCTGTCATGGGAATGACAGCCAGGCTCCTGGGGAGGGGCAGTTCCCCTTCCTGTGGGGCTGCTGACGTGACGCCCCGTGACGGGGAGGACCAACCTCCCAGTGGACACACCCTGTGTGTCTGTCTGTCCTGTGAGCACCGTGGTCTCCTCCATCGGCACCGCCTGGACCACAGGGACGAGACGCCATGACCCCCAGCCTCAAGGCCCTGCTCTGCCTTGGTGAGATGGAGGAGGGGGAGGGGAAGCCCTGGCCAGGGAGGGACCCCTGCCCACAGCCAGGCTGCTCTGTCAGGAGAGCCCAGGACTCAGGAGGCTCCCGGGGAGGAGAGGCGCTGCTCAGGGTTCAGGGCAAACCTCTCACAAGGGCCTCTCTTCCAGGGCTGAGTGTGGGCCTGAGGACCCCGGTGCAGCCAGGTGAGTCTGTCCCCAGGTGTCCCAGCTCCCTCCTGCTCATGGGGACAAGGGGCCACCCCCAGGCAATGGGGATGGGGAGCAGCAGTTCTGGGCTGAAGGGGGGGAGTCTGGGAGGTTGGGGGCTGAGAGCTGGGGACCTGGGGGTGAGGATGTCTTGTGACGCAGCCTCTGATGTCCTTCCAGGCGCCCTCCCCAAACCCACCATCTGGGCTGAGCCAGGCTCTGTGATCCCCTGGGGGAGCCCCGTGACCATCTGGTGTCAGGGGACCCCGGGGGCCCAGGAGTTCCGTTTGGATAAAGAGGGAAGCTCAGCTTTCTGGGACGCACAGAGTCCACTGGAGCCCGAGGATAAGGGCAAGTTCTCCATCCCACACATGACACAGTCCTACGCAGGGAGGTATCACTGTTACTACCTCAGCCCCACTGGCTGGTCAGAGCACAGTGACCCCCTGGAGCTGGTGGTGACAGGTGAGAGGACACTCGGGGGTCCCGGCCTCAGGCTCTGCCCTCAGGAAGGGGGTCTGCTCTCAGGGGTGTGTCCCTCTCACAGCCCAGCCCTGGGGGAGGGGAGGGGGGTGTGAGCCCCATTTCACAAGCTCCCTCCTTCTCTCCTAGGGGCCCACAGCAAACCCACCCTCTCAGCCCTGCCGAGCCCTGTGGTGACCTTGGGAGGGAACGTGACCCTCCAGTGTGGCTCATGGCAGGGACTGGACAGGTTCATTCTGACTAGGGAAGGAGAACCCAACTCCTCCTGGACCCTGGATGCACAGCGACGCCCCAATGGGCAGGCCAGGGCCCTGCTCCCCGTGGGTCCCGTGACCCCCAGCCACAGGTGGACATTCAGATGCCACGGCTTTTACAGGAACACCCCCCAGGTGTGGTCGGCCCCCAGTGACCCCCTGGAGCTCCTGGTCCTAGGTGAGGAGGTCCCACCCTGGCCTCATGCACTTTTTGAGGCACGAGACAGATTATTAGATTCTTTTCTCCCAGGATTGTCCCAGATGAGAGGGTGGGTGAGGGGGGAGTGGGGCGCACAGGACAGAGACACAGAGTGTGAGCGACAGTGAGGCCTGGGGACCAGGACGGGAGAAGGGGCTTCATGGGAGGAAGCAGCCCCTACAGCCCAGGCTGGTCGTCCCCCAGGTGTGTCTGGGAAGCCCTCCCTCCTGACCCCGCAGGGCCCTGTCGTGGCCTCTGGACAGAGCCTGACCCTCCAGTGTCGCTCTGACGTCGGCTATGACAGATTCGCTCTGTCCCAGGAGGGGGGACAGGCCCTCCCCCAGCGCCCTGGCCGGCAGCCCCACGCTGGGCTCTCTCAGGCCGACTTCCCCCTGGGCCCGGTGACCAGCACCCACGGGGGCCGGTACAGATGCTACGGTGGACACAACCTCTCCTCCGAGTGGTCGGCCCCCAGTGACCCCCTGGACATCCTGGTGGCAGGTGAGGAGCCAGCGGGTCAGTCAGGGACCCAGACTCTGCACAGGCCCTGCCGGGGGAGCCCCAGGTGGTGATGCTGGGACCAGGCATGAGGGGTCCCCAGGGAGGGAGGGAGAGAGACAGAGAGAGATGAGGGTGGGCAGGGAGAGGGAGAGACTCACAGAAAACAGAGACAGACAGAGATGAGGGGCCTCAGGGAGGCCCTGCTGAGTCGCAGTTCAGAACCAGGGGGCGGGCAGCCCTCACCCCCCTTCCTCTCTCTAGGATGGTTCCCTGACACGCCCTCCCTCTCGGTGCAGCCGGGCCCCGTGGTGGCCTCAGGAGAGAACGTGACCCTGCTGTGTCAGTCAGGGAGCACAAGGGAAACTTTCCTTCTGTCCAAGGAGGGGGCAGCCCAGCCCCCACTGCGTCTTAGATCAAAGTACCGAGGTCGGCGTTTCCAGGCCGAATTCTCCCTGAGTCCTGTGACCTCAGCCCACAGCGGGACCTACAGGTGCTACAGCTCACTCAGCAGTAACCCCTACCTGCTGTCACACGCCAGTGCCCCCCTGGAGCTCGCGGTCTCAGGTGAGGGGCCCTGGCCCTGTCCTTTCTGACTCAGACAGCTCAGGGCTGTGTCCCCTGAGCACTCTGGGCTGAGGCTGAACGCGGGAGGGTCACCCAGAGGGGGCTGTGCCCCTCAGAGGCCCTCCCATCCCCTCCCACACCTTCTCACCTCACCTGGGATCCTGGAGGTGACAGGTGGGCAGTGGGAGGGTCTTGGGGAGGACACAGGGCAGGTGAGGGGGAGAGTTTAGTGAGGTGGGGACTCCGGGGTCAGCCTCATCCTCACCCCCTCCCGGTCCTCATCCCCAGGACCCGCAGGGGGCCCCAGCCCCCTGGTACAGGCCCCAATTCAACAACTGGGGAGTCACTGAGGCCTCTTTGCTCAGGGGGAACACTGGCCACCCCAGGGCAGTTGGAGCCTCTCTCAGAGGATCTAATGTCCCTCAGCTCCTCGGGGACAGGTTTGTCTCCCAAAGGGACTAGAATCCAGCAAAGATGCAGGGGGACCCCAGGGATCCAGGGGCTCTGAGGCTGGGTGGATGAAGGGTGGGGGGAAGAGGAAGATGTTGAGGAAGAGGAAGATGCTGGGGGCGAGCTCTGGGGAGAAGCAGCCCCCGCCCCTCAGCCCCCATCCTGACCCCCAGGAGGCTCGAAGGATCAGCTCCCCACCATTGCAGTCAGGCCCGCAGTGGGGTGAGGGAGGGTCCTCGGGACGTGGTGGTGGGTCCAGGGCGGGCAGGGCTGGGTCACACCTCAGTTACCAACTGAAGCGCCTGTTCAGGTGAAGGGCCCACACTCTGTACTGTGTGAGCTCAGTCAGCTCAGGGTCCTGTCCTCAGGAATGTCTGAGACAGTAAGATAAGAGGGGGCACGGGGGCTCCACAGAGGAGGACCCAGGACCCGGGAGAAGGGCTCGTGTCTCCCCAACTCCTCACTCACACCCTCACCTTATGATTCTCATGAGCAGGTGACACCATCCACCCACCACAAAACAAGTCAGACGCCAGCAGTGATTAGTAAAAGAAATCCTCAGTTATGGGGCTGGGTTCCGAGGGTCTGTCCTGTCGAGGACAGAACAGAAGGAACCAGTTCCCTGGGTGGACATCCAGGGTTCAGGAGTGATTGGGATCTGCTCTGACCTTGTGACCTCTTTGTCCAGAATTCCTACCCTCACACCCCCAACACTACACAGTGGAGAATCTCATCCGGCTGGGCATGGCTGGCTTGATCCTGCTGGGCCTCGGGATTCTGCTCTTTCAGGCTCGACACGGCCACGGAGGAACCCAAGATGCAGCCAGGAGCTGAACACAAGAGGAAACCATGCACCGTCCCGAGTGCTGGAGCCCTGGACATGACCTTACGTGCCCAGGAGGTTCTGGAAGAGAATCTGCAGCACGTGTTGTGTGAACTGTCTGACCAGGGAGAGAGAGACATGGTGTGGGTGCAGGAGAAGGTCTGGGAGCCCCTGTGGAGGACTGGGCCTCGGTTAACCATGCTGCCTTCCCTCCCCACCAGTGATGACTCTCCCTGACTGCCCCGTCCCCTCTCACCCCTGTGACGTGAGGCACACCCCACACGGCAGGTCTGTTTCCACACCTTACACACCTTCATGCTCTGGCCCACTTTCATGTAATACATTTGTTTATTTTTAATTTCCACATTGGCTGCTGTGTGCTACTGACCTCCATCCCTTCACTCAGAAACAGAATGTCGTTAAAGTAACTGAATAAATGGGTGAACTTGGGGTCCTGTTTCGAACAGATAAATCCAAAACTCTTCCCTAAAACTCTCTCTGGACCAGATGACACCTGGTATAGTTTCTCCAGAAACACCATTAGTGTGAAGGAACCACCCTGGCGTTTGAAGTGACAGCCAGCTGCTGTGCTGGTAAACGGGCTTAGGAATTTATCATTTTGTAAAAAGCCCAGATGTGTGGCATTTGTCTCTTTCTTTAGTGTAAATACTCTCTTCGTGGCCAATCTCATGGTACCTGTATGAATGCACTGAAGGCAGAGTGGGGAAGTAATGAGTAGAATTGTCGTTCCCAAAGAACTGAGTCTGATCCAGCTGGAGCACAGCTCAGTGATGACCCCAATACACACAGATGTGTCCTCTATATAAAGCATCATGATTAGATCATTTCCACTTCAGCTTTATGCCCTTGTTTCCGTGAAATTATCATGCCCAAATCCTAGTCCCAGTTCTTTGCATCCTAGTCCATCCCCATGAGAGGCAAAAGAGAAAACAATGGAAATATCAGCTGTGGGAGAAAACACTGAGCACTTTAAATCCCAATACATTATTGGTAGGTGTACTAATTGCCTCAGTCAATTTGGGGAATAAATAAGAATTATCGGTTAAAAGGAAGAGACACACAGCTCTGACCCAGAGTTATATAACTTAGAGGAAAATGTGTACATAACCATGAGTATACATTCAGGAGAACTTTGACAGAGGGGTCGTTCATATTAGACAAAATCATAGAAACAAATCTCACCAAAAATGAATGGATTGTTATACATATGCAACCGAATTTTACATGACAGAAAAATACACAAAGTTAAACTGCTACAATAATACAGATCAATTTTCAAGCATGATAGTCAATAAGTAAAGAAAAACTATAAGAGTATACTTCATTACATCAAATTCAAAAGTAGACAATGTGGGACCCAACTAAACAAAATAAGAATTTAAAGAGGAAAAATAACAATTGATACCAGAGAAATACAAAAAATCATAAAAGAATACTATAAACAATTCTTTGCTAACAAACTGCACCACCTAGAAGAAATGGACACGTTTTAGGAACATACAGCCCACCAAAACTGAATCGAGAAGAAATAGTTAACTTTGAATAGACTGATCACTGTGACTGAAATAGAATCTGGCACTGACATATATACATTACCATAGACATATATACACTACCAAATGTAAAACAGATAGCTAGTAGGAAGCAGCCACATAGCACAGGGAGCTCAACTTTGTGACCACCTAGAGGGGTGGGATAGGGAGGGTGGGAGGGAAACTCAAGAGGGAGGAGATGTGGGGATATATGTATATGTATGGCTGATTCACTTTGTTATACAGCAGAAACTAACACACCATTGTAAAGCAATTATACTCCAATAAAGATGTTAAAAAAAAAACACAAACCTCCCTGCAAACAAACATCCAGGACTGGATGACTTCATGAGAGAGTTCTGCCAAACATAAAAAGAAGATCTTATACTGATCCTTCTCAAACACTTCCAAAATATTGAAGAGGAGGAAACAGTCCCAAAGGCATTGTATGAAGCCACAATCACCCCGATACCCAAAACCAGACAAAGACACTGCCAAAAAAGAAAATTACAGACCAATAGTTCTGATGAATATAGATGCAAAAATGCTTAACAAAATATTAGCAAACCGAATCCAACAACACATAAAAAGAATCATATACCATGATCAACTTGGATTCATGCCAGGGTCACAAGGATGGTTCAACATACACAAATAAATCAGTGTGATACAACGTATCAACAAAAGAAAAGACAAAACCGATTCCACACTAGGAACTCCAGTTGGAAGAGCCAGGTGCGAGGCCTCTTCACGTGGCCCCCTGTGAGCAAGTGAAACCAGACTAAACACAAAGGAAAAAAAAAAAAGCCATCTCAGAGCTGTGACTATTTTTAAGGCTACTGTTTTTCTCTGTGAAACACACTGTCTTTGGGGCAAAACAAGGAAGAAGCTGGTGATTCTCATGTGCAGCACAGAAGGAGAGCCACTGCAGGCCAGCCTCCCCAACTCTGAAGGCACTCCAGCTGTGTGGCTGACAGGGTCTTGATGCTCCAGCCAAGTGTCAGGCCTGAGCCTCTGAGGTGGGAGAGCTGAGTTCAGAGACCACCAGAGACCTCCTGGCCCCGTGAAATATCAATCGGTGAGAGCTCTCCAAGAGATCTCCGTCTCAACGCTAAGACCCAGCTCCACTCAACGACCAGCAAGCTACAGTGCTGGACACCCCATGCCGAACAACTAGCAAGACAGGAACACAATCTCACCTATTAGCAGAGAGGCTGCCTGAAATCATACTAAGCTCACAGACACCCCAAAACACACCACCAGACACAGTCCTGCCCACCAGGAAGACAAGATCCAGCCTCATGCACCAGAACACAGGCACCAGTCCCCTCTACCAGGAAGCCTACGCAACTCACTTACCAACCTTACCCACTGGGGGCAGACACCAAAAACAATGGCAACTATGAACCTTCAGCCTGCAAAAAGGAGACCCCAAACACAGTAAGTTAAGCAAAATGAGAACACAGAGAAATACACAGCAGATGAAAGAGCAAGGTAAAAACCCACCAGACCAAACAAATGAAGAGGAAATAGGCAGTCTACCTGAAAAATAATTCAGAGTAATGACAGTAAAGATGATCCAAAATCTTGGAAATACAATGGAGAAAATAAAAGAAACGTTTAACAAGGATGTAGAAGAACTAAAAAGCAAACAAACAATGATAAACAACACAATAAATGAAATTAAAAATTCTCCAGAAGGAATCAATAGCAGAAAAACTGAGGCAGAAGAATGGATAAGTGACCTGGAAAATAAAATAGTGGAAATAACTACTGCAGAGCAGAATAAAGAAAAAAGAATGAAAAGAATTGAGGACAGTCTCAGAGACCTCTGGGACAACATTAAACGTACCAACATTCAAATTATAGGAATCCCAGAAGAAGAAGCACAAAAGAAAGGGACTGAGAAAATATGTGAAGAGATTATAGTTGAAAACTTCCCTAATATGGGAAAGGAAATAGTCAATCAAGTCCAGGAAGCACAGAGAGTCCCATACAGGATAAATCAAAGGAGAATCATGCCAAGACACGTATTATTCAAACTATCAAAAAATTAAATACAAAGAAAAAATACTAAAAGCAGCAATGGAAAAGCAACAAACAACATACAAGGGAATCCCCATAAGGTTAACAGCTGATCTTTCTGCAGGCCAGAAGGGAGTGGCGGGACATATTTAAAGTGATGAAAGGGAAAAACTTACAACCAAGATTACTCTACCCAGCAAGGATCTCATTCAGATTTCACAGAGAAATCAAAACCTTTACAGACAAGCAAAAGCTGAGAGAATTCAGCACCACCAAACCAGCTTCACAACAAATGCTAAAGGAACTTCTCTAGGCAGGAAACACAAGAGAAGGAAAAGAGCTATAATAACAAACCCAAAACAATTAAGAAAATGGTAATAGGAACATACATATCGAAAATTACTTTAAATGTAAATGGATTAAATGCTCCAACCAAAAGACATAGACTGGCTGAATGGATACAAAAACAAGACCCATATATGCTCTCAACAAGAGACCCACTTCAGACCTAGGGACACATACAGATGAAAGTGAGGGGATGGAAAAAGGTATTCCATATAAATGGAAATCAAAAGAAAGCTGGAGTAGCAATTCTCATATCAGACAAAATAGACTTTAAAACAAAGACTATTATGAGAGACAAAGAAGGACACTACATAATGATCAAGGGATGAATCCAAGAAGAAGATATAGCAATTATAAATATTTATGCACCCAACATAGGAGCACCTCAATACATAAGGCAAATGTTAACAGCCATAAAAGGGGAAAGCGACAATAACACAATAATAGCAGGGGACTTTAACACCCCACTTTCACCAATGGACACATCAACCAAAATGAAAATAAATAAGGAAACACAAGCTTTAAATGATACATTAAATAAGATGGACTTAATTGATATTTATAGGACATTCCATCCAAAAACAACAGAATACACTTTCTTCTCAAGTGCTCATGGAACATTCTCCAGGATAGATCATATCTTGGGTCACAAATCAAGCCCTGGTAAATTTAAGAAAATTGAAATTGTATCAAGTATCTTTTCTGACCACAATGCTATGAGACTAGATATGAATTACAGGAAAAAAACTGTAAAAATATACAAACACATGGAGGCTAAACAATACACTACTAAATAACCAAGAGATCACTGAGGAAATCAAAGAGGAAATCAAAAAACACCTAGAAACAAATGACAATGAAAACAAGATGGCCCATAACCTATGGGATGCGGCAAAAGCAGTTTTAAGAGGGAAATTTATAGCAATACAATCCTACCTCAAGAAACAAGAAAAATCTCAAATAAACAACCTAACCTTACACCTAAAGCAATTAGAAAAAGAACAAAAAACCCCCAAAGTTAGCAGAAGGAAAGAAATCATAAAGATCAGATCAGAAATAAATGAAAAAGGAATGAAGGAAATGATAGCAAAGATCAACAAAACTAAAAGCTGGTTCTTTGGGAAGATAAACAAAATTGATAAACCATTAGCCAGACTCATCAAGAAAAAAAGGGAGAAGACTCAAATCAATAGAATTAGAAATGAAAAAGGAGAAGTAACAACTGACACTGCAGAAATACAAAGGATCATGAGGGATTACTACAAGCAACTATATACCAATAAAATGGACAACCTGAAAGAAATGGACAATTTCTTATAAAAGCACAACCTTCCGAGACTGAACCAGGAAGAAACAGAAAATATAAACAGATCAATCACAAGCACTGAAACTGAAACTGTGATTTAAAATCTTCCAATAAACAAAAGCCCAGGACCAGATGGCTTCACAGGCGAATTCTATCAAACATTTAGAGAAGACCCAACACCTATCCTTCTCAAACTCTTCCAAAATATAGCAGAAGGAGGGACAATCCCAAACTCATTCTATGAGGCCACCATCACCGATACCAAAACCAGACAAAGATGTTACAAAAAAAGAAAACTACAGGCCAATATCATTGATGAACATAGATGCAAAAATCCTCAACAAAGTACTAGCAAACAGAATCCAACAGCACATTTAAAGGATCATTCACCATGATCAAGTGGGGTTTATCCCAGGAATGCAAGGATTCTTTAATATACGCAAATCAATCAATGTGATACACAATATTAACAAATTGAAGGATAAAAACCATATGATAATCTCAATAAATTCAGGAAAAGTTTTTGACAAAATTCAACACCAATTTATGATAAAAACTCTCCAGAAAGTAGGCATAAAGGGAACTTACCTCAACATAAGAAAGGCCATATATGACAAACCCACATTCTCAAGGATGAAAAACTGAAACCATTTCCACTAAGATCAGGAACAAGACAAGGCTGCCCACTCTCACCACATTTATTCAACATAGTTTTGGAAGTTTTAGCCACAGCAATCAGGGACAAAAAAGAAATAAAACAAATCCAAATTGGAAAAGAAGAAGTAAATCTGTCACTGTTTTCAGATGACATGATACTATACATAGAGAATCCTAAAGATGCTACCAGAAAACTATTAGAGCTAATCAATGAATTTGGTAAAGTAGCAGGATACAAAATTAATGCACAGAAATCTCTTGCATTCCTATACACTAATGATGAAACATCTGAAAGAGAAATTAAGGAAACACTCCCATTTACCACTGCAACAAAAAGAATAAAATACCTGAGAGTGAACCTACCTAAAGAGACAAAAGACCTGTATGCAGACAACTATAAGACACTGATGAAAGAGATTAAAGATGATACAAACAGATGGAGAGATATACCATATTCTTGGATTGGAAGAATCAACACTGTGAAAATGACGATACTACCCAAAGCAATCTACAGATTCAATGCAATCCCTATCAAACTACCAATGGCATTTTTCACAGAACTAGAACAAAAAATTCAACAATTTGTATGAAAAACAAAAGATACCGAATAGCCAAAGCAGTCTTGAGAAAGAAAAATGGAGCTGGAGGAATCAGACTCCTTGACTTCAGACTATACTACAAAGCTACAGTAATCAAGACAGTATGGTACCGGCTCAAAACCAGAAATATAGATCAATGGAACAGGATAGAAAGCCCAGAGATAAACTCACACACATATGGTCACCTTATCTTTGATAAAGGAGGCAAGAATATACAATGGAGAAAAGACAGCCTCTTCAATAAGTGGTGCTGGGAAAACTGGACAGCTACACGTAAAAGAATGAAATTAGAACACTTCCTAACACCATACACAAAAATAAACTCAGAATGGATTCAAGTCCTAAATGTAAGGCCAGACACTATAAAACTCTTAGAGGAAAACATAGGCAGAACACTCTATGACATAAATCACAGCAAGATCCTTTTTGATCCACCTCCTAGAGAAATGGAAATAAAAACAAAAATTAACAAATGGGACTTAGTGAAACTTAAAAGCTTTTGCACAGCAAAGGAAACCATAAACAAGATGAAAAGACAACCCTCAGAATGGGAGAAAATACTTGCAAATGAAGCAACTGACAAAGGATTAATCTCCAAAATATATAAGCAGCTCATGCAGCTCAATATCAAAAAAACAAACAACCCAATCCAAAAAAGGGCAGAAGACCTAAATAGACATTTCTCCAAAGAAGATATACACATTGCCAACAAACACAGGAAAGGATGCTCAACATCAGTAATCATTAGAGAAATGTAAATCAAAACTACAATGAGGTATCACCTCACACCAGTCAGAATGGCTATCATCAAAAAATCTACAAACAATAAATGCTGGAGAGGGTGTGGAGAAAAGGGAACCCTCTCGCACTGTTGGTGGGAATGTAAATTGATACAGCCACTATGGAGAACAGTATGGAGGTTCCTTAAAAAACTAAAACTAGAACTACCATATGACCCAGCAATCCCACTACTGGGCATATACCCTGAGAAAACCATAATTCAAAAAGAGTCGTGTACCACAATGTTCATTGCAGCTCTATTTACAATAGCCAGGACATGGAACCAACCTAAATGTCCATCGACAGATGAATGGATAAAGAAGATGTGGCACATATATACAATGAAATATTACTCAGCCATAAAAAGAAACGAAATTGAGTTATTTGTAGCGAGGTGGATGGACCTAGAGTCTGCCATACAGAGTGAAGTAAGTCAGAAAGAGAAAAACAAATACCATATGCTAACACATACATATGGAATCTAAAAAAAAAAAAAAAGAAGGTTCTGAAGAACCTAGGGGCAGGACAGGAATAAAGACGCAGACGTAGAGAATGGACTTGAGGACACGGGGAGGGGGTAGGGTAAGCTGAGACGAAGCGAGAGGATGGCATTGACATATATACACTATCAAATGTAAAATAGATGGCTAGTGGGAAGCAGCCGCATAGCACAGGGAGATCAGCTCATGCTTTGTGACCACATAGAGGGCTGGGATAGGGAGGGCGGGAGGGAGACGCAAGAGGGAGGGGATATGGGGATATATGTATACACACAGCTTATTCACTTTGTTATACAGCAGCAGCTAACACAACAATTTAAAGCAATTATACTCCAGTAAAGATGTTTTTAAAAAACCACATAAAACCACATGATCATCTCAATAGATGCAGAAAAAGCATTTGATCAAATTCAACACCCATTCATGATAAACACTCACCAAAGTGAGTACAAAGGGGACATATCTCAACATAATAAAAGCTATTTATGATAAACCCACAGGCAACATAATACTCAATGGTGAAAAGCTGAAAGCCTTCCAGCTGAATTGTGGAACAAGACAAGGATGCCCACTCTCACCACTCCTGTTCAACATAGTATTGCAAGTCCTAGCCACAGCAATCAGACAAAGAAAACGAAAAAGGTATTCAAATTGGAAGGAAAGAGGTAAAATTGTCTTTGCATGCAGATGGCATGATACTCCATATAGAAAACCCTAAAGACTCCACACAACAACTATTAGAAATGATAAGTGAATTCAGCAAGGTAGCAGAATACAAGATTAACACAGAGACATCTATTGCTTTTCATTACACTGACAGTGAAATATCAGAAAAAATGTAAAAACTCAATCTCTTAAAATTGCATCAAAAATAAAATACCTAGGAGTAAACCTGATGAAGGAGGTGAAAGACATATACTTTGAGAACTATAAAACATTGATAAAGGAAACTGAAAATAATTCAAAGAAATGGAAAGATATCCCATGCTCTTAGATTGGAATAATTGATATAGGTAAACTGGCCACACTACCCAAAGCAATCTACAGATTTAACACAATACCTATCAAATTACCCATGACATTCTTCACAGAACTAGAACAAATAATCCTAAAATTTATATGGAACCACAAAAGACCCAGAATTGCAAAAACAATCCTGAGGAAAAAGAACAAAGCTGGGGGCATAACCCTCCCAGACTTCAGACAATACTACAAAGCTACAGTAATCAAAAGAGAATAATATTGGCACAAAAACAGACCCAAGAATCAGTGGAACAGATGTGAGAGCCCAGAAATAAACCCACACACCTATGGTCAATTTTAGTATTCGACAAAGGAGGCAAGGATATACAATGGAGAAAAGACGGTCTCTTCAATAAGTGGTGCTGGGAAAACCAGACAGCTCCATGCAAAAGAATGAAGTTAGAACATTCTCTAACACCATATACAAAAATAAATTCAAAATCAAGTAAAGACCTAAATGTAAGATCAGATACTATAAAACTCCTAGGGAAAAACATAGGCAGAATACTCTTTGACGTAAATCACAGCAACATTTTTTTTGGATCCATCTCTTTAGAGTAATGGAAATAAAAATATATATATAAACAAATGGGGCCTAATTAAACTTAAAAGCTTTTGCCCAGCAAAGGAGACTGTAAACAAAATGAAAAGACAGCCTACTCACTGAGAGAAGTATCTGCAAATGATGGGACCAACAAGGGATTAATTTCCAAAATATACAAACAGCTCATGGAGCTAAATATCAAAAAAACAAACTACCAAGTTAAAATGGAGAGAAGACCTAAATAGACATTTCTCCAAGAAGACATACAGATGGCCAACAGGTACGTGAAAAGACGGTCTACATCACTAATTATTAGAGAAATGCAAACCAAAACCACAGTGAGGTTATCACCCCTACCGGTCAGAATGGCCATCATCAAAAAGTCTACAAATAATAAATGCTGGAGAGGGTGTGGCGAAAAGGGAACCCTCCTACACTGTTGGTGGGAATATAAACTGGTGCAGCCACTATGGAGAACAGTGTGGAGGTTTCTTTTAAAAACTAAAAATAGGGCTTCCCTGGTGGCACAGTGGTTAAGAATCTGCCTGCCAATGCAGGGGACACGGGTTCGATCCCTGGTCCAGGAAGATCCCACAGGCCGTGAAGCAACTAAGCCCACATGCCACAACTACTGAGCCTGCACTCTAGAGCCCGCGAGCCACAACTACTGAAGCCCGCACGCCTAGAGCCCGAGCTGCGCAACAAGAGAAGCCACCGCAATGAGAAGCCCACGCACTGCAATGAAGAGTAGCGCTGCTCGCCTCAACTAAAGTCCGCAGGGAGCAACGAAGACCCAACGCAGCCATAAATAAATAAATAAATTTATTTTAAAAAAAAAGTTACTGTCTTGGGGGGACAAGAGGTGGGGAGGAGCAGAAACGACTCAGAGGTCTGGATGGAGAGGAATGACCAGAAGGTGCTGCTGTGGATAGAAACAAGGAAGTCAGATAGAGGAAGGGTTTGGGAGAAACAAAACCACGTTCCCAGTGCAGGAGGAGTGCAGGAGGCAGGTGGTGGTTCCTCTGTGTGTCAGTTGACAGGATTAGAAATATCTCCCCGAGCCTCCTTCTCCCCTGGGGTCATCTGTTCTGTGACAGCCCCACCGGCTCTGCTAGACAAGCAAGGCAGACAGTGGAGGAGCCCTCAGTGCTTCACCCGCTTCCACCTCACATACAATGAGCCCATCCAACAGCCCTGGCCTGGAGCCCCGCGAACCCATGACCCTGGTCCAGCACCAGTCAAGCTCGGCAGCAGACTCAGGAGGACTGGTTGGTGCAACCCAGCACCTCCTTCCTGGCTCTTCCACCCCAGGGCCTCACTCCCAGCTGAGGAATTTGATTCTCATGGCCCCAACCTGATCTACTGCAGGACCCTCCCCTAAAAATAATTCTTCCAGGGTCTCCACCTGCCTTCAAGTAAATTCCAAGTATCTCCAGCTGACACTCCCTGAGGCTGATGATCAGAAGGGGCTGACCTCTCAGGACCAGCAAAGCTAACTCCTACCTCAAAGCAAGCTCATCCCAGTTAACCACCTCCCCTCCCCAGACGCACACCTGAGTTCTCACCACACTTGGGTCTTCTCAAGGGGTCATCTTTGAGCCAATTATGAAAACCATAGACCCCTTTCCAAACCACCTAGAAGTCTTCCTGATTCATCCCACTCAACTGCGAATGTATTTTGTGGTAGGGTTTGTGGGAGGGTTACATAAGAAAACCTCATAAACCACTTAGATACTGATCCACTCATCACCTAGTGGTCAAATTGGTGCTGGAGCCGTATCACTGTTTAGTACCAACACAGTCCTCCTACAGTCCAATCCCTACGGAGTGGCGACCATCTCAGCACAGCTGTGTGTTCATACCTCCCTTTCCTGAAAATTACCCTCTTGTCTTAAGGATAAAATCCAGGCACACTTGCAGGGTGCACTAGACCCTGTGTGACCAGGGCCCAGCATCCCCTGAACTCCAGTGCTCAGAACAGCTCCGCCTCTTCCCGGCCCAGGGTGCCGGCCCCTCACCACTCCTGTGCTAACCTCTATCAGCCAGGGTCTCTCCTTCTCCAGAAGGTCCCAGCACTCCCATCACAAGGTTGCTGGGCTTCCACCTGTCACTGTGCCTCACTGTTTTTCTCCTTCTGTACAGCTGAACAAAACTAGACCCAAATTATTTATTGTCTAAATATGTATTGTCTGCTGTCATCATCAGAGCTCCGTGAGTCCAGGGAAAGAATCAGTCACCTTCACCAATGAATCTCATGTCTGGATATAGTAACTGCTCAATAAACGTTGGAAGGAAGGAACAAATTTTGCATTTTCAGCGTCTCGGAAAAGGGAAGGGGCTTCTCCAAGGTCACACAGGTTCTATGAAAAGCAAAATCAGAACTGGAACCAAGCAGTGCGCTGGGCGGTGCCAAGCATGTGTCTCTTGCTTCCCCAGTGTTTGGACTGAACAGACCCAAGGGCGCCCCTTCCTCCAGACTCTGACCACCCTCCAAGCTTTTTTCCAGTCACAACCTTGGAATCACCCACTCAGCTCTCCTCGGCCTCCCGGACCAGCCAACACCATTTTCTGAGCTTAGCTCCTTGTTGCCGACCAAGCATGAGCTCCCAGATTCGTCACAATTACTCCGCCAGGTGGAGGCCACCGTCACCCGCCTGGTAACGGGCATCAGCCGCTCTCCCACACCTACCTGTCTCTGCGCTTCTCTTTCGACCCGACGCAGCAGCTCGCGAGGGCGTGAGACATCGTTTCGCGAACTGACCGAGGAGAAGCCGGAGGGCCCGAGCTCACTGGAAAAGGCAAGAGCAGCGCTGTGGCCGCGCCCTCTTCCAGGACGTGCCGAAGCCGTCCCAGGAGCCGTGGGTAAAGCCCAGGACGCCGTGGAAGCCGCCCGGCTGACGGAGAAGAACCTGCGCCAGGCCCTGTGGGTCCGCAGGCCCTCGGTTCTCCCCGCGCAGACTCCACCTCTGGACTTCCTGGAGCCACTTCCTGGATGAGCAGGTGAAGCTCATCAAGAAGACGGGCGGGCTTCCCTGGTGGCGCAGTGGTTGAGAGTCCGCCTGCCAATGCAGGGGACACGGGTTTGAGCCCTGGTCTGGGAGGATCCCACATGCCGCGGAGCGGCTGGGCCCATGTGCTACAACTACTGAAGCCCGCGCGCCTGGAGCCCGTGCTCTGCAACAAGAGAAGCCACCGCAGTGAGAAGCCAGCGCACCACAACAAAGACACAACACAGCCAAAAATAAATAAATTAAAAAAAAATAAAAAAAAAAATAAAAAATAAAAAAAAAAAGAAGATGGGCGACCGCCTGACCAACCTCCGCAGGCTGCTCGGCCCCCAGGCTGGGCTGGGCGAGTGTCTCTTCCAAAGGCTCAGCCCCAGGCACCACTAGGAGCCCCTGGAGCCCAGCGGCCTGTGAGGAGCCCCTCTGGGGTCAGGGCTTCTGCCTGCAGCCTGTCCCTGCAGCCACTGGGCAGCTTGTTAACCGCCCTGGAGCCCTCTCCGAGCCCTGGGCCAAAGGGAAACAATAAAGCTTTCTGCAGCAAAAAAAAAAAAAAAAAAAGAATCGGAGCCCAAACTGGGCTGCTCCTAGGCCCTGCCCTGCATCCTCCACTTCCTGTCCTGGGACGAGTGTCACTGTCTGTCTTTGGGTTTGGCCCGAGAGGCAGAGTGCGTGGGGTCTGGTGAGACCCAGATGTGGTCTGGAAGGTCCCAGAGCCGGCTGTCTCCTGGGCCCCATCCTGCAGGTAGAGCAGCGTGAGGCCCTGGGGGGGCTATTCCTCTTCCTGAGAGGCTGCTATGAAGGACCCGGTGACGTGTAGCACAGAGCCTGCACCTTGTCACCCGCCGCGTGTCTGTCTGTCCTGCTGGCTCGGTGGACTTTGTAAGACACCAGCACAGCTGGGGGCCACGGGAGGCCCAGCCACGACCCCGACCCTCACTGCCCTTCTCTGCCTCGGTGGGCTTTGGGGAAGGGAGGGGGGAAGGGGCCCCGCTCCTCCCAGGTCTGAAGCTGAGAGACCCCAGGTCTAAGGCGGCTCAGGGGCGGCAGAACCTGGTGGGGGAGGGCGGAAGTGCTCAGCCTCAGGTCTGACCCCAGCACTCAGGGCCCAGACCAGGCCTGGAGCATCTATGTGTTCTGGAGGGCGGGCGCTCACAGGGAACTCTCTTCTAGGGCTGTGCCCAGACCCATGGGACCAGGTCCAGGCAGGTGAGCGCCCCCAAGACCTGCTTCAATCCCACAAGCCCCTGGTCATCTGGGGCGAGCACAGCAGGTCTGGGATGATGGTGACCTGTCTGGAAGGGGTCTGGCGGTGACAGCTGGGGAAACTGAGGGGAGAAAGGCACCCCTGACACTTCAGGTCTGATTCCTTTCCAGGAATCCACCTGAAACCCTCCATCTGGGCTGACCTACGCCCCATGGTCACCAAGGGAAGCCCTGCGACCATCTGGTGTCCGGGGTCTCTGAGGGCTGATGTCTACCGTCTGTATAGAGAGAGGCCCTCTGGACTCTGGGAGGCTGAGGCCCCACAGGACTCCAGTAACAAGGCCAGTTTCCCCTTTCAATCCTCAAGCTCAAGCACTGCAGGGCAGTATCAGTGTGTCTATCGCAGCAGGAAAGACAGGTCAGAGTGGAGTGACCCCCTGCTCCTGGTGGGGACAGGTAGGAGGGAGGACCCGGGTCCCCTCCCACTGCGGCGTCGTCCTTACAGGCAGAGGGAGCAGAGTGTGGGCTCAGGGGGACGGACGTCTCCCCTCGCAGCCCACAGGGGTGAAGGTCCCCCTTTAACCCAGCCCCTTCCCCTCCCTCGGGGTGCGCAGAGCCCCTCCTTCTCAGCCCAGCCACGCCCTGTGGTGGCCTCAGGAGGGAGCGTGTCCCTGGCATGCAGCTCACAGTTTGCAGCGGGCACTTTGCACCTGCTGAAGGAGGGAGGTGCTGACCCGCCCGACACCGGACATCGAGGACCCATGGGAGGGGACAGGCCATGTGCCCTGTGGGCCCCCTCAACTCCTCCCGTGGGGGGACCTGCAGACGCTATGATTCTCCCAGCTCCCTCCACGTGTGGTCACACCCCAGTGACCCTCTGCATCGCCAGGTCACAGGTGAGGGCCCCCAGCCCCATCGTTTCCTGGACCCCTGACCTGAGCCTTGTGCCCAGTGAGCCCTGGGGTGATGGAGGGTCAGGGGCAGTGGCCTCCTGGGGCAGAACCACTGGCGGGAGGCCTGGGAGGGACCAGGGAGAACTCTCACTGCAGCCCCAGTGAGCAATGTGGGGTGTGCGTCCCCCTCGGTGCCACTGTCCCTTCTCTGCAGGCATGTACAGGGAGCCCTCCCTCTCAGCCCAGCCGGACTCACTCGTGCTCTGTGGAGACAGCCTGACCCTCCGGTGTCACTCAAAGGCCGGCTCTGGCAGATTTGCTCTGACCAAGGACGAGGAGGTCACACCTCCCCTGTGTCTTGAGGCCCAGCACAGCCCTGACTTCCCCCTGGGCCATGTGAGCCGCACCCATGGGGGCCAGTACAGATGCTACGGTGGACACAGCCTCTTCTAAGTGTGGTCGGCCGCCAGCGCCCCCCTGCACAGCCTGGTCGTGGTGAGGAGCCCCTGTCCTGCCCCATGTCCTGACTGTGTTCTCAGGGTGCTGGGCCCAGAGTCACCCCTGGTGGTGATGGGGTCCTGGGAGGAGTCCTACAGCAGACATTGAGATAGGGCAGTGGTCCACGGAGAGTGAGTGAGAAAAATGGAGCGGGTGCCAGGAGATAAGAGAGACCCACACAGAGGGGCTGAGAGCAGCTGAGAGGGGGTCACAGATAGGGTCCCTGGAGAGAGGATGGTGGTCCCTCAGCTCAGGGTCAAGGGTGTGTAGGGGGTGGCTCTGTACACATCACGACCTTCCTCGCCCCCAGGAAGGTACGGGAAACCCTCCCTCTCAGCCCAGCCGGGACCTTCAGTGCCCTGGGGAGAGAACACGACCCTGCAGTGTGGCTCTGAGGTCTGGTCCGATCCCCTCCATCTGTCCAAGGAGGGGTCACTCACTCCTCCCCAGCACCTTCGTCTGCAGGACACGGCTCCACCCTTTCAGAACAAGTTCACCTTGAGTCCTGTGACCTCAGCCCACAGTGGGATCTACACGTGCTACAGCTCACTGAGCACCTCCCCCTCCCTGAGGTCACAGCCCAGCGACCCCTGGAGCTCTTGCTCTCAGGTGGGGGACCCCAGCCCTGGCCCTGTGTGTCTTCCTGGTCAGTTCAGGGTCCTGTCCCCAGCTCTAGGCTGGGCTGGGAGTGAGGGGGTCACAGAAGGAGGGGAATCAACAGTAAAGGGATGGACAAAGCCAGAGCAACTCCCTTCCCTGCACCATCCTCATCCTCATCCCTGGGGTCCAGACATGTTGCAGGTGATAGAGAAGACTCGGGGCTGACCAGAAGGGGAAAAGACCAGAGCCCCCCCATCTCCATCCTCCTCTGGTCCCCAATCCTCGTAGCCCCTCACCCTGAGAGAACAACACAAGAGCGGGTGGCTAGCAGAGGCCTCAATCCTCACGGGACCAAGATCACAGGCCCTGGCACAGCTTGTGTCCCAGCAGGGCTGGGAGTCGAGCAGAGATGTGGGGAGACCAAAGGGCTCCCGGGGCTGAGGCTGGTGGATGAAGGGTGGGGGATCATGGAGAGGGAGATGTCAGGGCCCATCCTGGGGCAGGAGCAGTGGGCTGTGTGGGGAGAAGCAGCCCCCCGCCCTCCCCTCCTGTCCGGACCCCCAGGAGGCTCTGAGGATCAGCTTCTCCCCCACACAGAGTCAGGCGTGTAGACGGGTGAGTGAGGGTCTCTGTGAGGAGGTGGTGGTGGGAGGAGCTCAGTCTGGTCTTGGCTCAGCCCACTTCCTGAGTTAATGACCTGAGGAAAGTTCTTTCTTCTCACTGGGATCCACTTCCCCGACTGCAAAGGGCAAGAAGTCTGCTCCGACACTGTGCGTGGGGATGGTGTCTGAGCCCTCCTCCTTAAAGCCAGGGGCTTCAGCCCTCCAAGGAGCAGCCGTGGGGTCAGGGAAAGAACAGGGCTTGGAAGTCACACCGCTCTGCTACTTCCCAAGCTTGGGATCTTGGCTGAGTCATGTTCCTCGCAGAGTCCGAGGCTCACCCTGCGTGGAGGAGCCCTCCTGCTTCCTCCCTCAACGGGGAGCCCTCAGCACAGGCCCTGTTTAGAGCTCAGGAAGGCCAGAGCCTCCCGCCTGCCCCTCCCAGACACACACTCCCTTGTCCACACAGGCCCTGTGGGGGGATGCCAGGCCTCTGCAGAGTGGGGACAGATCTGGGCTGGGCTGGCAGAGGAGTAGGGGTTGGGTTTGAGGGACACGTCTCTGCACTGGTGTTCTGCCTGGAGGCGACAGCATTAAAAAATAATTTTAAAAAAATACGAGGGAGCCCACAGTCCTGGGTTCCAACCCCAGCTCTGCCATGTCCAGACTGGGTCACCTGGGGTTTGTGAATTCCCTCTCTGTGCCTCAGTTTCCTCGTCTGTAAAATGGGTGGGGCGGGTTAGAGGAGATGAATGCACAGACCCCAGCACGAGCCTGCACACAGTAGGCGCTCAACTGAATGGCATCTTAGGCTCACTCATGACATCACTGGTGCCCCAGGTCTCAAACGGTACCTGAACGTTCTGATCGGGGTCTCGGTGGCCTTTGTCCTGCTGCTCCTCGTCCTCCTCGTCCTCCTCGTCCGACACCGGGGTCAGAGCAGACGCAGGAAGTCGGGTGAGCAGGGAACGGGGTGACCCAGGCCCCTGCAGGTGCTGGGCTTAGGGCACCAGCCAAAGGGAAACCTAAGAGACGGGTGAAGTCAGGTTAGAAAACCCCTCCAGCATCTCCGAATGAGAAAATCTAAAAAGAAGAGATTAAATATGAGCGTACACGTATTTTAAAGTATTCTTTTGATTTTTTTAAACTTACGAAATGTTTGAAAACACATGCAAGTTTTATATTTTATGGTTTAGATTTTTCTCTTGACTTCTTTATGGAGGTGGGAGGGGATTATAATCTTATCAGTTCGTAGGCCCTCGCAGATCTTACTGTAACCCTAGAGAAGGGTTCTGGGGTGGGTTGGAGGCCGATTCCCAACTTCCTGCAGTGGCCGCAGCATCAGTGCCCGAGGACAGAGGCCGGCAGAAGAGGCAAGACCTCTCCCAGAGACTCCCACCCCGCCCAGCCTGCGTGCAGCTCCCGCACCGCCCCTCACACTCCTCTCCTCCCCCAGCTCCAGCCCAGCTGCGGACGTCGAGGAGAGCTTGTGTTAGGGGAAGAGGGGCCGTCCTGGGGGCAGGAGACAGGGCCAGACAATGTGGGTGGGCAGTGGACACCAGGCAGTGGTTGGAAAGGGTTCTGGGCTTGGGGATGTGAGAGGTCGAATCTGATCCTGTGTGGCCTTGGCCACGTCGCTGACCCTCTCTGGACATCTGCTGTGAGATGTCAGGGAATCTCGGCAAGAGATGGCACCCCCTTCTTCTGTCCCCACCGGATGCTGTCGTGGAAGACACACAGCCAGAGGACGGCAGGCAGCTGGTCAGGTCAGCTCCCCCAATCCTGACCAGGGCACCCGCACCTCCTTGTTCAGACGTCAAATCCAGCTGACACTGAACGCTGACGCCACTCAACTCCTGGCAGCCTCTCCCTTCTGGAAGCACCTGCCCTGTGGGCCTGCTGCAACCCCACACCTGGTCTCCTCTGACCTTCAAGGTGTTGAATGCTCAGGTGGAGCTGGCAGGGCTGAAGGTTAGGGCTAAGAGTCTGTGCCCCCCACAAAGGAGCTAAGTCCAATCCTGGGGCTGCAGAGAGGCCCAGAGGGGATGCCTTCTCAACTCCAGAGGGTTCTAAAATACTCGCTCAGCCCTCGGCTGTTCCGGGTTGGGTGAACCCCAGCAACGTACCTCGGGCGTTGGTTAACTGGGGTGAGGGTCAGCTCCTGCTCACACTCTGGCGAACCCCAGCTCCTCCCAGGCTGCGGTGGGGTCTGACCGTCCCTCCATGGTGACGGCGCCACACCCAATTCCTACCTCCAGTCCTACCCTCTCCCCTGCACCAAATTTACACAACCAGCCACCAGTCACAGGAATTTCCACTTCCTTCACTTCCCTCCTCCCTGAGGCTCCAAGCTACAGGGACTCAAAGAAGGATAAAGATTCAGAGACCAGCCCTCAGTGTCTCCAGCAGAGCCTTGATGACTAAGACCACCAAGGAGTGCCTCCTTTCCTCCCGGAGCCCCAGGCCCCCCGCAACCAACCTCCCTCCCTCTCCCCCACGCCAGGCTGCCGCATCTGAAGCCCCCCAGGATGTGACCTATGCCCAGCTGAACCACTCGACCCTCAGACGGGAGACTGCACCCCCTGCCCCCCAGTCAGGGGAGTCCCCAGAAGAGCCCAGCGTGTATGCTGCTCTCGCCATCCGCTAGCCCAGGAAGGACCCAGACCCCACGCCCCAGGGACCGGATTTCAGGGACCCCCAGGAGCTGCCCCCATAAATGCTTATACTGAACTCCAGCCAGCCTGGAGTCCTGACACGAACCACCAGGAGCTTGAGACCTCCTGGAAGCCAACTGCTTCCACAACTCCATGGTCATCACAGCTGACTTTATGGTCCCTACCAAGGGTCCTGACCTCAAGGACCCTACAGAACCGCCATCAACACCTTGGGGTGAGGGAGGCCTACCACCCAGCCCAAGTAGGCTGCAAGGACTTCGATTCTTCTGCAGGCTTCAGACTTCGCAGAGAACCCTGAGCCCTCACTGTGAAGCTGGCCACTTACATCACAGCCCCAAATCCCCCAGACCAGGACTAGTGTGCCCTGTGGCTGCAGCTGCTCAGAGGCTGCTCAATTCCAAGTGTTCCTCATTTCCTGAGACCAAGCCCCTTCCTTCCCTGCCTGAGGCAGCTTCTCAAACAGAGAAAAGGGAAGCCTGCCTCCCTTGGGACCAAGAATATCATCAGAAACTCCAAATGCAGGGGGAGGGGCAGGGTTCCCCTGCATCCTCTGCCTGGAAATGACTCCTCGCCCCACATGCAAATGGGGGGCTGAGAATTTCCTTCTGGTTTTGTCTCAAAGAACCTTCCTCATAATACTACTGGTCTCCCTGCTGTGATAAGTTATGTGCAGAGATGTTTGTCAGGACACCGCAGCCCAGCCCTAAGGCGAAAAGGACCACCATCTTGCAGGTGGTCCCAAGCACCTGAACAAAGCAGACCAGGGCCCTCTGTGCATGTGTGGAAACCCGCTGAAGGACGCAGCCTGCACTTCCCACTACAGAAGGCCTGTGTTCAGAGCGCGGAGGAAAGAGGCACACCAATAAACACCAGTTCTGAAACGTTGTTTTATTATCTGACTGGAAAACTAGATGCTCCATCAGCCCAGGCGGGATGGGTGGGCTTAATCCTCCTCCTCGTCGTCGCCAGCGCCAGCCCCGCCCTGGCCCTTCTTGGCGTTCTTCCTCTTCACGCGGCCGGGGCGGCCGCCCCCATATGGAGAACGGAGGGAGAAGTCGATGTGCTTCTGGGAGTCCAGGCGGACAATGAAGGATGGGATGTTCACCACCTGCTTGCGGACCCTGGAGGGGGCGGCAGGTGAAGAGGACGGGGAACAGGACGCTGCTCCCCTCTGCCTGTGCTCTGCAGCTGACAGGGCCGGTGCTACAGAGCTGCACTGACTCTGAAGCAATAACCAGGAAGGGCTCCTGATCTTAAGGAACTGCTGTGTGTTCCGGAGAGCTTTCAGGCATCACCTAATTCACACAAATGCATCCACCTTTACATTCACACCTCACAGAAGGGAGAGAGCAATTCAGAAGTAACCCACAGAGACCAGAGTGAATGAGGTGAGGTGGCAACATACAAACCCAAGACCTGCTTTTCAAATACACAACTGTGCCAGACACTTCAAATATTCTCAACTGTGTGTGTCACACACTGAGCTCTATGAGCAGGTGTAGTTTCATTGTCTTCGAAGCAGCAACCCGAAAGGATAGGGGTTGTTTCATTTCAGACAAGCAACGTGAGAGGCTCCTGCCCATGGGTCACAGGGCTAACGAAAGGCTGCGGCAGAAATCCAGTATGCATGTATCCCAACCACTTACTACACAGCTCAACTGGGCCTCATGAACGGGGCCCAATTTACAAAGGGTAAACTGAGTACTCAGATAAAGACCCTTCTGGCCTCTGGTCTTCACTGTGGCAGCTGCCACCATGAGCATCAGACCTTGGCCTGTGGTGAACTCACCAAATTAAGGCCGACAGGAGAGTGCACTGTGATCAGGGCCTGCAGTGGCTTCACAAGGGCCCACTACACAGCCAAAGCCACCCAAGTCAGTTAGCCCCAGTGACTCCTCTCAACCGGACACCGAGGGCTGTTACCTGTCCAGCTACCCGCACGCCTCGTAGAAGCCTTCGCAAGGTGTACGGCTCCAGCCGCAGTGACCCTTGCGCTGGGCTACGGGGGGGATGAGGCTGCCCCCAGCTCCCCCATGAGCTGTTTGTAGGGGGTCAATCTGTACCCTCAAGGGGAGCTCACACCTTCATCACCTCCAAGGGCTGCACAGGAGATAGCGACAGCGGCTTAGTGAGGGCAACCATCAGAGGGGATGGGGTGGGGAAGGCTCAGGGAGCCCAGAGGTGGTACCTGATATGGCGCTGGCGGATCAGCACACGGGCGTGGTGGATGGACTTGGCCAGGCCCAGCTTGAAGACCTGGGTCTGCAGGCGTCTCTCCAAGAAATCCTCAATCTTCAGGCCCAAGATGTAATCCAGTTTCATCTTGCCCTCGTCCAGCACCCCGATACGGACGAGTCGCCGCAGCAGGGCATTGCCTGGTAAGAGGGGAAGGAGGGGAAGGAAGGCCTGCCTCAGCATTCTGGCCGACCTCAGACTTCTGGGTTCAAATCCTCCACCTCCAAATCATGGTGGTGGGACGAAGTAGGAAGTAGAGCTAATTCTGATACAGGACTCAACATGCTACTATGTGAGCCACTGTGACTAACGGAGTCTTCACACTACCCGAAGGCAGGTGGCTACACACAAGTCTGCTCATCTGAAAAAGGAAGAACCTTCCAGAGTTGCTGGGAAGAGTAAATGAGACAACCCCCTTGAAAGGCTTAGCATTCATCTGCAAAAGTCTAAGTGCTGCTGTTCCTAAACTACTCCTCCCATAACACAGCAGAGCAGCTAAGGGCTAATATTCTAGAGTCAAGAAAGCCCTACTAATCAAATGAGGTTAAACCACCTTCCGTATCTATAGTATTGGAACAGTATCAGAACCAATCTTATAGGCCTGAAAAAGACTGGGCATACATTTAAGCTGAGTGCATGTCATCCATTTTATCATTGAGATTGTCTACTAAAAAGATGGTGTGGACCTAACAATGCCTGGCATAAAGTAATCCAGCAGAGGTCAGCTTCTACCTTTTACACAACTCTACTTTCAGGAGGCTTCGCTACTTCTTGTCCATGGGCATCCAAAGCTCCACTCAGGACAGCTCTTGGGATGCTGTGGGCAAAACCTTCCCCCAGGCTCACACTCACTGAGCTCCTTATCATCACACAGGATTATCACTAACACACTGACACTGGGGTAAAAGCACCATTACCACCCATCCCCTCCCTTGCCCCCAGGCAAAGCTTGAAGGAAAGATGGCTCACTGTGATGACAAAGTCTTCCTAGCAGACCAGAATCTAAATGGAGAAACATACTATACATACTACATACCTTTCCCAACACCCCAGGTCATAATATGCACTGAATAAATGCTGAATACAAAACAAGGATATTCTCCCATTTATAACCGCATAAAAGATGAAAAGCCTACACAATGAAAAATATAAGACACTGATGAAAAAAATTAGACACAAACAAATGGAAAGATAGTTAAAATGCCCATACTATCTAAAAGCAATATACAGATTCAATGCAATCCCTATCAAAATTCCAATGCCATTTTTCACAGAAAAAGAAGAATCTAAATTTTTATGGTACCACAAGACCCTGGATAGCTAAAGCCAATCTTAAGAACAAAGCTGTATACATTACAAAGCTATAGGAATCAAAACAGTATGATATTGGCATAAAAAACACATCAAGGGAACAGAATAAACATCCCAGAAATAAACCCACACAAATTAATGGTCAATTTACAACAAGGGAGCCAGGAATTTATAACAGGGAAAGAAAAGTCTCGTCAATAAATGGTGTCGGGAGAACAGGACAGTCACATACAAGAATGAAACTGGACCCCTACCTTATCCTGTACACAAAAATTAACTCAAAATCGGGAATTCCCAGGCAGTCCAGTGGTTAGGACTGGGTGCTTTCACTGGCGTGGCCCAGGTTCCTCAATCCCTGGTTGGGGAACTAAGATCCCGAAAGCTGTGTGGCAGGGGGTGGAAAAAGAAACTCAAAATGGATTAAAGACTTGAATGTAAGACCTGAAACCATGAAACTCCTAGAAGAAAACATAGGCAGTAAGGTCCTTGACATATCTTGGAGATGATTTTTTTGGATTTGACCCTAAAGCAAAGGCTACAAAAGCAAAAATCAACAAGTGGGACCACACCAAAAAAGCTTCTGCACAGCAAAAGAAATTAACGAAATGGAAAGGCAACATACAGAATGAGAGAAAATATTTGCAAATCATGTATCTAATAAGGGGTTAATACCCAAAATATGTAATGAACTCATCCAACTTAAGAGCAGAAATGGACTTCCCTGGTGGTGCAGTGGTTAAGAATCCACCTGCCAATGCAGGGGACACAAGTTCGAGCCCTGGTCCAGGAAGATCCCACATGCCACGGAGCAACTAAGGCTGTGTGCCACAACTACTGAAGCCCAAGTGCCTAGAGCCCATGCTCCACAACAAGAGAGGCCACCGCGATGAGAAGTTTGCGCCCCGCGATGAAGAGTAGCCCCCACTCGCTGCAACTAGAGAAAGCCCACGAGCAGCAATGAAGACCCGACACAACCAAAAATAAATAAAAATAAATAAATCCATAAAAAATTATTTAAAAAAAACCAAAAAACAAACACCTCAATTAAAAAATGGGAAGATGATCTGAATAGACATTTTCCCAAAGACATACAGGTGGCCAAAAAGCACAAGAAAAGGTGCTCAACATCATTAATCCATCAGGAAAATGCAACTCAAACCCACAATGAGACCTTAAAACTTCTCATCACAAGAAAAAGTTTTATAACTATAAAACTATGTGCACCTGAAACTAATATAATAATGAATTATAAATTATACAATTTAAAACACAGACATGATATTCAAATAGTAATATAAAAACATATTCAAAGGTAAACAAAAGTGAGTTTGGGATTATCTACCAGTTTGGACACTTCATGCCTTTTTGTCCTTACATTAGAAAATAGAAACTTGACAATAATTCAACCTGTATTACTTCAAAAATATATTCCATATTTACTATTAAAACACCTACATCCTTAAACAATGGGGAGGGTCATCAATACAGGAAAAACCTTATTTGGTATGAAGACAAAAATAACACCGATAAACTGTGCATCTTCAACAGGATCATGCCCAACTACTAAAAATTGTTACATGGGCTCCATTTGGCCAAAGCATTAACAATCAATCAGTTTTCCTTTTTTTAAGACTAGTTTTATCTATCTGTTTATCTATCTATCCATCTATTTACTTTTATTTGGTTGTGCCAGGTCTTAGTTGAGGCAGGCCAGCTCCTTAGCTGCAGCTCGAGGGCTCCTTAGTTGTGGCATGTGAACTCAGTCGCGGCATGAATGTGGGATCTAGTTCCCTGACCAGGGGTTGAACCCAGGGCCCTGCATTGGGAGCGTGGCGTCTCAACCACTGGAAGCCCCCCAGAATCAGTTTTTAAAATGTAAAAGCCAAACCAATAAATTTTTTAAAAATGTAAGCCAGTGGGCACCTCAGTGGCAAAGGGGCCCTTGTCACTATAGCATGCGGCCAGCCTGTAAATGCCTTAGTTTCTAATGTGAAAAATGGATGTAATACCTGTCCTCCTTAAGCTGGTGTAAGGAAGGAGTTCATACCTGTAACTGACTGAATGAACCAGTAAGTCTTTTTATCAGATGAGACTCTCACACCTCAGTGGGAAAGGCTGCATCTGAAGCAAGGCAAGGCTGTAACAGCGAACAAGAGCTTGCAGGCTCCTCCTCCCCATCCCAGGAATCTAAAGAGCTTCATTCACTAGAAAGTGTACTACCTGATGCCTCCCTCTTGCAACTTCCACTTCCACCCCGGAAAACCAAATAATCCCTGGACACTGGCCTCTCACCCTGCCCTATGCCATCTCTTTGTCACATGACTGCTTATCACCTAAGTTTCTCTGTGATTATCTCTATCTTCAGCAAGTTCCTCAGAACCAGCTGCAGTCTGTCCCCCAGACTCAGGGATAAAGTCCCACCCGATACCAGTGTCTATGGGGGAGATTCCTCAATTATCATGAGACTGCAAAGGAGTTTATGAACTAACAAAAGTTCAAGAATGAAAACCTCTCACATCCTTGGGTATAGGACAGATAAAAGTGATAAATGTGCGGTAGTTAGTTAAACACGCTCCAAGCCTTTCTCAACCTCTAATATGGATGACTACTTATGCTTAACAGCGAGGAGTGTAACAGCACTTCCTTCCTTAGCCACAGTTTGGGAGAAAAATCAGACTAGCAACCCTGATTGAGAATAAAAAGCGAGGTGCCCAAGGAAGCCTGGCGGGTTTCCCAGCCCCTCCTGCTTTTCACCAGAAATCAAGATTTCCCAGGGACAGGCCAAAAGCAAGTTATCAAGATGACACCTAGGCAGTGGCCAATTTTAGAGGCAACTAAAAACAAGTTGTGGACACTTTGAGTAAACGTCATGTTGTGTAAGTTTTATACCAATAAAAACTGTTACAAAAAAAAACAAGAAAAAAAAAACCCAAGATACAGAACCACCTACAGCCAAACTCACATCTGTTAGAATCACAAACTGTATGTATGTATGTATGTGTGTACATGTATCTCCCACACCAGGATACAATGTAAAACACACTAACCAAGTCTATTGATTACTTCTTACACTTAGACACTGTTTCAACTTTTGGTGATGTTCTCTAAGCTTCCCCTGGAATCCTCATTCCATCCCCATTGCTGAACTCACCTGAACTCTGGAGCCTGCCCTCCAGTCCCACCTATGGTGGGAGGCCTCTGACCATTTGCTCATTTGAAGAAGAGTATTATCAGTACCTGCTATGAGGTTACTTGTGCAGATTAAATAATGTACACAAAGAGCTTAGAAAATGGCATTCAGTGAGCCTTATAAAATACCAGCTATTTTAATGCCAATCATTCCTTCCAAAAGCCCTCCATTAACGCCCCATCTCAAAGTAGAAATTTACAACTTTAAGAGTCTAAAAGATGATAAATTCTGTCACGTGTACCTTACCACAATTTTTTTAGTCACTGTAATTACTATGATCTGTACCCTCTCCAGAATCACCTGGAATGTTCTTCCCTGTGATATCCACAGGTCCTCTCCTGTTCAGACCTCGAGTAAATGTCCTCGACCACGTTAAAGCAGGCAAATGCACACAGTAAAGCTCCCTCCCTGCTAGAACCAACCAACATTTCAGAAGTTTCAGTCTATTCCCACCCCCAGTGAACAAGACACATAAGCAGTACTGTTTTGCTACACTGTGTACAGCTACAGCCAGGCGGCCAAGCTTGCTGAGCACTTAGTTCTAATCAAGCGGAAACTGAAGCCCAATGTTTCCCATACACACCTTCAAACAGACGCCGCGGGTCTTTCTCATCCAGCGTCAGCAGCTCCCGGGCAGCCTTGCGGATCTTGGCCAGGGTAAACTTGACCCTCCAGACCTCACGTTTGTTCCGGAGCCCATACTCGCCTGCAAAGAATGGACGAACAAGTTCAGTCCCACGGACTAGTGAAAAGGATTGGTGGTTTCGGGGTACAGAAAATCTAAACAACGAACGATCCCGAATTCGGGGAAGAGGGAGGGGGACACACCGGAGGGATTCCAGCAGAATGAGCACGTGGGCGGCCTCACCCACGTGTTAGCTTCCCCGGCCCGGGAAGCAGAAACCTTGCATTAGTCACTCACCGATCAGCTTCAGCTCTTGGTCGAGGCGGGACTTCTCGAAAGGTCTCCGCGGGGTCACATACGTTTTGCGACAAACCCAGCTCCGGGCCACCGGCATGCTGGCTCTACTTGCCCGTCTGTGCGGAAAGAAGAGTGGACAGTGAGGACTCGGAGCAGCGCTTGCGCAGTCCCACAACGCAGCTAGAACCTCGCGGCGCCCCGGGAAAATATCGCGAGAACGTCCCTCAAGCTTTTATAACCGATACCATTCCCACTACTCTTCAACCACCTTCATCTCACCTGCACCTTCTTTAGCGAACTCATTAAAGCTCGGATGGTCCGCAAGACCCTACAACCCACACCCAGAATAAAAAGCACAGCAGTACGCCTTTCCTACTCACCCCCTCCGGTAACCGAGAAAAAGGCGCACGCGTCCCCCGGCCGCGCTCTTATAGCAGCGCCGCCGACTTGTGACGTCAGCACGCGCAGCGCCCGCCTGCACCAATCAGAAAAGACGTTGGCGGGCGGAAAAGCAATGGAGACGAGAGGTTGGGCCAGAGCGGCGTGCTCAGTTGGGAGGACCCCGTCTCTAGCTGGCAAGGTGTCGGAGCATCGTCCGGTGAGAAGTGAGGACTCCTCTCCGCCCTCGGTGGTTACTTAAGTGCCGTCAGCTGGCCTCTGAGTCGCGGTATAAAGTTGGAGTATTCACCGCCACCACCACTAGACTTCAGCCGGCTCCGTCTCTGTGAAAAGATCCCCAGACGGTTGGAGCTGTGCGAAATGAAAGCTCCTTCCAGAAGATAATGTTATATCCATGAATAATCAAAAAAATCATTTTTCATATCAGAATGTCAACCCGAAGCACAGCCAGAAGCCAGTCTGCCCTTTTGAACCCTAAAACAAATCCTCTACTCGTGAAGCTTTGAGCCTTAGGGGAACAGGGGAAAAAAAATAATAAAGTAGATCATTTCAGAGTGGTGCTCCGAAGAAAATAAATTACTGATAATGACGGAGGGAAAATGGTACTCCAGATAGGATGGTCAGGGAAGCCTCTTTAAGAAGGTGACTGACTTTTTTTTTAACTTGAGACCCAATGATTAAAAGGCTTTGTGCCTGTTTATCAAAGACAGCAGTTTACATCCTGAGGTTTTCCTTTGGGTTTCCAGAACAGGGAAAATGTTCTGACACCTCTTGTTATAAACCTGGAGGAATTTATACATTGTTTTTTGATCTCCTCGGCCAACATCTTCCTCTCAGACAGGATTATTTCCTCTAGTCCTTTTCTCTCTGGGATAATCCCATTCACACCAATGACTTTCTTTATCGCTGTTAGATAATATTTAATAAGCACTCTAAATGTGCTAGGCCTTGGGCTAAACACCTTATGGGTTTTTTTTTGGTTTTTTGTTTTTGTTTGTTTTTGTTTTGTTTTGTTTTTAATTCGTGTGACCCATGATTTCCATCACTAAAAATAGTAACAGGTGACATTCTGGAATATTTACTATGTATCAGGCCCTGTTCTCAGAACTTTACATATGTTAATTTACTTAATACATATTTAAGGAGGACTCTCAGAGAAGTTGCCCTCCCTCATAGTAATAGTTTTATAGATGCTTGCTTAAGGGGCACTAATACTATTATCCTATTTTATAGAGGCAGATACTGAGGCACCAAAAAGTGGTTACAGAACTTATCCAAGACTGCACAAAGTGGAAATAAATTAAGACTGACCGGATGAGAACAAGCAAAGGCTATCTATTCAGCGTAAGGGAGTCAGTCACCATCACTCATGTTTTGGCAGAGACTCAAAGGCAGGCAGAGGTGTGGGAAAGATATATAGCAGAAAAAAGGAAAGGCTTCAGGTGTCCCAGATTGGAGGCTGTCGTCATGGAGAAGCTAGACGTGGGCAGACTAGAAGTTAGGTACCCTATGCAATTGGTTGGGGTACATATTTGGCTTTCTTTTCTTGGTCCTAAATTGGAAGTGGGGACAAAAATGAGTAGAGTTGTGAATTACTAATCAAGTCCTGGCCCTTTTGGACCTATTGTTGTAGGGGTTATTATTTGGTTCCTTGGATTGTTACTTCCTACAAGCCTGCCTTATAGTAGGCTGGCTTACTGAGCTGTTTTTGTTTGTTTATTGAAGTATAGTTGATTTACAATATTGTGTTAGTTTCACTTGTACAGCAAAGTGATTGAGTTATAAATATATATATTTTTCAGATTCTTTTCCATTATAGGTTATTACAAGATATTGAATATATTTCCCTGTGCTATACAGTAAATCCTTGTTTTTTATCTATTTTACATATAGTAGTGTGTATATGTTAATCCCAAACTCCTAATTTATCATTCCTCCCCCACATTGTCCCCTTTGGTGACCGTAAGTTTGTTTTCTGTGTCTGTGAATCTGTTTCTGTTTTGCAAATAAGTTCATTTGTATCATTTTTTTAGATTCCACATATAAGTGATATCATAGAATACTTGTCTTTCTCTGTCTGACTTACTTCACTTAGTATGAAAATCTCTATGTCTATGTTGCTGCAAATGGCAATATTTCATTTTTTTATGGCTGAGTAACATTCCATTGTATATATACACCACATCTTTATCCATTCATCTGTTGATGGACATTTAGGTTGCTTCCATGTCCTGGCTATTGTAAATAGTGCTGCAAGGGATATTGGGGTGCGTGCATCTTTTCGAAGTATGGTTTTCCCTGGATATATGCCCAGGAGTGGGATTGCTGGATCATATGATAATTCTATTTTTAGTTTTTGAAGGAACCTCCATACTGTTCTTCATAGTGGCTGCACCAATTTACATTCCCACCAAGAGTGTAGGAGGGTTCCCTTTTCTTCACACCCTCTCCAGCATGTATTATTTGTAGACTTTTTGATGATGGCCATTCTGACCAGTGCTGAGCTGTTTATTATAGATAAGTGGTCTGGTTTTCTGGGCAGGCTGCTGCAGGCTGTGGATCAGAGTTCTGTTTTCATATATGATCTGTCCGTTGTCTGTTTGTATATTCAGTCTCACAGCAACTAGAAGTCAGGCCCGCATTGCAGCTGGGACAGTCTGGCTCCATAGCCCATGCTCTTCACTGCTGTTTTATACAGCTGCTGTCCAGCGGACTCGGAAGTCAGTATTCCCTCCTCAGAGCAACAGTCCCACTCAGTCCTTTCCTTTATGACATCACCCTGCTCTATCCACATGCTTGGGTTCAAATTCAGCAATCCTCAATTACTAGCTCTAATACCTCAGACAAGTTTCTCAATCATTCTGTGCCTCAGCTTCCTCATCTATAAAATGGGGGTGACGACCACACCCACCTCATAGGGTTATCGTAAGGATGAAATGATGCAATCTATGCAAATTGCTTAGGATAGTGCTTGGCACCGAGAAAGCACTCAGCGTTAGCTACCATTATCATTATTATTCTCTCATTGTATTTCTGTATCTGTCAAACTACCTTGTTCTTTTTTGTTTTCTTGTTTACAAGTTAGCTCCCAGACAAAAAAGTTATAGGAGGGCAGGCACTTCCCTGGTAGTGCAGTGGTTAAGACTCCACACTCCCAATGCAGGGGGCCTGGGTTTGATACCTGGTCAGGGAACTAGATCCCACATGCATGACGCAACTAAGAGTTCGCATGCCACAACTAAGGAGCCCACCCAATGCAACCAAATAAATAATAAAAAAAATTTTTTTTAATAATTTTTTTAAAGTCTATAGGAGGGCAGAGACCTCATCTTTCCTGTTTATCAGTGTCTTAGCACAGGCTTAACATATAAGCTGACAGTCAAAACATTGTTAAATGTATGAATAACTTAACTATACTTTCATCATTGGTGTTTCAGAGTTTCCAACGACCCCCTCCTCAGGTTCAATTCATTTGCTAGAGCAGCTTACAGAACTGAGAAACATCTTACTTACTAAAATTAGAGGTTTATTATGAAAGGATATAACCCAGGAACATCCAGAAGGAAGAGATGCACAGGGCAATGTATAGGGAAAGGGTGATGACCTTCCCCACTCATCATTGCTTTAATTTGCATTTCCTTGATGACAGATGATGTGGAACATCTTTTCACGTGCATATTGGCATCTTTTTATATTCTTTGGTGAGGTATCTGTTAAGGTCTCTGGTCCATTTTTTTAATCAGGTTGTTTTCTTATTGTTGACTTTTAAGAGTTCTTTGTATATTTTGGATAACAATCCTGTATCAGATGTGTCTTTTGCAATATTTTCTCACAGAAGTTTTTAATTTTAACAAAGTCCAGCATATCTATTTTTTCTTTCACAGATCATGCCTTTTAGTGCCATATCTAAAATGTCATCGATGGTACTTCCCTGGTGGCACAGTGGTAAAGAATCTGCCTGCCAATGCAGGGGACACCGGTTCCAGCCCTGGTCTGGGAAGATCCCACATGCTGCGGAGCAACTAAGCCCTTGTGCCACAACTACCGAGCCTGTGCTCTAGAACCTGTGAGCCACAACTACTGAGCCTGCATGCCACAACTACTGAAGCCCCCCCGCCTAGAGCTCGTCTCTGCAACGAGAAGCCACCGCAATGAGAAGCCCGCTCGCCGCAACTAGAGAAAGCCCATACGCAGCAACGAAGACCCAACGCAGCCAAAAATAAAAATAAATGTATAAAAAAAGTAATAAATAAATAAAGTAAAATGTCATCGCCATACCCAAGGTCATCTAGGTTTTCTCCTATGTTATCTACCAGGAGTTCTATAGTTTTGCATTTTTACATTTAGGTCGATGATCCATTCTGAGTTAATTTTTGTAAAGGGTGTAAAGACTGTATCTGGATTTTTTCTTTTTTGCATGTGGAGGCCCTCAGAATAGTTTTTAATGAGGAACTTCTGAGAGGGAAGACTCAGGACGCAGGTACTTAGTCATCAAAGTACCTTGTTGTAGAGAGAAGAGAGGTATTGGAGAAATTACAAAACAGGCAAAAGTATAGAGTGTTAGCCAGGCAGGAGTTAGTATACTAGTTTAAATTAATCTAAGCTTAGGGAATTCCCTAGAGGTCCAGTGGTTAAAACTCTGTGCTTCCACTGCAGGGGGTGCGGGTTCTATCCCTGTTTGGGGAACTAAGATCCCACATGCCACATGGTGTGGCCAAAAAAATAAATAAATAATCTAAGGCTGCAGGACATCAAGAGTCTATCAAGTTCATTCACCAAATAGGGCAAGAAAGAAAGAAGAAATTGGGGGGGGGTAGAAATTGAGAACCAGAGGTGGAGATTTTCAGCCCCAGAATTTTCACCATGTGACTGTATTACAGTAACGAAATCTATGTGACCAAACAAAGCTACACATTTAAAAAATCAAGATATAGGAACTTCCCTGGTGGTGCAGTGGTTAAGAATCCGCCTGCCAATGCAGGGGACACGGGTTTGAGCCCTGGTCTGGGAAGATCCCACATGCCGCGGAGCAACTAAACCCATGCGTCACAACTACTGAAGCCCGCGCCCCTAGAGCCCGCACTCCACAATAAGAGAAGCCACTGCAATGAGAAGCCCACGCACCGCAACGAAGAGTAGCCCCCGCTCTCCGCAACTAGAGAAAAGCCCACGCACAGCAACAAAGACCCAATGCAGCCAAACATAAATAAATAAATTTATTAAAAAAAAAAAAAAAAAGACTTTGCCTTCCAATGCAGGGGGCACGGGTTTGATCCCTGGTTGGGGAGCTAAGATCCCACATGACTCACGGCCAAAAAACCAACACATAAAACAGAAGCAGTATTATAGCAAATTTAATAAAGACTTTAAAAATGGTTCCCCTGGTCCAGGAACTAAGATCCCACATGCTGTGGGGCTAACTAAACCCGTGTGCCGCAACTACTGAGTCCATGGGCCACCACTAGAGGGCCAGAGCGCCGCAACTACAGAGCCCCTGCGCTCTGGAGCCCACGTGCCACAACAAAAGGATCCCGCATGCCGCAACGAAGACCCAACGCAACCAAAAATAAATAAATATTAAAGATAATGTTTTAAAAAATTGTTTTAAATAAATAAAAATGGTCCACGTCTAGAAAGTCTAAAAAAAAATCAATGTATAAATATTGGAAGCTGGTACTGGTAACGTTCTAGTGATTTCTTAAGCAGAATGGCGCTATATAGATCGTTTTGCAAATGCATATTTCATACGTATGTGTTTTAGCTTTTGTAAAAAACTGTGGAATAGGGCTTCCCTGGTGGCGCAGTGGTTGAGAGTCCGCCTGCCGATTCAGGGGACACGGGTTCTTGCCCCGGTCTGGGAGGATCCCACATGCCGCGGAGCGGCTGGGCCCGTGAGCCATGGCCGCTGAGCCTGTGCGTCCGGAGCCTGTGCTCCACAACGGGAGAGGCCACAACAGTGAGAGGCCTGCGTACTGCCAAAAAAAAAAAAAAAAAATTGTGGAATAGAACATACACTTAAAGGAGGATCTAGAATACAAATGTATGGTATAAAAAGTAACTCTCGGGCCTCCCTGGTGGCGCAGTGGTTGAGAGTCCGCCTGCCGATGCAGGGGATACGGGTTCGTGCCCCGGTCTGGGAGGATCCCATATGCCGCGGAGCGGCTGGGCCCGTGAGCCGTGGCCGCTGGGCCTGCGCATCCGGAGCCTGTGCTCCGCAGCGGGAGAGGCCGCAGCAGTGAGAGGCCCGCATACCGCAAAAAAAAAAAAAAAAAAAAAAAAAAAAAAAAAAAAAAAAAAAAAAAGTAACTCTCGGGGCTTCCCTGGTGGCGCAGTGGTTGAGAGTCCGCCTGCCGATGCAGGGGACACGGGTTCGTGCCCCAGTCTGGGAAGATCCCACATGCCGTGGAGCGGCTGGGCCCATGAGCCATGGCCGCTGAGCCTACACGTCCGGAGTCTGTGCTCCGCAACGGGAGAGGCCACAACAGTGAGAGGGCCACGTATCGCAAAAAAAAAAAAAAAAAGTAATTCTCCAAACACCTGAATAAACACCACCCAAGGCAAAAAAAGACCACCCCTGACGTTCCCTTCCCTACCCCAAATGGCTATCCTAAAACTGCAACACTCGCTTCCTTCTTTTCTTCATGTGTTATTTTTATTTATGCCTTTGTATGCATCTGAAATGTCTTGTAAAAATGTTTTCAAAAGGAAGTTTAGTGCAGTGGAAGAGCTCAAAATTCGGTGTCACAAAGACCAGGTCTGGGAATTCCCTGGCGGTCCAGTAGTTAGGACTCTGCGCTTTCACTGCTGAGGGCCCAGGGTTCAATCCCTGGTCAGGGAACTAGGATCCCACAAGACGCACAGTACAGCCAAATAAATAAATTAATCAATCAATTAAAAAAAAAAAAGACCAGGTTTTAAATCCCAGCCCTGCTCCCTAATAGATGTGTGACCTCAGACAAGTCATTTCCCCTCCTCCAGGCCTTTTCCTCATCTGTACAAGCAGACACAAATGGCCACATTTCCCAGGACTGTCATAAGGATTCAAATCACAAACTCCACATTTATTCAACAAGTTTATTGAGACCTCTTGGGACCTAAGCCTTGTAGGAAACAGAGGTGAATCAGCTTTCACACTCAAGAAACTCACAGTTGGAAATAGGTAACTATAAAAACAACACAGCCACTAAGTGCTTTGAATCAGGGAGGGACATGAGAAGGATGTAGTGTTTATAAATCTGGAATCAAAAACTAACTGCCGAGAGAGGCAGGAGGGTGGTCGAGCCTCCCACTCGGAGATGAGCTTGGGACCATCTAGAAAGGCTCTTGCCAAGGACACAGCCACGTGCCCACAGGTCTCTGGAGTTCACTGCAGGCTGGCCCACTGCAGGGATGTGTAGACCACCTTACCATCAGGCTGCGGAGAGCAAAGCAGCAGTGTCTTTCTGACACTGGTGCCGAGGCGGCCAGCAGAAACCAGGTCCTGGAGTGGGATGGGGTCCCCGGGAGCCCAGCACTGAGCGATGTAGTGAGCATGGAAACGGAGCGGGTCGCCTGGGTGAAGGAGAGAGGCAGGTAGCAGTTTCCAGTGGCAGGGAGCTGGAAGACACTGGGACGTCCACACGGAGGACATGGGGATGGCTCCAGCTATCACTACCAGTATTTTAAAAGACACCCTTGGACCTTGGAGGTGGGGCAAGTTGACACACATGTATAGCATAATCTTATTTTAAAAACAAAAATGAAAACAAATAATTGAATATATCGTTGTCAGTCAAAGCCATGAGGAACTCAAAAGGGTATCATGTAAATATCCAATGAGAAGTGACTCTAACAGACTAAAAGAAGTAAGAAAACAATTTACAATAGGATGGCATCATAAAATAGATAGAAGAAAGGAGTCAACAAACTTTTTCTGAAAAGGGTCAGAGAGTTTTTGTGGGCCATTTTCAGTTTTTGTGGGCCATGCTGCCAACATTCAAATCTGCCACTCTAGCACAATAGCAGCCACAGACCATATGTAAACAAATGGACAAGGCTGTGTTCCAATAAAACTTTGTTTAAAAAAAACCAGTCAGTGGGCCGGATTTGACCCGGGGCTATAGTTTGCCCCCGGATTAGATGAATGCTTTCAAGTAAAGTAGGACCATGAGTAGGTCACTTTCCAGAAAACTAAGTAACAGGTAATGTAAATCTAAAAGAGAAAGGCTTCCAGCAATTCTACTCCTGGGTATTTATCTGAAAAAAATGAAAACACTAATTTGAAAAGATACACACACCTCTATGTTTACTGCAGCATTATTTACAATAGTCAAGATATGGAAGCAACCTAAATGCCCATCAATAGATGAATGAATAAAGAAGATGTGGTATTATATACATATATACATAGACACACACACACACACACACACACACACACATACATACATACAACGGAATACTACTCAGCCATAAAAAAGAATGAAATCTTGGGATTTTTGACAACATGGATGGACCTCTATTAGCATAATAGAAGGTATTATGCTAAGTGAAATAAACTAGAAAAAGACAAATACTGTATGATTTTATTTATATGTGGAATCTAAAAAACAAAACAAATGAACAAACATAACTAAACAAAAACAGAGTCATAGATACAGAGAAGAAACAGGTGGTTGTCAGAGTGGAGGAGGGCTGGGGGAGGAAATAGGTAGGAAGATTAAGGAGTTCAAACTTTCAGTTACAGAATAAATGACTCACAGGTAAGAAATGTACAGTGTGGGAAATATAGTTAATAATTATGTAATGTCTTTGTATGGTGACAAATGGTAACTAGACTTATGGTGCTCATTTTGAAATATATAGAAATATAAAATCACTATACTGCATACCAGGAACTTACACAGTACTATAGGTCAATTATACTTCAAAAGTAAACAAAGACATGGAAAAAGAGATCAGATTTGTGGTTACCAGCAGCAGAGGATGGAGGGAGGGGGAATTGGATGAAGGTAGTCAAAAGGTACAAACTTGCAGTTATAAGACAAATAAGTACTAGGGACGTAATGTACAACAGGATAAATATAATTAACACTGCTGTTCATTATATATAAACATTGTTAAGAGAGCAAATAAATCCTAAGACTTCTCATCAGAAGGAAAAACATTTTTTTTCGATATCTTTAATTTTGTGTCTGTATGAAATGATGGATGTTCACTAAACTTATTGCGGTCATCATTTCATGATGTGTATAAGTCAAATCATTATGCTGTACCCCTTAAACTTATAGAGTGCTGTATGTCAATTATGTCTCAATAAAACGGAGGGGAAAAATAAATAAATAAAAGAGCAAGGCTATAAGACCTTCCATCTGAGGGGATGTCGTAGCAACTATAAATCAAGGCCCTCCCTGGCAGCTGGGTTTCTAGCAAGAACCTCTCCAGGAGCCAGGCACCTCTCTGGTTGTTAAGATACCTCAGTCAGCTGAGAAAGGAGCATCAAAATGCTTGAGAAGTTACCCCAAAATTGTTTTCCAAGAAACTTAGCATCTTTTAACCTCAGGAAGATTTAGAGTTAGACTTAGAAATATGTATTTAAGAGATTCAGACCTTGAATAATAATATTCAGGGGACAAAGATTTTATGTATATTTGATACATTGAGTATTGTTTTAGAAATATTGACCTATTACAAGTAACAGGTCAGCCTTGTGGTTTAGTTTCAAATGTGTGATTGAGTGATTGATTTAAACTTATTTTAATCTGAAGTTTTAGTAAGTCTATTAACAGTGTAAGAATATAAACTTAAAAATCACCCCATTTATAACTTATTAGAGTTAAGTTATTGGCAAGGTTCATAACCAGAAAGCTGCAGAATTTAAAAAAGAAAATAAAAATATTAAATTTTAAAATGCAGTTTATAATGTTTGAAACTACTTAATTCCTTTTGTAAATGGGATCAAACATGAATTAATGGTCCCCTTAAAATCTGGTAGATTGAAAAAATTAAGTTTTATAAATTGAAGAAAGCTTAGAAAAAACCTAGAAATTAACATTTGTATGTTTAGTAAGTTGAAGATTCATTTGCAAAACCAAAATAATCTTTCTTTTTTTTTTTTAACATACAAAAATCACCCAAAAAAAAAACAGTAGCAAAGTAATTGAACCATGGTTACTTATAGAGAATGGGGCAGGGAAACTGTTCTCAGCTCCTAAATCAGTCAGTTAAATTTTAGTCTGAGAAGAGAATAAGCCTGTCAACTCATCTGCAGGGAACTTAGCGGACAGTCTCCAATGAATGGCTAAGATCTGACTACTTCTCAGGCAGTTCTATCTATGTTCTTAAGGAGAACAAACAGAGTGATTTTCTGCACTTTTTTTTTAACCTTTAAGTTACACAATAAATTCAAAAATTAACTGATTCATCAAAAGTCCCCTTTACCTATTCCTGATGCAAATTCCCTCCCAGAACTATTAACTATTTGTCGTTGGGCTGGAGCAAATCCTTTCAAGCTTTTTTCCCACTTGCTTGATAGGATTCTCTGGCTACTTAGTACTCCACTTTAAGTTCTTTTCATATTCTTTCACTAGAGCCATTTTTAATTTTTTTTTTGTTTGTTTGTTTGTTTGTTTCTTTTTGCGGTACGCGGGCCTCTCCCTGCTGCGGAGCACAGGCTCCGGACGCGCAGGCTCAGCGGCCATGGCTCACGGGCCCAGCCGCTCCGCGGCATGTGGGATCCTCCCGGACCGGGACCGGGGCACAAACCTGTGTCCCCTGCATCGGCAGGCGGACTCTTAAGCACTGCGCCACCAGGGAAGCCCCTAGAGCCATTTTTAATTTTTAAGACTACTTAAATAATTTGTCTATAACTGCATAACAGAATAAAATAGGATTTACTTTTTACTATACATGTTTTTTATGAGCTGTTCTTTTTTTTTTTTTTTTTTGCCCCCTTTTCTCATTTACTAAACTGCCCTTCAAATGAGCACGGGCTCCCAAGTGTTTCCTGTCCTTCCATGGTTTCAGAGGCTGAGAAAATGAGACCAAAAAAAGAAAAGAAAAATGCAGAATGTAGTGGGATTGTGAAGAAATGAGTGGCAATCAGAGGTCCCAACACAGACTCACCGGGATAGACCAGGAAGTCGCCCCCGAACTTGCCGGCCGCACTGAGGAAGAAGCCTCGCTCCCACAGGTCTCTGTAGATGCTGTAGCGAAGCTCATGGGCAGGACGGCCAGCGTGGGGCCAGTCTTTGGACTGGACACGCCAGTCCAGGGGCCTAGCCTTGATGGGCCGAGGCCTAGCAGTGGCCAGCTGGATGAGCAGAGCAGACCTGGGCAAAGGAGCCGCCCCATTTGAAGGCCCTGGCTGGGGAGGGGAGGAGCCTGGTGGGGGTGTGAATCCAAGAGAGTTTGGTGAATCCAAGGGGCAAGGTTTTCCCAGCCCCAGGGAGAACCAGCCCTAGATTCCCTGCCAAAATTCCCCCAAATCTCTTCCCTCCTTCCCCTGGTCCCTGGACTCCAACTCCCACCTTCACCTGCTTCCTCATGCTCTCCAGCAGCCTGGCCAGCACTGGCCTCATTCTCTTCTGTAGCTTGGTTCCCACCGGCATCCTGGCTCCCGCTGGTCCCTGATTTCTGTTCCAGCTTCTGCTTCTTCGCAGCCTGGCCCTCTGCAATCTTCTCTAGGAGCTCCTGACGACGGGTCTCACGGGCCTCAGCTGCCAGAGCACTTTGCTCCTGGAAGCCCTGTTCTTGCTGGCGCTTGAAGGATGCCAATGCCTGAGAAGTAAACTTAGCTGTAATCTCAGGATTCAGGCATGCCCTGCCTTAGAAAGCTAGGAATCCTGACTCCCTGGCGCCTCACAACCTCGGGGCGCGAACCCGGGGATCCCAGTATCCTACTCTCACAGTATTCCAGAATCCAGGACTCCCAGACCCCTCCCACCTCAGGGACCTGTTGTCCCCAGCCTCTTCTCCCGCAGGCGCCCCCAACCTGCCCCCTTACCAGGCTGTGTTGGCGGGGATCCGGGCGCGGGGCGCTGACTAGGGTCACCGCGCCGATCTCTGCCAGCAGCCGCGCCTCTTCGGGCATCAGCAGCAGCGGGAGGCCCAGGCGCGAGTTCTGGCGGGGTCCGCGGGGCAGGGCGCCCACCGTGCGGCCCCCTACTCCCAGGCGCTCCCGCAGCGCCTGCACCGCCTCGGCCCCCCACACCAGGGAGCGGCCGTTCGCCACCTCCACCACCAGCATCCTCCTGCGGGAGGCCAGGGGCACAGGAGTCACCCACAGACCTGCACGCCTCTCGCCACCCGATTCGCGCCGCGGGGAGGCCTCCCACCGCCTGGGGGGGGTGGTCTCGGCGAAGCCCCGCCCCTGAGTCTCGGGGGTCGGAGCCTCGCTCAGTGCCGCGTTCGCCACCTGCTGAGCGGGAGGGCCAGGCTCCGCCGCCTGGGCGCCAGACTCCGCCCTCGGGCGATCCCGCCAGGCCCCGGGGCTGACAGAGACGAGGCCCCGCCCCGAACCGAGCCGCGGGGCCCCGCTGGGGTGTCTCGGACCCCGCGGTCAACATTCTGGTCTGGGCCAACACTGCCATGCCGGCCCACGCGCCTCGGAGCAAAGCCTGCCCCAGCACGGGCCACGCCCCCTTCGAAAGATCCATTTCGGCGTCGCCCTTCGGGTGTCCCCGTCAGGTGTCGGGACCTCCAGAGGCCAAAGCCCCGCTGAGGCCACGCCCCCTTCGGGTTGCTCGGGACTTGGCTCCTCCCCTTTCCGAACCCCCGAGGTTCGGCCTCAGGTCCCCTTGCTCTGAGTCGGGCTCCTAGAATACGAAGCCCCGCCCCCGCCCGAGCGTGACCGGTCCGTAAGTTCGGGAGTCCTCGGCTCAGCCGAACCGCAGCACCGCCCTCTCCCGAACATAAGGGGTTCAGCGTTCGGGCGTCCTCGGCTCCCGTCAATCACATAGACTGAGGCCCCGCCCCCTCCGGCCGCCTGAGCTCCCCGAGTTGGAGCTCCTGCCCTACGTTCGAACCCCACAGCCGGAAGCCTGGTCCCCTGAGCACCCGTCGTCTGTTCTCCGCTCGGGCGGGCTCACCCCACTCGTGAGCTCTCCCTTCAGAATGTGGCACCGTCCTCTGATAGAACCAGCTAGTCACCTCGTAAACACCAGCTCGCAGTCCCGGCGGAGCCACCCCCTTACGTAGCGCGCCACGCGCTGCTTCCTCCACCCACCCCCCCCATGCCGACCCCCTGCGTCGATTTCGTCACGCCGCCACCTCAGCGGAGCGGGAAGTCTGGGACCCGCCCCTCAGGGCCATATCTTTGCCTTCCCCCTAAAGTGAAACCCCCTTGAGCCCGCCCCTCGAAGCGCACCTCCCTCCTCGGTTCCGTGACTTGGAAATGGGAGGCTCCTTACGCTGGATCCGACCCCTTGGCACCACGGCCCGGGGCCCCGCCCCCTTTAGGCCGGGACTCTGTTTGCCCCGCCCCCTTGGAATACTCCTGAGCCCCGCCTCTTTCGTGTTACCTAAACCCGTGGCTCCGCCTCCCTCCTAAACATGAGACTCCGCCTATCAGCCACCCAGAGTCACTTATACCCGACTACCTCCGAAGGGAACCGACGCTGTGGCCCCTCCACATCCGGCCGAAGCTCTTGGCTCCGCCTACATCCGAACAGAGACCTTCAGTACTCGACTACCTCCGAAGAAAACCGAAGCTTGTGGCCCCGCCTCCAAACCACCTCCCAACTCTGTCCCAAGGAACCTGAAGCGGAGGCTCCACTTCATTCCGAACGCTGAGCTCCAGGCCCCGCCTCTTTCCCAGGTTCGGTCGCTTCCCTCCGTGCCCGAAGCTTCTGGCCCCACCCCTTTCCGAGCCCGAAGCCCCGCCCCTTTGCGTGCTCGCAGCTCGGTAGAACGGAGTCCGTGTCCAGCTGCGGACTCGTGCTCCCTGCGCCCAGTCTGGGCTCCTTCCCTGCTCAGCCCGGAGCCTGCCGGGCGCTGCAACCCGGCCCCGGACCGCGCAGCCCAGCCGGCGCCCCCGGAAGAGGCTGGGGACGCGGGGGCGTGCTGGGCGGGGTAGGCGTGGCGGACCCGCGGTGGCCCGCGGGCCGGGACTGCTCGGCTGCTTCCTGCCCTGCGGGCGGCGCGTAGCCGCGGGCCCAGGTGGGTCCGCCACGCCTGGGCAGGGGTGCGGTGGGCGCGGAGTGCGGAGGCGCCCCGGAGATCGGGAGGGGTTTGGACAGTGTGGGGTCGCTGCGGATCGGCGGGCTGATGAGGTGCGGGGGCGGTGCCGGGAGCGCGGCCGAGCTCCCGGGTGGCGTAACCGCCTGTGGCTTTGCCCGGAGCGGATCTGACCCGCTCTTGGTGCGCCCAACAGGAGTGGGGCCCGCTCTCTGGGTTTCAAACGGGAGAAGGAACCGGAGCTCCGAAAGAGGTGGAGGCTGGAGGCCTGGGCTCCTCTGAGGCCCTCTCGGAGAAGGGCAGGGGCTCTGGAGAGCAGGGTTCTCAAAGAGGGAGAGGCTGGGGGATAAGAAGAGAGGAGCTGGATTGCTGGATACTCGAAGGAGGAGGGGGCCGGGAGGTTTGGATTCCTGGGTTCTCAAAGGAGAAGAGAGCTGGGGGCCTGCGTTCTCAAAAGAGGGGTTATGTGGGTGGCTTCCTCTATCCTCGAAGGAGGAAGGGCCTGGAGGTCGGGGTTCCTGTGTTGTCAGAGGAGAGGGGCTGAGGGTAGGACTCCTGGATCCTCGACAACTGGGGACTGGGTCGGGGGGGTGGATCCTTGAGTCCTCTTAAGGGGGAGGCGCTGGGGGCCCGGACTCCTGTGTTCTCACTGGGAACCTCTGCCCCTCCCCCAGAACATGTCACCCGAAGAATGGACATATCTAGTGGTTCTTCTTATCTCTGTCCCCATCGGCTTCCTCTTTAAGAAAGCTGGTGAGTCAGGTTCCCTCCCTAGTGGAAAATAAAGTGGGGGGTGTGCCCGGGCTGGGGACCCCTGGAAGGTTCCACGCTTATGCTGTGCCTTCTCCCTGCAGGACCTGGGCTGAAGAGATGGGGGGCAGCAGCTGTGGGCCTAGGGCTCACCTTGTTCACCTGCGGCCCCCACACTTTGCATTCTCTGATCACCATCCTTGGGACCTGGGCGCTCATTCAGGCCCAGCCCTGGTGAGGATTTGGTGGGGGGAGGAGGGGGAGATGGAGGGGGTGGAGGAAGCGACCTGTTTCCTCTTGGGGTCTTTTTCTGTTTCTGTCTCCATCTCCGGATGTCTCTTGTTTATCTCTAGATTCTCTGTCATTTGTCTGGTCTGTTTTTCTTCCTCTCCTGCCTTTTTCTGGGTCTTTGTCCCTGTGTGTTTGTCCTGGGCCTTTACATCCATGTCGTGGATTCAGGAGAGAGGAGGGCGTTACTAGTCTGCTGGCCCTGCCACCGTTGGTATTGGTTTTCTCTCTCTCTCTCTGTTTCTCCCTCCCTCTTTCTCCCTCCACCTCCCCTCTCTCCCTCTCCCTTCCTCCTCCCTCCCTCCCTCCCAGAAAAAATGGAGGATTGAAGGGTCTTCACCCTGAAGCCTCTCTTAACCCCCTTCTCATTTTCTTCTCTGTTGCTGTGCATTTCTGTGTGGCTGTTTCAGTCGTGCTCATTCCATACCCCCCGCCCCTCATTTTCTGTCTCTGAAGGTGGGGAGGTGGGGAAGGATTTGTAGCTGGAACCTAGGGGTGGCTGAGGCAAGATGTCCTGCACCCAGCACAGCACGCCTCTTGCCTTTGCCCAGCTCCTGCCACGCCCTGGCCCTAGCCTGGACCTTCTCATACCTGCTCTTCTTCCGCGCGCTCAGCCTACTGGGCCTGCCCACTCCCACACCCTTCACCAATGCCGTCCAGCTGCTGCTGACACTGAAGGTCAGACTCCCCTCCAGCCCTCGCTGTGTGCCAGTTAACCACCCGCGACTTTACCTTCTCCTCCCAGCCACTCCCGTGGGAGGCAGAGGAAGGGGGCTGGTCTCTCCCACACACCCCGCCGGGGGCGGGGCTTCACCTCTCAGCTCTTCCTGGGGTAAAGAAGTATCCAAAGTTATGTAACTGTGGGTGCCATGTGGTGGCTGAGCTAAAGTGCATCTTTGTAGCAAGCCATTTTGCAGAGGAGGACAACCAGCTCTGGGGAGGTAGCACTTAGTTAAGGACACAAAACCAGGACACCACGTCCTCCTCTCCATGACCTGGGAAGATGGGTGAAAACAGATTCCCAGGCCCCACCCCCGGGAACGTAAAGTCGTGCGTTCCTACTATGTGCTACGTATTAGTGAACAGAACGGTCATGTGAGGTGGTGAACGAGGTCTCCTCAGCATCCTGTGTTCCCAGCGGGAGCTGGAGAAAGAGGCTTTCAGGACATAGGGGCCAGCGTGTGTAGAAGGGAGCAGGCTGAGTCCCATCAGCAGTGGACCAGCCACATGGACCGTCCATCAGGAGAGGAAAAGAGCGCAGGCAGCCCAGGCCAAACCATGCAGGATCTTGTTGGCTAAGGTGAGGGGGTCCCGACTTCTTTCTGTGGGGGCCCAAGACCCACTGCAAGAGGTGTTTTGATTTGTTGCCAGAAGAGGCAGTGTGACCAGATTTACAGGTTTAAACATGCTTCCTCCTGATGCTGAGCGAGTTGAAGCAGAAAGGGCAAGATGGGGTGACGTGGGACTCTTTTATCAAAGTCCAGCTGACAAACAGTGGCGGCTTGATGCAGGCCTGTGGGGAGGTCAGTCAGGGCCCCACCAGGAAGCCCAGCATTTATGAGAAATTGAGGGCAGGATGGGGAGAGGTCCTGGGCCCCAGGGCACGAGAGGAGGGGCAGGTAGTGAAGCCGGGAAGGAACAAGACTTGGGTAGAGCCCCCCAGTTCAAGAAGACCATCAAGGGTCATGGCCAGCCCAAGGTGGTCTTATCAATACAAGGGAATAAAAACCCAAGCCTCACTCCTGCCTTCCTCCATCTCTGCCTGGGGCTCTGTGCCAACTAAACCCAGGGGGAAGCTGGAAGACACAGGCCTGTGGATGTTGAGCCGGCCTGGGGTCTGTGCGGAGAAGGGTAGAGAGCAGATCTGAAGAAGGAGCCCGAACATATTCAGCCCAGTGGTGGAGGCAAAGCGAGAGGGACAGATTCCAGAGACTTAGGGATTCGATTCGGGGAGGGAGGAAGGTTTCCAGCCTAAGCAATTAATTGGATGGTGGTGGTATTTGCTGACGGCAGAGACTAGAAGACGACCCAGTTTGGGGAGAGGCTAATACCGTGTTCCACCTTGGATGTGTTCAATTCGAGGTGCCTGGAAGATACCAAGTATTAATGACAAAAGGTAGCTTTTTTTTTTTTTTTTTTGATCTCGCCACACGGCTTGTGGGATCTTAGTTCCCCGACCAGGGATCATCAAACCTGGGCCCCAGCAGTGAAAGCGCCAAGTCCTAACCACTGGACCGCCAGGGAATTCCCTAGAGGCAGCTTGATGAACAGGCTTGGGGCTTGGAGGAGAAGTCCCACCGGGTTACACTGTGGGTGGTATCTAAAGTCACGAACTGCAGGAGAACCCAGAAAGATGGAACGCAGAGGAAAAGGACAGAGGGGCCCAGGAGTGAGCCCTGCGAGAGTCACCAAGGAGCCCTTACTCACGACTAGATGCCCAGAGCTGCCCGTGGAGTAGAGACTCAGCGCCCAGCTGCACGGGGCTGCAGCAGCTGTTGGCTGCCCAGAGAGGTAGTGAAAGGGAGGTGGGTGAGAGGAAGCCCGTGTCTGACCTGTCCTTCCCTACACCCCTTCCTCCCAGCTGGTGAGTCTGGCCAGTGAAGTACAGGACCTGCACGTGGCCCAGAGGAAGGAAATGGCCTCAGGCTTCAGCAAGGGGCCCAGCCTGGGGCTGCTGCCTGACGTTCCCTCTCTGATGGAGACGCTCAGCTACAGCTACTGCTACGTGGGAATCATGACAGGTGAGCGTGCCTGCCCCGCAGGCCTGCCTCCGCAGCTCCTCAACCTCTGTCTGGAGTTTGGTGCCTGTTCCATGTTCCCACATTCCATTCCAGCATCTGCTGCTCTGAGGGTGAGCATCTATGCCCGAGTCCACGTCTGACTCTCCCCCTGGTCCCAGGGCCCCTCCAGAGTAGAGACAGACTGTTCTCAGCCTCAGTGACTCCTTGTAACTTTTTGGGAGCAAACAGGAGATAAAGGAGAAAGATCTACGTCACCCTAACGTTTCTGCTGCCCGGGCGACAAGCATTCACAGCTTATGATCCCATTTTTAGTTTCAGAAAATATTTTTCACTCATGTTGACCTCTTAGAAGGTGTTCATTTTCATAGCAGCTGTATTGAGCTATGATTACCATATTCACCCACTGGTAACCACATCCAGCTTGCTGGGTTTTAGTCTGTTCACAGAGTTGTGCAACCGTCACTACCATGTACTTTCGTCACCTCGAAAAGAAACCCTGCACCCTTTAGCCGTCGTCTCCCAAACCTCCGTCTGCCCCCATTCCCTGGAAACCACTAATTGACTTTCTATCTCTCTATATTTGCCTATCCTGAACATTGATAAGTGGAATCATACAGTGTGTGGTCTTCTGTGACGTGTAAGACGTTTCACACTTCTGTTAACCCCATTCTGCTCCCTCCCTAGGCCAAGAACATTCTCCTCTTTTCCATCACTGTCCTTCTGCAGCCCCTCCCTGCTCAGTGGCCAGAGGGGTCTCGTGAAAAGGCAGAACGATAATCCAGCACTTCCCTGGTGGGAGAGCCTATACTGGTTTCCTAGCGCTTAGAACAAAGCTCAAAGTCCTCATCAGGTCCCCCAGGGGTCCCGCCCCTGCCACCCTCTCATTTCTTCTCAGTCCACTCTTCCTCTGCACATGCACTGCTGCACTTCCTGTCACTTTATACCCAGCTCAGCCCCAACCCCATCCCTCCAGGTCCGGTCTGTCTGTCTCCATCTGTCTCCGTGTCTCCATCCCCTCATTCTCAGGCTCTGTGTCCCTTTCCATAAGTGTCTGTCCCTCTTTATTTCCTGCCGAGTCCCTTGTCCTCCCCTTTCTCCGCTTCCTTGTCCCTTTCTCTCTGGGTTTCATACCCCCACTCTCCTCTCTGCTTCCCTCTCTCTTCTCTCTCTCCTTCCTCTCTTGCTGGTCCACCTCAGCTCCCGAATCTCTGGTCCATCTCCCCCTCCCCCAACCCCGCCCCGAGACTGGAGCTCGCCCCCCCACCAGGTGTACCCTGTCTGACCAGCTACCCTCCCTCCCGCCGCAGGCCCGTTCTTCCGCTACCGCACGTACCTGGACTGGCTGGAGCAGCCCTTCCCCGGGGCCGTGCCCAGCCTGCGGCCCCTGCTGCGGCGCGCCTGGCCGGCCCCGCTCTTCGGCCTGCTCTTCCTGCTCTCCTCCCACCTGTTCCCGCTGGAGGCCGTGCGTGAGGACGCCTTCTACGCCCGCCCGCTGCCCGCCCGCCTCTTCTACATGATCCCCGTCTTCTTCGCCTTCCGCATGCGCTTCTACGTGGCCTGGATTGCCGCCGAGTGCGGCTGCATTGCCGCCGGCTTCGGGGCCTACCCCGTGGCCGCCAAAGCCCGGGCCGGGGGCGGCCCCACCCTCCAATGCCCACCCCCCAGCAGGTCAGGCGGCGGGAGGGAGGTGTCCCAAGACCCAGCAGGCCCAATCACTGCGGGCTGGCCCTGCCCCTAGCAGGGAGGATAGCGGGGAGCAGGGGGGGGCAGGTCTCCCACCTGTTGTCAGCAGAGTGTCACCCTCAGCCACCACAGCCCGCCTTCCCCTGTCCTAAGGAAACAGTAGTCCTGATACGTACGGATTGCCCCCTGTTGCTAGCGCTTGTCCCCCCTTGGGATGGTGAATTGCTCTCTGTTGCTAGGAAAAGGAAGGTGTTACAGCAATCACACGCTGTCCCTCTGTTGCCGTGGAACCGACACCCCAGTAACCCAGTTGTCCCTGGTTGCTCAGGGTGCCATCGTTGGGCAGTGAGGAGTAGCCCTTTGTTGCTAGGGAGAACATTCCCTAGCAACAGCACTGCTGCTTCCTGCCAGAAAGCTGCTCTTTGTTGCTATGGAAACGGCACCCCCTAAACTGCCCCTTTGTTGGCTGGGAGCGAGCACGCCCCTCCCCATGGGATGTCGTCACATAACAGCCTGCTGTTGCCCTCTTCTTCTACGGAAATGGCATCCTTGACCATGCTGTCCTCTAGCAGAGGGGACACCATTCCTAGCAACGCAGCTCGCCTTCCTACTGTTGCCCAGGAAATCCCCTGGTAACTGTCAATTAACCTTGTTGCTGGCGAAACTAGCCCCCTAGCTCCTTCATCACTAGATAAATCACACAGCTAGTAACTACAGACTCTCTTGTTGCTAAGGATATGTTGCTCCTGTGTTGCTAGGGAAATGGCACCCCTAGCAACCAGGAATGGCCTGTCCCTCTGTCCCCAGCGGTCATGGTCAGCTTTCAGGCTGGGGCTGGGAAAGCAGCCCTTTGATGTAAATTCTGAACTACTCCTTACAAGGGTTGGGCAATCCCCTAATAGTCACAAACTGCCATTCCATTGCGGGGGAAGTGGCAACCCCCTGCAAATTTCTTGCCACTGCCATAGTAGAGGGTATCCCCCAGAAGATGTCAAGCAGGAATTGAAGGCTTTTCTAAACCTCTGGACCCCGCCCCTAATGGATGCCCCCCTTCCATTATCAGAAGCTGCCAACGGTTCAGGTGGGCCAAGGATATCCCCCACTGCTGGGGGGTGGTGTTGGCACCAGTGACCCAGGAACCACTGTATTACTGGAGATGACCCTTTAGAACAATCCTGGGGACCAAGAGTCAGGAAAGGCCCTTTCAGGAAGCTTTTCTAAACATCCTAGGCCTTGTTGCTAAGGAATGCCCTTTCCATAGCAACAGAGACCATCAAGGTGTCAGGCGGGCCTAAAACATCTCCCTAGCAACCACGGACCACCTCATTGTTAGGGATGCTGCTTCCGTAACAACCGAAGTGTCCAGCAATTTAGAATGGACTACTTGGAGGCTTCTCTGAAGATGCTGAGCTTGGTTGCTAAGGAATGGCCTTTCCCTAGCATCTGAGACCATTGGCAGGTCAGGTTGCTAAGGACTCATAGCTTAGCAACCGTGGCCCTTCCAGACTTTTCCTGGCTGTTACAGGGCCCCTTACCAAAGAGGAGAACCCTATTGCTGATGAACTGTGCACTTCCCAAAAATGCTCAGTCTGGGCTACCCTCCCCTGTTGCCCTAGCAAACGTGACAGCCAGAGAACTGTTGCCTGGCCAGGATCCCCTCCTTAGCATCCGGGGCTGGGACAGTAGCCAGAGTCAGGAGGGGGCCTGGCTGAGCTGCATGTCTGTCCCCCACCCTCATCCTCCACCCCCCCCCCACCAGTCCGGAGAAAGCGGCTTCCACGGAGTACGACTATGAGACCATCCGCAACATCGATTGCTATGGCACAGACTTCTGCGTGCGCGTGCGGGATGGCATGCGGTACTGGAACATGACGGTGCAGTGGTGGCTGGCGCAGTACATCTACAAGAGCGCGCCCGCGCGCTCCTACGTCTTCAGGTAAGCCCAACCGTCTCGGAGGACGGCAGGGAAGTACATCTCCCAGCTGCCCCTGGGGCCGCCTTCGGCTTCCCCCGCTGGGCCTCCACCCCTGAGGGTCATGGGAGTTGTAGTTTCTTGAGCCTTGCGCTGGCTGTTTTGCGTTATTCTGGGGTCAATTCTTCCTCCTCACTGGGCCTCCGTTTCTACCTCCTTAAAGTCAGCCCCGCTCCACAAACGCAGTGTACTGAGTCCTGTGGACTCAGTAGCTAGACCTTCCGGAATCTTAACACTGCCAGTTACTAAGAAACCTTAAGGAGTTAGTTGACCCCTGTTTCCTCAACTCTTAAATGGGGGTAATGCTGTTACCTGTTTCATAGGTTGATGTGAGGAATCAATGAGATAAAGTGTGAAATGCACTTAGTGTGAGGCCTGATTGGCTTGTATTATCCTTCACTCATCTGATATTTCTTGAGTGGAGACCTTCTGTAAAGATAAGATAAACTTAACCTTTACAACCTTGGGAAGTAGGAGCTCTCATCAGCCCCATTTTAAAGATGAAGAGACCCAGGACCAGAGGTCTGATCTTAGAAAACCTGCCGAGTGTCACCAGATGAGGTCAGGACACATCATGACACGTTCTTATAATGAAGAAGTCAATCATGGTGCCTCTGGAGCTAGACTTCCCTGGGTGTGTGATCTGATTCATGATTTAAAGATCTGCTCCGACCTTGTGTGGGAATGGGCTAAGGTGGGGGAGGGGAGCAGGCCATAAAGCAGGGACTGGCCCGGTGGGCACTGATGGTATCCTAGAGTAGGGACCAGTGGCCTAGAAGTGGATGCATTTGAGAGGTGGAGGTGGGAAGCAGCTCGATGCCCAGGTGATGGGTTGTGCGTGATGGCAGGGCGCAGAAGGGCTGTTTCCTGAGGAGGGGAAACTGGGCAGAAGGAAGTTTCAGGAGTGGGAAGGATGAGGAAGCTAGACTTGGGTTTAGTCTCCCTGACCTTGAGGTGACTTAGATTCCCAGCTGGGGTGGTTGGCTAGGCAGTTAGTTGTGTGACTCTGGTGCGTAATGCAAGGGTTGGTGTAAGAAGTGGACACTTGAGCGTCCGCAGGTGTGGATGATACTTAAAGCTCTGGGGCTGAGCATCAGGTCAGAGCACAGAGCGCGCCAACGTTTAGACCAGGGATTCTCAACGGGGGGGGAGCAATTGTGCGGCACCCCCAGGGGGCATTGGCAATGTCTGGAGAGGCTTTTGTCATAATGGGGATGTGCTACTGGCATCTAGTGGGTGGAGGCCAGAGATGCTCCTAAACAATCTGCGCTGCATAGGACAGCACTCCACCTCCCCCCACCCCCCCCACCCCGAAAAATGATCCTGCCCCAGGTGTCTGTAGTGCCAAGATTGAGAAACCCTGGTGTAGACTAGGCACCAGGAGGAAGAGCCAGCACAGATGCAGCCAGTGACGTAGGAGGACAATCAGCAAAGTATTCATTCCCGGAAGGAAGCCAAGAGAAGTACGTGTTCCAAGGAGGAGCGAGGAGGGGATTGTGTGTCTTCCGGGGCCAGGAGCTTCAGTGAGCAGAGTGGAGGGCTGAGGTGAGAGCTGGCTTGGATCGGCTTCAGGAGAGGACGGAAGGGGGAGCCTAGACGATTCTTTGGAGAGTGTTCACTGTGGGGGGCAGGGGGGCAGCGAAGCAGGGAGAGAAGAGTAGGTGGCGGAACGGCCAAGAGCTCAGGTGTGCACACGTGGAGGTTACAGATGCCGGGCTTGCGCTGATGTGTGTCCTACCGTCAACTGCTTTCAGTTCTGCCGACCCAGAGCATTCTCTCTCCACCAGAGGTAGAAAAGGAAGAAAACAGTTTTGTGGACTTCCCCAGCGCTCCAGCGGTGAAGACTCCGCGTTTCCATTGCCGGGGGCGTGGGTTCGATCCCTGCTCTGGGAACTATTATCCTGCATGCCTTGCGGCGTGGCCAAAAAATAGGAAAAAAAAACCCAGTTATTGAATAAGCATTAAACCAGATTTCGAGGCGTGGCGCCAGTAACCCACTGCTGAGATTACCAAGATGGAAAGAAAGCTCAGCTTTTTTTTTTTTTTTTTTAACAGTTCATCCATCCATCCATTTTATTTTTATTTTTTTTTAATTGGGGTATAATTGATCTACAATGTTGTGTTAGTTTCAGGTGTACCGCAAAGTGAATCTGTTATACATACACATATATCCACTCTTTTTTAGCTTCTTTTCCCAAATAGGCCATTACAGAGTACTGAGTAGACTCCCCCATGCTATACAGTAGGTCCTTAGTAGTCGTCTGGAAATCTCACCCCTTTTGTCTTCTCCATCGCCACTTAGAGCCCTTTACGTAGCGTGTTCTCAAGAGACACCATAACTGGTCCTCACGTCGGAGGACTCCACAAGCACTGTGCCTGCTCTCATGTTCATCCCAGGTTCACCTGGTGATTGGGGTAGCCACCTGTGCTAGTTAAGTGTCTATGTAAAGGAAGAATAAAACTCCTATCTCTATGACCAGCAGGTGTTTACAGCTGGGAGCTGGCACCTAGGGTAAACCCTCAGAGCTGCAGGGAGACAGGCTCTATCTCCCTCCACACCTAGGCTTCAGAAAGATGAACAACATTCCTGGACTGTAACACTTTCTAGAGGCCTGTTTTACCATTTCAAAGATTTCCATCTGTATCCAAAGGATAACGGAAAGATGCTCAAACAGGTTTTTCAAGGAAATGGCCTAAGAAAAGAGAAGGAGGAAAAGATCTTCCCTGTTGGCAACAGGGACAATTCAACCTTTTTATGGACCCTTACACCCTCCGCCCTCCCCCCCTCCCCCCCAGGAAAGGGTGGTCAGTGTCATTCTGTCATTAGGTTATCTTTGCACTTTTAACACCCTGATGTGCCAGAGGGAAAACTTGATGCCCATGGGCAGGAACTCAGGCCACAGTCCTTGGCAAAGCCTGCTCTGATTTGTGGGTTCTCTGTGGAAGTGGGGATCAGAGCCTCAATTTGTGGGTCTTCAAGGGATAGCATTTGGAGTCCTTAAGGAGAAGAGACCATGGCTGGAGATTTCTGAGTCTTCATGGATCATGATTTATATTCCTGGATCCTCAAAGAGGAAGTGGCTGGGGACTTGACTCCTGGGTCCTGAGGGAAAATAGTGTTGGGAGGGGGTTTCTGAGAAGAGAGTAGAGAGTACCGGGTCTGAGGGAGGAGGGGCTGGGGGCCTGGACCCCCGGGTCTCAGGGAAGAGGGCAGGGGGCCTGCACTCCGGGTCCTGATTCCTAGCCCCTCCCCCAGGAGCGCCTGGACCATGTTACTGAGCGCCTACTGGCACGGCCTGCACCCTGGCTACTACCTGAGCTTCCTGACCATCCCGCTGTGCCTGGCAGCTGAGGGCCGGTTGGAGTCGGCCTTTCGGGGGCGGCTCAGCCCCAGGGGCCAGAAGGCCTGGGACTGGGTGCACTGGTTCCTGAAGATGCGGGCCTATGACTACATGTGCATGGGCTTTGTGCTGCTTTCGCTGGGCGAAACCCTGCGCTACTGGGCCTCCATCTACTTCTGCATCCACATCCTGGCCCTGGTGGCCCTCGGGCTGGGGCTGGCTCTAGGTGGGGGCAGCCCCAGCCGGCGGAAGACAGCGTCCCCCGCCACCAGCCTTGCCTCAGGAAAGCTTCGGGAGGAGTAAGCGGTCACGACACTCCCTCTGCCGTCGGTCCAGCTACCAAGCTTTTGCCTGGGAATTCTGTGAAGCATGCTCCTGTCTCCCTTCCCAGAAAGAGTCCTGAATGTGGCAAGGGCCCTGGAGAGGATTCCCGCTTCCCCAGCTCAGCACCGTGCCTGGAAAAGCCTCCGCCCTGAGGGCCCCAGATGATCAGTTTTCCCTCCTGTAAAAATCAAGATATGGTCCAGACAAGAATCTCCCTTTGTCCCTGCCCAGCGCCAGGTATTCAGAGAGAGCTGCGTTTTACCCCCAACAGCAGGGGCCAATGGGCGACATGGCTTCTTGGGCAAATTTCCCTTCTTTGGCTCCACAGTGTGGGGTTAGGAGCTTCAGGGCAGGCTCTGGGAGTGGGGGACCTCTTTCTGGTCGCTTCCACTCTTGTCTCATTAGACCAGTACGGAGTATAACCCTCCTGGAACTGAGAAGCTGAGGCGCAGATGAGCAGGCCTTTGGACTATGGTTCTCGTAGGTTCCATCTGAGCCACCTAAGGGTCCCAGCACTCCTGTCACCCTCTTGTCATCCTTTGACCTAAGAGGCTCAGAATGTGTAAATCTCTCCTAATAAAGTGTCACACCAAGACTCTATGTGGGAATGTCTGTGGGTGATCAATGTGGGGGTACCTGTACCACTGCATCCCTCTGTGATGTGCTACCACGCAGCCCCCACCCCCCGGGAGCCACGCAGGCATCTGTGGACTTCAGCTCCCAGCAGAGGCTCTGATAGTTTACGGGAAGTGCCGGCTATTTCCTCCGGGCCACCTGGCGGCCAGGTATGCCCCTGTCTCAGGCTCCTCCCTCACCTGGGGCAGTCCCTGCTCTGCTGGCCCTAGAGACGGAAACAGATCCGCGGCTGGGGCCATTGAAGAGAGCCCGATGTCGGAACCGGAGGCCTGGGCCTCCTCTGGGGGATGGCCGGCACCCCGGGAGGCCAGAACAGGTGGGGGAGCCCGAGGAAGGTCAGGTCCCACTCCCCTGCTTGGCAAAGTCCTGAGGGAGGCGGAGAACGGAGGTCCGCCTCCTGGGACCCCAGGGCCGAAGGGGGAGGGGCTTCAGCTCCCGGGTCTCTGGGGGAGAGGGGACCCAGAGGCTGGGACTTCTGGGTTCTGGGGAGGAGTCTGGAGACCCGGAGTCTTGGAGGAGGAGAGGGCTAGGGGCTGGAATATCTGAGGAATGGGAGGGGCCAGGATCACAACCTGAGTTAGACGGAAAAGGAGGTTGAGGAGCGGACTCCTCAGCCCTGGGGTAGGAGGGGCCTGGAGGGGCCACACTTGGGTGCTTGGCAGGGCTATGGGGCTGGTGTCTGGGACCGGGGATTCCAAACTTCCGGATCTGACGGGGGAGGGGCTGGGGGCCCGGACCCCTGGGTCTGAGGGAGGTGGGCTGGGGGCCTGGACGCCTGGACTCTCCCAGCCGCCTGTCCTCCTGCCCCAGGTCCATCGCTGTCCTCTGTGCTTAATGAGCTCCCCAGTGCTGCTACGCTTCGGTACCGAGGCCCTGGGGTGCTGCCCTGGGGGGCCCTGGAGGAGGAGGAGGAGGACGGACAGAGGAGTATCCAGTCCCTTGCAGAAGCCACACAAAAGGAACTGCAGGAGCCTGGCCCCTCCCGGGAACTGCCGTGGCCCATGCAGGCCCGACGGGCACACAGGTGAGGCCCACCTCCCACCTCCCAGCCAGGTGTGGCCCATCCTCCTACTTGCTGGAGGCTCCGTCTCCATTCCACTCTGTCCTTCTGTCGGTCCCTGCCTCTCTCAGAGCTGCCTCTGGGTTCCTTTCTCTCCTGTCTGTGTTTGTGCTTCTCTGATTCCAAGGGGTTCTGTCTCCGGGATTCTTTCTCCTCTCTCTCTCTCCCAAGTTCTCGTCTCTTGTGTCTGCTGTCCCTCCAAGGCTGTCTGCCTCTATTTCTCTGGGTGTCTGAGATCTGTCCGTTTTCTTTCCTCTCTGCTTTCTGTCTGTCTCTGCCTCCCCCTCTTCAAAGCCTATCACTCTTTCATTTCTTTCTTGCCTCTCTCCCGCTACATAATTTACAGGACCCAGTGAAAGCTGAAGATGCTGGGTCTGCTGTTCAACAATTATTACTCCTTTTAAGACGGCAACAGCACAGCATTCAAACGGCACAGCAAGTGGGACGCCCTTCCGAGAACGGGGTCCTGTGTGACTCTTCAGGGAGCCCTTGAAAACGGACCCTTTTCCTTACATAATCCTGACACCGATTCCGATATGTGGGGAATTTTCCCCACACCAAGCAACACTCTGACACTAGCTTGGTGTCCAACAATTCAACTCAATTCTGACGCTGTCTACCTGGAGATAGAACCTCATTAACATAAAAGAAGGCACTGTCACCACTTGGGAAATTCGAGGGTTTAGGAACTGTGTGCCAGAAACAGGACAAAGACCGAATATATACTTCTTTTTTTAAAAGTTTTTTCCAGTTTTAGATACAGTTGACATACAGCATCGTGCAAGTTTAAGGTGTACAATGTGTTGATTTGATATACTTTTTTTTTTTTTTTGCGGTACGCGGGCCTCTCACTGCTGTGGCCTCTTCCATTGCGGAGCACAGGCTCCGGACGCGCAGGCTCAGCGGCCATGGCTCACGGGCCCAGCCGCTCCGCGGCATGTGGGGTCTTCCCGGACCGGGGCACGAACCCGCGTCCCCTGCATCGGCAGGCGGACGCCCAACCACTGCGCCACCAGGGAAGCCTGTACTTATATTGATATATTGCAAAACGATTACCCCAGTAGTGGTAGCTAACATCTCCATCGTGTCACATAATTACTCTTTCTTTGCAGTGGTCAGAACATTGAATATCTACTCTCCTAGCAAGCTTCAAGTATACAACACAGTATTATGAGCTACAATCACCATGCTATACCTTAAATCCCCGGCATTCACTCATCTTATAATTGGAAGTTTGACCAACATCTCCATTTCCCTACCCCCAGCCCCTGGTAAACACCATCCTACGCTCTTTTGAGTTTGGTTTTTTTCTTTTTTTTAAATTTTTATTTATTTTTCTGAGTTCGGTTTCTTTAGATTCCACATGTGAGATCATCATACACTACCAAATATATATTTCTTATTATAAATCACAATATCACACCTACCTTCCTTTTTTCTTTTCTTTTTTTCATTTTTTACTTTATGATGGTATTTGCTGACAGAAAAGTGCATGAAACATCATGTAGAAACTTAAAGAGTTTTCCCAAAGTGAGGGTCCAGGTAAACGCCACCTAGGGCACCCCCCTTTCTTCTTCCCAGACTTTCACTGAGGATCATTCCTTGCTTTTCTTCATAGCTTTGCTACCTGTGTGTGTGGCCCTGAAGAGAAGAGTTTGACTGTGTTTGCTCTGTGCCTCTGTGTAAATCGAACCCTGCAGTCTGTATTTTCTGTCTGTCTTCCTATGCTGAGCGTTAGGTGTGTTTCTTTTCATTGCTATGGAGTATCCCGTGTTAGGAATATATTTCAACTAACTTCCTGGTTCAAGGATTGGGTTGTTTCTACATGTGGGTGGTTTCCATTTGGGGCCACTAGGCCCCTCCTTTTCTGTGTCTGACTCTGTTTCGCTCCCAGACAGAAGAGCCTTGCCAGGAACCAAGTGGCTCAGGGCTCGGGGTCCAGGGCCGCCCACTGGACTCTTCTGCTTCGGAGGTCCAAGGAGAAGGTGCGGGAAGGCCTGCGCTCCGTGCAGCCCTGGGAGTGGACGCTGAAGAGGATTGGGGGTACGGTGGGCTTTGGTCTGGCATCTTGGGATGGGACTGGACTCCTGGGTCTGAGAGGTGAGGGGCTGGGGGCCTGGACCCCTGGGTCTGAGGGCCTGGACCTCTGGGTCTGAGGGAGGAGGGGTCTGCGGGCTGGACTCCCGGGTCTGTGGGAGGAGGGGTCTGGGACCAGAAAGGAGCCCGCGGCCTCTCTGCTGCCCCCTGCAGGCCAGTTTGGCGCTGGCACCGAGTCCTACTTCTCCCTGCTGCGCTTCCTGCTGCTTCTCAGCGTGCTGGCCTCCGTGCTTACAGCCTGCATGATTCTGCTGCCCACCTGGTTGGAAGGGACTCCCCCTGGTCCCCCTGCTCCTAACGCCTCCTCACCCTGCGGCTCCTACAGGCCCATCTCTCAGGGCCTGGTCTCCTTCTCCACCGATCTCTTCAATTTGCTCTCCGGACAGGTGCGTGCCTGGGTCCCTGGGAAGCCCCTGCTCTGAGCCCTAGTGCCCTCGGTGACCCCCGACCCTGATGGCCCAGCTCCCTGAACCCTGCCTCTACCCAGCCCCGTGGTGACCCCTGCCCTGTCTTTCCTTCCCCAGGGTTTTCTAGAATGGTCTCCTCTCTTCTATGGGTTCTACCCGCCCCGCCCGCACCTGGCCATCACCTACCTGTGCTCCACCTTTGCCATTTACCTCCTCTACCTGCTTCTCATCCTGCACCGGTCAGTGACACCCCTACACCCAGGCCCCCCACACCATAGGGGAGTAGCAGTGATAGACCCCCCTCCTCCAGAATCCCGAGTCTTGCTCTGTGGTCCCTTTCTCTCCATTTGAGTTGCAATCGAATTTTAAAATGCTTCATGATTGCTGCAGGCCAGGGATAAAGATGAGAAGTTTCTCCCTCCTGTGACTTACAGTCTAGTGGGGAAGGTAAGGTATTAAGCAAGCAAATTAATTACATCTTTTCTGGAGGGGACAATGCTAAACAAATGGAGGTGATTCATTCACTCATGCAACAGATATTTATTGAGCAGATACTATGGGCCGGGCATTGTTCTAGGCAGCTGGCAAAAAAGAACGAACAAACAAAAACCCAACCGAGTCTGGTCCTGGGGGAGCTGACATTGTAACAGGAGAGACGAGTGATAAGCAATAAGCCCTAATAAGTGGATTGCATGGCTTGTTAGAGGGTAATCCGGTACAAGCAGAGCAGGTGAGGGGGACTGACAGTGATACCGGGCCAGGTTGCTGCTGTTTTGTTTTGTTTTGTTTTCCCCGCACCACACAGCTTGTGGGATCTTAGTTCCCTGACCAGGGATTGAACCCGGGCCCCAGCAGTGAAAGTATTGAGTCCTAACCACTGGACTGCCAGGGAACTCCCCAGGCTGCTGGGGGTCTTTTGTTTTTACTTTTTTGTGTGTTTATTTTTTGCAGCATTTATTCCAGACCATAAGTTTTTGTTTCTTCAGTGTCTTCTGGGACAGCTTTTTCTTCTGGGCAACCTCCTCTTCTGGTTTAGGAACAATTTTCAGTAAGGATCATCTCAATGTGGCAGGGAGAACTCATATATGGGTTGATCCGACCCTGAGCTCTGTAAGTTCTGCGCCGCATCTTGGGGGCTTTGTTCACCTGGATGTGCTCAGTGACCAGAGAATCTACATCTAAGCCCTTAAGTTCAGCATTACTCTCTGCATTTTTGAGCGTGTGCAGTGAAAATTCAGCACTCTTTTTGGGTCACCGACCCTGCGTCCAGCCCCACTGTTTGGACTGGGCACACCTACCAACTCCACCATTGTAACGACGGAATGGCACACGTTGCTTTTTTTGTGTTTTTCTTTAAACATCTTTATTGGAGTATAATTGCTTTACAATGTTGTGTTAGTTTCTGTTGTATAACAAAGTGAATCAGCATCATCCAAAAATCCACATAGCTTCTTTAAAGTGACATCCTTCAGATACTTGGCGGCTTTTCGGATATGCATACCCTTAATGGCCTGGGCAGTTTCACGAGTGTTCTTAAAGTGAACACAAAGATTTGAACCTCTTGACTTGCATGCTTTTGTGGCGTTTTCTGGGTCAAGTGAATAGCGAACCATTTTTAGAGGTCACCTCAGGCCACTTACCGGGGAAAGGCCAGGCTGCTGTTTTTTGTGTGTGTGTTTTGTCGTTGTTTTTATTTATTTTTGGCTGCGTTGGGTCTTCGCTGCTGCGCGCCGGCTCCCTCTAGCTGCGGCGAGCGGGGGCTACTCTTTGTTGTTGTGCGCAGGCTTCTCATTGCGGTGCTTCTCTTGTTGCAGGGCACGGGCTCTAGGCACGCGGGCTTCAGTAGTTGTGGCTCATGGGCTGAGTAGTTGTGGCTTGTGGGCTAAGTAGTTGTGGCGCACGGGCTTAGTTGCTCCGCAGCATGTGGGATCTTCCCGGACCAGGGCTTGAACCCGTGTCCCCTGCATTGGCAGGCGGATTCTTAACCACTGCACCACCAGGGAAGCCCCCAGGCTGCCGTTTTAATGGGGCGTCTGGGAAGCTTCATTGAGGACATGGTGTTTAAGCAAAGACATTGAGAAAGTGAGGGATTTGGTCACTCAGATACCTGGGGAAAGTTATTCCAGGCAGAGGGCGCAGCTGGAGCGAGGCAGGAGCAGGGCTGGCGTGTTTCAAGGTGCACAAGGAGGCCTGTGGGGCTGGATCAGAGAGAGGCGGGGGGCGAGCAGAGAGCCGGGAGCAGTAGGGGATGGGCCCACATTCCGTAAAGAATTGGGATTGTTTCTGAGATGGGACTCATTGCAGGTGCCTGAGCGGATCACCCTGATCTGATTTAGGTTTTAAAAGAAAAGAATCTGTGGCTCTATGGAAGACAGGGGAGCTGGGGAGAGGGAAAGGGAGGGAGAGAGCTTAAGGGCAAGGCAGCAGCAAGTAGAATAGTTACGAGATTATTGCAATCAATTGCAAAAATCACCAAGAGAGGTGGCTTGGACCAGGGTGGTGACAAGTGGTCAGTTTTGGGTTTAGTTTTTTTTTTCCCCCCCCGGCTTTATTGAGATACAATTGACACATAACATTGTGTAGGTTGATGGCATACACTGTGTTGATTTGATGCCTTTATATATTGCAATATGATTACCACCATAGGTTAGCTAACACCTCCATCAAGTCAGTTACCATTTCTTTTTTTGGCGAGAACACTTAAGATCTACTTTCTTAGCAACTTTCAAGTATATAATGCAGCACTGTTAACAACAGGCAGAATATTGTACATTAGATCCCCAGAACTTACTCATTTTATAACTGGATGTTGGTACCCTTTGACCCACATCTCCCCAGTTCCTGCACCCCCCGCCCCAGCCCTGGTAACTACTGTTCTAATCTGTTTCTATGTGTTTGGCTTTTTTAGGTTCCACATATAAGTGATATCTCATACAGTATTTGTCTTTCTCTGTCTGACTTATCTCACTTAGCATAATGCCCTCAAGGTCCATCCCTGTTGTCTCAAATGGCAAGATTTCCTTCTTTTTTCATGGCTGAGTAATATTCCATTGTGTATATATATAAAATATATCATCTGTTGACAGACACTTAGGTTGTTCCATATCTTGACTACTGTGAATGATGCTGCAGTGAACGTGCAGGGGCAGATACCACTTTGAGATCGTTTTCATTCTCTTTGGATAAATACCCAGAAGTGGGATTTCTGGATCACATGGAGGTTGTTTTGAATTTTTTTGAGGAAACTCCATACTGTTTTCCTTAGTGTCTGAATCAATTTACATTCCCGTTATCAGTGCACAAGGCACAAGGGTTCCTGTTTTTCCACATCCTCTCCAACATCTGCTATCTCTTACCTTCTTGGTGACAGCCTTTCTTTCTTTTTTTAAAAAACATTAATTAATTAATTAATGTTTTATTTTTGGTTGTGTTGGGTCTTCGTTGCTGCATGCGGGCTTTCTCTAGCTGCGGTGAGCGGGGGCTATTCTTCGTTGCGGTGCGCAGGCTTCTCATTGCGGTGGTTTCTCTTGTTGCGGAGCACGGGCTCTAGGCACGCAAGCTTCAGTAGTTGTGGCGCACGGGCTCAGCAGTTGTGGTGCGCAGGCTTAGTTGCTCCATGGGATCTTCCTGGACCAGGGCTCAAACCCGTGTCCCCTGCATTGGTAGGCGGATTCTTAAGCACTACGCCACCAGGGAAGTCCGGCAACAGTCTTTCTGTCGGGTGTGAGGTGATAGCTCATGATTTTGATTTGCATTTCCCGGATGATTAGTGACATTGAGCACCTTTTTGTATACCTGTCGGCCATCTGCTTGTCTTTGAAACAATGTCTATTCAATTGCTCCGCCCATTTTTTAATTGGGTTGTTTGGGTTGTTTGGTTGGTTGGTGTTTTGGTTTTTTGCTATTAAGCTCTATGAATTCTTTCTGTATTTTGGATATTAACCCTTTATCAGACGGATGATCTGCAAGTATTTTCTCTCATTCTGTAGGTTGCCTCTCCCTGTTTTGGACTGTTCCTTTTGCTGTGTATAAGCTTTGTAGTAGCCCCATTTATTAATGTTTCCTTTGGTTACTTGTGCTTTTGGTATCACATCCAAAAGAACGTTGCTCAGACCAACGTCAAGGAGACTTTCTTCTGTTTTCTTCTAGGAGTTTTTCAGTTTCAGGTCTTATGCTTCAGTATTAAATCCATTTAGAGTTAATTTTTGTGAATGGTTTAAGGTTGGGGTCTAATGTCAGTCTTCTGCATGTGGATATCCAGTTTTCCCAACACCATTTACTGAAGAGACGATCCTTTCCCCACTGAGTATGTGGGCTTCCTTGTCAAATATTAGTTGACCATATATATTTCTCATTAAAAATAAAAAGTCACAGGGAATTCCTTGGTGGTCCAGTGGTTAGGACGCTGTGCTTTCACTGCTGGGGCCTGGGTTCAATCCCTGGTTGGGGAACTAAGATCCTGAAAGCTGCGTGGCACGACAAAACACACACACACACACACACACACACACACACAGAAAAATGGACAAACCAAACTATAGATCTTGGTACATTTCCCATCCACATCAAGAAACAGAACATGACTAGCTTCCAGAAGTTCCTCAATATCTCTTCAGCTTACTACATACCCCCCTGCCCAACCACCATTGTTTCTATTGACACTATAGCTTGCTTTTGGCCCGTTTGTTCTTTATATAAAGGGAGACTGTATATATGTTGAGAGGAAAGCCCACAGGATTCTCTAATAATTGCACGTGGGGTGTGGTGAATGATGGAGAATGACTCCAGGTGTTTGCTGTCGGTGGAGATGGGGAGGGCTGTAGAAAGAACAGGTTTTGTCAGGGAATATCCGGGGTGCAGTTCTGGACCAGTTGATTCTGGGATGCCTTTTGGACTGGTGAGGGAATATTGAGTAGGCAGTTCATACGTGGGTTCTGCAGAGGAGTCTGGACTGAAGTTACAAACCTGAGACTCACTGGCATTCAGGCAAGCCTGGGAGATCCCCAAGGGAAGGGACTAGGATCAAGAAAGAAACCAAGAACTTAAAAAAAAAAAAAAAAAAGGAGTGTTTCCTAAATGCCAGGCACCTTGACAGGGCCCAGGAACACCAGATGGGGGTCCCCCTACCTTTGTACAGCTTACAGTCGAGTAGGGGAGATAAATTTCGAGATAAGACTGTTAAATAAACAAGCAAGTCAGAAATTTGAGTTTGGGAGCTGTACTATATAGAAAACAAATGGGATAGAGCGTAGAGCAGGGATCAGCACAATTTTTTTTTTCTGTTAAAAAAAAATGAAGGCCAGGGCTTCCCTGGTGGCGCAGTGGTTGAGAGTCCGCCTGCCGATGCAGGGGACACGGGTTCGTGCCCCGGTCCGGGAAGATCCCACATGCCGCGGAGCAGCTGGGCCCGTGAGCCATGGCCGCTGAGCCTGTGCGTCTGGAGCCTGTGCTCCGTAACGGGAGAGGCCACAACAGTGAGACGCCCTCAAAAAAAAAAAAAAAGAAAAAATGAAGGCCAGGTAGGAAATATTTTCATCTTTGCAGGCCATGTGGTCTCTGTCTCAACTAGAGTCTGCTGGGCAAAAGCAGCTGTGGACAGTAAGAAAATGAGTGGGTGTGGCTGTGTGCCAAACAAACTTTATTTACAAAAACAGGATTTGGTCCCAGGGCCGTAGTTTGCTGCCCCCGTGTGATAGAGAATAATGGGTGGGGACCCTCATTAGATGGAGTGGTCAGTAAAGAACTCTCTGAGGAAGTGACCTGTAGAGGAAGACAGGAATGGTGGGAGGGAGCCAGCCAGGTGAACAGCCAAGACACCAGCATTGCAGACAGAGGGGACTGTGAGTGCAAAGGCCCTGTGGTGGAAAGAGGTTGGGAAATGAAAGGCGAGGAGGAGGCGGGCGGGGGGGACAGGATTTGAGCTTGGAGAAGTAGGTGGGGGCCAGATCAGGGGGGCTATGCTATGAAGGAGCCTAGGACTCAAGAACAAAGAGAAGCTGTGACTTCCCTAGTGGTCCAGTGGTTAAGACTCTGCGCTTCCACCGCAGGGGGCGCGGGTTCCATCCCTGGCTGGGGAACTAAGATCCCACATGCTGCAGGGCACAGCCGAAAGACTTAAAAAAAACAACCAAAAAACAAAAAGAAGCTGCGGACTAGGTTTTAAGTGGGAATGCCATCGGAGCGGAGACCGGGCCCAGGTGTTAGCAGGGAGAGCGGGTGGGAGGCGAAGGTGGATGTGGAGTCTTCCTGCTCAGTTTTCTGTTTCTTTCCTTTTCTCTGGTTTTCTATCCCTCCCTGGGTCTTTGTCCCCCTCTCTCCAGTCTCTTTACCTGCCCCCTCCTTTTCTGAGTCTCTGACCACCCCACCCCCCCGCCTTTCTCCATCTCTTTTTCTCTGAGTCTTTGTCCCCTTTTCTTGGAATCTCTGCCCCCCTTTGGGGGTCTCAGTCTTCCCTCTAAATCTCTCTCTCCCCAGGGTCTCTGTTCTCTTCTCTCTGGAGAGCTGTCCTTATCTTAGGTTTCTGTCTTTTCTTTTTGGGTGTCTGGCCTCCTCTGGGCCTCTCTGAATCTCTTTCTTGGGCTTTGGCAACAATGACTGTATGTGTCTCCACCAGGTAGCAGCTCTCCAAATGCCCAAGGTCTTAGAGTTCATTTTCCCTGTTGGCCCCAGAAGGGGAGAGGGGTATCCCCCCTGCTTGTGGCTGTCCTGCTACGCCCCGTCTCTCGGATCTCCCCTCTCTTAGCTCGGTGTCTGGGCTGAAGCAGACGCTGCTGGCTGAGTCAGGGGCCATGACCAGCTACAGCCACCGGGTGTTCGCTGCCTGGGACTTTGGCCTCAGCGGGGAGGTCCACGTGCGGCTGCGCCAGCGCAACATCCTATTTGAGTTGCAGGTGCGCTTAGGGGTGGGGGGCCTACAACCACATGTCACCCGAGGGGGCGGGGTTGAGAGAATGGGCGGGGCCTAGACCAGGGACCGGGCCTCCAGAGAGATGCTGGGCGGAGCTTTCTTCTAAGGAGGCGGGCCTTGGGGATAGGGGCCAAGGCCACTACAGGGATGCCTGAAGTCAAAGGGTACAGGAAAAAGCTAGCAGCAGGAAAGGGGCGGTACCTGAAGCTCCTCGGTTCAAAGTTAAGAGAAGGGTGTGGCCAGAAAGGGCTTGATAAAGTAGAACTGTAACTCCAAAACACCAGGCATGAGTGCTGGGCGGGTCCTGGGAGGAGCTGGACGTGTTGGGCGGGGCCTTGGGGGCGGAGCCAGATCTCAATTGTCACCTGGAGGGCCCTGGATGGGCTGAGATAAGGATTATAGATGGTCTTGGAGGGGCGGTGCTGCATCGGTTCACGTTGAGCCTGGGCTCTGGACCACAGGCTGCACCTAGGGTAATGGAACCCAAGTGGACGTCTCTTCCGGCCTTAGGTGGAGCTGGAGGAAGCAGCGGTGCGGCGCCAGGCTGCGGTGCGGACGCTGGGCCAACAAGCCAGGGTGTGGTCGGTGCGGGTGCTGCTCCACGTGGTGGTGTTGGCACTCCTGGGGGCAGCCTCCTACGGCGTCTACTGGGCTACAGGGGCCACTGTGAAGCTGCAGGTGTGGAGGACCCCGGGGGAGGAAAGGGCCTGGAACCTACATTTCCAGGGGTGGAGGAGGCTGAGGCCTATGATTCCTGGAATCTCAGAGAGGAGGGGTTGGTGTGTGTGGGGGGATTATGTTTGGACTTTGGACTTCACGGTGATGAAGGAGGAAGAGGCTGGGGGAGGATGTTAAGCAGGGCTCCTGCAGGACCCCAGAGCCTCTTCTCTTGGTCCACCCTCCCTCCTAGGAGGATTCTAATGTCCAGAGAATGCCACTGCTGAAGCTCCTGGTGGATTACCTTCCGTCCATCTTCATCTCCGGGGTCAACTTCGTGCTGCCACTGGTGTTCAAGCTCATTGCCCCACTGGAGGGCTACACCAGGAGCCACCAGATCGTTCTTATCCTGTTCAGGTTCTGGACTCCTGGGGTGGGCCGGGGATGATGGTGGGGCTGGTCGGGGGACATTGGTTGTAGCAAATAAGAGACTGAAATCGTCAGGATATGGGATCCAGTGGGATCTGGATTCAAATCCCGACTCTTCCTGTCACTGAGCCTCAGTTTTCTTCATCTGGGAAATGGGGAGAATTGTGAGCACGCTCCACACAGGACGGTCCAGGCACGTGTCGGGCACTCGGTCAGTGCTGATTCCCTTTCTCTCTCTCCCCCTTGCCAGGACAATGATTCTCCGCCTGGCCTCCCTGCCGCTCCTGCTCATCTCTCTCTGGAATCAGATCACTTGCGGGGGAGATGCGGACGCTGAGGAGTGCAAAACCTGTGGCTACAATTACAAAGAACTTCCGGTGAGGATGAGGGGTTGGGGGGGACGGACTCCTGGGTCCTTGAAGGAAAGGAGGAGCCCGGTGGGTCCGGACCCCTGGCTTGGGAGGAAAGGGGAGCTTGGGGTGCTAGAATACCTTCCCCTTGAGGACAGGGCTATGGATTAAAAAAAAAAACTAAAGACCCCCAGAGAAAGTATTGATAGAATCTCATATGCTTGCAGTTTGGAGACTCAGACGTTCGGGTCTACAGGTGTCTGGGTCCTGAGGTCTTTATGACCTGTTCTTCCTTCCTCAGTGCTGGGAGACTCGCCTGGGACAGGAGATGTACAAACTCCTGCTGTTTGATCTCCTGACCGGCCTGGCAGTCACGCTGCTCATCCAGTTTCCTCGGAAGTGAGAGTCCCGCCCCTTGCTGTGGCCCCGCCCCGCACCCAGTTTTCTCGTTCCCCCCGCCCCTTTCTAGCCCTGCCTCTGGCTGCCCTGTCCGCAGACCCCGCCCCTCCACGAGTTTGGTAGTCACTTCCCTGTGGCCCTGTCCCTACTGCCATGATTACCTCTACGCCTCAAGCCCCGCTCTCTAGACACACCCCCTCCAGAACCTTGAAGGCTCCGCCCCACCCCCAGATATGCTCACTTCCGATTGGTGGGCGGGACGGTGAAGGCGGGGAAACCCGTGGCCGGCCTGCCTCTGATTCGGCCCGGCCTCACCCCGCCCCTCAGGCTGCTCTGTGGCCTCTGTCCCGGGGCGCTGGGTCGTTTTGCGGGGACCCTGGAGTTCCGGGTGCCTGACGAAGTGCTGCGGCTCATCTACGCACAGACAGTGGTCTGGGTGGGGAGTTTTTTCTGCCCTTTACTGCCTTTGCTCAACACGGCCAAGTTCCTGCTGCTTTTCTATTTGAAGAAGGTGAGGGGTGGGGAGCACCCTTGGGTCTGAAGCGGGAGGTATTGGGGCTTGGGCTTCTGGGTCCTGGGGGGAGGAGGGGACTGAGGGATGTGACTACTGGGTCCTGGCGGGGAAGGATGCCAGGGTCGTGGACTACTAGATCCTGACGGAGGATGGTTCTGGAGGACAGACTCCTGGATGTGGGAGAAGGAGGGGTCCAGAGCATCCCAACCTTTAGGTCTGAGGGAAGGGGGACCCGGACTCCTGTGTCTGATAGTGGAAAAGAACTGGGGCTCCTGGATCCTGACTGAGGAGTGGAGGCCAGGGACCAGGGCTCCTGGATGGTGGAGAAGGAGAGTCTGGGGCTCAGATTCCCTCATCCCCCCCACCAGATCACCCTCTTCTCCACCTGCTCCCCGGCCTCCCGCACCTTTCGGGCCTCCACTGTGAACTTCTTCTTCCCCCTGGTCCTTCTCCTGAGTCTGGCCATCTCCACCGTTCCTGTGCTTTACAGCATCTTCCTGTAAGTGTGAGAGGCACCTGCCTCTCTCTCCCTCCCTCCTTCCTCCTTTCTCCAGGGTTCTGACTTTTGGCCATCCTTGAGCTCTGCCTGTCTCTGACTTCAGGATCCCACCTTCTAAGCTGTGTGGTCCATTCCGGGGGCAGTCGTCCATCTGGGCCGAGATCCCCAAGTCTATTTCCAAGCTCCCTCAGACTGCCCAGAAATTTCTCTTCTTCCTGGGGACCCAGGCTTTTGCTGTGCCCCTTCTGCTGATCTCCAGGTGAGAGCCCTAGACTCCTGGGTCTGAGTTTGAATGTCTGACCTGGGGTCCCGCTGCCTGCTTCCAAGAGAGAAGGGGGCTGGGGGCCCAGACTCTTGGGTCTGAGGAAAGGAGGGGGCTGGGATAGTAGACTTCTTGAGTCTGAAGGAGGAGGTCCAGACTCCTGATTACTAAAGAGCCCTACGTTGAAGATATCCTAAGGGCGTTTGAGGAGTAGCTTCCACTCCGTCTCTTCTAGCATCCTGATGACGTATACCGTGGCCCTGGCTAACTCATATGGACGCCTCATCTCTGAACTCAAACGCCAGAGAGAGACGGTGAGCCAGGCCGGGTCCCTGGGAAGGGGTCCTGGGGAATATGGAAAGGACCACGGGTGGAGAGAAGATCTGTCTCATCTCCACCTCTCTTTACCCTTTACCTCAGGAGGCGCAGAATAAAGTCTTCCTGGCACAGCGCGCTGTGGCGCTGAGCTCGGCCAACAGAGCTCTTTGACCTGTCCAGCCTGGCTCAGTGTGACGTCCCACTTTCAGACCCAGACCTGCCCTCAGATCCTTTGTAAGCCTCGGCCACATCATTTGGAAAATAAGCGAACTGGAGAAGACCCCATGTTTTTCCAGCCCTGGGATTCACTTTTAAGTCCCTGACTCTCCAGTGAACCTCTTTCTAGTACCAATAAACACAGCGGAGGCTGCTAAGCACTTTTTGAAACTCGCGTCCAGAAGGCGGGGCAAGGCATCAGCGGGACATAAGCCAATCAAATGTGTGTACCTGTGGGTCGGCCCGGCGGGCTCATCCGCGAGAGGACCTGGCGGGAGTGCCAGCCAATCAGAGGCCGCGTTCAGTAGCGTCCGGGCGGGGACACTTGTGATTGACTCAGAATCTTGATAAGAGGCGGTCGCTAGGCGACCCCACGCGCAATTCCGGGCGATGGGAGGTGGGCGTCTCAGCCAATCAACTTTCGCTACAGACCCAGAGGGGCGTGCCAAATAGTCCAGGACCAATCCATGGCCGAGACAGGGAGGGGCCATCCTCTCGCCAATCTGAAGTGCTAGAAGGCGGGCCTGCCAGTCCGTGGACAGCTACGGCGCCATGAATATCTTACCCAAGAAGAGCTGGCACGTCCGGAACAAGGACAATGTCGCCCGCGTGCGGCGTGACGAGGCCCAAGCCCGGAAGGAGGAGAAAGGGCGTGAGCGGAGGGTGCTGCTCGCTCAGCAAGAGGTAAGCTCCCAGTCCGGCCGGGCGAGGCTCTGGGGCGGAGCGCCCAGGCGCCTCGGGAGGGACCGGAAGTGGGGCGGCGCGCGTGCGCAATGCACACCGTGCGGAATTAGGGGCCGGGCTCCCTGGAAGCGTGTGCGGTCTTTTGCGGGGCCCACCTCGAGGTCTCCCAGGTCTTGGTTCTCCCCACTCCTAGAGTAGGAGCTCATGAATAAAAGAAGCCCTGGACAATTCAAGGAAACGCGGACCACTTTTTAGTTTACCTGCACAAACTCCCTATTTAGTAAGCGCCTACTGTATGCTCGCCCCGTGCAGAGCGCTTGACTTGCCAAATCTCTTATGCACTATTCGTTCTTAGAGAGGCTGTCATTTCCATTGTGCAGAGAGGTGAGATGGCTTCAGAGAGGAAGACACAGCGAAATGACAGTGGAACAAGCCAGTTCCGCTCTGTCGGGCGAGCCTTTTGCCTGCACCGCTGCCCACACGCAAACACTAGAGGCTCTCTTTATAACTACTAACCTGTTTGGTTTACACCTAGCTTCCTGTCCTTTGGCTTATCTGATTGTCAACACTGGCTGGGAGGTAGTCAGGGTTTTTAAAATTCACATTTATCAGTAGAAATTGCAAATCAACTGGGGATAGCGACATGGAGCCCTGCCTGGAATTCAGATCACCTGTCCTAATACACGAATTGGCTGCCTTCGTAGCTGTTTTTACTGTGTCACTCGAGATTGGGAACCCCCCTGGTTTACTGTTCGAAAGGTAGCTTACAAACCCAGGCGTCGCCTCATTCCCCCACCCTCTCCGCAGGCTGGGATAGGTGCCTCTTCCGGGCTCCCAGCGCCCCTGCTCCCTTCCTTTACAGCCCCCAGCACCACGGCCTGCGGTTTTCTGGGGTCGGCACCAGGCTCACAGTTCCTGGAGTCACATCTAGGTTCTGAACGTTCTGCCTATACCTTCCTTTTCCCCCAGGCCCGCACAGAGTTCCTACGGAAGAAAGCCAGGCATCAGAACTCACTACCTGCGGCTGAAGCAGCAGCAGCAGGAGCCCCAAGCAGTTCTGGCCCTGTGGATCTGTTTCGAGAGCTGCTGGAAGAAGGGAAGGGGGTGAGCAGAGGCAATAAAGAGTACGAGGAAGAGAAGCGACGAGAGAAAGTAAGTCGGTCTTACCCTCTTCGTCAGAGTCATGGATGGACCTGGGGGAAGGGGAGCACCTTGCCCGTCAGGTGTGACTAAGGAGTGTTTAGGGATATGGTGGGGATTAAACAAGCTAATGTAGGGAACTCAGAACAGTACCAAAACATAGCACTTAAGAGGTGTTGGTTATTGCCGGCAGCTAGGTACAGACCTCTCAGGTCTCTAACTTGCTGTCCAGAGCCTATAGATATTTGGGAAGTGTTAAGGGGCTTTTAAATGTAAATCAGATCCTGTCACTCACCTGCTCTCAGGGATTTCCCATCAAACTCTGAACTTGCCTCCTCCCCCCACCTCGGTCACTCCTCTTCCTTGCTTGCTTCTCTCAGGTTTTTCTTCAGTCGTCTCCCCAAAGATGCCTGCCTTTGAACCCTAACCTAAAGCAGCTCCACCCTGTCCCCTCCTTCCTGTGCTTTTTGTTTCTGAAGCTGCCATTGTGCCCCCGGAGCAGGAGCCCCACACGTACTGGTCTGTTGTGTCCCCAGCACCTGGCAGAGTTGGCTCATGACAGGCCTGTTGGCTCAATGTCTGGTTCTGCCTCAGGAACCTTGGGTGTCCCTGGGTTCCCCAAGAGGAGACACACTTGACAGTCTCACTTCCACATTTTCTGTCTTCCTCAGGAGAGGCAAGAGAAGGCTCTGGGCATCCTGACGTACCTGGGCCAGAGTGCAGCAGAAGCCCAGACTCAGCTCCCTTGGTACCAGCTCCCCCCAAGGCGGGGCGGCCCCCCGTCTGGTCCAGGACCAGATGAGAAGGTCAAGAACCGCCTGGACCCTCTGTGGGAGATGCAGAAACATTTGGGGAAGAAGAGAAAGCACAGTGGTGACAATGGCAGTCACAGCAGAAAGGAAAAGGAGGGACCTGAGAAACGACCCAAAGAGTAAGGAGCCTGGGCCTTGGGGGTTGGCCATGGCCACGTGGGCACCATGGAAGCTCTCTCTGGTTGGGATGGGAGGGCTCTGGGGTCTAGATACGCATTCTCAACACGTGGTCCAGGGACCCCGGGGGTCCTGGCACCCCTTCATGGGGTCTGAGAAGTCAAGCCTATTTTCATAACATCATTTAAATTTTTCACTCTTGTTCTCGGGGTTCCCAGAGGCTACATGATATGAGACGACACCACTGATGTGGCTGGTGGAACATTCGCCTGTGTTAAGATTTCTCAGTTTTTATATGCAAGAAGATAAAATCCACTGAAACAAAGCTCTCTGAGGTTCAGTTTTTGAGACCAGAGTGTGAGAACCACGGGGCTAGAGTAAAAGCAGGTTTGTGTCCCTAGGATGCAGACCCCTGAGTGTAGATCGGGTATACCGACCCGTCTCTCCTTTCTCCCACAGATGAGGGAATGGGGAGGGCCAGGCTGTGCTCAGTGCCATACAGCCGCTTAGTGGTGGAGGGGCACCCACCTGTAGAGGTGGTGAGGCCAGCTTCAGGGTCCCAGCACCAGTCTGCTTCCCTCCCAGGTGGCAGCTCCCTCCCAGAGGACAGTGGGGGAGGGCGGGGCCTCCTGGGGCTACCAGCTTCCTGAACCAACTCTCGTCTCCTCCCAGACCCCCATCCCTGGACCGGCTTCGAGCTGAACGTCTCCAGCGGGAGGCGGCTGAGAGGGCTCGGGCAGAGGCCCTGCTGGCCCGGATTGGAGGCACGGCAGCCCAGGAGGATCAGCCAGAAGAGGTGGACGATCGGCGGAGGCGGTACAACTCCCAGTTCAACCCCCAGCTGGCCCGGCGCCCCCGCCAGCAGGAACACCCCCTGGCTCACTGACTCTGAGGGGGTACAGGAGAGGCTGCTGCTGCCAGCCGTCATATAAAACTATTTATTCATAAATATTTTCCAAAATGAAAATAGGTTTACCAAAAAATGTCCCTCACTGGGGAGGGGAGGAGGGGGCAGCCCTCGCCCCCGGGCCCCCAGGGTGGGGCTGAGAGGAAGAGAAAGCCTCCCGGCCCCCTCCCTGCTTCCTGGGGGAGGGGGCTGCCCTATGGCCTGGGGCCTCCCCCCAGTGTTCCAGGGCAGGGCCCTCACCTGGGCAGGGGGATCAGCATGCGGGGGGAGGGAAGGGTGGAGGGAGGGGCCGGTGTCACTGGAGGTCCCGGTCCTCCAGGTAGCGGTACTCAAAGGTGAAGCCTTCCTTCTTCCGCTGGCCCCACTTCTCGTAGTCAAAGTAGATGTAGGTGCCCTGGCCGGGGGAGAAGGCGGTCAGTGAGTGGACGAGGTGGTCGGGCATCTGGGTCAGACCGACAGAGGGACAGGTCTCAGGGCCATGGAGCCAGGCACCAGGCCAACTGCCCTGCATGCACACGTCTCACTCCACCCTCACAAGGCTCTTCTCAGGTGGGAAATGTTATCCCTCCCGCTTCAGAGGAAGCAGAGGGAGGTGCAGGGAGGTCACGTGCCAGAGGTGGCCTCGACCCCGGCCGGGTACGTGTGCCAAACATCCTATTGCTTCTCTCGATGGCTGTGGCTTTTCGAGCACTGATCACGTGCCGAGTACGTGATGTATGTCCTAGGGTGGGTTTAGTCTTCACAAAACCCCTGAGGCCATGGAACAGGCTTGGAGTCTACATACATCCAGGCACGCTGCCAGGACAGACATTTTACTGGCAACAGCGGTGGTGTGGGAACTTCTGAAGGATTGATGCCTGGAAATACACTAACTTAGAGGATTACTTTGGACCAAACCGGGAGGGGACAGGATCTGTAGTTAGTTAGTGTCCAAGAAGACAGGGTGGGAATGGGGCCGGGTTCTGAACGAAGGGTGGAAATGCTTCAAAGAACCTGAAGGAATGGAGGAGAGGAGACTGGGTTCCCCGAGGACAAGGCCCTTGTTCAGTGCTTGGCATCAGGTAAAGATTTGGTGGAAAAAAACCACTGTGGAACATACCAACTAAGAGTTGAAATAAAGTACAGCACGCCCGTGACACTACGTAGCAGGCACCGTTTAGCACTTACACGTTATCAACTCATTTAATCCTCATAACAACTGCATAAAGGTAGGTGCTGTTACCCCGTGTTTACAGATAAGGAAAGAGAGACAGATGTTCAAGTGAATTGTCCACGGTCACCAGCTAGAGCTGGGTTCCAAACCAGGTAGTCTGGCTCCAGTGTTTGGCAAGAAGTGGGAGGTCCCAATCAATCAATTATGAGAACAAAAGAGCTTCCCCATCCGTGTTTGCTGAGTCCCTCTCTGCTGGGTGCTGGGGACTGTCAAGGTCCCCGTGCAGTGCAGCCCATGGTCTTGGGTGGGTGGGAGACACCACATCCTCCCACCGTGCCAGAGGAGGGGCAGAGGCACAGGCTGTGTGTGCGCCTGGGGAAGGCTCCTCTGAGGAAGGACATGGAGGCTGGGGCCTCTGGGGTGACCGCAAGCTAGCCAGTGAGAAAGGAAGAGGACGGCGTCCCAGGCAGGGCAGACGGCCTGAGGGACCGAGCTGGCTGGAGGTGGTGGCGAAGGGAGCGGGCAGCAGGGCTGCCAGTCTGCGTGTGGAGTGGGGACTCTACCCGGACTCAGCCAGCGGGACCAGAGTGGACGGGGCACAGGGAGGGGCCCTCACCTGCTCGAACTCGTCAGTGATGGTCTTGGGCTCCTCGTGCCTCTGGAACCACATCATGTACTTGGTGTGGAATCGCCACGACTGCTTCTTTAGGGCCTTGGCTGCCAGGTACTGTGCCTTAGTGCCCTGGGGAAGGAAGGATGGAACAGGGGATCAGGGGGCCTTGCAACTGGGTGGGGGCCAGGTGGACGGGGCAGGGCGACAGGGCTGACCTTAGGCCCCGCCACAGACCGAGGTTGGGCCGGACAATCCAAGTACGGATGGGCTGGGGCACAAAGCGTACCAATGCTGGTCAGGAGAAGGAAAATGAGACAGGAGGTGGACAGGAGGTGGAAATTGCTTTCAGAGAAGCTTTGAGAAGGAAGAGAAACTAATCGTGATGAGAGCTGAGAGGAGGCAGTTTAGAAACTTTCTCAAGGCTGGATGAGGGAGGGGGTCACCAGTGACTCACTGGGTCACACAGAAGTTGGACAGTTCCCTAGCGGTCCCCAGGGAGGCCCGAGTACGTGCCAGCGAGCAGCGTGCTGGCACAGTGAGAGTCACTGGGACAGGCACCGTGGGGCTGGGCTCCCTGGGTGCTGCGCTAGACCAACCCAGCCCTCAGCCTCAACTGACCTGACACCTCAGCACTGGAGTGGGGACAGGGAGGGGTCTGGTTTGGGGGGGGGCCAGGATGGGGGGAGGGGAGGGGTGCGGTCCCGGTGGCCGCAGTGGGGCACCCACCTCACCCCTCCAGCCCGAGGGGGGACGGCGGCGGTGGCGGCGAAGCCGGGGGGCCCGAGGCTGCCCCGGGGGCCCTGCTGTACCTCCAGATAGTAGAAGATGAAGAAGAGCGTCTCAGTCGACAGCCGCTGGTAGAACTCCACAGTGTCCGAGTGCGGGGGCGGCATCTGGTGGTGGTAGGGGGGCGTCGGGCAGGGGTTCCGGGGGAGGTACTGCCTGTGGGGGGACGGACGGTCAGTGCTGGTGCGCGGCAGCCCCCGGCCTCCCTGCCGCCTTCTCTCCTCTCGTGGATCAAAGGGAGCGCCTCAGGCACCACATCACCCAGCATTACCGCCTCAGTCCCTGTGTCCTGTGGGGAGCCCAGGTCAAGGCTCCCTCAGACACGGGCCCGTACCCACCCCGCGTGGCCCCTCACCGGATACGCTCAGAGTCTGAGGGGTGGGGCATGTGGTGCCAGGCGGCCTCTTCCATGGCCTGCTGGTAGAGCTGCTCCTTGGTGAGGGGCACAGGCCCCAGGGGACACACACCCAGCGACAGCGGTATGTTCACCTCCGACAGCTGCAGGGCCGGCTGGGCCGAGGCCGGGGGAGCTGATGTGCTGCTCAGGATGATGTCTGCGGGGAGGGCAGAGGTGGGGCCGGCAAGCGGTGAGGCTGGTGCGTCCGGCCCCTCCTGGATGGCCCGCCACACCCCCGGACGCTCACCTCGCTCAGTCAGGTGCAGCGTGGGGACGGGGTCCTCGATGCCGGAGCTGATGGCTGCCCGCTCTGCCATGGACTTCAAAGAGCTCAGAGGCTCAGGGGCCTGGGGAGGGAAGAGGTGCCTGGCCTGAGGTCCAGGGCCGAGGGCTGGCACTGGGTCCTCGTGGGCCCCGGCACCCTCGCCTGCTCTGGTGGCGCTTCACCTAAGCCAAGGCCGTTAGTGTAAGAGTACATCCACTGCAGCACCTAACAGTGGGGAGAAAACCTGGACACGACCAAGTGTCCACCGACAGAGGGGCGCCTGGCACGTGTGGACCCTGCTGTGCAGCCCCGCGACAGTAACACACCAGCGGAGAGCCCGAGCACCACCGCCATCACAGAACCCGCAGCAGCTCCCACTTGTCTGCACGCCTACACGCTGGGAGGAGCCCACCCACTGCCGGCTGCCCCACGTGCGTCACTAAGACCCCCTGCCCCTCTCCGCGGCAGCCAGCCCCCCGCTGGCCACTGGCAGTCGCCTTCCACTCCTCTCGCCACCCCAGTCCCCACACCCTTCAGTCGCCGAGGCCTTTCCTCCCTCGGAGGCACCTGTACTGCGGGCCTACCCTCTGCCGCCCAGACCTTCACACCCCACGCTCTCCTGGTCTCACAGGCCCCCGAGGGACCTTTCCAGCCATGTCTTTCTCTGTCATTTTTCTACTCAAAACCTTTCCACCACTCACCCACTAATTAAAAAAAAAAAAAAATGTCGTGGACCTGTTTTGAGAATCTCAAGGCTCATTTTTTCCCCCAGAAAAATGCACACACTGAATTTCCTGTCTGTTGTATTTCTAAACTTTCGGTGCTCACTCTGAGGCAGAAGCTCTCCTGAGAGCCTTATGAGGACTATTCCCAAGCATCCTATTGTAGTTGAGGAGTGACTGTGATTACTTCCATTTTCCAGATGAAGGCAGGTACAGGAGGCAACGCAGGGCTTGGACCCTGACAGTGGGGCCCTTGTCATCCTGCCTCCTGTGGAAGTGAAGTTAAAACACACTGGCCCAGGGACTTCCCTGGCGGTCCAGTGGTTAGGACTCCGCACTTTCACTGCGGAGGGCCTGGGTTCAATCCCTGGTCAGGGAACTAAGACCCTGCAAGCCACGTGGTGTGGCCAAAAAAACAAAAAACCCCAAATAAACCCCAAAACACACTGCCCCAGATGGTCACCCCACGTCCTGCTGCTGCCCTTTCAGACTCTGGCCCTGCAGCCAGCCTGCACCCCGTTCCTCTCGCCTCTGCTGAACCCTGCTTCCCAGCCTTCTAACTACAGCTCTGGCATCAGCCCCTCGTAGAACTCCAGCCCGGGAGAGCCACTTCTCCCTGTCAGCCCCGCCTGCCACTGTGACCCCACACGACCTGGCCCCGGTTCCACCTCAGAAACCTTGCTGGACTGCCTCCCCAGGTTAAGTCAGATGCACGCACGTGGGTCCACAGCACCCCAGCCCCCACCCCACCCAGACACGCCCGCCATACAGTCCCACTCTGCTCCCTGTACGGAAGGTGGGAAGTGGCTACGTTTACCCAGCACAAAGTGGCTCAGAGCAGACGTCAAGTATTTTCTGGACTTAAATTTGTAGAAGGCAAGAGGGCGGTGAGCTCTGGATGGTGGGTCATGTGAAGTAATACGTCTTATGGGGAGAAATGACCGAGGGCTGGAAAGAGGGCAATGACAGTGGACACCCGGGGACCGAGCAAGCCAGGAGCAAGGAAAGTGCCCAGAGGGACAGAGACCCAGGTGGGGGGTGGCAGAGAAGCCCGGAGATGATGTGAGCACGCAGGTGTGCCAGGGGAGAGAAGCCAGAGCGACACAGCGAGGGCTGGAGGTGGAGATGGCAGGTAGAGACCTGCAGCCAGGGGACAGCAACCATCTGCAGTGGAGAGACAGGGCCAGGACAGAGAGGCTCGGGGCCCGCTGGGGATGTGCGGGGCCCACCTTGATCTCCGGGGCAGCGCTGAACTGTGGAGGTCCATTGAGCAGGGCGCCGGCCGCCTTGGCCTCGCTGAAGCTGGGTGTCGGGGAGCTGGGAGGGTTCACAGGTAGTGGCACCAGGAGACTGGGTCCCCCCGAGTTGTTCCCTGAGCCTGAGGCCACGCCCCCAGCCCCCGTTGGGGCTGTCGCATTGGGTTCCTTCCTGGGGAGGGGTACAAAGGGTTGGAGGCTCAGAGGAGGGTCCCCAACAGCGGGACGGACAGGAAGACTTGGGTGATCGGGGGAAGGAGTCAAAAAGGGAGAATGCACAGAACATGGGGCCAGCTGAGGGGCGCAGACAGGAGAGAAGCTCTCTGGGCGAAGGGAGAGCCGCCCCTCGCCATCACTTCCCAGTAAAGGGCTGTGGAGGTGGGAACAAGCATTCTCAGGACGCTCCCAGAGACCACACGGCTAAACGTTCTCTAGGAAACAGGTGGGACCACTTCTTACGCGGAGTGGCCCGTGTAGGAGGGGGTGGGAAACAACCACACAACAGAGCAGCCCACCTAGAGCCCAGGGGTGAGGCACCCGGGGAGGAGGAGGGAGGGAGGGTCCGGGGAGGTCTTCCCCGTGTCCCACACAGGACACTGAGCTCTCTCTTGGGCCACTCTTCTGGGAAATGGTCTGACCTACAATCTGGAGGGGTGGCTGGGGAGAGGACGGACGACTGGGATCCTTCACTGTGAGAAGTGGACACTGAGCCCCTGATGGAGTGAGGAAGGCCCCGGGGCAGGACACAGAAAAGGGAGGAGGCGGAAGGGTACAAGACTCCTGCAGGAAAGGGAGAGCCAGAGCGTTCCAACGGGTCACCGGGGGGCTCTGAGAACAATCCCACTCAGGCGAGGAATGTTCTAGGGCAGAGCTGGGGGACACACGTATACGATACCCCAGCTGGAAAGAAGTCGGGACCCAGCACCTAAGCGGGTGGGAGAGAGCTCTGGGCGGGTCCCCACTGGCAAGGGCAGGGCGCGTGTCTGCACCGTGTGGCGACCGTGAGGGCGGCCCCGTGCCTCCTTGCACCAAAGGCTGCCTGTCCCCAGCCCTGCCCGAGGCCGGACACTCACGAGGTGCTGGGAGGTGGGTTGTGGGGGCCAGACGGGGGGCCCAGGGCCTGGCTGTTGGCACTGCTGCCCCCGCCGCTGCTGAGAGCCACCTCTGCCGGGCTGTCTGCCACTACTGAGCTGTAACCTGGGGGAAGGAAGAGGGGCTGAAAGGGGCCTGCGGCAGCCACCCCAGGACCCCCCGCCCGGCCGCCTCCCACTTACTGGTGGCGCCGTTCTGCTTGCCTCCGCCTCCGCCTCCGCCGGGCTGCACGCTGGGGGGCCGGGGCTGCGCGGGGCTGGGCCCACTGGGAGCTGGCGGGGCCACAGCCTGGGCGTAGGGGGCGGGCGTGCCCGAGTTGTGGCTGGGAGCTGGGCTGGCCTTGGCGCCCAGGGCGCCTGGGGGTGCTGCCGGGGCAGGGGCCCCGTTGTTGCCAGGGGCGGTGCTCAGGGCAGAGGCGGCGGGCGGGGGGCCGGAGGGGTAGCTTGGCGGCACAGCTGGGGACTGAGGGTGCTGGCTGCTGTGGACAGGCTTGGAGCCGTTTTTGGCTGGAGACTGCAGGTGGGAGGGAGGAGAGGGTCAGGACCCAGTGGGCCGCAGGTCTCACCAGCCTCCCGCACACCCCTCCCCGGAACAAGGCTCCATCCTCGGTGCTGGCCTTGCTGCCCCTCCCTGGGGACCCAGATGACCCCCATTCGCCCTCATGGCTTCAACCTCCACCTTCATGCGCACAACACTCGTGCACTTCTAGCCTGCATCCAGCTTGCCATGTCCTGCCTGGACATCCCCACGATATCCCACAGGGATCTGAGACACCACTTGGGTGTAAGAGAAACCCATCCACCTGATGACAGGGGAGTAGTGGGAAACACATCAATGGCCTCACTAAGAGGTTAGCTGGACCCAGCCAGAAGTCCAAGGGGAGAAGAGAGAACAGCTAAAAATAGGATAGTAATTCTGAATGTCACTTAAAGGGTCCCCAAAGCAACTCAAGGGGCCGTTAATGACCAATACCCCACAAAGCACGTGGGGTAACGTGCCCACGACAGCCCGCGGCTGAGCTGCTGACCATCTCTCTCAAGCCTACCCAGCTGCCGTCCTCACCGCTTCCTGGACCCACCCTGAGGCCCCACGGGCACCTCACGCTCACTCCGCACCAAGCAGGACTTGCAACCAACTCCTTCCCAACACCACGCATGGTCACCCGGGTCCCACACCAGCCTGATCAATTCTGCCCTCAGGGTCTCCCTCAGGACCAGCCCTCCGATGAGCCCCCAGAGGGGTTTCAGGCTCACTTTCCTCCTGCCTGAAGACAGCATTCTGGTGCAACAGCATTTCCTAAAGCGTGCTGCTGCCCTGGGAGACGTGAGCAGAATCCACAAGGCTCACTAAGGAGAAAAAACTCTCAGAGGCACTTCCCCTCTTGGAAACTTGTGATGTGCACCATCTGCACAGCCAAGGCCCAGAGCACGCCCAAGAAAAGAAACCTGTGTGGTTTTTGACCTATCACTTCTGGGGCTTGCTGGGCCCTTTCAGAGCTGGTCCACCTGGTGTGGGCCCCCCAGCCCGACAATCTAAGGTCCTGCGCTCGCGGTCAGCCCAGCGGACCTGGCTGGGCTCACCTCTGCACACTTCCACGTCCACCACGACTGGCCTCTGTCTCCTGCTGCGGCCCCACACGGGAGTGTATCTTCCTCTAATGCCCAGGGCAGACGCCCTTCCCAAGAAGCTCCTCCCGACCACAGCACCAGCCACGCACCTGTCTGCCTTCCCATCAGTACTGCAGGCCTCCCTCAGGGCAGCGTGACCCACCGCGTCCCCAAAGCCCAGCACGGGGGCCATACTCAGACCTCAGTAAGCCTCTGGAAACCAGCGAATGAGCGAGTGCTGGGCCCATCAACGTCCGACGCCCATCGGACCCACCTGGCTGATTTCACTATCCGTCGAGCGTCCCCTTTTCTTGTCATCTTCAGAGTTTTCCTGAGGTTTGAAAGGTGCAGTCAGAAACCTGTGTGTCTCTAGGAACCTGACAGAGACTCCAATCTCCGAACCCCTGGACCTGAACCCAGCTGACCTACCTTCCAGCCCCAGAGCTGTTCAAGCCCCTATGACCTTCATCTCACTAGGGAACCTACCTAAACCCTGCCCCTTAGGGTGCTTGTCTTCTGGGGGCCAGCACCACGTGCCAGGCTCTTAAGGGTCCAGGAACCTGCTCTCCTTCGAGAATCCAACCCTCCATCCCTTCCCAGGTGTCCAGTGCCCAGGCTCCTCGGCACCCCAGGCACCAGCCTCCTTCCTCCACACCCAGGACCCACGTGTGGCCCTAACCGCCCTATCGCTAATCTACAGCCCTTGGGGCCCAGACCCTGGATACTGAGGTTCCCCTCCTGCAGGACATTTCCTCAGCCCCCAGCCCCCGTGTCCTCCTTGGAGACTCAGACCCACAGGCCTCACCGTGGTGCAGTTGGCTGGGCTGGGTGGGATGGGCGAGCTGGAGGTGGTCGAGGTGGGCGTGCTGCTTGACTGGTTGAAGATCTCATCCTCCATGTGACTGTGGCTGGGCGGGGAGGTGGCGACCAGCGCCTGTGCTGTGGGGGCGTGGAGGCTGTGTGAGCTGGGGGGGACGCCTTCCCCCAGGCCTCCACCACCCTTCACCCGCAGGCCAACCCCGGGCCTCACGAATGTCCTCGAGGTCCAGGTCGTCGTAGAGGAACTCGTTCTCCTCGAAGTCGGGGTCCTGGGATGAGTCCACGTAGTACTCAACGTCGTCCTTGATCTTGCGGATGGCATCCACGAGAATGGAGTCGTTGTCCAGCATGCGCAGGATGGTCTCCAGCATGCGCACGTGGTAGCGGTGCTTCTCGATATGCCGCTTCAGGCCCTCGATCCGGTCCTGCTTCTGCTGGCGAGCCCAGGGCCAGGCTCAGGGGCTGCAGGGCCTGCCCTGCCCCTCCTGCCCCCACAGAACCCGTCCTCAGTCCCTGACCCTGGTGGAGACCCAGAGGCCCCACTCCAGCCCCTCCGGGGTCTGCCCGCCTTGACCCCTCAGGGATCCCGCAGCTCCTCCCACCCTGACATCCCTGAAAACTGCTGAAGGAGCCAGGGATCCCAGCGTCTCCCCTACAACGTGGCCCAATCTGCACCCCGCCTGACCATCCAGCCCATCCACCAACTCCGACCACCTTCTGGGATACAGGAGCACAGCCGCCCCTGTCTTGCTCTAACAGTAATAATGGCAATCCCCGTTTGGGGGAAGCTTGTTGTTTACAACTCTGAGCATCTGTCACCACCATGACCCCCATCCCCATCCACGTGTCCCTAAGAGGAAGCCCAGATTCAGAGGCCTGTCTCCTAGGCTCCCTCCCGAGGTCCCCCCTCCCTTTAGGATTTGACATCCTAGCCCCAGTTCCAAATCCCTCCTGTCTGCAAGGACCTCCCTCCAAGCCCACGCTTCCAGACTCCTCAGTCTCAGACCCCCAACTCTGGCACATCGCCGCCCCCGGCTTCCCGAGGAGCCAGCTCTGTCCCCCGTACTTCCTGGGTCAATACGCAGAGACAGCCTGCAGCCCCAGGAACTCGGACCCTACAACCCTGGCTTTCTGGAATCTGGGTCCTGAGCCCTGGCTTTGTCTCAGACCACTCTTCTCCTCAGGCGCAATGAGACGCTCCTCCATGCCCCGCCTTGTCCACACCCACTGTCCTCTCCTTAGCACCCGGGCCCTCTAGGTGCTGTGAGGCCGCAGCCGCAGCTCCTCAACCTCCCCGCCCTGGGCGGCCCTCGGGTCTCACACTTAACTCTGTGACCCAAGCAGAGCTCAGCATCTTCCCCCAAAGGGCTCCTCTTCTTGTCTGCCCCAATGTTTACCCAGACACCCAGGTGGGACCCTGGAGTCTGCCTCACCTGTTCCCTGCACGCCACACCCTCCAGTCCGCTGCTAAGCCCTCCCCATCCCACCCCCCGACCCCCTAATCCCAGCTGCCGGCCCTGTCTGCCTCAGGAGCCCGGGCCCTGGCTCCCGCAGCCCAGAGAGCCGGCCTCCCCTGACCGCCAGCCCACCTCTGTTCTCTGGGCACAGGGCCCCCCACTCACGTCCTTGTCGCCCTTCTTCTTGCGTGTCTGCACCGACAGCGACTCCACTTCGCTCTCAAACTGGTCCACCTGCATGTTTAGGGTGTCGATGGTACTCTGGGGGCGGGAGGGCAGAGGCAAGCGGTCAGCCAGACTCCGCCCCTACCGCCAGGGCCCGGGCCCCAGGTCACCTCCGCCTCCCCCGACTCACCGTGAGCCACTGGCCGACCTCCTCCTTCTCCTTCTGGGCAGGGTCCACCTTCTGTGCCAGGCCCAGGCCCTCCTTGCTGTAGGCTTTGGTCTTGGTCTCTCGCTCCACAACTTTGAACCGCTCCATTTGCTGTGGAGAGCACAGTCGGAAGGGCGATCCCGGAGGTGGGAGAGCAGCTGACTCAGGGCCAGTGGACACTCAAACCGGAGCCCCACTCTCAGGTTCCCAGCCCTTCGCCTCCCACCTGCCCCAGGTGCAGAGACCTCACTCTTCTCGGGACCTCTGGGGACCCAGGCATCCGACCCCCCACACCTCTCAGGTAGCAGACTCTGGGCTCCTACCGTCTCAATGAGCTTGCGGTTGTCTATAAGCTGCCTCTTGTCCTTGATCTCATTGGATGCTACCCAAGTCTTGATCTGGTCCCTCAGCCGCTGGAGGTGGGAACAGCAAGACACTCAGGACCCAGGCGCCGAGGCCCCCGCCCCCTCCTCTCCCTGTTCCCCCCGCCCTCAGGACACAGGAGTGCGGGCCCCCAGCCCCCTCACTTGAAGCTTCTTAATCTCCTTCTTTAGATCAGCCTCATACTTTTCTTTCTGGTTCGCGTTGGCTGCATTGTGGAGCTGAGGGATGGAGAGAATCCAGGAGTTTGTGTGGTTGTGGCTGTCCTACTGCCCACTCCAGTCTCTCTCTGCAGGCCGGGGACTCTGGGGACAAGCCCCCCAGGACCCATCCACCTCAGAGCTGCTTCCCTGAGGTCCCTGGCACCTGGACACGCAGCCCTCTCCCTGGCTGGCACTCAGGACTCCTCAGCTGTGTCCCGCTCTCTCCTCCCCAGAGGCCCACCCGGAGCTTCAGGCCCAGCCCCCGTACCTTCTGCCAAATATCTTCAAACTGCTCCACGCCCTCGGACACCTTCTTGAGGCAGCGATCAATCTCACCTGGCCAGAGAGGAAGGCAGGCCGTTAGCATCCTGCCAAGGCAGCAGGGATCCAAAGAGGAGTTCCGAGGAGCGTGAGCACGTGGCCACACAGGCAGCAGGCAGTGGACCTAGTACCTTGGAGTTTGCGCTTGTCCGCCATCTTCCCTGCCCTACAGACGCACTCTCTTCATACTCTCTTGGAGAAGGACGCTGCTGGGAGAGATTGGGAAGGAATACACATTTACTCCCTGGCTGGTCCAAACCCAGAGACGTGAACGAGGTTGGGAATAGGGTGCATGGGATAGAAAGGGGAAGATGCATTTACTATCTGATGACAGAGACTGGGCCCAGTTCTCCTTTTGCTGCCTTGACTGCCCGGCACAGGGTCTGGTCCAGAAAAGGACTCTGGAAGTTTGCTGAAAGAAGGAAATAGATATACTTTTTGGGGCTTCCCTGGTGACGCAGTGGTTGAGAACCCGCCTGCCAATGCAGGGGACACAGCTTCGAGCCCTGGTCCAGGAAGATCCCACATGCCGCAGAGCAACTAAGCCCGCGCACAACTACTGAGCCTGAGCTCTAGAGCCCGCGAGCCACAACTACCGAAGCCCACGCGCCTAGAGCCCGTGCTCTGCAACAAGAGAAGCCACCGCAGTGAGAAGCCCGTGCACCACAACGAAGAGTAGCCCCTGTTCGCCACAACTAGAGAAAAAGCCCGCGCACAGCAACAAAGACCCAACGCGGCCAAAAATAAATAAATACGTAAATAAATAAGATATATTTTTGTATGCCTCTGACCCAGGAAGTGGAAAACTCCTATAGCATGGAGCACTTTCTCCCCAGATGATACTCAAAAGGATTTTTTAGAGCAGGAAAATGTCATGCAGCACACAGCTGCCTGCTAGGGACAAAGGCCTTAGACCTGGAGACCACAATTCCCATAGAGAAGTCAAGCACACAGGTGACCAGAATCCTAACACAGGGAGAGGTTACTCCTCAGACAAGTCAGGAGACAAAGAATTTTGCATCCCATGGAGAAGGGCCCAATACCATTTATACGTGTATCAGTTGTAAGGAACAAAGGGGAAGTGCAGTGGGGGGACATGGAAGATGCCTACAACTGTGAAAGCTAAACCCACCCACACAGACATGGCTGGCTCCCAAGTAGAAGAGGGCTTTAGACCTCTGACAAGTTTATTCCAGAGAAGGATTCTTAAATCAAAGGAGATAATGCTCCTAACCCAAAGAGGGTGACACCAAAAAGGGTTAGAGGTTTGGGGGCAGAAAGCATCACTCGAAAGAAGAGCAGGAGCAAAGAGAACTCTTACAAAGATGAGAGGATGAAAGGGAACCTGAACTGCGAGGGAGGTATCGGCACACACGAAGGAATTACATGTCAAGTGCACTAGCGGTAATGTAGCCTCAGGGAAACACAAACCCTCAGACAAGCACCCAATACCTAGAGACATGGGCACCTCCGTCCTAAAGGAAGTTACATGCAACCCAGAGGGGACTGAGGTCAAAGGGGAGTCACCAGAAGCTCTCGCCCAGGGGGAAGCGGCACCTTAGGGCCTGACGCCAAGACCAGGAGAGATGGGGAGCCTCGGGGAGGGAAGGCTATGCCGTGCTGCAGGAGGTCCCCGCTCCCAGCGAGGGGGCCTCTACTGAAAAGCATGGCTTCCTGAGATCTGGGGAGTGCCCACTCTACAGGCCTAGGGCAGGGTGCCCCAGAGCAGCCCCAACTGCCCAGGCAGAAAGAGCCCTACACGGAGGACTCAGAGCCTTAAGCCAGAGGGAAGTCACAGCAAGAGGGCCCCCACCCACTGGGAAGGGAACGCAAAGAAGAGTCCGGCCCAACAGAACCTTCCACAGTGACAGAAACATTCTCTATCTGTGCCACTGAACGCTCGACAGCTCCAAATGTGGCTAGTGCAACACAGAACGGAATGAAAAATTTTTCTGCTAACTAGTTAAAATTTAAATCACACGTGGCGAGCAGCTACCAGTGGCACAGGGTATCAGAGAGCACGCCTTAGAACCAGAAGCCCATGTGACGGGGCTGGCCCTCAACCTCAGAGCAGCATCCTCCACAGGGACCCACTTGGCATGACGGCAGACCTTTGACTCGGGGGAGCGTGGATCTCCCCCGTAAAGGAGCAAGCAAGAGGAATGGCAGCACCCTTGGCCCAGGGCTGGCTGACATGCCAAGGTGGGGTCCAATCCCAACACGGGAAATTCCAGCTCCAGGAAGGCGAAGCAGCCAGAAAAAGGATTCAGGAGAGAGTTGCACAGAAGGGACTCAAACTGAGGTGGGGCAAGCGCCTTTGATCTGGGAGCTCACACAGGGGCCTGGACCCCAACACTGAGGTGTGCAGGGGACAGTCTTCACTCCAACACCCCAACGCTGAAAAGCCTCTTACTGCCCAGGGGTGTGGGGGGGGTACAGGAAGCTAAGACAGGCGCTTATACTCCCAGCCTCCGTCCCAGGAGCCCAATGCTGGGGGGCATGGCCGGGTGCTCCAGCCCAGAGGGACAGGACGCCCAGTTTACACCCTTAAACAAGGCACTGCACGCTTTAGGGAGGGGCGGCTTTCTCCAAGTCCCCACACTGAGTGGGCTGGGACACCCAGCCCAGTTGAGGAGTTGATACCTTCCAGAGGGGGCAACAGACGGTGGAAGCAGGAAGTCCTGAAGGAGCCAGAAGCAAGGTGCCAAGGGAACAAGAGCCCCGGCCGGGGGAGTGGCGTTTCAGACAGAAGCTCAAAGTGGGCGACAGCTGAGACCGGGAGGCCTGCCCCGAGGAAGGCAGCTCCTCCAGAGGAGGGCAAGTACGCCGGGCCCAGGTGCTCGCACCCCTAGACAGACCGGGCACTGCAGCGCGCAAGGGCCTTAGCGGCAGAGACAACAGCCCCCTCCACAGGAAAACCCCACCGCCAGAGGGTGCCTGTACCTTAGATCCCCAGCAAAGGACCAGAAAGGACGCTGGAGCCTGAGTCCTGAAGTAGAGATGCCCTCACAGAAGAGTGCCATGCTTGGAGGGCTGGGAGCCCCACCGCTCTGGGAGGGTCCACCAAGATGCTCCAGGGAAGGTAACCACGGCAGGCCCACTCTGAGACAGGCAGGCATCTCAGGGAGAGCGGACCTGGTGTCCTCACCGCGTGGAACCTCAAACGGCACCGGGGAAGCTGGGAACCTTGGCCCCGGAGACGTAACCAAAAGACCCTGTCCGAGAAGAAGGCACATCCCCACGAGTAAGGAGCCTGCACTGAGGGGGTGGGCAGGGTGAGCAGCGTGCCAGAGCCACCAGAGCCAAGGGCACAAAGGGAGCGGCTGAAAGTAACAAAGAGCCCCCAACGTCACCTCAGGGGAGATGACACTGCCACACAGAGAGGCCTCATGAGAAGGAGGGCAGGAGGAGCAGAAAGCTTAGTCCTGGGGAACCACGCCAAGCGGTCCCTGATCCCGGGGCTGTCACGTGCCGATATGCAGCAGCCTTGAACCATGGGGAGAGATCGGGCCTGCCGGGAAGTGATGCTGGAAGGCCCTCCTGAACTTGGGGGGCTGCTGACGCTGTCACACGGAGATCTGAGAGGCCGGAAGGTGGATGTATTAGGTCCTGGGGCAGAGGGAGTTATCTCCCCACTGCGAGGCCCAGTACCAAGGGTGGGGGACTGGAAATCCCCCCTGGGAAAGGTTACGCCAGAGGAATCTTTAGTCCTGGGGAAGGTGACAACAGTGGGGTCGCCCCCTCAAGTCTCGGGGATCTCACACCCCCACGTCAAGGAACCTGTGCCTCAGGAGACGGCAGAAGCCTAGTCCCACCCAGTGGGACATCACAAGCAGGGGCTGAAGCATTAGCCCTAGGCACCAACACCTGAGAGGGTCCTTAGTCCCACAGGAGGGGACACACAGAAAGGCAGAGACACCTCAAATCCAAGAGTGGCCAATACAGGCAGGAACCTTACCCCTGGAGGAGGCAACACTGGGAGGCTCCTCGTCCTGGAAAAAGGCACCACTCCAGCCCCCAAACCCCACACCTCACAGGACAAGAACCTCAGCTCTAAGAAGCCTTACACTCCTAGGGGGTTCTAGCAGGGTAGGCATGGGTAGGGATGAGCCCTGGTTCTACGACTGTTACACCAAGAGGGTTCTCCAGTGCCGGGAAGCTCACACACCCGCAACCCTAGAGGAGCACCGAGGGGGTGGGATCCTTGACCCCTGGAAAGACGACACCCCAGTGGAGCGACTGATGTGGATGCAGATAGAAGCCTCAGACTGAGGGAAGCGACAGCCTACATGGTGAGGGCAGTGGCGGAAGGTGTCAAAAAGAAACAGTACCGAAAGGACAGGAGCATCAACCTCGGGGGAGGTGACAGCCCCTGAACTAACAGGCAGGTCCTGCTTAGACACAAGGGTGCTGGCGCTGCCCACAACAACAGGTCATTAACAACGTGGAGAAAGCGGGAACCTGGGAGGTGCCACCAAGAGAGAACCAGGTACCTGAGACCCAGGGGAGCTCAACAGCCCCACCAAAAGGACCCCGAGGCGGGAGTGACATCGAGAGGAAGCCCACACCGGGAGGGGGTTGGGCAGAGTCTGGATCCAGGCAGAGCTCGCATCCAACAAGCCAGAGGCCGATACCCAGACCCAAGGAGTAAGAGCTGAGGCCTGAGCGGGTAACGCCGAGGACAATCCTGACTCTCCAAGGGGTAAGGCCTGGGCTGTGGGATGTGGAAGCCTTAGACCTGGGGAACTTTTCACTACAGAGGCGGAAACTTGGGCTGAGGCTCCAACTCCTGGAGGTGGCATCTTCACTCCAGAGGAGTTCATCCCCCACCCCATCCCCAAAGAGGAGAGTGGCGCCCACGGTTGGAGGGGAGCGGAGAGAGGAGCGCTGGCCCCGGGAAGGCTGACCCCCTCTCGCCACGGGGGTCCTCAACCAGGGGACTCGCAGCCCCACACCCACGCGGAGGGGGCAGCCTCGCCCGGAGACCGCCCCCCAGCACAGGGACTGCTGCCGAGGGGGGCAGGCACCTGAGCCCCGAGAGGGCGGGCACCTGCGGCCAAGACGCCTCCATCCTTCCAGCGAGGAGCCAATACCGACGCGGAGAGGGGCGGGCACCTCGCACCCTCACACCCCACGGGGGCCCGACGCGGACGCCGCGCGGGGCCGGGGTCGCGGGAGGACCCCCGGGTGCCGCCGACGGGCGTGGAGGAGGGAGCGGGGGCGGGGGAGCCGCGCACCGCCGGGCCGACGGCGAGCACCGGGGCCGCGCGGTGGCGGGGGCGCCGCGCCGGGGGCGGCCATATCGCGACAGGCGGAGGGGTCGCAGGGGCGGGAGGCGGCGGGGAAGGCGGCCGACGGCGCCGGGGGAGGAAGGGAAGGGGTCCGGCCCAGTCGAGCCTGACGCTCTCACCACAGGAGCTGGCGCCGCCGCTGAGGAGCGTATCGCGACAGGCGGGGGAGGCGAGCGCCCGCCGCCTTTTTCTCGCGCCCCGGGCCCGGGCGCTATCGCGATAGCGGCGCGAAGCGGAAGTGGGGTGGGGGGAAGTGGGCCCGGGGTTGTTCTGACGACGGGGGTCGGGGCTCAAGGGAGGCCGCGGCGTCTGCCGATGGCTCCGCGGAAGCTGACCGGGCCCGGTCCAAGATGGCGGCGGAGGAGGAGGCCTCCCCTCCTCTCTTCTCGTCTCTGGCGCCGACCCGCCCCCGAGCCCCGAATATAGGCCTGTCATTGCTCCGGCCGCACGTCGCTCTTGCCCCTCGTACGCGCCCTATTGGTTCTTGGCGGGGATGCGGCCGGCCCCCTCTCGTCGATTGGGCAATGTCTCCAAGGCGCGGCGTTCGATTGGTCTCCTGCGCGGGCTGCTAGGATTGGCTCAGGTTTTCTTCCCCGCTCCTCCACCTCCTCCCGCCTCGGGGCACAACACGCCAGCGCGAGGACTCGTGCGTCAATCCAGAGACCTGTGTCGTGTTGATTGGATACACCCGCCCCCTTCTCGTAAGCCAATTGGTCGGGGGGAGGAGCTAGGCTGATCAGGGGCGGGAAGTCGTCCGTCAAGTTTGGAGCCGTTTTCAATTGGTCGTGGGGGTACATTCTGCCCTGAAGTCATTGGCTGCTCCAGGAAGTGGGTGGGGAAAGCGGAGGAAGGCATGGAGAGTGGGCGATAGAGGCCGCGTACCTAATGGGAGAGAGACAGGTGCCTTCAAAGCGGGGGCCGGGCTGAAGTCATCTGCCAATGAAGACAGCCCCTGGGCTGGTAGGGAGGAGCCGGGAAAGAGGGTCCACCCCTCTTCTTCGTTGGCCCTGTTATCGTTCCTCCCAGAGTGTCCAATAGTTTGGCGAGTGGGCGGTAACCGCTCCTAAGGCGTGTGAAACGGGGCGTAGCAGGCAGGCTTGGAACCTGGGTGCATCCTTCCACCTCCCTCGGGTCCTGGCCGGGCAGGCCGGTCCCTGTCTGTGAGCTACACAGTCTTCAGGTGCCTGTATTTGGCATATCTTTGAGACACAGAGGAAGGGAGAAAAGGAAGGAAGCAAGAGACGATGCCCCAAGTCACTGGCATCACGCATAGCTGAATTGGTTGGGAAGCGCCATGGAGGCATGGAGTATTTGTCCTGCTTCTGTGTGGTTACGTGACCGTGGGACAGTAATTCTCCTCTGCGCCTCCATTTCCCTGGTGTTGTGAGGACGCCGAAGAAGGTACAGATGAGAGTCCCTGTTCCCTTTCCGCGGCTGCCTCCTAACGCCTACTGGTCCTTCAGATCTCAGCTCAGTGGTCTTTTCTAGCGGGAAAACTTCCCTGACCTCCTGTGCTGAGTGCTCACGTGAGCCCTGTTCGTTCGGATTTACTTTTGCACGTATACTGTCATTTTCTTAATTGTTTGAATCCCCCCCCCCCGGATTTTTGCATCCCCAGCGCTTAGCAGCAAGAAGCACTCAGTAACCGTTTGCTGAATGAATACCTGGGTGAATACGGGGAATGACTTGTGGTTAAAACTTGCTAGGCACTGGTGCTCTGGCAAACCAGGAGGCATTTGCCCTGGGTCACACAGTCAAGATGGGAAGTCGTTTCTGCCCATCTCCTCTAGGCGGAGGAAAGTAAGATAAATCCAAGGGAAATGCAAGTGAGAACTGCATCAGAATCGCCCGTGGCAAGTCAGGCAATGCTTATAAAAACGCAGTGCTCTTAGGCCCACACAGATCTGGGGAGTGAAGCCTAGGGATCTGTATTTTTACAAACTTCCTGGGTGATCATTAGAGGTCTTTTTTAAAAAATATTTATTTGGTTGCGCCAGGTCTTAGTTGCGGCAGGCGGTCTCCTTAGTTGCGGCTCGCCAGCTGCTTAGTTGTGGCATGTGAACTCTTGCGGCAGGCACGTGGAATCTAGTTCCCTGACAAGGGATCGAACTCAGGCCCCCTGCATTAGGAGCACGGAGTCTTATCCACTGGACCACCAGGGAAGTCCCTCGTTAGAGTTTAAGAAATATTGATCCAGAAGACCCTTGTTATTTAAAGTGTGGTCCCTGTTGTAAATCAACTATACTTCACCTAAAACAAACAAACAAACAAAAACAACAAAGTGTGGTCCCTGGATGGAGCAGGGCCTTTTAGGTTTCTCAGGAATCACCTGGGGATTTGTCAAATGCAGATTCTGGTTCAGGAGGTCCCAGATCCTGCTTTTCTAACAGATTACCAGGTGGTGCCGACAGTCCACAGTCCACACTTTTGAGTAGCAAGGGTCCAGAGCAGTGGTTCTCAAATTTGACTGCACGTGAGTATCACCTGGGGGCTTAAAAAAAATCCAGATACCCAGGCCTTGCCCTAGACGGATTAAATAAGGGGTTCTCAGGATGGGAACCAGACATTAGAAATGAAAATTCCTGAGATGATTCCAACATGCCACTAATCTGATAAGAGGATTTTCTAGAGCAGTGGTTTTCAAAGTGTGGTCCCTGCATCAGCAGCATAAACACCACCTGGGAAGTTGTTAGAAAGTCACGTTTTTGAGCCCCACCGTAGACCAACTGAATTGGAAACCTGGGCCCTCTAACCCGTTTTAACAGTCCTTCTAGGCAATTCTGAGGCATATGAAACTTGGAGAAACTCTAAGAGTACTCGGGACTGCAGGGCCAGGTGACTCAGATTCCTTCTTGAGATTCACACCTCCTTGCCCCCTCCACCATTCGATTCAGTCTGGCCAGGGGAGATGGGGACTCTGAAGAGTGGTGGACAGACGGCCCTTCCCTGGCACCCCCAGAGACAGAGATCAGCAAAGGTCATCACTTTTAAGCAAGGATGATCTAAAGTTCAGGGATAAATCTGGGGAAACAGTTATGTGACCTGGGGTAATCTGGCCTTTGGAAAGAACCTCCCCGGTGTGCAGACTCTTTCATGTGAGGGAGGGGAGAGATTCAGAGAGGGCCTCTGAGGTCCAGAGACAGAGCCCTGGACTGAGGGAGGGACTGGGGACCGGAGACACACACAGAGCCCCTAGTGGTGATGGGGGAGTCCCAGAGAGAGGAACAGAAAGAGAGAGATCTCAGACAGAACCCAGTGAGCCAGAAAGAGACCCAGGGAGAAAGCTCGAGCGAGAGAGGCATCGCTCCCCCGGGGGCTGGTCCTCCTGGGTAATTAAGAGAAGTGCTGACCGTGCAGGTAAGTGAGCAGCTGTGAAGCCCATCTCCCAGCATGGGGTCGGCTACCCCTGGCGGCATGGCGCTCTCTTTACCTGGCAGGAACTTTCATAGCACTGAGTCCCTGCCAGGGCTGGGCACCTGTCTGCTCCACCCCGCCAGGGCTTGGCACACCAGGGTGGGAGGGGGAGTCCTCAGCAAACACTGGACAGAATAACAAAAGTGCCCCGTCGTGGGGGCCTGACGGTGAGCCCAGTGCTAAGTGCTTCCTGAGCATCTCTTACGTCTTCACGGGTGCGCCTGGTGGTTGAAATGTGGAGGCTTGGAAGGCGGCAGAGGCCAACTGCATGAGATGCCACGACCACCCAGGGCGGCCTGTATTGAAAGCTGGGGCGTCAGAACGACCGGGGTTCTCTAAGGGGCCTGGAGGTGGAGAGGGCTCTTCTCTTCACGGGGCTGCACGATGAGGAGGTGACAGGCCCGGGGTTGGATCCAGATTCCAGGGAGCCCAAGCTCTGTCCCCCAGAACCCCGTAGCCCTGACTCCTCAAATCGCCCAGGTGTTCGACAAACGATCACTCGCCAAGGACAGGTCCTGATAACGTGCTTTTAATCGCACTTATTCCAAAGGTATTTGCTTTCCCGGTTAAAATAAAAAAGACGCGTGATGAAGGCTGGCTGTGTGTTTGAGTGGGGCGGCGATCTCTGTGCTCCGGGGCTGGGCCTTCTCCCGCGCCTCACCGGACAGTCCCAGCACCGGCTGGCACGGGGCGGCTCTCCTTGCCGGAACCTCCCAGCCCCATCCTGACCCCCATCCCTTCAGAGAGGTGGGGCCTCTGTGTCCCTTCAGCGGGAGAAGGCCCGGGGCGCCACCCCTCAGGTGGACATGATGCCGCTCTTCTCACCCTTGACCTTGAGGAACTCGGCCATGCTGGAGAAATACTTCTGGTTGGCCTCAGCCACCTTCTTCTCCGCTGCTTGTGGGTTCACAATCTCCAGGCCCTGGGCAGGTGAGGGAGATGGGATGGGGTGGGGAGATGGGCCTGGGCCCTAACAATGCCCCCCGCCCAGCTCCCCCAGCTCCCAGCGAAGGAATCATGAAATGTCAGGGGCCCACGGGCTCTTCCCAGTGGTCCCTGGGCTCTGGGCAAACAGCCCCCAAACCTCCCCCACCTTGGGAGATTCTGACTCTGGGGGCCGGGGGGTGGGGGAGGAGGGGAGGATCTGGGCGTCTGAATTTTTAGCAGGTTCCCCAGGAGATCTTAAAAACACCACTGTTGGAGAGCAGCTGATCCTGTTCGGTTCCTGAATGAGGAAACCGAGTCCCAGCAGTAAGTGGCTTGCCTGCGGTCCCAGCACAAGTTGCACCAGCCCCGCCGAGGATGTGACGACCAGCTCTGGGGACCCGACGCGCGGCAGGCCTTGTCGTGAATGCTTTACACTCGGCGATTCCCATCCCGCTGAGGCCTCCCCTGGAGGCTCCCCATCTCCCTTAGTCCTTTCGGTCTCCAGCACTTTCCACCTTCCAACGCACTACGTATCTTAGTTATCCGTCCCCCTGCCACCCCCCGAGCTCTGGGAGGGCAACACTTCCTGTCTCTACTTTGTGGCTTTGTCCCGGCACCTGCAACAGCGCTCGGAATGTAGCAGACACCTGCTGATGGGGGGAATGAGCTGGTACTCCTCAGATCCCAAGGGCCACACCAGCGCTGTTTGCTGGGTGAATAAACCGAGGCACAGACCCGACAGGTGAGTGACCTGCCCTGGCTCCATCCTGTGCTCTGGTGCTTGGCTGGGGTCCCGACTGCCCAGCCCACCTACCTAGGACCTTTCCTGTGTGGGGCCCTGAGGTGGCCCCAGCCACCCGGCTCTTGGAAGGTGGGGACCCAGAGCCTCAGGGAGGGACTGAGCCTGCTCAAGGTCATACAGACCAACTGGTCCCTGGTAACTTCACCGAGTGCAGGGAACCCAGATACACCCTTCAGGGGCTTCATCGGTGCCCACTCCCCCCACGGCAGCCCTGAGAGGGGCCCTGTCATGTGCTCATTCCGCAGGCGAGGCAGCTGAAGCCCAGGAGGGGAAGGGGTTTCCCTGGGCCTCCTGAGCCCAGGGGGGCCGGTACCTGGAGCGGGGTGAAGGCCACGCTGGAAGCAGTCCCCGAGGAGCGGTCGCGGATGGTGGACTTCCCGCCGTACACCACGCTCTGCTTCTGCAGGGTCCGCTGTGGGGAGGGCCGGGGAGGCACAGACTGTGGCTGGGGCCCACACGCCCAAGCCCACAGCCCCTCACTCTCAGCCCCCGCCCCTGCCCGCGGCCGTACCTGCAGCGTCTTGGAGATCCTGGCCTTGGTGGCCTCATTCACCTGTGTCTGCCGCACACGCCCGCTGCCCGACTTGCCCAGGTGGCCCAGGCTGAAGCCCAGGTCCTCCTGGTAGGCGTCCTCCTCGATCTGGTCGGGGGGGAAGGCGTCGGTGCCAGCGGCCTCCTCAGTCAGCCAGAGGCCCAGGCACCCACCCCATCGGCCGGCCCTATTCAGGCGCCTACTGGGCCCCGAGTGCAGTGAGCCTTGCTGGGGCCCCAGCAAGGAAGTCAGGTCCCGTTACTGCTCCCTGAGCTCACGGCCGAGAGGGGCCGTGCGTGTGCGTGTGTGTGCATGTGCGTGTGCGTGTGTGTGGTGTAAGAACTGAAACGGGTTTCACTGATGAAAGGGCATCTGAGCTAGTTCTTGCAGGATCAGTAGGGTGATGCTCGGGTAACAAGAGCCTGGCAGGGGTGGAGCCTGGGGAAGGGCATGTACAGCGGGGCGGGGCGGGGGGGGGAGGTGGGGGACGAGACTGGGAGGCCTGCAGGGGTCTGATACTGAACAGCCTCCAGTGCCTGGGTGGATGGGAAGCCTCGGGGCGAGGGGGGCCGGTGCCGGGTGGATGGGGCAGGGAGAGACTGGAGGCTGGGGTCGGGGGGACCAGGGAGGAGGCTAAGGCGTTGTCCCGGATCTGAGGGGGTGTGGGACATGGCCACAGGTGGACAGGCAGGAATGCAGCAGGGGGCGGGGGCACAGCGGGGTGGGGTCTGACCTCCCCGAAGCTCATGCGGTTGGCCTGCTTCCGGATCTCAGTCAGCCCCAGCCGCTCCTTCATCTTGCGGTACCTGGGGACAGGGCAGGGGGTCAGCTGTGAGGGTGCAAGCCTCTTCCCTTCCCGTTCCGGCCTGGCCCGACTGGTCCCCGGGCCCCACCTGCGGCCGCCTCGCTTCTTACGCTGCCCGTCGAGGGGCGCGGGCAGCGGCTTCACCTGCTTCACGGGCGGCGGCTCCTGCCACTTGTCGAACTTGCGCTCGATCTCATCCTTCAGCTCGTAGCCCACCTGGGGAGGACGGGGTGGGGGTCCTGCAGCTGCTCCCTCGGGCCTGGCCTGTCCGCCCGGCCCCCTCGTTCCCACGCGGCCCTGGAGGACCTCGACCCTCTGGGCTCTGCAGGTTTAAGTTGCACCTACCACGCGATGCTCCCACACTGTATTGCAGGCTCAGCCCTCTCCTCTCAACGCTGTGCCCCACAGGCAACGGCCCAGACAGAGCTCCGCGCCCGCTCCCCACCCTCTGCCCCAGCTCTGCTCAGGTCAGTAAGTGGCGATGCCCTGGAGTCGGTCACACCCCGAGAACCCCGCCAGGCTCTTCGTTCAGGAAGGACCCCAAATCGGCCCCCTTTCAGCACCCCCACTGAGGCCAAGCTCTCCCCAGGGTGCGAGAGGCTGCACGTGATCTGCCCCCATCCCGCCAGCCTCAGGGCCTGCGCACCGACTGTCCCCTCTGCTTGAGACACCCTTCCCCCCAGCATCCATGGGACTCGCATGCTAACTGCACTCAGGTCTATGTTAAACCCTCACCTCCTCGGAGAAGCCCTCCCTGAGTTCCAGGTTAATCCGTCTCACCTCCCTCGCCACCCCCAATGCCCCGCATCTGTCTTCCCGGCCTTTACTCAGCACCCCTGGACACACCGCAGATCTACCGCTTGTGTCTTCTCGGCCTGCCCCCAGTCAGAATGGAGACGGCACGGAGGCAGGGCTCTCGTCTGTGCGGTTCACTGCGGTACCCCCAGCGTCCAGGCCAGGGGTCAGAGAGAGGCTGAACCCCGGAACCCATGGCGCCCGGGTGGGTGCTTGGAAAACAATAACGCACAAGACAGAAGACACCTACTCTGCCAGAACAAGTCCGCCAAGGCACACGGGTTGATGGAACAATTACGTGCACGACGACGGCTCTGGCAGAGGGGTCAGATCCCGGTGTAGTAGGCAGGTAAATACCTCCCCCTCCCCCAAAGGTATCCACAACCAGCTCTCTGGTCCCTGTGAATGTGTCACTTTACCTGACAAAAGGGACTTTGCAGACGTGACTGGGTTAAGGATGTGGAAACGGGGAGAGGGTGCCTTAGATGATCAGTGTGGACCCAGTGTAATCACTGGGTCCTTAAAAGATCAGAGGAGATGTGAAGACAGAAGCAGAGTCAGAGAGAGCTGGGAAGATGCTACGCTGGCTTCGAAGATGGAGGAAGAGGCCACAAGCCATGGGACGCGGGCGGCCTGTGGAAGCTGCAAGAGGCAGCGGAGCCATCCTCCCCTTGAGCCTCCGGAAGGAATGAACCCTGCCAACACCTTGATTTCAGGCCAGGGAACCCGCCGTGGTCTTCTGAGCTACAGAACTCGAAGACAGTAACCCTGTGTTGCTTTAGGCCACTAAACTTGCGGTAATCTGTCACAGCAGCAGCAACGGGAAACTCGTACAGCGGCGGGAGGGGACGCTGACCTCAGTAGGGGCCACGACAAACACCCCCGCCTCTGCCGCGTTAGGACAGCGCTCGCTGTGCAGGGTCCTCTACTGACAGCTCTCCCTGGGACAGACCACATACCACCCGGACAGACGCCGCCCGCGCCTCACCTTCCCCTCCGTGCTCTCATGGAAACTGTCCACTCGGGCTGCCAGCGTGCACTTGGCAGCCACCAGCCGGGCCGCCTTCCGCCGGAGATCCTGGAGCAATGGACAGGAAGGCAGAGTCAGTGTGAGGATGCAATCAGATCCCAGCGTTTCCACAGCTCTGGCCACCGTCACCATTTCTGCGTGTCAGCATTCCACCCGTACCGCCACCGCCTTTACCGTAATAACGCGTTACAGTGACAAGTTACCACCACCACCGCCTTTACCGTAATAACGCGTTACAGTGACAGGTTACCACCGCCACCGCCTTTACCGTAATAACGCGTTACAGTGACAGGTTACCACCGCCACCGCCTTTACCGTAATAACGCGTTACAGTGACAGGTTACCACCGCCACCGCCTTTACCGTAATAACGCGTTACAGTGACAGGTTACCACCGCCACCGCCTTTACCGTAATAACGCGTTACAGTGACAGGTTACCACCGCCACCGCCTTTACCGTAATAACGCGTTACAGTGACAGGTTACCACCGCCACCGCCTTTACCGTAATAACGCGTTACAGTGACAGGTTACCACCGCCACCGCCTTTACCGTAATAACGCGTTACAGTGACAGGTTACCACCGCCACCGCCTTTACCGTAATAACGCGTTACAGTGACAGGTTACCACCGCCACCGCCTTTACCGTAATAACGCGTTACAGTGACAGGTTACCACCGCCACCGCCTTTACCGTAATAACGCGTTACAGTGACAGGTTACCACCGCCACCGCCTTTACCGTAATAACGCGTTACAGTGACAGGTTACCACCGCCACCGCCTTTACCGTAATAACGCGTTACAGTGACAAGTTACCACCGCCACCGCCTTTACCGTAATAACGCGTTACAGTGACAAGTTACCACCGCCACCGCCTTTACCGTAATAACGCGTTACAGTTACAGACTGAACTGCGTTACTACACATGGAGGATTATCAAATACGGAGAGAATGCCTACATTATGATTAAAATTTACAAGATCCGTGCATCACCAAAAATCGTGTCACGTGCCACGAAAGGTAGGGGCCGAGTTCTGAGAAACGCCCAGACGGTACCTGTAACGCCCACAGCCCCAGGTCTCGGTGACTAGTAGTAATGGTAGTGGCGGCAATAATCACAACAAAGAGAAGAATAACAGTAATAATCGTAACGTAGAAAGCCAGCAGCAGCTAGGCGTAGAGGAGCATTTAACCCTGTCCTAAGAAGTCTGGCCTTGGCCCTGGCTCCTGGGTGGTGATCTGCGCTGGCAGGGGCCTGGGTAAACCAGAGAACAGCGCTGTGACCTAGGGTGGGGTCTCTGAGTCACGGGGTCCCAGCCATGTCTGTGCCCCCGAGCCTCGGCAGAGACTGAGCCCCGAGGCCCCGCTGGGCTTCCCGGTGGCGCTGCGTTCGGGACTTCTGGACCCTGCCCTCGTGCCCTCCCCTCGGCTAGCATTACTCTGGGTGCACTCACTGTGATAAACCGTAACCCTGGGTGGATCAGCTCGAGGTGAGCTCCGTGAGTCCTTCTAGCGGCCACTGAACCTGACCGTGGTCTTGGGAACCCCGAACTCATGAGCTTAACGCTTCCGTTGCTTTTTACGTGCGAGGCCTGATGTCAAGGTGTTTCGTACGGGTGAGTCCTCGTCTCGACCCCATGAAGCAGGTTCAGTTCACCCCACTTAAAGACGGGGAGCCTGAGGGGGGGCCCGAATTCCAACCTGGCCTATCAGCTCCAGCGTCCTTGTTCGTACACCCTGTGTGGCCCATCCTCCAGGGTCCTGACCCTTGTCATCAGCAGAGACCCTTGGGACCCAAGGCGCAGCAGGGGGCGGGGGGTGCCCTTTGGGGCACAGCATAAGGTTCCAGGGTGGGTGGGACTCACCGGGGGCAGGGACTGCACGATGTCACTGTGGTAGATGTAGCCGGTGTGGGGCAGCACTGAGGTGGATGAGAAGCCGGACAGCGTCTTGCGCTGGGCCCCGAGCAGCATGATGTTGCAGGCTGGCATCTTGGAGAGGTTGGTCAGGCCGCCGGCCACCCCTGCAGCAGGACGGAGGGAGGGAGGGGCTCAGAAGGAGCGAGGGGGTTTGTCTGGGGGCTCGCTATGTGCTGCACCTTCACGGGAGTTTCTGGTTGGAGCCCCGAGGCGGCCCCGCCAAGGAGGGCCGACGTGTCCCACCTCCAAGAGGGGTTTGGAGGAGGCTCAGAGAGGTGAAGCAACTTTGCTAAAGGCGCACAGCAAGCAGACTGGCCCAACGGGAACCTGACCCAAGTCCACGAAGCCACACAGGCCCTGCTCTGTGCCTTAGAGTGGTGTTCACCACGCTGTGGGCTCGTGACAACAGGGCCCGGGTGTGAATCACCTCTGGGTTCCCTTGAGCGTGTCTGCGGGCATGGGGGAGGGAAGAGGAGCTGCAGGTAAACACTGTAAGTAGTTCTACCTCTGAGGTGGGATTGCTGTGTGCAGGGCCCTGTGCTGGGCGCTTTTAAGGATTAGGTAAATGGTCTCATCACACACACGAGTCCTTGAAACAAGCCTCCAACACCTGTGCGGGAGCAGAACAGCCCCCATGGTCACTTGACAGCACCATCCCCGGAACCTGCGACCGCAATGCCACATGCAGTCAAAGGGACTGTGCAGATACGAGCAAGTTAAGGACCCCGAGGAGGGGAGGTCATCCTGGAGGGTCCTGGTGGGCTCAGTGTAATCACAAGGGTCCTTAAAAGTGGGAGAGAAAAGCAGAGCCAGAGTGGCACGAGAGGAGACTTTCAAGACAGAGGAAGGGGCCACGAGCCAAGGGATGCAGGTGCCCCTGGAAACTGGAAAAGGCAGGGAAACGGTTTCCTCCCCTGACCCACCGTAGAGGACCGCAGCCCTGCCGACACTTTCATCTTAGCCCCGTGAGGCCCACGGTGGACTTCTGACCTCCACAACTGTCAGATGATAAACTGCGTCATTCAAGCCTCTTGGTTCGTGGTCATTTGTTACAGCAGTCACAGGAAACTAGCACAACCCCCAATCGCCACTGGGGAAACTGAGGCACGTGACACTGTTTGCCCAAAGACGTGAGGTCAGCGAGGGGGGAAGCAGGATCCACACCTGAGCTTATCCTTCCCCGACACCACTGCTTCTACCTGCGACTCTGCACACACCTGCCCCCAAGACTGTGTTACGCGCTGAACTGTGTCCCCCCCCCAAATTCACACACTGAAGTCCTAGCCCTCCCATCCCCACACCTCAGACCGTGACTGTATTTGGAGACAGGGTCTTTAAAGAGGTGATCAGGGACCTCCCTGGTGGCACAGTGGTTAAGACTCAGCGCTCCCAATGCAGGGGGCCCAGGTTTGATCCCTGGTCAGGGAACTAGATCCCACATGCGAGCTGCAAATAAGGAGCTGGTGAGCCGCAACTAAGGAGCTGGCGAGCCGCAATTAAGGAGCCCGCCTGCCACAACTAAGACCCAGCGTGACCAAATTAAAAAAACAAACAGGTGATCAAGGTGAAATGATGTCACAGGATGGGCCCTAATCCAATAGGACTGGTGCCCTTACGAGAGGAGACTAGGACACAGTCACACGTGGAAGGAAGACCACATGAGGATGCAGTGAAAAGGTGGCCGTCTACACACCAAGGAGAGAGGCCCCAGAAGGAACCAGCCGTGCTGACACCTGATCTCAGTCTCCCAGCCTCCAGACTGTGAGAGGATAAACCTCCGTTGTCGAAGCCGCCCCCCCGAGTCTATGGTACTTTGTTACAGCAGCCTGAACTGACTAATACGGCTGCTTTATCAAACTCCCCCGGGAAGTGTTTCTCGGTTGAAGGGGCCAGGTGCCTGAGGGGGCACTCTGAGGCCGCAGAGAGCCCCCGAGGACGAAGGGACCCACTGCCAGGACCAGTGCCCCCATCTTGTGGAGAATACTGAGGCTCAGAGAGCTGACTTTACAACTACCAGGTGGCCCCGTGGGCCCATGGCAGAGCTGGGAGCTGCTGGGATGCCCAGCATTTCCACCAGCCACGCCGCCTCTCCCCTTTGCGGCTTGTCTGGCCCCAGCTCTGCCGGGGATGCGGGTACTGACCAGGCTCAGGGCCCCCATCCTTTCTCCGTGTCTGTGTGAAGAGCAAGCTGGCCGACCTCTGTGGTCTCCAGGAGAGATGAGAGGGTGGGGGCGAGGGGACACGGTCCTGGGACCCCAGGGCCAAATCCCCAGTTTACAGAAGAGGAACAGACTTCCCCAAGGTCACATGGCCCGCGGGGCCATCACTGCGTGGGGGTGGGCCTCACCCATGATCTTGGCGGCGGTGGACGCCCCGATGATGATGGAGAGGTTGGGCGCGATGAAGGACATGCGCGACTCCACGTACTCGTAGATTCGGTGCTTGGAGGCGTTGAGCTCCAGCGCCATGTCGCAGGCCTCCTCCAGCCGTTCCAGCTCCTCCTCTGACAGCTGCTGCCTGCGGGGTGAGGGCGGGGTGGGGGTGAGGCTGGGACGGACCCGACCTGCGAGCTTCAGCATGTCCCGTCTGAGCGGCCCAGGAGCCCGCGTCCTCCCAGCTGTGTGTGTGTGTGCACACGTGTGTGCAGCCTCACCACAGGTACCGCTCCTGCCAGCCCTGAGGCCTGGAAGCCAGGGCTGCCGGGAACCAGTCCTCGGTGGCACCTCACTGCCCAGTCCTGTCTCCACCTGGGGGAGGCGCCCCTGCCCAGGCCATGCCAGAGCCGGGCCTCTGCAGGCGCTCCCTCTTCCTGAAACGCTCTCCCGCCGAGGCCCCCAACACTCCATGGGCCACCCCGGCCCACCACCCTGCCGCTTCCCTCGGAGCACGGTCACCGCTGCGATCAACCGTTCCAGAGCTCTGCTCTGGGGTGACAGGTGTCCCCTTCTCCTAGGTGCAGCATGGACGCCAGAGGGGCAGGTGGAGAGCCAGCATTCACCCTAGTGAGGGGATGACACGCCAGAGACGGACACTTCTAATTACAGGCCTGCCCCTTGCCTCACCCTCGAAACCCCGGGCGAGGCTGGCTTCTCATGCCTGGGTAGCCCCGAGCCCAGCATGGTGCCTGGCTTGCGAGCTGAAGTGCCCTATCCTCCTGAGACTGACAGCCATGCCGCTGGCCCAGACCGCCGCGCGCCGTCAGAGGGGCCCCTGCGCGCACCCCTGGGTGGTGGAGGCAGTGACGCTGACGACCATGATGGTGGCGTTGGTCAGGATCTGCTGCAGGTTCTCGTTGTTCTTGCACTTGTCCAGGCTGTTGCCCAGCTCCTAGGGGGCGAGAGGGTGGGACAGGGGCCTGGGACTCAGGAAGCTCTAGAACCTCTCGTGCTCCTGCACCCACCCGACCTGTCCCCAGGGTACTCCCCTGCCTCCCCCCACTCCCGGCAACTCCGCTGCTCAAAGGATCCGCACCGTCTGCCCCATGTGGGCTGACCCGGAAGCAGCGCCGAGCAAACGGGCCACCCAGGGAAGACCCGCTGCCGCCACAGGCCTGCAGCCCATGGCCGCTCAGAGCGCGGGTCTGACCGCATCACTTCCCTGGGTGGGCATCCCCTGCCACCGGCTCCATCTGCCCCTGGACTCATGGGGGGCCCTGCGCACTGGTGAGCCCGCCTTCACTTTCCCTTAAGACCCAGAGCCTCTGCAGCTCGCCTCCTCGCCGCCTCTCGTTCCCTGAATGCTCCAGGGCCTGTGGCCATCTCGGGGTCTTGGCACTTAGGACTGCTTCCCCGATCCTCATCCCGTCTCCAGCCAAAGGCTGAGCGAGGGGAGCCTTCCCCTTAGACCTGGGGGGTCTGAGAGTAGGGCCCCGCCGCCCCTTCCCATTAGTGGCAGTCGGGGAGCCCCCTCCTTCCCATTTACCTTGACGGTGCGGATGTAATCCAGTGCATTGGGGACCAGAGACTCCAGTTCGGGGAATCGCTTCGAGTACTTATCCCGGATGAACTTATGGATGATGTCTAAGGGTGACAGGGTGGAGAGGAGCCCGATGAGGGGCAGGCAGACTCTGCTGGCTCTCCCAGTACCTGTTTCCCCTTCCTCCTTCAGTAGCAAAACCCCTAATTATAGCTGGGCTCACGGACACGCAGCACAAAGCTACATTTCCCAGCTGCCCTTATGGCTGGACGCAGCCATGGGAGTTAGTTCTGATCTACAAGATGTGAGCTGAAGTCACATGTGCAACTTCCAGGCCACTCCCTCAAAGGAAAAAAATGTGCCTTCCTCTTCTCTCCCGTCTTTTTGCTGATGAGGATGTGGAGGTGATGGCTGGAGGTGGGCAGTCACCTTGTACCATGAAACAGGTGGCAGATACATGAGACAGAAAGAGCCTGGACTCCTCATCCAGACTTTCATATGAGAGGAAAATATGCTTCCTTCTCACGTAACCACTTGTTACAGCAGCTGAACCTGGATTCCAGCTAATACAGGGGCTTGGGGGCAGGACCCCGGGAAAGGCCAGCAGGGAAGACAGCCTGCGAGCCTGCCTGCCCCTCCCTTGGGGATGGGAGGAGGCTGTGGGGGACACCGGGCAGGGCTCTCTCTGCTTGCCCTTCTGGCACTCACTCAGCTCATTCTCGATCTCCACCGTCAGGTTGTTGGCGTCCACGATGACCCGGTACTCGGGGGCCGCCTCCACCGGTCCCATCACTGTGAGGAAGAGAAAGAGCCTGGTTTGGGTGTGTGTCTATGCACCCACCCCGTCCCAGATCCCACAGCTCAGGGAGACTGGGGATGCAGCTGGAGGGGAGCAGGGAGGGGCTGAAGAGGAAACTGGGGGGCAGGTCTGCATATCTGCAAACCTCCCATCTCTCCCCCCAGGCCAGTCTAGACTTGACCCCATCTTGCCCTGGACCTAAACCCTCCTGGGCTCACCACACCCTTAGACTAACAGCGCAGTTACCCAGAGTGATGTTTGAGGCCTCCCAAAAGGCTGGGAGCTCTGCGAGGACAAGCACGGGGTCTGTTTCCTGTGGCTGCACCCCGGTGCGCCTGGCCCGTTGCAGTCGCTCCGGGGACACTTGCTGACTCAGTGGCTCCAGTCTGCTCTCTGCACCTTCCTGGCCCCATCCTCTCATCACACCCCTGCTTTGTTTCATTCCAGCCATTAAAGGACTGAATACAGTGCCCTGTACACTTGGCCTGCGTCACTCTTCTTGTGGCCTTTGAGTATGCTGTTCCCTCTCCCTGGCACATCCCTTCCTCGTGTCTGTTTCTGGAAAACCCTTCAAGCTCTAATAATCACGACGATAATGACAATGATGACAGTATTATCACGAGCAACTGACACACACAGGACTTACTGGGCATACGACACTGTTCTAAGTGCCTTACGGGCATTAACTTCTTTTATCCACAACCAGCCAGGGAGGTTGGTGTTAAATCAGGCCAATGTTGCAGAGAAAGAAACGGAGGGACACGGCCTGATGTCACAAAGCCAGCAGATGGAAGAGCTGAGATCTGACTCCTGAGTCTGCGCTCTGAATCCTGATGCTCAAATGCCTCTATGTCCTTAAGACTCACAAGGCGCTTAAGAATCCCTCCCTTACCTTTCAGGAGGGGTCAGCCGTCTCCTCTGTGCTCCGGCCACACTCCCGCCACATCCATTAGACACCATCACCACCCAGTTTGAGGTGTTTCATGTCCACCTTCCCCACCAGACACGGGGTGTGACTGGGTCTGACTTAAAATCCCCGAGCCTGGCCCACACCAGGAAATGTCACTTTTATGATTCTCCACGACTCCCTGGCCTGGCATTTGAAACCCTGCAGGGTCTGGTGCCTTGCCAGCCTCCCCACCACTATGGACGTCCAAGGTTTTGCAGGTGCAGCTCTCTTTCCCTGGGCGCACCCCCCCTTCCCTGGGCACACCCCCCCGCCACCCCGTTCGTGGCCTGTCATGTGTATTCATGCTTCAAAGTCCAGCTGAGACATCAGTGCTCCCCTGACCGCGGCAGGGTCAGCCGGCTCCTCCTGTGGCTCCCGCGTGCCCTGGGCTCCCTCCATCCCAGCAGGCGCCGCCAACCAGTAACTGCTCCGCCAGCCCCTGAGCGTCCTGAGAGCAGAGGCCCACACAGCCCTGGCCCCCAGGGCACCTCAGGAAAACTTTAAAGAAAGTTTTAAAGGTTTAAAGTTTAACCCTGGTGGTTCAGTGGTTAAGAATCCGCCTGCCGATGCAGGGGACACGGGTTCGAGCCCTGGTCCGGGAAGATCCCTCATGCTGCGGAGCAGCTAAGCCCGCGAGCTACAACTACTGAGCCCAGAAGCCACAACTACTGAAGCCCGAAGGCCTAGAGCCCGTGCTCCACAACAAGAGAACCCACCACAATGAGAAGCCTGTGCACCGCAACTAGAGAGAAGGCCCGCGCGCAACAACGAAGACCGAACGCAGCCAAGTTAATTAATTAATTTTTTAAAAAAGAAAGGATGGAACAAGTGAGTCTCCCTGAAACTCTGCTCTGACTACACCACTCCTGTGCCAAAAAGCTTCCCTTGGCTTCCCGCTGCCCAGGAATTCCACTCGAGAGCCACAGCTTTCCAAGAAAAACGGGGGTGATGACAGCATTGTCCTCTTAGAGCTGGTCTGAACACTCAAGAGACAACCCAGCTTTGCCCAGAGTTAGAAGTGAGGAGAGATTTTAATAATTTTTATGGATACTTTTTTATATTTTCATGGTTACTTTCTATTTACCAAATGATACCAGTTTTCCATCCACAGTGGCAGTATCTTTCCTTCTTGGGTAAACTGAAGGAAAAAAGTATGTGGATTTAAAAATGTGAAATAGGGCTTCCCTGGTGGCGCAGTGGTTGAGAGTCCGCCTGCCGATGCAGGGGACACGGGTTTGTGCCCCGGTCCAGGAAGATCCCACATCCCGCGGAGCGGCTGGGCCCGTGAGCCATGGCCGCTGAGCCTGCGCGTCCGGAGCCTGTGCTCCGCAACAGGAGAGGCCACAACGGTGAGAGGCCCATGTACCGAAAAAAAAAAAAAAAAAAAAAAAAAAAAGTGAAATAAGTGTTTTACAGGTGTGGCAAAACTCTCTAACTGATCAGGTTATCAATAAAGTTTGGGAAGCCTTGAGATAAATCCTATCACAATTAGGCAGCGCTCAGCACAGAACAAGGACTTAAGAAGTGTCAGCTTGGGCCTCCCTGGTGGCACAGTGGTTGAGAGTCCGCCTGCCGATGCAGGGGACACGGGTTCATGCCCCGGTCCGGGAAGATCCCACATGCCGCGGAGCGTCTGGGCCCGTGAGCCATGGCCGCTGAGCCTGCGCATCCGGAGCCTGTGCTCCACAGCGGGAGAGGCCACAACAGTGAGAGGCCCGCGTACCGCAAAAAAAAAAAAAAAAAAAAAAGAAGTGTCAGCTTTAGGGACTTCCCTGGCGGTCCAGTGGGTAGGACTCTGCGCTTCCACTGCAGGGGGCCCGGGTCTGATCCCTGGCCGGGGAATTAAGATCTCGCATGCTGCGCAGCATGGCCAAAAAAGAAAAAAGAAAACTTCGAAAGAAGTGATCAGCTTTAGAATGCAGTACACTCTTAGGAGAGAAGGGGACTGGGCTGGGATGGAAGAGAAGAGGAGGGCTCTGGCAAAGGGTGAGAGGAAGAGCCAACTTCCAAAGTCAGCAGCAGCGAAAGAGCCAAGGGGCCTGGCCGGAGACGAGCCGGGGTGGGCGTGGTGAGGGCGCCGGGCGGGGAGAAGGTACCTTCCGAAGCGCTGGCCTGCTTGCTGATATACTCCTCAATCTTCATCATGATTTCTGCAAACTGTTCGGGGAGGAGCGGACAGTCAGAACCCGGGACTCTCCAGGCAAAGGAGCTGCTGCCCGTGTCCTCCCCCAGGAGCTGCTCTCACCATCTTGCTGTCCCACAGCTTGGCGATGCTCTTGACCGAATCTCCGGAAAGATCCAGCTGGGTCTCCTCCTGCACATCCTCGATCGCCGGCTCCTCCTCTTCCTCCCCGTAGCTTCCTCCTTCCTCCTCTTCTGCCGCCTCCTCGAGGTCAGCTAGCAGCTCGTCGGCCAGAGACATCCCGAGGCCTGCAGGGAGGGCGGGCGGGGTTCCCACTCATCACTGGGACAGGCCTCCCCTGCCCGATGGCCCTGGCCCTTCTGCATCAACCTCACCAGCATGCAGGCGCCATGAGCACAGGTACACTCTTCTGCTTTTCTCTCTAGCTCGTAACTGTGCCTGGCACATAACAGTTGCTCAGTAAACACCTGCTGAATGAATCCATGAACCCGCTTCCCAGAACCAGATGGTCTCCAGTCATAACTCACACTACCCACCCTTCTCACCTTCACTTCACTGGACAAGACACTGCACACCCCTCACATCACCACTTCGCTCAGACTTAAAAGATACATCCCCTCCCTTGATAAGACCTCTCCTCACATCCTTTCCTTCCCCCCCACAGCAGAGGCCCCTCCCCACCAACTGTTGGGCCCCAAGTGGGTGACAGACATCCTGATCTCCTCAGCCATCAGGACAACCAGGCGGGGCCTAAAATGTCTAGAGCCTCCAGGCCAATCACCTCGTGCTATGAGCAGCTCCTACCCCCAGGTGCTGTACAAATATTAGTATTTTCGGTGAATCCCACGCAGTGGAAAAGGCTGCGAAGGCTGCGAAGCACGACTCTACAAGGTACAATCCCCACCACCCTGTCCTCCCCGGTGCTTTTTTTTTTTTTAATAAGAAACGCTCCCTCTTCCTGTTCTTCTCCTCTTTCAATAAGACAAATGTAGGGGGAAGGGGGGAGGAATAAATGTGAGACTGGGATGGACACGTACACACGACTATGTATAAAACAGATAACTAGTAAGAACCTGCTGTAGAGCACAGGGAACTCTACCCGATACTCTGTAAGGACCTGTATGGGAAAACAATCTAAAAAAGAGCGAATATATGTATATGTATAACTGATTCACTTTGCCATACGGCAGAAAGTAACACAGCATTGAAGACCAACTATACGCCAATAAAAAATTTTTTAAAAAGACAAATGCAACATGTACACACTACTATATAAAAAACAGATAACCAACAAGTACCTACTGTACAGCACAGGGAACTATACTCAGTATTTTGTAATAACCTCTAAGGTAAAAGAGTCTGAAAAAGAATAGATAGATATATATGTGTATGTATAACTGAATCACTTTGCTGTGCACCTGAAACTAACACAACATTGTAAATCAACTATACTTCAATAAAAAAATGAAATTAAAAAAGAAATTAAAAAACAGGGGAATTCCCTGATGGTCCAGTGGTTAGGACTTGGTGCTTTCACTACTGTGGCCCCGGGTTCAATCCCTTGCTGGGGAATTAAGATCCTGCAAGCTGCGTGGTGCAGCCAAAAGAATAAAGAAATAAAATAAAATCTACAGAAAGACAAACGGAGGCTGCAAACTTCCATGTCCGCAGAGGCTAAGTGGGTGACATAAGTGAGTGAAGCAGGCTGGGGGTTGGGCAACTGGAGTCTGGAGAGCTAGGGAATCATGCCTGATGTGAAAGCTCAGCTGACACGACACTTCAGACACGCCCTGCCAGTGGGAACACGGGCTCCATGTTGCCAGGTTTTCTAATTTTTTTCAAGAAAAGTAAGAGAGTCAGAATTTTTATGTGTAACCTCCCAGTTTGAAAAGTTTCTTTTTAAGTGGCTAATTTAAACAGACCACCATGGCACAGGCCAAACTAAAACGATTACAGGAAAGATTTGGTCCTTGAGCTGCCGGTTTAGGACCCCTGGATGTTTGGTTGTCTCTGAGCTCAGTCTCCCCTCATACCCTCCTTTCTCCCTAAGATGCAATGTCCCCTTTATACTCACTTCTCTTTATAAGACACAGCTTTTCCTTGTAAACGCACCCACGTTACCTCACACACACCTTTCTCCAAAACTCTCGCTTTCTCTGAATAAGAGGAACTCGTCCTTTATTGGACATGATCTGCTCTCCATATGTAAGACTCAAGTATCTCTTCTTATCCTCTCTTCTCTGTTTCCCCACTAAACTGTAAGCAAAACCAGGGGTGGTTATCTGTCTGTTCACTGTTATATCTCTACCATCTAGCAGAATCTCTAGCACGTTGTAGGTATTCAAGAAATATTGGGCAAATGAATGAATGAACTTTATTTAATCCTTATACCAACCACATTATGGTTTCCTTTCTCCGGCTCTCTAGATATATTATTTGTTCATCCCAAAAGTAAGGGCACAAACATTATTTCTTGCAGCGTGGATTATCTCTGACCCTGAGACTAGATGCTATCCTGCTGTTATACATCCTATGAACCCTTTAGTTCACTTCAACACTTGAGATTCTCTAAATTTCTAACATTTTGTTTAATGTCCATCTTCCCCATTAAGCTTAAGTTTGTAAGGAAAGAGGGACTGTGTCCATTTTGTTCATTGCACAATATTTCCATCGCCCAGCGCAGCACGTGGCACGGAGTAGGTACCACGACCTCGCTTGATGCCAGCCAACCTCTCCAGCCTCAGCCCCCGCCACTATCCCCCATGCCCCTGAATCCTTCTCACACTTTTTTCGCTTACCAACTTCTTCCCCTCACTTTAGGTCTTCCTTCCCTCCCTTTTTACCAGCTCAACACCTCTTCAGCCTTCAGTTCTCATATTCCAGCTCCCTGACCCACGCACCCCACTCTAGTGTAGATAGATTGCTTGGTGATATACACCCCGCACGCCCTGTGTGTACCCTAAGGCACTTCACACATTTGTGATTATTTAAGTAATTACTTGATTAAGCCTGTCTCCCAAGGCACCATGCAAAGCGCTAACAGGGCCGGGAACGATTTTTTGCTGCCGCTATATCCCCAGAGCCGTGACAATGTAGGAGCATTTGAGACCTTTGGGTAGTCGGTCTACGAAGGCCCGCCTTTCTCCTTACACACTTCCTCCCCCAGACCCAGGAAGCCAACCTCCCGCCCTTCCCTCGTCTCCATCACACTCACCCCTTCTCTTCTCGCACGACGGTTTCTAGGAAATCAGCTTCCCAACAGCGGTCGACGCTCACTGATGACGTTTCAACCTTGAGCCGTCGTAGAAGCAAAGCTGCGCTCTGATTGGCCCCTGCACCGCGTCTTTCCTGGCTGCGTTTGGAACAACAACTTTATTAGCACCTGCCGCTAGGCGGAGAAGGGATGAGCCGGAGAGAAGAGGGGCTTTATCCGGCACACGCCCGCTGTGGACTGAGCCTGATAAGCCGAGAATCGCCATAGTCTGACGACAGGGTGTCAAGACAAGAATAAAGTCGAGGGCAACTCAGACCACTGGTGGAGGCGTTCGACGAGAAAGCAAGGCTTTCAGCCGGGAGTCGAGGTGGAGGTGGAGGGGTTGGGGAGCGGAGCCGGAAATAGGAAACTACAGCTCCCAGAAGGCGTAGCGGCAAGGTCCCGCATGCTGGAGTCGTGAAGCCTGATGGGAAAGGTAGTTTTGCGAACGACTTAACCTAGAGGTTAGCGAGGTTGGAAGTTCTGAGGCCCGGGGCTCCCGGAGTCGGAGAGAGATGGAACTGGAGCAGAGAGAAGGGTGAGTGGCTTTGGGGAAGACTACGAATCCCAAAAGACATTGCGGCTGCATAAGAGCGGTCTTCTGCGCTGAGGACTGACGGGGATTGCAGTTCCTACAACTCCTTTGGCTTATAACTTGTAGGGACTGGGGTCCGTACTCGAGCATCCTGGGGGAAAAGGCTACGGGTCTAGACTCCTGGATCTGACAGGCGAGGCGGTTGGAGGTCAGGACTCCTGGGTCTGAGTGAGGGCTTGGGAGACTCGAACTCCCCGTGGGACTCGGGAAGAAGGGGTCTGGACTCCTCGATACTGGGAAGCGGGTGCTGGGGCCCTGGACTCCTGGATCCTGGGAGGAAGGGGTCGGGGCTCGAACTCTTCTGGATCCTGGGAATGGTGGGCTGGGGGCCTCGGACTCCTGCATCAGAGAGAGGAGGAGTCTGGGAGTTGGGCTCCTGGTCTGTGGGAGGAGGGACTAAGGGCTAGGTATTCAGGGTCCCTGAGCCCACTGACTCTACAGGACCATGGCATCCGTGGGCTTTGAAGAGTTCTCAGCGCCGCCAGGCTCAGAGTTGGCGCTGCCTCCTTTGTTCGGTGGTCACATCCTGGAGAGCGAGCTTGAGACAGAAGTGGAGTTTGTGTCTGGGGGTCTGGGTGGCTCCGGGCTCCGGGAGCGAGATGAAGAGGAAGAGGCAGCCCGGGGCCGGCGGCGGCGCCAGCGGGAACTAAACCGCAGGAAGTACCAGGCGCTAGGTCGACGCTGCCGGGAGATCGAGCAGGTAGGTGAGTGTGGATTCCCCTGTTTTGGGGTCCCCTGGCCTCCATTACCAATCCTTCCCAGTCTCTATCTAGATGCCCAGCCTCCCTTGCCCGGCTGAATGAATTTTCCATTCACTTATTCATTCATTATTAATTTATTTAGCACCTATTATGTGTCAGGCAGTGTGCAAGGCACCTTGGAGAGATGTCTCCTCTAGGAGCATCACCTGACAGCCCAGACCAGCTCACTGATGTTTCACAGGTGCCTCTCTAGCTCCCCACCGATCAAACTTTTCAAATCTCCCATACCCTTGACATCATTCGCTCCTCATGTCCTGTCTGTTCTGCCTCTCAGATCTCTCTGGGGTCCTTCTCCTCCCCTCCATCCCCACGCCTCTGCCCAGCCTCAGGTTCTTTCTGCTGAATCACTGCATTAGCCTCCTTGGTGAGAATGAGGATGGAGCAGTAAGCAGGGCCCAGATCTTGAAAGGCCACCAGAGCAAGAGGTTTGGATTTTTTTTTTTTTTTTTTTTTTTGAGAGTGATGGGGAGCTATCAAAAGGTTTCAAACAGGGGAGGGACAGGGTCAGTGTTTGAAAGACTCTGAATTTGGTTGGACTCTTTTGCTAGGGCCGCTGTATTAAGAACCACAAACGGATGGCTAAGTAATAGAAATGTACTGCCTTACGGTTCTGGAGACTAGAAGTCTGGGATCAAGGTGTCAGCAGGGTTGGTTCATCCTGAGGGCTGCGAGGGAGAATGTTATCTGTTCTAGGCATCCTCCCTAGCTTCTGGTGGTTTGCTGGACATCTTTTGTGTTCCTTGCTTGTAGATCTCTGCTTTCATCTTCCCATGCTTGTGTGTGTGTGTGTATCCCAATTTCTTTTTTTTTTTGCGGTACGCGGGCCTCTCACTGTTGTGGCCTCTCCCATTGCGGAGCACAGGCTCCGGACGCGCAGGCTCAGCGGCCATGACTCATGGGCCCAGCTGCTCAGCAGCATGTGGGATCTTCCCAGACCGGGGCACGAACCCATGTCCCCTGCATCGGCAGGCGGACTCTCAACCACTGCGCCACCAGGGAAGCCCCCCAATTTCTTTTAATATGGATGCCACCAGTCATATTGGGTTAAGGCCAATCACCTCATTTAACCTGATTCCCTTTGTGAAGACCCTGTGTCCAAATACGGTCACATTCTGAGGCACCGGGAGTTAGGACTCCAGCACACCTTTTTTGGGGGGGCACCATCCAACCCGTAACGACGGTGTTGGGGGAGTTCTGGAAGGGGGCTGGTGTAGTGGCCCAGGCAGGAGAGGAGGAGGCTTGAGCTGGGGTAGGAGTCAAGGAGAGGGAGAGAGAGAGACGACTTAGAGAACTAATAAGGAGGTGAGGTTTGAGTCAAGTCTTAGATTAAGTAGGAACACGTCAAGCTGAAGGGAAAGGTACACTGAGGACTCTGTGTGGCATAGGGCTTACTCAGGATTGGAGAGGTGTTTGGTTTGATGGGGGTGCTGGGGAGGGGATTTGAATGCCAGGCTGAGGGCGGTGGACTTGGAGCAGGATCAGCTCCAGGTATTAAAGTATATTCCCCTGAAGCTGCACAAAGGCTGAGCCTATGCATACCCTGTGGCCAGCTGTCCCAGTCCTCCCTACGTACCCAGCAGACATACATACAAACACACACCTGATGACAGTTAACCTGATGACGTTCCTAGCAGTACTGTTTTTTTGTTTTTTGTTTTTTTTTGGTTTGTTTGTGTGGCCTGTGGGATCTTAGTTCCCCAACCAGGGATCAAACTTGCGTCCCCTGCAGTGGAAGCGCAGAGTCTTAACGGCTGGACCACCAGGGAAGTCCCTGCAGCACTCTGTAATATGGTTTTATGTACGTGTTAATATAAACTTACGTAACATACATAAACCATATACCGTGTATCTTTTACCAGGTAGCCTTTGCCTCCGCTTCATCCTTCAGCTCACCCCAACCTCTCTTCTCTCCACGACCACTCCTCTCTCTTCTTCCCCCCCGCCCCACCCCGTGATTTCACGACTCCTCATGTCACTGTGTGTTCACAGGGTCTGACAGCAAGGGTGGTGCTGTCAGAGTGAGCCCTCTCACCTGTGAGTACCCACTGCGTGCCAGGCCTGCTCTGGGGGCTTTACGCAGGGACATCTGGGAACTCAGCGCCCCCCAAGCAGCAGGTATCCTGAGCCCTGTTTAACAGATGGATGCTGGGGTCCAAAGAGACTCAACCATTTGCTCAAATGGAGTTGCATTTGAGCCTCTGCTCTTAGCTCCCCCGTCCCCCGCCAGGAATAAGTTATTATTCTCCTTTTACCAGTGCAGAAACCTGAGGCTCAGAGAAGTTAAGTAACTTGCCCAAGGTCCCAGAGCTGAGAAGTGGCAGGCTGGGATTCAAACCCAGGTCTTTCTGACGCAGGAGCAGAACATACTCTTTCACGCTTGGGCACACGTCTCTTCTGATGACCTTAACTAAAGCGGCCACCTCCTGCCCTAATCTCCAGCATATCTACCAGTTTGGTGTCCTTCAAGCACTTAATCACTAGGTGAAGTCATTTGTTTAGCAGTATTCAGGGAGCACTCCCTCTGCCAGGGTCTGCTCAAGGCACCGGGGACAGAGGCACAAATCCTGGTCCTTTGGGGCTTCTGTTCTGGTGGGGGAGATGGAGAGTGAGGACACTGCATAGAGAGAGAGGCTATAAGGCGATGGAAAAGTGGAGCTGAGAAAGGGGGGACGCTCTGGCGTGGGAAGTGGGGGAGGGGCTGCTGCAATTAACGGGAGGTCTGAGCAGGTAGCCTTTGAGTGCAGCCTTTGAGGGAGCTAGGCAGGCACCTGGGGAAGAGCACGTGGAAAGCACTCAGGACAGGACAGTGTCAGGGGACTCAAGCGTGAGCCACGTGGATGAGGGAGAGGAGCAAGAGAGGCAGCGAGGCGGGGGAAGGAGCAGACACAGCGGGCCCTGGAGGCCCCGGGATGGCCCTGGGCCAGTCGCCCTCCAGCGGGGCCCCATGCACCACGTGTTGAGCACGCGGAGTCCGGCTGACCTGTGTTTTCTCCCACCTCCCCGCAGGTGAACGAGCGGGTCCTGAACAGGCTCCATCAGGTACAGAGGATAACTCGGAGACTCCAGCAGGAGCGGAGGTAACCCCTTGCACACCTGCTCTGGGCCTGCATTGCTTGTCTCTGCTCCCCCCAACCCCTGTCACCACCACCTTGGGCCTTGGAAGAAAGCCGAGCCCTGGGCCTTGGGGGAGAGGTGTGCTCCCTTTGAATGGAGTGTAACACAATGCAGGAGGCCAGACTCAGGGTCACAGACTCAGCTTCAAGCGCCGTTCTGCTGTGTGACTCAGGGCAAGCCGCATCCCCTCTCTGAGCCCCAGTTCCCCATCAACTAAGGGTTAACACTAAGATCACGAGGCTGCTGAAGATTAAATGGGAGCCCACAGGAGATGAGCTCAGCTGAGCCTCCCGCCTCGGGTCACCGTGACCAGGACGGGGAGTGAGCTCTGGGGCCAGCCCACCACTCCACTGGGTCCCCATCTCCATGAAATGTGGAGAACAGGCCTTATTACAGAGTCTCCATGATGCCGAGACCCCCGGTCAGTCCTCAGCCCTCTACTTACCTGACCCAGTGGATATACCCTCTTCTTTGAAGCACTTTCTTGGCCAGGTCACTCTCCTGTCTCAGTTTCCCCTCCTCCCAGCCGTTGATTCTTGCCTCTTTGCTGGTTCATTCTCACTTCCCCAAACCCTGAACCTGCAGTAGCCAGGGCTCAGCTCCTGGGTCCTCCTCTTGTCCACATCTGTGCTGTCCAGGATGCTAGCTGCAGGTGGTGACTTTATTTTACACTGAAGTTGAATTTTAACATTCATTAAATAAATTTCAATTCATTCAAATGAAACTGAAAATTCAGTTCCTCAGTGGTCACAGTCCCAGTTTATTAAGACGAAGTGAAATTGGAAATTCACTCCCTCAGTTGCACGAGCCTCATTTCATGTGCTTGGTAGCCACGTGGTTCCGATTTTCATCTGAATTAACTAAAATCAAGCGAAATTTAAAATTTCCATTCCTGAGTCACTCTCGCCACGTGGCAGGCGCTCAAGGATGGTGACAGGTGATCGGTGGCTTCTGTGGTGGATAGCACAGAGAGGACACCTGATACCTACTTGTAGAATAAGAGACTGCACGTAAAACGCTCCACCCAGGCGCTGGCTTATGGGGACCATCTAATCAGAGCTTAAAACAAACAAAAAACCAAAAAGCTTTTGGAAGCAGGAGTGGGGAAGAGAAGGCAGCGTCACCCGTGAGAGCGCTCTGGGCCCGCCTCCCAGGGATTAATGAAAATAATAACTTACGTTTGACTGTTTACAAGCCGAGTACTGCAGAGCTGTCGTCAAGCTGCAGTGTCGTGGTCAGCGGGCCGCCCAGTTGGGGTTGTCACCTCCAGATTACAGAGCAGGAGTAGAGGTGCAGGTCACCTGGTCCTGCCCAGAGCCCCACTGGCTGCTCAAGTGCTTGCTACCCGGGTGACTCAGACCTTCTGGGTCCAGGACAGCCTTGGCTTCAGAGTCAGAGCTGGGCTGTCGTGGGCCCCCTTCCCAACCACCAGAAGGTAAAGCTGCCCCCCCGGCGGCTTATCTCCGGCCGCAGGTTCCTCATGAGGGTGCTGGACTCCTACGGTGATGACTACCGCGCCAGCCAGTTCACCATCGTGCTGGAGGTGAGTGCGACGCGGTCACGGGTGGGCTGGGGGAACCGGGGGCCCAGGACACAGCCCTCACGTGCCCACCTCCCTGTCTGCCAGGATGAGGGCAGCCAGGGCACAGACGCCCCCACCCCAGGCAACGCTGAGAACGAGCCTCCAGAGAAAGAGGGCCTGTCCCCGCCTAGAAGGACGCCCGCACCCCCAGAACCTGGCAGCCCGGCCCCTGGCGAGGGGCCCAGCGGGCGGAAGAGGCGGCGAGCACCCCGGGACGGCCGCCGAGTGGGAGCTGCGCTGACTCCAGAACTGGCCCCGGTGCAGGTGGGGGCGGCCTGGAGTCCAGGGGTCCGCCGGGTGGGACTGGGGCTCCTGGGCTTCCCTGCTGCACTGCGGGGGGGTGGGGCTGGGCCCTGCAAGGCGGGGAGGGCTGGAAGGGTTGGACGGGGCTGGCGTTGGCCGGGGAAGGAGAAAGAGTTGGAAGATGCCAGGCAAGGGGCTTTCGTGGAGAAGGAAGATGTGGAGGCGGCTCTGGGGAGAAGAAAAGATAACCGGGGAGGGTGGGCAGAGGAGGGAGAGGAGGCGGGGGAGGGTGGTGACGCTGGAGGGGATGCCGGGACTTCTGGTGAGGAGCACAGAGGACGCCGCCCCGGGAGGCCGGGGCGCTTCTCACGCCTTGTTCTCACCTCCCCCAGATCAAGGTCGAGGAAGACTTCGGCTTTGAAGCGGACGAGGCCCTAGACTCCAGCTGGGTTTCTCGGGGGCCGGACAAACTGCTGCCCTACCCCACCCTAGCCAGCCCCGCCTTTGACTGACACCCCCCCCCCCCCGCCCACCGCAGTAAACCAACCCCTACACTCGCCTCGGCCGCTGTCCACTGCTTCCACCTGCAGCCGCACACACTCAGACACCGGGTGTGGTTTTCACATTTTTATTGGGGGCCGTCAGGGAGGGGGCCTCTCCCTGTCAATGGAGAAGCTCACAGTTTCTTCAGCCACTCCAAGCTTGGGCCCTGGGGGTCCTGGGGGTGGCTGGGCACATCAGGCATGTTCCCATCGTCTCGGAGGGGCACTGTGGGACAGGAGGGTGGGCCACTGAGACGAGCAGATCGCTGGGGGCCCACAGAGAAGGGCTGGCCTGTCAGCTTACTTTCAAAGAGGGAAACGGGACCCCGGGGAGAGATAAGAAAGAGAGTAAGGGTCAGAAAATCAGAGATGCAGGGAAGTGGGGAAATAGAGACCTAGAGACATGGGAGACCCAGAGAAAGACCCAACAGATACAAGGAAGCAGAACAGAGACCTGGAGAGGTGGAGACCCAGGAAGACAAAACACCAGAAAGCAACAGAGATTGGGAAGCCGGACAAGGACAGAAATCTGGAACCATGACAGAAACTCAAAGTGCAAAAACAGAGCGAATTGTACGGCACGTGGATTATATCTACTGAAGGAAAAAACGAGAGTCCAGACTGCACTGCGGAATCTGGGATCCCTGCAGAGGCAAGACCTGCCCATCGTCATCCCACCCCCAGCTCGGCAGGGTCCACGGCCGCTGCCCCGGCTCCCACTCACCTGGGTAGTTGTAGGGTGTGGCCTCATTGATCATGATGGAGTACTTGGCGTAGGGGCTGAGTGCAGGCAGGATTATAGCTGCGGAGAGACACAGGGGTGAGGCCCAGGGGAAGGAGGTGGCGGCGGGGACAGCAGCTGAGCCTTTTCAAGATGGGGGTCAAGTGCATGCGGGGAGGGGAGGAGGTGGATCCAGCACCTCCAGGAGGCCCCTGGGCACCCTGGGAGCCCCGTACATCAGCAGAAGGGTTTATAAGACTTTTGTTTGTTTGTTTGTTTTTGTTTTTTGCGGTACACGGGCCTCTCACTGTTGTGGCCTTTCCCGTTGCGGAGCACAGGCTCCGGACGCGCAGGCTCAGCGGCCATGGCTCACGGGCCCAGCCGCTCCGCGGCATGTGGGATCTTCCCGGACCGGGGCACGAACCCGTGTCCCCTGCATCGGCAGGCGGACTCTCAACCACTGCACCACCAGGGAAGCCCAAGACTTTTTTTTTTTTGGAAGTGAGGGTGGAAGCCAAGCATCCACAGACTTGTGGGACCTAGAAGACACAGGAAGGAAGAAAGGGTTGGTCACAGAATGAGCGCATTTGAGTCATGGAGCATATTAAGGGGTGTGGGTCGGGGGTGTTTTGGGAACGTTCCAGAGAAATCATGAACTGTTACAAACTGAGGAGAAGGTTTTGTACAAAGAACAGTCATTGAGAAATTACAGTCCACCTGGGGTAGGAGCAGGGAGTCATGGTGGGTGGGGCAGGGCATGTAAAGGAATATTCTGGGTCAGTGCTGTCCGACATAAATATAAGAGCCATGTATGTAGTTTTACATTTTCTAATAGCCACATAAAAGTTAAAACATACAGGGCTTCCCTGGTGGCGCAGTGGTTAAGAAGCCCCCTGCCAATGCAGGGGACATGGGTTCAAGCCCTGTTCCGGGAAGATCCCACATGCTGCGGAGCAACTAAGCCCGTGTGCCACAACTACTGAGCCTGCGCTCTAGAGCCTGCGAGCCACAACTACTGAGCCCTCATGCCATAACTACTGAAGCCCGTGCGCCTAGAGCCCATGCTCTGCAACAAGAGAAGCCACTGCAGTGAGAAGCCCATGCACCACAACAAAGAGTAGCCCCCGCTTGCCGCAACTAGAGAAGAGCTGCGTGCAGCAACAAAGACCCAAGGCAGCCAAAAGTAAATAAATAAAATAAATAAATTTATAGAAAAAAAAGTTAAAACATACAAATTTAAAAATAAATTTAACCTGGTATACCCAAGACATTTCAACATATCCTCGGCATAAAAGACATTGATATTTTATATACTCTTTGTTATACAAAGTCTTTGAAATCCGGTGTATGCTTTACATCAGGGTAACATGTACCATCTCAATTCATATTGGCCCCATTTCAAGTGGCCCATGTGACCCGTGGCTGCCGTGTGGGACAACTGTGTTCTAGAACCTCACTCAGTGTGTGGCCTGCCAACCAGCAGTATTGACAAGACCTGGGAACGTGTTAGAAATGCAGCATCCCCAGACCCACGCCAGACCCACTGAATCAGAACCTGTATTTCACCAAGACCCACAGCATCACCTTGAAATCTGAGTAGCCCAGTTCTACAGCTGAGGTTCTCAATCGCAGAAGCACATTAGAAGCACTGGGGGATTTTCACAAGACACAAGATTCCCTAGCCCCACCTCCACCCCACCCAATTCAATTCAGAACCTGGGGTGGGGGTGGGGGATGAGGGTGAAAGGGGAGGATAAGGACATTACTTTTCATTTATTATTATTTTTTTAATCTATTATGCACAGCTAGGGTTGACAACCTCTTATTTTAAGGGATTCTGTACTTCTTGGGTGGGTGCGTACGGGGTGGGGAGCGATGGGGTGGTGGAGGAGTCATAATACTAGGGGTGGGTGTTGGCATACAAGTGGGGACACGGAACGTTGAGGGCGGCGGTCAGGCCTCGGGGGTACAGGATGGAACGATGGTGGGGGGGCGATGGAGCACTGGTGGGGGGCAGTGGGACCTCTAGGGGGTGGAGGAGATAAAGCCGGGACGCCGATTGGGGGTGATGCACTTTCGCGCCTGGGGCACTCACGCACCGAGACCCCCGATGGTGAAGGATGCCACTAGCACCGGCTCCTTGGCCCAGACATTCCTGAGAAAGGCGGCGATTCCTGGAAGGGTGGGCGAGGAGGGTCACCCCTGCAGGTGATGCCCCCAGTGACCTCTACCCCTCTCGCGCCACCCCCGCCCTGGAGAAGCTACCTCGTGACCTCTGCGTCCCCCTCCGGCCCAGACCCTACCGCCTCTACGGGGGCTCCGTCTTGTCCTACCCCTGGCACCACCCGGGGTTCCCGGTACCATCCCCGCGCGCTGACGGAACCCGCACTCACTCCCAGCCATCTTGGTCTCGGCAACAGCGGCGGCGGCTCCGGCAGCGAGGGCGCTGAGCACTCTGGGAGTTGTGGTCCCTGGGCACGGCCTCCGCAGTCGGAGTCCGCGCGTGCTCATTGGCGCAGAACAGCAATCCCAGGCGGTGGCGGGGGTGCGGAGCACTCTGGGAGTTGTGGTCCTGGCCCGCTAGCCTCCACGGGCTGAATCCGCGCGTGCGTACTGGCGCAGAACAGCGGTCCTAGACGACGGCTGCGGGGAGAAGAGGCGGTGCTGCAGATTTAAGCGCAAACTTGTCTTGGCGGACCTGCCGCCGCTCTCTTTTTTTCTCTCCGCCTAGAAAGTCGTTCCAGAGGAGTAACTTTCAGTCCTCCTACTGCGGCCCAGCTAAGGCGGAATGCATCAGTCCTCACTTTATAGTTTACTCATGAGAGCCCATTTTACAGATGGACAAACGGAGGCTGGGAGAGGACGAATCACCAATTTGAGGTCTCAGCTTAAAATCAGTTCGTCCTGCAAGCCCTAAGTCTCATCCCAGAAGGGTTAGGGGCCTTCTGTATACTCTCACAGTGCTCTATGTGACCTCCATTATAGCTCCATTAACTAACCTGGTCGGAATCTGCCTTTCCATCACGCTGGGAGCTACTTGAGCACAGTAATGGGGTCTGACTCCCTTCTGTGCCCCTTTCCCCCAACCGTGTAGCACAGGGTCTGGCACATAATAGATGCTAATTTTTTTTTTTTAAGTTTAATGAACACAACAGTTATGACTGCTCCCTCTCCCAACTTTTTCCACAGCACCATGGGGCTGTGACACAATCACCCAGGGGCCCCCACCTCGCTCCTTCCTTCCCTAAATAGGGCTCCGGCTTCCTGATGTTGCCTCATTTCCTGGTAGGGGAGAGGGCACAGCCGAGCCCTGGCTCCTGTTCCTGCTCCAGCCGAGAACTGCCCACCATGGCCCTGGTGATGAATCTGCAGCTGCTGACTCTCTGTGAGACACCCCACCCCCTTCTCCCTGGGCCCCTGGCTGGGCTGGGGTCTCCCTGAGGGCAGGTGCAGGGTGATCAGGAGGCACGAGCTGAGAGTTTGGAATCCTAGGCCAGAATAACAGGACTGGGGCTCAGACCCCTGGGTCCTAAGGCAAGAGGACCCAGGGGTCCTGAATTCCTGGAAGAGGAGGAAGTTGGGGGCAGGATTCTCTACATCTTGAAGCAGGAGAGGGCTAGAGATCTGAATTCCTGGAGACAGAGAACCTATAGTTCTAGATCTTGATGTGGGAGGGAGATGGAGAAGCCAAGACACCTGGGAAAGAAGGAAACTGGGGGCCCAGACTCCTGCAGCCCAGAGAGGAGAAACTGTGGGCTCAGATTATTGTCTCCTGGAAACAGTGGAATCCAAGGGCCTGAACTCTTGGGTGTAGAGGCAAGAGGGGCTTGGGTCCAGACTTTTGGGCTCTTAAATAAGTGGGGACTGGAAGCCTGAATTTATGGCTACTGAGGAGGAAGTATGGGCAAGATTTCTGTTTCCCAGAGGATAGAGGGCCTGGGGACTTAGATTCCTGGGTGCCCAATGAGGTGGGGCCGGGAGCAGCCGAAGGCTTTGAGAAGACCAAGCCCCTTCGACCTTCTATAGGGCTGGTGTGTCACGCAGACATCACTCCAACTGGTGAGTCACACTCCACACCCATTCTCCTGTGTGTTGCTGACACCCCATTTCCAACTACTCAGATTTTATTTTGGTGCCTCCCCTCCCCCCAGATTTCCTTACTTCCCTCCCCCTTCCTTTATTTCTTTCCCTCCTTCCTTCCTCATTCATTTCAGTGACCAGTATAGGTAAGTAGTGAAGATCATGAACTTTGGAGTTAAAGAGACCTAAGCTGGAACCCCAGTTTCGCCATCGTATTCATTTATGACCTTGAACAAACCACTGAATGCTAAGACTCAGTTTATTTCTCTGTAAAATGGGCTGTTGTGAGGATTTAATAAAATCACATGCATAAAACCCTCGGCTCAGAGCTTGGCAAAGTGCAGGGCTCAAGAAATAGGATCTCTGGCAATGCCTATTATTCCCCTTTGGAAAGTAGGGTCCTCCAGCCCTGGGTTTCTTTCCAGGGTTTCTGATGGGTGAGACCTCTTCCTCCTCTCAATTTCCCTCCATTACACTCCAACTTCAAATAAGAATCACCTGGAGAACCATTAATACCTTAGCTATCAATTTATTTTAATTATTTTTTAAATGTTAAAGCTAACATATATTCATGGTTTTAAAAATTATTATCAAGGGACATATGACAACCTTCTTCTTCCCCTGGCTCATCTTCCTTAAATAATCTCTGAATCCTTAGAAAAAATTTCCATGCTTTCAAACACACGCATGTATTTTTGTACTTCTTTTTCTCCCAAAGCAAAATTGATATTTCGTGACTCACATTGTTCTGCATCTTACATTTTTCACTTTGCAATCTCTCTTGGAGACATTTCCATGTCATTATAGCTAGCTCTACCTTTTTCTCTCTTTTTTAAAAATGCTGTCTAGCATTTGCCATTGTACGGCTGGATTCTAGTTTACTTGGCCCTCTTGATGCATATTTAGGTTGTTTCCAACTTTTCCCCTCACAATCATTGCTGCAGTGAGCATTTCTGTATAAGCTTTTTGTGCCCATGTAAGTGCATTTGTCTAGGGTGGACTTATTGGGTGGTTGGTCATGCCCTTTGTGTGTCTTGATAGAAACTGACAAAATGACTTCTCAAAAGGTGCACCTAAGTGCCTCTTTTACTACATATTCACCCAAACACAATGTTAACCATTATTTAAATTTTTGACAACCTGAGAGGCAAAAATGTCTTACTATTGTTTTAGTTTTAAAAAATAATATCACTAAGGTTAGACAACTTTCACATAACCCCCAAATGTGTTTTGGTCAGTTGGACTTCCTCTTCTGTGAATTGCCTATTCATATGTTTTGCCCAACTTTCAGTTGAACTGGCTGTAGGATTTCTTTCTACACTCGTAACCTATGTGATTTATGAATAAGCCATTTCTGCCAGTGCTGTCACTTGTCTTCTAGCTTCATTTATATGTCTTTTCTCATACATAGCTTTAAAATGTTGAAGCTGTCAACTTAATTACCCTTGTCCATTCTGAATTTTTCATTTTATATTTTAAGACAGCCTTCTCTACCCCCAACACAAATATATTTTCCTATATTTTCTGCTAATACTTTTTATATTTTTTAAACACATGTAGTTCCTTACATTAATCTGCAATTAGTTTTGGGGAATGGTGTGAGGTAGGGATCCAACAGTTTTTCCCCAAAATAGATAGCAAGTTTGGGCAACTATTGAAATATGTCAAATATGGTACAAATATTCTGGAGGGCAATTTGAAATCACAGATTTCTGGGACCCAATCCCTTGAAGTGATGTTTAAAAACCATGGAGTAAAGGTCAGGAGTTGATGCCCTGCTCCTCTGATTTGCAGCTAATTTTGACAAGCCTTGGTTGGGGTCCAACGTCTCCCCTATTTTACAAGCAGGGAACTGAGGCTGAGAAAGGGCCAGTGATTCTCAAGGAGATTCTCCTCCTACCCCAGCTGCCCCCTCATTTCCTTGGGCTCCTAGGAAGCCTGAGGACCCAGGCAGCCCCGTTTGTTCAGTCCCCCCAGCCTCATACCCTAAGCCGCGGCTGGGGGCTCAGCCAGCTGCAGTTGTGACACCCGGGGTCAACGTCACTTTGAGGTGCCGGGCACCCCAGCCCACCTGGAGGTTTGCGCTCTTCAAGTCTGGAGAGGTTGCTCCTGTGCTGTACCGGGATGTATCTGCGGAGCTGGCGGAGTTCTTCCTGGAGGAGGTGACCCCAGACCAGGGTGGCAATTATCGCTGCTGCTACCAGAAGCTAGACTGGGGACCAGGCGTCTGGTCCCACCCCAGTGATGCCCTGGAACTCCTGGTGACAGGTGAGAGCCTGGGGGAGGGGGCTGTGGAGAGGGGGCACAGGTGGGATGAGGGAGGGGAAGGAGAGACAGAGAGAGAGAAAAAACACACCAGGGAAACAGCGGGGATCCTCAACCAGGGGCGATTTTACCTCCCCCACCCCCACCCCCAGTTTGGCACCCTCTGGAGACATTTTTGCTTGTCACGACCGGGGAAGGGTTTGCTACTGCCATCCCATGGGTAGCCATCCTGCAGTGTACAGGGCAGCACAGCCCCTAACACCCCACGCCCAAAGAATCATCCGGATGTATCCAAAAATGTCACTAGTGGAAATTCCCTGGCCGTCCAGTGGTTAGGACTCCGCGCTTCCACTGCCAAGGGCGCGGGTTCAATCCTTGGTCGGGGAACTAAGATCTAAAATAAAAAGTCACTAGTGCTAAGGTTGAGAAACCCTGGGAGAGGCGCAACCTCTGTGACCCGGGGGAGTGAAACACTAACGAGTGGGACGTTAAAAACAGAGAATTTTAGTGAGGCACCGGCACAGTGGGAAAAAGCGACATACAGGGAGGGAGACAGAGACGCAGAGGCACAAGGGCACAGAGAAGCTGAGGGAGACCCACAGAGAAGGGAGAGACGTCGAGACACTGGCCAGGACAAGAGGAGAGAGAAGTGCAGAGGGAGACAGAGGCTGAGAGACTAGGAGCGGGGGAGAGGGAGGCAGGAAAGGTGAGCGGAAAAGAGGAAGGAGGGAGGAGGAAGGGAGAGAAAACGGGGGGTAGGAAGAGTGGGGAGGAGGGGAGAGAGGATGAAGCGGAAGAGTGGCGGGGGAGCGGGGAGGGGAGAGAGAGCCTAGCCCCCCTGTCCCGGTCCTCCTCCCCCGCAGACGAGCTGCCGCGCCCGTCGCTGGTGGCGCTGCCCGGGCCGGTGGTGGCACCGGGGGCCAACGTGAGCCTGCGCTGCGCCGGCCGCCTGGGGGGCATGAGCTTCGCGCTGTACCGCGAGGGCGTGGCGGCCCCGCTGCAGTACCGCGACTCGGCGCAGCCCTGGGCGGACTTCCCGCTGCTCGGCGCCCGCGCGCCCGGCACATACAGCTGCTACTACCACACGCCCTCCGCCCCCTACGTGCTGTCCCAGCGCAGCGAGCCGCTGGTCATCAGCGCGGCCGGTGAGGGGCCCCAGCCCTCTGCCCCCAGACGCAGGGGTCCAGACCCCCAGCCCCTCCTCCCTCAGACCCAGGGGTCCGGGCCCCCAGCCCCTCCTCCCTCAGACCCAGGGGTCCGGGCCCCCAGCCGCTCCTCCCTCAGACCCAGGGGTCCAGGCCCCCAGCCCCTCCTCCCTCAGACCCAGGGGTCCGGGGCCCCGGCCCATCCCCCCTCATACCCAGGGGTCCGGGGCCCCTGCTCCCATCGACCCCCTCAAGTTTGAGACTGGGATTTGCGTCCCAACTCCACTCTGGAGGTTAGGGAGCCAGAGGGTGGGCCGAACCTGTGGCTCGGAAGCTCACCGCCTCTCTCCCTTGCTGGCCCCGCAGGCTCGGGCTCCTTGGACTACACCCAGGGCAACCTCGTCCGCCTGGGGCTGGCAGGCCTGGTCCTCATGTCTCTGGGCACGCTGGTCGTTCTCGACCGGCGCAGCCAGAATCGCGCCCCTTGTATCATCTGGGCCTGAGCCTCAGAGGACAGAGAAAACTTCCCAGAGAGGATGGTGAAGAAGCTGGAATCCCTTGGGTTGGACCGCCCTTCCAGGAGACCCACAGCCCTCCTCGCTGAGCCCAGCTTCCCGAGTAACAACAACCTTTGCACCACGCCCTGGATCTTCTTTGGGGTCATTTCTCCAGGACCTCCCGGATCAGCGGGAGGCACCATCAGTGTGGTTAAGCCTTCCTCGCCAGCAAGACCTGAGTTGGAATCCCAGTGCCGCTGCTAATATCCTAATATCCCTGTGGGATATTAGGAAAGCGACCCTTCCCCAGCCTCGGTTGCCCTGGCTGTAAGATGGGAGCACTGGAAATACCCACTTCATTAGGGTTAAGTGGACAATGCATACGAAGGGTTTAAAACAGTGACTGGCTCACAGAAAATGTTCATTAAATGTTAGCTACTGTATAAAAGCTATTTCTATCCGACTCACAGAACCCAAGTGAAATTCTAGTTGTAGTTTTCCAGTTGTTCATGCTCCAGCTCACCTTGTACGCAACTCACCGTCATTCCCTTCATGACACCACTCTTGGTTGCCAAACAAACCTCTTCCGAAGTCCTACTCAGACCCTCCCCAAAGGCAGACCAAGATAAGACCACCATAGAATTTCTTCTCCAATTACAGCTTCATTTGCTCACAGCTGTTTTCCTTGAACCGCCATTATCTTTTTTTTTTTTTTTTTTTTGCGATACACGGGGCCTCTCACTGTTGTGGCCTCTCCCGTTGCAGAGCACAGGCTCCGGACGTGCAGGCTCAGAGGCCATGGCTCACGGGCCCAGCCGCTCCGCGGCATGTGGGATCTTCCCGGACCGGGGCACGAACCCGTGTCCCCTGCATCGGCAGGCGGACTCTCAACCACTGCGCCACCAGGGAAGCCCCAGAACCGCCATTATCTTTAAGGGGGGGTCTGTTGCCAAGGCAACAGCAAGTGGAGTGTGTGCAGCAGACCTTTGACCAAGACCCTAAAATCTTCCTTCTGGAAGCCCTGGCTACTTGCACAATTTTCTCTTGAATTTATTAGTTTAACTTCTAATTTTATCTGGCTAATCTTGATGCCTTTCTCATGCTCATACACACATTTTCCGTCTCTAAGCAAGTCTTACCACTCACTCATGTGTTCTTGATTTATGCCTAATTTTGGTGGAGCACACGTCCTCTTCTGTTTTTATTAAAATCTTCAACTTCTCCTTCCTCTCTTCCCAGTTTATGGAGAAGAGGATGACTTGTTTTTTTTGTTTTTTTGTTTTTGGACAGTCCCAGCCCCACCACTCATTAGGTGGGTAGCCTTGAGCAACCTACAGATTCTTCTGAGTTTTCACCTTTGAAAGGAGAACCTAAAAATATCTACCATCTTGGGACTTCCCTGGTGGTCCAGTGATTAAGAATCCTCCTTCCAATGGCAGGTGCGCGGGTTGGATTCCTGATCAGGGAACTAAGATCCCACGTGCCCCAGGGCACTAAGCCCACACCACAGCTGAAGAAGAGCCTGCACGCCGCAATGAAAGATCCTGCGTGCCGCATCTAAGACCCAATGCAGCCAAAAATAATTAATAAATAAATAAATATTTTTTTAAAATCCACCATCTCAGTTCTAGAGAGAATTAAAGAGATAACTTGTCCCCAACACATGGAGAAAGATGGCAAAACCTCAGATCAGCTGCTTTAACTCCCCTCATCCCCCCCCTTTTGGGGAGAGGACATAGATTAAGAAGCAAAGTTTGTATCTCAACCCTGTACACTTATCCATTTTTATATCTATAAACTAAAACTCAAGTTCCACGAAGCAATATTTACTTCTATTGCATGGATGCACTGACATATCCTAGTTTATTAAAAATGCTGGCCATGATTCCCTTCATTGATGTAAGGATCCCCATGCCTAACACACACACACACACACACACACACACACACACACGATTTGAGGAAAGATAAGAAGTATTTCTTTTTTAAAATAAATTTATTTATTTTACTTATTTATTTTTGGCTGCGTTGGGTCTTTGTTGCTGCATGCGGGCTTTCTCTAGTTGGTGCAAGCGGGGGCTACTCTTCGTTGCGGTATGCGGGCTTCTCACTGTGGTGGCTTCTCTTGTTACGGAGCACGGGGTCTGTGCACGAGGGCTTCAGTAATTGTGGCACGTGGGCTCAGTAGTTGTGGCTCGCGGGCTCTAGAGCGCAGGCTCAGTAGTTGTGGTGTACGGGCTTTGTTGCTCCGTGGCATGTCCAGGATCTTCCCGGACCAGGGATCAAACCCATGTCCCCTGAATTGGCAGGTGGACTCTTAACCACTGTGCCACCAGGGAAGCCCATAAGCAGTATTTCTTGATGTGTTCTTTTGTTTCAGAAACTGACCTAAACCAGATCCTGTAGAAAGACTGGGAAATTTAAGTTGTGGGTAAACAATATAAAACGGCGTTATTTCAACACCCAATTCTCTTAGGGGGTGTCATTAGGGTACTTCACTGTGAGATGAAGCAGAACTGAGTTGTGAAGTCAAATTAGCTGCCTGCATGCATTGACTTGCTGAAGAGCTAGGAGGAGAGACTCTGAGTGGAACTTTCTGGGTTTGTTCTTAGTAGCAATGTGGGACCCTAGCAGAGCATTTCCAGGGCAATCCCCCTGGCACATGGGGCATCGAGGTTGTGGGAGATCAAGGTTTGAAGGAGAGAACTAGACCTGGATGGGGCTGCAAAGTCATCAGATCCAATCTGCCCGTTTTACAGAGAGGAAAAAGGTGGAATAGATATAGGTAACGTGAAGGTCCCCCTAAGTCATACGGAGAGTCAGTGGATCACCAGGGAGGCTCATGGTGAGTTTGCTCTTCAACTGGGCTCCGTCGATTCACTCATCCAACCATTCAGCTACCTACTCATGCATTCGCTCTGTCATCCACCCATTCGTTCACTGATTCTTTCTTTTTCTAATGGCACATATAATTTTATTTTTAAATATTTATTTATTTGGCTGCTCCAGGTCTTAGTTGTGGCATGTGGGGATCTTTAGTTGTGGCATGCAAACTCTTAGTTGCGGCATGTGGGATCTAGTTCCCTGGCCAGGGATTGAACCCGGGCCCCCTGCTTTGGGAGTGTGGAGTCTTAGCCACTGGACCACCAGGGAAGCCCCGTTCGTTGATTCTTATCCTTATTTCCATCTCTTCCTCCATCCTCTGTTCACTGGTTCTCGTTTGCACATATCTGTTCTTTCACTTGCCCTTATCATCACGCATTCTTACATCCATTCATTCATTCCTCCCTTCATTAATCAATCAATTTATTAATCCACTCACCCACTTACTTACTCCACATCCACCAACCTACTCATGCATTTATCTATCCAGTATACCCAAAAGTAGTAGATAACCCAGCGACTAGCACAAGGCTTCACAGACACCAAGTATTCAATAAAAGGTTATTGAGGGCAGAGACCTAAATAGACATTTCTCCAGAGAAGACATACAGATGGCCAACAGGCACATGAAAAGATGTTCAACATCACTAATTATTAGAGAAACGCAAATCAATGCCACAGTGAGGTATCGCCTCACACTGGTCAGAATGGCCATCGTCAAAAAAATCTACAAAGAATAAATGCTGGAGAGGGTATGGAGAAAAGGGAACCCTCCTACCCTGTTGGTGGGAAAGTAAATTGGTGCAGCCACTATGGAGAATGGTATGGAGGTTCCTTTAAAAAACTAAAAAATAGAGTTACCATATAATCCTGCAATCCCACTCCTGGGCATATATCCAGAGAAAACTCTAATTTGAAAAGATCCTTGCAACCCAATGTTCATAGCAGCATTATTTACAATAGCCAATAGCCATTATTTACAATAGCCATGGAAGCAACCTAAATGTCCATTGACAGATGAATGGATCAAGAAGATGTGGTGTATATATACAATGGAATATTACTCAGCCATAAAAAAGAATGAAATAATGCCATTTGATGCAACATAGATGGACCTAGAGATTACTATACTAAGTGAAATAAGTCAGACAAAGACAAATATTTATGATATCACTTATATGTGGAATCTAAAATATGATACAAATGAACTTACTTACAAAACAGAAATAGACTCACAGACATAGAAGACAAACTTATGGTTGCCAAAGAGGACAGCAGTGGTGAGTAGGGGAGATAAATTAGGAGTTTGGGATTAACATATACGCACTGCTATATATAAAGTAGGTAAACAACAGGAACCTACTGTATTGCACAGGGAACTATACTCAATATCAATAATAACCTATAAGGGAAAAGAATCTGAAAAAGAATATATATATATGTATTCAGATATATATATCTGAATCGCTTTGCTGTACACCTGAAACTAACACAACATTGTAAATTAACTATACTTCAGTTAAAATAATAAATGCTTATTGAGTGAATAATAGTCACAACACTAATTTCCGTTTCTACTATTAACTTCTTTCTACCAGATGATCCACATATGTTATTCCTCATCATCACCAACAGCCCTCCGAGACACATACAGGTATTTAACCTGGAACTTCAGAGTCTGTGGTTAGACTGCCCTCCCCCTCCCCTGCGGCTGTCTCCTAAAACCAACAACAATCTCTTCCAGTTTGTTGAGTCAAGACTTCTAAGCCCACGCACCACAACAAAGAGTAGCCACACCTAGAGAAAATCTGCACGCAGCAATGAAGACCCAAGACAGCCAAAAATAGATAAAATTAAAATTAAAAAGAAGACTTCTAGATTTTATTGGCTTTAGTCTCCTCCCCCACTTTCACTTTTTTTTTTTTTTTTTGCGGTACACGGGCCCCTCACTGCTGTGGCCTCTCCCGTTGCGGAGCACAGGCTCCGGACGCGCAGGCTCAGCGGCCATGGCTCACGGGCCCAGCCGCTCCGCGGCATGTGGGATCTTCCTAGACCGGGGCACGAACCCGTGTCCCCTGCATTGGCAGGCGGACTCTCAACCACTGCGCCACCAGGGAAGCCCATATACTGTGATTATTTATCATGTTATGTATTAACTCTCTCTCCCAGACTAGACCACACGCTCCTGCCAAGAGGGACCAGGTCATTTTATCTCCACATCTCCAGGGCCTGGCACATAGGCGGTCTCAGGAAACGCACGTTCTGACTGGATGACTCTCCACGCTGAGGGCTACACAAGCAGGCTCCATATGTGTACCCTTTTATGGTGGGCATAATAATGGTCCCCCAAACATCTGGTATCCCGGTTCCCGGAACCTGTGAATATGGTACACATGGCAAACGGGACTTAACAGGTGTGATTTAATTAGGGATCATGATATGGGGAGATTATCCTGGATAATTTGGGTGGGTTCAACAATCATTTTAAGGCAAGGGGGTCAGAGTCTGACAAGGCGACGTGAAGATGGAAGCAGAGGTCAGCGTGATGCAGGACCACAAGCCAGGGGATGCAGGCCCCTCTAGAAGCTGGAAAAGACAGGGAATTGGATTCTCTGCTAGAGACTCCAGAAGCAACACAGCCTGCCGACCTGTTTTGGACTTCTGACCTCCTGAACGGAAAAATAAAACATTTATGTTGCCTTAACGCCACTTAGTTTGTGAGAGTTTGTTGCCACAGCAATAGAAAAATGAACGTTATTAGCTACTTTTGTCTACTTTTGTCCCGCGCTCGCTTCCCCCAAGATCTCATTCATCTGCTTATTGCACATTTATCTAATGGCCACCATGGGCAAGGCACTGTGCTGGGTGCTGGAATTACATGGGGAGGAATAGCAGACATGAACTCTACTCTCTGGAAGCTCACAGAGAAATTTATACTCACCGTCTTGATTAGGGGGCACTTTAAGCTGCCGTGACAAACCCCCAAGAAAAAACTACCTATAATTTTATTTCTCTCTCGCTTAACAGTATATAACTGAACAGTCTAGAGCTGTTTATCAACAGCTTTGCTTTTATCAACATGTAGCTTTCATATGTGGTTCAGAGCCAGCAGGAAAGGAAGAGGGAGGGAGGGAGGGAAGGAAAGAGAGAGAGAGAGAGAGAGAGAGAGAGAGAGAGAGAGAGAGAGAGAGAGAGAGAAAGAGAGAGGGCTCATACAATTATTTTTAAGAGCAGCACCCAGATTTTGAACATGTCTCTGACCAGAACTTACAGGCCAGGTCTAGCTGCAAAAGTGTCTGGCGGGGGGGGCATACAGGCTCTAGAGAGTGCCCTTCTAAAAATGGGAGGGGGTTTCTGTTACTTAAAGGAGGAAGGGAAATTTGGCTGCTGGGAAACCGTTAGCCATCTCCACCATTACAACTATAGCAAAAAGAAGAGGGAGTTTCGAAAGGAAGATTTGATCCCATCATTGAGATCTCTGAAGAAGGGATGTGAGATCTGAAAGACGAGCAGATGTTAACTAGGGGTCTGGAAGGGTGTTCTAAGCAGAGGGAACAGCATGTGCAAAGGTCCTGTGGAGGAAGCCAGGGGAGTGTGGTGAGGGACTGAAAGTCCTGTCCTACAGCCACCTTGTGGTCACATCTATTTCCTTGATCAGCACTGAAATCCCTGAACTCACTACAGGCACATAATAGGGCTGCACCAGAAAGATGGTCAATGTGGCTGAAACAGATAGCATAAGGATGAGAGAAAATGTAGTAGAGGTAAAGCTGGAGTGTCAAGCTGACCTATGCTCGACTTTGTAAGTTATAATAATAAGTTTGTTATTCAAAGGGAGATCTGACAAACATGGCCCTGGCTGTCATGGAGATTAGAATCTAGGAAGGATTTTCTAGAAAAGTTCTTCGATGAACTTCTCTTTCTAAGCCTGCATCTTCCTTATCATGCATTAAATATTTATTTATTTTCCTTCTCTCCAAGGGAAATATGGGAATAAAACATTGTGAACACTTCCCAAATAAGTCCCATTAAAATCAGCATGCCCCTCCCTTATGTTCACAGCAGCACTATTTACATTAGCCACAGATGAATGGGTAAAGAAGATGTGGTGTATGTATACAATGGAATATTACTCAGCCATTAAAAAGAATGAAATAATGCCATTTTCGGCAACATGAATGGACCTAGAGATTATCATACTAAGTGAAGTAAGTTAGAAAGAGAAAGACAAATACCTTATGATATCACTTATATGGAATCTAAAATATGATACAAATGAACTTATTTACAAAACAGAAACAGGTTCACAGACATAGAGAACAGACTTGCAGTTGCCACGGGGAAGGGGGTGGGGGAGGGATAGACTGGGAGTTTGGGATTAGCAGATGCAAACTATTATATATAGAATGGATAAACAACAAGGTCCTACTGTATAGCATTAGGGAACTATATTCAATACCCTATGATAAACCATAATGGAAAAGAATATGACAAAGAATGTATATATATGTATAACTGAGTCACTTTGCTGTACAGCAGAAATGGACATGACATGATAAATCAACTATACTTCAGTTAAAAAAAAATCAGCATGCTCCTTTCTTAGAAAGACAACATGGTAGTCACTTCTGTCGTTTGCCAGTGCTGGGGAGGGGGAAACTTCCCCCTCTACCCCTTGAGTTCTTGTGGCTGGACTAATAATAACATTGACACAATGACAGAAAAACAGTAAGACAGGTAACCAACTAGGACCTACTGTATAGCACAGGGAACTCAATATTCTGTAACAACATATATGGGAAAAGAATCAGAAAAAGAATGGATATATGTATATGTATAACTGAATCACTTTGCTGTATACCTGAAACTAACACAACATTGTAAATCAACTATACTTAAAAACAAAAACAAAAAAACCCAAGGACTTCCCTGGTGGTCCAGTGGTTAAGACTCCTCGATCCCAATGCAGGGAGCCCGGGTTCGATCCCTGGTCAGGGAACTAGATCCCACATGCATGCCGCAACGAAGATCCTGCATGCTGCAACTAAGACCCCGTGTAGCCAAATAAATAAATTTAAAAAATTAAAATAAAATGATGCTCAGAGAGTGAACAAAAGCAGGCAGCTTTTATACAGTTTTACACAAACAATAAATTTATGGGGATTTGACAGGACAAAAAACTTAGATGTGGATGCTTAATTAGTAAGGAATTTAATGTAAAGTTTGGGCTTGGGTAGTAACTTTAATTCACAACAATCAATATGCCATTGAAGCACATTTTGGGGTGGCCTGCCTTTTGACCCAACACCAAGGATCTCCAAATGATCCCCACTTGGGGCACTTAGTATATAAATGAGCCAAAGAAGGCCTCTGTATATGCGTGTACTTCCTCACAGCAGGCTGAGATCCATGAGCTCAAAAGCCCATGGGCGCCAAACTCAAATTTTTACACATGTAATTGTTTAAACTATAGACCCAATAAGCAGATTTTTTTAAAAAATTTTATTTATTTATTTATTTATGGCTTTGTTGGGTCTTCGTTTCTGTGCGACGGCTTTCTCTAGTTGCGGCAAGTGGGGGCCACTCCTCATCGCGGTGCGCGGGCCTCTCATTATCGCGGCCTCTCTTGTTGCGGAGCACAGGCTCCAGACGCGCAGGTTCAGTAATTGTGGCTCACGGGGCTAGCTGCTCCGCGGCATGCGGGATCTTCCCAGACCAGGGCTCGAACCCATGTCCCCTTAATCGGCAGGCAGACTCCCAACCACTGCACCACCAGGGAAGCCCAATAAGCAGATTTCTAACCAGTTAGAGCCTGCCTGCTTTGCGTACCCCAAGAAATTGCAGCCAGCATCTGCCAGCCATAGGTAAACCCTGTACCACCACAAGACCCCAAACTGCTGCTGTGGGCTGGAGCTCTCCGACCCGAGGCTCCCTGCCTGTGCAGGGGAACAACAGCGCCTAGACCCAGAAGCCTCCTCTTCAATAGCCCTCTTCCTCCCTAGCCCACCTCCCCTTCTGGGTAGCAGCCCCCAGCCCTTTGCCTTTCGCAGGTTCCAAGCAGCGAGGACCCTTCTCACATGCAAACCTGTCAAAACAGCCTCCGAAGAAAATCCCTTGTGTGTTACTGCCACCTTGTGGTCGTACCGTTTTCCTTGCTCAGCGCCCAAATCCCGGACCTCATTAGGGGCCCAATACGACGGCACTCGCGGGCTTTATTGTCTGTCCTGGACGATGGGTCGTGGATGGCAGTGGCGAGTGTCACTCTGTTCCCAGCTCTCTGTTCCACCTGACACAGTGACCAGCAATGCTTGAGAAGAGATTCTGGTCTCTCCATCAGTCTGGGTACCTGAGCGAGAGAATGAACAGCGGCCCCTGCCGGCTGACTCCACGATTGGCTCCCTGCCCCGCCTGGCTCCAGGCACTTCTAAGAGCCAATCAACGTTACCGTCTTTTTTTTTCTTTTTCTTTTTTTTTTTTTTTTTGCCTTGCTGCGTGGCTAGGGATTGAACCTGGACCATGGCAGTGAAATCCCCGAGTCCTAAGCACTGGACCGCTAGGGAATTCCCAACGTTACCGTCTTTTTGTGCACCTGTTTCAGTCAATTAGGACTTTTATAACAAAATACCCTAGACTGGGTGGCTTGAACAACAGAAACGTATTACTCACAGTCTGGAGGCTGTGAAGTCTGAGACCAGAGTGCAAAGAATGGTTTTGGTGACAGCCCTCCCCTGGCTTGCAGACAGCTGCAGAGAGGGGGAGAGAGAGAAAGAGAGAGAGAGAGAGAGATATCTCACCACTCTCATTAAAAGGGCACTAATCCCATCATGGGGGCTCCACCCTCATGACCTCATCCTAATTACCTCCTAAAGGCCCCACAATACCAGCACATCTAGAGTTAGGGCTTCAACATAAGAATTCAGGGTAGACACAGCCTCATAACAGCATGCTTCTGGAGATCTTGTATCCATTGCTTATATCTAAAGAAGTATGGAAAGTTCATGCCATGGTAAGGGGGTGGTTCTGCTATGGCATCCTGGAAACTTTTCACACATTCATTTAGTCAGAGGCTTGAACTGTAGCCAATCTGAGTCTTGGCAGAAAGCTTAAAAAAAAAAAAAAACAAAGCTTATGATCCTCCTGGAACATGAGAAAATGAGAGGCTTGTGAGCAGCTGCTATCTCCCATCTCCCACTCACTTTTTTTTTTGGCTGCACTGCGTGGCTCAGTTCCCCAACCAGGGATTGACGCAGGCCACAGCAGTGAAAGCCCAGAATCCTAACCACTAGGCCACCAGGGAACTCCCTCCTACTCACCTTTTTATCTTCCCTGGAGTCTTTCATGAGACAGTTTCTCATTGCTTCCTGGGTTCTGATGAGGTGTCTTTCTGCCCAGTCCCCGTCAGACTGGAGCTGCAGAATATAAAAGTGCTTAGCTGTAGTCTAGATTTGACTCTTATACTATACTAAAAAGGTATTTGGTCTTTGTTCCTGGCTGCTGGCACAGAGCTCCTACAACCCTTGTAATTTCCTGAGTGAGGGTGGTGGGAGTGCCTTGTGTTCTAATGAGGTCACTCTTGGTGGGTCTCTAGGGGCTGGTCATCAGAAAGACCAAGTCTTGATTAGAAGTGTGGAACTTTCATCACCACCCCCAACTTCCAGAGAGGGGAGAGGGGCTGGAGATTGAGTTAATCACCAATGGCCAATAGTTTAATCAATCATGTCTATGTAATGGAACCTTCATAAAAACCCCTAAAGAAAGGATGAAGATCTTTCTGCGTCATAAAACTGATTTAAGGAATCTGGTTAGATAAAGTGCCGAGTTGAAAGCATTCCCAAGAACATTAATCTTGTTTTCTGGCGGAATATGGAGAATTACATGAGTATTCATAACTCTTACCAAATTGTCCTCTTCTCTGTTGAAATAAGTTCACACACAGAAGTGGTATTTGAACAAAAGGGTCTCATAAGAATCTCAAGACTTAAAAAAATCATTGCCACATCTTTTGAAAATAACTTTCCAAGAAACACCTGTAATTATAATTGGTTTTTCTCCTTGATAATTTGTTGCCTTGTTGATTTTTCTATGTTCCTAAATGGTAAGACAAGTAAGACCTATCAAGACAACAGAGCCTCAGGACTATTTTTGCTCTTCTTCCAAAAGAAGGATGGAAAAAACAATAAAAACCTGTGATTTGCTTGGTTTCTCATTTTAACAAAAGATTGAGAATTTCTTTTTATTTAAATTAGCATATCTATCAAATGTAGTTTGTAAACTTGTAGTTTAAAGACTTGGATCCTGATTTTTTTAAAAAACTGGACATTTCTGAGATCACTGGGGAAATTTGAATACTATCTGAATACCAGATAGTATCAAGGAAGTACTGTTGGTTTTCCTAGTGGGATACTGCTGTGGTGGTTATATATTTTCTAAAAAGATTCTAATCTAATAAAGACATCTGTGTACTAAAATATTTTGGGATTAAAAAGATGAGTTTAAAAAAAAAAAGCTCTTCCACTGGAGGAAAAAGAAAAAAGGATGAGTTCACAAGAAAAATCACTCAATAAAATTTACCTATTATCCTTAATAACTACTATTATAATTATAGCATATCAGGCATAAGCACAATCCTGGTCCACGTCCCTCCACCCTCGAAGGCAACCACAGCTTGGTCCATTTCTGAACATAAAGCTGCAAAACTGGATCTGGGATCATTTTCCCAGACACTTTTGGGGTTTTAGTTTGAGGTCCCCAATCATTCAAAGTCTACACCCCTGTCTTTTCTCCATTATCAGGAGATCTATGGTTGTCAATTTATGGTAAAGAAGGAAGGAATAAAACACTGGTCAGGGGCTTCCCTGGTGGTGCAGTGGTTGAGAATCCATCTGCCAATGCAGGGGACACGGGTTCGAGCCCTGGTCTAGGAAGATCCCACATGCCACGGAGCAACTAAGCCTGTGCGCCACAACTACTGAGCCCGCATGCCATAACTGGTCAGGGATACAGATTCAAGGTTTCTAATCTCATGTCACTGTACGAACCTAAAGTCATTTTCCATCTCTTAGAAAAATCCTGCAGAAGTAGTTCTTGTCCTCGTTCTGCATTTGAGGAGCCTGAGATGGACAGCTGACATGACGCGCCAAGCCCACTCAGCTACTCAGTGGAGAAGCGGAATTCAAATTCTGGTCTGTGCGCTTCCCAAGACCCTGATTTTCCACTGAGCCATACTAGGAAATTTAAAAGGTCTTAGTTTGGGGTAGAAAAGTGTGGAGTGTGAATGAAGGGTGTAGGGGTTGGGAAAACCTCAAGAAGATAAGTGAACAGTGAATCCAGTGATCTTTGTAGGTGTTGGCAATCTTTTTACGTAAAGGGCCAGAAAGTCAGAGAGGCTCAGCGGGCCACAGGGTCTCTGTTGCAACTTCTCAACGCCTGTTAGAATTGGGAGGGCGGGTGAGGTGGAGGGGCATCAAAAAGACATGAGAGGGGAATTCCCTGGTGGTACAGTGGTTAGGGCTCCGAGCTTCCACTGCAGGGGGCATGGGTCATGGGTTCCATCCCTGGTTGGGAAACTAAGATCCCTCAAGCCAAGCAGTGTGGCAAAAAAAAAAAAAAAAAAAAAACAACAAAGATAAGAGATATAATGTTGGTGGAGGTGCAGAAAAGGGAACCCTCATGCACCGCTGGTGGGCATGTAAACTGGGGCAACTGTTATCAGAAACAGTATGGAGGTTCCTCAAAAAATTAAAACTAGAACTACCACAGGATCCAGCAACCCTACTGCTGGGCTTGTATGTGTCAACCCTACTTCTGGCTTCAATAGTGTATATGTGTCAATCCCAGTCTCCCAATTCCTCCCTTGGTATCCATACATTTGTTCTCTATGTCTGTGTCTCTATTTCTGCTTTGCAAATAAAGTCATCTATACCGTTTTTCTAGATTCCATATACATGTGTTAATATATGATATTTGTTTTTCTCTTTCTCTGTATGACACTCTCTAGGTCCATCCACGTCTCTACAAATAACCCGGTTTTGTTCCTTTTATGGCTGAGTAATATTCCATTGTATGTATGTACCACACCTTCTTTATCCATTCCTCTGTTGATGGACGTTTAGGTTGCTTCCATGTCCTGGCTATTGTAAATAGTAATTTCAATTTTAGATTTTTGAGATTTACTTTGGGGCACCAAGGAGATTACTCCTGGCCAGTTGTAATGTCAGAGATACATTTAGACCATCCTATGAGAGCAGAAAGAAGTATCTCAGGGCAGAAGACTACGTTTACAGCAGCTAGATGCCCTTTCACAGGGTGAGGGTCTCCCCACCTCTTTCCCCCACTCTTCAGTTGATGTGGGTAGTTATGGTCTTGGAAGGAGACTGCAACACATGGCAAGGAATTGGGGGAATCACTGTGATTCCTGGAGCTTCAATAATCTTTGCAAACGACTCTCTTCACATACGGCTTCAACTCAGTCAGTCAACACGTATTTACTGAACATTTGCCAAAATCTAGGCACTTTCTAAATACTGAGGATGTAGTCCCTGCCCTCAAGGGGCTTAATTTCCAGACTCCAGATATCTTTTTTTTAAATTGGAGAATAGTTGATTTATAATGTTGTTAGTTTCTGCTGTTCAGCAAAGTGAATCAGCTGTATGTGTACATATCCCCTCCTTTTTGGATTTCCTTCCCATTTAGGTCACCACAGAGTATTGAGTAGAGTTCTCTGTGCTATACAGTAGTTTCTCATTAGTTCTCTATTTTATACATAGTAGTGTATACAGGTGAATTCCAATCTCCCAATTCATCCCACCACCCTCCTTCTCCCCTTGGTGTCCATACATTTGTTCTCTATGTCTGTGTCTCTATTTTTACTTTGCAAATAGGTTCATCTGTACCATTTTTCTAGATTCCACCTATATGTGTTAATATATTTGTTTTTCTCTTTCTGACTTACTTCACTCTGTATGACAGTCTCTAGGTCCATCCATGTCTCTGCAAATGGCATGATTTCATTCCTTCTTATGGCTGAGTAATATTCCATTGCATATATGTACCACATCTTCTTTATCCATTCCTCTGTTGATGGACACTTAGGTTGCTTCCATGTCCTGGCTATTGTAAATAATACTGCAGTGAACACTGGGGTGATGCATCTTTTGGAATTCCAGTTTGTAAACAGTGCTGCAGTGGACACTGGGGTGATGCGTCTTTTGGAATTCTGGTTTTCCCTGGGTGTGTGCCCAGGAGTGGCTCCAGATATCTTATGATTTCAAGAGCATCAGGAATAATAGGTGTCATCAAACCCTAAGGGCTTTTTCCCCAACCAAGTGGTTTTTGTCATCACTGATGTCTCTAGAAGCCATGGCACCAGGGGAGGGGAGAGGAACTATACTTTCTACTGTGTTGACACACTCAGGACACACCCTGGGTGACACACTTGGGTGACAAAGAAGATCAGGAGTGAAGTCTAGTGTCTCTTGTCCTCTCCCTGACCATGAAATCTAGAGATGACATCACAGGATAGTATAGAAGAATAAGATGGATAAAGATGGGTGGTGGGGAGAAATGGGTGGGTTCTGGGGCAAAACGGCAGGACCATTCAACATCCAGGGGCATTGCGCTGTGTGTACTACCAGACAAGAGCCCCCTTCTTGGCCTCACAACCCAGTGATCACCTTGAGATTTGGGTGGCGGGCAAGGTTTTGCATGATTTGAGGACTTTTTTTTTTTTTTATGTGATTGACTAGTCATCCCCTGACTCGCATTTCTACATCACTTGCACTATCTCCTCCTTTTAACATCTTTGCTTTCTTAACTTTCTATTCCTTTTTAAAAAATATAAATTTATTTATTTTATTTATTTTTGGCTGCATTGGGTCTTCGTTGCTGCGCGCGGGCTTTCCCTAGTTGCAGTGAGCAGGGGCTACTCTTCGTTGCAGTGCACAGGCTTCTCACTGCGGTGGCTTCTCTTGTTGCAGAGCACGGGCTGTAGGCGCACGCGCTCAGCAGTTGTGGCTCGTGGGCTCTAGAGTGCAGGCTCAGTAGTTGTGGTGCACGGGCTTAGTTGCTCCACAGCATGTGGGATCTTCCTGGAACAGGGCTTGAACCCATGTCCCCTGCAGTGGCAGGCGGATTCTTAACCACTGAGCCACCATGGAAGTCCCCCCATGTCTATTTTAGATTGCATTTTTTTCTCTTCAATTATATCCCCCTTTTAACATGTATTTGAAATCATTATAGATTCACAGGAAGCTGGAAAAAATAGTTCAGATACTTAATGGTCCATTATTAACCCATAGCAATAAAAAATCCAAGAAGTTGATGTTAGGCAGATGACATGATACTCTATATAGAAAACCCTAAAGACTCCACACAAAAACTATTAGAACTAATAAATGAATTCACCAAAGAGGTGAAAGAATCAATGAATTAGCCAAAGAGGTGAAAGACCTATACTCTGAAAACTATAAAACGCTGATGAAGGAAACTGAAGATGCTTCGAAAGAATGGAAAGATATCACATGCTCTTGGATTAGAAGTATTAGTAGTCAAAATGGCCATACTACCCAAAGCAATCTACAGATTTAATGCAATCCCTATCAAAATACCCATGACATTTCTCAGGATCTAGAACAAACATCCCTAAAATTCATATGGAACCACAAAAGACCCCGAATTTGTAAAGCAAGCTTGAAAAAAAAGAACTAAGCTGGAGAAAAAAGAACAAACCCTTGCAGACTTCAGACTATATGACAAAGCAACAGTAATCAAAAGAGCATGGTACCTGCACAAAAACAGACACATAGATTAATGTAACAGAATAGAGAGCCCAGAAATAAACCTGCACATTTATGGTCAATTAAATTATGACAAAGGAGGCCATATACAACGGAAAAAAGACAGTTTCTTCAATAAGTGGTGCTGGGAAAACTGGACAGCTACATGTAAAATAATGAGATTAGAACATTTCTAGGGAACTATATTCCACATCTTGTGATAAACCATAATGGAAAAGAATATAAAAAAACAATGTATATAGGTATATAACTGAGTCACTTTCCTGCACAGCAGAGATTGGCATAACATTGTAAACCAACTAGACTTCAATAGGGACTTCCCCAGTGACACGGTGGATAAGAATCCACCTGCCAATGCAGGGGACATGGGTTTGAGCCCTGGTCCAGGAAGATCCCACATGCCACAGAGCAACTAAGCCCATGCGCCACAACTACTGAGCCTGCCCTCTAGAGCTCACAAGCCACAACTACTGAGCCCATGAGACACAACTACTTAAGTCTGTGCGCCTAGAGCCCGTGCTCCGCAACAAGAGAAGCCACTGCGATGAGAAGCCCGCTTGCCGCAGGTAGAGAAAAGCCTGCACGCAGCAATGAAGACCCAACGCAGCCAAAGATAAATAAATAAAATTTTTTAAAAAAAGACTCTGCAAAAAGAAATCCTTGGGGCTGGATTTGTCGATTCTGTGCACTGGAGTTCTTAACTGTGAGAAATAAATATTTGTTGGTCAAGCCACCCTGTCTATGGTATTCTTTTAGAGCAACCTGAGCTGACAAAGACACATACAAATGCAGCTGTACATGGGACAGGGGAGGAATGTGTGTTTTCCCTTTTCCATTGGATTTTTAAAAAAAATTAAAGTGGATCCCCACTTGAGGATTCCCCTTACTGGGCTGTGGGAACCCCCAAAGGCTTAAGTGCTAAGCATACTCCTACCCCGCTCTGCTGCCATCCCCCCACCTTTTTTTCTCTGCCAACTCTTTTTTATGCACACGCTCCCAACCTTAGCAGCAGGTCAGGTCTGCTAAGAGAAACCAAAAACTTGTGCTACAGCGCCACCTTCTGGAAAATGAAAGAAAGGCTCCCCAATATCAATCTCTTGAACTGTTAGAATCAAAGTAAACAAAGCCTTGGAGGTGACGTCAGCATCATGGTGGTGTGAGATGCTCCCTTTGTCTCTCCCCTTCAACCTCAACCAGTAAAACATCCGTAACTCAATAAGGGTTCCTCTGCTTAACACACCAGGATGCTGGAGAGTTTCACACATCTGTCTATCTAAAGGTGGGGGGAATGGAAGATGTAGAAGAGGTGAAACCAGGTGAACAGTGGAGGTGGTGCCCACAATCCAGGTGACCCTGGACACAGCAGAGGCACCTGCTATCCCAACATCCCAGGGCGTGATGCCAGTGACAGCAGTGACATCAGCAGCAGCAAGGCACCAGTGACCACGTAGCCACAAGCAGTGACAACAAGGGCACCAGGCAACACCTCTGGCAAAGGCTGCTGGGGGGCAATTCTCAAATATAGCCAGAGGCAGCTCAAGCAAGACAAACAAAAACTTGCACGATAGCACCACCTACCGAAAAAAGAAAGTCCTCTAATTACTAACCTGTTGAATCGTTAGAATCAAGTAAAAAAAAAAAAAAAAAAAAAAAAGCTTTACCTAAAAAAGAAAGGTGTTTGCTACTTCAAATGCACCAGCAGAGGACCAACTCATCAAGCAACATGAAAAACCACAGTAAAACAGTATTACGAAAAGAAAATGACAATTCTCCAGAAACAAACTTAAAGTCATGGAATATTGTGATCTAACTGATAGAGAATTCAAAATAGCTGTCATGAAGAAACTTAACAAGCTACAAGAAAACTCAGAAAGGCAGTTCAATGAGCTCAGGAATAAAATTAATGAACAATGGATGGGCTGAGAGGTTGTCCTACCAAGTGACCTGAGTCAGACAGAGAAAGACACATATCATGTGATATCACTTATATGTGGAATCTAGAAAAATGATACAAATGAACTTATTTACAAAACAGAAACAGACTCACAGACTTAGAAAATAAACTCATGGTTACCAAAGGGGTAAGGGGGGAGGGATAAATTAGGAGTTTGGGATTAACATATACATACTACTATATACAAAACAGATAATCAACAAGGACCTACTGTATAGCACAGGGAACTCTACTCAATACTCTTAATGACCTATATGGGAAAAGAATCTGAAGAAGAATAGATACATGTATATGTATAACTGAATTGCTTTGTTGTACACCTGAAACTAACACAACATTGTAAATCATCTATACTCCAATAATAATAAAAGAAAAAAGACTGAGTACTAAGTGCTGGCAAAAAAAATAAAAATAAAAATAATGAACAGAAGGAATACTTTTATTTTAATATTTATTTTTATTTGGTTGCACTGGGTCTTAGTTGCAGCTTGCCGGCTCCTTAGTTGTGGCATGCAAACTCTTAGTTGCGGCATGCATGTGGGATCTAGTTCCCTGACCAGGGATCAAACCCGGGCCTCCTGCATTGGGAGCACAGAGAATTAACCACTACGCCACCAGGGAAGTCCCCAGAAGGAATACTTTAGCAAAGAGATTAAAACACTAAAAAAGAACCAAACAAATTCTGGAGCTGAAACACTCAATAAAGGAGATGAAAAATGCATTAGAAAGCACTAGAAATTGATCAGACTATATGGAAGACAGAATTAGCAAGATCAAAGAAATCTAGAAATGATACAGGTAGAAGAGGAGAAAGAACTAAGATCTTAAAAAATGAGGAAATTCTACAATAGCTATCTGACTTCATTATGAAGGGCAACATTAGGATAATGGGTATCCCAGAAGAAGAGAGGGAGAAGGGAACAGAGAGTTTATTTAAAGAAATAATAGCTGAGAACTTCCCAGATTTGGGGAAGGGACTGTATGTCCTTGAAGCTAAGAGAACACCTTATTAACTCAACGCAAAAAGACCTTCTCCAAGGGGGCTTCCCTGGTGGCGCAGTGGTTAAGAATCTGCCTGCCAATGCAGGGGACAGGGGTTCAAGCCCTGGTCTGGGAAGATCCCACATGCCACGGAGCAACTAAGGCCGTGCACCACAACTACTGAGCCTGTGCTCTAGAGCCCAAGAGCCACAACTACTGAGCCCACGTGCCACAACTACTGAAGCCCGTGCACCTAGAGCCTATGCTCCACAACAAGAGAAGCCACCGCAATGAGCAGCCCAAGCACCTCAACGAAGAGCAGCTCTGGCTTGCCGCAACTAGAGAAAAGCCTGCGTGCAGCAAGACCCAATGCAGCCAAAAATTAAAAAAAAAAAAAAGACCTCCATTATATTAAAATTGTCAAAAGTCAATGACAAAGAATTTTAAAGGCAGTCAGGGAATAAGGATGGTAATCTACAAAGGAACTGGGCTATCTGTAGCAGCAGCTACAGGCCAGGAGACAGTGGAATGACAGTCTCAAAATACTGAAAGATTAAAAAATGTGTCAAATGTGCCCAAGAATACTCTAACCAGCAGAGTTATCTTTCCAATATGAATTAGAAATAAAGGGGGACACAGAGTTTTGAGGGCATTAGCCCACTGTGGCCACCTTTGCTTGGCAAAGCAATAAAGCTATTCTTCCTGTCAAAAAAAAAAAAAGAAATAAGCCTTTCCCAGACAGACAAAAGCTGACAGAGTTCAACACCAGACCTTCCTTACAAAAAATGTTGAAAGGAGCTCTTCTACTTGAAACAAAAAGGCAAAAGTACACAAAATGTTGAGGAAGGTGATAAACAGATGGATATATCAGAAAATTGCAACTCTATATCACAATAGGTTTTTAAACACTTAATTACAGCATAAAGGTTAAAAAGGAAAAAGTAGTACAAATAACTGTAGCCACTTCAACTTGGCAACAAGCTCATGACATAAAAAGGGATAATTTGAAGACAACAAAAACAGAAAAGGGAAAGAGGAAAAGGATAGAACCCATATAGGCAAATGAAGATAAGATGGTATCAGCAGGAAAAGGACTATTTCATCTATGGGATGTTTTACACAAACCTCATGGGAACCACAGCACATAAATCTAGAGCAGAGACATGAAATATAAAAAAAAGAGGAAACTAAGAAAAATATCATAGAAAAGCACTAAACTAAAATGGTAGTTAGAAACCCACACAAAAATAAACAATAGAGATACAGAGCAACCAGGAAACAAAAGATAAAGCGGCAGGACGAAGTCCTCCTCTATCAATAATTACCCTAAATGTAAATGAATTGAATTCACCTATCAAAAGACACAGAGTGGCTGGATGTATTAAACAAAAACCCAAGACCCAACTATATGCTTTCTCCAAAAGACTCATCTCTGGGTTTCTAAAAACAAATGCTGGCTCAAAGTAAGGGATGAAAGATGATACTCTAAGCAAATGTCAGCCAGAAGAAAGTGGGTGTAGCCATACTCATATCAGACAAAATAGACTTCAAGCCAAAAAAGGTAACAAGAGACAATAATGGACGTTATATAATCACAGAGGGAACAATTCATCAAGAAAACATAACAGTTATCAATACAAATGCACCTAACATACGACGACCAAAATATATAAAGCAATTATTTTTAAAAAATAAATTTATTTATTTATTTATTTATTTTTGGCTGTGTTGGGTCTTTGTTGCTGCACGTGGACTTTCTCTACTTGCGGCGAGTGGGGGCTACTCTTCGTTGCGGTGCGTGGGCTTCTCATTGCGGTGGCTTCTCTTGTTGCGGAGCACGGGCTCTAGGTGCACAGGCTCAGTAGTTGTGGCACATGAGCTCAGTAGTTGCGGCTCGTGGACTCTAGAGTGCAAGCTCGGTAGTTGTGGCGCACGGGGTTTAGTTGCTCCGTGGCATGTGGGATCTTCCCAGACCAGGGCTCGAACCCGTGTCCCCTGCGTTGGCAGGCGGATGCTTAACTACTCTGCCACCAAGGAAGTCCCATTTATTTTTTTTAAATAAAGCAATTATTAACAGACCTAAAGGGAGTACATGACAGCAACACATTAATAGTAGGGGACGTTAACACCCCACTTACATCAGTGGATAGATCATCCAGACAGAAAGTCAACATGGAAACTATAGCCTTAAACAAAATATTAGAACAAATGAATTTGACAGATCTGTACAGAACATTCCATTCAAATGCAGCAGAATATACATTCTTCTCAAGTGAACATGGAACATTCTCAAGCATAGCCCATAGGTTGGGACACAAAACAAATCTCAATAAATTTAAGAAGACTGAAATCATATCAAGCATCTTTTCCGACCACAGTGGTATGTAGCTAGGAATCAACTAAAGAAGAAAGTTGGAAAAATCACAAATATATGGAGACTGAACAACATGCTACTGAACAACTATTGGGTCAGTAAAGAAACCAAAGGAGAAATTTTTAAATACCTGAAGATAAATGAAAATGAAAATATAACATACAAAACTATGAGATGAAGCAAAAGCTAAACTTCTAAAAGTGAAATTTATAGCAATACAGGATTACCTCAAGAAACAAGAAAAACCTCAAAAAACAATCTAACTTTACACTTAAAGTAATTAAAAAAAGAACGAACAAAGTCCAAAGTCAGTAGAAGGAAGGAAATAATAAAGATAAGAAAAAATAGAACTTAAATAGAAACTAAAAAGACAATAGAAAAGACCAATGAAACTAAGAGCTAGTTCTTTAAAAAGATACACAAAACTGACAAACCTTTAGCCAGACGCACTAAGAAAAAAAGAGAGAGGGCTCGTAAATAAAATCAGAAACTAAAGAGGAGAAATTACAATGGATACCACAGAAATACATTTTTCCAAAGAGGACATCCAAATAGCCAACGGGCACATGAAAAGATGCTCAACATCACTATTAGAGAAATGCAAATTCAAACCACAATGAGCTATCACCTCACACCTGTTAGAACTGCTATCATCACGAAGACAGGAGACAACAGGTGCTGGTGAGGATGTGGTGAAAAGGGAACCCTATACAGTGTTGGAGGGGATCTAAATTGGTCCAACCACTATGGAAAACAATATGGAGGTTTCCTCCCAAATTAAAAATAGACCTACCAGGGCTTCCCTGGTGGCGCAGTGGATGAGAGTCCGCCTGCCAGTGCAGGGGACATGGGTTTGTGCCCCGGTCTGGGAAGATCCCACATGCCGCAGAGCGGCTGGGCCTGTGAGCCATGGCCGCTGAGCCTGCGTGTCCGGAGCCTGTGCTCCGCAATGGGAGAGGCCACAGCAGTGAGAGGCCCGCATACCACAAAAAAAAAAAAAAAAAAATAGACCTACCATATGATCCAGCAATTCCACTCCTGGGTATATACCCAAAGGAAACAAAAACAGGATTTTGAGGAGATATCTGCACTCCCATGTTTATCACAGCATTATTCACAATAGCCAACATAATGGAAACAACCCAAATTGATCAACAAGAGGTGAACGGGTAAAAAGATGTGGTATATATATACAATGGAATATTATGCAGCCATGAGAAAGGAGGACATACTGCCATTTGCGATGACATGGGTGGACCGTGAACTCATTAAGCTAAGTGAGATAAGTCAGACAGAGAAAGTAAGTACTCTATGAAATCACTCACTTATAAGTGGAATCTAAAAAAAGTCAAACCTGTAGAAAATAGAGAGTAAAATTGTGTTACCAGGGGCTGGGGGGTAAGATTGATGGTGTTTAAGGGTACACATTTGTACCCATAGAGATCTAATGCACAGTAAAACAAACATAAATAGTAACACTATCGTATAATTATGTCATGTGATAAATATTGTTACAACATATATAAATGTATCAAAGTAACAGCTGTACACCTTAAATTTACACAATATTACATGCGAAATTTATTCAATTAAAAAAATTGACATGACAGGGTGAGCACGCCTAGCATGTCCTATTTGAAGACTTAAAAGTATCAAATTGTGTACAGTAACAGCGACCTCTCGAGAGAAAAAGAACCCCTTGCATATTTAGGGAGCTCTTTGGGATGCCACACCCAAAGCACCTGAAATCAAAGAACCCCCTCTCCTCCGGGCAAGCCGGAGGCAGTGGAAGAGGGAAGGCATGTCTCCTGGCCCTCCCCCACCCCCAGCGCCGTGAAGGGCGCCGCCAGCCCCACCTGCTGGGCCCCCCGCCCCCCCCCCCAATGCCACCTGCTCGCCCCTCCGCGCCCAGGCCCGACAGAGGCGATGGGGTGCACCTCGAGGGCGCGCGCGGCCACTTCCGACGGCGGGGCTCGAGAGCATCCCGCCCCCTCCCCGGGAACGGCCGCTCATCTAGCGACTCCGGTTGTCACCAGGGAGCTCGCGGCGGATACTCACCCGTTGGGGATACTGTTCTTCCTCACCATGATGCGAGAGGTGTGAAGCTCCTAATCCCCAGGAATCCCACTCTTAGGCTTCTTCTAGAACATACAGCGGATCAGCTGCGGCCGCGGGCGTGCACACGCGGGAGGCTGGTGCGCAGACGTGCTCACAGGTTACAGAAGGCGCACGCGTTGCGCGCGCTCGGACCAGGCGGCGGAAGGGCGCACAGCGCATGCTCCAAGGCCGCCCTGCCTGGCGCGCCCTGAAGAGCAAGCGCGAGGCTGAGGGCGTGAGGCTGCGGGTGTTGGGTGGGCGCGTAGGGAGCGGTGAGGGTGGGTTGGTGACCTCTCCTAGTCCGCGGTAGATGGTGCGTCCTGCATTCGCTGCCCAGAGAGAGCAAAAGCGCACTGTCCACCCAGATGAACGTCATACTGCCCGTTAGAGTCCCCCACCGCCGCCACCCGCCGACCATCCCTGTTAAATACTCCAGTATTTGTCTGGTGGGAGCTCTGCTCAACGGAAAGACCCAGCTCCGTGTCCCTCCCCCACCCACCCCCACCCACCCCCAGCTCCCGGTAACCAGGGCCAGTCCCGCACGGGTCGCTGGGACTTGTAGTCCTCAGGGCCTGGCCCACCCACTGTGCAACTCCTTTGGGAATTAGCCGTGCTTGATATGCATCAAATCCGGGTCCGTATGATTTAACGAGGGCCTACGGTGTACTGCACACCTTGCTAGGATTGGTGGGAAGTAGATGAGTTCGTGCCCCGGCTCTCGTCCTCACATTAGGTTAAGCAGAAAGGTGAACTTGCGAAGTACAATGTAATGACGAAAAATTACGAATTATAGTGCTGTTGGCGGTCCCGGAAGGGCCAGGGTCAAAAAGAACTTCCTGGAAGATGTGGGGTTTCAATCAGGCTTTGAAACCTGTACCGATCTAGGTTAGGCAGAAATTGCAAAAACCAGAGGATGGAGGTGGCAGGGGGTATAAAGGAGAGTTTGATCTGGTTATCTGGAACGCTTAAAGGGGAGAGTGGTGAGCAGGGCTCAGTTGGGGAAGTGGACACTTTCAGAAAGGGCCTCCGTTTTGAGTTCCTCTGCAGTGGAGACTTATAACTACGGGCACTTATAGGCTTAAATAAAAACACCATCACGGGATTTACTTGTGTGTTTCCGGACTTCATGGCTCCTGTTTAGGTAAATCTGTAAGAGAAGGGAGGGCTTTGAGGTCACGGGGAGAAGCCTTGGGTCCCCCACTCCCCCTGTTCTCCTGGCAGGGGGTTCTCATGGGGTGTGGGAATGACAGATACCTGATCTCACCCGCTTTCTTCTCTGATTCCAGGAAGGAGATTTTGCCTCCTACAAGCCCTGGATAAAACCAAGGTATCAATTCTGTCCCTGTCTTTCTCCATCTCCCCCTCCCCAACTACACTGGAGAGGAGCTCCCCTCTCCTCCTTCCTCTGGTTGCTCCCTCATTCCCTGTCCCTAGGGAGACCGTTTGTCATTCTGAGGCACCCCCTCCTCACCTGTCACCAGTAGAAGCAGGACATCACTGAGCTATGAACCTATGTGGGGGGTGGCCTTTTCTGTAGCATTCACGGTGTACTCTCCAACATGACTGGATTTTAGATGAGTCAGATGAAGTTCAGCCAGGCCCTCTGTAGAGTCAGGTGATTGCAAGAACTACAAGATTTCTCCTCCCGTTCTGAGAGCAAAGTTTACATCCTTGGTGGGAGTCCAGCATCGCAGGGTCACGTTCCTCTGGGCAGGTACCACCGAGCTGGGCCAGGCACTGAGGGAGGGTTTCAGAAGTGCCTGGAAGGAAGTAGATCTCAGGACTGGATGTGATCCACTCACCTGCTCTCAGGAAGCCCATTTAAAGAAGGGAGAGGGGAAAGTGGAACCTTTGTGGGGGTGAAGGGTCAAGGAGGGTTTATGAAGAAACACTCACCATCTCTTCTTATGTCTCCTTGGGCAACACACAGCCCTGCAAAGAATCGTCCCTGAGACACAGGCACCTGCATGGAGCCCGCGTCCTCACCTCCTGGTCCCTGAGGGGCCGTCTCAGGGCTCATACGTGTGGGAGCTCTCACTTCCCCACGCTGGACTCTGGCTCCTGCTCTGCTCTCAGCTCCTCCACCATGTCCCATGAAGGTGGACATGTGCTGCCGTCACCTCCCAAGGCTCCAGGGCCTTTCTCGTTTCCACAAAAATTCCACCAATCCTCTTATTTTCTCTTTCTACCTGAACCACTCTTGGTGCAAAATCTATGTCTGAACACAGTCAAATTCAGACCTCAAATTCTAACACATCTAGATAAGCCAGGAATGCTGAAAGCCGGGATGCTGTTGGGGAGATGGAAAAAGTTGATACAGAGAAGTAGAGAATTTCCTGGCCAATAGGAAAGATGCTGGACCTTAGAACCGAGTGAAGGGGTCAATGTTAGTGAACATTTTTGAATGACTGTGATTTGAGGTCCATGTGCAGAGAAGGAGCAAGACCATGGTTCATGCATTTAAAAACAAATTCAGGACTTCCCTGGTGGCGCAGTGGTTAGGAATCCACCTGCCAAGGCAGGGGACATGTGTTCAAGCCCCAGTCCGGGAAGATCCCACATGCCGCGGAGCAACTGAGCCTGTGTGCCACAACGACTGAGCCTGTGCTCTAGAGCCCACGGGCCACAACTACTGAAGCCCGTGCGCCTAGAGCCCATGCTCCGCAACAAGAGAAGCCACTGCAATGAGAAGCCTGCTCACTGCAACCAAGAGTAGCCCCTGCTCGCCACAACTAGAGAAAGCCTGCACGCAGCAACAAAGACCCGATGCAGCCAAAAAATAATTAATTAATTAATTTTTAAAAATTCAGTCTGAAGTTACACTAGTGTCAAGTTTTAAGTGAGAAAATGTGACATAGCCATTAGTAAGTCAAGCCTATGTTGTTGTGATCAATAATCTCGAAAAGAATTGCACAAAAAGTAACGTAGATAGAAACGTTAAAAATAAAATAAAATAGAGACAAACAACCCCCTGAAAAAAAAAAAAGTAATGTAGAGGTAAAGAAAGTTGAAGATTTAAAATGGCATATTATTGGTGAAGCTGAAAAAAATTAAAATAGCACAGTAAAAAATAATTTTTAAAACAAAGGAATTGGAAATGAGGAAACATAAAAGAGATGGGCAAATAGAAAGATTAGAAGATTATAAACTTTCATCCTATAAATAAGTAATTACATAGAACATCAATTGGCCCTGAAATTCAATGAAAAGATCTAATGGATGTTTATTAAAAGGCCTAAATAAATGCCGGGTTTTTTTTTTTTCAAGAGAAACACTTAAGTATTGATATATACAGAGGTGCCTTGAAAGCAAAAAGATACAAAAAGATATACTATGCAAACACCATCAAAACAAAGGTGGTATGGCTATATTAACATCACATAAAGTAGATTTTAAGGCAAGAAATAGTATTTAGATATGAAAGGGAACGTTTCCTAATGATAAAATAGGTCAAGAAAATTATGTAATAACCCCAACTCTGTAGGCACCTCATAGATACAAAATCCAATAATATAGATACAAAATCTATAAAAGAATTGTTGACAGTATTAAAGAAGCTAAGCCTATAATCATATTTTGTATTTTGACATGCCTCTCTCGTTAACTGCATTGCACATGAAAAAGTCCCCCCCAAAAAAAATAAAGAAAGAAAAGAAAGACATTTGCAGACATTTGCTATTCCAAGAAATCAAACCCGGAAAAAGTAAATAAAATGTCATTTTGCATTATTAATTTGACAGTTTTTAATGCTAAAATCTAATGTTAAATAGAATTTGGAAAAATGACACATCATCAGTTTTTAGAATGATAAAGCAATACTAGTTACTAAGGGAAACTGGGTTATGAAGCTCATCCCCGTCCCCCAACATTTATAGCCTTCCACCTGAGAATTTAAATCCCAGTGGTTTACCCTAAGGAATAATTAAGGCTGTCCAAAAGAATTACAAGTTGTTAATTTTTATTATGATTATAGTAGCAAATGAGTTGGAAGTAATATAAATGTACAGGAGTAGGAGGTTGGTTAGTTACAAGTTTTTACTTTTATAGAGTGGAGGATGATTCAGCAATTTAAATCATGTTATAGAACATAAAAATAAAATTTCAATGTTCCAAGAAGATATGATAATGTATAAACTAATAAAAGAACCAAAATAAAAATTAAATCATGTTGTGGAAGCAACTTATAACCATGTGTGGGGAAGCATTCATTGGCATGAAACACTTTAAGTTTTATAGGTTTATGACAAAATAAGATAACAGTTTAGGAGATATAGATATAGATATTTCTTGGGAATTTTTTTCCTTATCACTCCCAAATATTTCTAAAGAAGGTAAGCCTTTTTTTTTGGCTGTGTTGGTCTTCGTTGCTACGTGTGGGCTTTCTCTAGTTATGGCGAGCAGGGGCTACTCTTCATGGGCTTCTCACTGAGGTGGCTTCTCTTGTTGCAGGGCATGGGCTTTTAGGCATGTGGGCTTCAGTAATTGTGGCCCACAGCCTCAGTAGTTGTGGCCCGCGGTCTCTAGAGCGCAGGCTCAGTAGTTGTGGTGCACGGGCTTAGTTGCTCCACAGCATGTGGGATCTTCCCGGACCAGGCCTCAAACCCATGTCTCCTGCATTGGCAGGTGGCTTCTTAACCACTGCGCCACCAGGGAAGCCCTGGCAGGTGGATTCTTAACCACTGAGCCACCAGGGAAGCCCAACGGTGAGTCTTTTAAAATGAAGACCCTTTGTTTTGCTGAGCACAGTGGTGGGCTTGGGTATAAACGTTAAGGAGTCAATTGCTAGATAATCTGAATTGTTCTGCATAAAACTGAGTTAAGAAATTTAGGGTGGGGATTTTAAAAAAAAGAATCTAGATGAATGACATCAAGGAAACCAGAAACATGTGCACCGCACTGGGAAAAAGAGAAGGGAAATCAGCAGTGGGTGTGTGATATGAAACTCCTCTATCTCCCGTCACATAGTGGACAAAAATCTACATTGCCCACTCATGACTTTTGTGGAAGCAGTGAATAGCTGGGAGGAAAGATAAATGGATATAGTTTTAGAGAGGAATCAACTCCTTTAATTCATTAATGTTTCCTCCTTAGCTCCTAGGAAATGGGATTATGCTCTTCCCATTTGGGAAAATAATTGAATGGACACTTTCCAATTTCCCTTGATTACTTTCTCTTCTGTAAAAGAAAGCACATTAAAAACCTAACTGTTGGGCTTCCCTGGTGGCGCAGTGGTTGAGAGTCTGCCTGCCGATGCAGGGGACACGGGTTCGTGCCCCGGTCCTGGAAGATCCCACCTGCCACGGAGCGGCTGGGCCCGTGAGCCATGGCCACTGAGCCTGCGCGTCCGGAGCCTATGCTCTGCAACGGGAGAGGCCACAACAGTGAGAGGCTCGCGTACCGCAAAAAAAAAACAAAAAAAAAAACCCTAACTGTTTCCAGCAATCCCACTCATTGGCATATATCCAGAAAAAACTCTAAGTCAAAAAGATACATGCACCCCAATGTTCATAGCAGCCCTATTTACAATAACCAAGACATGGAAGCAACCTAAATGTCCATCGACAGATGAATGGATAAAGAATATGTGGTATACATATATGTGTGGTATGTATATACACAATGGAATACTACTCAGCCATAAAAAAGAATGAAATAATGTCATTTGCAGCAACATGGATGGACCTAGAGATGATCACACTAAGTGAAGTAAGTCAGACAAGACAAATATTATGGTATCACTTATATGTGGAATCTAAAAAAATAATACAAATCAACTTATTTACCAAACAGAACAGACTCACAGACATAGAAAACAAACTTATAGTTACCAAAGTGGGGAGGGAGGAGGGATAAATTAGGAGTTTGGGATTAGCAGATACAGACTATATAAAATAGATAAACAATAAGGTCCTACTGTACAGCACAGAGAACTGTACTCAGTATCTTGTAATAAAGCAACAGGAAAAATTACATATATATAATATACATATATATCTGAAGCACTTTGCTGTACACCTGAAACTAACACAACACTGAAAAGCAACTATACTTCAATAAAAACATACATGAAAAACCTGACTTGCATGACCCATTTGTCAAGGCTTACTAGGGAACAAGTTTACTCTGTCTCCAAGGCAGAAACATCCATTTCTGTTTTCTTGTTGACCTGCCTGCTCTCAGGGCCAGTGCGTGTCCAGCTATTACCGGAGATCGCTACATTTTAGGTGTTAGTATGTGCTTGCCCAGCCAGTGTATTTTGTTAATGCCGATTTCCTGGTTTTGATAATGTACTGTAGTTATATCACCATCAGAGGAGCTGACTGATGGGGTACTGAGAACTCTGTACTATTTTTTTGTGACTCTAAAGCTATCAATATTTAAGACAGAGAAAGACTAATACTGTATGATATCACTTATATGTGGAGTCTGAAAAATAATACAAACGAATGTGTATAGCAAAACAGACTCACCGATAGAGAAAACAAACTAGTGGTTACCAGTGGGGAGAGGGAAGCGGGGAGGGGCAACATCGGGGTGGGGAATTAACAGATACAAACTACTGTGTATAAAATAGATAGGGCTTCCCTTGTGGTGCAGTGGTTAAGGATCCGCCTGCCAATGCAGGGGACACAGGTTCAAGCCCTGCTCTGGGAAGATCCCACATGCCGCAGAGCAACTAAGCCCATGCACCACAACTACTGAGCCTGTGCTCTAGAGCCCGTAAGCCACAACTACTGAGCCCATGTGCCGCAACTACTGAAGCCTGCACGCCTAGAGCCCGGGCTCCACAACAAGAGAAGCCACCGTAGTGAGAAGCCCACTCACCGCAACGAGTAGTAGCCCTCCTCACCACAACTAGAGAAAGCCTGCGTGCAGCAACAAAGACCCAACTCAGCCAAAAATAAATAAATAAATACATACATACATACATTTATTTTTTTAAAAAAAGATAAGCAGGACTTCCTTGGTGGCCCAGTGGTTAAGAATCTACCTGCCAGGGGCTCCCCTGGTGGCGCAGTGGTTGAGAGTCCGCCTGCCGATGCAGGGGACACGGGTTCGTGCCCCAGTCCCGGAAGATCCCACATGCTGCATAGCGGCTAGGCCTGTGAGCCATGGCCACTGAGCCTGCGTGTCCGGAGCCTGTGCTCCGCAATGGGAGAGGCCACAACAGTGAGAGGCCCACATACCGCAAAACAAACAAACAAACAAAAATCTTCTAACGGGAGGGGGAGGGGTAAGCAGGGACAAAGTGAGAGAGTGGCATGGACATATATACACTACCAACTGTAAAATCGATAGCTAGTGGGAAGCAGCCGCATAGCACAGGGAGATCAGCTCGGTGCTTTGTGACCACCTAGAGGGGTGGGATAGGGAGGGTGGGAGGGAGGGAGATGCAAGAGGGAAGAGATATGGGGATATATGTATATGTATAGCTGATTCACTTTGTTATAAAGCAGAAACTAACACACCATTGTAAAGCAATTATACTCCAATAAAGATGTTAAAAAAAAAATCTTCCAACAAACAAAAGTCCAGGACCAGATGGCTTCACAGGTGAATTCTATCAGATATTTAGAGAAGAGTTAACACCTATCCTTCTCAAACTCTTCCAAAACATTGCAGAGGGAGGAACACTCCCAAACCCATTCTATGGAGCCACCATCACCCTGATACCAAAACCAGACAAAGATATCACAAAAAAAGAAAATTACAGACCAATATCACTGATGAACATAGACGTAAAAATCGTCAACAAAATACTAGCAAACAGAATCCAACAACACATTAAAAAGGTCATACACCATGATCAAGTGGGATTTATCCCAGGGATGCAAGGATTCTTCGATATACATAAAACAATCAATGTGTACACCATATTAACAAATTGAAGAAAAACCATATGATCATCTCAATAGTTGCAGAAAAAGCTTTTGACAAAATTCAACACCCATTTACGATAAAAACTCTCCAGAAAGTGGGCATAGAGGGAAACTACCTCAACATAATAAAAGCCATACATGACAAACTCACAGCAAACATCATTCTCAATGGTGAAAAACTGAAAGCATTTCTTCTAAGATCAGGAACAAGACAAGGATGTCCACTCTTGCCACTATTATTCAACATAGTATTGGAAGTCCTAGCCACGGCAATCAGAGAAGAAAAAGAAATAAAAGGAATACAAATTGGAAAAGAAGAAGTAAAACTGTCACTGTTTGCTGATGACATGATACTATACATAGAAAATCCTAGAGATGCCACCAGAAAACTACTAGAACTAATCAATGAATTTTGTAAGTTTGCAGGATACAAAATTAATGCATAGAAATCTCTTGCATTCCTATACACTAACAACAAAAGATCAGAAAGAGAAATTAAGGAAACAATCCCATTTACCATTGCAACAAAAAGAATAAAATACCTAGGAATAAACCTACCTAAGGAAGCAAAAGACCTGTACTCAGAAAACTATAAAACACCGATGAAAGAAATCAAAGATGACATAAACAGATGGATAGATACACCATGCTCCTGGATTGGAAGAATCAATATAGTGAAAATGACTATTCTACCCAAAGCAATCTACAGGTTCAATGCAATCGCTATCAAATTACCAATGGCATTTTCCACAGAACTAAAACAAGAAATTTTACAATCTGCATGGAAACACAAAAGACCCCGAATAGCCAAAGCAATCTTGAGAAAGAAAAACGGAGATGGAGGAATCAGGCTCCCTGGCTTCAGACTATATTACAAAGCTACAGTAATCAAGGCAGTGTGGTACTGGCACTAAAACAGAAATATAGATCAATGGAACAGGATAGAAAGCCCAGAGATAAACCCACGCACATATGGTCACCTTATCTTTGACAAACGAGGCAAGAATATACAATGGAGAAAAGACAGGCTCTTCAATAAGTGGTGCTGGGAAAACTGGACAACTGCATGTAAAAGAATGAAATTTGAACACTCCCTAACACTACACACAAAAATAAACTCAAAATGGATTAAAGACCTAAATGTAAGGCCAGACAATATAAAACTCTTAGAGGAAAACATAGGCAGAACACTCTGTGACATGAATCACAGCAAGATCCTTTTTGACCCACCTGCTAGAGAAATGGAAATTAAAAAAAATAAACTAATGGGACCTAATGAAACTTAAAAGCTTTTGCATAGCAAAGGAAACCAAAATTGAGACAAAAAGACAACACTCAGAATGGGAGAAAATATTTGCAAATGAAGAAACTGACAAAGGATTAATCTCCAAAATGTACAAGCAGTTCATGCAGCTCAATATCAAAAAAACCCCAAACAACCCAACCCAAAAATGGGCAGAAGCGGTAAATAGACATTTCTCCAAAGAAGACATTCAGATTGCCAACAAAAACATGAAGATGCTCAACATCACTAATTATCAGAGACATGCAAATCAAAACCACAATGAGGTATCACCTCACACTGGTCAGAATGGCCATGATCAAAAAATCTAGAAACAATAAATCCTGGAGAGGGTGTGGAGAAAACAGAACCCTCCTGCACTGTTGGTGGGAATGTAAATTGATACAGCCACTATGGAGAACAGTAGGGAGGTTCCTTAAACAACTATATATATAGAACTAACATATGACCCAGCAATCCCACTACTGGGCATATACCCTGAGAAAACCATAATTCAAAAAGATACATGTACCACAATAGCCAGGACATGGAAGCAACCTAAATGTCCATCAACAGATGAATGTATAAGGAAGATGTGGCACATTTATACAATGGAATATTACTCAGTCATAAAGAGGAATGAAACTGAGTTATTTGTAGTGATGTGGATGGACTTAGAGTATGTCATACAGAGTGAAGTAAGTCAGAAAGAGAAAAGCAAATACCATATGCTAACACATGTATATGGAATCTAAAAAAGCGGTACTGATGAACCTAGTGGCAGGGCAGGAATAAAGACGCAGACGTAGAGAATGGACTTGAGGACACAGGGGGGAAGGGGAAGCTGGGATGAAGTGAGAGTAGCATTGACTTATATACACTACCAATGTAAAATGGATGGCTAGTGGGAAGCAGCTGCATAGCACAGGGAGATCAGCTCGGTGTGTTGTGACGACATAGAGGGGTGGGATAGGGAGGATGGGAGGGAGACGCAAGAGGGAGGAGATATGGGGATAGATGTATATGTACGGCGGATTCTATTTGTTGTACAGCAGAAATTAACACACTTTAAACAACTACTGAGCCTGCTCTCTAGAGCCCTTGAGCCACAACTACTGAGCCAGCGTGCCACAACTCCTGAAGCCTGCGTGCCTAGAGCCCATGCTCCACAACAAGAGAAGCCACCGCAATAAGAATTCCACGCACCAGAATGAAGAGTAGCCCCTGCACATCGCAACTAGAGAAAACCCACATGCAGCAACGAAGGCCGAACGCAGCCATAAATAAATAAATAAAATTTAAAAATAAACATAAGACTATTTAAAAGACAAATTATTTTTAAAGAAAATGTCTTGGGCAGGACTTCAGATGAGACAGGAGAGATCTCAGGGTGGGTAGAGCAACATACACCAGACTTATGAGAAAGATGTTGTCATTGGTGGCTTCTGGTTTCCTGAGTCAGTTGTGAGAAGGAAGCTGTACCCCAGGTAGTGGAGAGGCAAAGTGTCAGAGCAAAACCTCTCGTCCCACATCCTCTGGACAAAGAGGGCAGGAGGGAGTTGCAATTGCCCAGTCCAGTTTCTTCCTTTGAACTGTAAGACTGAACACGGCATCTTGGTCCGGGCAGAAGGGACGCTATGATCACAGAATTCCTGTCCCTGCTTTACCTTGGTGAGTCTCCAGGATGGGGACAGATGGGTTTGGATGGGTGAGAGCATTCACGGTGGAGTGGAGGCTAACATGGGGGATGTGACAAGTACAGAAATTATGGCTTCTGTGTGTTGGGTACAATCTACCGGCTGTGGTACCCACATGCCCTCGTTTGGGGCTCACACATAAGGGATGAGGGAGCAGAGATGCAGAGACGTGTGGTAATACCCTTGGTTTAATTGGCTGAGATATGCACAGCTCCGATGGGACCTCCATGTGTGTATCATCTACGTACCACCGTCTTGCCTTGAACGTTCCACTGGCATATAGGAGGGCAGGGTCTACAGGGTGTGAAAAGCTGTGAGTTTGGTTATGAACGAGGAATACAGAAAAGACCTACTGTTACCGAGTCCAAACTTGTACTGCTTGCTACATGACAGACCAATAATTCAAGAGAGACAAGTTGTTGGGGCAAGGAATAGTGCCAGCAGACCAAGAAGATGGTGGACTAGTGTCCCCAAAAAAACATCTTGCCGGGGGTCTGGATGCTAGTTTCTTTTATAGAACCAAGAGGGAGAGGTGAGGAGGTAAAGTAAAAAAGAAGGCAACAAGTTGTTACAAATATTTCCTTGTTCCCACCAGACATTGGAGGGGGTACATTAACTTCTTCATTCCTGCAGCCATTCATGGGTGGGCCTGGTCAGGATGTTTCCTGTGAGCTGAACAAAGGTATTTTAGCTTAAGGCTCAGGCATGGGAGGCAAGGTTCCTAGAAATAGGCCATTATGTCTACTTTAAGTTTATAGGCAACATCCCTTTAGTGATTTACTTGTAGCAAAAGCAATAGAATACAAAGGTTAAAGTAAAAGAAACAGATCCAATATGGAGTCAGATTTGTTCTTCCCTATGACCCTAAGGCAGGGAACAGTGGATACGAAGAACATTTTCTTTTTTTTTTTTTTTTTTTTTTTTTTTTTTTGCTGTACGCGGGCCTCTCACTGCTGTGGCCTCTCCCGTTGCGGAGCCGAGGCTCCGGACACACAGGCTCCGCGGCCATGGCTCGCGGGCCCAGCCGCTCCACGGCATGTGGGATCTTCCGGGATCGGGGCACGAACCCGTGTCCCCTGCATCGGCAGGCGGACTCTCAACCACTGCGCCACCAGGGAAGCCCCGAAGAACATTTTCTGACCAGCCCTATCCTTAGCCTGATTTCAACCATCCTCAACTTGAACATAAGGTGATCAAACAGACCTCAGCTTCTAGGATGGAAGACCTGGAATATAATCTTGGTTTGGTCTCACGGGAGCCCCAGAATTTGAAACAGGAGTTCCACTAGACTGAGTGCCTGGTTCCTCCTTCGTGAGTGGGGCGGCAGGGGGTGGGGTGGGGTGGGGGACATTAGGACTCATTATCTGCTCTAGTTCCTTCTTCCTTCTTCTGGGTTCAGCCCTTCCCTTTGAGGTCATGCTTCTGCCACGCACACATTTGAGCTTGAGAGGCCGGTCACCATATCCCAAACCTCCAGCTGCAGGGCAGAATAAACGGGGCGGTCACCGACCTCGTCCTCCTCACATTTATTTCCTGGGGCTGCCGTAACGAATTACTGCCAATCGGGTGGCTTAAAACAACAGACATCTATTCTCTCACCGTTCTGGAGGCCAGAAGTCCAAAATCAAGGTGTCAGCAGGGTTGATTCCTTCTCGGGGGGGAGGGGGGTGCTCTGAGGGAGAGTCTATTCCATGCCTCCCTCCTCGATTCTGGTTGGGAGATGGCTGGCAACCCTTGGCATCCCTTGGTGTGTAGACGCATTACTCCAAAGCCTCACATGGTCACATGGCCATCTTCCCTCCGTGTGTTCTGTCTCCTGTTGGGTTAGGGTCCCCGCCTACTCCAGTATGACCTCATGTGAACTGTTGACTGAAAAATGAATCCCACAACCTAAAAGCAGAGAGTTATGTTTTATTCAGTGGATATTCTTAGGACTTCTAACCCAGGAGACAGCATCTCAAGTAACCCTGCAGGATATGTAGAAGGTTTGCAACAAAGGGCAGGTACTTTGAGTGTCAGAAGATTATTGTTAATGAAAGAAAACCAGATATCTCAAGTTAAGGCATTTAGCGCTTTTCTGTATATGGGAAGATGCAAGAGTCTGGGCTCACTGAAACCATTCCTTTGACAGGCACCTCGGCTATCTGGGGTCAGTATCCTGTGTTTTCTCATCCTGAGTTCCCTCAGGGCTCACCGTGGGGACTGGCTGCAGTCTGATGGCTGCTAGATGGCGGGTATTCTTTTTTTTTTTTTTTTGCTGTACGCGGGCCTCTCACTGTTGTGGCCTCTCCCATTGCGGAGCACAGGCTCCGGACGCGCAGGCTCAGCGGCCATGGCTCACGGGCCCAGCCGCTTCGCGGCATGTGGGATCTTCCCGGACCAGGGCACGAACCCGTGTCCCCTGCATCGGCAGGCGGACTCTCAACCACTGCGCCACCAGGGAAGCCCGCTTTGTTTCCTTCCTGAGTTCCCTCAGGGCTCACCAGCTCACTGGTGGCTATAATCGCTGATGACTGTGACATCCTTTGTTTACTGATATGGCAGGGAATATTTTATTTCTCAGACTTCAGTTAGGATTCTGCATCCAATTCCAGTGTGTGCATGTTGGGGGCATCGTCTCCCCCAGCACTGAGCAACTCTCTGACACCAGTTGGGTGTCCCACAATTCAACTCCATTGTGACACTATCTACCTGGAGATACTTTCCGATCCCACAGATTAAGGGCTCTGTCCTAAAAGACGACCTCCCTCCCACTTCAGATGCCACTCACAAGCCCTGGTGGCCACCTGTGTTTCTGTCCAACTGGGTATAGATTGAAGGTTCCAAAAACCCCCTCCTTGGATTCCATTAATTTGCTAGAACTCAAATTTGCTAGAACACAGAACTCAGAGAAACATTTGACTCACTAGATTACTGATTTACTATAGAAGAATTGAACTCAGGAACGGCCACATGGAAGAGATGCACAGGGCAAGGTACGAGGAAAGACCTTCTGAGCGCGCCACACTCAAAAGATCTCCACATGTCCAACAAAGAAGCTCTCTGAACCCCACCCATCCTTTTGGGTTTTTATGAAGGCTTTACTACATAGGCATGATTGATTAAAGCCTTGGCAATTGATGACCTCCCCAGAGGTCAGGGGGTGGGGGAGAGTGAGACTGACGGTTCCAACCCTTTAATCACGTGGTTGTTTCTGTGGCAACCAGCTCCCATCCTTAGGCTACAGAGAGACTTTCCAAAAGTTACATTAACATAGGAAAAGACACCTTTACGTCTCTCAACACTTAGGGAATTCCAAGGGTTTTAGGAGCTCTGTGCCAGGACCAGGGACAAAGACCCAATATGTGTTTCTTTTTCTTTCTTTTTTTTTGTTTTGTTTCTGTTTTTGGCTGTGTCGGGTCTTAGTTGCGGCAGGCGGGATATTCGTTGAGGCATGTGGGATCTTTCATTGAGGCGCGTGGGCTTCTCTCTAGTTGTGGCGCGCAGGCTCCAGGTTGCTGGCATGTTGCCCGTGGCACGTGGGATCTTAGTTCCCCAACCAGGGATCGAACCCGCGTCCCCTGCATTGGAAGGCAGATTCTTTATCACTGGACCACCAGGGAAGTCCCTATGTTTCTTGTTATAAGTCACAACATCATAGTAATTTTCCCCTTCTCTAGAGAGCTATGGTTTCTAGTGTCACCCACTCCTCCCTTTCTAGCATGGAAATTGTACAGCTCTCCATGTGGTGTATGTAAAGACCATACTAAATGTTAAATGTGTGATGTGTGGCTGAGTCAGGCAGAGAGGGTGGCTGTATGGTAAAAGACAGTTATCTGTAAAGGACCTGCTAAATAATGTAAGTATGTAAATGGTTGATGTATGTAAAGAGTCTACCAAATGATAAATACTCGCTGATTGGTAGTTATTTATTGTAATTATTTCCAGTGAAATATGCTTACTTATGTTGCCCACTGCTCCCTACCTCAGAATTCTACTAAACTCCAAGGAGCTATCCCTTTTTTTTTTTTTTTTTTTTTTGGTGGTACGCGGGCCTCTCACTGCTGTGGCCTCTCCCGTTGCGGAGCACAGGCTCCAGACGCGCAGGCTCAGTGGCCATGGCTCATGGGCCCAGCCGCTCCGCGGCATGTGGGAGCTTCCCAGACCGGGGCACGAACCCGTGTCCCCTGCATCGGCAGGCGGACTCTCAACCACTGCGCCACCAGGGAAGCCCGGAGCTATCCCTTTATTCTTTGCTTTTTCAAGCTACCCTACATGCCCCTTAGTAACAAGTGTCTTCATTGCAGCCAGTTCTCTGCCTAAGTCAACTGTGGTCCTTTATTAAGAAAGAAATAAGGACTTCCCTGGTGGTGCAGTGGTTAAGAATCCGCCTGCCAATGCAGGGGACACGGGTTTGATCCCTGGTCTGGGAAGATCCCACATGCCGCGGAGCAACTAAGCCCGTGCGCCACAACTACTGAAGCCCGCGCACTCTAGAGCCCACGGGTCACAACTACTGAGCCCACGGGCCACAACTACTGAGCCCATGCACCTAGAGCCTGTGCTCCACAACAAGAGAAGCCACCGCAATGAGAAGCCCATGCACCACAACAAAGAGTAGCCCCCACTCGCCGCAACTAGAGAAAGCCAGCAACAAAGACCCAACACAGACAAAAATAAATTAAAGAAAAAAATAAGTTCTGAGGATCTAATGAACAGCATAGTGACTATAGTTAATAATATCGAAATTGGCTAAGAGAATGGATCATAAACATTCTCACACACACAAAAAAGGTAACTTTCTGAGGTGAGAGATGTGTTAACTAGCTTGAATGTGATCATTTTACAATGTATACGTACATCAAATCATCACGTTGTACACTTTGAATACATTACAGTTTTATTTGTCAAAAACAGAGAACCCCTCTCCCAATGTTTACCTACTCCTTAGTAGGGTTTCTTGATGTAAAGTGAACCTAAGGCAATTGTGTGCTTATTAAAAAAAAAAAAAGGAAGAATGGGAATCACCACTTGAGCAGCAGACTGGCTGATAACACAGCTGAGGTGACGTGAGACTAAAAGCAGAACATGCAGAGGACCTAAACAGAGACCATGAGACCTGGGACCCCCTGGACCACCCAGAAGCTGATTTCCTACCTATCAGTGTAGCCATTCTCACTGCTAATGCAGCCTCGGTCCACTGTCACTCTCCCACCTCCCTGCTTCCTGGTGAAGCTTGGGGGCTTGTGTTTTGAGTCCATCCCTGAGTGGAAACAAGGGCCAGATGTCCTGAGGCACTCTCTCATGTCTACAGAAATTCTAGCTTCACCCATTAACAGAGGCCCAAGACTGGCATCCATTTCCCCCACAATATGGGACTGGGGTCCCTTATTTCCATCCGTGGGTTAACGTCCCCATCCCAGAATGAAATATAAAGAATAGAGCACAGGGCTTCCCTGGTGGCGCAGTGGTTGAGAGTCCGCCTGCCGATGCAGGGGACACGGGTTCGTGCCCCGGTCCGGGAAGATCCTACATGCCTCGGAGTGGCTGGGCCCGTGAGCCATGGCCGCTGAGCCTGTGCATCCGGAGCCTGTGCTCCGCAGCGGGAGAGGCCACAGCAGTGAGAGGCCCACGTACCGCAAAAAAAAAAAAAAAAAAAGAATAGAGCACAGAAGAGATAGGGGCTAAAGTACGTAAAGATCAAAGCTGCAAGTAAGGGGAGCATTTGGGACCAGAAAACATCTTCAATTCTTTGTGAAAAGAATGACCCCATTCATGCCCCGGTCCAGGAAGATCCCACATGCCGCGGAGCGGCTGGGCCCGTGAGCCATGGCCGCTGAGCCTGTGCGTCCAGAGCCTATGCTCCGCAACAGGAGAGGCCATAACAGTGAGAGGCCCGCGTACAACAACAACAAAAAAAGAATGACCCCGTCATGAAGAGCAAATTCTCCCCATTTAAATGTGGGTGGAAACCCACATGGACACTCCACAGTAAATAACTATTGCATTCTTTAAATGGAAAGCATAAAAATTGCAGTCACAGAAAATACAGGTAAATGTTCAGTGATTTCCGGATGGTAAAAGAAGGACTAATGATGAAAGGAATGCGATATATCAGAAAAAGTTGCTGGCATTTTGTACATAAACATATCTTTTTTTTTTGAGATGGTGCCTGGGAAATAACTTTTATGTACTTATTTATTTTTAATTGAAGTATAATTGACTTACAATGTTATATTAGTTTCAGGTATACAACATAGTGACTCGGTATTTTTATACATTACACAATGATCACCGCTGTAAACATAACTTCCGAATGACAAACAATGGGACAAAAGTAAAAGGTGAAAAAATAAACCCAGGGAAGTACCTGCAAGGAATAAGGCAGATCTTTAACAGATGAGTCACACAGTCTCTGCCTGATTTTTACTCAAAGACAAGCATATAGAGATTATCATACTCAGTGAAGTAAGTCAGAGAAAGAGAAATATCATATGATATCACTTATATGTGGAATCTAAAAAAAGATAGGAAAGAAATTATTTACAAAACATAAATAGAATCACAGACATAGAAAAAAAACTTACGGTTACCAAAGGGGAAAGGGCAGGGAGGGATAAATTAGGAGTTTGGGATTAACATATACACACTACTATGTACAAAATAGATAACCAACAAGGACCTATTATATAGCACAGAGAACTATACTCAATATTTTGTAATGACCTATAAGGGAAAAGAATCTGAAAAAGAATATTATATAACTGAATCACTTTGCTGTACACCTGAAACTAACACAACATTGTAAATCAAAACTCTACTTCAATAAAAAAAAAAAAGACAAACATATAATTCATCTCTCATGAGAGTTTCTCTTCCAGGGCTTTGTCTGGGCAATGAAGATGAGAAAAATAATGGTAAGTTTTCTCCCACTTAGACTCTGTTCCTGCGCCCCAAGTTTCATGACCTTTTCTCTTTCATCCTCTGAATTCTAGGAGGGTTTTGGTGATCACCAAGATGAAGAGTCAAACTAACTCCAAATTCTTTCCAGAGAAATTTTCCAAATCCCTCCTCCATGCCTTGCCCAGCTCAGAGGTTGAACACAGCAGAAATGTGACCCTCAAGTGCCAGTCTGACGTCCAGAATGTGACATTCATGCTGGGGAAGTTGCAGGACTCTGGGTACAAGCAAGAATGCAACTCAACAGGACAGGACACTAAATTCCTCGTCACTGACCTGAAGCCTAAAGATGCTGGACAGTACTTTTGTACCTACAAGACAGTGGCTGTAGAGAAATGGGAACTCAGTGTGAGAATAAGGCTCTTATCAGGGATTCTGAGTGGGTCTCAAGGATGTGAATGTGGGCGAGTGTTTTAGAATAGAGTTTGTTAAAAAAACAAAATTCAACTGAGTACATGTTAAAGATCTAATTGGCTTTCTCAAATAATTCATGAAGGAGGAAGCATCCCTTCTAGCAAGTAGAGAGGAGTTCCACAGGGCTATAGAAAAGGAGAGGTTTTTTAAAAACAGACATAGAAGTCATAAATAAAAAAGATCATTTCAGCTTTAGGTTAACCTACCTATGGAGTACAGAAGAGATCTATGTGGCAGATTACCTCATGGTCCTCTGGGGGATGGAGGAGGTCCCTGTGATGACCTCATTGGTGTGACCAGAAAATCCCCGACTGACCACCTAAGACAACATTTTTGGGGGCGGGGTGGGAGGGATGAGGGTTTGAAGCTTCAGTTAGGTTAGGTAGTAAGCCCCAGCATGGTCTACATAAATGATTCTATTTGGGGCCTGTGGTTTGCTTTTTAACAAGGTATTAATAGAAAATTTGAGGTACAGTAAGGCCAAAGATACGGATACGATGGTCACTGAAAAGATAGCTTGTTACAGTTCCTAAGAAAAGGGGACACGTCAGGCCACGCCATGCAGGACCACATGGGGAAGCACCCAGTCAGGACGTGGAGACAAGGGGAGGCATGTTGGCAAGAGCCTTTACTGTGGTTTCTGTGGGAAACAACAGGCTGAGGATTGGATCTGGGGTATAGACACTGTCCCTGGTTGTCTGGGACCTGGGCCTGAGGTGATTAGGGCAGAGAAACAGTGTCCCTGAGTATAAGAGAACAATAAGCGAGGTGGCTGGAAGTGTGGGCTTTGGATAGGTTGGTTTGCATTTGAGAGGTGTGCTTGAGAGAAAGTTTTTTCCTATCCCTAGAATTTGGGTAACCATGGGAGGAGAATCCCTCTAGGGTCAGCAAGGTCCCAAGATGTCAAAGCATCAAATGCAGAAAATAAAAGACATGGTTAATACAGAGAGATGGGTGAGAATGCCCCCAGGTGCAGTGGAAAATGGGAAACCCTGGCCCTTCCCTTCACCCCCAATGCCTTGTCCTCTTCAGGATTCATCCTACAACCTTCCCTCTCAGCCAACATAGGCCCTGAGATGACTCCAGGTCACAGTATGACACTCTTATGTCTGATTCCTCACAACAGAATGGAATGTAGTATTCTTGCTCTGCTGAAACTGGGGATCTCAGAATGATTACAAGTTGAGAAAGTAGGAAAAGACCAAACTGAGCATCATGGCAGCATAAGGCATCCCTTGTTTTTGTATCTCCATTTCAACAACTAAAATTTAGCATCCATCCATGAACAAAAGTGCCTCTATGGGAGTTGTGGGATCCAGCACCATATACCAGGAGGAATCTCACCCACCTATGCATTGGGTAATAGGCAGACACACCTCAGTACCAGCTGTGGAACCTGCAGGAGACTGTGACCTGATTCCAGCCCCTCTTGATCATGGTCTGGGAGAACATGGACATGGGTAGTTACCTATGGACGAGAGAACCTTTGTGAAGTTTACAAACCAAGACTGAATAATGAAGAAATAGAAAACTGGAACAGACCAATAATGGATAAACAGATTGAATCAGTAATCAAAAACCTCCCAATGAAGAAAAGCCCAGGACCATATGGTTTCACTGGTGAATTCTACCAAACATTTAAAGAGGAAATAACACCAATCATTCCCAAACTCTTCCAAAAAATTGCAGAGGAAGGAACACTCCCATGCTCATTTTACAAGGCCTGCATTACCTTGATATCGAAACCAGATAAGGACACTAAAAGAAGAGAAAACTACAGACCAATATCCCTGATGAATATAGATGCAAAAATGTTAGCAAACCAATTTTAAAAGTGCATTAAAACCTCATACACCATGATCAAGCAAGATTTATCCCTTGAATGCAAGGATGGTTTAACATAGACAAATCAATAAATGTGATACATACGTTAATAGAAAGAAGGATAAAAATCATACGATTATCTCAATAGATGCAGGAAAAACCTTTGACAAAGTACAACATCAAGATAAAAACTCTTAATAAACTGGGTGTGGAAGGAATGAACTTCAACACAATAAAGGCCAACAAGCCCACAACCAAGGTCATACTCAATGATGAAAGGTTGAAAGCTTTTCCTCTAATATCAGGAACAAGAATACCCACTCTCACCACTTCAATTCAACATAATACTGGAAGTCCTAGCTAGAGCAATCAGACAAGACAAAAAAAAAAAAAAAAAAGCACCCAAATTGGAAAGGAAGAAGAAAAATTGTCTTCATCTGCAGATGACATGATCTTATATATAGAAAACCCTAAAGACTCAACCCCAAAACCATTAAACTAATCAACAAATTCAGTAAAGTTGCAGGATATAAAATCAACACACAAAAATCAGTTCTGTTTCTATATACTAACAACACAATATCTTGAAAAGAATAAAGGAAAAATCTTATTCATGATAGCATCAAAACCAATAAAATATCAATACTTAGGAATAAATATAACCAAGGAAGTGAAAGATCTGTATGCTGAAAACTACAGGACTCTGATGAAAGAAATTGAAGAAGACAATGGAAACAGAAAGCTATCCCATGTTCACAGATCAGAAGAATTAATATTGTTAAAATGTCCATATTACCCAAAACCTTACATAGATTTGATGCAAATCTCTATCAAAATTCCAACGGCATTTTTCACAGAAATAGAACAAACAATCCTAAAATTTGTAGGGAACCACAAAAGACTCCAAATAGCCAAAACAATCCTGAGAAAGAAGAACAAAGCCATAGGCATCACACTTCTTGATTTCAAACTATACTGCAAAGCTATAGTAATCAAAACAGTATGAAACTGGAATAAAAATAGACACACAGATCAATGGAACAGAACTGGGAACCCAGAAATAAACCCTTGTATATACAATCAACTAAATTTGACAGGGAAGCCAAGAATGCTCAATGGGGAAAAGATAGTCTCTTCAATAAATTGTGTTGGAAAAACTAGACAACCACTTGCACAAGAATGAAATGGGACCTCTACCTTCAACCACTTACAAAAATTTAACTTGAAATGGATAAAAGACTTAAACAAGACTACAAACAATAAAACTCCTAGAAGAACACAAAGGGAAGAAGATCCTTGACACTGTTCTTGGCAACAATTTTTTTGGATATGACACCAAAAGTACAAGAAACAAAAGCAAAAAAAAATTAGTGGGACTACATCAAACTAAAAAGCTGCACAGCAAAAGAAACAATCAATGAAATGAAAAGGCAACCTACCAAATGGGAGAAAATACTTGCAAACTGTTGGTGCTCTTTCCTGGGATAGGATTGGAAGGTGGGGTTAGGATTGAAAGTAGTGTCATTCATAAATATTTTTGTTCTTAAAATAATAGCAAACTTCAGCAGTATTAAGAAGAGTAGTCTAGTGCTCTGGCCCTGGTTTGGGAACCTAGTGAGCACCTGGAGAATGGAAAAGACATTCTCTTCCCTGCTCCCCAAAGAGGGCATAGAGTCCATAGACAGAACTTGAGGATTTATGTCCCCAAGGTTCCCATATAAACATCGTGATTCCTTTTCTTGCATCCTGTTTTCTAGGTGAAGATGAAGGTGAAGGTGAAAGTGGACCTGACCCTGCAAAAACAGGTAATATAATTAGAGAGGACCTGTTTTTCCCAGTTGTATCCACCTCATGAGGCAGAGGATCCCCTTCTGATTAAAAGGCACAAGGAGAATCTTAATGCCCCTTCTCTCCATGTTGGGAAGATGCTCTCTAAGGCACTCCCAGGTTCTGAAAACACTGGTGAATAAAACAGCACAAGATGCATCATCTGCCATTTTACATAATGAAAAACTACAGTGGAGTTTCGTGAAGAATGAGGGTGAGTTAGTGTGACTGGTTTGGGGAATGGGACTGGGACCTGTGGAGTCCAGGTACTTTGGGAATATATATGATCAAAGACTTGTTAAAACTTTAAAGTTCTCAAAAAATGGTGAATATTAAATATTTTTTTTTGATATTGCTTTTCCGTGAAGAACTGACTAAGATTCTACCCTCAGAGATTCATAAAAACTAGGGCTTTCTTCAGGTTTAGACTGAAATGGGCTTATCCATAAAAGGATTTATTTTTGCCATGCCCTGCGGCTTGTGGGATCTTAGTTCCCTGACCAGGGATCAAACCTGGGCCCCTGGCAGTGGGAGCAAGGAGTCCTAACCATGGGGACCACGGGGGAATTTACATAGATGCTTAATCGTTTTTTCTTTCAGCAACTCATAACCTTCCTGTAATCTACTCCAATGAGCCAAAATTGTTCAAGGTTGTCATTAGTATAATAGAATTTTTTTTAAAAGATATCCTTGGGACTTCCCTGGTGGTCCAGTGGTTAGGATTCCGTGCTTCTACTGCAGGGAGCATGGGTTGGATCCCTGGTAGGGGAATTAAGATCCCACATGCCACCCCACCCCACACATCCCTGGCATGGCCAAGAAAAAAAGATATCCTCCATTGTATTCCTCTTTCAAAATGTTCTTATTCAGTATTAGCAGGCTTGGGAAAATGACTGCTACACCATCCAAAATGACTGCTACTCCATCCGGTAGAGTCAAAGAACTTGGAAGTATCAGAAGTGAGATGGAAAGTCAAAGCTTTCACATTTTTAGCTCTTCTATAATTTATTTTCTTTCTTTTTTTATTGATATATCACTCCCATTCCATAAATTCACCCTTTTAAAGTGGACAAGGCAGTGGCCTTTGGTATATTCACAAGGTTGTACAATCATCACCACTATAATTCCCCAAATGAAGTCCCATTAAGCAGTCACTCTTCATTCCCCCCTCTCCTGACAGGCCCTGTCAACCATTAATCTGCTTTCTGACTCTATGGTTTTGCCTTTTCTGGACATTTCATGTAAATGCATTCACAAAATATGTGGCCTTTTGAGACTGGCTCCTTTCACTTGGCATAATGTCTTCAAGGTTCATCCAGGTTGTAGCAGGTATCAGTACTTCATTCCTTTTCACGGCTGAATAATATTCCATCATATGGATAGACCACATTTTGTTTATCCACTCCTCAGTGGATGGACATTTGAGTTGTTTGTACCTTTTGGCTATCGCAAGTAATGCTGTTGTGAATTTAGGTGTACCTGAGTCCCCGCTTTCCATTATGTATCTACCTAGGAGTAGAACTGCTGGGACACGTGGTAACACTATGTTTAACTTTTTGAGCAACTGTCAAATTGTTTTCCAATGTGACTGTACCCTTTTACCTGCCCACTAGTAATTTATGTGGGTTTCAATATCTCCACATCCTTTCCAACACTTGTTTTTCTTTCTTTTAATTTTATTATAGCCAACCTAGTGGGTATGTATATCACTTCTTAAAATGTACTTTCAGAGTTCACATTTTTTTAAAAATTTATTTATTTTTGGCTGCATTGGGTCTTTGTTGCTGCACGCAGGCTTTCTCTAGTTGAGGCGAGCGGGGGCTACTCTTCACTGTGGTGCGCGGGCTTCTTTTGTTGTGGAGCACAGGCTCTAGGCGCGGGGGCTCAGTAGCTGTGGTTCACGGGCTTAGTTGCTCCACGACATGGGGGATCTTCCCGGACCAGGGCTCGAACCCATGTCCCCTGCATTGGCAGGTGGATTCTTAACCACTATGCCAAAAGGGAAGTCCCAGAGTTCACATTTACACCACCACAATTCTAAACAGAGTAAAATATCTGTATGCACAGATATGCTGTCCCCAGCCTGTATGCACAGATATGCTGTCCCCAGCCTGTATGCACAGATATGCTGTCCCCAGCCTGTATACACATGCCTCCAAGGTACTAGAAAGGGACCTTCTACTCCAGTTCTGTGCAGAGACCAATGATCAATTTCATCACCTAACTTTGCCACAAATCCAGGCTTTCTTTCTGGTGCCTGTGACTTCATTTATGCCCTGTATAAAGCTGTATCCCTTTGCTCTGTCAGATGCCTTAGACCAATAGCATAGACCTTCTGCAAATTTATTTTTGTAATTTGTAAATAGTGATGCGAAGTCTAACCAGGATATGTGGACATCTCAGGGTAAACCCAGTTTAGTGGGTGGTGGACAATTTTGCAATAATTTACTTCTCATTTCTAGTGAACTGCTATGTGAGAGAAACTGTAGGGTAGTCAAGGGGAGGATTGAAAGCATAAGGCAAGGCTGATGTTTCTGTGCTTTCAACCAGGAACAGCTGTTCCTGTCCCATTTTTACATGTCCATGGGGATGCACTGCTCCCACAAATGGCAGCAGTTGGTAAAGGGGTGCTCTGGGCCACATAAATCCCAAGGCATCCTCCCAGGCAACCCCCCAACGAAGACATCAAAGTGCTCACATTGGAAAGGGGAAAAAGCCATGATCTAGCACGCATAAAAATGGCAAAGGAATCTGGGGGAACACGGGTGGAGGAACGTTGACAGCATCTGTTACAGAGGGAGATAGGTGTGGGTAGAATATTGGGTGGGAAAATAATCATGATCACTGCAATTTCATTATCTTCCACATTGAGTCAGATTCTAGACTGAGTGCTTTAGAGCCAGTATTTTTCATCATCACCTCTCTCTTCAAGTGAGGTATTCATTTTTTTTGGAGGGTGGGGGCATGCCAGAAGGCATGTGGGATCTTCCCCAACCAGGGGTCAAACCCGAGGCCCCTGCAGTGGGAGCGCAGAGTCTTAACCACTGGACCTCCAGGGAAGTCCCAAGTGAGGTATTCTTACCTCCTTTTCCCCCACCTCCTTTCCCGCCGCTTCCTGGAGGTATAATTGACCAATAAAGCGGTAAGATATTTAAAGTGTACAACACGCTGATGATTTGATACATGTATATACATTGTAGAAAGATTCTCCCCATAGAGTTAATTAACACATCCCTCAACTCATCTCATAGATTTACTTTTTTTTTTTTTTTTGGTTCAGCATGCTTAAGATCTACTCTCTTAGTAAATTTCCATTATATGATACAGTGCCATCAACTACGGTTCATGCGGTCTGTTAGATCCTCAGACCTTATTCCTCTGAAACTGACAGTTTGTACTCTTTGACCAACCTCTCCCCACTTCCCCCACCCGCAAGCCCCTAGCAACCACGGTTCCACTCTCTGTTTCTATGAGTTTATTTTTGAGATTCCACATATAAGTGATACCATGCAGTATCTGTCTTTGTCTGGCTTATCTCACTTGCATAATACCCTCAAGGTTCATCCATATTATTGCACAGGGCAGGATGTCCTTCTTTCTCTTGGCTGAATAACATTCCGTTGTATATATACACCACACGGAAAATTCTTCTTCTTTTTCTTTTTTGTTTAGAATGCCCTAAGGTTATTCACCATCCTTTTTTGGGGGGTATTTTTTATTTGAAATAGAGTTGACATACAATATTAATTTCAGGTGTACAACACAGTGACTCAATATTTTTTATACATGACAAAATGGTCACCACAATAAGTCTAGTAACCATCTGTCACCATACAAAGTTACTAGAATACTGTTGATTATATTCCCTATGTGTATATTACATTCCCCATGACTTATTTATTTTGCGACTGGGAGTTTGCACCTCTTAATCCCCTTCACCTATTTCATCCTTCCCCCCAACCCCTCTCCTCTGGCAACCACCAGTTTGCTCTCTGTATCTATGAGTCTGTTTTCAGTTTGTTTGTTCATTTGTTTTGTTTTTCAGATTCCACATATAAGTAAAATCATATGGTATTTGTTTTTCTCTGTCTGACTTATTTCACTGAGCATAATACCCTCTAGGTCCATCCACATTGTTGCAAATGGCAATTTTGCATCCTTTTTTACGGTGAGTAGTATTCCCTTCTTTATCTATTCATCTATCGATGGACACTTAGGTTGCTTCAATATCTTTAGAAAATGATTCTTGGACTTTGATTCGTCTGTTGTTAGACTTGTCATCACTTCTATAGGAACACAGTTAGTTTGGGAAAATGTGTTTCTCACCAGATTTTGAATTCTCTGGAACAGGTTCAGAATATCACTTCTCTTTTTTTTTTTTTTTTGCGGTACGCGGGCCTCTCACTGTTGTGGCCTCTCCCGTTGTGGAGCACGGGCTCCAGACACGCAGGCTCAGCGGCCATGGCTCACGGGCCCAGCCGCTCCACGGCATGTGGGATCTTCCCGGACTGGGGCACGAACCTGCGTCCCCTGCATCGGCAGGCGGACTCTCAACCACTGCGCCACCAGGGAAGCCCAGAATATCACTTCTCTTGAATGTCCACACCCAGTGGTCAGCACAGAACAACCCTGACCTTGTGGCAGACTGGCCTAAAATGGTTAGACATACCAGAGTCCAAAGCCCATCCTGTCCGTGTGACTTTGGGGAACTCGATTTACTTTCTGGTACTTGATTTACGTATGAACAAAATGGGGACTGTAAACCTATCTTGCGTGCTTATTGTCAAGATGATAAAGAACAGGGAATCCCCTGGCGGTCCAGTGGTTAGGACTCTGGGCTTTCACTGCCGAGGGCCCGGGTTCAAACGCTGGTTGGGGAACCAAGATCCTGCAAGCCGAGTGGCAAAAAAAAAAAAAAAAAAAAAAAAAAAGATGAGAAAGAATGCACGTGAGTGCTAAGTGGCTCACAGTAAATAAATATTATTCCTGGGATGAACCACTTACTGGGTATTTCCCATCTGCAAGGCACTGTGCTAGTCCTCTCTGTATGTACTGACCACTCAAGCTCCCTACCATCCAGTAAAGTAGCCACAATTGCTATCCTCACTTTGTATAACTTTATTTATTTATTTATTTTTGGCTGCCCCCACAAGGGGCTACTCTCTGTTGCGGTGCGCGGGCTTCTCATTGTGGTGGCTTCTCTCGTTGTGGAGCACCAGGTCTAGGCGTGCGGGCACAGTAGTTGTGGCTCGTGGGCTCAGTAGTTGTGGCTCGCGGGCTCTAGAGCGCAGGCTCAGTACTTGTGGCGCACGGGCTTAGTTGCTCCGCAGCATGTGGGATCTTCCCGGACCAGAGGTCGAACCCGTGTCCCCTGCATTGGTAGGCGGATTCTTAACCACCGCACCACCAGGGAAGTCCCGCTATCCTCACTTTGAATGGGAAAACAAAAGCTCAGGGAGATGAAGAATCTCCCTAAAGCACAATTGGATGTTACAGCTCTGAAGTGGCCACTCCAAGTTTTGAAGCCAGGCTGTCTGACTCCTTGAAACTGTTCAGCTAAAGCTGAACAGTGTGTTTCAGGAGCCAGTCTTACTCTCTAACCCACCCTTCTCCCACCAGACACCAAAGTCATCTTTGTCGCTACCTTCAGCTGCCTCTCTCTCTTTCTCCTCTTCATTGCCATCTTCTTCATCTACAGATGCACTCAGCACGGTAAGTTCAGAGACGAACACGTTTAAAACTCTGAGGAAGGGAGTAAAGTGAAGGATTCTTTCAAGAGATAAATTCCTCCCTGTATTTTTTTTAAATAGATTCATCACATGAAGAATCCACCAAGAGGTAGATATACTTGACAGATCTCATGCCCTAACTCCCACTCCTTTCTTCAGAGACCCCATTTGTACATCAGTGACTCGTATGCCCAGCCCCGCTACTTGCAGCCCTATCTTCTCCCCCACATCTTCAGATCCCATACTTTCATATGTTTCTCTCTCTCAGAACCAGCCATTCCAAATGTCCCAAGCAGGGAGCTGCAGGTAAGTGATCAGGGAAGAAACCATAAGGAATCTTGGGTCAGAAAGACGAAGACCGGACTCCTGCAATCTGAGAACTGATTTTTGTTTTTTCTTTTACTCACATGCAGGTGTATCCAAACTGGAAAGAATATCTGAATCGGTGAGTTCTCCCCTTTGGAATAACCCAAGAGCTCACTTCCACCACAGGCGGGTCTGTCTAGCTCATACGCTGGTTATATAGATGAGGCCAATTAATATGGAGTTGAAAAACATGTACTTTGATGGAACTCGTAAAAAGAGATTAGAATGGTGGTTACCAGGGGCTGGGTGGGGGGCGGATATGACATTTAAGGGAACGAACTTGCAACTTGTACAGGAATAAGTCGTGGGAATCTAATGCACAGCATGGGGATTATAGTCAACAACACTGTATCATACACTTCAGAGTTGCTAGGAGGCTAAATCATAATTGTTCTCACCACAAAAAGAAACGATCATTATGTGACAGGGTGGAGGTGTTAGCAATGTGATAGCCATAGTGCAATATGTCAATGTATCACATCGACACGTGTACACCTTAAACTTGCACAATGTTATATGTCAATTATATCTCAAACAAACAAAAAACCCCACATGCTTTGAATTCCAGAGTAGCTGGATTCCAGCTCCCAATGTCTACAATTTATCACCAGTGTGGTCTGAGACAAATCACAAAACCCCCATGATTCGGAACCTTCCTTTCCTTCCATATCTAAGGGGAATCAAAATCCCCATCTAAAAGGCTTGTGAGAGTCTAGTGATGTCATAAACATAAAGGGTTTATTGGAGTTTCTGGCGAATTTTAAGGGTCCGATGGATGGCAGGAAAGCATCATTTAACAAATATTAACCAATGTACATCCATCCATTTTTTCTATTTAAAATACTGCTTATTTGCGATTTAACATTAACGAGCATTATAACACCTAAGAGCAGTTGCACGTCTGAAATGCATCTGGTGAGCCTGAGGACCTCAGTTTTTAATTTAATTTAAATTCGTTTGAATTTAAGTAACCGTGCGTGGTTCGTGGCTACTGTATTTGGCATCTTAGCTCCCCGTGCACATCTCTTTTCCTCAAAGCCTGAAGAATCCCAGGGAGTGACCTATGCACAGCTAAACATCAACGCACTGTCTGAGGCAGCTTCTGTCCCCGAGGAGCCCCCAGGGTCGTGTGACTACGCAACACTGAAGGTATAGAACTGAAGGAAGAGCTTCTTCCCCGGGAAGGAGAGAACAGATTGAGATGACGGAACTTGTGAAAGCCCAGGTGACTCTGTGTCTTTGGCTCATTATCCATAATAATACAATATGTTCCCTTCTTGCTTCCCCTCCTCTCAACAATTACTGGGTGGGTTTTCACAAAACCGGAGCGTAACCTTTGTATGGTTCGACTTAAAACATGGGCTAAGAATACGTATTGTATCTATGGGCTGGTGGTCCTCATAATAGTTACCTAGGGAGTTCAGGACGCTACCATGTAAATAGAAAATGGTTCCTCGAGAAGACTATGTGATTGGTCTCTGGTGAGTCATCCCACAGACGCAGAGATTTCAAAAAGGAGCACAAAAAATACAAGCCATGAAGGGAGACACTCAGCTGTGAATTAACAAATTCCTAAGTAGCATGCACCAAGGTAAGCAGCTAAAAGGCTAAAAGTATTTGGTTCATGATTCTTTCAGGCCGTGCTGGGCAGCCCTCAAGTCAAGACCAGTTTCCTCTTTGACATGAATGAAAGAGTTTTCTTACTGCCATCATATTTCTGTTCATATTCTTTCTTTCTTATTATTAAAGTCAAAGGCTGCAATAAAGTTAGACTTACAGAATCTATGTGGATTTTGTCACTTGGTGCCCATAACTTAACTCATGTTAATACAGCATTGTAAGGATTTTTCTGAGTGTGGACTTTTTTGTGTATGTGACAGTGGTACTGACCACTTATATATTGATACAAGTACAAATATATGAGCTTTGCTTCCAAAGTTATGTCACTCAATCAGGTTTCAAAGCCATTCTACAATATATGAATGAAGTGTAAATATTTGGAACGTATATATATAAATATTCTTAACTCAGTAGCATATGCTGGATAACTTTTTTTTTTTTTTTTGGCCGTGCTGTGCAGCTTGTAGGATCTCAGTTCCCCAACCAGGGATTGAACCCAGACCCTCGGCAGTCAGAGCAGGGAGTCCTAACCACTGGATCACCAGGGAATTCCCTGGATAACCTTATTAAAGTTTTTAATTATGAAACAATTCTATCATAGAGAAAAACACCCAATAATATAAGTGGAAATATGCACACTGACCTTATTTTCAAAACATTAACACTTTGCTGTGTTTTCATTCTAGCACTCCCAATCCATTTTCCTTCCTCTCTTCCTAAGAGGTCAACATTACCCAAAGTAGTATATATTATACCGATGCATGTTTTTCATACTTTTACTCCTCAGGCATCTATCAATAGTCAATATATGGTAATATTTTGTGTGTTATTACAACATTATACATATATATGGAATCATTACTACAGTTCCGTCACCTTTTTTATTGCCATCGACATTATGCTTTTGAAATTCACCTAGGTGACTTTTGTGTCTCTATCTCATTGCCTGCTGTACAGAATTCAGTTGTTAACCATACCATGGAATATTATTCAGTCACAAAAAAGAATGAAGCACTTCTACATGCCACAACCTGGATGAGCCCTGGGAACATTATGCTAGGTGAAAGGAGCCTGGCACAAAAAGCTTCATATTGTAGGATTCCATGTATAGGAAATATCCAGAATGGACAAATCCTTAGAGATGGAAAGCAGATTACTGGTTGCCAGGGGCTAGGGGAGGGGAGGAATTTGGAGTGACTGCAAACAGGCATGGGGTGTCTTTTTGGGGTGATGACAATGTTGTAGAATTAGACAGTGGTGATGGTTGCACAACCTTGTGAATAAACTAAAGACCATTGAATTGTACACTTCAGAAGCATAGATTTTATGGCATGTGAATTATATCTCAATAAAAGAAAATTTTTAAAAGGACTTGGTTGTATGCAAAAACCATGGTTTCTCTTTGTTCTTTCCTGGACTGCTAGATGTTTGGGTTGTTTCCACTGCTATGCTGTCAGCAAAATGCTGCAATAAATATCCTTGGAGCTACCGTCTCGCTCACATGTAGTGATCTCTTGACGGTTTATATTTAGAAGTAAAATCCATCTTCTATGATGTCCACACCTTTTAACCCACTAGAAGAGGCAAATTGATAACTAAGGTAGTTTCCCTTATTTATTCTTCCACCAAGGATGTATGTTTCCAATTCCCTGCATCCTTACCAATTCATAAGTGTATTAAACTTTGTAATTTTTGCTGACAAAATATGTGAACTCATAACCTGTTTTAAGCTGCTTATATAAAGATACCTCATTGTTGCTTTAATTTGCATTTTCCTGATTATGAATGAGGAGTATTGACCATTCGGGGTTTCTTTTCTGTGAATTGATGGTTTCTAGCCATTGTTCACTTTTCTGTTGAATTGTTGGTGTTTTCTGTACTGATTTAAAGGGCATAATTATATAGTAGGCACACCTTTCCTTTGTAAGCTCTATGTTGCAAATATCTCCAGTAAACCTGTGACTCATATTTTCATTCTTCTTTGTATCTTTTAATATTAGCTACTCTAAGTAATTCATCTTTCTATTTCTATTTTGAGAGATTTCTTTGTGTCTGGAAGCTTACCATGAGAAATAGACTCTCCTATGTGTTCTTTGAAACTTAAAATTTTAAAAATTTTGTTTTAAAAAAATTTTTTTTTAATTTGTTTTTCATATTTAATCCATCTGAAATTAACTTTTGTCAAGGAATGAGGTAAAGATCTAATTTTTCCATTTGGATAATCAATTGTCCCAGTGCCCCTTATTGAAAAGCTTGTTCTTTTTCATTTGAGTCGTGCCTTCAATTTGATGAAATATGATCATTTCTATTTCATCTGCACCACCTTTCATTGCCAGCATAGTTCAGACACTTGGATGGAAATGACAAAAGGAAAAACTTAACTTGAAAAGACTTTAAAAGAATAAAGAGGGACTTCCCTGGTGGCACAGTGGTTAAGAATCTGCCTGCCAACACAGGGGTCATGGGTTCGATCCCTGGTCCGGGAAGATCCCACATGCCGCAGAACAACTTAGCCCGTGTACCACAACTACTGAGTCCGTGTGTCACAGCTACTGAAGCCCGCACACCTAGAGCCCGTGCTCCACAGCAAGAGAAGCCACTGCAATGAGAAGCCCACGCACCACAACAAAGAGTAGCCCCCGCTTGCTGCAACTACAGAAAGCCCGCGCACAGCAAGGAAGACAAACGCAGCCAAACAAAACAAAACAAAAAAACAGTAAAGAAAGAAGGAAAGAAGGAAGAAAGGAAGGAAGGGAGGGTGGGAGGGAAGAAGAAACTGAATCATGTAACCAGACAAAGGAAAAGACAGCTAGAGATAGCCTCAGACAACAGTCAATACATCCACATACTCCAATGCCTTTTTTTCTTTATGTCTCTCGCCTATTTCTATTTCTATTTCTGTGTTATCATTATTATTCAGACCAGCTGTCCCTATGAGTCTGGAACTGATAGTGACAAGTCTAGGCTCACAGCCTCACAGACTTTCATCCAAAGAGGTGAGGGGGGCCTCCTACTTACTGGATCAATTTAGAAAAAGATATTATTGGCTACCTTTGGAAGATGCTAGAAACACAACTCACAAAATTTTAAAACGCAGAGGAAAGAAATCAAGTGTTTCTCCTGCCTTTCATTTATAACCTGTACCTCAGGACAACCAAATAAATGAATAAGCCAAGTTTCTACTCATACAAGTACTACAACTAATAGGCAAAGAAGAAAACCTCCAAGTCTTATCTTTGGTTGATGCATGCCCACGTTATCAGGAATAACAACAGAGGGTCTAGTTAGTGTCTTTTCCTCCAGAAACTGTATCTACATGATAGACAGAACATCCAGAGACAAAGCAGAAGGGACCTCAGATGGTCAGAATCAAAGGGATTTATTTTTTTCAAAGAAGTACTGAAAGAAGTGGCAGATCTCATCTAAAATCCAGGCCAGAGGTCAGCAAACTTTCTGAAAAGGACCAGAGGGCAATATTTTCAGCATCTGTGGGCCATAGGACCTCTGTTGAGACTATGCTTCTCTGCTGTTGCAGCATGAAGGCAGCCATAGATGATACACAAACAGGGGCGGCTGTGTTCTAATAAACCTTTATTTATAAACCTAAGTTGTGGGTCATAGTTTGCCAACCCCTGTCCTAGACCCATGCTTTCTGAAATCTGAATGAATCATCAGAAGAACTGAATTAAGCCAGGAAAGGCGTATTCTAATGTGCAAGGAAAGGCATTTTTTAAACCCCTTTCTCAGTTTTCAGATCTTTAAAAGTGAGAGACAAGCAGGATAGGATGGTTTCTGCAGTCCTTTCCATCTTTGATGTGCTAAGTCTCTGGGGCCATATATCCTACAGTGGCCGTGGGTTTGTCCAAGGGAGGGGACCCAGCCAGCATCTCTTTGGAAAAGAGTCCCAGCTGTTCTGCAACTTGGATGGGGCCAGTTTCCTAGGAAGCTTTGTTGTTTGCACCTTTGCCATTGCTGACTGTAAAATACAGTGAAGAAAAGTGGGTGGAGCAGGGGGGAAAGGGGCCCAAGAGCAGAGAGGCCTCCCGACTCTCGGGTCCCTGGCCTATCCCTGATTCCCCCACCTCCTTTGTTTCTCCCTAGGGTGTGTCTGTCTCTTTGCTCTCATGCCGTGTGTGGGTTTATGTGTCCATATATGTATGTATGTGTGTGCATGCATGTGTGTGCATGCACACGTGTATGTGTGTATGTGTTGGGGGAGGCTCAAGGAGAATACAGAAGGTGGAGGAGAGTGAGGGGTCAGGATGCTTGGAGGCAAGGAAAGAGAAGACACACTCTGGATTTACATGGAAGGCGAACAATAAATAGGGGTGGGGGGCTCTGCTATACAGACTCTCTTTGTCTGTCTCACACACACACACACACACATACACACACACACAGACTATACTAGTCTCCTCCACCTGCCACAATAAAATACCATAGATTGGATGATTTAAACAACAGACATTTGTTTTCTCAGTTCTGGAGGCTGGAAGACCAAGTTCAAGGTGTTGGTCAATTCAGTTTCTGCTGAGAGCCCTCTTCCTGGCTTGCAGACAGACACCTTCTCACTGTGTCCTCATGTGACCTTTCCTCCCCTTGATACTAATCCTATTGATGAAGGCCCCACCCTTATGACCTAATTTAACCTTTAATTACTTCCTTAGAGGCCCCATTTCCAAATACAACTGGACTGGAGTTTAGAGATTCAACACAATGAATTTCACGGTGGGGGGGGCACAAACATTTGGTCCATAAGACACACACACACACACACACACACACACTGTTCTGTACAGACATCCACAGAGCGAGCTACACAGAGCCTCTACACATACACAGTCACACACCAGCACACACTCCTATGGGCTGAATTTTGTCTACCCCCGAAATCCACATCTTTAAGTCCTAAACCCCCAGTACCTCAGAATGTTGCCTTATTTGCAGAGGGGTCATTGCAGATTAATTAAAAGGATGAGGTCATACTGGAATAGGGTGAGCCCTCAACCAATATGACTGTATCCCTGTAAAAAGGGGAAATTTGGACACAGGGAGAGCACCACGTGAAGATGAAGGCAGAGGTCGGGATGATATGTCTACAAGCCAAGAAACACCAAAGCTTCCCCAGAGACCCACCAGACACCAGGAGAGCGGTGTGGAACGCAAGGAACCAGCCCTGAGCACAACTTGACTTTGGACTTCTGTCCTCCAGAACTGTGAGAGAACAGATTTTGGTTGTTTCAGCCACCCGGTCTGTGGTGTTCTGTGAAAGCAGCCTGAACAGATTAAGACAGGAAAGCAGGGAGGCGGCAGGAATGCCAGGAGAAGCAGGAGCCTCGCCTCCAAACTCTCAGCACATGCTCCATTGTCCCATCGGAAGTCACCAACAAAACACAAAGGTGCGCGATGAAGAACTTCACGATGGGGCTTCCCTGGTGGCGCAGTGGTTGAGAGTCCGCCTGCCGATGCAGGGGACACGGGTTCGTGCCCCGGTCCGGGAAGATCCCACATGCCGTGGAGCGGCTGGGCCCGTGAGCCATGGCCACTGAGCCTGTGCGTCCGGAGTCTGTGCTCCGCAACGGGAGAGGCCACAACAGTGAGAGGCCTGCGTACCGCAAAAAAAAAAAAAAAAAAGAACTTCAGGATGGTGACCGCAGAGCGTTAGAACCCAAGCGTGGGTCTCCTTCTGAATGTGAGGTCCCCTTTGCCCCGGTTGCACGCCCTTGAAGCTGGCCCTGCCTTCATCCCAGCTTCAACTAGAAGCTGAGGCAGGAGATAGATGGGCCCCAGGCGGAACAGCTGGAGTTTGTCCCCTGTGGACAGATACTCCAAGATGAAGAGAAGGAGCTGAGCCCTACCCAGATATTTCTCATTCTCATTCTCAAGGTCAAGGAAAGCTTCCTGACTACACATGCACAAAAAGGTTCCTTGGAGGTCAAAAAGGGAGTGATGTCAGCCTACCCACAGGCCTCTTCGCAAGAATCCACCTTGGCTGAGAGATGCATGCGCACACAGGGGAGGACCCTGAGATAAACCAAGTACGGACTCAGAACCAGGCAAAGCAAGATGACTGGCCAGAGGAAACCCGGAAGAAATGCCCCATATAAGTGATTCAAGCTACCACAAGGGCGCGACTCTCTCTGGGAGCCCACCCGTGTGTGCCTATTCACATGTACTCTTTTTCCTCCTAATAAACACTTTACTTGCTTCACTACTTTCTGTCTTTGTGGGAATTCATTTCTACAAAGCCAAAGGGCCAGGGGCCTTGTCACTGGCCACTGGTCTAGTGGTCAGAATTCAGCGCCCTCACTGCTGCGGTCTGACCTCAATCTCTGGCCGGGAACTGAAATCCTGCTTCAAGCCTCTACAGGCCAAGGCCGTCCGAGATCATATTCTCTAGGGATGGTGCATCTGAAGGAGAATTCACTTTGCTCCCCTCCCCACTGAGCCACCCAGCCTGGCTGACAAGGTGCTTAAGTCACAGCATCTTGTCAGGATGGGGAGATCAGGATGGGGAAGCGGAGGAGTGTCTCTCTGTTCCTCTTGCCCTAGAAGTCATTCTCTTTAAAACTTGGGAGCTCTCAGGGACCATCTGTCTCACCATGTGGAGGAAACTCGTCTTTACTGAGAAACACGAAGATGACTCAGAGAGCATCGGAAAAAGGAGACGGAGGGATCGTGCCTTCAGCTTTGATTTTTGGCTTCTGATTGCTTCCAAAACTCAGCATTTCTTCCCTTCTTACAGCTTTCTTGTTCAATCATTCTGGGAACCTTCTGAGCCAAAGCCAAAACAAAAAAACCCCAAACAACCCAGAAATTCCTTTGCGTCTAAGCTAGTCTGAGAAGGAATTTTGTTCTGATCAAAGCATCTTGACGAATATTATTAAAATCAATGACCCTAATCGATACCTTTTATGGACATCCGCTCTGGTATTTCTCCTCCTTACATTACTATAGTAAGTCTTTAATGTTAATGGAGTGATTCCTGACCTCTTATTTTCTAAAATCACAAATGCGGTAGCAAGTGTAGTCCAGTTTTGTTTTCTTAACTTATGTCTTCCACATGGGATATGCCATAGAAGCAGCTAAGAACTGTGGAAACAGGACAGTCCTTTGTTTTCAGACAGGGTTGGATACAAGCTTGGGGTTACATGAACTTGGGAAGATTTCTGTAAAATCTCCAGGGCTCGGGAGGTGGATGAAGATGGCAGAGTAAGAGGACGTGAAGCTCACCTCCCTGCCACAAACACATCAAATATACATTTAAGGGGACTTCCCTGGCGGTCCAGTGGTTAGGACTCCACGCTTCCACTGTAGAGGGTCCAGGTTCTGTCCCTGGTCAGGGAGCTAAGATCCTGCAAGCCCTGTGGGATGAAGCCAAAAAAAATAAAACTAAAAAATACATCTACATGTGGAACAGTTCTCATGGAAAACTAACTGGAAACTGGCAGAAGACCTCCTATACAACCAAAGCTGCCAGAAAGATCTCCAGGTAACCGGGTAGGATGGAAAAAAACGGCCTTCGGTTAGCATCTGTGCCCCTGGGAGGGATCTATAAGGAGGAGAAGGTCCACACAGGAGGACCCTCACCCTGGGAAGTGAGAGGTTGAGCCACAACCTGGGCATACCAGTCCTGGGGTCCTTCAGGGAGGAGACAAGCCCCCTGGCCTACCAGGAAATCTGCAGAAACAGATAGAAGGGCTGGAGAAGCCTGGACTCTACTCACAATGCGTGCATGTGTGCTGGTTTGCTGATAATCAGGGCAGAGAGAGCCCTGCATTGGCAGCTGTTGCAGAGCTGCACTTCCCAACCCAAAGGGGCCAACACTGGCCCTGCTCACTCCACGCCACAGTCACGCATGAGATCTGGGCAGAGACTTGGTCTAACTCTGCAGAGACAGACAAGGGCACCGGGGATGTGAGCCAGACAGAGCTGCGAAGGCCATTGTCAGCGTGCACACAGGGTGGCAGGTGTAGCTGAGCAGACGTTGTCAGTGTGTGCAGGTTATCACCACAGGAGCACGCAGCAGCTAAGCACTGGATCTCAGGCAGAAAGGCCCTGAGAGAGGATTCATATAGCTGCACAGAGACAGCCCAGAGGCCCTGGGGTGTGATCCAGGTGGGATGGCCATGGTCTGTTGGGTGTACTCAGCAGTACACAGCCGTCTGTCTCCCAGCAGAAGTGGGCTCCGTCTGCTCCACAGTGCAGCTTAGCACTAGACCAGGGGTGGGCAGGTCCTGGGAGAAGTCTGCCCCAGAGGCAGCCCAGATCCCAGGCAGCAGTGCAGCCACTTCCATTCCTGCAGCCACAGTGCCCTGACGAGCAGCCCCAGCCTACTCTACATCATAGCCTTTTTATGTATTCATTTATTTGACCTCACCATGTGGCATGCACGATCTTAGTTCCCCGACCAGGGATCAAACTCATGGCCCCTGCAGTGGAAGCGCAGAGTCTTAACCACTGGACTGCCAGGGAAGTCCCTACACCATAGCTTTGCACTAGATCTGAGATGAACACAAGAGAGAAAGGGGTGCGACCTTGGGCTGCCTCTGAGCAGAGCCGTGAACATCTACACAGGTGGTGCATAGGTCCTCTGTGACCACACATGACTCACTTGCTTCACCAGTCACCTCCCCTGGGGCAGGGCACCCACTCAAGGGCAAGAGAGCCTGATTGAAACCGACCCTCAGGGCTGCTACTCCAACAACTGGGGAGCAGACCTGGCCCGCGACAGGGCTGTGACAACCACAGAGCAAAGAGGAGGCCCCGCCTCACATCCAGCACAAGCTCTAGATACTATAACGCCAACAACATCCCTATCAAGGGGATAATGGCCAGCACATCCTGAGGAAAGGTGTGGCTGGTGCCCATACCAAAGCCAGCCCTCGCAGCAAAATATTGGATGCACACAGTCTACACAGGGACATTCCCAATAAAAACATCCCTTCAAAGCCACAGTAGATAACTGTTTCTCCTAAATTCATAGAGACAGAGAAAGTTAAGTAAAATGAAAAGGCATAGGAACTATTCCCAATTATAAGAACAAGAGAAATCTGAAAGAACAAATAATGAAATACCAGTCTACTAGACCCTGAGTTCAAAAAAAGATAATAAAAATGCTAACTGAATTAAGAAATATTATCGATAGAAATATAGGTCATTGTAACAAGGAACTATTGGGTTGGCCAAAATGAGTGAATTTTTTGGCCAACCCAATAGAAACTATAAAGATGAACCAATTAAAAATAGATAATTCAATTGCCCAGATAAAAACCAATCTAGAAGCAATGAATAGCAGACTAAATGACACAGAATGAATAAGTAATATGGAAGATAGAATAATGGAAATCACCCAATCAGAAAAGCAGACAGAAACACAAATAAAAAAAAAAAAATGAAAGCAACATATGAGGTCTATGGGATAATATAAAACATGCCAACCAACACATAATAGGGGTTTCAGAAGGAGTAGTGAGAGAGAAAGGGATCGAAAATGTATTTGAAGAAATTATGGCTGAAAAGTTCCCAAACCTAAAGAAGGAAACAGATATCCAAGCACAGGAAACACAGAGGGTCCCAAAGAAGATGAACCCAAATGGACCCATACCAAGACATATCATAATTAAGATGCCAAAAGTTAGAGATAAAGAGAGGATTCTAAAGACAGCAAGAGAAAAACAAAGAGTCAGTTACAAGGGAACCCCCAGAAGGCTATCAGCTGAATTCTCTGCAGAAACTTTGCAGGCCAGAAGGGAGTGGCATGATATATTCAAAGTCCTGAAAGGGAAAAACCTGCAACCTAGAATACTCTACCCAGCAGCATAATCATTTAGAATAGACGGAGAGATAAAAAAAAAAAAAAACTTCTCAGACAAGAAAAACTAAAAGGATTCAGCAATACTAAACCTACCCTGAAAGAAATATTGGAGGATCTTCTCTAAATAGAAAAGAAGCAAGAATATACAGGAAAGGGAAAATCACAAAAAGAAAGGCAAATATATAAAAAGATTGAAGATCACTTAAATAAGCCAGTATATATATTTTTAAAAATCCAAAAATTCTGCGAAAGCAATTATAACTACAATGAACAGCAAAAACATGAAGATGGAAAATAGGACATCAAAAATCACAAAATGGGGCCTCCCTGGTGGCGCAGTGGTTGAGAGTCTGCCTGCCGATGCAGGGGATATGGGTTCGTGCCCCAGTCTGGGAGGATCCCATATGCCGCGGAGCGGCTGGGCCCGTGAGCCATGGCCGCTGGGCCTGCGCATCCGGAGCCTGTGCTCCGCAACGGGAGAGGCCACAACAGTGAGAGGCCCGCATACCGCAAAAAAAAAAAAAAAAAAAAAAGAAAAAAAAAATCACAAAATGTCAGGGAGGGGAGTATAAAAATGTAGGTCTTTTAGAATGTGTTTGAACTTGAATGACTATCACTTTAAAACAAGTAGATATAGTTATGGGTCAGCACACTTGAACTCCATGGTAACCACAAATCAGAAAAATACGGTTGGGAATTTCCTGGTGGCCCAGTGGTTAGGACTCGGTGCTTTCACTGATGAGGCCCAGGTTCAATCTCTGGTTGGGGAACTAAGATCCCACAAGCCTCAGGGTATGGCCCCCTCCAAACAAAAAAATTAAAAGTATACAATAGATCTACAAAAATCAAAAAGAAAGAAACTCATGCATACTACAAAAGAAAACCATCAAACCACAAAAGAAAAAGAAGAAAGGATCAAAGAAGAACTACAAGAATAACTGGAAAACAAGGATTACAATGGCAATAAGTACACACCTGTATACCTATCAATAATTACTTTAAGTGTCAATGGACTACATGCTCTGATCAAGAAACAAAAGGTATCCAAATTGGAAGGGAAGAGGTAAAATTGTCATTATATGCAGATGGTACTCTATACAGAACACCCTAAAGACTTCACACAAAAACTATTAGAACTGATAAATGAATTTAGCACAGTAGCAGGATACAAAATTAACTTATAGAAATCTGTTGTATTTCTTTACACTAATAATGAGATACCAGAAAGAGAAAATAAAAAAACAATCCCATTTAAAATCATGTCAAAAAAGTTAAAATACCTAAAAATAAACTTAACCAAGGAGGTGGAAGACATATAATGCTGAAAACTATAAAACGTTGATAAAGGAAAATGAAGATGATTCAAAGCAATGAAAAGATATTCTATGCTCTTGGATTGGAAGGATTAATATTGTTAAAATGGCCATACTCCCCAAAGCAATCTACAGATTTAATGTGATCCCTATCAAAATACTAATGGCATTTTTCACAGAACTAGAACAAATAATCCTAAAATGCATGTGGAACCACAAAATGTCCAGAACTGCCAAAGCAATCCTGAGGAAAAAGAACAGTGCTGGAGGCATAACCCTTCCAGACTTCAGACTATACTACAAAGCTACAGTAATCAAAATCGCATGGTATTGGCACAAAAACAAACACATAGATCAATGGAACAAAATAGAGAGCCCAGAACGAAATCCACATACCTACAGTCAATTAATCTTTAACAAGGAGGCAAGAATATACAATGGAGAAAAGACAGTCTCTTCAACAAGTTGTGTTGGGAAAGCTGGACAGCTGCATGGAAAAGCAATGAAGTTAGAACACTCCCTCATACCATACACAAAAATAAACTCAAAATGGCTTAAAGACATAAATATAAGACAGGATACCATAAAACTCTCAGAAGAGAACATAGGCAAAACATTTTCTGACATAAATTACAGCAGTATTTTCTTAGATCAGTCTCCCAAGGCAAAAGAAATAAAGCAAAAATAAACAAATGGGACCTAATGAAACTTAAAAGCTTTTGCACATCAAAGGAAATCACCAACAAAACAAAAAGACAACCTGCAGATTGGGAGAAAATATTTGCAAACAATGAGACCAACAAGGGGTTAATATTCAAAATAAACAAATACTCATGCAACTCAATAAAAACAAAAACAAAAAAACAACCTGATCAAAAAATGGGCAGAAGACCTATACAGATGTTTTTCCAAAGAAGATATACAGATGGCCAACAGGCATGTGGAAAGATGCTCAACATGGCTAATTATTAGAGAAATGCAAATATAAACCACAACGAGATATTACCTCACACCAGTCAGAATGGCTATCATCAGAAAGTCTACAAATAATAAATGCTGGAGAGGGTGTGGAGAAAAGGGAACCCTAGTACACTCTTGGTGGAAATGCATAAATTGGTACAGCCACTATGGAAAACAATATGGAGGTTCCTTAAGATTAACTAAAAATAGAGGTACCGTATGATCCAGCAATCCCATACTGGGTAAATATCTGGGAAAAAGGAAGACTCTCATTCATAAAGATACATGTACCCCAATATTCATAGCAGCACTATTTATAATAGCCAAGATTTGGAAACCACCCAATTGCCATCAACAGATGACTGGCTTAAGAAGATATATATATATTTTTTTATATAGTGGAGTATTAGTCATAAAAAAGAATGAAATATTGCCATTTGTAGCAACATGGATGGACGCAGAGAATATAATAATTAGTAAAGTAAATCAGATGGAGAAAGACATATACTATATGATATCACTTATATGTAGAATCTTAAAAATAATACAAATGAATCTATATATAAAACAGGAACAGAAGCACAGACATAGAAAACAAACTTATGGTTACCAAGTGGAGAGCAAGGGAGTGAGAGAATAATTAGGAATATGGGATTAATGGATAAAAACTACTATATGTAAAATAGATCAGCAACAAGGGTTACTGTTTAGCACAGGGAATTATACTCAATACTTGTAATAAACTATAATGGAATATAATCCGAAAAAAATAACTGAATCACTTTGCTGTACACCTGAAACTAACACAATATTGTAAATCAACTATACTTCAATTTTTTTAAAAAGCTGAGTCGGAATTAAAAAAAAAGAAACCTCCTGGGCTCTGTGTCCTCATCATAAAGAGACATATCCAACAGGGGTGTAAGCAGCAGGACCAACTATCCTAGTTTTCCTGGGACTGGGGTTGGGGGTGGGACGGTTCTCAGGATGTGGGAATGAGGAGTTTCCCAGGACATGAAAATTTCAGGGCTAAAACTGAGAAAGTCCCAGGCAAATCAGAATTGGTCACCCTAGTCGAAAGCATATGCATTGTAAAAGATATAGGTGTGATAATTACATTGATTCTATTTATTTATTTATTTATTTATGGCTGCGTTGGGGCTTCGTTGCTGCGCGTGCGCTTTCTCTAGTTGAGGTGAGAGGGGGCTACTCTTCGTTGCGGTGCCCGGCCTTCTCATTGCCGTGGCTTCCCTTGTTGCGGACCAGGGCTGAACCCGTGTCCCCTGCCTTGGCAGATGGATTCTTAACCACTGCGCCACCAGGGAAGTCCCACACAGATTCAGAGAACAACTGTTTTCTCATCCCCCTTCCCCTATCATACCCACCTCATAGGTCTAGTTTTTTACCTGTGCCCTTGGGGACATCTAAGGCAAATCTCATGGTTTTTATAGTCATCTCAGATAATGGAGACTTTCAGTCCCAATTTTTTTTTCTTTTTAAGTCACATGCAAGGAAAAAAATTGTGTCAGTTCGGTAATTGCAATGCTTTTGGCAAGTTGCCTGCAGCTGCAGCGGTCATAGTCAGTTTTTTATTTACGTTCCTACCTGGCGCTTCTGTTCCTCCTCCTCCCTCTCTCAAGGCTGCAGTTTTCTCACGTGTTGTCTGTAGATGCTTCCCCTCCAACAGGTCCTGTGAGGAAACCCTCAAGTCCATGGTTACATTTCCAGCTTCTCCCCGCAGGGTTCATCTCCCACCTCCAGGTGGCGCTCCTGGAAAGGATATAAGACCCCTGATTCCTATTCTGTCTCTCCCTCTCCCTCTCTTCCCCTCTCCCCGCCCCCCACCCTCTTCTCCAGGCTGTCCCAGAACATCTTCAGAGCTGTCAGCACAATCCTGAGCCCTTGAGATGTTCCAAACGTGAACGAGATCCCATTCTTCTCTGGGTCGTGCCCCTCCCCCCATACTAAGTGCTCTGAGTGGCTCAGCTGAAGCTTTTCCCCCTTGAAGCTTGAAGTGTGAAAACATCATCCTCCCCACGTTCCTATGTTGAAGAGAGACTGGGACCCACAGCGCACCAAGTGCTCTTGTAAACAAACATATGAAGACAAAACAAAACAGCTCTTCAGCACCAGGTGGAAAACGGACCTGGGGTGGAGGAGTTGGGTTTCTGGCTTAAGTCACGCGTGGATGGTCCCACTTTCGAGTCTGGCCTCATTGGCACCTATAGTCAGTGGGTCTGGGCAGAAACTGAGCTTACAATGATCCTACTTTAATGTTCTGTTATATATGTGTGCAGACACCTTGCAAATATCGCACAAGGGCAAGTTTTGAAGACAAATGGACGGTAGGAGTCCATTTTCACCAAAAAGCAAACACAAACAAGTAAACAAACAAAAAACCCACAAGAATTCATGAATAGATGCACACAAAAATGAAAGGTGAGGGCTTCCCTGGTGGCGCAGTGGTTGAGAGTCCGCCTGCCGATGCAGGGGACACGGGTTCGTGCCCCGGTCCGGGAAGATCCCACATGCCGCGGAGCGGCTGGGCCCGTGAGCCATGGCCGCTGAGCCTGCGCGTCCGGAGTCTGTGCTCCGCAGCGGGAGAGGCCACAGCAGTGAGAGGCCCGTGTAACGCAAAAAAGGAAAAGAAAAAAAAAAAAAAAAAAGAAAGGTGACATTCACCAAAACGTTAACAAGGGATGGGAACTTGAGTAATTTCTTCTTTTAAGTATGTGGATGTGCTATTTCTTACATGAAAATAGTAACTGTATAATAAAATGTACTGCAATGTGTTGATGGGTGATGTGTGTAAATGGCCTGCATACCATTCATTCCTCAGAAGGTCACTTTATTTTGGTTGTTTTGCAGCTGTCGGTTCATTGCCTCCGGGCAAGGCACGGAAACAGCTGAGTCTTTTCTGTATCCATCGCTTGAACCACAGTTAAAGAAGATTCCTTTTGGAAAGGGAACAGAAAGTTGGAGGCTAGAGCTGTGGAATCTGGGAGAGAGCCGTGGGCGTCTGCAGAACCATTTCCTCTGCACCACGAGTGTCATAAGCAAGAACAAATCTGACTCCATATTAAATCTGTTTCTTGTACTTTAACCTGTACTGTCTGTGGCTTTTGTTACAAGTTATTCACTAACAGGATGTTGCCTATGCTAAAAGCATACATAATGGCCTGGCTCAGGGGACCCTGCCGTCTCTGCCTGAATGTTAAACTAAAATACCTTTGTTCAGCTCCCGGGGAAATATCCCGACCCAGCCCACCTGTGAAAGGCTGCGGGAAAGAAGAAATTAACACATCCCCTCCCCAGTCTGGCCAAACCAGGAGATATCTGCAAAACGCTCCGGCCTTTTTTACTTTATCTCCTCACCTGCCCCTCTCGGTTCTGTAAAAGAAGCTAGCAGCCAGACTCCGGTAAGATAGCAGCTCTCTGGGACTCTAGCCCACCGGTTTCTTGAACTCCTGTCTTACCAAGTAAAGTTCTTATTCCTTGCTCCAACACCTCCCGATGTATTGGCCTGTCGTGCGTGGAAGAGAACAAGCTTGGACGCGGTAACACGAGGAAATGCCAGAGGGCTTGCCTCCAGTTGAGAATGATGATTAAAAAGCTTCAGCTGAACCCCCATGGCACACATGCTCTGAAACAAGAGGGATGACATGTTTTTAAAGGACGCACCTGCCAACTACAAACTGGCACTTGCCATCTACCTCTACACGGATTAAATCATGAGCTGCAGCCCCTGCTGACCTTCCACATGCCCTGAAAGGAGCTCAGGGTGGAGATCAGGAATGAGGCACTCTGTGCTCTGGGAAAAACTGGCAGAACGGGTCTTCAGAGAGTTCGATGTTTTCAGGAGAAGATTTTAGGAGCCCAATTCTTGCACTAAAATCCTTCATGGTGACGTCTGCTCCTCGTGACTAGCAGAAACCTTCTGCAAAAATGTGTGCTTGATTGCATGTACCCACCCACCCTTCGCCAAAATCCATATATACTGACCTTCCCCCTGCCTCTTCGGAGCAGTTTCTCAGAATTCTCTGAAATGCTATCTCCCGGGCTACAGTCCTCATTTTGCCCCAAATAAAACTCGACTCACAGTTCTCACGTTGTGCATTGTTTTTTCAGTCGACACACTCTAAAGTGACTACTCAACTGAGGGACCTGACCAGTAATCCTCAAGGTCATTCAAAACAAGGAGAGTCTGAGAAATCGTTGCAGTCAAGAGGAGACACATTGTATAAATGCAATATATCCTGGAAAGGAACAAAGGACATTAAGTAAAAACTAAGGAAATCTGAATAAATTATGGGCGTTCCTTAACAATAATGTATCTATACTGGTTCATTATTTGTGACAAATGTATCATACTAAGAGTAAGATATTAATAGGGGAAACCGGTAATAGGTAATGAAGTAAATAGGAATCTCTGCAGTACCTTTGCAATTTTCTGTCAATCTAAAATTATTCTAAAATTTTTTTAAATTTTAGGGAATTCCCTGGCAGTCCAGTGCTTTAGGACTCAGCGCTTCCACTGCGGGGTGCCCAGGTTCCATCCCTGGTCAGGGAACTAAGATCCCACAAGCTGCACGGTGCGGCCATAAATAAGTAAATAAATAAAAGTTTTTAAAAATTTTAAAGGATGAGGGCTTCCCTGGTGGCGCAGTGGTTGAGAGTCCACCTGCCGATGCAGGGGACACAGGTTCGTGCCCCGGTCCAGGAGGATACCACATGCCGCAGAACGGCTGGGCCCGTGAGCCATGGCTGCTGAGCCTGCGCGTCCGGAGCCTGTGCTCCGCAACGGGAGAGGCCACAACAGTGAGAGGCCCGCGTACCGGGGAAAAAAAAAAAAAAAGAAAATTTAAAGGATGAGACAAAGAAGCATATGAGGAGTACATTGCAACCCTTTCTAACATGATGACGTCTTCACGAGATCTCTGCTCATATCTCATAAAGCACAATCACACCCAGCCCGCTCCTCAGTTAACCATTAGCAGAGGGTATGGGATTACCATGATGAGCTAGGAGCAGTGTATAGTTTCACACGCAACAGAATCACCTGGAGCAATTGTTATATCATAGATCGTTGAAGCTCACGCTCAGAGTTTCTGATTCAGTAGGTCCGTTTAGGACCCAATTATCTGTATTTCTGACCAGTTCCCAGGCAGTGCTGTTGTTTCTGCCCTGGAGACCACACTTTGAGAACCACTGGCTTGCTAAGCCTTAGACTAATCAAGATTCGCATCTGGGACCAGAAAAGGCCAAATATCACCAAGACTTAAGGATGGTTACTGGATACCTGAACAAGATCAGGATTCTCTTAGCAAAGCAGCCTGTGAGAAGTGGCTGTCTCCTATATGTTACAATGGCTTTTATCATTTCCCCCCCTTCTATTAGTATCATTACACTGGCTTTTTGGAAAAATTCCTCAATCAGATCTTCTCAGTAATTTGTTCTTCAGCTGTATCCATTCTACTGTTTATCCTGTTATAGGCTAATATTAAATTCTTTATTTACCGTCATATGTTTTCATACCAAGTATTACCACAAAACCCTTGCTTTATGGATTATTGTTCTTTTTTTCACATTGCTAACATCTTTCTTTATCTCTTTGCCGTATATTTCTTCTTTAAAAAACATTTTTTAAAACTATTTATTTATTTATTTAGGCTGCGACTGGTCTTAGTTGTGGCATGTGGGGTCTTTTAGTTGCAGCATGCAAACTCTTAGTTGCGGCATCTAGTTCCCCCACCAGGGATCGAACCTGGGCCCCCTGCACTGGGAGTGTGGAGTCTTACCCACTGGACCACTGGACCACCAGGGAAGTCCCTGTTTGTAGTATATTTCTTATACTTATTTAAATTCTTGGTCCACCTAACACCCTTCCCCCAATAATCATGGCTTCACCCCAACAATCAACTCTTTAGGGACAGAGCTTTATAGTCAAACCCTTGGGGAGAATGTGACAGTTTTATGACACAGCTGTACATTATTTGGCACTCCTTCCTTCAAGAGATGGGGTCTATGACCCTGTCCCCTCAAATATTAGTGGGTCTGTGACTGCTCTCGTCAACAGTTTGGCAGATCTGACCCCAGGCAACTTCCATATCTAGGTCATAAAACGTGATTCAACGGCTGCCTTGTTTACTGAGCTGCCATGCAAGGAGTTCAACTACCCTGATGTCACCATGCCATGAGGAAGCCTAAGACACACAGAGAGGCCATGTGTACACACTCCAGTCACCTGTCCCCTAGCCGAGCCCAACGTTGAAGTCATCCCAGCCTGGCACCAGATATGTAAGTAAAGAAGCTTCCAGGTGATTCTAGTTCATCCCGGTACCCCACCCCTCATGCCACCCTCAGCTGGTCAAGCCTTCCCAGCTGGAGCTGCAGATATGGTGCAGCAGACACAGCCATCCTCCCTATGCTCTGTCCAAACGCCTGACCTGTAGCATCTGTGAGCATGAGACAGTGAAGGTTGTTTTATGACACTAAGTTTGGGATGGTTTGGTATAAATCAATAGATACCCAGAGCAGAGAAACAGCATTGAGAAGAGGCGAGGGTCCCAATTTGAAGGGATGAAGTGGTGAAAGCCTTTTTTCCTGTGGCCCCTGCTGTAGGTCATTGCTGCCATTTTTTGTCGCTAGGAGGAAGCCAGCGATTGTCTTCAGCGCAAGGGGGATGCAGAAGGGGCGGCAAGACTCACCAGCTCCTCCTGCCCTAAGCCTCGTGTCTAATAACACTGACAACTGTGTAAGTGAGATCTCCTTACAGAAACTCAACCTCATCTTTTTTTTTTTTTTTTTTTTTTTGCGGTACGCGGGCCTCTCCCTGTTGTGGCCTCTCCCGTTGCGGAGCACAGGCTCCGCGGCCATGGCTCACAGGCCCAGCCGCTCCGCGGCACGTGGGATCTTCCCGGACCAGGGCACGAACCCGTGTCCCCTGCATCGGCAGGCGGACTCTCAACCACTGCACCACCAGGGAAGCCCTCAACCTCATCTTACATGAAATACACTCAGACCTCCATATCCATGGTTTCTGCGTCTGCGGAGTCAGCCAACCGTGAATGCAGAATGCGCCAGTGGGAAGGGCCGGCTGTACTACACCATTTTATATAGACGACTTGAGAATCCGTGGGATCTTGGTGTCTGTGGGGATCCTGGAACCAACCCCCACAGATACCGAGGGGTGACGTACTCCCATTTCCAGCCTCAAGCCGCCTGCCCAACCCCATAAGACTCCCCAAAGCAGAGAAGGGTTTGGACACATGGGGTCCCTTTGTCCTGTTCCAAAGACCCTTGCTCAGTTCGGCAGTTTGAGAAAGGGAGCAAAGCTGGGAGGTCACACCCTCTCCCCAGCTTCTGTCTTCTGACCCACGGTTTGGCTTGTCTTCTGCTGACCCTACAGGAAATGAGATGTGGTTTATTTCTACATCGTACTCTTAAAAGCCATCCCCTACTGAGCTTCTCTCGGCATGAGTGCTCCACCGACACAATAACAATTCACTATCAGATTCTAACTCATAAAATAGAATTACCGTACGATTCAGCAATTCCACTTTTGGGTATATACCCAAAAGAATTGGAAGCAGGGATTCGGATATGTATATTTGCATCAGATATCTATACACCTGTGTTCAAAGCAGCGTTATTCACAATAACCAAAAGGTAGCTTAAACAGCAGAAATGTATTTCCCATAATTCTGGAAGCTAGAAATCCAAGATCAAGGTGCTGGTAGGTTGGTTTCTTGTGAGAGTTCGCTTGCTCGCTTGCAGATGACTGCGTTCTCAGTGTGTCCTCACGTGGCCTTTTCTCTGTAGGAGGGGGTGTGGTGGAGGGAGAAAGAGAGAGAGAAAGAGACAAAGGGAGGGAGGGAGGGAGAGAGAGAGAAAACAGAGAGAGAGAGGGAAAGAGATCACTCTCTGGTTTCTCTTCCTATAAGGACACCAGTCCTATGGGATTAGGGTCCATCCTTAGGACCTCATTAAATCTTATTTACCTCCTTAAAGGCCCTATCTCCAAATATAGTCACATTGGAGGTTAGGGCTTCAACATATGAATTTTGGGGAGATTCCATTCAGTCCATAACACCATACAATGAACTATTATTCAGTCCTAAAAAGGAAGGAAATTCTGATGCACGTTACAACACGGATGAAACTTGAAGACATTATGCTAAGTGGAAGAGGCCAGTCACAGAGAGACAAGTACTGTATAATGATTCCACTTATATGAAGTACCCAGAGTAGTCAAATTTATACAGAAAATAGTTGCCAGGGGCTGGAGGGAGAAGGGAATGGGAGTTATTGTTTAGTAGATACAGAGTTTCAGTTTGGGAAGATGAGAAAAGTGCTGGAGACTAATGACAACATGAATGGACTTAAAGCCACTGAAATGTACCCTTAAAATGATTAACATGGTAAAAAAAATTCTAACTCATATGGATTAGCCAGAAAATTCCTAGGCACTGCAGCAGACAGAATAAGATGGAGGAAGTTATGGGCACCCTGGTGATATGAATATTGAACACTCCAAAGCAGGGACTCCGCAGGGAGCTCAGGTTCAATCTCCGGTCAGGGAACTAAGATCCCACAAGTCACGGGGTGTGGCCAAAAACAAAACAAAACAAAACAAAACGAAAAACAAAAAAACTGCACAGCAAATCTACAGGAGAGCAAAACTTCTAACCAAGTGAGGTGGTTGGTCAAGGCACCTTGAGTGACTACCCTGGGATGAACCCCAGCTTTGGGGCTTTCATTGCACTTTATGAGAATTGAATCTGTAGGGATTAGACCCTGGGTGGGGAAACAGGAGACTGAATACTGGTGCACCAGAATGCTGTGAAGCAAGTCCTGCTCATTTCTGGAACTATTTCATTTATCCAGTTATTTAAGAAATATTTACTGAGCATGTATGCTGTGCCGGGCATTTTGGGGGAAGTAATCAGAATCCCTACCTTCGTGGAGCTTATATTCTACTTGGAAAGATGGGCACAAACAAGCAAATAATATTTATAGATTGTGATGAGCGTTATGCTACATATAAACAGGGTGGTGCTATATAACATAATTGTGTGGAGGGTAGGTCTTACCTTTAGGAGTCAAGGAGCACTGTGAAGGAAATGTGTTTCAGCTGAGAATTAAAGGCTGCGAATTATCCAGCCGTGAGAAACATAAAGGGGATGACATTTCAGGCAGAAGATAGAGGCAGTGAAAAGGCCCTGAGGCAGGAGTGAGCTTGGCATGTTCTAGTTCTAAAAAGGGACACTCAGCCAGTGTGGCTGGAGCAGAGAAGGCTGTTCAGAACTTAGCACGAGGGCTTCCCTGGTGGCGCAGTGGTTAAGAATCCACCTGCCAATTCAGGGGACACGGGTTCCAGCCCTGGTCTGGGAAGATCCCACATGCCGCGGAGCAACTAAGCCTGTGCGCCACAACTACTGAGCCTGTGCTCTAGAGCCACAAGCCACAACTACTGAGCCCATGTGCCACAACTACTGCAGCCCGTGTGCCTAGAGCCCGTGCTCCACAACAAGGGAAGCCACCTCAATGAGAAGCCCGCCCACCACAACGAAGAGCAGCCCCACTCGCCACCACTAGAGAAAAGCCCGCACGCAGCAATGAAGACCCAACGCAGCCAAAAATAAAATAAATTTAAAAAAAATAATGATAATAACTTAGCATGAAAAGAGAGGCCAGGCCTCACAGAACTTTGCAAGCCACAATAAGAAATCTGAAGTTTTGTCTAAGCGGGAAAAAAGAAGTGCAGTGTGAAAAACGCACTCATTAACACTGATAAGGGAGCCACGCAAATTCCTAAGCCCGTCTTATCTTGTGGCTTTTCACATCTCGTATTTCAGTGTTTTTCCTTGCACGTGGAAAACGAGTAGGCAAGGAATATTTTTTACAGCTGCTGTTGTCAGATTCTGCAGTGTTTCCCCTCCTCTTCACAAAGATTGTGCAACATCCGTTAAAGCAAGGAAGAGGGGCAGGGCTGAGGTGGGGGCGGCCCTCAGCCTCCACAGGTATCCCCCAGCCTGAGCCACCAAAATTCCTCACCCAGCTTATCACAATCACCCCCTAAATGATGACCCTGCTTCTGGCTCATGTACCACATCAACCATGTGGTCTCAACACGGCAGACAGAGGGATCCTTTAAAAAATAGAATTGCCGGGGCTTCCCTGGTGGCACAGTGGTTGAGAGTCCGCCTGCCGATGCAGGGGACACGGGTTCGTGCCCCGGTCCGGGAAGATCCCACATGCTGCGGAGTGGCTGGGCCCGTGAGCCATGGCCGCTGAGCCTGCGCGTCCAGAGCCTGTGCTCCGCAACGGGAGAGGCCACAACAGTGAGAGGCCCACGTACCGGAAAAAAAAAAAAAAAAAATAGAATTGCCAGATTTAGCACATTAAAATCCAGAATGCCCAGTTAAACTTACATTTCAGATCAACAACAACAAAATTTTGGTATGAGTACGTCCCTTGTAGTTTTAGGGAGATATTTATACTAAATAATATTCACTGTTTACCTGAAATTCAAAATTAACTGGGGGGGGGGTCTTCCCTGGTGGCGCAGTTCCTCCAGCAAGGAACACAGCCCTGCCACACTGTGCTTTTAGCCCAGTGAGACCCACTTTGGACTTCTGCCCTCCAGAAGGCAGAATGACTTAAGGAATGCTTTAAGTCATTAAGTTTGTGGCCATTTGTTACAGCAGCAGTCGGAAGCTTATACACTATCCTACTGAAGTTTGCAACACCCTCCAGCCATTCTGATCCTCCCTTCCTTGCATCTTTTCTGATCTGTTTCTTACCTTGCACCTTCTCATCTTTCTAGTCTTCCACTTTCCAGCTTCTACAATAGAGAAATATAAAGGAGGTAAGAGTTATGGCTGGGGTCGAGTGAACCAACCTACAGGTTCTGCTAAACATGATGGTGCGGATCCTTGGTACCACTATCCTTCCTCTAGCTGCTGAGAAAGGGAGTATGTTCCCTGAGGAACTACGGTCAATCAGGCAATAAAGAGGAAGAATATTCACTTGCTCTTATGGCACCATCTCGGGGCTCCTCCAGGGAGACAAAGAGAGGCTGGTGAGGAATGCTGGAATGCTGGAAGGAAATTGGCACCTGGGGGGATAAAGTGGATATCAAAGCATCTACCTTCTTCCAAGGTAATTGATGAGATATATGGTCTCTCCAGCTGCAGAGCCCTAGAGAAGACCATAGTCCCCCAGTCAACTTGGGCCCCTTCACGTGCCCTGTACTGAAATGAGACATCTCGTGCTTTTTTCTTTCCCCTGATTCTCTCTTCTCCTCTAATAAGACTCTAAGCTATCAAAAGGTAAGTGTGGCAAATTAAAGAGCATTCTCAGAGGCATCCTCTTTATCTGTGCCCATGGGCTTTGGTGCCTTACCACGCTCTGTCCCTTGGCAGGGAAGTTCTATCAGCTAGGCTGAGCTCAGCTGCAAGGAACTGATTACCTAAGTCTGGCTTAAGCAATAAAGATAATTAATCATCTTGCCCAACAGGAAGGTTTTATACACACACTCAAGGCATGCCAATAAGGACCAAGCCCCTTCTATTTTACCACCTTGACATCTTTACTGTTTGGCTTGTTGCCTCCAGATCCTATTATAGCTGGGGCAGCTCCAAGCATCTTGTCCTGGCACAAACATGTTCGAGCGTAAAAGACCATCCCTCCTGGCCTTCTGTGTTCTTATCAGGGAGAAATATCCACCCCAGAATCCCAGCTGGCTTCTTTTTATTTCCTCATCTGTTAGGGGGAATAATAGTAGGAGCATCTCCTCGGGTTGTGAGGCTTAAGTGTGTTCATGCAGAACACTTAGGACAGTGCCTGGCACTGATGAGGCACTGAACAAATGTTAGCTGTCATTATTATCAGTAATAATAGTAATAGTAAAAGAAGAGGAAGGAGGAGGAAGAGGGAAGGAGGAAAAGGAGAAGAAGGAAGAGAAGGTGAGAAGCAGAAGAGAAAAGAAAGACATGGACTATGTCCAGAAGCTTTGGGGAGCAGGACTGAGAATTTCCTCAATCTGACTCTCAGGGTGGCCCTTGTCAGTCTCCTCCTATTTTGCCTCAAATAGGTCCAATCCTGCCTACATTCTTCCTCTTAGGGAACCACTGAGGGATTTGCTCCTTTCTACCCTAACACCTCTGTTGCTAGGCAACCTTCTACTACATCTCCGGCACTCAACTTTCATGGAGCATTGGGCCTTTGTCCAATCGTGGCTAAAGTCAGAGTCTGGTGCCTGTCGGAGGACAAGGTGAGGAAAGAGAGATTATATGAGAGATCGTAACATTAAAACAGCTACTGCTTAAGCACTTATTATATAACATTAAAATAGCTACTGCTTAAACAATTATATACTTATTATATAAACACATTATATAGCGCTATGCATTATTATCATCAATAGTTAACATTTACAGAACACTTACTATTTAGAGGTCTTCTACTGAAAACTTTACATGGATTAACTCATGAATCCTCCCAACAACCCTATAAAGGAGGTAACATTATTATCCCTACTTAAGAGATGAGAAAACTGAGGCACGGTGAGGTGAAGCAACTTGCCCAAGAACACACAGCAGGAAGCGTGACTCCTTCATGAGGCCGGGACCAATTCCTCTTGTTTCCCCACCGCAAGCCTGACCAAGTCTCTCTGCAAGAGAGGGTAACTCCTCTCTCCCAATCCCCCTCTGTGAAGAAACACAAAGCCATGCATAAATTGACATGCAAAAAAAGAAGCAGAAAGACACCACACAAATCATTTAGATGCAAACCCGTAGACAGGCAGCAATACACAGAGATACACCAAAGCACAGATGGACACAACTGCATAGACACAAACAGAAACCCATAGAGAAACAGCTACACAAAAACATGATGAGTCTTCACCACAAACACAGCTAGACACACACACAGAAAAATACAGAAACAGAGATGCACATGCACAGAGGTTTACACACACAACACCGCGCACATGTGCACACACAAACAGCATGTACACACAACAGAAACAAAAGCGCAACCCAAGACAACCGCAGAGGTGACAGAGACAGAGCCAGGCATGAGCCAAGAAAGGCTGGAACTAGAACGAGCCCCTCAGAGCCACTGTCTCCGGGGCCAATCTCCCTAAACAAGACCAGAGGTCAAAACCTCACCCGGATGCAGCCTGCAGATTGTTTTCATAGAGCCACAAGCTAAGACTGGTTTGTACAAGTTTACATGGGGTTTCGCTGGGTGGTGCTGGTGCAGGGACACCCGTGAGTTTTCATACAGGCTGTTTCTTGGTCAGGGATGCGGGGCCCAAAGGTCTGATGCGAGCCACCAAAGGAGCTACTCCCACAGCTGCTAGCAGGAGGCCTTGGTCCCCAGCCCTGTGGGCTCACCATGGGGCTGCCCATGACATGTTTTCCCCCAGAGTCCAAGAGAGAGAGAGAAAATAAAAGAGCAACCAAGATAAGACCCACAGTGTCCCGTATAACCGAATCTTGGAAGTGACATACCATCACTTCTGCCATATACTATGGGTCCCACAGATCAATCCTAGTGCAGTGTAGGAGGGCACTACACAGGGTGTTCTGTTAGTCAGGGTTCTTCAGGGAAATAGAACCAATAAGATGTGTAACATACACAGAAAAAGATTTATTATAAGGAATCAGCTCACGTGATTACGGAGTCTGGCAAGTCCAAGATTTCTAGGCTGTGCCAGCTGAGTAGGGACCCAGGAGATCTGATGTTGCAGTTCCAGGGTGAAGGCAGTCTGCTGGGGAATTATCTCTTGCCCAGGGGAGGCTGGGCTTTTTCTTCTATTTTTGTCCTTCAACTGATTAGATGAGGCCCATCCATCATATAGAAAGCAATCTGCTTAACACAAAGTGCATCCTTCTTTTTTTTTTTTTTTTCCTGCCACGCCGCTCGGCATGCAGAATCTTAGTCTCCCAAATAGGGATCAAACCCGCACCCCCTGCAGTGGAAGCACAGAGTCTTAATCAATGGACCACCAGGGAAGTCCTCAAAGTGCATCCATTTAAACATTAATTTCTTTTAGAAACACCCTCACAGAAACACCCAGAATAACGTTTGACCAAATATCTGGGCACAGGGACTTAGAACTAGGTAGAGGCGATGGTTGCATAACTTTGGGAATGTATTGAATGCCACTGAATTGTTCACTTAAAAATGGTTAATGGTTGGGACTTCCCTGGTGGTCCAGTGGTAAAGAATCCACCTTCCAATGCAGGGGATGCAGGTTCGATCCCTGGGAGGGGAACTAAGATCCCACATGCCACGGGGCAACTAAGCCTGCATACCACAACTACTGAGCCCACATGCCTCAACTAGAGCGCCCGCCTGCCACAAACTACAGAGCCCATGCTCTCTGGAGCCTGCCGGCCACAACTAGAGAGAGAACACCTGCATGCCACAACTAGAGAGAAGCCCAGGTGCCACAAGGAAAGATCCCACGTGCCACAACTAAGACCCGACACAGCCAAAAATAAAAATAAAGTAAAAAAAATTTTTTTTAATGTATGACTTTAAAAAAAATGGTTGATAGTTAATTGTATGTTATGTGAATTTTACCTCAGTTAAATACAGTTGTCCCTCAATATATGAGAGAAATTCATTCCAGGACCCGCTGCGGATACCAAAATTCAAGGATGCTCAAGTCCCTTATTTAAATGGCATAGTATTTGCACATAACCTACACGTATCCTCTCCTATACTTTAAATAATCCCTAGATTACCTATATTACCTGACACAATGTGAATGCTATGTAAATAGTTGTAAATACAATGTAAATGTTATGTAAATAGTTGTTTTCCTTGGCAAATTCAAGTTTTGCTTTTTGGAACTCTGGAATTTTTTCCCCAAGTATTTTAGATCCCCACTTGGTTGTAAATAAATACCTTAGTAAACATTCTGAAGGCTAAATAAAATGTGCCTGTAGGTCTTATCCAGCCTTCTGGCCATGAGCTTTGGACTTTAAAAAAAAAGAAAAGACAATTACACAGAAAAGTACGTACAATAGGATTCCATTTACATGAAGTTCAAACCTAAGCAAAATGAAACAAGCTTTTTTAAAAAAGAACAGAATTTTAGTTTGTAAAACTATGAAGAAGATATAAGGAATGATTTAGTCAAAATTCAGGGTGTGGCTGTTTATCTGTGAGAGTTGTGCCTTAAGGTGGGGATATTAGTAAGGAAATACCAGCAGTTTCCAAGATACTAGTTATTTTCCTTAGCCTGGGTTCTAAGATTAGTGGGTGTTTTTACTTTTAATTCTTTCAATGGGATGTTGAGTCTGCATTTAAGAGAATCAAACCCAGACTATTCATACAGTTGTATCCATAAGTCAGCACATACATGGTGCACTTCACATTTAAAAATAAATGTTTGCTGAATAAAAAAACCTACACATTTGGGTGTAGGGTGAAATGTTAGCAATAGGTGAATCTGAATAGAGTATGTGGGTCTTCTATACGCAGTTTTGGTTCTTGCAACTTCTCTGTAAGTTTGAAATTTTGTTCAAAAAAGTAAATGTAAACAACAAGGACAGAAAAGGTGGTAGATTTTAAGAAGCTTCTATTTTCCTTCACTTCAAAAAATATGAGGTGGGGGCTTCCCTGGTGGCGCAGTGGTTGGGAGTCCGCCTGCCGATGCAGGGGACAGGGGTTCATGCCCCGGTCCGGGAGGATCCCACATGCCGCAGAGCGGCTGGGCCCGTGAGCCATGGCCGCTGAGCCTGCGCGTCCGGAGCCTGTGCTCCGCAACGGGAGAGGCCACAACAGTGAGAGGCCCGCGTATCGCAAAAAAAAAAAAAATATATGAGGTGACCAGATGCAAGTTAATGCTTTGATAAATTATCCCATAGTATGATGTGATTCCAGTTATTTGTCTCAGAGGGGTCTCTATTTCCTTCTCCCACTTTTGGAAAATCCACAAATACCCCAAGTGGGAAAGAGGGTGCAGAGTGAAGACCCCACTGGACAAAGAGTCATTCCCCCAAGACCAGAGGACCCCAACCCCAAGGCAGACATCTCGGGGCTTCCCTGAGTCCACTGGGCACAAAGTCAAGTAGAAAAGAAAAATTGTTCGTGATCCCTTTTCCTAGCACTTATCTCACTTTATAATTACACATTCATTAGTGTGATTATGTGATTAATATCTGTTTCCATCACCAGACTGTCAGCCCAGCAGGGGTCCCTATACACTCTACTGTATGCCCAGCCCAAAGTGCCACTCAATAAATAATAGTGCCAGCAAGACTGATGGAGTTAGGACCCTGTGCCAGACAGTCCTCCAGGGGCTTTGCAGGGATTATTGCAGCGTTCACTCCTCACAGGGACTCTAGGAGGTAAGCGCTGCAATGAGCATGAGGAAACAGAGAGGGTAAGCAAGTTGTTCAAGCTGTGAAAGGGGGGGGCCAGGGTTTCATACCAGACAGTCCGGGTCCAGAGCCCACATTCTCAACCACAGCCGGACACTTCTCCTGCCCCTTGAATCAGAAGCAAATGCACAACCCCAGCTCTCCGCTCAGTATCCTTAGCATGATGCTGAGTTCAGTGCATAAAGAAGTAAAGAGAATGTCCTGCCAGAGTGTCCCACTGAATCTAAGATGGGGTGCAGCCTCAGCTAATCAAGAAAGGGTTACCCCACACCTCCTGGATGACAAATGATCTCCTCGTGGAGGAAGCTGCTTCCAACCCTGGGACAAGTCATAATTACGTTATAAATGTTATAAGACTTATGTAGTATAATATGCTGTATAAATATCATGTTTTATATATATAAGTATTATATTTACATAACAGGTTATATTGTATAAATATCATGTTACATATATATTTATATAATAAGTTATATAAATATCATGTTATATATGTATTATATTATTTATATGTTATATTGTATAAATATTATATTACACCAGTGTAATCCTATGAATGCTCTATTTATATAATATGACAGAATATTAATATATTTTATATAAAGATTATAATATATGTTATGATTATATAATATATAGTTGTATTTATAATTAGAGAAACATGTGAATATATTAATATATTATAATATCCATAATATCAATATAATAATCTGTTTATTATGATGTAATCATGTATTATATATAATATTGGTATAATATTATATAGAATTTTATATTAAAATATAGTATATTCTGTTAGAATTTTATAATATAAATCTTCTATTTTATTAAATATATTAATTTTACAATATTACATATATTAATTTAATTTATAGTAAATATTTAAAATTATATATATTTTATATAATATATATTAATTATATATATTATATATGTAATATATAATATATATAATCACACATATATAATATATAATATATATAATTAATATATATATTAATTATATATGATATATATAATTACACATATAATTTATAATTAAATACAGAAGCATTTAAGAGAATCACACTCACAATATTTGCATTCATAAGATGGCACATGTTCCATATTTTAAATATTTTTAAATGTTTAAGAGACTTTGGCCTTTGAGATCAGCTTCAGCAATTCCTATCTAATTGAAGAATTCATTCGAGTTGTGATTTTTGAGGTGAAATACATACACTGGTCTTCATGAGAGGAGGCTGGGCCCTTGGGCTGAAGGATTTCAACCCTTGACACCAGGTCTGCATGGCCTGGTCACTGTTAGTTATGGTTGAACAGCTTCTACCAATATTCTGTTCATAATGATCCATATATCCTCTAAGATGATGTACACTTCCTCTATGGCAAGTCCTGAGTCCTCCTCAGAATTTCCTTTCACTTACATATTCCTACCAACAGTCTTGTCGAGGCAATCATGGCTGTTTCTAGCATGCACCTCAAAACACCTCCAGCTTCTAACCATTCCCTAATTCCAAAGCCACTTCTACATTTTTAGGTATTTGTTACAGCAGAAGCCCACTTCCAGGGACTAACAGGTGTATCAGCTTGCTAGGGCTTCCCTAACAAAGTACCACAGACTGGGGGACTTAAACAACAGAAATGCACTGTCTCACGGTTCTGGAGGCTGGAAGTCCAAGATCACGGTGTCTGCAGGGCTGGTTCCTTCTGGGGGCTGCAAGGGAGAATCTGTTCTAGGCACCTCTCCTTGGCTTGTAGATGGTCATCTTCTCCCTGCGTCTCTTCACCTCATCTTCCCTCTGCATGTATCAGTGTCCTAATCTCTCCATATAAGGACACCAGTCCTACTGGATTAGGGCCCACCCTAATGGCCTCATTTTCACTTGGTCACATCTGCAAAGACCCTATCTGCAAATGAAGTCAATTATGAGGTCCTGGTGGTTAGGACCCCAACATATACTTTCAGGAGGGACCCCTCCAACCCATAACACTGTTGAGTTTTTTGTCACTCTCTATGGGTTCATTGACATGTGACTTTGGGGCTGACAAGTAGCATGCAGTGGGCTTCTGGAGAGCACAAGTGACCCCTTTTCTCTACCCTGGAGTGCACAAATCACATCACAACGGACTCCAAATCAAAGTTGTTAAATTTCCAAACCTTTAATCCCAAATCAGATCACAGTGAGGTCAGACCTAGAGATTCTCTCCTCCCCCATTCCCCTGTTTCCCTGGAGGAAGTCTCTCCCACAAGCGAATACATGCAAATCTGTGGAACAAATAGATCCAACTCCCTCCCAAGACCCCCTGACCTCACCCCCCCACCCCCTAATTACCCCATCAGGTCCACACCAGCCTTCCCTGGGGACCCTCATTTGCAAAAATCCTCTCCCCATCCCACTCCTAAGCAACCCAAATTCAGCCCCCGAGAAAAACATATTTACAGAGAAAAAAGATGAGAGCGTGAGGGGCAGTTCTGTGCAAACAGCATGGGCCCCCAGAGCAGGGAGAACACAGTTTCTCTAGGACATGCGGCAAAAGATTCTGAGGGGCACAATGGAGAAAGGAGAAGGGTTTGGGAGTTGCTTAGAGAAAGCACAACGGTGGCCCTAGGTGGCCCTGTGTCCCCACTTGGGACAGAGGGAGCCCCAGGGCCAGGGAGGCAGGGTGAGCAGGAGAAAGAAGCCACTCCCCAGGATCAGGACCAGGCCGGCCCCCAAGCCACAGCCCAGAGACCAAGAGTATTCATAGGTCAGGGCCGGGGACGGGGGAGGCTCAGGGCTAACTCTCTGCAGCAAGGCTTGCACGGAATGGCGGAACACCTCCAGGCTGACCAGAAGCAGCAGGCCTGTGGGGAGAGGAGAACAGATGTGGCCCTCAGGCCCCTGGGGTCCCCAACGGAGGTCTGAGCCTCTCCCCCAATATACCCCATCACATGCTTACTCAGACAAGAAACCTGGGGGACCCCCTAGTGACAGGAACAGAGTAAAGGGACAAAGTAGGTGATTACATAGTTAATCCCACTAGGGGACTGTAAGTAAAGAAAAAAAAGCATGGGAGACCCTTGTAAGTTAATGATCACTCAAGAAAGCAGGTTCGCTTAGCAACACAACCATGCAACAGAAGCCTGAGACATGCCCCCAGACAATGAAACAATGGTGGAATAAGACCCACATCCTGCCCAGAGAGCTCAGGAAGTTAATGATTCCTAAGGTAACACTCCTCTGCGCACATTAAAAACAAAAATATAAGGAAAAGTTGACATTATGCTGAAAGCTGAGATGATTCATCCTATTTTAGTATATGTTACCGCCTCTCTGCTCACTTCCATTGTGCCATGACAGTCCCAGTTTGACCACGTTGGGACAAGAAAACTCTCCCGCCTGACTTGGAGGAGGAGCTGATGATGGAAGCTTGACGTCTACTCAAGAATGAGGAAGAAGGTGGTCTTCTCCCCCTCCCCACTTTCCTTTGATTATAAAACTGTAGCCCACTAAGTTCTCGGCGTGGCACCCTCTAGCTCACCCGCTTGTAAGGTGCACAAGCATCTTATTCTAATAAATCACTTCTTATCTATCACTTGGCCTCTCGCTGAATTCTTTCTGTGCTGAGACATAAAGAACCGGAGCTCTTTGGAGACCCCCGAGATGCATTTCTGCAGTTTCACTAGCACCCCCTCAACAACTGCTTATTAAGCACCTACTCTATAGCAGGCACAATTTTAGACGGTGGAGAGAAAGAAAGAACAAGACACAAACTCATAGAGACAGAAAGTAGAAGGTGGGTGCAGGGGTGGGGAGGAGGAATGGGGAGTTGGTGTTTAATGGGGGTGGAGTTTTAATTGGTGAAGATGCAAAAGTTCTGGAGATGGATGGTGGTGATGGCGGCACAACTGCGTGAATGGACTTAACGCCACAGAAGTGGACACTTACAAATGGTTCAAATGGTAAGTTTTATGTTAATGTGTCTTTCACCACTTAAAAAAAGAACAAAGCAAACCAAGGAATCAAGAATCACAAAAGTCAAATTAAGACTCCATTGAGACTTCAGTAAAGAGGGATGATGGAATCTAAGTTGAAACCATAGAAGCAGAGAGGAGAATGGTGGCTGCCAGGGACTGAGCGGAGGGGAAAATGGGGAGATGCTGGTCAAAGGGCACAAACTTCCAGTTTGAAGAGGAATAAATTCTGGAGATCTAATGTACAGCATGGTGACTATAGTTAATAATACAGTATACATAAAATTTGCTAAGAGAGTAGATCTTAAATGTTGTCACTGCAAAAAACAAGTTACTATGTGAGGTGATGAATGTGTTAACTTGTTTGATTGTGTCGATCACCTCATGATGTATATCAAAATATATCAAAACATCAAGTTGTAGGGGACTTCCCTAGCGGTCTAGTGATTTGGACTCAGCACTTTCACTGCCATGGCCCAGGTTCAATCCCTGGTCAGGGAACTGAGATCCTGCAAATTGTATACCTTATATAAAATTGTGTATACATATATATATATATATATATACACACACAATTTATACTTGTCAATCATATCCCAATAAAGTTGAAAAGAAAAAGGAGTGATGGATTACAAAATGAAAAGAAAATCAGTCAAGTAATGCAATTTGATTAAAGAAAAAAAAGGAACAAGACAGACCAAAGAACCCTAACCTGACAGACCTATGTTCTACTTGGAGGAGACAAATGGTAAACAAATAAACCAAGGCTTGCAAAGCTCATATGACTCCAGGAGACAGTGAGAAAGTACAAACAAGTGAGCAGGCAGGTGCGGTGGGGACAATGACAAAGCGTAGCCCAAACCCGGCTTCAGCCAACTGCAGCCCATCAGAAACGGCGACTTAGTAGACCAGATCTTCTGATTTTTCAAGAACAGCTAGCATTTTTTTAAATGACTATGATTTTTACGGGAATTCACCCAATCTTTAAATATCGGCTCAGGGATCTCTTTAGACACTGCCTGCCAAACAAAGCACATTTATGGGCCGTCGCTGGCCTGCGGGCGACCAGGTTGTAACTGCCAAAGTAAACACATGAGAAGACAGGATAATTTCAGACAGTGATGCACGCTAGGAAGAAGATAAAAACAGAGTGATGGGAAGGGCCATGACATCCAGGGGTGGGGCTGGGACTTTACATGGTGTCATAAGAAAAGCCATTGGAGCTGAGACCCAAATGGACGAAAAGAAGCCAGCCATGCACAAAACAGCAATGGCTATTCTGGGCAGTAGGAATGGCTGGTGCAAAGGCTTTGCAGTAGGGTGGAGTAGAGTGTGTTAGAGGGAAAAAAAGAAAAGTCAGGGCAGCGGAGCAAAGAGGATGGGGGAGGGGAGGGTGGTGGGCAGTGGAAGTACAGAGGTGGGCGGAGTAAGACCACATAGGACCCTCCAATGGTCACACATGGCTCATGCATCCTGACTGCCTCCCCTCTCAGACTCCAGAGTCTGACTTCAACCTTGATCTCTGACCTTCCTCCCTACACTCCCAGTTCCCCCATGGTTTTGTTTTTTAACTTTTTTTAAAAAATTAATTTATTTTATTTTATTTATTTTTTATTTTTGGCTGCGTTGGGTCTTCGTTGTTGCGTGCGGGCTTTCTCTAGTTGCGGCGAGGAGGGTTACTCTTCGTTGCAGTGCGTGGGCTTCTCATTGTGGTGGCTTCTCATTGCGGAGCACGGACTCTAGGCATGCGGGCTTCAGTAGTTGTGGCTTGCAGGCTCAGTAGTTGTGGCGCACAGGCTTAGCTGCTCTGAGGCATGTGGGATCTTCCCGGACCAGGGATTGAACCTGTGTCCCCTGCATTGGCAGGCGGATTCTTAACCACTGTGCCACCGGGGAAGCCCTCCCCCATGGTTTTACGTCAGGGGCCTGGAGAATACAGCCTGGAGTCTGCATAACATGGCTCAATGGTCCCTTTGTGATCCCTTCTTGACCTCATGCAGGTCAGCATCAGGGCACTGGAGGTGGAAAAGCATCTGGACGAGGGAGAGACACCATCCAGTCTCCTTCATTCCACTGCTAATTCATGCATTCTCTCATTCAGTCAATAGATCTTAACTGAACTCTCATTATAAATTACATATAAAATACAAGAACAAAACTAGGGACTTCCCTGGCGGTCCAGTGGTTAAGACTCCGTGTTCCCAATGCAGGGGGCACGGGTTCGATCCCTGATCGGGGAACTAAGATCCTGCATGTCACACAGCGCGGCCCAGAAAAAAAAAAAAAAAACTAACGAAGGGGCTGTCCTCCTGGAAGTTCACCCCAAAAGGGGAGATGGACAAAAATCAGGTAAATGTATTGATGTGGGTTGAGCTGCATACCCCCCAAAGTTCACACACTGGGGTCCTGCTCCCCAGTGCCTTGGAATATGACTATATTCAGAGTTAGGGTCTTTTAAGAGGTAATTCACTTACAATGAGGTCATTATCCAGTATGTCTGGTGCCCTTATAAGAAGAGGAGATTGGGACACAGACAAGCATGGGGAAGGACCATGTGAGGACACTGGGAGAAGACAGCCATCTACATGCCAAGGAGATTGGCCTCAGAAGGAACCGAACCTGCTGACATGTTGATCTCGGACTTCCAGCCTCCAGAACGGTGAGAAAATACATTTCTGGTGTGTAAGGCACCCAGTCTGTGGTACTTTGTTATGGCAGCCCTAGCAAACAAAGGCATACATAAATGCATAAGTTCAGGCAGTGATCAATTCTACGAAGAAAAATAAGGCAAGGTAGGGACACAGCAGGGAAGAGGTCTACTTTAGACAAGGTGGCCAACAATGGTCTTTCTGAGGAGGTGACATATGATCAGCGACTGAAATGATCTGCAGAAATGAGACATGGGAAGAGCTGGCGGAAGAGCATTCCAGGCTGAGGGGACAGCAGTGCAAAATGCTCTGTGGAGGGAATGAACTTGGAGGGTCTGAGAACAGCAAAGAGGTTAATATGGACAGAACAGAGATAACAAATGGTAAGAGGTGAAGTCTGACGTAGCCAGGAGCCACACCACATAAGACCTCGGAGCCACGTTATTCTAGTGGTAGAAATTCATCCGTGGCTTTTGACCTAGGTAGGAACCACACTATGATTTATGGTTTTAAAATGTCACTAATTCCAGGGCTTCCCTGGTGGCGCAGTGGTTGAGAGTCCGCCTGCCAATGCAGGGGACGCAGGTTCGTGCCCCGGTCCGGGAAGATCCCACATGCCGCAGAGTGGCTGGGCCCGTGAGCCATGGCCGCTGAGCCTGCACGTCCGGAGCCTGTGCTCCGCAACGGGAGAGGCCACAGCAGTGAGAGGCCCGCGTACCGCAAAAAAAAAAAAAAAAAAAAAAAAAAAAAGTCACTAACTCCAAAACAAGAGGCAGGTAGGATTTGACCATGGGCCGTAGTTTGTGGAGCTCTGGCCTTGACACACTAGCTTTGCAACAAGAATCTAACCAAATGCTCCCACACCTCACCTCTTCCACTAGACCTTATGAATAGGTATTATTATTAGCCCCACTTTACAGATGGGAAAATTGAAGCCTAGAAGAGAGCCATGTGGGTTCGAGCCCAGACAGGTCTACTCCAAGACTCTTCTCTTAGGCACGTCACTTTACCTTCTTCTCCCTGATCGAACCTGACTTCCCTCGAATGACCTAGAAGGGCCCACGTGACCTGGCCCCTGCCTGTTTCTTCAGCCTCCTCTCAAGGTGCCCTTCCCATCCTACAGCAGTGTGGAGTAGGACTTCTTTCAGGACTTTATTTTTGTTTTATTTTATTTTTATTTTTTGGCTGCACCACGTGGCATGTGGGATCTCAGTCCCCCGGACCAGGGATTGAACCCGAGCCTCCTGCAGTGAAAGCACGGCGGCCTAACCACTGGAGCGCCAGGGAAGTCCCACTCAGGACTTTAAATGCACCAAATTTGTTCAAGCCTGGAGACCTCTGTGCTGCTTGGAATAACTGACTGCTTACCCTCCCTGAGCCCACCTTACACATCCTCATTCTCTACAGAATTCCTTACTTGAATTACACTTCTTCTGAGAAGGCTTCCCTGACCACCACCAGTCAAGTCTCTGTTGGGTCTCCCTGTAATACATTTTCATTAGACTCTTTACTTTTCCTTTATAGCATTTACCACAATTGGTAATTGTTAACATATATTAATTTATATGAGTATTATTTATTTGCCTAATTTCTATCTCCTCCCTGGGTTGGAATTTGGGACTCCAACCCAGATCTTTTGATTCCCTGTTGATTTCCTGGTTTGTCTTTTTTTTTTGGCGGTACACGGGCCTCTCCCTGTTGCTGCCTCTCCCGTTGCAGAGCGCAGGCTCCGGACGCGCAGGCTCAGTGGCCATGGCTCACGGGCCCAGCCGCTCCGTGGCATGTGGGATCTTCCCGGACCAGGGCACGAACCCGTGTCCCCTGCATCGGCAAGCGGACTCTCAACCACTGCGCCACCAGGGAAGCCCCTGGTTTGTCTTTTAAACCAGTATCCTCCTTACTCTCCACGCTCCAGCCTCACTGGCTTTCTTTCAGGACTCGAAATTCATCGAACTCTTTCTAGCTTGGTTACCCATACTCTGATGTTTTGAGCGTCATCTCCTCAGAGAGGCTTCCTCTAACCCTGCTTTAAATGAAGTGCCCTCATTATGCATTCTCACAGAACTCTACTTTTACTTCATAGCACTTTACTGCAGTTTGTAATTGTGGGATGATCTGTTTCATTTCTCTGTCCTTAACCAGATGATAATCTCACGAAGGGCGGACACCTTTGTAATGAAAAAATGAAAGACAGGGAATGACTGAATTTCTCCCTTTATTTAGGAAGCTCTCTAAGGCACAAAACAATAACAAGAATGTGATTACTAATAATTTCGATTCGAGCGTGCCCTTGAACACTCGTATCTCCCTGTCTCCTTTATTTTTGGTTTTGTTTTGGCCGCGCGGAGCTTGTAGGATCTTAGTTCCCCAGCCAGGGATTGAACCCATGCCCTCTGCATTGAACCCATGCCCTCTGCAGTGAAAGCACAGAGTCCTAACCACTGGACCGCCAGGGACCTCCCTTGACTCATCTTGCACCAAGCCTCTACTTCACTTGTTAAGTAAGGTTACCACGTACATTTGCGCAAACTTTGCCCTGCTCTATGCTCTGATCTTCATTCTGTTCGTTCATCTTCTTTTAAACTTGCCGAGTCTTTTACAGACTACATATATGCTATTCCATCACCACTATTACCATATCAAGGGCATCACCATCATCACCACCATCACCACCACCACAACAAACATCACCACATTGCCACCACTACTGTCAACTCCATATTCTGACTGGGTAATTTCTGTTCCTCCTTCGATATCAGCTTAAATATCACTTTCTCAGGAAGTTTCTCTGACAAGCCCCCCAACCCCAGTGTGTACCCCTTATATGCGCTTTATCATAACTCTCATCACAATTATAGTTGGATTATTATACGTGTAATTGTTGGTTACTGTTTATCTCTGTCAGAATCTAGGCTCTATGAGGGCAGACACAGTGTCTGTCTTATTAATCTTATATCTCCAGCCCTTGGTTCAGTGCCTGGAACATAGTAGGTGCTCAGTAGATACACGAAAGATAAATAAATGAAGCTTATATAGTTAATGACTTATCTATCCACCTTAGAAAACATTTGATCCAATGAGGGCTACATTTCACAAGATGCAGAATTTTTTTGGACCCCCAACTCCAAAAATGCAACAGTTCTTGCAGACTCCAGGTCCAAATCTAAAAGAGTGTCTGGAGAACCTTCAATTCCCAGCCAACAACAGCGCTTGGACCATCCTCCTATTTGAGCCTACTATAGGCCTTGTGCTTCCCAGCATGCAATGGTACTTAGAGACCTTCCTCAACCTGACAGCATACAACAGTGCATGGGGACCTCCCTCAACGTCCAGCTTGCAACGGTGCTTGGGGACCCTAGATTCCAATCTAAAGAAGTCTTTGGAGACTCCCCAGTTCCCAGTCAGCAACAGAACTTAGAACCCTCCCATCTTTGAGACTTCTATAGCCTTTGAGCTTCCGCCAATTCCCAGCGAACAACGGTGCTTGGAGACCCAACCTCTCAGCCTACAACGGGGCTTGGAGACTTCCCTCGACCTCCCAGCATGCAACAGTGCTTGGAAACCCAACTTCCCAGCATGCAACCGTGCTTGGAGACCTGACCTCCCAACATGCAATGGTGTTCGGAGACCCGACCTCCCAGCATGCAATGTCCTCAGTCTGCAGGCTCTCAACCCTCACCTGAGAGGCCAAAGCAGATGGCTCCAACCCGGAGCAGGAACTCTGCACCTTTGCTGAGCACCATGATGACACAGAGGCACCCCAGGGCCATGACTGCCAGGCCTAGCACTGCTGTCACCGCAGCCGCCAGATTTACCTCTGTGAGGAGGGGAAGGGGAAGTAGAGCATACAGGGTGTAGGAAGTAGAGAGAATTCCCATATAGGGACCCAGAAGATCCAGGACTGGAGAAGAATTTTCAAGTAGATCATCACCCAGTTCAATGTCTTATTTATACTGTTGAAGGAAGAACTAAGACTCAGAAAGGGTCAGTTAATTGCTTAAGGTCACAGAGCAAAGAAAGGGCACAGCCAGGATTAGAAGGGGATGGGGACTACCAAGTGTTACTTATGATCTGGTCACCATTTGTTTACCGGTGCGGAAACTGAGGCAGTGTGGGAGACAACAGAGGAGGTGGTACATTACAGCGGAATGACCCAAGTCAGAACTCTCCCCAGCTACTTTCTAGCTGGAAGATTCTGGTAAAGTCACTGAACCTCTCTGAACCTCAGTTTCCTCCTCTGGAAAATCAAGATCAAACTCTCTATGTGACTGCTGTGAGGATTAGAAATCACATATGTAATGTACCCAGTGCACCACCTGGCACACAGCACTTGTTCCATATGTGTGCCCTGTGATTATTTTGCTATCCTAGGGGAGCACAGCGACCTGCCCAAGCTCACTTAGCACCAAGATAAGAAAGAAAGGTGTGGAGAGGGTAAGTAGGTCCTCCATAACGAGTCCTCCACTGTTTATGGAGGACCTACTATGTGCCAGGCACCACACTGCATGTTTTAGCTGCATCGTTTCATTAAATCCTTACAAAGACCAGATAAGGTTCATGACATATCACAATTCTTTTACTAGTGGGGATATTGACATACTGACCGCAATTCCTTTACTGGTGGGGATACTGACATACTGGGGTGATGGAGAGACTGTGGTTAGAGTAGAAAGGGTAAAGTCTTAAAAGTTTTATTGTCCAGTATGGTAGACACTAGCCACGGAGGGTCTTTTCATTTTAAATGGATTTAAATTGAACAAAATTTAAAACTCAGTGTCTTAGGTGCACCGGCCACACGTGGCCAGTGGCTACCATATCGGTCAGTGCAGATACAGAACATTCCCATTCTCATGGAATATTTTATGGAAGAGCACTACTTTAGAGTTGGAATGATTTGGGTTCGAAACCTGCCTCTGCCTCTGCCACTTCCTGGGGAAATAAATTAAACCATTTATGGACTTGTGTTTTCTCATCTGGAAGATTAAGATAAAGCCCCTGCCCTGCAGGGTCATGGCAAGGACTGGAACTCTTATAAATGAAACACCCAGCGCTGCGTTTAGCATGTGGGAGATGCACACTTGTGAGATGTTAACGTACTATCCACAGAGAGGGGCTGGGACTTGCCCAAAGTAACACGGCATGAAGCAGACCTGAGGCAGGAATGCTGGACACAGGGCTCTGGAGAACCACCTCTCTCCAAAGAGGAGACCTCCCCAGGATTTAGGAGCTTGTGCCCATCCTGCAGCAAAGCAGAGAAGAGGACAGTGCTATCAAGAACCCCTCTGGGATTCATGGATACGAACTACTATACATAAAATAGATAAGCAACAAGGACTTACTGTAGAGCACAGGGAATTATAATCAATACCTTTTAATAAACTATAATGGAATATATTCTGAAAAAAATAACTGAATCACTTTGCTGTATACCTGAAACTAACACAATATTGGAAATAACTATACTTCAATTTACAAAAAAGAAAAAGAAAGAAAAGAAATCCTTTAGTGTGGTCAGCATATCCCCTCCACCGGGCGAAAAGTTCTTACCTTTCTTTGTGGTTCTCTGGAAGATGTGAGCATCCTCTCCCGTGGTGAAGAATTTAAAATAAGTGCAGTTTGCTTCTGTGGCAGCAGGAGAGAGAAAAAGAGAGGTAATGACATGGAGGCCCCTAGTGTAAGCTCAGGGCTGGACATTTAACATAGCTCACAATAACCTAGAAATATGAAATTAGCATCCCTGATAGACAGAGAGAAATCATGCTCAGAGAAGTAAAACCACCTGCTGTCACAGGAGCTGGGATTCCAATCCAGAGCTTTGAGGTCCAGATCTGCGGCCTTGAGTGGGCTATTGACCTCTCTGAGCTTCCAATTCTTCCTGTATAAAGTGAGTTGACAGTCTCTTTCCTGGCTCTGTCATATGAGTTTGTGTAGGGTCCAGTGAGATTAGAAATGGATAATCACTTTATTTAACAAAGCACCCCAAGATCCAGGCAGAAGGCTAACAGACTCAGAAGAGATTCTTATCTCAGAAAGGATTCATGTCCAGACTACCCAAAGAACTCTTGCAGATCAGCAAGAAAAGAGAGATAACCCAATTGAAAAATGGGCAAAGGATATGAATAGTCAATTCATAGAAGAGGAGGCGTGGATTACTCATAAGTACGTGAAGAGATGCTCCACCTCACCAGGGATCACAGAAATGCAACTTAAATCAGCAGGGAGATGGCACTTTAGATCAGTTAGATTGGCAAATATTAAAAGGATAATATCAAGCATTGGAAAGATAAGAGGAAACAGCTGGACGTGTAAATGGGTACTAGTCTTTTTGGAAAGCACTCTGACATACTTTATGAAGTGAAGTATGTTTATGCCTATAACCCAACAGTTTCACTTCTAGGTATACGTTCAGAAAAAAACCACGTGCAGGAACATATATGGGTTGCATAATGTTCATTGCAACACTATTTATAATAATATAAGGAGTTGGGGGGACTTCCCTGGTGGTCCAGTGGTTAGGACTCTGCGCTTCCACTGCAGAGGGCACAGGTTCGATCCCTGGTCCGGGAACTAAGATCCCGAATGCCACACGGCACAGTCAAAAATAAATAAATAGATAAACAGGGAGTTGGAATCAACCTAGGTGCCCCTCTCTATTGGAATAGACAAGTAAATGTGATGGATGCTTCCTGGGCAAGTCTCTGCAGCACACAGTAGCCACAAACTAGACTAACAGAAAGCAGCACGGAGAGATTTGAGAAACAGCATTGAGCAAAAAAATCAAAAGTAGGAAAAAATCTACAGCACGATGTCATTTATGGAAATTAAAATACATACATATATAAAAACACTATTTTTCTAAGTTAAAATAGATATCCATGGATGCATATCAAATGCATTAAAGAGATGAGTTAGGAAAGAATGGAAAAAAAGAATAAGAAGTAAAATAAAGCACAAGAAGGAGCTGGCAAAGGCTGGTAATGATTTTGTGGCATAAACTGAAAAGTATGATTCATCCAAATTTGTGTACTTGAAGTTCAAGAAACCCCACGCTAAAAAAAAAAGGCGTTTTCTAAATTGCATTTTAAGGCCAGAACTTCCACAGAATTCACCTACTCCAACGTTCTCATTCCACAGACGGGGAAACTGAGGAGAGAACAGAGGGAAAGGGAGGAGAGAGGTCGAGAATAAGAGGGGTATAAGAAATAGGAGACAGGTCAGGTGGTCTGGGGAAGTGGAAAGGAACTTTCCGAATTGAAGGGGGCTGCTGAGGGACAAGAGATAAACCCGAGTCAGGTGAGGTGGTGTGGGACACTCCACCTGGTACTCTCAAGGAAAGAAGAGGGCATGAGTTGTCCTGGCAGGAGCTGTGGGAAATGTGAGTCCTGACCCTGCAGCAGCAAAAAGTAAAGGATGCTTCGTGCAGCAGAACAAACGGTGAGGATGCTATCTGCCACAAGTCGGTGGGGGGAAAGCGGTCTTCCTCTACAAGGGAAATGGGAAGTCTCAACTAGAGAATAAGAAGGTGTGGTACATCTTTCTGAGAGAGTATGGGGTGTCTGGCATCCCATTTTGGCTACTAATGATTTAGGGCATCTTGTCTCTGACCCCAGAGGATATGGCATAGCCCATTTGGAAAAGAGTAGGATATGGGTCACCCCGCTTTGGGATGTCCTTTGATGGGCCATGGGATGTGTGGGATATTTCTAAAATCTTGAAATTTGTGAGATGTCCTCTGAAGGGTCAGGATTGTGGGATGATGGTGATGGTCCTTTAAGGAGACTGAAGCTCTTTCTGACCATTAGGGAGACATCAAGGGATGTGAGGGACCCCATATTATGCAGTTAGGTGGGGCGGGACAGCCCCCCCAGTGCAGTGAGGACCTTTGGGACATATTTATGGACTAGCGAGATGCAATATAGTGTCGCTGTTAAGAACAGAGATGGCCAGCAACCCTCCTACACTGTTGGTGGGAATGTGAATTGGTACAGCCACTACGGAGAACAGTATGGAGGTTCCTTTGAAAACTAAAAATAGAGCCCCCACATGACCCAGTAATCCCACTCCTGGGCATATATCCAGAGAAAACCATAATTCAAAAAGATACATGCACCCCAATGTTCGTTGCAGCACTGTTTACAATCGTCAGGACGTGGAAGCAACCTAAATGTCTGTCAACAGAGGAATGGATAAAGAAGATGTGGTACATATATACAATGGAATATTACTCAGCCATAAAAAAGAACAAAATAATGCCATTTGCAGCAACATGGATGGACCTAGAGACTGTCATACTGAGTGAAATAAGTCAAACACAGAAAGACAAATATCATATGATATAGCTTATACGTGGAATCTAAAAAAAGGGTACAAATGAACTTATTTACAGAACAGAAGTAGAGTCACAGATGTAGAAAACAAACTTATGGTAACCAGGGGATAAGGGGGGTAGGGATAAACTGGGATATACACACTACTATATATGAGATAAATAACTAATAAGAACCTACTGTACAGCACAGGGAACTCTACTCAATACTCTGTAATGGCCTATATGGGAAAAGGATCTAAAAAAAGAGTGGATATATGTATATGTATAACTGATTCACTTTGCTGTACACCTGAAACTAACACAACATTGTAAATCAACTATACTCCAATACACTTTTTAAAATTTTTTTAAATTAAAAAAGAAAAAAAAAGAAAGAACGAACGGAGATGACCAGGGTTCAAACCCCATATGACTAGACTGGGTGCATAGACTCTGACATTTATATTTGTTGCTCCTAATTTTGGGGATGATAATAACTACTCATAGGGTTGCTATGAGGATTGACGAGTTCATGCAAGTGAAAATACTTAGAACAGAGCCGGGCACTACATTAGCATCTAATATTTCTTATTGCCAGACCATCCCATTTCTCAAAAATTTGGGAACTTCCTGCTTGAGGCTCTGAGGGGTAAGAATTAGCCGGCCTGCAAGCTGAGTGGGTGGTACCTCAGATAACAAGGGTGCTTGGCATCCCACTTTGCTATCAAGGGCTTGGAACATCCTTATTTGGACCCTAGGGATGTAAGAGATCACATCTGGAAAAGTGAAGGAGGAGGGAAATCCCATCTGGAGCCCAGAGGGATAGGAGAGCTTCTTTGAGGGGTACTGAGATTATAGGACATCCTTTGGAGAGGAAAGAGTGTTGCAGATGCCATACGGGTGATCAAGCATGCAACATCCTAAATGGGCTCTGAGGGGTGTCAGATAGTTTCCTGGGGTCAGTAGAGGCGGAGTGAGATCCCATTCCCGTTCCCTAGGGGTATAGGATGTCTCTCTGGTATAAGTTTAGGGCATGGTGTGGCCTGTCTGGGAGAGTGAGAGGTACGGGATAGCTCTCTGGCATGGGTAGGGGTGAAACAGCCACTCTGTAGGGAAGTGAGGGGTGTCGGGGTGCCTGGAAGAGAAAATGAGAAGGACTGGAGTGTCCAGTCGGGGAATTTGAGGTGAAATGGGTAGGAAATGAAGAAGATTTTCCAGGAAGCACAAGGTCTGCCCTGGGATGTTGGGAGGTGTATGGTGAGAGCTGTGTGGTGGAATCGGCAGGAGGGAAGAGCATAGATGGCACTTTGGGGTGGGCATCTAGGTGATCTTTCTCCCCAGGGCCCACAGGATGGGGGTGCAGGCTGTCTCCAGTGTGGGAAGAGCATGCTGACACCAGGAACCCAGAGTCCTTCTCTAAGGGTGCAGGCTGTCTCAGGGGCGCGAGCGTTTCTGGGAGACAAAGGCTGTCTGAGGGCACCAGCTGTGTCCGGAGTCATCGGCTGGGTCCGGGGGCACAGGCTGTGTGCAGAGGCACAAGATTTCTCTAGGAACATGGGCTTGCTGGGGGTACAGGCTGGTCTGGGGACACAGAAATGTCTGGGATCACACGCTGTGCTGGGAGCATAGGAGCTCTGGAGGTCATAGGACAGTTTGAGGGCACCGGCTGGTCTGGAGGTACAGGCTGGTCTAGGAGCACAGACGGGTTTGGGGGAACAGGCTGCTCTGGGGGCAGAGGCTGGTCTAGAGGTACAGACTGGCCTGGGGGTGCAGGCTAGTTTTGGGGTACAGACTCCCTCTCTGCACAGTTTGTGCCTGGGGCAGAGGCTGTCCCCGGAGCACAGGTTGATGTGGGTAGGGGTGCATTCTGAGGGTTCAAGCTCTCTCCCCTCGGGGCTCAGGCACGGGTTTCTCAGACACGGGATACAAGCCCTGCGCGGGGGCGGCGGGCTCTCACCTCCGGGCAGCTCCGCTGGGCCGCAGGTGTCTCTGCCCGCGGGCACGTCCACCTGCCACAGTCGCTTGGTGCACATCTTCCAGAGCCCCAGGTGGGCAGCATCACAGACGGCACTGCCGTTGTCCTTGTAGGTGTTGAGTTCCACCCAGAACTCGGTGCCCACGGCCAGCACGGCCAGCGTGGCACCCACGGAGGTCAGGAGCAGCGCCAGCTTGATCTTCCCCTCGTGCTCAGGGGTCATCCCGGCCTGGCGCGCCCCGCGAGCTCGCCGGCGGCCCTCCTCGTGCATGAAGAAGTTGGACCACATCATCGTCCTCGTCGCAGGCGACAGGGCCCAGGTGCAGAGGAGGCAGAGCTGCGGCGGCTCCTGAGGGGTGGGGGTGGGGAGGGAAGCGCCTGGGGTCTTGAAGCAGGGGAGGGGCTGTTCCCACTGGTCTGTGAAATGGGAAGATCTGAATCCTCCCTGGAAGCTCAAATGAGGAAATCGAGGTCACTTCTGGGACCTAGATCCTCTGCCGGGAACCCTCTGAGGTTCAGAGAACAGCCTGGGGTACCCACAGAAGCTCAGCAAAGAAGATGAGACTAGAGATAACGCTAGGTTCCCCCAGCCTCACGGCTAGAACCTGGGTACCCAGGAGGGGGGCCTGAGAGCTCCAGAAGCAGGAGAACTGTGTCAGCTGAAGCTCTGAGGGGCTGCTCTGGGGTCCCCTCTGGAGGGAATCACCAAAGGGAAGCTGTGTTTCCTTGGGGGGAGGGAATCCGAGCTTCCCACTAGGGCTCAAAGTTTGGGGTACACAGGATGGGGAGCTGAGGTCCTCTCTCTGTTTGAGAGGAGATGTTTCCTGGCTTCTTTGGGTCTCAGAGTCTGGGGAAGGAGAAGTTGGGTCCCCCTGGAGCTCAGAAGAGGAAAACTTGGGGTGCAGGGAGTTCAGAAGGGAAGGTCAGAATGACTTCGGAGTCTCAGAGAGACAGTAGGATTCCCCCAACTTTCACAGGGGGGACAAGCAGAGTCCTGGCTGGGGTTCAGAGACAGGAAGCTGGGCACCTGCTGGAATTCAGGAAGAGGGGAGGGGGTGGTCCCCCTGGACATTCAGAGAAGAGACCAGACAAGGTCTGCCCTAGGGGCTGAGAGAAAGGGGCTGGGGGACACCCCCAAGGCTCAGGAGGCGGACGTGGGGTCCCTGCTGGGGCTCAGATGAAGGGGCTGTGGTCCTCACTGCGGCTCAGGAAATGGGGACCAAGTCCCCTCACGCGGTTCAAAGGACAACTGGGACCCGGAAGGGACTCGGTGTCCCTTTGGGATCACTCGGCTCCCCCTCCCCCGGGCTCCCAGGGCCGGCCGGGTCGGGACGGCTCCAGGCTCAGCTCCAGGCCAGGCGCCTCCCTCAGGCCTCCCACCCCCGTCTCCTGGGTAGGGACCCCCCTCGCTCTCCTGCCTCTGCGCGGCACCGACCCCAGCTCCGCGATGCCTCCGAGCCGTCGGTTCTGCACGCCACTGCCCGCTCCGCCCGCCGGCCCGGCAGCTCCGCTCACTCCCAGCCTCGCCCCTTTCCGCCCACCCCCTTCACCATCGCCGGCTATTTCGGGCTCGACCCGTAAATAACACCCACACCTGTTGCCGCCGCCTGTTGCCATAGGATCCCGGGTATTTTAAGGGAACGAGGGGCGGGGAGAAGGACGGCTGCCCGGGAGGAGGGGCTGGGGGCCAGGTCCTGACCCCCAGGTCTTTTACTTCCTTAAGGGGCAAGGGCGGGAGCGGAGGGTCCCATCTCCCAGCTGGTGGGAGAGGGGGCAGGGCGGGGAACCAGGAGTTTTGGTCCGGAGCAGGCCTGGCTGGGAACCCGAACTGCTCGGTCCAGGGGAAGAGGGGCAGGGAGGCAGGACTCCTGGGTATGAGGGAGGAGAAAGCTGGGGCCGGGGGTCTTGGGTCCCTGAAAGAGAAGAAACTGGGGACTTTAACTCGTGAGACTGGAGGGAGGGGGCTGGAGGCCTGGACCCCTGGGTCTGAGGGAGGAGGGCCTGGGGGCCTGGACCCCTCGTCTCAGGAGAAGACTGGGGCCCAAATCCCTTGCATCTTGAAGGATGGAAAGAGAGTCCTGGGCTGGGGTCCTCAGCTCCCCAGGAGGTAGAAAGGGCAGGCCTCAGGGAGAAGCTGGTGTCAGGGGCGTGGGAACCAGAGCCACAGTCCTCTTCATCGAGTTTATTAGACGGGGCACCCCCGGGGGACCTTCCATGCAGTTTCAGCTCCCCCAGGGACAGGGACGGGGACAGCCGTGTGGAATGGCAGCAGGGCCTGATCTTTACCCCTTCACCCCCTCCCTCAGCCCCTCTGCGATGGCCCAGGGGGGACCCACCTTTCACCAACTCCTTTGCCCATGGTTGACTGCTCCAGCCGGCCCGGTGCATCCTAACCCTCTCTGTCCACCGGCTGCCCTGTGCTGCTTCCGTTGGAGCATGCATTGCCCTGGGATGATTGTGATTGTGTACATCTGTGTCTGGCTCTCCCATCAGCCTCTGGCAGGGCTCGGGTGCAAGAGAACTCCATCTCATTGTCCTCAGCACCACCCAGCCCAAAATGCGTACACAGGAGGCCTTAGGAAGTGTGCGTAGGTGATCTGCATGAATGAATGAATGAATGAGCAAATGGATGGATGGATGGATGAAGGGAGATGGTGACACACAGACATCCCCTCTCAAGCGAGGGAAGGGCCCCCCTTCAGAGCACACCTCCCCCTGCATTCCGATTGGCTGCACTGCCTGTCTTCAGATCTCAGTTCCCAGCTCTGAGATTGCAAGGCCTGGTGCCTGCAAGGCCTCAGGGACGATTTCTTAAATGAATGAGTGAAACCTGTTCTCTCCTTCACCTCACCGGGTATTCCCAGGCCTTGGCAGGACTCAGAGGGGAATCTGAGAAAGTGCCTGGTGCTGGCAGCAACGGGAGAAGGGAGTTGGGCTGGGTGACATCCACCAGCGTCTCCAATCTGAGAAATCAGACACCTTCCTGCAGTACCTCTGCCCTGCCTCCTGAATCCATCTTCCCCTCCCGGCCCTGGGCCTCCCCATCTTTCTCAGTCTTGCCTGCTGTAACGGCTCTCTCCTTTCGGGGGTTCTTTTTCTTTCTTCCATCTCCCTGTCTGCCAGCCTTCCTTTCTCTCCTTTCACAGAAAGGGTATGAACTTTCTTTGGTGGGAAAGTTCTTGTCACCTTCATACCAAAAGGATGGCTTGGCCTCCCTTTCCCTCCACCTCCCCTCCCACAATCTCTTCCTTCCACTCACTCAGGCAAAACTCCAGTCCCTACCGCTGCACGGCGATGACCTCGAGTCAGGGTCATGTTATCTAACCCGTGGCTACTTTGCTCCACGGATCCTTTTCTGGTTCTCAGCACTGGTCTCTGCCTACTTCGTGGTCACTCCTTGCCCCCTTAACGACATCTTCCTCCCCGCCCCCTACCATGCAGATGCCCCCGAGGCTCTGGCCGGGTTCTGTCAACCACACTCATCTCCTAGGTCACCTCATCCAGTCCTGAGGCTTTAACTATGGTGTCTCCTATATGCGGGCATTTCCAAAACTTGTATTTCCAACCACGACCTCTCCCCCAAGCTCCAGTCTCACATATCCAACTGGCTACCTGATACCCCAGCTTGGATTTCTCACAGGCCTCTCTAACTTGTCATGGCCCAAAGAGGATGCTTGACCCCTCCCACCTGATCCCTTCCTCCAGTGACCCCTTTCCAGGCAACACATAGCACCACCCAACTTCACACAGTTAACAGAGTTTTTCTCTTCTCTCTCTTTGGTTTTTCTTTCCCTCCTCTGTTACATCCAGTTCGCCACCACCACGGGCTTTGCCTCCAAAACCCCATTTCCTGTTCTTCCATTTTTCTCCACCCTCACCAGTTCCACATTGGTCCAGGCCTCAACTAGCCAAGGACGACGGCCTCTTAACTCCTTACTTCCACCTTCACTCCGAAATCTGTTCTCAGCACAGCGACGCGGTTCTGTTCTGTTGTTTTGTTTTTATAAATAAAAACAGGAGCATGTCATTCCTATGCCCATCCCACAGAGTCTAGAATAAAATTCCAATTTCTTCCCAGGGCTACAAGCCCCCACATGACAGGCCCCCAGCGCACGCTTCTGACCTCGCCCCCAATTTTCTCATCCTGTTCATCTGCTCGCCATGGGGCCTCCTCAAAACTCGGCGGCTCCTCAGGGCTTTTGTGCCGTCTCTGCTGGCCAGGATGCGTGTCCAGTGCCTTTACTTCCCACAACCCAGTGCTGTTACTGCTGCACTGGGTTCTTCCTGAGCCTCCTCCCCTAAGGTTGCCACATTCTGCTTTGCTATTCCCCCACCCCATCCCCACCTGTGCTGTGTGGCTTGCGGGATCTCAGTTCCCCCCACCAGGGATTGAACCTGGCCATGGCAGTGAAAGCCCGGAATCCTAACCACTAGGCTGCCAGGGAACTCTCTTTCCTGCTTCATTTGAAAAACACTTCTCTGCAAGTGAAATTCTTATTGTTTATTGTTTGTCTCTCCTGTGAGTTCCAGGAGAGCAAAGCCTTGGCTATCTGTTCTACCACATTCCTTGCACCTAGACTGGTCTAGAACAGGTTGGGGCTCGATAATTTTCTTGAATACTGAAAACAAACAAACAAAAGAAACAGATGGATCCTATACCCTGTGCGTGCTTCTGAGCCTCCACATTTCTTTCTGGGCACATCTCTGCATTTTTCTCTGCAGCTTTACCCCTCCATTTCTGTGTATATATATATATATTTGCATCTCTGAGACTTTTCGGGGGGTTTTTTTGTGTTTTTTTTGCGGTACGCGGGCCTCTCACTGTTGTGGCGTCTCCCGCTGTGGAGCACAGGCTCCGGACGCGCAGGCCCAGCGGCCATGGCTCACGGGCCCAGCCGCTCTGCGGCATGTGGGATCTTCCCGGACCGGGGCACGAACCCGCATCCCCTGCATCGGCAGGCGGACTCTCAACCACTGCGCCACCAGGGAAGCCCGACTTCTCTGTTTTGACTTGTGTATCTTGGTGGCAGTCTCTCTCCTGTCCGTTTTCCTTTCCTTCCTGGATCACCTTCCTGCGCCTTTGACCTTTCCTTTTGTCCCTGTGACTCACCTAGTTTTGGTCTCGGTTGCCCTCATCGTTCCTCCACCTTCCCTCCTTCCCACCGCTCTCCCTTCTGCCCACCCTCCACCTCTTTCTTGCTTTATGTTTGGCCTTTGGACTCTAGAACCCACTACCCCGTAGTCAGCGCTGCCCCATCTCCCACCACATTTGTCTCTCCCTGTCCTTCCCTCCATTATCAGCCCTACACTAAGTTCCCCTCTGTCCCGCTACTTGTATTCCTTTCCCTCTGTTGCCCAGCATCTCTTTCCAACATTGCCCCCATGGAATCCCTCCCTGGTCCCCTGCCCTCCAGTCTTCTAGTCCATCACAAGACCTGGCAGATGGGGGGCCTTGGGAAATCTTTGCTGAGCAAATGAAGGGAAACCCACTAAGCACGGTCCCTTGTGTCCTCAGTGACCTTCAAATCCATTCCCCCCGTCCCTCTACCCCCAGAGCCCTTTCCCAGCTCACCTGCCATCCTCTCTCATCTATCCCACAGCACTGGCCTCCTGTCTAGCCCTTTCCCACGTCCCGGGTGTCTCCTTCTGACACCCACGTCTGATCCTGCTCTTCACCTGCTCCAAGCTCTCCCGTGTCTCCTGCTACCCTTAGAATAAAGACCAACCTCCTCAGCCTGGAACTCTAGCATCCTTAGACTCTGGCTTCTAGCTGCTTCTCTGGTCTTATCTCCCACCCCTACCCTGACCTTCTGCATCCCCATAGGATGAGCCCTGTCCCCAATACATCATGTTCTTATATCCCCACCCCCACAAGCCGACTCGAGTTGTTTTTTTCCCATGAAGGCTTTCCTCACCCCGTTCATCACTCATCCTTTTGAAACCCAGCCTGGGTCTAATGTTCTCCAGGAAGTTTCCCCAAGTACTACCCACTCTTGTCAGCTGGTCACTCTGTCTCTTCTTCTCTGGTCAAGCTGCCCATCCTGGTCCCTGTTACAGCACCAATCGCCCTGCCTGGAGTTCGGTTTTTGACTCTTTCTTGAGAGCACCAGTGGGGATCCTGATACTCATACACTGCCTGGTACATTAGCAGATGCTCAAAAACGTCAAGGAGTGAATGGCTGAATTTATGGATGAGTGAAACATGAATCTCTAAGTCCTAGTGTTTCTCCTGCACACCAGACACCATGCCTGTGCTTCAGTATTTGTGTGATGATCTGCTCCCTCCCACGAGTGAGTTTGAAGGGCCAGTGCCTGTGTTTGATGCTGTATTTCAGCATGTCTCTGCCTCTCACTCTCATCTCTGAGTTCCTTCCTCCCCTTCTGTACCATTCATGTTATGATCCCGTTTAAAGCCACTCCATGTCTCCCCACTGCCCTCAAATTAAATCTAAACTCTTGACCTGACCTACAAGTCCCTGGGCAGTCTGGCCCTGCCTTCATCTCCAGCCTCATCTTGTTCCATCTGCATGTGGCTCACTACTACATGTTAGCCTTCTCTGGAAGCTCTTTCTGCCCCAGGGCCTTTGCATATGCTGTTCTCTGGCTAAGACACTTCCCTCCAGCTTCACCTGGCTGGCTTCTTGTCATCCTTTTGTGTTAGCTAAAATACCCCTTCCTTTTAAACTGAGCTAAGCCTCCCTGAAGGAGCATTTTGGATTTCTCCTTTGCCCTAACTGTAACTTACTGTGGTGTACGCATTTCTTGGATTAATGTCTGTCTCATGCACAAGATGTAAACTCTGTGAGGATGTTGGGGACCCTATCTGACTTCCCTCCTTCTGTACGCTCAGCATTTGGCACAATGCCTGGCACTTAAGTACACAAATAAATTGCTGGTAATGAATGATCAAGTCTGTCTCTGGGACTGTTCACATTCCCTCCCCAGCGCCATCCTGGTACATAGCAGGTGCTTTTAAAACCCTTGTGGAAGGATGAATGAAGAAGTGAACGAATGCCCACGTCTGTCCCTTGTCACTTTGCCTCTCTGCATCCCTTCTTTTATCTTTCTGTCTCTTTACATAGAGCATATATATTAGTCTGCAAGTATAACTATATAGTCGTGTGTTATGGGTCCCTCTCCAGGAGTTGGGCTAGGCTGGGAGTCCCTCCCCCGTGCCCCACCTCCACATGCACACAGCAAAACATTAAAAAGAAAACATCTCAAAACTGCAGAAAACACCACAGCCCTCCCCCCTCCCCCCCCACAAAAAATAAATAAAACACGACGCTCCCTCGCAACGGCCCCCTCCCTTCCCTTCCCCCTCCCTCAGGGTCCCTGATTCGGAGGGTGGCGGCGCTCCCCACGCCCGAGAGGTGGGGAGGGGGCGCGGGGGAGCACCAAGCAGTCTCCAGCGCGCTCACGGGGAAGGAGGGGGCCGCCCCCGACCCCCGGCAGCCTCGTTGCACGCGCGCCCGCGCACGCGCCCCGGACACGCCCCCCTCGGCGCCCCCCGTAGCGCCCCTACACGGGCGTGGTTTTCCTGTTGAGCGTGTTGCCGTTGGAGGCGGCGGCCTCCTTAGCCAGGGTCCCGGGGGCTGGCGCGGCGGGCGCGGGCGCGGCGGGCGCAGGCGCGGCGGGAGGCCCGGTGACCGTGACTGTGACGCCGCCGCCCGCCTCCTTGGGGAAGGCGTTGTGCAGCGTGAGGAAGCCGGACGCCCCCCCGCGGTCCCGCTCGGCGCCCGCCCCGCCGCCGCCGCCGCCCCCCGCGCCCCCCGCCGCGCCGCCGTACGCCCCGCCGCCGGCACCGGCGCTAGCCAGCCCCGCGGCCACGCTGCCCTTGGACGGGTCGCGGCTGAGCGTGTACATGGAGATGTCCGTGGAGGCGAAGCCCGGGCCCCCGGCGCCGCCGGGAGACGCGTCCCGCGACGGCGACGGCTCGCTGGAGCGGGAGCTAGAGCGGGAGCGGCGGCGGTAGCGGAAGCGGTAACTGGGCAGACGGAGGATGGCCGAGGGGCCGCTCCCGCCACTGCCGCCCGCGCCCCCGCCGGCCTTGAGCAGGTCCGAGCGAGACTGGCAGTGCGCCTCGCGGCTGCGCTCGATGTAGATGTTGACGGCCAGCACGCCGATCACCTCGGCCAGGATGAACGACAGCCCGCCGAAGTAGAAGGACCAGCCGTACGAGTAATGGTTCTTCTTCTCCTCGTCCCGCTTCGGGCCCGGCTCGCCCGCGTTGGCCGAGATGTACACGATCACGCCGATGATGTTGCTCAGGCCTGGGCGGGGACGGTCAGACGGGAGCCTCGAGGCCACCCCTGGCCCCGCCCCCGCCCCGGGCCCGTCCCCGCCGGCCCAGGCCCCGCCCCGCTCTGGTCTGAGCATCCCCCACCCACGATGGTCCAGACCGCCCCGCCCACTGGCCAGCCCAGGCCCCGCCCCATGTTGGCCTAAGCTCCACCCTCAGATGGTCCAAGCCCCTTCCCAGATGGTCTAAATTTCTTCCCAGGTGGCCCAAGCCCCGCCCCGAAGGGCCCCAAATCCTGCTTCGGATGGTCCACCATCCCCAGCTAATTCAGGTCCTACTCTGTTGGTCGAAAGCCCACCCTGGTTGGTCTAAACTCCGCCCCAGTTGGTCCAGGGCCCACCCCAGAAGGTTTAGGATCACCCTTAATGGTCCAGATCCCTCCGGGATGGCCCAAGCCCTGCCCCAGATGGTCTAAACTCCTCCCCAGATGGTCCAGGCCCTTCCCTCGCTGGCCTAAACTCTGCCCTTGATAAGATGACCCCGGCTGGGGTTTCCGGGCCCTACCCTGATTGGTCTAACTCCACTCTTAACTTTATAAATCTTGGTGTTCCCTAGGCCTCACCCTCTGCTCGTCTGGTTAATGAGGTAGTCCCGCTCTGACTCTCTAGGCCCTGACTCTGGCTGATCTGAACTCTTTCATGATTATCCTCTATTCTAGGTCTCCCCCATACTACTCTTACTAAAGCAGGTCTCCCGTCTACTCTAAGCCCCGCCTCCAGCTTGCTAAACCCTGCCCCCTGAGGATCGCGGCCAGGCTCCTCCCCCGTCCCAGGTGTAGTTAGCCCGGTCTTTCAAATCCTCCAAGCCCCACCCCCTGCAGATCTTGATCCATCTCCAAAGCATCCCCTGCTGTTTATGCTAAATCCTCCCCCTGTCCTCTGGATTCCATCCCTTCAGAAAGGCTCTGACTCCTCGAATTTCCCACTACTACTCACTTCGAGTAGAAAGGGGGTCGTGCCCCTTAATGCCCTGCCTCACTACCGAGTTGGTCTGGATGCTTTCGCAGGACCAGACCCTTTTGGGGTACACCGGAGCCCACGAGGCCCCGCCCCCTAGAGCAGGCTCCTCCCCATCTGAATCCAAATCACTTTCTCCCTCCCAGGTCTGCCGTCTCTGTCTTCAAGACCGCAATTCAGCCTCAAGGGCCCACCCCCTCTCCCAAGCTGCTCCCCTTCCGTCTCCTGGACCGCGAGCTTTGGATTCTAAACTCCTGGCATCCCGGATTACGCGGTAGACAGACACCTGTCTGTGCTGGGTTCACTCGCCCAGAAGACTACCGGAAGGCGACACCTACCTCGCCCAGCGGGTGGCGATGGAACTTGGGAAGAACCTAGGAAGGCTCCGGGCCCCAGGGAGCGCCCGGGCAGGGTAGCTTTGCAGGCGCGCGCGCGCGCACACACACGTGCGCGCTCGCAGGTGGGCCGCCCCCTCCCTCTGCCTCTCACCTGCTGCCACGAACAGGATCCCTGCTCCCAGAATGATGTTCCTCTTGGACTTGTAGACTCGGGAGGCCGCCACGCACACGCCCCCGAGCAGCAGCAGGATGGCGCTGAGGATGGGGAAGATGCTGGAGGCCCGGACGACTCCTGGAGAAAGGAGAGTATGGGGAGACGGGGGGGTGGGAACCAGGGCGTCAGACACGGCCGCCTGCCCCACCCCCCGGCGCCCCGCCCCTCCTGCTGCCTTCCGTCTCCGCTCCTCTCTAGTTGGTTCTCCAATTCTTTCTCTGCCTGGTTATTTTCTGTTATTGTCTCACTTTCTCTCCTCTTTAAAATTTCTCTCTTTCTCGATCTGATTGCCTCTTTTTCTGTGTCTTTTTCTTTCTTCCTCTATTTTTCTCTCTCCTGGCATATTTTTCTTCCCTTTTATTTCTCTAATCACTCTCCCCCTCTCTTTTTTTTCCCCTCGGAACTTCTCTATTTCTCTGTGGACCCTCTCCCTCTTTTTCCTTCTCGCACGCTCTTTCCCTTCCTCTCTTCTGCGCATTTTTTCCTTCCTCCAGAGCTTTCTGAATCAAATCTCTAAATACCTCTCTCCCTCCCACCCACCCCCCTTCTGCCAGGCTTCACCTATCTCTCTGGGTGTCTCTTCTCTCTTCCCCTGCCCCCTCCCTCTCTCCCTCTCCCGCTCTCTTCTTCCCTTCCCCCTCTCTGTCCCTCCCCCCACCCCTTTCTGCCTGGCTTCATCTGTAGCTCTGGGTTTCTCTTCTCTTACTTTCTCCCTTCTCTCTCTCCCCCTCTCTCTGCAGCCCTTTCCACTGTCTCCCATACCCTAGGCAACCAGATTCTGCGATTTCTGAGCCCGGTTGAGGCCGCAGCCAATCATAACTCCGGATTTGCCGCGTTCTTGGGCTAGCTACCAAACTCACCACAGGCTTCCCCAGTCAGCTCCCTAGAATGGCCCGTTCGCGCCGTCCGCGCCTCAGGTTGCCTCACGGCCCCAGGGCGCAGTGGCCAATCCCAACCCAGAGAGTCACGACGGCCAATCAGCTCCCGGGATCCCTTCTCAGCCCGCCCCAAGGTGAGAGGAGGGGGCGGGAGAGAGACCACTGAGCCAATCGGTGACCAGAGGATCTCAGTATCTGGGCTTGGATTGGCTGACAAGTTCATCTCAGCGTGTGGTTCTAAGTGCCGAAGCACAGCCCCCTCTCCCCTCGCACTTGCCGAAGCCCGGCAGTTCCCCGACTGTCCCCGACCCCCACGTACGGAGCAGATACTCTGCGCTGTCATGGTCGTAGTCCGTGTCCTCCGGGAAATGGTTGATCTTCACGCAGACGCCTCTTTTCAACCCTGGAAGGGAACGGAGGTGATAGTCGGGGGCACTTAAGAGTGGGGAAACCCCGGGTGAGAAAAGACCCTCCTCAAACCCCTTCTGATTGGGAGACAGGAAGTGCTGGCTCCTGAGCCTGTCTGTGCACCTGGGACAAACTTTCAACCTCCCGGGCCTCAGTTTCCCTACCAGTTAAAAAAAGAAAAAAGGAAAAGGAAGGGAGGGAGGGAGGAAGGGAGGAAGGAAGGAAGGAAGGAAATCATCCAACACTCACTAAAAGGCCACAAGAACTTTTGCCCTGTAACCTGTACGGGGACAGTCTCTCTGGCCTCTATTTCCACCTCTGTAAGAAAGAAGGCGTTGGTTTCAGCCATGTCGTCACCCTTCAACTCAAAATCGGTTGAAAATGCGTGGGAAAACGAAGAGGCGGCAGAGGGCGAGGAGGACTACACTTCCCATGAGGCCCTATGAAGTCTTCGAGTCCAATTGCGAGGAGAGAGAAGCCCCAGTGGGTCACCGGGGTTGTAGTCTCTTCAATCCTCCATATGGGAGAGGGATTCCCCCGGCTCTCTGCGCACTGCACCTGGGGTCCTCTGGGAGGAGGTGCAGAGGTCAGAGCTAGCAGAGGCACGCTAGGGGTGCAGGATGCCTCCAGTGGTCCTGCAGTCTCAGCCCCTTCCTCCCCCCAAGAACCCACATGCTTACACAGCTGCAGACCGATGTATAGATAAGTATAAATTTAAATACATTTTGTTCCCTCAATTCTCCAGGCTCCTTCCAACCTCCAGGCCACTGCCCAATGCTGCAGGGCATTCTGCTCACATTCTTCATTGGCCAAAAACTTACCCTTGCAAGCGAGCAGTGCACGGGACACCAGCTTGAGGAAGCTTTCGCTCACACACACACACACACACACACACCTCCCACCCATTCTGGGGTGTAGCAACTCCCTGCACTACCATCTTTTTAGCATACATTGGTTTGATTTATGATCTTCTTCCTCAGCACGCTAGGAGTTCCTGCAGGGGGAGGGCATGGGGTCTGATTCCTCCGTGTGTCCCTAGCATTGCCTGGCACAAAGGAGGCCTCAAGAAATGAATGTTGAAAGAATTAAATTATGAATGAACATAAGGATGACAGAAGGGGAGATTCGAGGCAAAAGATGGCAGGGAAAGAAATGGGGGTAAAGGGAAAGATTGGAAAGAAGGACTATAAGGCAGTGAATACTTCCACTAAGAGCTGCCATTTGTTAAGTGCTTCCCAGGTGGACTAACTCATCCGGAGCTCACAGGGGATCCACGAAATAGATGATGTTATTGGTGTCGTGCAGTGACCAGACATTGAGAATTGGAGTCGCACTGCTTGATAATGAAGCCCAAATCCATCCTGTCCTTATTCTGTGACTGTCGGCTTTACTTGGGCCAATTTGCTTCAATCCCTTTTCCTATAACAAGGGGCCACTAGGACCTACCTCACTGGGTTGTTATGAGGGTTGAATCCAGGTATAGAGATTTAGCACTTTGCCTGGAACACAATTAAGTGTTCAGCTGATACCACGCTGTATACCCATTGTCCAGATGAGGAAGCAGAGGCATAACAAGGGTTCGTCAGTTCACAGCTGATGGGTGGTGGAAGCAGAATTCACACACACAGCAGTTTGCCCCCACTGGAATGTAAGCTTATAGGCTGTTCACCACTCTTCAACATCTAGAGCAATGCCTAACACATAGTAAGTGCTTAATAAATTTTTTTTTCTTTTTTTCTCGGTACGCGGGCCTCTCACTGCTGTGGCCTCTCCCGCTGCAGAGCACAAGGCTCCAGACGCGCAGGCCCAGCGGCCATGGCTCACGGGCCCAGCTGCTCCGCGGCATGTGGGATCCTCCCGGACCCGGGCACGAACCCGCATCCCCTGCATCGGCAGGTGGGCTCCCAACCACTGCGTCACCAGGGAAGCCCAATAAATATTTTTATGTATGAATGATTGAATGGGCAACAAGCACATGAAAAGATCCTCCATATCACTAATCATTAGGGAAATGCAAATCAAAACAACAGGGAAATACCCTCTCATAGATATGAGATACCATCCCATTAGGATGGCTACTATAAACAAGCAAACAAACAAAATAAAACAGAAAATAAGTGTTGGTGAGGATGTGGAGAAATTGGAACCCATGTGCACTGTTGGTGGGAATATAAAATGGTGCAGTCGCTATGGAAAATAGTATGGAGGTTCCTCAAAAAATTAAAATTACTATATGATCCAGCAAGTCCACTTCTGGGTATATACTCAAAAGAACTGAAAGCAAGGTCTGTAAGAAATATTTGTACATCCATTTTCGTGGCAGCATTATTCACAACAGCCAAAAGCAACCTAAGTGTCCATCAATGCATGAACGGATAAACAAAGTGTGGCACATACGTAGAATGGAATGTTATTCAGCCTTTAAAAGTAAGGGAATTCTGACACATGCTACAACCTGGATGAACCTTGAAGATATTACGCAAAGTGAAATAAGTCAGTCACAAAAATACAAATACTGTATGATTCCACTCATGTGAGATATCTCAAGTCATCAAATTCACAGAGACAGAAAGTAGAATGATGGTTGCCAGGGGCTGGGAGCAGGGAAGAATAGGTACAAAGTTTCAGTTTTGAAAGATGAAAAGTTTTGGAGCTTGGGTACCCAATGTGAATCTACTTAACATTACTGAACTGTGCTTTTAAAAATGGTTAAGATGGTACATTTCACATTCTGTGCATTTTACTTAAAAAAAAAAAGCCATTGAATGAATGAATGAAGATACACCTTCTGAGTGCAGATGTTTACCCATCAGCACATCCAGTATGGTGTGGTAGTGGGGGTCAAGTTCTCTTCTTTCTTGAGTGGGATTATAGTACTTCTCTCAAAACGTGAGTGATAATTCAATGAGATTGAGCATGGAGACTACACGGCATGCAGGCTCTCCACAGACTAGTCATGCTGGCGGTAATGATAACTAGTACTTACTGAGGGCTAACCACACACCAGGCACGGCTCCAAGCATTTGACAGGTAGGTATTAACACAGTATGCGTGACCAACCCTTAGAAATACTAGGCAGTGATAGTATCCCTGCTTGACAGGTGAGGAAACTGAGGCATAGAGTTGAAGAAATTGCTCAGTTCTATAGATGGTAAATCATGGGGAGGAGACTCTGGGCCTCAAAGGTGAGCTTTTTTTTTTTAAGGTGAGCATTTTTTTTTTCTTTTTCTTTTTTTTCTGGCCAAGCCATGCGGCTCGCGTGGGTCTTAGTTCCCCAACCAGGGATCAACCCCCCTGCAGTGGAAGCGCAGAGTTCTAACCACTGGACCGCCAGGGAAGTCCCCGAGGTGAGCATATTTATGGTAGTAGAGTGTAGTGGTTATACTGTCAATGAGCACGGACTTTGGAATCACATTCTCTGGACTCACATGCCAGGGCTGCCACTTCCCAGCTGTGTGGCTTTGGGGATTTGAACACCCCTGAGCCTCGGCTTCCTCGTTTGGAAAATGAGGATGGTGACAACGACCACATCAGTTTGTGAGCATTCAGTGACACACGAATGACAGAGTCAAGCACAGAATGCATGGGGGTTATGCGGCACGCCTCGGCGTGTTATCTGACCAGCTGGGCTGGGAGCTCCCTAGGTGCAGGGGTGGTGGTGATGCGTCTCTGAGTCTCCCCAGGGCCCGCCTAACACAGACCCGGGCAGGCAGCAGTGGGGGGGAGTGGGGAAGCGGGATGGGGGGCGGTATGCAGCGGTGTGTACTGCGGTGAGGACTAGGGCTCTGGCCCTCGTATGCTGGGTGGCCATGTGGCTGACTCACTTCCCCTTTCTGGCCTTCAGCTTCCTGCTCTGACAAACTCGGGTGATAATAATACCTTCCCCCTGGAGCAGCTGGGAGGATTCCATGAGATGATAAGGCACGCAAAGTGCTGAGAACAGGGGCTTTATAGAGTCCACTCGAATAAATTGGGCCGTGGGTCCAGATTGTGGAGGCTGAAATTCCTGAGAAGGGAGCTAGACCCATACGGATCCCCCAGCCCTGGGGTTGGTTCTGGGGCACTTGAAATGTGGCAATTGAGACAGAGTGTGAGTGTAAAATAGGCGCCAGATTTCAGATTTGGTATGAAGAAAAATGCATACTATTTCATTAATAATCGTTATATTGCTAACATGTTAAAATAATATTTTGGCTACGCTTGGTTAGATAAAATGTATTACTAACCTTTATATTAATGTATTATATTGTATAAATTGTATCTATTAAATCAGATTCATTGAACCTTCCCCTTTATACTTGTTTTAATGCCACTGCTAGAAACATTTAAGTTATATAGACAGCTTGTGTGAGTTTCTATTGGGCAGTGCTGGTTGGGAGACTGGGACTTCTGGGTTATCAAGGAGGGGAAACTCAGGGGTTGGTCATCTGAATTCATAATAATAATAAGAAGAAGAACAGGGCTTCCCTGGTGGCACAGTGGTTGAGAGTGCCTGCCGATGCAGGGGACACGGGTTCGTGCCCCGGTCCGGGAAGATCCCACATGCCACGGAGCGGCTGGGCCCGTGAGCCATGGCCGCTGAGCCTGCGCGTCCGGAGCCTGTGCTCCGCAACGGGAGAGGCCACAACGGTGAGAGGCCCCCGAACCGCCAAAAAAAAAAAAGAAGAATATAAACGACATAGTCTAGCCTTTACCCTGTGCCTGCTGGCCTTTTGAATGCTTTACATGTAATAACTCATTGAATTCGCCCCAAAGCCCTGTGGGTTAGGGGCTATTATAATCCCCATTTCACCGTCACTGATGATGGAAATAAAGCACAGAGAAGTAGAATATATGGCTCAATGTCATCTTTCTGTGCATGGCAGACAGGAAGTAACCCCATCAGTCTTGTTCTAGAGTCTATGTCCCAATCACTACTTTCTACCGCACTTCTCAGAAAGACTTGGAGGGAGATGAGGATGGGACCTAAGAATTCCTGGGGACAGAGTGTCTTCAGGGGGCCATGGCCTGGAGGGGGCCAGTTTCTACACTCCTGGATCCCTGATAGGATGGAGACTAGTGGTTATATTGCTTTGACTCCTGGGAAACAAAAGAGACCTGGATTCAGATCCAGACTCTACTGCATATTAGCTGTGTGACCTTGGGAAAGGTGCTTCCCTTCTCTGAGCCTTAAGCTTTCAGTTCTAGGAGGCGGGGGTAATAGTAGTATATAGTGCACAGGGTTATTGTGAGCATCCAGTGACACATGAATGATGACTATAATAACAATAAAGTCTGCCTTCATTTACCCCCTGCTTAACACAATTCCTTCGGCTCCCAGGACCCAGTTACCTCATTTTCCCCAAACCTCTGTGGTCACTCCTTTCTCAGCTCCCTTTGCTGGCTCTTCTCATCTCTCTGCTTGTCTTTGAATACTGGACTAGCTCAGGCTTCAGCCCTTCAACTAATTTTTTGGTTTGTTTCTGTCTCTGCTCATCCATCCACATGCCATGTCCCGCCCACCAGCCCAGACTCTCCCCTGAACTCTGACCTCATATATCATATCGCTAACATCCTAGATCAGGGGGTCAGCAAACTATGACCCAAAGGCTGAACCCAGCCTGCCAAATCCAGCGAAGAGTGGGTTTTATTTATTTATTTTTTAATGATTGAAAAACTGTCAGAGAAGACTATCTCGTGGTACGTGAAAATGATATAAAATTCAAATGTCAGTGCCTGTAAAGGAAGTTTAATTGGAACCCAGCCACACTTATCCACTCACGCATCATCTCTGGCTATTTTAAGGAGTAGCAGTAACAGCGATCACACGCCCCACAAAGCCTAAGAAACTGACTGTACGGCACTTTGTGGGTCCTTTCCTATACTGACTCCTGTCCTACACAGTATCTGAAATAGGCACCCTCAATTTATTTTTGTAATTTTGGGGGGTAAAGTCACCTCAATTTAACATGTCCAAAACTGAGCTCATGATAGCCCTCCTTGTAATAAATTGGGTAAGAGAAAATAAAACAAATACAATAAAATACCAGCTGTTCCAGCAGATGAATCTCCCCCACCCCTACCCCACCACATTCTCCGGTGCTCAGGCCACAGCCTTACAGCAGTGACTCTCAATTAGGGGCGATTTTATTCCTAGTCTGGAGACAGTTGACAATTTTGGTGTCCACACCGGTGGATGCTGCTGGTGTTTTAAAACGTAGAGCCCAGGGATGCTGCTGCATATCCTACAACACGCAGGACGCACCCCCCAAACCCAGCCCCACAGCCGCAACACGGAATTATTCATCCCCAAATGTCAACAGCGCTGAGGTTGGGAAACCCCACTTTCAAGACACCCCAACACTTCTCTCTCATATCCTACAACTGCCCCATCAGCAATTCCTGCCCGCTGTAGCGGCAGAATATACTCGCAGTTCAAACCCAAACTCTACGGCTCCCACCCCAGATAAGCCACCTCCCATTCTCCCTTTTCTTTCCTCCTAAATACTCAACACAGCAGCAACAGCGATGCCCTTAACCTTTAAGCCAGCTCCTGTCACTCCTCCACTCATGAACCTCCGATGTGGAAAGCAAATTACATTCCAGGACCTGGAAGTTCGTGTTATCGCCTTGACTGCACCTCCTACCACGTTCCTCCTCACCACCTCTGCCTGGGCCACGCGGGCCTCCCCTGATGGTCAAACACAAGGCACATTCCCACTGCAGAACCTGAGCGATGTTTCTACAGCCTGAAGCATTTCCCTCCAGAAGCCAGATGGCTCCATTTCTGGGTTCATTTAGCCTACCCCTCAGATGTCACCTGCTCAGTCTCCTTTATCTCCAATTTCTGCAGTTTCATACCCTTGCCCTTAACACTTCCCATCTCCTCCCTTGCTCTTTTTCCTCCTTTGCACTCAGCTCTAACACCCTAGATGTTGTATTTACTTATCTCCCTTATTATCTGTCTCTCCTAGAATATAAGACATATAAAAACAGGGGTCTTTCATGTACACACTGCTATATTTAAAATGGGTAACTAACAAGGACCTACTGTAGAGCACAGAGAACTCTGCTCAATGCTGTGTGGCAGCCTGGATGGGAGGGGAGTCTGGGAGAGAATGGATACATGTATACGTATGGCTGAGTTGCTTTGCTGTGCACCTGAAACTGTCACAACGTTGTTAATTGGCTATACTCCAATATAAAATAAAAAGTTTAAAAAAAAAAAAACAGGTTTCTTTGCTGTTGGGTTTTTTTCTCCTTCCACTTCTATAGCTCCAGAATCAAGAACAGTGCCTGGCACATAGTATAAACTCAATAAATAGTGGTTGTTGAGGAGGGAATGAATACATGGAATGATGACTATTTGCTGTACACTGTCCAGCAGTGTATAATGAGAAACTGGGTGTCAAATTATAACATAATGAGAAAACTGGATGGGTGTGAGGCAACAGGGACCAGAGGTGACGGGAGAAAGGGAGACCCTCATGCCTGATCCGAGGAAGCAGCTGCTACTCGGATCCAGCCAACCGTGGCCACTGCAGGATACTGGCCCCGTGTTGTCAGATCTTCCACTAGTTCAAAAGAAGCTGGAAATCGGATTTTCAAAGTGCAATCTCCTTATTTTTAAATGTTGGCAACCGATTCAGATTTTGGTTTCAGTTTTAAACACTCCGCACACCAGACGAAGCATATCTGCAAATCCCATCCATCAGACCTGAGTTCTCTTGGCTCTTCCCCAGTCACAGCTGGGTTACCTTGGGCAAGTAGCTTAACATCTCTGAGCCTCGGTTTCCTCATCCTCAACAGGAGGGTGGTGCCCTGCCGCCCCCCAACCCCCCGTAGGATTAAATGAGATAATAACATTCCTTGCTCATCAAGAGTGCCCAGCAAGGGACTTCCCTGGTGGCGCAGCGGTTAAGGGTCCGCCTGCCAACCAATGCAGGGGATGCGGGTTTGAGCCCTGGTCCGGGAGTATTCCCACATGCCGCTGAGCAACTAAGTCCCTTCGCCACAACTATTGAGCCTGCACTCTAGAGCCCGTGAGCCACAATTACTGAGCCCTCGTGCCACAACTACGGAAGCCCGCGCGCCTAGAGCCCGTGCTCTGCAACAAGAGAAGCCACCTCAATGAGAAGCCCGCCCACCGCAACCAAGAGTAGCCCCCGCTCGCCACAACTAGAGAAAGCCCGCGCGTAGCAATGAAGACCCAACGCAGCCAAAACTTTAAAAAAAAAAAAGAGTGCCCAGCAAAACGGAGGAGGAAAAGATGGGGAAAAGAGAGGGATAAAAAGAGAAGTGAAGGGATTTTGATCTTTTGGGCCCTGGAGGGAGAAATTGGGGGTTGGCTGGTCCCACTCCTTCATGTTGCAGACCAGGGCCCTGAGGCCTGGGGAGGTGACAAGATAGCAATCACACAGGGGGATAGATGCAAGGAGAACGGGAACCCAGGTGTCCTGCTTCCCAGCCCATCACTTCCACGCTATGTGGAAAGAAATGGCAAAGCTGAGAGCAGAACAGAGGAGTTGCTAAGAGGAAGAGGCCTGGCGTGGGGAGATGGGAGGCCGAGGGAGCTAGCTGGGAGGGAGCCTGCAAGAAGGAGAGTAGGACCAAGCAAAGAGCAAAGATGGAGATGAGAAGAGGCGGTGGCCTCAGCGTCAGGAACAGGGTCTGGAAGGAGGAGGTCAAAGGGAGGATGAATGGAGGGGAGATGAGGCAGAAGCATCTAAAGGCCAAGGAGGACAAGGACTGGCAGGGGAGGCTGGGAGGCCTGATGGGGAGAGGCGAGCAGGACAAGATCCACCGGAGGACAAGCCACAAAGAGGAGAGAGGAGAGGGCCATGAGTTATGGGCAGGTAGGGCAGGATGTGTTAGGAGAGAAACAGCCAAAGCGAGGCCGAAGGGACGGAGGAGATGGGGAAGACGCCGTGACTGGGTCCATAAGAGGTAGGGGCGCTCAGAGGGCAGAGGTAGGACGTGGGGGAGAGAAGATGCAAAGGGCGAAAGCAGGAGCGGGGTCAAGCTCAAGGGTGAGCGGGAAGCGGGGAGGAAAAGCAGAGCGTGCCAGTGCTGGAATCCAGGCAGAGGGAGCCCCTCACGCGGGGAGGCCAGGCACCCACAGGGGTGAGAGGGAGGGAGGAGAGGGGGCTTTCCCCACGGATGAAGGAAAGATAAGATTAGGGGCGTCCCGAGCGGAGGGGGCGCAGGATGTGCCGAATGACGGAGAGGCGTGAATGGGGAGGGTCGAGGCAAGGGGGGCGGGATTCAGAAGAGGGTCAGGACGGGAGGGGCGTGGCGGGGAAGGTGTGTGGGCAGGAGCCCCAGGAGGAGACGGGAGGTCGCAGCGGGGACCACAGGAAACCGGGAGATTTCCCAGGAAGGAAGCCCGGCCGGCCGCGGGCGGGACGAGGGGCAGGGCCGCAAATGGAGGGGCGCGAGGCCGGGGCCCCCTCCAGCCTACCTTCCAGGCAGCAGATCCTCCAGAGGCCCGAGTGGGTGAGTCCGCCGGGGTCCTTCTTCTCCGAGGAGCCGCTGCCCCCGCGGTGGTGGGGCCCGTCGTCGCCAGCCGTGAGGTTGGTGGTGTTGCAGATGAAGGCGCGCGTGTAGAGCCAGTAGTCCGTGCTGATGGCGATGGTCATGAGGCCGAAGGCTGCGAAGGCGCCCACCGTGGTCAGCACCACCTGCACCCCCTTCTCGCACCACAGGCCCCCCTCTTCGTTCCAGCGCTTCAGCGACTCCAGTTTGACCACGGGCAGCCGGGGGGCCGTGGGCCACCACCGGGGCAGCGGGGGCGGGGCCGTGCCGGCGGCTGGGGGGGTCACAGCGCAGGCAGAAGTGGGGGGCCCGGGGCCAGGGGCTGGGGAGGGGGCGGCGAGGAGGAGGCTGAGGCCGGGGACGGGGTCAGAAGGCAGCCATGGTCGCCAGCTGGTGGAGGGCAGGGAGCGAGATAAAGGATTAGACAGGAAGGCGCACCTCCCTGGATACCCCTTTCCCTGCACCCCAGCCCCCAAAGAAACCCTCCTCTTTCCTCGGCTGAAGAAACTCCTTCCACTCTGCCTGCCACTGCCACTTCTCGGAAAAAGAATCTCCCTGTGTCCAAGAAATTCCTCCCACTAATCCCACTCTGAGGCATCCCCCCACCACATCCCTGAGTGTCGTAGGACACGCCTCCAGGCCCCTCCAGCTCCGCCCCCCCCCCCCCCCCCCCCCCGTCTCACCGTCCTCCCCACAGGGAAAGCGGCCCTCACTCCAGCCCCCGGCGCCTCTTCCTCCCCAGGAGCCCCTGTCCTGTTCCTCATTTCTTATAAAATGTTCTCATAAAGTCCTACCCACGCCCTACCTTCCCCTGCGAGGCCCACCTCTTCACCTACTATGGCCTCTACTTAGAAAAATAAATCTCTCAATCTCTCCTCAGCTGAAAAAAACAAAAACAAAAACAAACAACAAACACAACAAAAGCCAGATCTTCCAAACTCGTCCCCCCAGTTCGCACAACTCAGAAAACCACACCGTTGTCATCACTACCACCCCACCTCCACAGTCTCCTCTGCATGGGAACCCCTACCCCACTCAGAACCCTATGTCTCTGGACCAGGGTTCTCAACCTTGGTGGCACCTTGAAACCACCAGAGGATACTGATACTTGAGAAATTCCGATTTCACTGGTCTGGGGTGTGGCCCTGAGCATCTAGGTTTTTAAAACTTCCCTGGGGGATTCTTTTAAAGACTCCAACACCGTTGGACCCCCTGGTTTAGAAGGATGCCCCCCATCTCCATCACATTCCCTCTAACCGCCCTACTTGTCTTCCTTGGACCACTCTCCCATCCCCTACTATGTCTTTGACTCAAGGAAAATACCCCACTCTTTCGTTTGCTTATAGGAGTCTTCCAAATCTGGTCCTCAGTATCTCTACAACTTAGACAAACTCATCCTAGCCATCACTTTCTCCTCCATTAAGAAAAATTTCTTCCGTGAGTTGCACGGCATTTTCTACTCACAGGAATCCCTCTCTCCAGACCCCAAATTCCTCTCCATTCAGAAATCTCCCAAGCTCTGACCTGCATATTCACTGTTGTGGAAGGAAGTCCCCCCACTCTACCCAGCATCCCCCCACCCCCTTCCTCTGCCCTTCCACCATCTCTCACGACCTCCAAATCTCCTCTCTGTAGCCCTTGTTACGGGGATGAACCCAACTCCAGATCTCCCCAGCTCACTTCGACCTCCCGCTGTCTCTTGAACTTATAAGGACCTCGCCCCCCCACACCCTGACTTCTCTGACATCACAAAGAATCCCCTTCACTCTTGCCACCCTCCTCCACCTACTCCAGCTCCCAGCATCGCTTCTGCTCAGGAGAATCCCCTTCAAGTCTCCCTCAGACTTCCCTTCTTGGGAACACCCCCAGAACTCCCCCTTCTATTTCACCTGTGCAGGAACGTACACCATACACTCAGTTTTCTTCCAGATTTCAAAAGATCCCCTCCATAGACAGTGCCCCTTAGAAAAATTTGATCCACAAGACCACAACTCTCTTTCAGTTGGGAATAATTTCCCACTCTGCAGCCACCAAGGGTCCATTCATTTTCCTCTCCCACAGCACCCCATCACCACGCCCCCTGCCCTGCCTTTTCCACCTTACCCCAACCCTCCTTCCAGGCATGCATCCCTTAGCAGCTTCCACCACTCACTCTATCTATCCTAGACTTCTTCCCCCAAACCCCCTATTCTAGTTAAGAGCCTGGAAGCCTTAGAGGAGGAAACAAACAAACAAACAAACAAACCTGATTCTGGGTCCCAGTACCAGGGTGACCTTGGCCTCTTCCGCCCCCATCAGCTGGCCCTCACTGGGTCTGCTCCAAGGAGGGGTGCTGGAAAGGTTGTCTATGGGGGGGTGTCTCCATGGCAACTGGACCTAGTGCCCCACACGTGTGCTCTGTCCTCACCTCCCTCCTGCCTGCCCACGCACGGCCCCTGCCCTGGCCCCATTCAACAGTGCCCTGGACGCTGACATCCCGGCCTCCCTGGCCTCACTTCTGGCCCCTTCCTGTCTTTCCTCTCCACTCCATCTCTCGGCCTCTTCTCCCGGCTTCTGTGCCCCCTCACCACCAGCACCGCCACCTCCACTGTCCTAGCAGATAACTGTCTCCAAGGGGGGGTGGGAGGGTGAGCCTGTGACCGCAGGATGTACCCCTTCCCCTGCTGGGCCCCTAGGACCCGGGATAAGGAGGGGATGGAGAGGGGAGGCGAATGATGGAAATTCTCCATCATATAAAGATTCGAAGATCTTTTCATTTTGTCGATTTGGGGGGCACTCTGCTTGGCTTTAGGGGTTCTTCCTTTAGTCCGTCAGCGGCAGCAAAGGAGGGAGCAGGGGACCCCCCCAATTCGAAAGCTCCGGGATGTGAGAGGGGTCATCATCCCCTCTCCCTCTGAAGGGGACCAGCTCCTTCCTCCAGAATTAGGGGGGGTCACAGAGCCTTCATTTTACATCCACCCACCTCCGATTAATAAAAAGATCTCTCTCACCTCTGTTAACGATAGGTCAACTCTCCGATGCACGGGGGGAGGGGACGTTGAGCCCCCCTGTCGGCAACCCCCCCAGGAAAACCCTTGTGGCTCCCAATTCTCACTGCTCCCCCTCCCCCAGCAGCGAGGGACCCAGGCGTCCGACCTGGTTGGGGGGTGGAGATGAGGAGGCGTCCAGGGAATGGGGGTGTTGAGGTGGGAGGGGAGGCTGAGGGGCAGCTCTGAGCTCGGGCCCCAAGGGAGAGGGGGTCGGGATGGGGGAAAAGAAGGTGAGGAGACAATTTGGTTCCCGTGTCGCTGGGTAAAGTGCGGAGCTGGAGGACGGGAGAGGGAAGGAGGAGGGAGGGAGGGGGAGGGGAGCCGCTGAGGATGGGGGAGCCACGGAGAGGAGATGGATGGGGGGAGGGAAGTGATGGGGGGCAGGGTCTGGGTGGCAGAAAGAAGCTGGGGAAAAAGAGAGAGACCCAGAGAGGGAGGGAGAGAGAGACAGAGCCAGGAGAAGCGGAAAGAGAGAGACCCAGAGTCGGAGAAACAGAAATGGGGGAGGGAGAAATTTGGGGGAGGCAGCGGCTGGTAGCAGAAGGAAGTTGGAGAGGGAGACACACACACACACAGAGAAATATCCAGAGAGAGAAGGGGACAGAGGCAGAGATGCAAACAGAGAAACGCAGAGACTGGGGAAGAAATGGGGGATGGGGAAAGATTGGGGCGAGGGAGAGGATGGGGGGGTCAGGATCTGGGTAACAGAAGGAAAGAAGGGACACAGAGAGAGTCATCCAGAGAGGGGGAGGAGAGACAGATGGGGAGAGAAAGACAGAGAGAGACTGCGAGGATGGAGAGAGAGAGAGGGAGAGGAAGAAAGAAAGTGGGGAGAGAAATTGGGGATGGGGCAAAGGTCTTAACAGAGAGAAGAATGCTAGAGAGAGAGAGAGAGAGAGAGAGAGAGAAGAGAGAGAAAATTTTAAAAATTTAGGGGAGAGGGGTCTGAGTGGCAGAAGGTGCCTGGAGACAGAAAGGCAGATGCAGAAGGAAAGAGAGGGACCCAAAGAGAGAGAGAGAGATGGGGAGAGACTGACACTGGGGGAGAGAGAGACCCAGGGAACGAGACAGAGGTAGAAACTGGGGAGGTATCAAAAGGAAGCCGGAGAAAAATAGGAGAGGGGCCAGTCTCAGATGAATGAAGGAGGTCGGAGATAAAGGATAGCCCTGCCTCCTCCCCCACCCGCATCCCCAGCCCCTGCTCCCTACCCCCATCCCCATTTCAAAGCCACCCCCCACCCCCACTAGCCTCCATCTCTCCACAGCATCGCTTGCCGCCGCCACCGCCTCTTCCTGTCGTCATAGCAACAGGATCCAGGCGCCCAGCCAAGGCTGGCAGCAGCGGCCGGAAATGAGGGGAGGGCCTTTTAAAAAGGACCCCAGGAGCTCTCCCCTTTCCCAAAATCCAAGGGAAAGCTCCACCTCCCCGAGTCTTCCCACCATTCCCCCCCACCAAGTGGCAAGGGCAAAGAGCCACTGAAAATAAAATTATACTAAATTTACAAGGATAGAAAGCCTTTTGAGTTTCACCAAGAATTTTTTTTTCTTCTTACCGGCTACCCACCCCTAGCTCAAAGAGTTAAGATTCCCCCAAGATGGGGATGGGAGTGAGGAGAAAAGTAGGATGTGCAAAGCTTGAGTGGAAATAAGTTTCAAAGTAGTCTGTCTGGGGTTGGGTCAGAGGGCTATGCAACAGTTTTGAGAAGACTGGATTTGCAAGTTCTAGAACTAGCCAGTGGGTAGAAGGTGGGACAACTCCAGGGAGAAAATCTCAGATGAGAGTCAGAAAGTTTGGTCTTGGGTTCAAATCTCAGAGATGCCTGTAGCCACTGTGTGACCTTAGGCAAAACATTTCCTCTCTTCTAGACTCAGTTATAATGGGTGCAAAAACTGCCTGAAAAAAAAAAAAAAAACTGCCTGCAATTAAACGGGAACATTGGTGAGAAAAGGTCTTTGCGTGCTGCTCTAGACAAGCAGTTATTTCAAGACTGTGTCTTCACAGGAACGTGATCAAAAATTAAGCTAGCCATAACCACAGACTTGGGCTAGGGAGTTTGCATACTGTCTCACGGAATTCTTGCAGAATCCTTGTAATGTGGGCACTGATATTCCCATATTATAGGTGAACAAACTGAGGCTTGGAGGTGTGCAGTGATTTGCCCACGATCACCCGGGAAAGACAAAGTCAGCACTGGAGATGAAGCAGCCTCTTTGCGGGGAGTTGCCAGGAACAGTCAGCAATAGGTGAACTTCAGAGCCACTGAACCATTCCTGTGTCAGCTCCTCCCTTTTGGGGGCTGACAGAAGACAGAAAAAATCTGAGTTCCCCTCACATTCGATCACCTTCCCTGAAGGAGCATCTCAGATTTCCACTGGACTTTCTTCAGGGGAAAGGAGTTTAGAGAAGCATTGTGACACCTTTGGTTTAGAAGCAAAGAAATACCAGCCTCGAGGGAAGGGGCCTGGAATTCATTAGTTTGAGAAACATTTGTTCAGCATCCCCCCCCCGCCCCCGTTCTTTTGCCAGGGAGAAGGATACAGCTGGGGACAATAATGGTAATTGATATAAACTGAGTGCTGAATGTTACAGACTCTAAGTGATTTGCCTGCACGGACTAGGTGTTCCAGGTTCTCTTATTAGCCCCCATTTTAAAGATGCGAGGCTGACAGAGGTAAGCACATCCTGCAGATAGGAAGCGGTCACAATGGAAATCAGAGTCAAGTCTTCAGATTCCAGAACCTGTGCTATTTTCTTTTCACTGCTTCTCTGTTCTTTGGTGGGGGGAGGGGGGTGTTTATATCCTAAATGTGGGAACTATAAATAAACAAACACAAAAACAAATACTTTGAAAGGGTGAAAGCAGCATGAAGCTGATAAAATAAGCTGAGTTTTCTAAATCTCGGAACCATTGACATTCGGGCTGGATAATTTGCAGGGCGGGGCGTGGGGAGGGCGCTGTCCTGTGCATTGTAGGATGTCCGGCAGCATCCAGGGACTCTGCTCACTAGATGCCAGTAGCAAGGGATTATAATAAAAAGAATTCAGTCTGTTCCACCTCAAATCCTGCTCCATACTGGAAGTCTTTTAACATTTTCACCTGTTTCTTCTCTTACTTGCCTTTGCATCCCTAAATAATAATTATCTTGTAGATGTGTCAGCAATATACATTGTAGATTCTTCTCTCTGACAGATAAGGATTTAACTCATGGAGACCTCTTTTTTCCTCCCTATAAGTATTTTTAATTCTTCTATTGGTTAATTTTGTGGCATTAACTAATAGACTTATATCATGATTTCTTCTTTCAGAGGGCATATCTTTTCTCTCCCTTTTTAAGCAGCTTTATTGAGATAGAACCCACATACCATGCAATTCACTCACTTAAAGTGTATAATTCAATGGCTTTAACTATAATCATAAAATAGTGCAGGCATCCACCTTAGATCCATTTTAGAACATTCTCATTAGCCCAAGGAGATATCACACACCCCTCAGCCAGTCACCCCCAATCTCCCCACACCCCCAATCTCCCCACCCAGCGCTAGGTAATCACTAATCTACTTTCTGTCTGTATAGAGTTGCCAATTCTAGACATTTCATATAAATGGAATCATACAATGTATGTTCATTTGTGATGGGCTTCTTTTGCTTAGCATAATGTTTTCAAGGTTCATTCATGTTGTAGCATGAATCAATACTTCATCTCCTCTTATTGAAGGATAATACCCCATTGTATGGATATACCACCTTTAACTATTGGATATTTGGGTTATTTCCAGATTTGGCTACTATGAGTAATGCTGCCGTGAACATTTGTGTACACATTTTTGTGGGAAGGTATGTTTTCACATCTGTTGGATGTATACCTCGGAGTGGAATGTCTGGATCACACGTTTATCCTTTTGAGAAATGAGGTAGAATCTCTGGACTTCATTCTGGGAAATATTAGACCCACTGAACAACTCTTCAGCTCATGGACGGACTCTTCAGAAGGGGTGTCCCAGAAGACGCAGGTTACGGACGCTTTCAGCTCTCATTTCTAAATTTGCTCATGAATTCATCTCACATTAGCCGAGGTCTCCCATGGCGTTAACCTGGAGACCTAGAGGCTGTAGACTCAGAGACAAGTCTGCTAAGCCCCTAACCTTGAGAAGGTCCTCCACCCTCACTTCCCCTGACCCCATGTGGTAGGCAGAACTCCAAAATGACCCCCAATATTCCCACCCCCTTGTGCAATCCCCTCCCCTTGAATGTGGGCAAGACTTGAGAATAGGATGGGGTGCCACCCCCATGATTAGGTTACATTATATGCAAGGTGAAGGAATTTTGCTTGTGTAATTAAGGTCCCTAATAAGTTGACTTGAAGTTAGTCAAAAGAAAGATTATCCTGGGTGGGCCTGACCTAATCAGGTGATTTCTTTTAAAAGGGTCAAGAATCACCTCACACCAGTCAGAATGGAAAGTCTACAAATAATAAATGCTGGGGAGGATGTGGAGAAAAGGGAACCCTCCTACACTGTTGGTGGGAATGTAAACTGGTACAACTATTATGGAGACCAATATGGAGGTTCCTTAAAAAACTAAAAATAAAGCTACTGTATGATCCAGCAATCCCACTCCTGGGCATATATCTGGAGAAAATGCTAAGTCAAAAAGATACATCCACCCCAATGTTCATAGCAGCACTATTTACAATAGTCAAGACATGGAAGCAACCTAAGTGTCCATTGACAAATGAATGGATAAAGAAGATGTGGTATATATAGTCAATGGAATATTACTCAGCCATAAAAAAGAATAAAATAACGCCATTTACAGCAACATGGATGGACCTAGAGATTATCGTACCAAGTGAAGTAATTCGGACAGAGAAAGACAAATATCATATGATATCACTTATATGTGGAACCTTAAAAAATGATACAAATGAATTTATTCATAAAACAGAAATAGACTCATGGACATAGAAAACAAACTTATGGTTAACAAAGGGGAAAGATGGGGGAGGGATAAATTAGGAGTTTGGGATTAACAGGTACACACTACTATATATGAAATAGATAAACAACAAGGTCCTACTGTAGCACAGGGAACTATATCAATGTCTTGTAATAACCTATAATAGAAAAGAATCTGAAAAAAAAAAATATTTGTATATATATATGTAATACATATACATGTGTGTATATGTGTGTGTATATATATATATCTGAATCACTTTGCTGTACACTAGAGACTAACACAACATTGTAAATCAACTATACTTCGATTTTTAAAAAATTAATTTATTTATTTATTTTTGGCTGTGACGGGTCTTCGTTGCTGTGCGTGCAGGCTTTCTCTAGTTGTGGCGAGCGGGGGCTACTCTTCGTTGCAGTGCAAGAGCTTCTCATTGCAGTGGCTTCACTTGTTGTGGAGCACAGGCTCTAGGCATGCGGGCTTCAGTAGTTGTGGCACGCGGGCTCAGTGGTTGTGGCTCACGGGCTCAGTAGTTGTGGCGCACGGGCAGTGGGGCTTAGTGGCTCCGCAGCATGTGGGATCTTCCCGGACCGGGGCTCGAACCCGTGTCCCCTGCATTGGCAGGCAGATTCTTCACCACTGTGCCACCAGGGAAGTCCTATACTTCAGTTTTTAAAAAGAGGGTCAAGAAGTCAGAGGGACTTCTGAAGGATAGCAAGAGATTCTCCTGCTATCCTGAAGGAGCCAATTGCCCCATTGTAAAGAGGCCCACGTGGTCAAGACCTAAGGGTGGGAACTGCTAGCAAAACTCAGGGACTTCCGGGACTTCCCTGGCGGTCCAGTGGTTAAGACTCCGTGCTTCCACTACAGGGGGGACGGGTTCAATCTGGGGCACGGGTTCAATCCCTGTTTGGGAACTAAGATCCTGCCTGCCGCATGGCACAGCCAAAAAAACAAAAAGCAAACAATCCCCACAGGATCTTCAGTCATACAACCACAGGAAATGAATTCTACTCAACCTGAGGGAGCATGGAAGTGAATCTCTCCGTAGCTGAACCTCCAGGTGAGGACCCAGCCAGCCGATATCTTGGTTTCAGACTTGTAAGACCCCCTTGCACTGTACTGGATTCCTGATCCACGATAAATTGTGAGATAGTAAATACGTGTTGTTTTAAGCCCCTGTGTTTGTGGGAATTTTTAAAGCAGCAGTAGATAGCTAATACTCCCTGTAAATCACACAGCACCTTGAAGTTCATATCTATTTCCTCCTCTCTGTCCTGCTCTTGTTTGGACTGTGCCACCAGCCCACACCACTGTCCAATTTTCACTTGGTTCCTCTGTAACATTCCGAACTGACCTTTTCCTTCCTCTGCTCAAGATTCTCCTATGGCTCCCTATTGCCCTCAGGAGAAAAATCTAAGCTCCTCACCTGTGTCCTTCTGTCAAGGTCATCAGTCTCCTCTTACGCCATCTGCACTGCAGCCTCCTGCAAACTGGAGTTGTTTTTCCCTTCTATGCCCAGCCCCTTCAGGCTTTTGAGGTTTCTGAGTGTGGCTCCCCTTTCTGGACTCTTCCATCTCCCAGCCATATGACAAACACGCTACCTGCTCTTGAACAGTCAGCTTACATGCTTCTTCCTCCAGGAAGTCTTCCCTGGCCCCCCAAGGCTGCATCAAGGATTACAGCTGTGCTTCCACCACGCCCTATAGGGCTCCCATTAGAGCACAGTCACCCTGTATTGCAATCAGCACATCGGTCGGTCTCCCCCAGGAGAGTAGGAGCTGTTCAGGACGGGCATGTGTCTGGTTCACTTTGGTGTCCCCCAGAGCCCAGCCCTGGTAGACAGGAAGCTTCAGTTTACAGGTGCTGAATGAATGGATGGATGGATGGGTGAAGGGAATGAGTGGGTACATATTCCAGGGTCCTTACCCCCTAGCAGTCCCTGCCCAACCACTCTCCCCGCCTCACATCCTGAATGTGCTTTTTCCCAGGTGCTTGAGTGTTTCTCATCAACAACAGCTGGGGCCTTTGTGTCTTCTCAAGAGGAACAGAGTGCTGGTGGCATGTTTTCCCGCTGTACCAGGAAGGGAAGATCAGCGTTTCTAAAACGTCCTCATTTAGGGTGAAGTGGAAATATTCCAGCTCTGGGGAGTCAGGTGGCCTGAGTTCCAATCTTTGCTTTGCCTTGCCTCCCTAAAGGACCCAGAACCAAAGCATTGTTCTCTATGACCCTTCATCCTCTTGTCTAAAAAGGGATGGAGGGGTGCAGTTAGTGATCTCCCTCTGGATGGGATGCTCTAGGACTGTGATTCAGAAACTACGCTTCCAAGGAATTCTGGCAGGGCTCTTTTGGTGCCTGTGAAGCCCCTGAAATTATGTACAAAATTTTGTGAATATGGGTGTTGTTTTCTGGGGGTTCATAGCTTTTATCTGATTCACAAAGGGATCCCTAATCCCCTACAAGTTAAGAGTTACTTCTTATAAATGGATTTAGCAAAATCTCATTTGTGTTAATAAAAATAAAGGCCAAAAAGAAAAAAAGAAAAAAAAAAAAAAAAAAAAGCAAGGGAGAATATATAAATGCATAGGTAATATCTAAAGCAGGTTTTTCTCAACCCCAGCATGAGTCACATCTTGGACCAGATCATTCTTTGTGGTGGAGGGCCGCCCTGTGCACTGTAGGGTGTTTAACAGCATCCCTGGTGCCACTAGATGCCAACAGCACCCCCTCCCCAGTTGTGACATCCAAAAATGTCCCCAGACATTGCCCGATGTCCCCTTGGCGCAAAATCACCCTGAGCAGGGAACCGCTCATCTAGAAGAAGAAACTGATAACAATTTTTCCCTTCGAGGAACAAACCTGGGATTGAGAAAAATGAAAAGAAAGTTATTTTTTTCTTTCTACACTTCTCTGCTGTTTAAATTTGAAAATCATGACTGTGTTACATTTATAATAAAAATGAGTTTATTGTTAAAATAAATTACCTCCATTCAAGGGACCACTACACAGCCATTGAAAAAATCAGGCAAATCTCTACATCTGATACATTACCTGCCTGGCATGCAGCAGCAATGATTCAAACTTTTGCCCTCAAGACCCCTCTATACACTTAAAAATTGTAGCAGACCCCAAAGAGCTTTTGTTTATGTGTGTTGTGTCTGTCAATATTTAACATATTCAAAATTAAAGCTGAGAAGATTTTAAAATATGTATTACTTAAGTAAAATAATAAATTCATTGCATGTTTGTATAAACAAACTTATTTTAGTGAAAAATAACTATTTCCCAAAAAAATATAGTGGTATCGGTTTATTTTTTTAACTTTTTAATATGTTATATTGGAGTATAGTTGATTAACATTGTTGTGTTAGTTTCAGGTTTATGCTTTATGTTTTTGAAAATCTATTCAGGGAATTCCTTGGCGGTCCAGTGGTTAGGACTCCGTGCTTCCACTGCGGAGGGCCCGGGTTCGATCCCTGTTAGGGAACTAAGACCCCGCAAGCCTCGCAGCGCCGAGGTGGGGGAGTGGGGAGAAAGAAGAAAATCTATTCAATGTTTGGCCTAATAGAAGAAAGTCAGGTTCTCATATCTGCTTCTGCATTCAATCTATTGTGTTATCAGCCATTGTGAAGCCTCGAAAAGCCTCTGGACTCCATGTACTCATGAGAGACTAAGAGTGAAAAAGGCAAATAATATCTAAGTATTATTATAAAAATGGTTTTGACCTTGTGGTGGCCACACTTTGAGAACCACTGATGCATAGTACTATTCTGTAAATGAAATGAGTACAAAATACTTTGTAAACACGATGATAGATAAAAAGATGAGATTGCGTGGCTTCAATATACACGGAGGTATACGCTTAGGGTTAAGTATCAGTAGGCTCAGGAGATTCCCAGGATTCAAATCTTAGCTTGACCACTTACTACCTGTATGACCAGGAGAAAGTTAATTAACCTCTCTGTGCCTCAGGATCTCGTTTGTAAAATGGGGATGATAATATAATAAAAGCACTGACCTCCCTGGGTTATTCAATGTGAAGTGCTCAAGACTTGAATGCAAAGTGTCTGGCACACAGAAAACAGTACACTATGCACTTAATTTATGCAAACTATTATTATTAAGTAGCTTTACAAAACATAAGGTAGGGACTTCCCTGGTGGCGCAGTGGTTAAGAATCTGCCTGCCAATGGAGGGGACAGGGGTTCGAGCCCTGGTCCTGGAAGATTCCACATGCCGCGGAGCAACTAAGCCCGTGTGCCACAACTACTGAGCCTGCGCTCTAGAGCCCACGAGCCACAACTACTGAAGCCCACGCCTGGAGCCCGTGCTCAGCAACAAGAGAAACCACTGCAATGAGAAGCCCACGCACCGCAAAGAAGAGTAGCCCCCCCTCGCCCTAACTAGAGAAAGCCCGCCTGCAGCAATGAAGACCCAACGCAGACATAAATAAATAAATTAAAAAAACAAAACAAAAGGTAGAGTTATATAACTGATGCTAAATGATATCCATATGTGAAATTGGAGGGTACAGAACTATGTGCATACTATGATAAATGCTGTGTCAAATAAACATGTATGTGCTACAGATTCACCTGTGTGTGGATTTAAACACATACATATATGCTTAGATATGCATATAGTATTCTTGAAATTATACATTAAAAGATAATAATACCTTAGGGCGAAGGGTATTTCTGGATGTCAGGAGGTCAGAAGTAGGACAGACTTTTCACAGCATTCCTTCAAAAAAAAAGATAAATCTTTAACTATGGAATCCCATTGTATTTTCAAAATGTAAAAAACAAAACAACCACCAAAACACTAACTTTTTTTTTTTAAAGAACACAGACTTTAGGATTTTAAGTTGTTAAGTTCCAGGCAAAATCAGCAAATACCTCAGCACTTGCACACAACTGCTCATCCTGCACACAAGACAGACAGCACCAAATGATCAGAATGGCAGACAGCACCAGTCGATGGGGACATCCTTTCCCACTGAGCAGATGTTCAAATCCTTCTCAACACTGTGCTCCAAGAAGCCACTAGGAATCAGTTAGTCTTGACAAAGAAGCTGAAACACATTTGCCATCCCAGTTCTCGAGCATGACCTCCAGAAAGTCCTGAAATCATTGAAAATGACTCAGAGTATCTCCCTCAGGGAGTCTGGTCCTGCTGACTCTTAGTTCTCTTCTGCTAACCTATCCCCACCACTCTTCCTGTTCCAGAGGGATTTGGAGTCCTGCTAGCCCATCCCCCTCCTTTTTTACAGAAAAAGAAACTGAAGCTCCAGAGATTAAAAGACTCGCTCAAGGTCACAGAATGAGTTTGCATCAAATTCGAAGTCAGATATAGCAGCAGGAGAGAGGAGACTCTGGGATTAGAAAGGAATGGGTGTGAATTCTTTGCATCTTTCAAACTGGGTGACCTTACCTCCCAAAGTCTCAGTTTCCTCATCTACAAAATGGGGCTCTTTGGAATGCCTAGCTCAGAGGATGTTTGGGAGAATCCAATGAGCTGATAAATGAAAAGGGCTCAGCACAGTCTCTGACACCTCACAACAGCTTGATCAATGTGTCTGTGGCCATTACAGGATGCGGTAGTGGTTGCAGACATTGTTCTGATTGCCCCCAAGAGACTAAATCTAGAAGAGGTGAAGAATCCAAGGGCTAGCACTGTGTTTCCTTTTTATATCAAGAATAAGCTTATCTGGGACTTCCCTGCTGGTCCAGCGGTAAAGGATCTGCCTTCCAATGAAAGGGAGGCGGGTTCGATCCTTGGTCAGGGAACTAACATCTCACATGCCACCGGGCAACTAAGCCCGCGCGCGCCGCAACTACTGAGCTCGGGCACCTCAACTAGAAAGCCCGCCTGCCGCAAACTACAGAGCCCATTCTCTTTGGAGCTCGCACGCCGCAACTAGAGAGAGAAAACCCACCACCACAACTAGAGAGAAGCCCTCTCGCCGCAAGGAAATATACCGCATGCCTCAATGAAGATCTCGCCTGCCGCAACTAAGACCCGATGCAATAAAAAAATCAATAAAATAAAATAAAAATAAATTTTAAAAAATAAGCTAATCAAACATTCAGGCCGTTTTCAATCCCTCAGTGTGGTAGGTGAGATCACAGATCTTAGAGACCACTTTGAACCTCCATCCCTCACCTGTAAAACGTGTGTATGCGCGCACTCGCTCGGTGTGTGTGATAATTCCTACCTACAGGGCTGCTGGGAACATCTCCTGAGATCATGGATGGGAGGAAAGTGTGTGACTCATAGTAGGTGCAATAAATAGTAGCAGTTATCTCTTCACAGAGTGACCAGGCATTAGGAGAAGCCGCTGCTCCCCGGTACAAAAGGAAGGAAGCTCAAGGTTTGGAACCAGCTGAACCTAGTCCCAACTCACAGCTCTGCCAAGGTCCACCTGTGTGACCCTGGGTGAGTCATTTCACCTCTATGGACCTAGCTGCAAAATGAGTCCAATAAACTCAACATGCAGGCTTGGGGAGAAAATTAAGTGAAGCAGGTACTTCCCTGGCGGTCCGGTGGTTAGGACTCCACCCTTCCACTTCAGGGGACACAGGTTCGATCCCTGGTTGGGGAACTAAGATCCTGCATGCCTGCGCAGCGTAGCCAAGAAAAAACAAATTTTTTTAAAGTAAATAAATGAAGCAAGGAAGGTGAGTAACAGTAACTGTTCTCTAAGTGGTCATAGTGATACCAAGAGTTAATTTTTATGGATCCGGACCTGTGTCATTTGCTGTCCTACACGCTTTACATGGCCTGAATTATAAAGTGAGGCTGTTAATTACAATGATTAAGCAATTTAACAAACAACCATCTAACCTTATTTTGTAGCACTCGAGCCACCGCCTCTCCCCCACCCCGCCAGGGTAGAGACCTGGACCCGCCCTCGGTATCCAATGCCCTTCCCCTGGGCAGGCAGAGACGTGTTTGAAATAAAGTTTATTGAAGTTTCTGTCGGTATTTACATATGATACACGGTAAATAACAGAGCCAGGCCCCCCACCCCATCCCTTCCCCACCCCCAAAGTCCCCCTCCCCCCAGCCTCGTTAAAAATTGCTGCGTAAAGACAGGTTAACTGCTGCGGTCCCCCCTCCCCCCTCCCACCTAAGATGCAAACTAAAAGCCCCCGTCCCTCCCCTGCCTCCCTCCCCCCACCCAGGGGGCCTTTCTAGTTCCGTGTACAACACTGTGCTACCTCGGCCCTCCTCCCCTAATAAGGGGGTGGGTGAGTTTCTGGTGACCCCCCCATCTGTCCAAGGGGGCGGACGGACCCTTGAAAGAGGCCAGAGTTGGGGGTCTGAGATGGGAAGGGGGACTTCAATGAGGGGGAGGGCCAGAAAATGGAAGACTTCGAGGTTTGGGGGGTGTCGACCCCCGCTACTGCCTCTCCCTCCCCCGACGGGGCCTCGAGGGGGAAGAGGCGGGCACAGGCGTGGAAATGGCGTGGAGGAATTCCCTCCACCCTAGGGTCTCCATTCTTGTCGCGTGGTATGTGGGGCTGGATGCACCGACGGGCTTTGGATGAGCGGGTGAAGAGGAGGCCGGGAGACAGAGGAAGGAAAAGAAGCCAAGGTCAGCTGAGAGAGCAAGAAAAGCCGTTAGAGAGGGCCCTCGAAAAGGCAGGTAACCTTCAAAAGGCCGAGAAGCGTCCAGCAGGTGAGAAAGAATGGGGTCTCCCGTGGGTGGGGAAGTGGGGGAGGGGACACCATACCTGCGGCCTCCAGCCCCACCCCGGCCGCACTACACCCGAGGACCACGAAAGTCCGGAGGTGAGATTGGGCCGGGAAGGAGAGAAGTCGGGGCAGAGAGCAGAAGAGGATGCTTGGCATTTCTGGCGTCAGCTGGAACCTACTCTCCTCACCAGAGCCCCTGCAGCGAGGCGGAAGGCTGGGGGCGGCTCGCGGAGGTGGGCGCGCTCGGCCGCTCTGCCCAAGAAGCAGAGGAACCTGGGAGGCGGTACTAGGCCGGGAGGGGAGTGGCCTAAGGAAAAGGGGCGGGTCATCTAGAAGGAGGCGTCATCTGGAAGTGGAAGGGACCAATGAAGTGGAGCGGTCAGGAAAGAGGGAGGGGTTATGGTGACGGGGCGGGGCCACTGGGAAGAGGGCGGGGCTAACGCGTGCGCAGCGTCCTCCGGGTGGGACGAGGAGTCCCGAGGACTTGAGGGGGAGCTGCGTTGTGGGGAGACCCGTGAGGAGGAGGAGGAAGAGGAGGAGGAGGAAGAAGAGGAGGAAGAGGGGCTCCCCGGGGGCGGGGCCTCAGCAGGGCGAGGTGGAGATGTGCAGGTGGTCCGGGTACTTGATGGCTGGAGGGTAGTTCTGCGTCATCTGGATGGATACGTCGCTAGAGATGTCGGAGGGGCTGCGGCCGCGGCGCCACGCCTCGGGCTGCAGAAACTGGCCCGAGTAGTCGGAGCAGTCGCTGAGACGCGGGCGGTAGAAGGCCGGGTGCGGACGGTACATCTCCTCCTCCGCGTAGCGCTTGGTGAACAGGTACACGGACATCACGCCAGCTCCCTGTGGCAAGGCAGGGTCAGAGTCGCAGAGGCTGGCCCCGGGCTCCCTCTGATCCCAAAACTCAAGACCCCCAGTCCCTCCTCTCCCAGGACCCAAGATTCCAGGCCTCCAGCTTCCTCCTTTCCCAGAACCCAGGAATTAGAGCCCCAGTCACCTCCTCCCCAGGATCCCAGGAGTTGGAGCTCCCAGACCCTCCTCCTCCAGGACCCAGGGGTTAGGACCTCAGCCACCACCTCCTTTTAATTCAGAGTCTACACCCACAGCCTCCTCTTCCTCCTGGACCCAGGAATCATGCCCTCCCCCCCCAACCCCCCAGACATCACCTCTTTGAGTAGGAAGGAGGAAGCTGCGAAGGCAAAAGACCACCCGTAGCGATAGTGGAAATACTGCTCAGAGCTGCTGGGCCTGTTCATGACCTCGTCGTTGATGCTGGAAATGTAAAGAACCAAGCCCACCACCAAGGAGAGGCCTGTGGGGAGCAGAGGGGTGCCCTTGGTCCGTTAGCAGTGGACCCCTTTCCCCAGCCCCCTGCATCTCACTGCCATCCTCTCCCCTCTCCTCCCTGCTCTACCCTGGACTAAATTCCATCCTTTGAAGTTAGTTCCTTGTGTGCTTGGCCTCGGCTGGGTGCAGGGAGCCCAGAGATAAATCAACAGCCTCCTCCTCCCTCCCACCCCCATCCCTAATCTGCTATCCAGGAGCTCACAATGCAATTGGGGCAGGCAAACATGAACACTGATCAACAGTCACATCCATGGTGACATGTACTGTAAAGAAAACAGTAGCACAGAGCTCTGTGGGTCCAGAAGAGGCACCAAACCCACCTGGGGCAAGGGTGGAGGGAGTCAAGGAAAGCTTCCTGGAAGCATGACTTTGTCCAAGTCCTAAAGGATGAGGCCCAGGGAAGAATTAGGGTTTACCATTATACCAGTCCAGGCGGGGCAGAGGGAACAGCATGGGCAAAGAGTTGGAGGGGGAGCAATGAACTGATCCATCCACGTAGCTAAAACATGGACCACAGCCACAAGAAATGAGGCCAGAGAAGGGGGCAGGGGCATTGCCATGATGAGGCTCGAATGCCAGGCTGAGGAGCTTGGCATCAATGCCAAGGGCACTAGGGAGCCATGGATGGTCTGAAGCAGAGGAAGGACAAGGTCAGATCGAAGTGTTAGAAGATCCTTTTGGGGCTGATTGGTTCTGGGAAGAGATTGGAAGGGAGAAACTGGATATTGTGATATTCCAAGGGGAGGAGGATGAAGCTGAGCTGAAGCTGTATAGATCATAATAACAACGACAACATCAATAACAATAATAATAATAGCAACTGCTTATATAGGTCTTGCTCTAAGCTACGCACCATTCTCAGTGTTATACATGCATTAACTCATTCAAACCTCACGACACTTTCAAATTGGTACCATTTTTGTCTCCATTTACAGCTGAGGAAATAGAGGCACATGGAGAAGGTGGAGAGGAGAGATCTGATTTGAAAAATTTTAAGAGGCAACTATCACTTCTTCAAGATGAACTTTCTTTTAAACAGTAGCCATGCATAGCGATAGCCATACATAGGGTGGCTTAAAGAGGCTATAAAATCCCTCCCCCCCAATTAATCCAAGTAATCCTCATCAGCATCTTCCCCTAGAATCCTACAAATAAACATCTGTGTGCCCATCGTACCCAGAATAAATCTAAATTCCTTCCACTGCCTACAAAAGAGGTTAGCAAACGATGACCGTCCAGGGCTAAATCCAGCCCACCTCCTGGTTTTGTATGGCCTACTAGCTAAGAATGGCTTTTATATAATTAAATGGTTGAAAAAATCAAAAGAAGAATATTTTGTGGCACGTAAAAAGTATATGAATTTCATTTGGCAGTTCCTCAAAGTGTTAAAGATAGAATTACCATATGACCCAGCGATTCCACTCCTAGGTATTTACCCAAGAGAACTGGAAACATATGCTCACACAAAAACTTGTGCAGGAATGTTTGCAGCAGCATTATTCATAATAGCCAAAAAGTGGAAACAACCCAAACGTCTATCAGCGGAATGGATGAACAAAATGTGGTATAGCCACATAAAGGAATATTATTCAGCCAAAGAAAGGAATGAAGCACGCATGTATACTGCCACATGGATGAACCTAGAAAATGTGCTCAGTGAAAGAAGCTAGAGGCATAAGACCACATATTGTATGGTTCCATTTATATGAGATGTCCAAAATAGGCAAATCCATAGAGATAGAAAGTGGATTAGTGGTTGCCAGGGGGTGGGGTGGAGGGGGGATTATGATTAGCTATTAAAGGGAGTGAGGTTTCTTTTTGGGGTGATGAAAATGTGGTAAAATTAGGTAATGGAGATGGTTGCACAACCTTGTGAATACACTAAAACTGCTGAATATATGAACTTTATGTTATGTGAATTATAATATCTCAGGTTAAAAAGCATATGAATTTATAATTTCAGGGTCCATAAATAAACTTTTGTTGGGACACAGACACGCCCATTTGTTTACATTTAGCCTATGGCTGTACCGGCAAAACTAAGTAGTTGCGGCAGAGACTGTATGGTCAGTAAAGCTGAAAATATTTGTTATCTGGCATTTTACAGAAACATGTTCCTGACCCCTGGACTACAATGCCTACAAAGTCACCTGCCAAACTCATCTCTAGCCATTTCTCCTTGCACCTGCTACTTAGATCCCACTCTTGCTTGAACACAATTTCATTTCTGCCTCAGGACCTTTGCTCTCCCTGTTCCCTTGAACTGGAATGCTCTTCCCCCAGATTTCCACATCTCTCTCTGTCACTTCATTATTATCATTATTATTATTATTATTATTATTATTTTGGCCGCATGGCATGTGGGATCTTAGTTCCCCGACTAGGGATAGAACTTGCACCCCCTGCAGTGGAAGCACGGCATCCTAACCCCTGGTATCTGTCACTTCATTTAGATCTCTTATTCCTTGTCACCTCTTTACAAAGGACTTCTATGATCTCCTTGTTTTAAAAAATTGCCCCTCCACTCAGAATTAGAGAAATGCAGGTGAAAACGATGAGGGCATACCATTTCTCATCCATCAGATCGTCAAAAGTTAAAAAGCTTCACAACATACTCTTTGTGAGGCAGGGAAATGGAAGCTCTTATACATTGCTGGTGGGGATGCAAAATGAATGGTGCAACCTCTATGGAGGGGAGTTTGGCCATGTCTAACAGTACCACACATATATTTATCCTTTAACCCAGCAATCCCGCTTCTAGAAATTGACCCTGAAGATACCTGTCCAACAATATGAAAGCACATATGTACAAGTTAATTCACTGCATTATTCATAATTGCAAAATATTAAAAATGACCTAGATGCCCTTACATAGAAGATTAATGGAATAAACTATAAAACATCACGTAACAGAGTACTGTGCCACTATGAAAGGACAATGAGGAAGATCTCTAGGAACAGATATGGAGTTCAGTGATAGTTCCAGACCGTATCACTAATTTTTTAAAAAGAGTATACAGAATGCTAGCTTTTAAGCCCCAAAAAGGTACATAAAGTACATATATGCATCTGCTTATTTTTACAAAAAGAGACATAGGAGGGGAAACAAACATGAAGTTGATTACTTTAGGTAGGTGAGAATAGGAAGGAAGAGATGGGAAGGAAGTGGCACTCCTCTGAGTATATATTTTTGCATAATTTTGACCTTTGGAACTATGCTAATATTTTATATATTCAAAAGATAAAATCAACAAGGACCTGGGGCTTCCCTGGTGGTGCGGTGGTTGAGAATCTGCCTGCCAATGCAGGGGACATGGGTTCGAGCCCTGGTCCGGGAAGATCCCACATGCCGCAGAGCAACTAAGCCCGTGCGCCACAAATACTGAGCCCGCGTGCCTAGAGCTCGTGCTCCACAACAGGAGAAGCCATCACAACGAGAAGCCTGTGCATCGCAACAAAGAGTAGCCCCCACTTGCTGCAACTAGAGAAAGCCTATGCGCAGCAACGAAGACCCAACGCAGCCAAGAGTAAAATAAATAAATTTATTTAAAAAAAAAAACAAGGATGGGGAAAACAACTAAAATTGAATACAAACAAAAATAAGTGAAGCTAATTTATATCAGATGAATAATACAACCACAGGAGGGGGGAAAGTAGTAATCCAAGTAACTTTTGGGCCAAGTACTTTGAATATATATCTCAGTTTAAAGACAAAAAGGTCTGAGGAAATCTTGAACCGTATTTAGTAGATTTTTATTGGGAGTGGTGTAGGGGTAGCAGTACTTAAGTTATTCTGTGTGAATAGTAGGGTTGAGCAAATGTGCAAATATATGGATGTTTTGGGGAGGTGGAGATCTCATTCTGAAAGACGGAAGATACAAATCAGAATGGGGCAAGTCAAGAAAGACCCTTGTGGTGTCAGTATAAACTCCTGTTTTACAAATATATGTAATTTCCCAGCTTGTATCCTGCAATATCCTAGGAGCAGTGACGCCCTAGCAGCAATGAGCACACCCAGCACCCAGATTTTGGTCTCTACTACCACCCCCACTACATCAGGAGCTAGGAAGAAACAGCTCATATGAAGCCTGAGGCAGGGACGGTAAAAGTGTACTGGTACCACAAAATAAGGAAGTACTCAGAAACAAAATGTTGGAGACAGGTCAAAAAAGGACCCAGGAACTCACTCATTTGAAGGAGGTTCCTGATAGCCCAACCGGGGACAATCTGAACATCAAAATGAAAACTAAAAGTAATGGCATACAATACACTGAATTCTTTAAAAATGTGAATCCATACTGATATATTCTTTAAGGAAATAAATAATAAAAGAAAAGAGAACATTTGGGAATTCCTTGGCAATCCAGGGGTTAAGACTCCACACTTTCACTGCTGAGGGGCCAGGTTCAATCCCTGGTCTGGGAGCTAGAATCCCACAAGCCATGTGGCCCCCCGCCCCCCCAAAAAATTCTTCTTTTCAGTGACATCCATGTAGATAGAACAACAGAGTTAAGAAAACACCATTTTGCAACCCTTGTAGTAATATTAGGATTTAGGCGAGCATCGTCGACAGTGGACATTAAATCACTGTATGACAGAATCTCCCCATGGAATATCTATTAATTACAAAGAGATTTTTGAAAACTTCCTTTATCATAAAGGAATCTGACAGATACCATCTGAACCAAGAAACCGAAGCTAACATCACCAATAATGGGACAAACGGACACCCCGACCTCCTGATGTGATCGTGACACTCCTTCGTTTATGTAGTGTCCCTGCTGGTAATTTGTAACATGGATCCACTCCTGTGGAAACTGTGGGGTGTTCTACAAAACACTGGCTGCATTCTTCAAAAAACATCAACATGAAAGATTTTTTTTTAAAGGTACAGGAACTATATAAAAGATGAAAGGAGGCGAAAGAGACACAGCAAGGAAATACAGAACTGGATCCTGAATCAGGGGAAAAACTGACTATAAAAGGCAGTGTGGAGACAACTGGTGAGATCTGAATATGAACTACGTATCAGCTGTAATACTGTATAAGTGTTAAACTTCCTGAAGTTGACGATTGTACTGTGGTTAGGAAAGAAAATGCACTTGTGCTTAGGACATAATTGCTGACGTATTTAAGAGTGAAGTGTTTGCAATTTATGTTCAGGTGGTTATATATAATATAATGTAATATAATATAATATATAATATAAATTATATAATATATACACATATAGATATATACATGTAAGATACAAAGAAACAGAAATACAAATGTGGAAAATGTTATAAATTGGTCCCAGTCAAGAATATATGAGAGTTCCTTGTATAACTCTTGCAACTTTTCTGTATGTTTAAAATTTTTCCAAAGCAACCCATTTTGAATAAAATGGACATCTCCAAACAGGATTTTTCCCCCAAGGTGCCAAAATGTTACCCTGCAAATGACTTATTCATTGTAAAGAGAAAAATGTACCTTTTCAGTGGAAAGCTCTAATGACCACCCCCTGTACCAAGGGTTCAAACTTTGTTCCACTCCTGGTAGGAACAACTTGACACAATTTGCTACCTGAAGTCATGGGCTACAAAGAACATGGCACCACCTCTAAATCTTGCCAAACATATTTAACCAGAATCTAATCAAGTCTCTACCCTGGACATAACTTCCAGGCTACAGAAAATACAAAGAAAGAGGAACAAATCAAAGGATGCCACAAGGAAACAATCAAATAAATGTGGGATGTGGGGTGTTCTACAAGACACCCTGTCCTGCAGATTTCAAAATGACAATGGTATGAGCCAAGCTGTAATACTTAAGTGACTGATCTTAACATCTCAAAAAGAGACACAACCAGATAGTATTAGGTCTCCTGATGCAATACAGTAGGTCATGATGGCACCACCTAGGTATGAAGTATTTTATCACACCCCCCCCAAAATCAAACCTGGATCTGATCTACAGTCTTACAGGAAAACACAGGATGCATGAGCATATTAAATCACAAAAACACAATCAGAAAGATCTAGAGTGTGGGAATTCCATGAGACAAAGGACTAAATGTCTTCACAAATAAATGGCAAGGAAAAAAACAGAAGGAGAAGGACTGTTACAGATTAAAAGAGGCTTCAGAGATCTATCAACTAAATGCACAAGTGGAATTTGGATCCTGGTCTGCAAGAAACTAATGGTAAAAAAAAAAAAAGGCATGTATGAGACAAGTGGGGAAGTTGAACACTAACTAGATATTAATTTATATTAAGCAGCTATTCTTAATTGTTTGGGCATGACAGTGGCGCTGTGGCTAGTTAAATAACAAAGTACTAATTTCTCAGAGATATACTGCAGTATTTGTGGATAAAACGATTTAATGTTTGGGACCAACTTTAAAATCATGTAGTGGAGTACAGAAGGGAGGTATGGCAGTACGACTAAAAAAAGATTCACCATATGTTGATAATTGTTGAAACTGAGTGAAGGGTACATGGCAAATTATACTATCCTTTGTATATTTTTATAAAGAAATATATTTTAAAAGTCAGTGTTGTAAAAAAAGTATAGTATGGGAACTATTCTAGACTAAAAGAGAATTAACTAAATGCTGTGCATAAACAGACTGAATCCTGGTTCTGGAGGAAAAGCTATAAAAGGCATTCTTAGAACAACTGGCACAGTTTGAAAATGGAATGAATTATATTACGGAATTATTGTAAAATTTCTAGATTTGATAATGGTGTTGTAGTTGTGTAGAAAATGTCATTGCTCTTAAGAGATGCATACTAAAATGTTTAGAGATGAACGATCATGATGCCTGCAACTTACTTTCAAACGGTAAAGCCAGAAACAAACAAACAAAAACCAAACTGTGTGTAAAGAGAGAGCCAGAATATGGCAAAACTTTAGCAAAATGCAAGTATCTATGTGGATCTAGGTGGAAGAAGTACCAGCGTTCACTGTACTATTCTATAGATTTCAAAGTTTTCATTAAAAATGTGGAGTGATTGGGCTTCCCTGGTGGCGCAGTGGTTGAGAGTCCGCCTGCCGATGCAGGGGACACGGGTTCGTGCCCCGGTCCGGGAAGATCCCACATGCCGCGGAGCGGGTGGACCCGTGAGCCATGGCCGCTGAGCCTGCGCGTCCGGAGCCTGTGCTCCGCAACGGGAGAGGCCACAACAGTGAGAGGCCCGCGTACCGAAAAAAAAAAAGTGGAGTGATTGAGGTAAGATTAAATAATGACATTCCCATCAATCTCCTTCCCCTTAACTGTTTTATTTATCTTTGTTGCACTTATCACTACCTAACATTATATTTTCTATCTATTTGTAGTTTTTTAGTCATGACTCTCCTCCACTTCCTCTAGGATGCTTGAAACTAGTCTACCTTGTTTCCTACTGCATTCCTAGCATCTGGTGCGAGATCCAGCAGATAATAAATACTAGTTGAATGGATGAATATACTTGCCATGCAACTGGAATTTCTAGCTCGTTAGCTGCTTTTCCCTTTTTTTTTTTTTTTTTTTTTTTTTTTTGCGGTACGCGGGCCTCTCACTGTTGTGGCCTCTCCCGTTGAGGAGCACAGGCTCCGGACGCGCAGGCCCAGCGGCCACGGCTCACGGGCCCAGCCGCTCCGCGGCATGTGGGATCTTCCCGGACTGGGGCACGAACCCGTGTCCCCTGCATCGGCAGGCGGACTCTCAACCACTGCGCCACCAGGGAAGCCCCTGCTTTTCCCTTTTAAATCCACTCTAAGTCCCCATTCCTCTGCCTCCTTTAAGAATTAGCCTTTGCTGAACTTCCATAGCACTTTCAACTTCTGGTATTCCATAATTTTGATGTTCAAGAAGAGGGGGCCCATGAAGTGTTACATGGTCAAGGCATCTGCTATAGGTCTTGAAAGATGAGCAGGTTTATAGCAAAAGAATACCTAGGGAATTCCCTAGTGGTCCAATGGTTAGGACTAGGTGCTTCCACTGCCAGGGACCCGGGCTCAATCCCTAGTCTGGGAATTAAGAGCCCACAAGCCATGCAGCATGGCCAAAAATAAATAAAATAAAATAAAATAAAGGCAATGCGTGATTCTAAACAAGATCCTTTAAAAAAAAAAAAAAAAAAAAAAAAAAGGAAAGAAACAATACCTAAATAAGTCCAGAAACCACACTGGCTAGAGTACCCTAGTCAAATGCAGGGGAATCCTCTTGATTCCCAGTCCCCCATCCAAGACGGATGGTCCATCATCAAGTAATGTCTATTTTACTTCCTGAATCTCTCAAAATCTAAACCCCTTTTTGCATCCCCAAGTCCTCTGACCCAGCTAAGGCTTATTCCCTATGCCTGTCCCACTGCCTAGAAATCTGTATCCCCCTGTTTTAGATACTGGTTCTTTCTAAAACCCGTACCTGCTAACCACTCCTGCCTCACCTCAAGTCCTATGTTTCACATTTCAGTTGTAAATAACAAGCATTCTCCATACAGAGAGTCAGGAGCAGGTTTGATGAGAAGGAAACAAATCTTTCCAAAGAGAAGAAAAGTAAGAAAAAAAAAAAAAGAAACAAAGAGAAAGAGCTTTTTGTTGTTGTTTTTCACCCTTGTTGTTTTTAGTCATTGAAAGTTATCTAAAAACAATGTCAAAAGGTAAGTTCTGGGGCCTCCCTGGTGGCGCAGTGGTTGAGAGTCCGCCTGCCGATGCAGGGGATACGGGTTCGTGCCCCGGTCTGGGAGGATCCCATATGCCGCGGAGCGGCTGGGCCCGTGAGCCATGGCCGCTGGGCCTGCGCGTCCGGAGCCTGTGCTCCGCAACGGGAGAGGCCACAACAGTGAGAGGCCCGCATACCACAAAAAGAAAAAAAAAAAAAAAAAAAGGTAAGTTCTTCTTGTCATTCCTTCTCCTTCCTGGTCATTTTACAGTGGCTCTGGTTCTCTAAAAAATAACGTTCTTTTCCCTTTTTTCTCCTCTCTTTTTCTCTCTCCCTTCCCCTTTCCCTGCTCTGTAATCCAACTCTCTCCCTCCCCCCTCCACTACATCTGCTTCAGAATACTTAGAGCACAGTAGGCAAGAATCACCTACATTCCAAGCTGAATAGGAACAACCTGGCTTTAGAGCAAAGAGTTTCAGGACCACGGAGAGCTACACAGCTGGCTACATCTGTCTTAGCTGCTTTCTAGGGTCTTAACACATGCTGTGAATTCCATCCGTACATGGCACTTTTCTCTCTTCACTTGAAAAACTTCCCCTCGCCCTTTCTGCATCTTCGATTTACATGTCACCTGCTCTTGAAGTTGTGGTCGTTCCCACCCTTCCCACCACCTTCTTGTGTCAGCTTAATGCATCTTCGCTTTTCCCAGAATGCCCTGAGCTGTCTTTACCATGCATCCCTTCTACAAATATTTCATTGTGGACTTTGTGCCAGCAACTCATCTAGGCTCTGAAGATACAAGCAAGAGCATGTTCCTGCCTTTTGGAGTTTACATTCCAGTAGGAGGAGACAGAAAATGAATAAGATGACAATAGCCATAAGTGCTATGAAACAAATATAAAATAGGGAATGTGATGGATAGTACAGTGGGGGCAAAGCAACATGGGGTACCATTGTCAGAGAAAGAAACTCTGAAGAGGGAAAGTTGGAGTCTTTGAGAATTAGGGGGAAGAGACTTCCAAACAGGGAGGGCTCGTGAGTGTAAAAGTGAGGTTGAGATATCACTTTTGAGGAATAGACTGAGGCCAGTGCAGCTGAAGTTACAAGCAATGGAGACAGTGTTAGTGAGTTAGGTAATGAGGCCAGAGGTCTGAACAGTAGCCAAATCATGGAAGACCGTGTAAGCCAGCACGAGGAGGTGGGATGTATTCTAAGTGCAATGGAAATCCATAAAAGGGAGTTAAGTGTTGTGTGACAAGCACTGACGCACATGCAGCTGGGAGCTGTTTTGTGGCTGACTGCCTGGAGACTGCCATGCATTCCAATATACATTAGGTGCAGACAAATGCTGTGTGATCCCACTTACACGAGGTACCTAGAATAGTCAAATGCATAGAGTCAGAATGTACACTGGTTGATGCCAGGGGCCAGGCGGGGGTTGGGGAGGGGGATGGAGAGTTCTTGTTGAATGGGGACACAGTTTCACTTTAGGAAGGTGAAAACTGTGGGAGGTGGATGACGGTGAGAGCTGCACAGCAACGTGAATGTACTTAGTGCCACTGAACTGGACAGTTAAGTATGGTTAAAATAGTATGTTTTACATTATGTGACTGTCACCACATTAAAAAAAAAAGATTCCGTATGTCACCAGCGCCCAGCACAGGGCGTGGCATGTAAGGTGTCTCTGTAAATGTTTGATGGTGAATGAATGAATGAGCAGATGCATAAAGCGTGACTGAGGATCAGGGGTTATGAGCCGTGCACGGGAAGCACGCCTCTTATGACCTGGAAAAAGAAAATCAATGTCACTCCAGCCTCCTCCCCTTCTCTCACCAACCATATCCAGTCAGTCATCTGGCTCTATTGATTCTTCTGTCAATATCCTTCTCTCTCAAAGCCATCCAGTCACCTTTATCCTTCCACACCCCCTCCCAGCTCAAACCTTATCTGCTATTGCCTGGACCAATGCATAAGCCTCCTCCTCTGTTTGCCCATTTCCAGTCTCTTTCCTTCTAGTGCATTCCAAACACAAGTCCCTGAGGGATCTTTAACGTCCAGGTGTGACCCTATCCCTTTCCTGCCCCAGCCCTCTCACCACTTTCTCCAAAATTGAATGCCAACTTCACCATTTACCCGACCTCGGGCAACTCTTGTCTCTTTCTAAGTCTCAGTTTCCTCATTGGGAGCATGAGGTGGTTGGACTAGATCATTCCATTCCAAGATCTAAGATATTGTTGGTACTACTTCCATTCCCCCCGACCTTTTTTTTTTGGCCCCATCACGGAGCATGCAGGATCTTGCTTCCCCGACCAGGGATCAAACCCGTGCCCCCTGCAGTGGAAGTGCAGAGTCTTAACCACTGACCACCAGGGAAGTCCCCCTTTCCTCTCTTTTAATCTTCTTTGTCTTTATGATTTTTAACTGTGATAGGGCAGCAGAGTGCCAGGGTGAAAGACTGGGTTGGAATCCTTCTTCCACTATAGAGCAGCTTAACTTCTGAGCGCTTCTGTTTCCTCAAGTGGAAAATGGGAAAAGTAATAACATCTGCCTTATGAGGGGAAGAAAAAGAAATAACTTCATTTGCACGAAGCACTTAGAACTTCCCCAAACCACGGCACTCAGTAAAGTGTTTATTGGCACAGTTGTACCTGCTACCACTGCTATTTATGAACGTACGTGTGTATGTATTTAGTTAAAATTACCACGTGTTGAATACTTGCTGCTACAGACCAGGCACCGGGTTGGCCCTTCACACCCGTGATCTAGACCAGGGGTCAGAACACTACTATTTGTCCTGCTGCCTGTCTTTGTATGGTTTGCGAGCTGAGTGTGGTTTTTACATTTTTTTAATGGTGGGGAAAAAAAACAAAAGAAGAAGAATATTTCATAACCCATGAAAATGACACTGAATTCAAATTTCAGGGTCCATAAATAGGATGATTGGAGCACAGCCAGGCCCATTGCTTCCCCTCTGGTTGCTTTGGCACTCCAACCCTATGGCTCACAAAGCCTGAAATATTTACTGTTTTGCCCTAAGCAAAAAGTCTGCTGAGCCCTGAACAAGATTGGTCCTCTCAACAGCTCCAGAAAGGAAGGCTGTAACTCACACACTGAGTAAGTGGTAGAATGTTAACCCAGGTCTTTCTAGGTTCACAGGAGCACGTGCCTTCAGCCACTACACCCTACAACATTTAAAGCACACAAATGGGGCTTCCCTGGTGGCGCAGTGGTTGAGAGTCCGTCTGCCGATGCAGGGGACATGGGTTCGTGCCCCGGTTCGGGAAGATCCCACATGCCACGGAGCGGCTGGGCCCGTGAGCCACGGCCACTGAGCCTGTGCATCCGGAGCCTGTGCTCTGCAACGGGAGAGGCCACAACAGTGAGAGGCCTGCGTACCGCAAAAAAAAAAAAAAAAAAAAAAAAAAAGCACACAACTGCATACTTTGGGTGGGGTGCATAGGTCCTAGTCTATGAAATGAAGTTCAGGAAGTGGGGTTCAATCCCCCCCATTACTCTATTATTACATCAGAGGCCTGACTTCCAGCCCTGATGCACCACTGATCCTCAGCTTGACCTGGGAAGTCAGGTCCTGATGCATGGCTTTTGGGAAGAGAATATCCCCGCTTCTAATGCCAGCGCTGCCATTTACCAGCTACGTCACCTCTTTTGTTTCAACTTCTGTGAACCACGAACAACGGGATTTTCCTTCTTCTAATGTTTCAGGTGGGTTGAATAAATGTTCCCATACTCCTTACCCTTGCCCCACTTTCTGTCTCTCTAGGCCACTATTTTTCCATCTGACACTCTGGGATGTAGATATTCTACGTGTCTTATTTTAGCTCTGTGTCTGGCTCTACATGCTGTGATTCAAATTTGCACAGAGGTTGCACCCTGGTTTCCCTGGGAAAAGGTCTCGTCAGGTTAGGTTGGAAACACGGGGGAGGTTTAGCCTGGAGAAAGCTGGGTGAGGAAAAGGGAGGAGACTGGAGGAGAGGATATTTGAAGATCTATCTTCAATTATTTGCAGAGCCAACTCAAAAGAGGCAGCCGAATGCGGGCCCAAAGGGACAGAATGGAAACGAGACAAACAGCAGGGTTTGTTCATAAAGTATCAACCGAATTAAAAGGGCCCGAATGGAGTTTAATTAAATCATGTTGAATTAATTCGAATTGAACTGAAGAAATGAGTCAGAATAGATTGGGATTAGTTGGGCCAGATTCATGGAGCTAAGTGTGTCAGAGCTGAGGTGATCTGGGCTGACCTGAGCTGAGTTGGACCAAATTGGACTGGACTAAGCTGAAATTTGGAGGCAGGTAACACTTCAGAAACAGCCCTACTCTGGAGCTCAGGACACTTGGGTCCCTGGGGAGCCAGCATTACATTGGTATCTTAGGCAACTCCCTGCACAGTTTCAGGCCTCGGTATCCCCATTTTATCAAATGAGTGCTAATAATAACTCCCGGGCAGAGATGTCATGAGAAGGTTATGAGATCACTCATGCAAAAGAACGCTGAATCTCAAAAGAAACAAGAACTATAAACAAACGTCGAACTCTAGCTAATGACACGCATGGTGAAGAATTTAGGGCAAAGTGTACTGATGCCTGCAACTCACTTGGAAATGCATTTTAAAATGATAATAAGATAGACTGATGGATGGGTAGAAAGACAGATGGACAGATACAGCATAAAGCAAATCTTGTGGTACAGTAATGGTCGACTGTAAGAGGTGGGCACAGGGTTCTTTCAACTCTTCTGGTTGAAAAATGTTCAAGTAAAATGATGCACAGAATATAAAGAGCCTTGTAATCTGTTAATTGCTAAAATATCAGGAGTGGTTAAAAATACAGCCTCTGGAGGCGAAATGCGTGAGTTTGAATCCCACCTCTGCCTCTCACGGGTTGTATGGCCCTGAGCAAATGACTTCATTTCTCTGAGTGTTTGTTTCCATATCTGTAAAATGGGGCTATTCATAGCATTTACCTCACAGGGTTGTTGTGAGTATCAGAACTGAGCCTGACACCTAATTAGCACCCAACAGGCATTCGCTGTGATTTGGCGGCTAGCTCCATTTCACAGAGGAGGGAAGTGGGGCTCAGAGAGGTGCTGCAACTCCTCCAGGATTACACAGCAAGGAAGTGGCTTTCCTATTGGAAGAGGAACCACAGGTTCCTGGAACCTAACAATAGTCCCGCTGCCTGTAAATCTTTTCCTTGGGCTTACCCGATAGGATGAAGAAGATGCCAGAAACGAAGGCCAGAATGGTCCTCTGTGGGCGGATGTGGCCGATGTTGCTGATGACGAAGGCGGTGAACACGAGGAAGAGACTGACCATGGGGAAGGGGGTGGCTGTGCGCACTGTCTCTGGGGGAGGGGTAAGAAGAAAGACGGGGGTGAGGGGGGACTCTCCAGGAGGACACCTCCCCATTCTCCTGACCTCTCCACTTCCACCCCCCACCTCCCCGCCCTGACCCAGCTCTTTTATGTGGCTCCTCCCCTTTCTGAAACTACCACTGCTGGCCCCACCCCTTCACACAGGCCACCCCTCCTTTGGTTTGACCCCACCCCTTACCTATTGACTCCACCCACTTCCCAGGCCCCACCCCTTCAACCTGGCCCCTCCTCCTTACCCAACCACTCTGCCTGCTTTCAAGCCTCCACTCCTTCCCTCCCACCCCACGCCTTCTCTGGTCCTACCCTTTCTCCCAGGACCCGCCCTGTCACCCTGCCCCCTTGTTGCCTAGCCCTCCCCACCCCCTGCTTCCCCTCACTCAGAATATTCTCTGTGTTTTCCGTCACCAAGTTGATCTCCGGTTCAAGGAAATATTCTGAGGCCACGCAGCGACCCTTCTCCCGGCCTGAGGGGAAGATAAGAAGGCAGGGCTGGATGAGAGGCTCCTGAGCTTTGGAGAGGCAGTCAGGGGCAGGACGCACAGTAGAGAGACCCCAGGATGGGAATGTGAGGTTTAATCCAAGGGTCATGGTCTGTACTACTCTTAGGGGGTCGCAGATGGGGGTGGGCAGGAGTCCGAGAGCTCCTATTGCAAGCTGCCTTAGAGTCCCTTGGATGGAGGAGGTCAGGGCTGGAAGACTGAGTCCCAAGTGAGGAGGGGCTATGGGCCAGGACTCCTGGATCCCTAAAGAGGTAAGGTCTGGGGGGTGAGGTGGGACAGGATTCCTAGAAGGAGCGGTCTCTGTGGTAGCTGGGAAGCACAGTGGGTTTTTTAAAATTTTTTTTTTATTCTTCCCATTCAGCTCTGGAACTGTCCAGGAGACAAGTTCTGAACTTAACTACTGCTTCTAAGGGGCCAGGGGCTCCAGGAGGTTACGGGGATTAGGGATCTGGAGATTGTGTGAGCATTAGGGTTCTTAGATCCAGGGAATAAAGGGCTAGAAATTGAATCTCCAGGTAGAAATTTGACTCTCCAGGAGAGAAACAGGACTGATTTCTGGATTTCTGAAACCCATGGGATGGAACTATGGATAAAGACTCTCGGATCCCAAGCAAGGCAGGGACAGTTGACTGGTGGGCAGGTGAGGTCTGTACCTGCAAAGAAGCAGACGCGCCACAGGCCGGCATGCAGCGCCATCTTGACCTCCGTGGTCTGGTTCTGTGGCAACACCGTTCCCTCTTCCATGTACAGCCAGTAGTCCGTGCTGACCGCGATGCCCACAAGCAGCAGGCCACACGCACCAAACACGCTGCTCAGCAGGGTCAGGGCGCGGCTACTGCAGTGACTCATCCTCAGCGGCGGGGGGCGCCCTGCGGGGCCTGAGGGACGGGAAGCTGCAGTGGAGGGCACTGATGGGACCACTAGAGTCCCCAAACCCCATGCAGCCACGTGGGACATCGGACCCAGGCCAGAAACAACAATCCCCAAACTGAACCCTCTCAGATCTGACCTCTGTGTCCTGACCTACGACTCCATCCCTGGATTTGAACCAGTAACTTGTCTAGAAACCCTAACCTAGGCCACCAACCCTGACTCCATGCCCAGACCTGACACCCTGACCCCTTTCTTTTGGACTCTGTCTCTGAATAGCAACTAGAAATCCCCCAAGTGGGTCGCTAGCCAAGGACCCTAACCCCATACCCTGCTAGCCTTGACCTCAGACCTCCCACCTAAGTTTAAACCCTTGGACTCGTATCTTGACCCTTAACATCCAATTCTAATACCAAGACCTTGACCTTCTAACTCTGATATGGTGTCTTGACCTCAATTTGGTATCCCAGTCTGAGATCATGGACGACGACCCAGATCCAAGATTCCAGAACCTTAATTCCTCCCTCCACCCATCCCAAGTCCCCACAGGCCCCTGAACCTGGAATGCTAGAACTCCACCCCATGTTGCTGGATCCCAGAATACTGGGGCCCAGAGACCTGGAGCCAGGATTTCGGCTAGAGACTCCAGAATGTCAAAACCATGATCTGGGAGTCCCCCATCTCAGCATCCTAATCAGAGCACTCCAGTCAAACAAGTGACCTTCCTTCAAACTAGGGATCAGTGCTCTGAACTCTAAAACCCGAATCAGGAAGCCCAGGGTCCCCATTCCCCCCATCCCCATTACAAGATCCCCAGATTCCCTACCAGAGGTTCTGGACTCCAACTTCCCATACTAGGACTTCCAAATACAGACCCTCTTCAACATCCAACCTGGAACCCAGATCTCCCTAACACTGGACCCTCAAAAAAGAGATCCTCAGTTCAAGGCTGTGGCCTCCAAAATTCCAGTCAGAAATCTGGAGATTCCACCTAGGGAGCTCTTAATCCCTTACCCACCACACTCACCCTTTATCAAGAACATTTCCCTAAACCACACAGTCTCATGATTTGGGGGCTCAAACTGAGATTCCCATCCTATCTCAACCAGAGACCTCAACCTATATGAATACCACAACCTCCATCACCGTTTTAACTATGAAGGTTAAGACCCCTAATCAACACCCCCCCTACAATGCAGCCAAGACTTGAGACCCCACTCTCCTTAACCAGAATTCTTGTAGCCTTGAAACTTGACACCACCCCAGTAAGAACCCTGGAGTTTGAGACAATCTTCATCCCGCCTGCCCCCCCCACACTGCAGCATCTGGTGCCCCCAGCCCACCCGCCATGCCCCCAGCCTCCTGGAGGATTCAGGAATCCGAGACTGGCAGGGCTCCGACCAGCTTTTCCTCCCATCCCCCGTCCCATGGCTCCAGGGCTTGACTGCCAGCTGTCTGCTCCTCTTCCAGTCCACTCACCTCAGAAACCAGCATCAAAAACCCTGTCACCCTGACTGTCTTAGTCCCAGGTAGCTGACCTCAGCTCCCCCCATTGTCTTCTCAGACTCCCAGCTGGGACCTTGCCAACGTCGCCCTTCTCACTTCCCCTCTGGCGGTTCCCTCCTTCCTTGCTTGATTCCTCCTCACTCTAAATGGCCCGCCCAGATCTCCTCATTCTCCTCCAGCCTCCAGCCCTTCCTCCTTTGGGACCCCCCCCTCCCCCCAAGGCCCGGAGCCTCCTTCTTATCCTTCTTTATCCCAGCCTTTCCTGGATATAGGCTTCTGGATCCCTGGGGTCCCATTCTCCAAGCCCCAAGTCCAAACTCCACCTCCCTTCAATACCTTGGGAGACGTGCTCCCTCTTTTTGGGGACCCCCTTCTCAGACTCACAGCCTGCCTTTACCGGGCCCGGGCCCTCCCCCCTCAGCCAGGACCGCCTCCCTCAAGGACCTGGCCTGCACCCTCCCCGGTGCCCACGGTCTCCAAGACTCGGACATTAAGAGTTACAGTTGCCCCACTCTGGGACCCTCGGACCCCGTCCTCCCGGATTCCTTAGGCCCAAATGTCCCTCCATCCCCCACTGCCCCCGAACTCGGGCGTCCGACCGCCAGAATCTCAGCCCCCGGAGCCACTCAGGCCCCTTTTAGCCCCAAGCTCCGTCTCCCAGCCACCTCCAGAGGAACCCCCCGCGCCCACCTCCTTCCAGGACCCTCCCCTCACGCTCACCTCGCTCAGGGTTGGGCGGACGCTCCGGGCCGCGGGCCCCGCAGCCGCATGACCGGCCCCGCGGCTTCCCCCGGCCGCCGCCGCTGCCGCCGCCGCCACCGGGGTCGCCGGTGCCCGCGCCCCCCGCCCCCGCCCCGGAGCCCGGCGTCCCGGCCCCCTCCCGGCCTCCCACCCCCCACCCCCCGCGCCCGCGGCCTCACTCGGCGTTCGACGCCGGGAGCTGGGACCGGCGGCCGCTCATTGGCTACTGCGGAGGAGGGGAGGGGCAGGGAAGGAGGGGGCAAAGGATGCGGGGAGGGAGGGAGATGGGCCTCGAGAATGGGGGAGGCAGGGAGCGAGAGAGAATAGAAACAGAGGTAGAGAGCCCGAGAGGGGCAGGGGCACACAGAGCGGCAGAGAGACAGAGCAGAGAATCCAGAGTCACACCGAGACCTAGAGGCTGTGAAATTCTGAGACTCGCAGGTCTGGAGACTGGAGAAGACACAGAGATGGCCTAAAAGAGACAGAGAGAAATGGAGAGGCAGAGATCTGATCTAGGATCCCTCCTCTTCCTCCAGGCTCAGAGATTCTGGGGTCCTGGAAGTGGAGAGGTCACAGACAGAGAGAGACAAGTAGACCGTCAAAGACCTTTGGGCTGAGAGATGCTGAGACCCAGAGACCTTGAGATAGGGAGAAAGAGAGAGAAAGAGAGAGAGAGAGAGAGGGAAGAGACCCTGAGAAGAAGAGACAGCGGGGGCAATCCTGGGGTACCCTGATGAAGACTGGGGCTCTGCCCAGGCGTGGGGCGGAGCCTGGGGTCTGGGCGGCTGGAAGAAGCTGGAGGGGGCGTCCCGGGCCGGGGTCCCCTGAGCAGCAGGCGGGCGCAGAGCGGAGCCGGGTCCTGCAGCCGCCGCGGAGCCGGGAGCCGGGCCAGCACCCACCCCCCCGCCGTGATGTCAGCGGGGCCACTCTTAAAGGGGCAGGCCGCCCGCCGAGGGTCGGAGCAGGGGTTGGGGGCCGCGGGCACCGGATGGGGGTACCGCGGCGGTGCTGGGAAAGAGAGGAGAAGCCCCAGCATCCAACTGGACCGAGCCCCGGAAACCCAAGAGCCTGCAGGGACGAAGAGACGCCGGGGTTCCCCGAGGGAGCCTGCGAAGCTTTGAAGCTCAGTCACCTCCAAATACACAGACGGAGGCACACCATTCCATTGGCCTGTCCCTGTGCAGGGACTACACTTCCCACCAGCCCTGGCGGCGGGGGCCGCACTTGGGGGAAGGGTCCGCCGCAGTGTCTGCTGGGAAGTGTAGTCTATTTGGACTGCCCTCTCCACGCCCCTCACTCGCAAGTGGGTCAAGGGAAAGAGGCCCGGAGGGCGCGTCTGCCTGCCCTCTGCCTCAGTCTCTGATTCTTAAGCTCACGGGTGTCTCTGTCTTGGGGGGTCTTTCAATAGCAGGCTTGCCTTTCATCCTCCCTCTTAGGATTTCCCAGTCGCTGGGTCTCAGTGTGCCAGCGTGTGAGCTTTATTGCTCTGGGCGAATATGTGCGTGCTTGTCTTTGTGCCCGGGATCTCTACCTGACACGCTCAGTGGTCTATAAGTACACCGCTGCCTCTTCCTGCACGTGTCCACTTTGGTCCTCTCTATGGCACTCTGTGTGTAGCTCGCTCGCGCGCTCTCTCTCTCTCTCTCTCTCTCTCTCTCTCTCTCTGCTTTCTCCAGGTCTCTGTTCTTTACTCTCATGCTGTGGGTATCATCTCTCACTTTATGGGTCTCTGCGTTTTCCCTCTCTCTGCTGACCCCTCCTCAGCCTCTGTCTCTGTTTGTTTCTATGTACAGTCGTTGTCCCACGTGCACACCCCCTTCATTCTCCAAGCTTAGAAGAAAACATCCAAACACTTCAGCATCAGCATCCCACATTTATTCTCCAGCAGCTGTGGCAGGGTGGGAGAGGCAGAGGATCGGGGGTGGGGAGAGTCCCCGAGAGTGGCAGGCACTGGGGTAGGGGTTGGGTTCCGAGCAGGACTGGAGAAGCCATGCAGTGGTGGGTTTAGGATGGGGAGTCTAGGACAAAAGCTGACTGAGAACAGCTGGGGAGAGAATCTTCCATACATCCCAGGAATCCCCAGAGTGTAGAAGAGGGGCACTGGAGCACAGAGGCACAGCTTCCCACTTACTCCAGAATGGAGTGGAGGTGGGTGGGGCCTCGAGGTGGGGGGGTTGTTCTGAAATCCCAGTCTGAAACAGCCCGCCCCGTGACGCTATTTCCCAGAAATAAGAAAGAAGAAGAAGAGGCATAGAGTCTACCAAGATGGAGTCTAGAACTCCTTGGAGTTGGGATGGTGTTGGCGGCTCTGTAACTTGGTGGAGCGCAATCCAGAACACTGAGGCAGGTCAGAATCTAGGGCTCAGCCCAGCAGAATCTAGAACACGGTAAGACTCCAGAGATTGTATGCAGTTTAGAATGCCAGGAACGCTTGGGAGGGGTATCTGGAACCCGGTGCAGGGAGGGGGAGGGCAGAGGCCAGAACGTTGGGCAGCAAGATCTAGAATTGGAGAGGGGGTGGTGAAGTGGGGGGCGCGTGGGGTAGGGGTAAGGCTGGCGCGGCGGAGGGAGCCATGGGGACACCTAGTGGCGGCAGGTGAGATTACATGACTGGCACAGGTGCTGGGCTGATGGGGCTGCGGGCATCCGGGTGCACGAAATCCGGGTTGACATAGGTGAAGCCTTGGAATTCGGTTTGGTCGATGCTGGCCAGAACTAGGCGGTCTGGGGGAGTCAACGCTGGCGCCGCCCGCGTGAAGAACTTGTCGAAGTTCTCGCCGCTGCGGCCACACTGTGGGAAACACCGGGAGGGAAACATGAAGTACTGGAGCTCATGGATGGCTATTCCACCGTCTAGGGGCCAAGATTCTGTTCCCAGAAGGTGACTGACCGGGCGGGGTCTGAAAGGAGGCGCGATCTCTAATCGTTCCAGCCGTTCCCAGTCGATCCAGCGGAAAAAGCCATGAGCTCGGATGGTGGGTTCTCCATCTGGCCCCGAGCCCAGGCGCTTTGCTGGGTGCTTGGTTAGGAACTGCAGGAAACACAGAGAGAGACGGACAGACAGACAGAGTCCCGGACAGGGAGGCCCAGAGAACGACAGAGAGGGAGGAAGACAAGGAAGGAGGAACAGGGAGACAAGCATAGAGATCCAGAAAGAGCAGAATGGGGGGTGGGGTGGCGGGGGGAGGGGTAGATGGGACAGAGATGGGGGGAGGGAGTGGAAAGAAGAAAGGGAGAGAGAAAGAGGAAGAGGGGGAATGAATGAGATGGGGGAGATGGAACCCGGATCCAGAGACCCAGGGAGAGACAAAGAAAGAAGCCAAGTTAGGGTGTGAGGGTATGAGGGGCGGAAAAACCCAGAAAGAGAGGAAGGGAAATGGAAAGAATCCCAGATGGGGGACGGAGGGAGAGAGGGAGAGAGGGAGAGTGTCAGAGAGGGAGAAGGGGGGAGAGAGAGGAGATTGAAGACACAGAGAAAAGCGGGCATAGAGATCCAGAGAGAGGAGGAAACTCAGAGGGAGGACAGATACCCAGAGAAGGTAAGAGACGAGCAGGGGCAGGGGTGGGGGACACAGAGGTCCGGAAGGAGAAGAGGATGGAGACCCAGGAGACAAATGCCGAGAGAGAGGGAGGAAGACCCCATATGAGGGCGGAGACTCAGAGAAAGGGGAGACAGAGACCCAGAGAGAGGAGAACAAAGATGCAGACGGTGGACAGAGATTCCCAAAGGACGCAGAAAAAAAGGTAGCAACACAGAAAGCCCCATGATATGTAGATGGAGGCAGAGGGGTGAGACAGAAGCCCAGAGAGAGATAGTCAGAGAGACATGGAGACGGGAGCTAGAAGCAGAAGTGTCCTAACATCTGTTGAACAGCTGCTGTAGGCTAGTCTCTTCCTCCTGCCTTAACTCCACAACCCCAGAGGAGGAGACGGAGGCTCCCAGAGTTTTGGTGACTTGCCCAACCGAGATCCCAAAGGAAGAAAAGTGGCAGGAGTTAGGTTCACCTGACCCAGCCAGTTCTGGAGAGGCAGGCCTTGGCCTTCCAGCACTTCCTGCCATGAGCTGGGGACAGGGGCTAGCACAGGAGGACAGGATAGAGGCCATCCTTGGACTACAGGTGGCAGCAAGGCACTATGTTATTGTTCTAACAAAATCTCTGTATTATATAAATTTTTTCAGCAGACGGGAGTAAAGCAACTTGAGGAACGGGAGCCTTTTCCTAAGGTGCACATAGACAATGTGTGGGCAGCCCTGGACAGCAGCAGTGGGGCATGTGGCTTATGGGTCTGGAGAATCTAGGAGTTAGGTCTCTCACCCCCTTGCAGATGGCCACAGCTTCCCGGGAAAGCGACTTGGGGTAGGTGACAGTTTGTTCCATGATGGCCTGGAACAGTTCCTCCTCGTCCTCCCCATCAAAGGGGGGCTAAGGAAGTAGAGAGGATAGTCAGAGACTTGGCAAACTACCTGGCCGCACCTTCCACACCCTCACTGCCCACCATGAACACAGCCCGCGCCTGGGCCCCCAAATTCCTAGGGAAAAATTTGACCAAACCGCAAAAGCTGTATGTTTCTCACTTTCAGACTCTGTTGTTTTCTATCTCAGATGCTTCAGCTCTCTGCACCTCTTTGCTGTTCTGTCTCTCTTTCTCTGCTATGTAAATTGGCAGGGTATTAATTAGGCAATGTGTCATTTAAAAAGAAGAGAGAAAAAACTGCAGGAAAAGCTGTAAAAGCATTCACCCGGTTGGATGAGTGGCCTCCAGTCTTCTGGGATTAGCAAAAGCAGTACCCAGGCAAAGATTCTTTTTTTTTTTTTTTTGCGTTACACGGGCCTCTCACTGTTGTGGCCTCTCCCGTTGCGGAGCACAGGCTCCGGACGCGCAGGCCCAGGGGCCATGGCTCACGGGCCCAGCCGCTCCGCGGCATGTGGGGTCTTCCCGGACCGGGGCACGAACCCGCGTCCCCTGCATCGGCAGGTGGACTCTGAACCACTGCGCCACCAGGGAAGCCCTCTCAACCACTGCGCCACCAGGGAAGCCCTCTCAACCACTGCGCCACCAGGGAAGCCCCCAGGCAAAGATTCTTAATGTGAGGTCTAGGGAGTCTGTTTATACCATTGTGGGGGGCCATGAATTTGGATGGGAAAAAACATGCATCTTTATTCTTTAAAATCTAAAACTGAAATTCAGCATTCATGGCAATTATAGGAAACAAACCCAAATAGTCGTAACTGTGACATCATCACCAATGGAAATCACAGATATTTTCTTAGCACGTAAGAGTTGCAAATATATCAAAAAATCAGTCATCTCTACTTCAAAATTACTGGTAGACCTTCCTATTTACTTCCTGTTCCTGTGAGATATTACCATTTAATTCATTAGTAGGATATCACATATAGGTCCATATTCTAATATGTTTAGACAACCGTACACATTTAAGTTAAATTTATTTAGTTGGTTAAATTACTCAACTAAACCTTTAACATTTTGATAACCATATTTCAATACGATTGGCTTCTTTTGTAATGCTATTATCTTACTTCATGTGTTTAAAAACATTGTTCTGAGAAGGGGGTCCGTGACACAAGAAAGGTGAGGAACCCCTAGCCTGTGGGAAGACAATGCTTCAGAACCACGGGGAGCGCTCTCCTATCTGGCTGACCTTCCCCACAGCTTAGCACGCCTTATTAGCCTATAGACGGACATCCCTTCCTGACCTGCTCCTCCTGAGATAATGGCCATGTAACAGGTGGCACCCCATCCGTGTTGCCTTTAGTCAGACCAGCCTCTCCCCCACTTCCCTTACCTGCCCCGCCAACATCTCATACAGCAGGACCCCAAAGGACCACCAGTCGACAGACTTCCCATAGGGCTGGTAGGCAATGATCTAGCAGGGGAGGAAGGAAGGCAAGGGATTATGATTTGTGATTCAAGAAACCTAGAGCCCCTCTGGCTTCACCACCTGGGAACCCTACCCACTTTAAATGTTTTCAGCACAAACTTTTCCCATTCAGAACACTTTGGCTCCATCCTCTGGAAAATTTGGGAAACAAACTCTACCTACTTGGAACATTTCTTTGGTCCCAAATATAAAGACTATCTAAAGACCAAGTCGCAAGTTCCACCCATCCAGAAAATCTAGGTAACTGGACTCTCTCCTTACAATATCAGGTGCATAGGGCAGAATTTCAGAGACCAGAGAGTCTTAAATCTGGACACATATCAGATTCTTCTAGGGGACTGTTTTTTGGGTTTTTTAAAAAAATAAAATTAATTAATTAATTTTGGCTGCGTTGGGTCTTCGTTGCTGCACGTGGGCTTTCTCTAGTTGTGACGAGCGGGAGCTCCTCTTCATTGCGGTGCGCGGGCTTCTCATTGTGGTGGCTTCTCTCGCTGTGCAGCACGGGCTCTAGGTGCACGGGCTTCAGTAGCTGTGGCAAGTGGGCTCAGTAGTTGTGGCTCACGGGTTCTAGAGCGCAGGCTCAGTAATTGTGGTGCATGGGCTTAGTTGCTCCGCGGCATGAGGGATCTTCCCGGACCAGGGCTCGAACCCGTGTCCCCTGCATTGGCAGGCGGATTCTTTTTTTTTTGGCTGTGTTGGGTCTTCGTTGCTGCGCACGAGCTTCCTCTAGTTGCGGCGAGTGGGGACTACTCTTCCTTTCAGTACGTGGGCTTCTCACTGCGGTGGCCTCTCCCGTTGCAGAGCACGGGCTCTAAGGCATGTGGGCTTCAGTAGTTGTGGCACACGGGCTCTAGAGCGCAGTCTCAGTAGTTGTGGCACACGGGCTTAGTTGCTCCGTGGCATGTGGGATCTTCCCGGACCAGGGCCTGAACCCTTGTCCCTGCATCAGCAGGCAGACTCTTAACCACTGCGCCACCAGGGAAGCCCTAGGGGACTGTTTAAAGAGAGATGTCCCCAGCCCTGAAGAATTCCAGCCACGATAGGCCAGAGTCAGAGGCAGGGAGATGTGTGTATTTTTCAAAATCTCCTCAGGTGATTCTGATTACCAGCTATGTTTTGAAATCACTGGCATTGGTTACTTGGGCACTATCATAGGATCGCCAGGCAAGATCAAGGAGGGCACCAGCAACCACACCTCCTCCATCAAGTGAGAAGTCAGGACGTGCTCTCAGTCTACTTATATACAGTCCGATCATTAGCTTCACCCCCCCTAACAAAATCAGAGCATACTGTGCCCACTTGAAATATTCAGGGGACACCCTGCACATGCCTAATGTTCTAGGGGGATGGGGCCCACCCAGTCAGAGTACACCGGAAATCATCTCCACCTCATTAGAACAGTCCAGTAACAGGCCCTGTCCTCCTAGAAGCCCTAGAGCTGGTCCTGCTCTTCTCGAACATTCACCCACAGGTCCCCCCACTTTGCCTATTTAGAGGCTCAGCTCCGCCCACTTACAACGCTCCGCACGAGGCTCTCTGCGCGCTGCTTGCTGTCGGAACACCCACGACTCAGGTAAAGACCCCAGGGTCAAGTCCCCATACCCTGAATACCAGACGACCAGCCGCACCTACTCAGTGAATTTGGAGCGCAACCCAAGCGGCGGAGGTAGGATTACCTCGGGGGCTATGTAGTCTGGGGTCCCACAGAAGGTGCGAGTCGTGGTCCCGGGGAAGACGTTCTCCTTACACATGCCAAAGTCAGTGATTTTGATGTGTCCTTCAGCATCCAGCATCACGTTGTCCAGTTTCAGGTCCCTGGGGATGGGAAGGGTACAGTTCAACGGGCTGGAGCCTTAAGTTCAAATTCCTTCTCTTCTGGGGGTCTGATTCCCTCCCCTGAAAGGCCTGGGACCGCTCACCGATAGATGATGCCCTGATTGTGAAGGAAGAAGAGGCCGATGGCGATTTCTGCTGCGTAGAACCTGGAGGTGGAGGTGGGGAGTCAGAAGGACCGAGACTGGAGCCCACTCCCTTCCACCTTCCCTCTACCCTCCTCTCTTGGCCAAGACTCACGCTGCGTGGGGCTCCTTAAACTTGCCCAGCTGCTGAATGTGGTACATCAAGTCGCCCCCAGTGACATATTCCATCACAAAATACAGGCGATCCTGGGGAGGAGTGGACGGGACTTAGAGGCAAGGACACGCCCACCAGGGGTTGGAAACGTCCGTCCCTGCCCACTTGAGACAAAGGCTCTGGATCCACCCAATCAGAAATCCAAAGCAACTGTCTGTGCCCACAGGGAGGCCCAGAAGATTCTCAGCCACTGCAGAATCTCCACACCCTCCCATCCCCGGTTACTCCGAACTGTCAGGTGTTCCAGTCCTCCATTCTCGGAATTTAAGACTGAGGCCCACCATTTGCTTGAAATCCCTGGGATACTGAAACCTCTTTCCATACCCACTCACATGCATATGCAATCATGGCCACCTGTTAGGAACCAAAGTTGTTCGGGCCTCACTAGCAAATGATAGTAATTTTTAATTTATTTTTTATTTTTTTGGCCGTGCCGTGCCACTTGCAGGATCTTGGCTCCCCGACCAGGGATTGAACCTGCGCCCCCTGCAGTGGAAGCATGGAGTCCTAACCACTGGACTGCCAGGGAATTCCCGATACAGTACTAATTTTTAAAAAACTCCAGGAAGGGGACTTCCCTGGTTGCACAGTGGTTAAGAATCAGCCTGCCAATGCAGGGGACACGGGTTCGAGCCCTGGTCCGGGAAGATCCCACATGCCGTGGAGCAACTAAACCTGTGTGCCACAACTGCTGAAGCCCGTGCACCTAGAGCCCATGCTCCACAACAAAAGAAGCCACGGCGATGAGAAGCCCGCGCACCGCAACGAAGAGTAGCCCCCGCTCGCAGCAACTAGAGAAAGCCCATGTGCAGCAATGAAGACCCAATGCAGCCAAAAATAAATAAATAAATGAATAAAAATTTAAACAAAACAAAACCTCCAGGAAGCTGGCTACGCCCACTCAGAGCTCTTGGAAGTAGAGTCACGCTCTCTCTAACCCCTGACAGTTCTGACTCGTTGTCCCATTCCACATACTTCGGGAAACACCCTGTTTCTGACAAGTCCTTAACTCAGAATCCAAGAGCAACAACCTCATCCCTCAGAGCCCACTTGTAGGCATGCTCACTTAGAAGACATTCTCCACGAATTCTTTTACTCCAGAAGCCCTTACTCAAAAGACACCCACTCAAGACCTAGGGGATTCAGGCCACTCCCACGCAGGATCCTAGCCTCGTGGCCACGCCCTCCAGGGCACCTGCATTCTGGCCACGCCCACTGAGGAGCTGGCCACACCCAATCAGAGTTCACAGGGTTCTCCCGCCTTGCCAAAAACTCAGAATCTCAAAGCAAATGCTTGATCCCTCCAGCGGGGATGAGGCACGGCTCCTGAGCCGGCCTCTGCCACCTCCTTTCTTACCGGGGTCTGGAAAGTGGAGTGAAGCTGGGTGAGAAAGTGGGGCCGGCCTCCGGGGCCTCGACCCCCCAGGGCTAACACGCGTTTCTCCACCAGGGTGCAGTCCACGTCGTCATCCTGGACAATCACGTCTTTCTTCAGGATCTTGATGGCATAGAGCTCATCGGAGCCCCTGCGCTCGGCCAGCATCACCTAGGGGCAGAGGCGGGAAAGGCCCAGTCCATCTTGGGAACCCAGAGGTGCGGGTCCCTACCCCTCCCTTTCAAGGACACAAACAAACGGAGTCCCAGGTCCTCCCTCTCCCTCTCAGGGGACCAGGTGCCCTGACTTTGCCAACTACTCCCTCAGAGAAAGTATCCACATCTTTATGCCTCTCCCCTCCAGGAACTCAAGAGGCCCCATCAAACTCTCTTTGGGGACTCAGTAGCCTAGCTCCCTCCCCGCTGCACTTCCTCTCTAAGAACCAGAAACCTGAGCCCCACCCCCAGACATTCTCCCCCTTCTCCCAGAGCCCCAGGAATCCAACCTTCCCAAAACTGCCTTTTCCTAGAACCATGAGGAAGCTGAAGTCAGAGATGTGCAGACGTCCAGGGCTTGCCCCGAAGAAACAGCGCTTGGAGTCGGTGGGACTAGGAGATGGGGAGGGGATGGGAGAGGAAGAAGGACCCATCCGCACCCTCTGTGAGAAAGGGGAGAGATCCGAAACTAGTCAGGCCCCAGACGGGGATAAGGAGGTGCCCCTCAGAGACACAGCACCCAAGAACGAAAGGGACGGGGAGAGATGGAAAGATGGAGAGAGAAAGAGTTGTCTCCACCCCCATCTTTGGCTTAAGAACTTTCGCGGACTTCCCGTAGCCTGGAGGGTTTATGATTCAACTAGCACTCAGATAGCTTACTATATGCCACGGATCCTCCAGGAGACCCTTGTCACCCACCCCAGTCCCCATTTTCGAGAAGATGGCACAGAGACATTAAGTAACTTGCCCGAAGTCACACAGCAGGTAAAAAACAGAGCCAGAAATCAAAGTCCATTAAAGTCAGAGACTGTGTCGCCCTCCTTTCTGTTTTTCTACCATCACCCAGCACATGACTTGGGTCTCAGCAGGAATGTGTTGAGTGGATGAAGGTCTCAGGAGATGAGTGCTGAATGCACATCCTGCTGTTCTATGTTCAGAGCACACCCAGAATCTGAACACCTTTACCATCATTGTCCCCCCGGGCGAAGCCACTGGCAACTCCCCTCTGGGCCTTCACAATAGCCTTCTACCTCCTTCCACCATCTGTTCTTGACACAGAGGCAGTTATCTTGTCCAAATAGAAATCATCTCAGGCCACCTCCAATGCCCTCCCATCTCACCTGGTTTAAAAGCCAAAATCCGTCCAATAAATGACGAGGCTACCCCCACCCCTTCTCTCTCTGACTCCATCTCCTACTTCTTCCCACCCTCATCCCTCATCCCTCCCTCTGCTCCAGCCTCACTGCTGGTCTGGGCCCACCTCAGGGCCTTTGCACGTGATCTTCCCTCCACCTGGAAGGCTCTCCACTATCCTCACGGCTCGCTATTTCATCTCCTTTATGTCTTTGCCCAAAGGTCACTTTCTCAGTGAAGGCTTCTCTGCTTACTGCTATTAAAATCTCAAAAAACATCACTCCCTATCCTCTTTAGCATTTATTTTTCTCCATAATCACACACCACCTTCTGACATAGGATCATTCACTCCTTTATTTTGTTGAATGCCTTCCTCCAAGTGTAAGCCCCATGAGGGCAGGAGGTTGTCTCTCTCTCTCTCTCTCTCTCTCTCTCTCTCTCTCTCTCTCTCTCTCTCGTTTTCTGCTCTATCCCCAGTGATTAGAACCATGCCTTGCACACAGAGGGCTCAACAAAATGTTTTTTGAAAGAATAAATGGGAGAGAGAGAGAGAACGAGCGCATTATTCCTTCCTTGGCCTGGAAATCTCGTCTTCCTGTCCTTTGCCTGGGGAATCCTGCACTTCCTGTCTACGAACTTTTCTCTGACTCCCCCAGGTCCTGACAGAGGCTTAGGACTCCCTAGTGCCTGAGGCCATCTCCATGATCAAACACATTCCTTCCCTATCTGTAACTTTCTCCTATATTGAAAGAGGAGCTCCCCAGGGAATGGCCTGATTCTACTCCCAGAATAGGGCTTGGTTTACATAAAACCTCAGGAAATAGGTGTTCAGCAGGTCAAAAAACCAATGGAGGAGAGAAAGGCACAGTGATAAATAGGCAGAAAAACTCAAGGAGCAATTCAGGTGTCACCTCCTTAGGGAAGTCCTCCCTAACCACCTCCACCCCAACCCCCTGGCCCCAGGCTGGGGTTAGTGCCTCCTCTATGCTTCTTTGTTCCCTGGGCTACCTCTAATTTAGCACATCATGCTGAAATCTGAGTATTTGTGACTGTGTCCCTACCTTGAGGAGTTGCCTGAGGGTCAGATTCGGCTCCGGAGAGCTAGGATTACTCAGCAAGCACAAGACCTGCCACCAAGTATGTGCTCAATCCATGTGTGTGGAAATGAAGACAGATATTGGAGGAGAGAGAGGTGGGGGGACAGATACAGACCACCAGGAAAGGAAACTGTCTCCATTCCAGGCCTCCAGCTCTGCTCACCTCATACAGTTCCAGGGGGTAGTTACAGGCCTGGGGGAGAAGAAAGCCAGAGTCAGAGCCCCCAGAGAGGTAGGAGTTTGCCCTAAAGCAGGGGATGGGGGTCCCCAGACCCCCAAGCCAGGGGGATGGACAGGAACTCTAATTCCCAGCAGTGCCCTAGAAGAGCAGAAAGAACTCCAGGGTTTTCTGGGAATTTTAGTCCCAGGGCCAGTGGGCAACGGGCGATGGAGTTTGGGAAAGGCCAGCTCTGAACTGTGGGTGACTGGGCTGGGCTCCTGGCGGGGAAGCCGGGGTCTGGGTACCTCGAACTTCTGGAGGAGGCTGCAGTTGTCAGCATCAGCCACGGGCACATTGTAATATTCGCCCTCCTCCTGGTTCAGTAACTTGTACCTGACATACAGACGGAGACCAGAGCGGGGCAGGAGTAGGGGAGACGGACGGGGAGGGGGGGCACCCGCGGGAGAGGCAGAGACATCAGAAGCGGGGAAGGGACAGAGAGACAGAGAAGGAGAGAGAAAGAGTGAGATAAGGAGAGAGGGGCGGGGGAAAGAGAGAAAGAAGCACAGGGAGGTAGAAAAGATAGTGCCCTAGAGGAGAGAGACCACCCACGGAAGTCGACGCAGATGCCCCGCCCGCCCCCGCCCCCGCCCCCGCCCTCACCAGCCGTCCACGGGAACCTTGAGCAGCTCCGAGACGCCAAAGGACATGGCACCCATGAAGTCGTTGCGGGAAGTCCGGTCCCAGTCCCACACCTCCACGCTGAGCCGGCGCTCCACGTCCCCCGGCTTCAGGTTGCTGCGGGAAGGGAGTGGCAGGGTGAGGGGCCCAGCTCTTGGCTGCCCACCTTTCCGCCCTGGGGAAGAGCAGGCAAACCCGGTGAGCTGGGGCCTGTTTCCTGCTCCGTGAAGTGTTTTGCACCCCCCAGGTCCTGCGGAAGAGCGTCTCTCTCCCTGTCTGGGCCCTAAGTAAACCTAGACAGCGCTCTCAGTCTCCTCCCTCCCTGGCTCTTCCCCGTCTCTGTCTCCTGGCCTTTCTCTCCAGGCCTCTCCCTTTCGCGGGGCCCCTCTCCTCCCTCTAGATCTGTCCGTCTGTCTTTCTGTCACTTGCCTTCTCTTTCCCTCCCTGCCACCCACCCATCGCCATTCCTTCTGTGTCTCTCTTTGGGTTTATGTCTCTTCTTCTGAGTCGCAGGGTCTGTCCACCTCTCTCTCGGATCCCTGTCTCATTCTAAAGTGGTGAGCTTTGATGGAGATGAAACACACCGATGTCTGTCTCTTGCCTTCTGTGTCTCCGTCCCTCTCCCTCAACCACGTCATTTTCTTCCCCCACCACCTTCTTCTGACCTTTTTGGGATTCCCCCAATCCTAACGCCTGCTCTCCGGGGTGTTCTGGGCCACCAGGACCGTCAGATCATTCTCTATCAGTCATTACAGCCTCCCCTGCACCCGAGGCTCACAACACAAAGGTCTCGTTCCACACAGGGTTTAGCGTGGCTTTCACCGTCCGGGTCTTCTGTTTTGTCAAATTCCGAGGATCTGGGATGAGCTTCAGTTTCACATAGGGATCAGACAGACCATTGGGGTCCATTGGGATGAGGTTACGGGCCTCGCCAACTGAGCCGGGAGGGGAAGGAGGGTAGATGGGGTTAGAGATCCAGGAAGAAGCCCCCGAGCCTTCCCCCAGCCAGCAATCAAGAATTCCAATCTCTCAGCAGCCTCTCTCAAGACCCAGGTGTTTTTGATCTTTCACTTCTCCAGTGCCCAGAAGACAGGGCATGAAGCCCTTTCCCCAGCCAGTTACCCAGAAATCAAACCCAAAGCCCCTGGCTCCATCAGGACCCAGGAGTCGGGACCCTGGCCATATCACCACTAGTAAACCCGAACCTCCTTCGGAACCAGCTCTTCTCTCATTCCCCACCCCCCACCCCTCCACCCCCAGGACCTTGATGCCCAGAACAGCCATTAAGAGGCACTGAAAGTCGCCAGAGGCTTGGCTGGAGAAGGGGCCTCGAGCTAGAAGGGGCGCGGCCGAGTGGTGTTCAGCTTTTGCAGGTGGGGTCAGGAGTGTGGGTGCGACCTTCGCGAGGGGCGTGGCCTTTCTGAGTCAGGGGGAGGGGCGGGGTGGGCAGCTCAGGGGAATTCAATCGGTTCCTCACGCTCCCGTAAAGGGGCAGGGCCAGGCGAGGGGGCGGGGTCTCACCCGTGATGTGGATCTCATCCGAAGTGGGAGCCCTGATTTCCAGCTGCAGGCGGCCGCGGCGCTCCGTGTGGTCCACACCGCACAGAGAGGGCACGCTGCGCACACAGCGCCGGTGCACGTTCATCTCGCAGCCTGGGGGGACAGAACTGAGGGTAGCACTTCAGGTCCCACCCTTAACCCCTGACTCCATTCCCCAGCATTTACCGGAAACCCAGACACTGCACTTTTGCAGGGGCCCCGGAAGCGCCAAGTTCTGGCGGGCGCAGCAAGCGTAGACTCACAGGAGCACTTCATGCCCTGGTGCACCAGCCCGTAAAGGAGGGAGCCACAGTGGTCGCAGAAGGTGGGGCTGCTGTAGCTGTGCAGACGGAACTTGTGCTTGTTCCGGGGATCCTGGGGGCAGGGAGGAGCCGGTCAGAAGGGGTCTGCAGGGCGTCCTAAAAGAACAGCCCCCCGGACTCTTTCTCTTCCGCCCTGCTGTCCCAGTCTTCCTGCGGCTCCACCTCACTCATTCACTCTACAATATTTATTGAGCACATCCTGTGTGCCAGGCACGGTTCCTGGTGCCGGGACCCAGCCCTGAGCAAAACAAAGGAAAACTCCTGTCCACGTGGACTTTACTTTCTAATGGAGGGAGAGAGAAAATAAACACGATATGTAAAATATATAGTATTATAGATGGTAATAGGTGCTCTGGACAAAAATGAAGTAGGGAAGGGGATTGTGAAATAGAGTGATCAGCGAAGGTTTCACTAACAAGGTGGCATTTGGGAAGAACCTGAAGGAAGTGTAGGCTTCCAAAGTCCCATAGTCCCTAATCCCCAACCTTCCACAAGCTGTTCTCCAAGGACTTGTGGGCCACCATGAACCTCAGATCATTCACTGTCAGCCTCTGTCAATGTCTACCAGCTGATGATCTGCCTACTCTGAGCCCCGTGTGGGATGGAGAATATGACCTTTTTAGGGACCCAGGCGTCCTAAATGAAACATTAAGTGTAATCAACAGAGCAGTGTCTGGCATGTTAGATGTGCTCCTTAGTGTTACCGCTGTCATTACTGCCATGGTTATTATTAGTGATTTTATTGCAGCCCCCACATACCCTTGGGTTTAATCAAGAGCTGGGCCACTTCCCAGCTGCGTGATTTCAGACAAGTGCCCAATTTTGAGCCTCAGCGCCCTCCTCTGCCCAGTGGAAATAAACAATGTATATCTTGAAGAGATGCTAAATGTCGAGTCCAATTAAGCACGAATTTAAGACACCAGTAAAAGCATTCCTCCTTCCACCCTCAGCAATGTCTGAGTGTTAAGTAATCTGATATTTGCCTTTTTCTAAGAATGCATTGCAAGAGTTATCCCTAGGGTGAAAATTCAGGACATTCTTGGGCTTTTACTTATTTTGCAGTTTAGTGGGGATTCTATTTTGAATTATACTTGGACGGAGGGAGGGTGTTGGCAGTTGCATGTGCTGGACCTCTAAAGATCTTCAGCTGACCCTAGCTCAAAGTGTTCCTGCCGCATGAAATGAGATGCTGTGGGTGAAAATTCCCAGCAGGGCACCTGACATAGAAGCTGTTGCAATTATTCTCAAGGTGAAAGTAGCTATTAAAAAGGAGACAGTACTGGGGCTCCAGTTCGAAAGATTAGGGTCCAGATTTTTGACTCTGCCGACCACCCAGCTGTGTGGCCTCCCGCCACACCACCCTTTTTAGAGACTCAGGTTTCCTCCCCATAAAATGGGGCCGTGAGCCCTCCCTGAAAGGGTTCTTGTGAAGATTGAATGAAATCATGCTTGTCAAGCCCTGAGCATTCCTTAAGCCTTTGATCTGTGTCACTGACAACAAGATTAAAAGCTTAGTGCGTCACAAAGAAAAAGAAAGCCAGAGCGATATAGAGGAAAGACCTTGTCCTCTGTTTCCTCATCAGTAATAGCAATCATTTTACAATGATAATAATTAATACTTTGTGTCTGGCTATGTACCCGGTGCTGTCCCAAGTATTTGACTCATTTAGTCCTTAAAACAGTCCTATAAGATGAGGGCATGGTTACCATCCCCATTTTATAGACAAGGAACTCCAGAGGTGCAGAGAGGTAAATAAACTTTTGGAAGGTCACAGAACCAATACGCGGTGGAGGTGGGATTCAAGCCCAGGTGTCCTGGCCCAGGAGCCTCGGTCAGATGAGGACAGGAACAACACCTAACCTTATAAGCTGTTAAGCAGACTCAGTCCTATACTATATACAAGATACCTGATGAGTGCACGCAATGAGCCCTGGATGAATCAGATGTAGTGTTTGTTGGTGGTGGAGGCAGGCAGGCGAGGCAGCCAATCATAACATATATAGGGGCTGGTAGACAGTGGTGCTCGATATGTGTTCTCAGAAGTCACATCCCCTATGTAAACTTCAGTTTTCTTGACCTGACAAGCTGGCAAAATGCCTCATGGACTTTGGTGGTGCTCTCTCTCCCTCTCTCTCATTCTGCCTCTTTCTCCATCTGCTAACCATAAAACCATTTCCAGCCCTGTGTCAGACCCCGGGCTCTTATCCTGCCTGACTTCCCTGAAAACAAGCCTGGGCGCGGTGGGGGTGGGGGGGTGGGGGACTTCCCGGGCTTCCCTGGTGGCGCAGTGGTTAAGAATCCACCTGTCAGTGCAGGGGACACGGGTTCGAGCCCTGGTCCGGGAAGATCCCACATGCCGCGGAGCAACTAAGTCTGTGGGCCACGACTACTGAGCCTGTGCTCTAGAGCCCGCGAGCCACAGCTACTGAGCCCACGTGCCACAACTACTGAAGCCCGCAGGCCTAGAGCCCGTGCTCCACAAGAAGAGAAGCCACCGTAATGAGAAGCCCGTGCACTGCAATGAAGAGTAGCCCCCGCTCACTGCAACTAGAGAAAGGCTGCACACAATGAAGACCCAATGCAGCCCAAAATAAAGAAATTGATTAAATAAATTAAAAATAAACAAGACTGGGGGCATCTAGACTCGTGCTGTCCCACATGGTAGCCCTAACCACAGGTGGCTATTTAACTGGAAATCAGTGGATAAACAAGTTCCTAATGTATAGCAAAGGGAACTATATTCAATATCCTGTGATAAACCATAACGGAAAAGAATATTAAAAAAGAATGTATAGGGCTTCCCTGGTGGCGCAGTGGTTGAGAGTCCGCCTGCCGACGCAGGGGACACGGGTTCGTGCCCCGGTCCGGGAGGATCCCACATGCCGCGGAGCGGCTGGGCCCGTGAGCCATGGCCACTGAGCCTGCGCATCCGGAGCCTGTGCTCCGCAACGGGAGAGGCCACAACAGTGAGAGGCCCGCGTACCGCAAAAAAAAAAAAAAAGAATGTATATATGTGTATAACTGAGTTACTTTGCTGTACAGCAAGAGATTGGCATAACATTGTAAATCGACTATACTTCAATAAAAAAATAAATTGAAATCAATTCAAATTAAATGGGATTTAAATTTCTGTCCCTCGGCAGTTAGCTGTGGTGGCTGGCAGCTGGATGGCGAAGATACAGAACGCTTCCATCATTGCAGAAAGTTCTATTGGTCAACAGTGGACGGTGAGCCTCATTATACAGAGGGGGAAACTGAGGCTCAGAGAGAAGAGCCCCACAGCCAGAAAGAAAGTGAAGGAGGGATCAGGGGTAGGCAGGCAAGGTGGACAGTTCTTGTAAGCCCCTGATGTTGGGGGGTTGGGGGGGGAGAGAACGGTTGTGTGTATCTGTGTGAGCGCACCTGGGGGATCTGTACATGCACGTGTGTGTGCATACACGGGGGTCTAATATGCATATATATGTGTGTGTGTGTGTGTGTACACAGGGGTCTGTATATGCATATGTATGTGTGTGTGTGTGCATGCACACGGGCAGGGTGTCTGAAAATGCACATGTATGTGCATGTGTATGACAGGATCTCTCTGGGCTTCCCTCTCTCAGCACCTCCTAAGCAGTTATCCTTATCTACCATTTTCTATTCTAGTTTCCCGTTCTGGGTATCTACCGCCCTGTCTCTCTGAGTTTCTCTGTCTCTGTCTCTCCCAGTCTTTCTGGGTCCCCTTTTCCTTCCTCCTGTGTCACTGTCTCCGTTCCATTGCTCTCACTCTCTCTGCCCCAATCTCTCTGTCTGGGTCTCTGTTTTTTTCTGCACCTCTGGGTTCTCTCTCTGTCTCATCTCAGGATCTCGGTGCTTGCATCGATTTCTCTCTCTGTCTCTCTGTCTCTCTCTCTGTCCCTCAGCTCTCTATTTTTTAAATCTCTTGACTCCTGGATCACAGCCCACATCCATGCTGAGGTCCCCTCACCCCGCCTCCTCTTTGTCCCCCACCTGGGTCCCCAGCCTGTCTTGGTCCCCTCTCATTCCCCCTTTCCAGGCCAAGGGCAGGGAATCTGGGCCAGACTAGCTCTCCCTATCTCTCCAGCCCCCCTCCCCTCCCAGCCTTAAAAATAGCAGGAGAAATTGGGACGGACGCCGAGGGGGTGAGGGCGGGGGCACAGCCCGAGGAGGAAGAACCAGGTGTCTGGGCACTCACGTCTGTCTGGGGGCCCTTCCCAGCGCCTGGACACTCGAAGGTCACAAATTCGTGGCATCGTCGATGAACCACAAAGCTGCAGACTGAAGGTGAGAATCATAGAGACACAGAGACAGAGAGAGACCCCAGTGGACAGAAAATCAGAAACAGAGGAGACCCAGACAGAAAGAAAACCAGGAGAGGATGATCCCCATAGAGTTCAATACAGAGAAAATCAAAGAGACCTTGACATGCAGAGAGACAGAGACAGAGACACTGGGAGACAGAAATTCAAAACGTGGACCCAAAGAAAGAAACAGAGATGCAGAGAATCACAGAAACAGAGAAAGCACAGAGAGCCCAATGCATACCCACAGCCAAAGGGAGACAGAGACACAGAGATAGAGAGACAGAGAGAGAGACAAAGACAGACAACGAGAGAGGAAGACAGAGAAAGACAGAAAGAGATGGAGACAGAGAGAGAAAACAGGATCCCATTGACACAGACCCACAGACAGCGATAAGAAAGCCAGGAGAGAGGCAGGCCAACTAGAAGAGAGGAAACACAGGGAGAGGTCCTCCAACAGAACAGAGAGCATCAACTTGGGCAGAAGTGAGTCTGGGGGCACCGCTGCCGGCCCGCCCCCCTCCCTGACTCACTCGGATCTCAGCAGTAGCAGCTGGTGCTTTAGGACTCGGCTCCCTCTCCCGGCCCCCATAACTGCCGGCCCCACCCGGCCCCCATCCGCCCATCGGTGACCCCACCCGGCCGGCCCCTGCCTAGGACGGTGGTGTTGTCATGGCAACGGCAGCCTGGGGGGGGCTCTGACTTTGCATCTCCAGCCCCCCCTCCCTTCAGCTCCCCTTTTCCAAATCTCACTGTTCCCATGGCAACAGATTCTCCAAATATCTGTCCCCACCTGGAGCCGGCCGAGGGAGGGGCCCCCAGCACCACCTCCGCGTTGGCCCCGCCGTCAGAGCACCCTCCCCACTGCAGGTTGTGTCTCTGCCACACCCCCCCGCCCCGGGCTCCCCCGCGCCTCTCTGGGGACCAGAGAACACGTGTGTCAAGCAGCCTAGGCTGTGGGGCCCCAGCCTCCACCCTCCTGAGGGTCCTGGTAGTCCAGGTCCCCAGCTCTTACCTTGACACTGCAGGCCCTGTTTTCCAATCCCCCTGTAAGAGTCAAGGATCTGAGGTCAGTGCAGAAAAGAGAGGTCCAGACCTCTCACCTCTGCCAGTCATAGGAGGCCTGAGTCCTCCCATCCTCCTCCTGCAGGACCCAGGAGTCTGAGCCCCAGCTGCCTCTCCTTTCCAGAACCTAGAAATTCTGGCTCCCCAGACTCTCTTCTCTCAGACCCAGGAGCCCAGGCCCCCAGCCCCTTCCTTCAGATCCAGAAGTCCAGGGCCCCAGCCCCTCCTCTCTCTGACCCAGGAATCCAGGCCCAGGCCCCTAGACCCCTCCTACCCTAGGGCCAGGAGCCAGGGCTGCAGCCCCCTCTTTCCTTATCACTGTGGGGTCTGGTGCGTCAGGGGTCTTTAGCCCTAGTCTCCTTATCCCTCAGGGCCCCAGCCCCCTTCCCTCACCATATGAAGTCAGTGCAGTGGCTGCAGAAGGTTGGCTGCTTGAAGAAGCGAGCGGTGAACTTGTGGCTCTTGACTTCGTGGACCACCTTCTGCCTCAGAGCCCCCTTTCTGCAAAACAGGGGCCGGGGTCCCCCCTCTGAATCGCCTCCGCCGGGGCCCAGGCCTGCCATGGCCCCAGGAACGTAGCAGGGACCAGGATCCTGCCTTTCTCGGGAAACAGGTGGAAAGGCAAGGAGCCGAAGGCTCGGAAGAGCAAAAGAGCCGGCGGGAGATTCCGAGGTGGGAAGGAGAGGGGCGAGGCACCTCCGGGAGCGGAGCGCGCAGGACAGGGAGCGGCACCCCGGGGCGCGCCGGCTCCGCCAGGGGGAGCGGGCGAGTGGGGCGGAGAGCCGAGGGCAAGGGCGCGGAGGAGCCGGAGGCACGGGCGGCGGCGGTGGTGGGAGCTCCAGCTCAGGCACCTGCTGAAATGTGGGAGCCCCGGGTGGGGGGAGGCGTTGCCATGACGACCGAGAGGCGGGGTTTCGGCTTAAAGGCGTCCCCCTCCTTGAGACCTGGGACAAATGCCCTCCCCTCCAACACACACACATGTGCGCACACCCACGCCGGGGGCTGGCTGAAGGGAGGGGGCATCCTCCGAGCCGTGCCCTGCCCCCTCTCCAATCTGTTGCCCGGCTCCGTCTTCCTCCCCGACTAGGGTGCCTCGGTGAGTCCTGTTAGGCCACTGCAGCTCCTCTCCGATCTCTGTGTCTGATTGTGTCACTGTTTCATTGCACAAACTTTGTATTAGTGCTGGGGTCCAATGGTGAGCAGGGAGGCTTGGTGTCTCACTTTTTCTGATGCCACCCGAGTCTTGATTTCTCTCTCTAGGCTTCTGTGAATTTGTACTTCTAGGTCTCCCTCTGGGAGTGTCCATTTCCCGGGGTCTCTGTTCCTTTCCCTAGTCCTGGCGCTCTCTCTGTCTCTCTGGGTGGGTCTGGGTTCCTTTCCTTATCTCTGAGAATTTCTGTTTTTTTTTTTTTTTTTTTTTTTTTTGCGGTACGAAGACCTCTCACTGTTGTGGCCTCTCCCGTTGCGGAGCACAGGCTCCGGACGCGCAGGCTCAGCGGCCATGGTTCAGGGGCCCAGCTGCTCTGCGGCATGTGGGATCCTCCCTGACCGGGGCACGAACCTGTGTCCCCTGCATCGGCAGGCGGACTCTCAACCACTGCGCCACCAGGGAAGCCCGAGAATTTCTGTTTTTATTTTCCTGTTTTCTTCGCTGTGTATCTCCATTTATGTCTGTCACTCATCCTGTGACCCCCTCTGGGTCCTGGTGTGTGTCTCTCTCTCACTCCATGTCTGTCTCACTGTGAATCGGTCTCCCTGTGTCTCTCCCCATCTCATAAATTCTTGCATTTCTGTCTCCCTGAATCTCTTCCTCTCCCTGTCTCTTTGTCTCTCTGGCTCTGTGGATCTCTGTCTCTCCCTCCCTCCGTCTCTTTCTCTCTGAGAGTCAATCTCTGTCTCTCTCCCTGTCTCATTTCCATGTCCTCTTCTATTTCTCTCGATTTCTCTCCCCTCCTCCCCGTGTCCGTGTCTTTGCAGATGCTTTTGTCTCTGTCTCTCTCCCTTCCTGTGTCTCTACGAATCTCGCTCTCCGTTCGTGCGTGCCTCTTCCTCCTTCTGTATCTCTCTGTGCCTGTCGCTCTCTCTGACCCACTCTCTGGCTCTGTCAATCTCTCTATCGATGGGGGGTCTCTCTCGGAATGTTTAAGTTGCTCCCTCTCCCTCTCCTTCTCCCCTCCCCAACTCTATCTTTGTCCCTTCCTCACCCACTCTATTTATCTCTCTGGCTCTGTGAATCCCTCTCGTCTCTGGGGTTCTCTCTCTCCCTCCACGTTTCTCAGTGATTCAATCTCTTTCCCCCGCTGGCTCTGGAATACTCTGTGCATCTCTGTTGCACAGAGATGGGAGGGTCTCTCCGAACGTTGGCCCGGTCAGGTCTCCTCCTGTCTCTCCCCTCCGTCGCCCCACCTGAGTCTCTGCCTCTCTCAGGTCGCGCTCCGTCCCTCCCCCAGCTCCCGAGCGCTTCCTAGTCCCGGCTCCACAGGTAGACCCGCTCTGTTGCCAAGGACAACCACGGCCCGCCCGGGGCTGCGGGGTGCAATGTGTTCTGGGACTTGTAGTCTGGGCCTGCGGATCAGCTGTTCTCGCAGCGCGACCGAGAACTTTCTCTCCCGGCATGCCCCGCGAAGCGGGATGGCCCGCTGAGGCGGAGCCTGGGGACTCGGGCCGACCGCCACATCCTCTCTGCGACTTTTGGGGGTCGGGGTCCAGCTTCTGGAAGCCGAAGGGGAGATAAGAGAATCCGAGTACTTTCCTAAACCCCAAAACATGGGGTCCACTGGCTTTCCAGCCACCTCCAGGCGTCCGCCGTACCCCAGGAGAGAGGATAGGGGGCGGGAGTGGCCCCGAAAACTGACCTAGGAATCCCACGGCGCTCTATTCTAGTTCAGCTTGGGTTCTTTCCCGCATCACCAGCATATCACCCCAAGGTTCTACAGCTGTTCTGTCTGGTGCCTTCTAGAAGGGGTTTAAGCGTGGGATGGGGGAGGGGTGGGGGTGCGAGACGCCCTTCGACAAGGTAGGGATTGGTGTAGGTCAGAATTCTGGGATGGACACTGCAGACACCGAAAGGAAGATTTTCCTCACTAAAAAGATGTGCGCCTGCTCTAGTTAACCCTTCCCCCTCTTCCAGCGGGACCCTTACCTCCCTTGCAATATATCTTGCCAATTGCTTTTGCGGGTGTAGATGCAGAAAGTGGGTTGCATGATCCTTGATTTTTCCCAGAGTCATGTGTTTATGTAGTTGTCATTGTCTTGGAGAAACCGATAAGATGACCTGTGGGACAGAGATTCATGGCAGGAGTAATTCATTTGATCTTCATCGAAGTGTTTTATTGACCACGTGTGTCAGGGAGCTTAGAACTAAGGGTAAAATGGAGCTGAGAGTGGGAATATAGGCAGGGTCAGATCCCAAAGGCCTTGACTGAGGGGCTTTGGTATTACCTATAGGCAATGTGGAGTGGGATACGGAAGGATTTGAGCAGAGGGGGACAGGATCAGATCTGAATGTTGGAAAGCATCCCTCTGGGGCCAGGGTGGGCTGGAGGTAGGATGCTCCAAGGACGAGGCTGGGACAATAGCTCAGGTGAAACGAAAGGAACCTGGAGGAGGGGAGAGATATAAATAGGATTTAGGAGGAAAAATACAGTTTTTGATGACTGAGAGGGCAGATGGTAAGAAATGGTGACTGGGTTCTCGCCGTGAGAAATGGGAACCTGAAAGCATTCATTTTGGAGGCAAGATGCTGCACTCAGAATGGGACACGGTATTTCTGAGGTGCTCGTGGGACTCCAAGGAGGGAAAAATCTTGTTCATTTCTATCCTAACTAGCTCTCCTCATTTGAGAGAGAGTAATGTGTAAGATCCAGACTCAGTTTTTTTTCTGATGGGGCCAAAGTTGTCTTGACCCCAGCCCCTTTCTCCTACCAGACCCATCAACCTGGGCCTTGCCCTCTCTCTTGGAGCCCTCCCCATTAATAAAGCAAGCACAAGTCTTTCTTTTATCTTTATATTGGGGTTTAAAAAAAAAGAACATTACGGATGTGGGACAAGGGACAAGGCTTCTCTCTATGATTGACAGCAGGGGCTGATGGGAACCAGAAGCTCCAGGGAATTAAAAAAAAATAAAATATATATTTATACATTTATATAGATCATGTTATGTATGTGAGTCCTAGAGAAGCAGGAAGCAGCAGCAGAAAGCAACTAGCACGCAGAAACACACGTGTGTACACCACACACTCAAGCAATGCAATTCCTTTGACTACGGCACAGTAGCAATTCCCCCCAACCCCCCCCAAATTTTTTTGAAAAGCAACTTCCCTTTTAAGAAAAGAGCCACCCAGTGATTGTTGCCCTCGTGACAAGAAAAAAAAAAAACAGGCTAACATCACCTTTAAGGCTGGCAGTGGCCATTTTCCTCTCCTCCCTGCAAAGGCAGGAGATGCAATTTTTGACACTGAGGCTGGAGGGCCACATCACTGGCCCTTACAAATGCTTCAGACAGTTGTCTTCAAGACCATGCAGTTTTTTGCCAGTGTTTTGATACCCCAGGGAGTAGTTGGGATGGCAGTCATACACCCCTTGCTTCCTTTAAGATGGCCTCTAGGCAGTGGGTTTTTAGTAAGCCTGGCAAAAATTCTGGAGCCGATCTCAGGCGAGGCTGAGCACCAGGCGGGGTCTAGGGACTGAGGGTCTATGCTTTAAGCCTCCCACCCACTGGAAATTATTGACCTCCAGAGTTTTTGTTTTTTGTTTTTTAACTTAAAGGGGAGGTACACTGTACACCCCGCCTCCACTGGGAGAAAGGGGGCCCAATCCCTAGCTACCCACCCCCACCCCCCAGAAACACACACATACACACCAACTAAGGCACAGCCAGGGTGGGCAGGCATGCTTTGGCAATGGGGCCCCTCTGGAGGCCCAGGGTATGAACAGCTGCAAAAGGGGTGTGTGATGTGGGGCTCAGCACCTTTGAGGTGGGAGTGGGCTGTGGGGCAGAGAAGGAAGAAGTCTCAGGGCTCCTGATCGATCAGAAGGAAACTGGGAAGAGGTGGTCAGGCAACGGGCAGTTGAGAAAACAAACAGGACGACCAGAAAAGAGCCCCAAAGCAGAACGTGTAGAAAAGAAGAGAGCAGAAAGAGAAGGAAGCCAAACAGGATGTGGTAACCAAACAGAACGGGAAGGGAGAGCAGAAGGAGGAGTGAAAGAAACAGAAAAGAGAGGAGGAGGAGTTGGGAAGGGTATGAGAAACGCAGGAGAGAGGGGAGCCGGGAAGAGGACCTCAGAGGGCCTCAGAACTTGGTAAAGAACCTCCGCTGAGAAGAGGGAATCGGTCGCCCCTCCAGGGCAGAGCCTCAGACCCTGACAAAAACCAGGCGGGCTGAGTACACCAGGTCGGCCACGTAAGCCAGCAGGTTGATGGCTGTCAAGATGGCCACAGCCAGTCGGCGGTCCCAGGAGCACACGTAGTAGGTGTGCCTGTTGCCGCAGCTCACATCCATGGACCGCCGGGGCTGGCCGCCGTACTTCTCGTCGAACTGGTAGAGCGGCCAGATGACCAGAGCCGTGGCGTAGAAGAGGACGGAGAGCAGGGCCAGCGCGGACAGGAAGCTGGGGAAGGGGACGGGCAGCATGTTGGTGCAGTCGCCCAGGTTCAGCAGGATGGCCACGGCCGCCAGGATGAAGCAGATGGAGTACACGGCCACGCACCACTCTAGGGCCGGCTGGTGCTGGTACAGGTAGGGCTCGCTGATGAAGGCAAAGATGATGCAGGCCACGAAGGTCTCCAGCACCTTGAGCAGTCCTGGCACGGTGGCCATGTAGCCAGTGATCTCGCCGGGCCGTGCCCGGGTCCAGGCCACTTCGGTGGCATAAGCCAGGCAAGCGATGCAGGAGAAGGCGGTGGCAGCGATGGCGTGGTCCCGGGAGCGGCCGTGAGACAAGAACTGGACGTAGGTGGTAGGGTAGATGATGGAGGCCGAGAGGCAGAAGAGGGCGGCGTAGCAGGCGTAGGTGATGGGAAAGTTGCGCCAGGACAGGGGGAAGCGGGCCTGGAGCCCGCCTAACTCGACGATGAGGATGATGAGGGTCACAGCGAAGCAGAAGCACCAGGTAAACATGGACCAGTTACCCATGTTGCCCGTCCAAGCGCCCACACTGGCCACCAGCGAGAAGGCCACGCAGGTGGAGATCAGCTGCAGCAGGCGGAGGAGGCCCAGGGGCTGGGTCAGTGCCCGAGCGGACCCCACGGTGGTTGGGAAGCCCAGGCCCGAGGACGACGACGTGGTCGTGATGGTGGTGCGGGTCACCGTCACCGGCATGGCTGGGGGGAGGGGAAAGAAGGTGTCCTAAGAAGGTTCCAAACTGGAGGATCCAGGCCCCCAGCACTTGCCTCCCTGGAGTGAGGGGGCGTGTGGACAACATAATCTGGACTCTAGCTGAGGAGTACCCAGGATGCGAGTTTTCAAACTGGGCCAGTCCCAGCCCTCCAGGGATGAGGTGGTCACCCGGTGCTAGCCTCCTCCTCCCTCCAGCCTCACGGCAGAGCTCAGGAGTGTAGTCCCCTATCTCTTTTCTTCCCAGAGCCCCCCTTTCCTCTCCCCCAAAGCCAACTCCTGTAAAACCATGTATCTTTCTTCCCACTCCAAACACACAAAGCTGCCTTCCTTCCCTCAGGGACTCAGCAACCCAGCCACTCAAGATTCTGCTCTAGGGACTTCCCTGGCAGTCCAGTGGTTAAGACTCTGAGTTTCCAATGCAGGGGGCCCAGGTGTGATCCCTGCTCAGGGAACTAGAGCCCGCATGACGCAACTAAAACCCAGTGCAGCCAAATAAATAAATAAATATTAAAAAAAAAAAAAGAAGAAGTAGTAGCAGCAGCAGAAGAAGAGGCCCTGTCTTCTGTGACCTCTTAGAAACTCCATCTCTGCACTTCCTCCCTTTGGGTACCCAGGACGCTGCAGCCCAGCCTCTCTTTCACCTAACCGTCCTAAACATTTCCAGCCTCCAGACATTCAGGAGTCCAGCCTCTACATGGAAACCTTCTCAGGGACCCACATCTGATCAGAGCTTCCATCCTTCCAGCCTGTCTCCTCTCACTGAGCAGGAGGCTGGCCCCAGCTCCTGGAAGACAAGAGCCCCCTCTCCCTTCTGGAACTGGGTCTTACCAATCTTGGCAACACTCCTGCTATGGCCAAATGGATTTAGGTCTGGAGTACTTCAACCCAAAGGAAGCCTCTCCCCCTTCCCCAACATGAGGTCCAGCCCACTAGTTCCCCAACTTCTGGGAAACTCAGCTCCCCAGATTCTCTCAGCTGGCTCAGTGCCACTGAAATCTCTAGTCCTCCCTCATTCAGAAATACAGCTTCAGACCCCAGGGCTCTGGGCCCTCAGCCGTGAGCACACCAGACTCAGGGGAATCAACTTCTTTCTTCTATCCCTTTAGAACCTTTGACTTTTATGTCCTTGTCCTAAAGACCCTCAGGAATGAAGGCCTGGCCTCAATTCCTCACCAGGTGTCCAGGTCCTCCCTCAGGCCCTAAAATAGCTAATCTCTTGGTTGCCACCTCTAAAAAGCTCAGAAGGCCTCTCTCAGCCCCAAGGCAATGCAACATCCTCCTTCCAGTGTCAGGAGAGCAGTGTCACAGCCTTTAGCCCAGCTGTCCCTGTACAGTAGCTTCCTGGGGACACAGGAGGCCACAGCTGCTGAACATACTTCTTCCTCATATACACAGGTGCCTGGGCCCCTCCCTTTGGAACCCAGGGTCCCAGGTCTCAGGATCCAGGAATCCAAGTCCCCAGCCCCTCCTCCTTCAGACCCAGGAGCACTGCACTCCCCAACTCTTATCTCAGACCCCATAGTTCAGGGCCCTCAGCCCGCTCCGTCCTCTGACAGAGCAGCTCAGGCCTCAGGTCCCTCTCCCCCAGACCCAGGAGTCCAGACCTCAGAACCTCTCCCCTCTCAGACCCAAGAGTCAGAGCCCCCAGCCCACTCACCAGCGGTCTTTGCTGAGGACCCCACCAGAGAAAGATCCGGCTCTGGAGGCGGATTAAGTCAGACACCTGGAAACAGCTAGTCAGAGCACAGGAGGGAGAAACAACGTCAGCGTCCGCTCAGACCCGCCTCCACCCTCCCGGGACCCAGGCAACCAGCCGGCCTACTGCCCGGGGCTCGCCCAGAACGCGCGGTGAGGCTCCGCTGACCCTGGGCGCGCCTCCTAGCCAGGGCGGGGATTTGGCCCGGAGCCCCTAAGAGGTCGGGGATGGTGACCCCGGGGAAGCCCCGCCCCTTCTTTCCTCCTCTTTCCGCAAACTGCGAGGACGGGAGTGGAGGGAACCTAGCCAAAGTGCACGCCCCGCGGGCCGGCGTGGGCGTGTATGATCGTAACCCTGCCCCCGCCAGGAAAGCCGCGGGGCCGGCGGCCGGAGGGCCCTGGGCGGTGGCTGAGGGGGCGGGCGGCCCGGGCGGCGCTGCGTCTCCGTCCTTATAAGGGATTCAAGTCAGCCCAGCCATTTGGAATGTGGCGGGGACCGGGAGGCGGTGCTGGGACCCCCGCCCTGCTCGCGGATTCCGGCGGGGGAGGGCGGGGCCGAGCCCGGACGCCAGGTCCCAGGAAGAGGAGCCTGCACGTTCGAATTTCTGGGTCCTTCAAAATGTGAGTTCTGGGTCCCCATAAGGTGGGCCGGGAGCCTGGACCCCCCCCAAGAGGGTCTCTAAGAGAGGAGTGGCTGTGTACCCGGACCCCTGGGTTCGCCTTGCGGACGCCTCCCGCCCCGCGGCGGGAAACTGTGCACAGTGTTGGAACCCAGTCCAGAGAGAGTGGCCACACCTCCCAGCACCTCCCGTAAGGTTGGTCTCCCGGCTACAGCTGGACCTCCCGGGCCACCTCCCGCTTCCCCCGACCCGTTAGGAGGAAGTTGGGACAGGCCCAGGAGGCAGAGGGCGGGCCACAGTCAGTTAAGTCTCCCCTGGAAGGTAAGTTAGCGCACGGACCACCCGGAGGGGAGGGGTCCGTCTCCACTCTCGGAGACCCCAGCCGTCGCCTGAGGTCAGAGCTCAGGAAAGAACTGCCAGAGACCCGAGGAGGGAGAGGAAAACACCCTTTGGCTTCCTGGAGAAGCTGAGGACTTCGCTAGCCACGCCCAGTGCTCTCCCCACCTCCACGCCAAACACCACACCCCATCACTCCGCAAACTCAGAAGCGCGCCCTGAGCCCCAGCCTGTGCTCTCAGCACCAAGGGGCCCAGCTCCATCTTCACTTTGGGACCACGGGTGCTGAAACCCTGTCTGTGGCCTTTTGAGTCTAAAGTTCGGATTCTGCCCCCTGGATGGGGAGGAGGTCAGTAATTCTGAACCCCAGCCACTCCCTTTCTCAAACCCAGGACTCCCAATTCTAAGCTTCTCCAGGCCCCCAGCCCCTCCTCCCTCAGACCCAGGGGTCCAGGCCCCCAGCCCCTCCTCCCTCAGACCCAGGAGTCCAGACCCCCGGCCCCTCCTCCCTCAGACCCAGGATCCAGACCCCCGGCCCCTCCCCCCTCAGACCAAGGAGTCCAGACCCCCAGCCCCCTCCTCCCTCAGACCCAGGGGTCCAGGCCCCAACCCCCCTTCTTTTTCAGATGAATGACCCGTATGAGTTCAGGTCCCCAGCCCTCTCCTCTCCAGAACCCGAGTCCTGACCCAGCCCATCTTTCTAGGGACTGAAGACATTTGGAATCCCTCTGCACCCAAGAATCCTGAACGCTGCTCCCGCTCTCGGGGGTTCCCGCAGCCTCACCTTACGGGCCTGTGGCGGCTGCGGCTGGAGCAGCAGCGACAGCTGCAGACTAGAAGGGTCTGCGGTCTGGGTGCGGTTGGAGGGCCGAGGAGTGAGCGCGGGCAGGGCTGGGGGCGGGGCCGGAGCTCTGGGCTGGAGCCGAGTAACGGACACCCCCTGCCAGGGCTATCCCAGTCCCGCCCCGAGGGCGGGGCCAAGATAAGACCACATCCCCAGAGATAAATACACAGCAGCTCTCCCGCCCCGAGCGGTAGGGGTGGAGGGCTGAGGTCACTGTTTCCGTGGTGACAAAACAGGAAGACACAACAGCTGGCGGAGTGGATGCTCCTGGGGGTGCCCTCCTCGACACAGCACTGGAGAAGTCTCCAGAGCAGGCCCGGGGAAGGCCGTTGCCACGGCAACCCGTCTGTTTAGACTTTGTTTAGGACAGAGCCCCCCAGCTCAGGTCCCCACCCCAGTCTCACCTCAATCCGTTCTCTCTCTCCCTTCCTGGCCCCTCCCTCCTCTTCTGGTCCGGCCCTGCTCTTCGAGGATGGACGAAATTTGGGACATCTAGATCGCGGTGGGTTGGGGGACTGGGCCTTTCAATTTAATGGGGTCTGTTTGCTAGGGTCTGTGTCTCCTGAGTCCCTGAAATAGGAAAGAGTTGAGGGTGTGCCGATCCCTAGGCTTTAGGGGGGTTCTGGGCTGAGGTCCCCGACTCCTGGGTCCCCAAAAGAACAGTGGTTGGATTCCTGTAAGTAAGGAATTTGAGGGAAGAGCAAAATGGGTCTCCTAATCCTCATTTACACTGGGATTCGCGGTGTAAGGGACTGATGGGCCAGACCCCTAGGTCCCATATGTCCCTGTCGATGGGGGCAGGGGAGGGGGGGTGTTGGTAGCAGGACTTCTGAGATCGAGGTCATAGGAGTTGGGGGCTTGGACTCCCAGGCCGCGGGCCCAGAATCTTGGCTCAAAAGAGCAATTGCGGCTCAGGCTCCTGGGTTTTCGGAGCAGATGTGGTTGCTAGCCAAGCCTCTTGGGTCTGTAAGGGAGAGATATTTTTGGCTTGCAATCCTGGCTCCTGGAAAGAGGGAGGGGCTCAGAAGCTTAATGAGGACGAGACTGGGGGCTGGGGGTGCCAGATTCCTGGTTCCTGCAAGAGGGGAGGGCCCAAGGGGATGGTCTCCCCGGGCCCCAGGGCACGGGGGTCCTTTTTTAGGGGCGGCTCTGGAGTCCTGAGACGGATTGACAGAGCCAAGAAGCAAACGGGAGCTGAAGGTCGGGATGCACTGCCGGGGGCTGGGGTGGGGCGGGGACCGGGACGCCCGGGTCCCTCCCTGCTGTCCGGGCTCACTCACCGCGCTCTGCAGTCGTCCCCGGCGCGGCCTTGCTCTAGGCTGCCGCTGGGCGGGGCCTCGTGGCGGCTGTGGAGGCTCGGCGACCGGCAGCTGCCCGCGTTGCTACTGCTGGGTGTCTTCCAGGCCGACTACTGAGAAGGCTTTGAGGCCGAGTCCCAGGATGGAAGACTCTCGCGTCGCGAAGGGAGGGGTCCGAAGGGATGCGGGAGCTCTGTGTCCCCGGCTGCGTGCCCTACGGAGGTGGGAGGGGCTGGGGGGGGCACCTGGACGCTGTGTGCTCTGCAGAAGTTGGGGGGGTATGGTTGGGGTGGGAGGGGTGTGGAGCCTGTAATGCCCACTTTTGTGCCCTGCAAAGGCGGTAGACACAGACCCTCTCTGTCATTATGTGCCCTGCCTAGGGGAGGGGGGGTCTCTATGAGCCCCGCATCAGGATGTGGAAGGAGTCAGGACACGGTATCCGTTGGAGGTTCTCCAGGGACGACCCCAGGTTCTATTCACGCACCTCCTTGACCCCCCGGGGTAGAAGCATCTCCTACCCGCTTCTTGCCCAAATCAATCACTCTCTTTGCTTGACCCTGAAGTGGCCCTCCTGAGATACCCCAAATAGTCCAGGGGCCATCACCACTCACAATTTACTGCAGTTGTGCTCTCCGGTGGAAGTGTTCCCCCTTTAAGGCATTGAAACTTCAAAGCAGCAGAGTTCAGGGTAGCAGGAACACGCAGCAAATATTTAAAGGGTGAGTCATCAGGTGTGACCCCGTAGGGTTCCCAGGTCTTGTGTAATCTGGCACCACGTACGTGCCCCTGGTTCAGAGTGCTTTACCCGTCCTGCAGGGCAGCGACCCAACCCCAAAGATGCTGCCTCCAACCTGGCACTGAAACCCCGTCGCAAACAGGACGTGCCTCTGCTCTCTGTGAGCAGCTGCTTTCAGGTGATCAAGTACACGGCCCCGCCCCCTAACTTCCAAATAAACTGGGTTCCTTGATCAGAAGCAATACTGTGTGTGTTAACGTGACGGTGAATAGGATCATTGAACGTGTACACACATGCTGCCACCGGCAGGAGTGAGGAAGGCAAGGAAAGCAAATACAACCCAGAATTAATCACAACCCAGGCAGGAAAAAGTCATTGCCCGATCCATGATGGAAAGCGTCCAATGTGCTCCTCGGGTGACCAGGTATTTGGCTGGTCTCCCTAGGAAACCATAGCACATTGGGGGCCCAGCACTGCTTGCTGCTGCTAGCAAGGTGGGCCTCCATCAGTGACAAAGTTCCATAGCTTTGATGAAGCAAATCCATACATAGCCCACCATGGCTGCTTTGTTCAAAAGCCCAGTAAGCAGGTACTGGGGAGACTGGGGGAGGAAGCTGACGAGAGCCACAGAAGTCATCTGATCTACTGAAGTCTTAATAACACTCTCTGTAATGGAGGGTTTGGGGGAAGAGTTTACCTGGGTACAGATTATGAACTGGTTTTTGCTCTAACTCTGGATACGAAATGAGCGTCCAATGATTCAGTTCAATTCTTTTTTTTTTAAATAAATTTATTTATTTATTTTTGGCTGCGTTGAGTGTTTGTTGCTGAGCGGGGGCTACTCATTGCGGAGCACAGGCTCTAGGCGTGCGCTGGGTAGTTGTGGCACACAGGCTTAGTTGCTCCGCGGCATGTGGGATCTTCCCGGACCAGGGCTCAAACCTGTGTCCCCTGCATTGGCAGGTGGATTCTTAACCACTACGCCACCAGGGAAGTCCTCAGTTCAATTCTGAATCTGGGTATACTAACCACTTGGAGTTATCATCAGACCCCACAGGTTAAGGGCTCAGTCCCACAAGGCCACCGCCACTTCAAACTCCAGCCACAAGTCCCAGGCCTCCCATACTTCTGAGGACAGTGGGAATATCCCCTCAAAATAAAGGAGTTATTACATGTTGAGCCCTTTGCCACTACCAAATGAGATAAAATCTCCGTTAGAGCAGATATTCCTTAGCCTGTTTTGTTCTCACATAGGAAAAAGTCATAAATAGATTTGTTCATAAATGAATGAAATTTTCATTTTCAACTGGCTAGAAAACTGGGGTTCCCAGGACTCCCTCTTTGGGTTCCATAATTTGCTAGAATGGCTCGCAGAACTCAAGAAGGCCCTTTACTTAGTACTACTGACTTATTATAAAGGATGCAACTCGGGAACAGCCAAACAGAAGAGATACACAGAGCAAGGTGTGGGGGAGGGATGCAAAGCTCCCATGCCCTCTCTGGGCTCACCACCTCCCAGCACCGTGATGCATTTACCAAGCTGGAAGCCCTCTGAATCCCACTGTTCAGGATGTTTATGGAATTTCCATTATGGAAGCCTCTCTGGAGGTCAGGGAGTGGAGCTGAAATTTCCAATCCTCTGATCACATGGTTGGTTCTTTGTGCAACCAACCCCCATCCAGAGCTAACTAGGGGCCTATCAAGAGTCATCTCATTAGTATAAACTCAGGTAGGGTTGAAGGGGGCTTGTTATGAATAACAAAAGACAACCCTCCCACCCCTATCACTCAGGAAATTACAAGGGTTTTAGGAACTTGGTGCAGGAGACTGAGGACAAAAACCAAATATACAGATCGCATATCATTGTAACACACAGACCCTTCCTTACTCTGGGTCCACTGGAAAATTTCATTCATTTATCAACAAATATATTTATGAGTGTCTCCTATGTGAGAACAAAACAGGCTAAGGAATATCTGCTGTAATGGAGATTTTATCTCATTTGGTAGTGGCAAAGGGTTCAACAGGTAATAACTCCTTTATTTTGAGGGGATATTCCCACTGTCCTCAGACTACTGGATTCTCAGGAATGTCCCTGAGTGATAGGCTTCCCAATTTTTATGGCATTTATCTCCCATGTTCTGGCACGTGTGTGTTTTATTAATCCATACAGTGTATCTATCTGCTCTTTCCTGCTTTCAGGGTCTTATCAGTATGATGTCATCCGTGCAATTGACCAGAACGGAATCTATGGGGTACTGAAAGCACAAGTTGCTTTTATAGGAGAATTTGGTGATTCTGGAACCGTATCATACAGCATATCTCTAGCCTGGGAAAAGATCATGGTTTCCTGAAATTCTATAGAGAGCATCCCACCAGATATGCCATGAACAGGTCATATTGTTTTCCCCAGCCCTCAGAGTGGCCTGGTTGCCTCCGGCTGTTGCCAGGCTCATCTGTTCATCTCCATGAGCTACAAAAAATATTATCATGTTTTTATTTGCCCCACGATGTGAAAATGTTGGGAAGCGCTGACTTAGAAGACCTGCCACGTGAATATTACCCTCCACACCATAGCAGTCACCTATCCACTCAGTTCTCCACACCTCTCAGACATCAACCATTTCTCCTTCCATCTTACTTTCACAGCAATGGCCACTTATGACCTTTTCTTAACTTGATAGGAACCCCCAGTCCATCAGCCCTCTCTTTTCTTTGCTTTCCTCTTTCTTCAGATATGATTCCACGGTCCATCATTTCAATGACCCTCTTTTCATGTTAGGATATCTAACACTCCTTTGCCCTTCTGTCTTTGTATCACTCCAGTCTTTGAAAAGAAAAAAAGAAAAAGCCCATCTATAGATGATCTAAATAGACATTTCTCCAAAGAAGACATACAGATGGCCAAAAAGCATGTGAAAAGTTCCTCAACATAGCTAATTATTAGAGAAATGCAAATCAAAAGTACGATGAGGTATCACCTCACATAGGTCAGTATGGCCATCATAAAGATGTCTACAAACAACAAATGCTGGAGCGGGTGTGGAGAAAAGGGAACCTTCCTACACTGTTGTTTGGAATGTAAATTTGTACAGCCACTACGGAGAACAGTGTGGAGGTTCCTTAAAAAACTAAATAGAACTACCATATGATCCAGCAATCCCACTCCTGGGCGTTCATCCGGAGAAAACCATAATTTGAAAAGATACATGCATTGGAATGTTCATTGCAGCATTATTCACAATAGCCAAGAAGTGGAAACAACCTAAATGTCCAATCGACAGATGAATGGGTAAAGAAGATGTGGTACATATATACAATGGACTGTTAGCCATAAAAAAGAATGAAATAATGCCATTTACAGCAACATGGATGGACCTAGAGATGAACTAATGAAGTAAGGCAGACAGAGACAAATATCACATGATATCACTTATATGTGGAGTCTAAAAATGGTAACAAATTAACTTATTTACAAAACAGAAACAGACTGACAGACTTCAAAAACAAACATATGGGGCTTCCCTGGTGGCACAGGGGTTGAGAATCCGCCTGCCGATGCAGGGAACACGGGTTCGTGCCCCGGTCTGCGAAGATCCCACGTGCCTCGGAGCGTCTGGGCTCGTGAGCCATGGCCGCTGAGCCTGCGCATCCGGAGCCTGTGCTCCGCAACGGGAGAGGCCACAGCAGTGAGAGGCCCGCGTACCGAAAACAAGCAAACAAACAAACGTATGGTTACCATATGGGAAAGGGGGTAGGGATAAATTAGGAGTTTGGGATTGATATATACACACTACTATATATAAAATAGATCATCAACAAGGACCTACTGTACAGCACAGGGAACTCTACTCAATATTCTGTAATAACCTATATGGGAAAAGAATCTGAAAAAAGAATAGATATATGTATATATATAACTAAATCACTTTGCTGTACACCTGAAACTAACACAACATTGTAAATCAACTATATTCCAATATAAAATAAAAATGTTTTAAAAAGAAAAAATTCGGGCTTCCCTGGTGGCGAGTGGTTGAGAGTCCGCCTGCCAATGCAGGGGACACGGGTTCGTGCCCCAGTCCGGGAAGATCCCACATGCCACGGAGTGGCTGGGCCCGTGAGCCATGGCCGCTGAGCCTGCGCGTCCGGAGCCTGTGCTCCGCAACGGGAGAGGCCACAGCAGTGAGAGGCCCGCGTACCGCAAAAAAAAAAAAGCAATTTCCTTCTTTTGTAGGCTGAGTAGTATTCCATTGTGTGTGTGTGTATGTGTGTACCTTATATATATAAAATATATATTTTGGAAGGAAGATTCTTAACCACTGGACCACCAGGGAAGTCCCTCTTTTTAACCTTTTGACCTTGCAAGTAACTGACGCTGTTAGTGCCTCCTTCTAACTTGAAACTGTCCTCTAGGATTGTATGGCATGTCATCCTCCTGGCTTTCCTTTTGCTTCTTTGGGCTTCCTTTACAAGCTCGTGTTCTTTTTTTTAAATTTTTTTTATTTTTTTGCGGCACGTGGGCCTCTCACTGTTGCGGCCTCTCCCGTTGCGGAGCACAGGCTCCGGACGCGCAGCCTCAGCGGCCATGGCTCACGGGCCCAGCCACTCCGTGGCATGTGGGATCTTCCCGGACGGGGGCACAAACCCGTGTCCCCTGCATCGGTAGGTGGACTCCCAACCACCGCGCCACCAGGGAAGCCCCCAAGCTCATGTTCCTTTAAATACTAGAGCTCCTCAAGGCTCTTTCCCAGACTTCTACACTTCTCACGACATACTCTCGCTAGGGGATTCCATACACCCCTGGCTTCAGGAAGCCCTGATGAGTAAATGACCCATGTACTAGAGAAGATGCTCATTCAGTTGCTATAACAAAGGCAAAATATCAACGGTCTAAACCAGCGCTGACCAATAGAAAAATAATGTGAGCCACATGAGCAATTTAAAATTTTCTAGTAGCCACATTAAAAAGAAGTAAAAAAAAAAAAGAAAAAAAAAAAAAAAAGAAAAAAAAAAAGAAGTAAAACAATTGAGTTAGTTTTAACAACGTACCTTATTTTAATCCAATATATCAAAATATTATCATTTCAGTGTGTGATACCAGCTGCATTTCAAATGCTCAATGGCCACACATGGCTCATGGCTACCATATTGGACAATGCAGGTCTAGAAAAGGTAATGGTCTGTTTTTCTTTCTTGTAGCAATCAAAGAGTTGGCAATCCAAGGTTGATATGATACCTCCATGGTCTCAAGGAGTCATTCTCTATTGTTGTGCCGTCACCTACCTTTGACAAGGGCTTCCATTTGGGCTCTAGCATATGACCCAGATCAAACCACTATATTGTCGTTGCAGCCACAGGAAGAGGACAGGGGAAGGGGCTGGCATGCTTCTTTCCTTTTAAGTGTGTGATCCTGAAGCTACACATATTCCTTGTGTATCTTACTGTTCTGAACTTAGTTGCATGGCCACGTAGAGCTGTAAGGGAGACTGGGATATACAGTCTTTTTTTTTTTTTTTAACTGCTATATTTAAAATGAATAACCAACAAGGACCTACTGTATAGCACAGGGAACTTTGCTAAATATTCTGTAACAACCTAAATGGGAAAGGATTTGAAAAAGAATAGATACATGTATATGTATAACTGAATCACTCTGTTGTACACCTGAAACCAACATAGCATTTTTAATCAGCTATACTCCAATATAAAATTAAAAATTAAAAAAAAGAAAAAAGGAAATACAGTCTTCAGTTGGGGAAACAGATACTCAGAAAAATCTTCTATTACAGAGGGAAGAAACTAGGGGAAACTACTGGTAACCTCTGTAACCTCTGCTATGACTCACAGGAATATACAGCAACTCAGATTACTCCTCTGAGCTACAGACATGCATATCCCGGTGCTTACTGAGTCTCCACTTGGATGTCACAAAGGTCCAAACTCCATACATCCAAAATTAACAGGGGATCTTTCCTCCAGTGCATTATGTGTATCACCAGTAAATGTCACTACCTGCCATCCTGTTGCATAAGCCAGAATTCTAAGACTTGTCATTGATATTGTCATTTCTCATACCCTCCCACATCCAATCTATCACCAAGTCCCATCACCTCCTATATTCTCTCTCTCTCTTTTTTTTTTTGGCCATGCTACATGGCATGCGGGATCTTAGTTCCCCAACCAGGGATCGAACCCCCACCCCCTGCATTGCAAGCGCAGAGGCTTAACCACTGGACCACCGGGGAAGTCCCCTATATTTTCTTTCAAATTCATCAACTTCTATACATCTCTTTTTAGTCACATGTTGCTGGGTAATACATTTCCCCAAAGGAATGAAATTCTGATACATGCTGCAGCATGGATGAACCTTGAAGACATTATGCTTAGTAAAATAAGCCAGACACAAAAGGATAAATACTGTAGGATTCCACTTACATGAGCTACCTAGAGTAGTCAAATTCATAGAGACAGAAAGTAGAATAGTATTTACACAGGGCTGGGGGCAGGGGGAATGGGAGTTAGTATTTAAGAGACCCAGAGTTTTAGTCTGTGACGATGAAAAAGTTCTGGACGTGTATAGTGGGGATGGTTGCACCACCATGCGAATGTACTTAATGCCACTGAATTGTATGCTCAAAAATGGTTAAAATGGTAAATTTTATGTTATGTGTATTTTAACACAAAAGTTAAAAGAAAGAGGAGCCTGGCCGATCTCAAAGAAGAATAAGGAAGCTAAAAGACTTATGCTACTTGGTTTCAAGACTTACTCATGGGGACTTCCTTGGTGGCGCAGTGGTTGAGAATTTGTCTGCCATGCAGGGGACACGGGTTCGAGCCCTGGTCTGGGAAGATCCCACATGCTGCAGAACAACTAAACCCCTGCGCCACAACTACTGAGCCGCGCTCTAGAGCCCGCAAGCCACAACTACTGAGCGCCCATGCCACAACTACTGAGCCCCCATGCCACAACTACTGAAGCCCCCATACCTAGAGCCCATGCTCCGCAGCAAGAGAAACCAGTGCAATAAGCCCACGCACCACAAGGAAGAATAGGACCCACTCGCTGCAACTAGAGAAAGCCCGCGAGCAGCAATGAAGACCCAATGCAGCCCCCCCACAAAAGACTTATTTATGAAGCCAAGTAATTGAATGACTTGGTATTGGCACAACGCTATACAGATAGAGCCTTGGAACAGACTGGAAAGATCAGAATGGAAGGAGAGAGGAAAACAGAAGATTGTTAATAGCCTGAACCTCTTTTTAAATTTTTTTTTAGAATGTTTGAGAATGGTAAATGGAATTATCCAAATATCACTGGGATGGACTTTTGCCAGGTCCACACTTGCTGGACTGAACAAAAGGAATCCTCAGAGTGATTCAGTTCCTTATGTTCTCTGTGCCTCAAAAAACCCATCCTCAGAAGCACATCTCTAGAATCTTCCGTATCTAAGCAACCCTCTTCCTCTGATTGGGCGTCTCTGGTTCTTAGACCACCAAGCACCAAAAGGATGAATGGATTTCTGTGCCCCTTAGGGCAGCGCTGTCCACATTTCTAGTAGCCACATTTAAAAATATAAAGAGACAGGCGAAGTAAACTTTAATCACATATTATATTTAACCCAAATTATTGATATGTGTTACATGATTTTTTTGGAAAAAATTTCTCGATGAGACCTACTTGTTGGCCATGATGACGGCGGTAGCCTGTACTCTCTTTAAAATTCAGTGGGTATTTTGCGCTTTTTTTTTGGCCGCACCGAGTAGCATGTGAGATATTAGTTTCCTGTGACCCTGCAGTGGAAGCTTGGAATCTCAACCACTGGACCACCAGGGAAGTCCTGGTATTTTGTACTTAGAGTACATCCCAATTCGGATGCTAAGGTTTCAAGGGAAATGTGGCATCTGTTGGTAAAATTCATAAAATGGACAGTTGAAAAGGTTAATTCACATAGCCAAGTTGTCCAAACATACTTAAAAGGTACTAACTAAACCGAGTATCCGCTTTTAGACAAATTAGTTAAACTTAAATAAAATTTAAAATTCAGTTCCAGGATGTCCCTGGTGGCACAGTGGTAAGAATCCACCTGCCAATTCAGGGGACATGGGTTCGAGCCCTTGTCCGGGAAGATCCCACATCCTGCGAGCAGCCAAGCCTGTGCGCCACAACTACTGAGCCTGCGCTCTAGAACCCACGAGCCACAACTATTGAGCCCACGTGCCGCAACTACTGAAACCTGCGCACCTAGAGCCCGTGCTCCGCAACAAGGGAAGCCACCGCACTGAGAAGCCTGCGCACTGCAACAAACAGTAGCCCCCGCTCGCTGCAACTAGAGAAAGCCTGCGCGCAGCAACGGAGACCCAACGCAGCCAAAAATAAATAAATAAAAATAAATAAATTTATTTTAAAAATAAATAAATAAAATTCAGTTCCTTAGTCCCACTGGCCACATTTCAAGCACTCAAGGAGGCCATCATATTGGATTAAAATGTGTTAATTCCTTTTGCTCAGAATGGAACTCTCAGTTTTTCAGAGTGTGCCAGCCTGTACTAGCATACAGATTCCAGCAGTATTTTAAAAAATAATACTTTGTGACTAAGTGGGGTTTATTTTAGGAATGGGAGGATGGCTAATATTTGGACACCTTTAATGAGATTTATGCTATGAACAGAGCCAAGTAGAAAAAAAAATCATGTGACTATCCCATATGTGCTAGAAGAGTATTTGACAAAATTTAATTTAAAAAAAATTTTTGGGACTTCCCTGGTGGCGCAGTGGTTGAGAGTCCGCCTGCCGATGCAGGTGACACGGGTTCGTGCCCCGGTCCGGGAAGATCCCACATGCTGCAGAGCGGCTGGGCCTGTGAGCCATGGCCGCTGAGCCTGCGCGTCCGGAGCCTGTGCTCCGCAACGGGAGAGGCCACAACAGTGAGAGGCCCACATACCGAAAAAAAACAATTTTTTTTTGGAATAAACAGGAAGTTAGAGTTCCTAAAACTGTTAGACATCTGTGGCTCTCCAGGACTCCTGCTCTGTGAAGGGATTTCTCTGGTCTTTGGACTCAGGGTGGCTGTTGATAGCTGCTACTTGTCAGAATGTGCCCTCTGCAGACTACAGTATATGTAAACACTATAGTCCAGGTCTGGTGTTTTGGGGACTTTCCAGCATTTAAACCCTCAGCTTATTTGCAGGGGGGTAATTCCCCACTGTAAGCACACTGGTGGGGGTTATTGTCCGATTTTTTTTTTTTTTTTTGGCTGCGGGGCATGTGGGATCTTAGTTCCAAGACCAGGGATCGATCCTGCACCCCCTGCCTCAGAAGAGCGGAGTCTCAACCACTGGACCTCCAGGGAAGTCCCACTATGGTCTGATTTATTAGGAAAACTAAGGGAGCACTTCCCACTCTCTGGAAGGTATGGAGTAGGCAACCAAATGCTTCCTCCTGGGGCTTTGAATTAGGGAGGAAAGAGGCAAGGACACTGGAAATTACGAACACAACTGAAGGGGCGCAGGAATCACTGGTTCAGTGTTGAGTGGAGGGGTGACCAGTGGGCTGGGTGGGACTTAAGAACATTCTCTCTGCTGTCTATTCCTGGCTTCCTGCCAACTTACAATTTCCAGCCTTCCCATGCACTCTGTGATTTTCTCAGTTCAGTGGCCTTCCGTTCAATTCCTCCTTGGCTTCTTAGATCCGGAAGCAAGGCCTGTCATTTGCAAACCAGAACCACTGCAGGAGACCCTCAGGAATTCCCCTCCCTGCGGCCTGAGAGGAGGTTTCACGCCCATGAGACGATTTTCTTTCTCCTCCTGATGCAGATTGGATTAACAGATGGTGACTTTCATCGTGATATCTTAAGCAAAATAGACTGAAGTCTTCTGTTTTGAAGACGTGGGCTGCATTTGGTGGGAGGGAGGGGGGATGAGGAAGGAAGGAAATCTATCTGATTTGTAAAACTCCCCTGCTAAATGTACTTATCAGATGGAGATAAATCAAGTCTCCATCTATAAAGGACTGGATAAATAAACTACGTACCTCCAGATAATGTGACAATATGCGTATCTAAAAAAAAAAAAAAAGAATTAGGAAGCTCTAGTTACTTAAATGGAGAATTTCCCAGGATACAGTCTTAAGTGAAAAAGGCAAAGATACAGAACCATGTATGAGGATTTAACCTTCTGTGTGAGAAAATATAAAAATAAGAATAGGTATTCCTATTTTATTGTGTTTGCACAAACAAAACCACCCGAGATGTAGGGTGTAGGTGTGGAACTGAAACTTTTTCCGGTATGTGTATAGATTTTAAACACATTAACATATTACTTACTTAAAATTATATCTATATATAGATTATATGAGGCATGGAAAATACTTAGAACAATGGCTCCATGTCAGTACATGGTAATTATTATAAATATATAATACATATTAATATGATATAAAACATGCCATGGGAGGTTCTGGAAAGATACAAAAGAAATGGGTTCAGACCAGAGGGAACGGAGGGCTGGGCACCTGGAACACTGTCTATCCTTTTCGGTGTATTTTCTGAATCCTCTACCATGGTAAATGTATTACCAAGTCAAACCACATAACGATGAATGCATTTTAACGAGCTATTTATAATCTGTCAGGCAAGGAGCCTTATGATGACAAATGAATACAGATGCCTTTTTCTACTGAGCTTCGAGGAGACTGGAGGAAGCCCACCACAAATGTCGCAGTTCGCTTTCATAGATAAAAATAGTGGGGCTCAAACATCCACAGTTTGAAGGCTTGAAGGCCAAGATTGATTTAACCCCGTGTCCATGACCCTCAGGCATGGGATTTATCCCATACCTATCGTGGGGTGTCAGAGTTCTGTGAACCACAGAGTTCTGTGACCCCAGGAGGCTGGGGTCACCTCCAGGACGGCCACCTGGCCCAGGTAACCTCTGCAGGCCCTGTGGGACCTCAGAACACAGGAGGCTTCCATAAAAATACGTCGTTTCAGGTCATCTAGGGCTGAACCCAAGTTTTCACCACTTACGGTCTCTCTTTCTAAATCTGTAGTTAAAAGGCGTTGGCCAGCCAAACACACATAAACAACTCAAAACGGTCTGCAGAGCTGGGCCCTGCCAGGGTTGAGGGGCGGGGGTGGGGTGGGGGTGGGGGGTGCGGAGCGCATCCGTGTTAGGTCTCCCTCTAGCGGACGGTGAGGATAAAGCAATTCAGCCTGGAAGTGGAACAGGGGCGTTTGTCTTCCTTTCCACGCAGTGGTAGAGCAAGTGGACAAGACCTACAAGATGCTCGCTGCTCTGCGCACACATTCAAGGAGACACTGAGTAAGCAAACACCCACACAATTTTTTTTTTTTTTTGCGTAGGGAAATAAAAGGATATGGAGGGGTCTCTTTCAGGCTGAGTGGAAGTGCCTTCGGAGGGTGTGACATTTGAGCTGAGAGCTCAAGGATGAGGAGAAACCAGAGTCCAAGGAAGGCTGAACATTCCAGACAAAAGGAAAGAGCAAATGCCTTGAGGGAGATGGACCCCTCCCACCACCACCACCCGTGTGTTTATGAAACAGCAGGAAGGCCAATGTGGATGAATCCAGAGTAACAGCAGAACTGTGGTGGGAAATGCGGCAGATAAGGCGGTATTGTCACAAAGACAGATACACCAACTAATGAAACAGAATACAGATTTCAGAAACACATACGCACATAGAAAGCCACCTGATCTATGGACAAATGCATGCAGCATTGCAGTGGAGAAAGGATGAACTTGTTTTTTCTGGGGTTTTTTTTGGGGGGGGTTCTGCTGAGCCAGTGACGCCTACCCCACACCATATCCCCAAATACATTTCCAGATGGTTTTTAGATCTAACTGAGAAAGATAAAACAGCGCATATTCAAGAATCAGACATTTTTGGGATATTGAGATTGGCAACGATTTCTTAACCAGGACGTGGAAGCATCATGTACAAATGAAAAGTGGTAAATTGAACTAGAACTTCTATTGCTATAGATTGAATGTTTATGTCTCCCGCAACCCATTCATATGTTGAAATCCTAACCCCCAGTATGATGGTATTTAGAGGTGGGGGGCTTTGGGAGGTGATTAGATCATGAAGGTGGAGCCCTTATGAATCGAATGGATGCCATTATAAAAGACTCCCTCTGGGCTTCCCTGGTGGCACAGTTAAGAATCCGCCTGCCAATGCAGGGCACACGGGTTCGAGTCCTGGTCCGGGAAGATCCCACGGAGCAACTAAGCCCATGCGCCGCAACTACTGAGCCCACGCACCACAACTACTGAAGCCCGTGCGCCTAGAGCCCGTGCTCCGCAACAAGAGAGGCCACTGCAATGAGAAGCCCGCGCACCTGCGACTAGGGAAAGCCGGCAGGCAGCAACGAAGACCCGACACAGCCAAAAATAAATAAATAAACAGATAGATAAAGAAATAAATAAACAAATAAATAAATCTATTTAAAAAATAATAATAAAAAATAAAAGACTCCCTCACACTACTATGTATAAAATAGATAAGGGCCAGGGAACTACTCAATACTCTGTAATGGCCTATAAGGGAAAAAAATCTAAAAAAGAGTGGATATATGTATATGTATAACTGATTCACTTTGCTGTACAGCAGAAACTAACACAACATTGTAAAGCAACTATACTCCAATAAAAATTGAAAATAAAAAAAGGACCCCCTCAGAGCGCCCCCTGGACCCTATGCTATGTGAGGACACAGGGAAAAAAAACTGTCTATGAACCAGGAAGCAGGCCCTCACCAGTCAGCAAATCTGCTGGTGCCTTGATCTTGGACTTCCAGCCTCCAGAACCGCGAGAAATAAATGTCTTGTTTATAAGTTGTCTGGTCTGTGGTATTCTATTATAGCAGCCGGAATGGACTGAGATATCTCTTCACCAAAAGTCACTTTTTTTTTTTTTGCGGTACGCGGGCCTCTCACTGTTGTGGCCTCTCCCGTTGCAGAGCACAGGCTCCGGACGCGCAGGCTCAGCAGCCATGGCTCACGGGCCCAGCCGCTCCGCGGCATGTGGGATCTTCCCGGACCGGGGCACGAACCCGTGTCCCCTGCATCGGCAGGCAGACTCTCAACCACTGCGCCACCACGGAAGCCCCAAAAGTCACTTTTGATGAGGGCCAGGAGATCACTGTGGCACAAAGGAACTACTGAAGAAGTGAGAAGCTATAAAAGGAGAGAAGAAGCCACTTCGTCTCTGGACCCTCCTCATGAATTGGGATTTACCCCCGGGTGCTGTGACAGTGAGGAAACTGAGTCTCTCCCAATAGGAGAAGATGCGGAGAGTCTGTTACAGTGACACTGGGCATCTGGAAGGCTTCAGAGAAATGTAGAGATTGAGGGTATTGTTGAGAGGAATGTGGGAGAGGCAACTGTGAGTTAAAAATCACCTCTTGGGCTTCCCTGGTGACGCAGTTGTTAAGAATCCACCTGCCAAAGCAGGGGACTTGGATTCAAGCCCTGGTCCGGGAAGATCCCACATGCCCCAGAGTAACTAAGCCCGTGAGCCACAACTACTGAAGCCCGCATGCCTAGAGCCCATGCTCTGCAACAAGAGAAGCCACCACAATGAGAAGCCCGCTCACCGCAACTAGAGAAAGCCTGTGCAGTGAAGACCCAACGCAACCAAAAAAAAAAAAAAAAAAAAAGTGACCTCTCATGTCCAAATCCTCTCCACAGATTTTCTTGGCCTTATCATTCCCGGGGGAACATATGTTTTGGCTACATGGGTCTGGCTTCCAGGTTATGTATATCCCACACAGGTTGTGTGGTTTTCAGATGTCTCAACGTCCCAGGACCCTTTGAGTCAGGAAACAGAGCAGACTTGAATGGGTAACTGGAGGAGAGTTTAACTTTATTTACAAAGGTGTGACCAGAGTGTAGGAAAATATCCAGGATCTGTTGTCCAGTAAAATCAACGAGATGCAGAGTGGCTTAGGATTGTGCCATCATGTGTGTGAGGAAGAGTTGAAAAATAGGAATACGTTTTCCTATTTCCTGGGTTTTGTGTAAACACTGGAAGAATGCATAAGAAACCCATCAAATGGTGGCATGTGAGGAAGAAAGGGAGACCAAGTATTTAGGTGTAGCAGCAGGGATGAGATCTTTTAAAAAGTATACCTTTTCATATTCTTGGGATTTCTTAAACCCCTAGATGTGTTACCCATTTAGCAGTTCTATATTAATTAGGAGACTCAGATCAAGTAAAGCATTTAGAACAGTGCCTCAAAATTGTGACATCTTGCTACCTGTTAACTATTAAATCCATTTTTTGTATATGTAGTGAATTTCTGGAAAAAAGATAGAGGAAGGTGGTAAAAAGGGATGGGGATTGAGAAACTGGAAAACTGGGATGGTGGGGGGTGGACTTATTTGACTTAAAACTTTTTTTGAGATGTAATTGGCATATAACATTGTGTAAGTTGAATGTATACAATGTGTTGATTGATACATTGATATATTGCCATAAAATTGCCACCATAGCATATGTATTGATTTGATACATTTATCTATTGCAAAATCATTACATTGCACTGCAGTGTTAGCAAACACCTCTCTCAGGTCGCATAATTACCATTTCTTCTTCCTGGTGGGAAAAATTAAGATCTAGTCTCTTAGCAACTTTGAAGTTGACAGTACAGTATTGTTGACTATAATCACTGTGCTGTGCATTAGATCTCCAGCACTTATTTATCTACTGGTACCCAGTTTGTACCCTTAAACATCATCTCCCCAATTCCCCCACCCCTCTGCCCTGGTAACCACCATTCTACTCTGTTTTTATCACTTCCAGCTTTTTTAGATTCCATATATAAGTGATATCCTATAGTATTTGTCTTTCTCTGTCTGATTTATCTTACTTAGCATAATACCCACAAGGACGCTCTATGTTGTCACAATCTTTTTTCTTTTTCTTTTTTTTTATTGAGGAATCACTGACCTATTACATTATGTTAGTTTCAGGTTACAATGTAATGATTTGATATTTGTATATATTGCAAAATGATCACTACAACATCTAGTTAACATCCATCACTGCATGGTTACAATGTTTTTAAATTTATTATTATTTTTTAAAATTATTTATTTATTTATTTATTTATTTTTGGCTGTGTTGGGTCTTTGTTGCTGTCCATGGGCTTCTCATTGCAGTGGCTTCTCTTGTTGCAGAGCATGGGCTCTAGGCACGCGGGCTTCAGTAGCTATGGCTCGAAGGCTCTAGAGCACAAGCTCAGTAGTTGTGGTGCACGGGCTTAGTTGCCCCGCAGCATGTGGGATCTTTCCCGACCAGGGCTTGAACCCGTGTCTCCTGCATTAGCAGGCGGATTCTTAACCACTGCGCCACTAGGGAAGCCCCTAAATTTATTATTTAAAAAAAATTTTTTTTTTTGGCCCCACCAGGCGGCTTGCAGCATCTTAGTTTCTCTGACCAGGGATTGAACCTGGGCCACAGCAGTGAAAGTGCTGAGTCCTAACCACTGGACCACCAGGGAATTCCCTATAATTTTTTTTCTTTCCTGTAATGAGAACTTTTAAGATCTGCTCTCTTAGCAACTTTCAAATATACACTACAGTATCATTAACTATTGTTACCATGCTGTATATTACACCCCCAGGACTTACTTAACTTATAACTGGAAGTTTGTACCAATTTGTAACCTTTTTTCTTATTTGTCCACCGTCTTGTCCTTTGTCCTTTACCATGTAAATTATTACCAAGTCAGAAGCTGGGTACATAATTTCATCTGGCCAGCAGGGAGCCTTGAGATTGGGAGTGAAGGCAGATGCCTCTCTGTCACCCAGAGTCTGGAAGGAGACCTAGCGAGCTTACCCCTGGGGAGAAAACACGAGCTTCACTGCAAAGATAGAAATAGTGATAGCAAAGTGATTGCTGACGTGGCAAAGGAAGAGCTGGAAGGAAGGCCAGAGTTTGAACCCAAGGGTCCACATCTCCAGATCTGGGCTCTCTCCCAGCACCTATCACTGGGAACTGGTTTCTGTGGGCCAGACTGCGTCCACCCCAGCAGACTGGGAGCTGCTTCAGGGCTGGCACCACACCCAGTTCCTCTCCTGGAATGGCGATCCTAGGAGGTTTCCAGAATGATGTGTCATTTCCCAGATAAACTTAGGCCTGGAGAGTGAGAGACACGGCTGGCCCTGGGGTCTCTCACCTCTGTGGTCACTCTCTGTATATTCCTGGGCAGGAGTCTGGGGCAGGCTCTTTCAGGAAAGAAACTTACAGGAAAGAAAGGCAAGGTTTTTTGTTGTTGTTTGTTTTTTAAATATTTATTTATTTATTTGGTTGCGCTGGGTCTTAGTTGCTGCAGGTGGGCTCCTTAGTTGTAGCTCTTGGGCTCCTTAGTTGTGGCATGCAAACTCTTAGTTGCGGCATGTGGGATCTAGTTCCCTGACCAGGGCCCCCTGCATTGGGAGCGTGAAGTCTCAACCACTGCGCCACCAGGGAAATCCCGAAAGGCAAAGTTTTACATGCAAATCTGCGTCCCGTGAGGGCTCTTGTATGCTGAGATCTCCCTCTAGGGGGCTGTGATGGAAAAATGCATTTATCCCAGACATTGATAAAGATGTAATAATTCTTTCCTTCATCAATTATTTGTTGACTGTGTATAATGGTCATAGGCACGGGGATATGGCAGGGGATCAGACAGACACAGTCCTATATACCATGGACTATTACTCAGCCATAAAAAAGAATGAAATCTTGTCAGTTGTGACAACATGGATAGACCTAGAGGGTACTGTCCTAAGTGAAATAAGTCAGAGAAAGACAAATACTGTAAAAAAAAAAAAAAGTACAAAATACCTTCCAGTTGCAAATAAAAGAGTCATGGGTATGAAATGTGAAACGTGGGGAATATAGGTAGTAACTATATAATATCTTTGTATGGTGACATATTGTGACGAGACTTCTGATCATTTTGAAATGTATAGAAATATCGAATCACTATGTTGAGTAACAGGAACTAACATTGTGTTGTGGGTCAGTTATACTTCAGAAACAAATAAACAGACTCATAGAAAAAGAGATCAGGTTTGCGGTTATTGGGGGGGAGGGGGGGGGAGTGGGGGGAACCGGATGAAGGGGGTCAAAAGGTACAAACTTCCATTTATAAGATAAATAAGTACTAGGGTGTCATGTACAACATGGTAAATATAATTAACCCTGCTGTACATTATATATGAAAATTGTTGGGTAAATCCTAAGAGTTTTCATCACAAGAAAAGGTTTTCTTTCTATTTCCTTAATTTTCTATCTATAGGAGATGATAGATGTTCACTAAATTTATTGTAATCATCTCTTCATGATGTTTGTAAACCAAATCATGAGGCTGCACACCTTAAACTTATACTGTGCCATGTGGTAATTATATCTCAATAAAACTAGAAGAAAATTTTTTAAAAAGACAGACACAGGGGAATCCCCCAGTGATCCAGTGGCTAGGACTCCACACTTTCACCGCTGAGGACACGGGTTCAATCCCTGGACAGGGAACTAAGGTCCCACAAACCTGCAGCATGGCCAAGCAAACAAACAAAACCCCAAACCCCCAAAAAACCCCAAACAAAAAACAAACAAAACCCCCCCAAAACAAAAAACAAACAAAGTCTATACGGTCCATCAAAGGCCACATTCTAAGGAGACAGACAATACAAAGACAGGAATAAAATGCTTTCAAATGTGAAAAGTGCAATAAATGTAAGTATGTTTGGGGGTCCTGGAAGGGAGGGGATCCTACTTTAGACTGACCTGGCAGGCACTGGCCACATCTGAGAAGGTAAATCTGAGCTGAGAACTGAAGGATAAGAAGGAACCAGTCCCCTAAAGATCCTAAGGGAGTCTGGACACAGGGAAGAATTAGCATAAAGACCTTACATAAAAAGGATTCGACCTAAGTGGATGAAAAACAGCCCCAAGGCTATTGTAGCGGGGCCACTGGAGAGAGACAATGGGCCAGGATGTAGGAAATGAAGCAGCCCCAGTTAGCAGGAGCCAGATTACCGAAGGAGTTTTTAGAACATGATAAAGACTCTGGCTTTTGTTCAGAGAGGAAGGGGAAGCGATTAGATGCTTTTTAAACTGGAAATGACATAATCTGATTTCTGTGCTTGAGAAAGTCTTGCTGGGTGGAGAAAAGACAGCAAAGTGGTGACAGTGAAGCCAGAAAGCCAGGTGAGGAGGCCAGAGCAGACCTTGGGAATGTCTTTGGGGTCTTAAGGGAAAGATGTCGGTGATCTACAGTGGGTGATTGCAGGGGACAGAGAGGTAACGGAAGATTCTTTCACTCGGCCAATATTTATAGAGTCCATTGTGCCCTGTTAAGGGCACTGCAGATAAAGCCATGAAGGGAACAAAGTCCCTGTCCTCCTGGGAGTTCCTCTTCTACAAGGGGAGGCTGATATATATATATTTTTTATTCATTCATTCATTCATTTAGGTAGCTAGCTAGCTGTGCTGGGTCTTAGTTGCGGCATGTGGGATCTAGTTCCCTGACCAGGGATCGAACCTGGGCCCCTGGCGTTGGGAGCGCAGAGTCTTAACCACTGGACCACCAGGGAAGTCCTGGGGAGGCTGATAATTAACCACACAAGCACGTAGGCATAGCCCATGACATCAGACAGTGACACAGGCAATGAAGAAAGATAAAGCAGCCTAGGAGAGTAGGAGGGGCTTAGGATTCCAAGTCACCAGCAGTTGTAGGCCAGGTGATCAGAAAAGGCCTTTTTAGACATGATGCTTGACCTGGGGCCTGAATGACTTGAGGAAGAGAATTCCTGGGAGAGGGACTAGGAAGTTCAGATGTGTGGAGGTGGGAGTGGGATTGGCTTGTTCTAAAAAGAGTGAAATGGACAGTGTGGTTGGAGGAAAGTAAAAAAGGGCAAAAGGAATAAAAAAAATGAGGTCTGGGGCTTCCCAGGTGGCACAGTGGTTAAGAATCCGCCTGCCAATGCAGGGGATACGGGTTCAAGCACTGGTCTGGGAAGATCCCACATGCTGCAGAGCAACTAAGCCTGTGTGCCACAACTGCTGAGCCTGCGCTCTAGAGCTCCCAAGCCACAACTGCTGAAGCCCACGTGCCACAACTACTGAGCCCACGTGCCACAACTACTGAGCCCACAGACCACATCTACTGAAGCCCGTGTGCCTAGAGCCCATGCTCCACAACAAGAGAAACCACCACAAAGAGAAGCCCACGCACTGCATCAAAGAGTAGCCCCTGCTCGCTGCAACTAGGAAAAGCCCTTGCGCAGCAATGAAGACCCAACGCAGGCAAAAATAAATTAATTAAATAAATAAATTTAATAAATAAATTTATAAAAAATACTATACTAATAAAAATAATAATATATTTTTAAAAAAATGAGGTCTGAGAGCTGGCACAGTTGGAGGGAGATACATTTTTATTTTCATTTTTAAATACATATTTTATTTTAGAATTGTTTTAGAGTTACAGAAAAAATGTGACATAGTACATAATTCCCATGTACCTCACACCCAATTTCCACTATTCACATCTTGCATTTGTGTGGCATATTTGTCACAATTAATGAACCAATATTTGTACATTATTATTCACTAAAATCTATACTTTTTCAGATTTCCTCAACGTCCTTTTTCTGTGCCAGGTTCCTTCCAGGAAACTACATTACATTTAGTTCTCATATTTCCTTAGGTCCCTCTTAGCTGTGACAGTTTCTCGGACTTTCCTTGTTTTTGATGACCTTGAATGTTTTGAGGAGTACTGGTCAAAAATTTTGTAGACTACCCCTTGACTGGGGTTTATCTGATGTTTTTCTCATGATTAGATTGTGGTTATGGGTTTCTGGAAGGCAGATCACAGCTGAAGTGCCATTCTCATCAGATCATGTCCAGGATGCGTGCTATCAACATGACTTACTACTGATGATGCTGACTTTAATCACCTGGCTAAGGTAGTCCTTGCCAGATTTAGAGGGAGATACATGTGCAAAATAAGGGAGATACATTTGCAAAACATTGGGTTGGCCAAAAAGTTCGTTCGGGTTTTTCCGTAACCTGTAAGATGCTATATAGCAAAACCCGAACGAATTTTTTTGCCAATCCAATAGATACGAGAGGACTCAGCTCTGGGTCCCAACGGAGCTACCCCGTGAACAACTCAAGTTAGTTGACAGCGGTCACTCACGTTGTCAGGAGTGAAGTCCCCTCTCTCTGGCAATCCTAGTTCATAAGACGTTTTGGAGGAATATGAGCTTAAATACATATATGTGCGTGTGTGCACACATGGACAGATAGTCTTATTAGAGGAGACTAACTTTAGGGGGGTTATAGACTCATTTTGTCAAGAATAAATCCATCCAGGGATTATGGGCTGAGATCATCTGAGAAGCCCATAGTCCCAGGTAATGCTGACTCAGTCTTCTGATAGTTTAGAGACATCTATTCAAAATAAGATTGCATAGTTACTCAGTCAGGTGTATAAGGAAGGCAATATTGTCAGGAGAGAAATCTTCTATGGACCTGAACATCCCTGCATGTTGTTTTTCAGTATGTCAGGAACACAAGGACTCGCCACTCTTTTTTTGTTTTTTAATTTTTGGCTGTGTTGGGTCTTTGTTGCTGGTTGTGGGCTTCCTCTAGTTGCAGCGAGCGGGGGCTACTCTTCGTTGAGGTGCGCGGGCTTATTGCGGTGGCTTCTCTTGTTGCAGAGATTGGGCTCTAGGCGCACGGGCTTCAGTAGTTGTGGCACGCAGGCTCAGTAGTTGTGGTGCACAGGCTTAGTTGTTCCGCGGCATGTGGGATCTTCCTGGACCAGGGCTCGAACCTGTGTCCCCTGCATTGGCAGGTGGATTCTTAACCACTGCGCCACCAGGGGAGCCCGGACTTGCCACTCTTTACCTGGCCATTTCTTAGGGTGGCATTTGCCACAAGTGACCTTGATGGATGAGGGAATGTCTCCTTTTGGAACAAAGAACAGTGCTCCTAGCAAAGAGGCGGATTCTCCCAAGCTTAGTGTCTTTCAGCTACGACACAAAGGATTGCAAGTGTGGAAGCCAGCTGGGCCCCTCTGTGTTGCCCGGGTGGGATTTGGGGACTAGAAGAACTGACATAAACATGGTGCTCGTGCTGCCTGCTGTGCCGTGAGCAATACATCTTTTGTCTCTGACCCAGGAGTCTCGTATCTTCCGCTGGCATCCATGAAACAGGAACAAGATAACTTATTTGTTTGTACCACTGTAAAATCCTGGACCCTGTAAATAGGCCCTTGAGAAATGGATTGCTAAGATCTCTGAGAGGTTCCCCAGTGGGTGTGTGCTCAGACACTCTACATTCCAGACTGTGAGTGACAGAGTCATAGCTCCCATTCAGAGTTAAGAGATCAGTCCCTGAAAGATTTGGAAGAATGCCTGGAACATAGTAAAAAGGTTAAAAGAAAGGCACTGTTCTCCTTAGCATTGTTATTAAGGCGTGCAGATGCATACATTAAAAGGACGAAGGGCTCATCTGAGGATCTTCTGGGAAGTAAATGAACATAGCCAGGGATTTGGGCCAAGGTAGTCTGGGAAGCAGATGAATTCACTTGGGAGTTTGTCCTCTTACACTCAGAAAAGTTGCTCGTCCAGTGGTCATAGCTAATAGCATGATGGTATTTGTGTTTATATCTATATCTAAATAGAGATTGATTTTATTTTAAGGAATTGGCTCGTGCAATTATGGAGACTAACAAGTCCCAAGGTCTGCCTTTAGCAAGCTGGAGACCCAGGAGAGCTGATGGTGTAGTTCTAGTTCAAAGGTTGGCAGGCTCAAGACCCAGGAAGAGCCCATATTTTAGTCTGAGTCCAAAGGCAGGGAAAAAAAACCAAAAAACAGTATCCCAGCTCAAAGGCAGTCAGGCAGGGCTTCCCTGGTGGCACAGTTGTTGAGAATCTGCCTGCCAGTGCAGGGGACACAGGTTCAAGCCCTGGTCTGGGATGATCCCACATGCTGCAGAGCAACTAGGCCCGTGAGCCATAACTACTGAGCCTGCGCGTCTGGAGCCTGTGCTCCACAAGAGAGGCCGCGATAGTGAGAGGCCCGCGCACCGTAATGAAGAGTGGCCCCCGCTTGCTGCAAACAGAGAAAGCCCTCGCACAGACATGAAGACCCAACACAGCCATAAATAAATAAATAAAAATTAAAAAAAAAAAGGCAGTCAGGCAGAAGGAGTTCTTTCTCACTCAGGCTTCTTCTATTCAGTCCTTCACCTGACTGGACGAGGCCCACCCCTATTACAGAGGGCAATCTGCTTTAGTCAGTCTACTGATTCAAATGTTAATCTCCCCCAGAAACACCTTCACAGACACATCCAGAGTAATGTCTGGGCACCTCGTGGTCTAGCCAAGTTGACACATTGGATTAACCATCACACTCAACCTTTATTCTGAGCTTCAGAGGACCGAGCTCTGCTTCTGAACCTCCCTTGATACATGTCTTTGGAAGTGTGCAGGGACAGGCTGAATAGCCTCATGGTTAGGAGCAAGGGCACCAGTGGAGACAGCCTAGGTTCAAACCCTGTCTCCACCATTTAACAGTGAAATGCCTGTTATATATTTTCTGCAAAGATGGCTGCAGACAGCTCCTCCCAGATCTGGGTAATCCTGTTGCTTCTTCCATCAAGAAGTGGAGTTTGTACTCGACATAAAATAGATAAGCAATAAGGATCTACTGTACAGCACAGGGAACTATATTCAATATCTTGTAATAACCTATAATGGAAAATAATCTGATATATCTATATATCTATATCTATCTATATCTATATATCTGAATCACCTTGCTGTACAGCTGAAACTAACACAATATTGTGTTTTTGTCTTTTTTTTTTTGGCCGTGCGGCTTGTGAGATCTTAGTTCCCCAACCAGGGATCAAACCTGAGCCCACAGCAGTGAAAGTGCCTAGTCTTAACCACTGGACCACCAGGGAAGTCCCTAACACAATACTGTAAATCAACTATACTATAATTTAAAAAGAAAAGTAATGGAGTTTGTTCACCTCCCCTTGAATGACTTGTTTGGGCCAGTAGAATATGGTGGAGTGACACTGTGTGACTTCCCAGCCTTGAGAAGCTTTGTGACTTCTGTTTTCTTTTTTTTTTAATTAATTAGCTAATTAATTAATTTTATTTTTGGTTGCATTGGGTCTTCCTTGCTGCACATGGGCTTTCTCTAAGTTGCGGCGAGTGGAGGCAACTCTTTGTTGCGGGGCATGGGCTTTTCATTGCAGTGGCTTCTCCTGTTGCAGAGCACGGGCTCTAGGTGTGCGGGCTTCAGTAGTTGTGGCATGCAGGCTCTGTAGTTGTGGCACATGAGCTCAGTAGTTGTGGCTTGTGGGCTCTAGAGCACAGGCTCAGTAGAGCCAATATTTTGAGTAGAGCCAATGAGAAGCCTGCGCACCTCAACGAAGAGTAGCCCCTGCTCTCCGCAACTAGAGAAAGCCTGCGCACAGCAACAAAGACCCAACACAGCCAAAAATAAATAAAGTAAAAAAAAAAGAAGTAAGGATGATCAGCCCTATCATTTATCAAAATAATCATTGAAACCAGATGCCAAAGGTTTCAACTTGCAGTTAGTAAGAAAATCTTCAATCTTTTTTTAAATTTAATTTTTATTTTATATTGGATTATAGTTTTTATTTATTTATTTATTTTTTGCGGTACGCGGGCCTCTCACTGCTGTGGCCTCTCCCATTGCGGAGCACAGGCTCCGGACACGCAAGCTCAGCGGCCATGGCTCACGGGCCCAGCTGGTCCGCAGCATGTGGGATCTTCCCGGACCGGGGCATGAACCCGTGTCCCCTGCATCGGCAGGCGGACTCTCAACCACTGCGCCACCAGGGAAGCCCTATATTGGATTATAGTTGATTTACAATGTTGTGTTAGTTTCAGGTGTACAGCAAAGTGATTCAGTTATACATACACATACATCCATTCTTTTTCCGATTCTTTTCCCATCTAGCAGACAATCTCTAAGTACAGAAACCACTGAGCCAAGTGAACACTGGGTTAGTCATTCGTCTTTATGTAGATAGCAAAGAAAAATGTTCGCAGATATTTATATACCCAATGTCTTAAAATTAGAGTCCAAAACACATTTCTTCCATAGCTGCCATCACAAAAGATAATACTTTTACAACATGCATAGATTTTTTAACAGTCCCAAGGATTATAAACTTGAAACCTTGAAACTATGACTTTTAGTAATGAAATATGTTAAGATGTTTGTTGTGAAATATTCTGCTGATGAAAGGCTGTGAACCATGCCTGTGAAACGAAGGTAAGTTTGCTAAACAAACTTGTGACAACGCACCACTGCCTGCTGTCATTCTAGAACATTGCTGATGTAGTTTTAAGTATCTTAACTGGTATAAAAGACTGCATAGGGCTTCCCTGGTGGCGCAGTGGTTGAGAGTCCGCCTGCCGATGCAGAGGACACGGGTTCGTGCCCCGGCCCGGGAGGATCCCGCATGCCACGGAGCGGCTGGGCCCGTGAGCCATGGCTGCTGAGCCTGTGCGTCCGGAGCCTGTGCTCCGCAACGGGAGAGGCCACAACAGTGAGAGGCCCACGTATCGCAAAAAAAAAAAAAAAGACTGCATAGATTATCTTAGAATTTGGAACAAATATAAAGTCATTCTTCCTTGCAAAGTTATTCTGTGCGTAGAATAAATAAATGACTGACAGGTAAGTTTAGAACAATGGTTCTCAACTGGGGATAATTTTGCTCCCTGTTTTAAAAATATAGGCTTTGTTATTATCCAGGTATGGTGAGGCCAACAGATCAGGGTACCACTGCCACTGAAAACACAGTTTGTTGTGGTGATACAGTAAGAAATATGTATTTGATGTTTGTCCCCAGTTCCTGACACATAGCTTCTGAAACCCTTGTAATTTCCTGAGTGATGGGGGTGAGAGGTGCATCATTTGTTTTAATATTTGGTCTTTGTCCAAGACAGCTCATAAAACCCTGGACCCTCCAGAGTCATAAGAATGCCTTTTTGGGGACTTCCCTGGTGGTGCAGTGCTTAAGAATCCGCCTAGCAATGCAGGGGACAGGGGTTCGAACCCTGGTCCAGGAAGATTCCCACATGCTGTGGAGCAACTAAGCCCGTGCGCCACAACTACTGAGCTCGTGTGCCACAACTACTGAGCCTGCGAGCCACAACTACTGAAGCCCGCACACCTAGAGCGCATGCTCTGCAACAAGAGAAGCCACCACAATGAGAAGCCCGCTCACCACAAGGAAGAGTATGCCCATCTTGCTACAACTAGAGAGAGCCTGTGCACAGCGACGAAAACCCAATGCAAGCAAGATAAATAAATAAACAAATTTATAAAAAAAAAAAAAGTAGGGTTATAGTCACAGATCCCAAGAGGAGGGGGCCCGCCATGCCCTGGGGCAGCCCCAGGGGCAGCCAGGAGGCAGAGGAGAGCAAGGGGAAGACAGGGTAAGCGCCCTTACTGTGGTTTCCATGGGAAGGAACAGGTGAGTCAGGGTAAATAGATTTAGGATTGTCTAGTTTGAATAACTGCAGCAGACTCTATGGCATAGGGACAGCCCTTAACTGTCTGGTACCTGGCCCTGGGGTGACTAGGACAGGGAAATAGTGGCCCAGGGTATAATAGCCTAATAAAGGAGGCGGTTGAGGGTTTGGGCTCTGGATTGGATGGTTTGCATACAAAAGACATGCACAAAGGCAGGTTGTTTGCTATCTCTAGGAATTAGCTAGTCCTGACATGGGCAGTCCCTCCAGGGTCAGCAAGGCCCCAACATGTCAAAGCATCAAAATCACAGAAAAAACAGAGAGAATTAATACACGTCCTCCCCCCACCAGGAGGCAAGTTCAATGTCATGAGACATTTAGAGGAGGGGCGAGGGGTGCTATTGGTATCTAGTGGGTGGAAACCCGGGATGTTGCTCAACATCCCACAATGCCCAGGACAGCCTCCCTCCCCCATCTGCGGATGAGCGAGCCCCAAACGTCAATTGTGCTGAGGTTGAGAAATCCTGGTTCAGGGCAAAATGCAAAGCCTTATTTCCCCAATTAACAGTTGATTAATTAAATAGTTTCCTGATTCAGTAGACTTTTCTTGTTCCAGACCTTGCAACGGAACACGGGGGCAGATGCAAACTGGATGGATGGGGGGGGCCATTTGGTCTGATATAACTGGCTGACTCAAGACCCAGATGTTCAAAATGCACTGTGAGGAAAGCTCTAGAAAGAGCGGAATGGAGTGAGGGTTCCAGATGCCAACTGTTTATATTCCTCTTCCTGGGTCTTTGATTTGATGAGAAAACATGAGTAATTGTTTTGCTCTGCAACACATAGGCGGCATCTGCTATATGTTCCAAGCCCCTGCCCAGATCTTGTGAGCATTCCATACACATTTGTCGATCAAATCATATATGCCTGTATGAATGACTGTGCATCTGGTAGGTGCATGAGTATTTGATGAATAAACAATTGAATGAATGAATGAAAATCATGAATATATTTTTGAGGAATTTAAAGAGAGGTAAGAGTGACTTGTTTTTTAATGCCATTTGCAGCAACATGGATGGACCTAGAGATCATACTAAGTGAAGTAAGTCAGACAGAGAAAGACAAATAGCATATCATATCATGTATATGTGGAATCTAAAATATGACACAAGTGAACTTATCTACGAAACAGAAACAGACTCACAGACACAGAGAACAGACTTGTGGTTGCCAAGGGGGGAGGGGTTGGGGAAGGATGGACTTGGAGGTTGGGATTAGCAGATGCAAATTATCATACATAGGATGGAGAAACCACAGGGTCCTACTGGATAGCACAGGGAACTATATTCAATATCCTGTGAGAAACCATAATGGAAAAGAATATGAAAAAGAATGTATAACTCAATCACTTTGCTATACAGCATAAATTAATACAACATTGTAAATCAACTATACTTCAATAAAATACATTTTAACAATTAAAAATATTTTGAAAAATAAGGGTGGCTTGTTTTTGAATCTTCCTAATTCCTTCATTAAAAACCAAACACCAAGGGAGGGAGATGCAAGAGGGAAGAGATATGGGGACATATGTATATGTATAGTTGATTCACTTTGTTATAAAGCAGAAACTAACACACCATTGTAAAGCAATTATATTCCAATAAAGATGTTAAAAAATTAAAAAACAAAAACCACCACCCCCCTTAAAAAAAAAAACCCAGCAAACACAGCAAGTAAAAAGACCTACAGACAACATTTTCGGTAAAACTAGGTGAACCCCAGTGAACCCTAGAATACAAGCAGATGGGCTCAACCAAATACATATTTCTTATTCTAAATCACAAATAAAATAATAGCAGTTATGAGCAAACAAATATGTAAAATTAAGAAATCTCAGAAAGGAGATGGGTGGGGGGGGAATGACATAAACAGGAGATGACAAGGGTCAGAAAAGGACTAGAAACTTTAAAAAAGACATTTTACAAAATGCCAGGTAAATTATAGGAAGCACGAGAATGAACAGACACACAGAAAATAGAGTAAGTGAAACTGATGTCAGAAAGAAGAACAATCCAATATGAATGAAGAGATTAAAACTATTCAAGGGAAAGTGATAGAAATAAGGGAGAGACAAAGAATATCCCAAAATACCGTAATAGAAATAGCTGAAGGGACTTCCCTGGTGGTACAGTGGTTAAGAATCTGCCTGCCAGTGCACGGGACACAGGTTCGAGCCCTAGTCCAGGAAGATCCCACATGCCACCGAGCAACTAAGCCCATGTGCCACAACTACTGAGCCTGCACTCTACAGCCTGTGAGTCACAACTACTGAGCCCACGTGCCACAACTACTGAAGCGGCACGCCTAGAGCCTGTGCTCTGCAGCAAGAGAAACCACTGCTATGAGAAACCTTCACACCGCAGCAAAGAGTAGCCCCTGCTTTCCGCAACTAGAGAAAGCCCACACAGAGCGATGAAGACACAGCCAAAAAAAAAAAGAAATAGCTGAAGAAGAAAACCAAAACAATGGAACAAAACAAGTCATAAAAATCATAATCTAATAAACTTTCCTGAAAGAAAGAATTTGAAATTGAAGGGCCAAGAATATAACTAGGAAATTGGCCAAAAAGAGTCATCCGTAAGACACACTCTAGGAGAACTACGAGTTTATTGGGTTTTTTTTAAGGGGAAAATAATTATTTGCACATCTGAGCAATAGATCACATTAACTTAAAAGGGAAAGAAAAGCAGATTAGGGCTTCCCTGGTGGCGCAGTGGTTGAGAGTCCGCCTGCCGATGCAGGGGACACGGGTTCGTGCCCCGATCCCGGAAGATCCCACATGCCGCGGAGCGGCTGGGCCCGCGAGCCATGGCCGCGGAGCCTGTGTGTCCGGAGCCTGTGCTCCGCAGCGGGAGAGGCCACAGCAGTGAGAGGCCCGCGTACAGCAAAAAAAAAAAAAAAAAAAGAAAAGCAGATTAGCAACAGATTTTTTGATGTTCTAGGAGAGAGTGGTTTAACAATTGTATGATACTTAGCAGCATATTCAAAAAAAAAAAACTTGACCAAGTGGGGTTTATTCTAGCAATGCAAAGATGGTCAAAATTAGGAAATCATTAATAAAATTTATCATCTTAACAGAGCTAAGAAGAAAAAAATCACATGATCATCCCCAATATGCTAAAAGGACATTTGACAAAATTGAATAACTATTCACTTTAACATGCAATTAAATATGAAGTGATAGTTCTTTAAAATATTGATAGATAGCCCAAAATTCAGGATCTCAATGAGCAAATATTAGAGGCTGTAATACAAAAGACACTAGTGTCTAAATTTCAATCAGGGACAAGAAGGCCCACTATTTTCACTGCTGTTTACCACAAAGAACATGTTTTCCACTGTGTGAAAATCTAATGAGATCTCACTCACCTGCCCTGAGATTGTTCTGGTATCACACAGCCAACGGGTGAAAGGAATTCAGTTTTAAGTGACTCAGCACATTCATTTGCCAAATATTCTTTGCATGCCTACAGTTTTCAGGCATTCTTTTAGGTACAAGCGATAACACAGTGAGCTGGAATAGAAGATGATCCTGTGGTCAGGTTGACAGTTGTACCCCACATTCCATTTTGTTTCCTGCCAGGATGAATAGCTGTGACTTTCTTCCTGACTCCAGTTGGGACTGTCTGAGGAAAACCATGCAGGGAGCATGAACCTATTCCTTTCTCTGCCCCAGACGCAGACCTGTGGGGTTACTCTCAAGGTACCACAATGCACAATGTGATACAGCTATGAACTAGGGGAGGGAAGAGAGGACACTTCCTTAGCTGGGGTTTTCTTCCTCCCCCTTCCTCCTTCCAAACTAAGACGTTAAATGCTCACCCTGCCTTTAAAGATACATTCTATCCAGTAGCATTGAAACCATCTGTCCCCTTAGTAAAGCGTTGAACCACTTACCAGAATCAAGTACACAAAAAGCTGGCTGAAGAGGTATTGAAGCCCTGCTGAAGATCTTAAACATGTGACCACCTTGATTTCCAAACTGCCACCTGACCCTGTGAACTTGCTTTGCTCTGCTGGTAATCACTGGGTTTTAACAATTAAGAAGGGTTTTTGTTTGTTTGTTTGTTTTTTTGCCCTCTAAGAGAACATTGCAGTCCTTAAAACTTGTATTTCTCAGTGCTTTACTAAGATATCCGAACTTTTCTACTCTGCTGGGTGGCGAGTAATGCCATGATTTGTTGAGATTATTTCGATTGGCTCTCAATTACTCAGCTTTACTCAGGGGTGAGTCATTTAAAAGATTACAGGCGCTCTCCCCTCCCCCAACCCAGGCCGTGCTGCTTCTGTGGCTCCGTGGCGCCTAGGGCCTCTGTTCCACAGGATGGGGTCTGTTAAAGTTGTCAAGAACAAGGCCTACTTCAAGAGATAGCAAATGGAATTTAGAAGACGGCGAGAGGGCAAAACTGACTACTATGCTTGGAAACGATTGGTAATCCAAGATAAAAATAAGTACAACACACCCAAATACAGAACGATAGTACGTGTAACCAATAGAGACATCATTTGTCAGATTGCTTATGCCCGTATAGAAGGAGATATGATAGTCTGTGCAGCTTATGCTCGCGAGCTCCCAAAGTATGGTGTGAAGGTTGGCCAGGCAACTTATGCTGCACCATGTTGTACTGGCCTGCTGTTGGCCCGCAGCCTTCTTTTTTTTTTTTTTTTTTCTTTTTGCGGTACGCGGGCCTCTCACTGTTGTGGCCTCTCCCGTTGCGGAGCACAGGCTCCGGATGCGCAGGCCCAGCGGCCATGGCTCACGGGCCCAGCCGCTCCGCGGCATATGGGATCCTCCCAGACCGGGGCACGAACCCGTACCCCCTGCATCGGCAGGCGGACTCTCAACCACTGCGCCACCAGGGAGGCCCCCGCAGCCTTCTTAATAGGTTTGGTATGGACAAACTTTATGAAGGCCAAGTCGAGGTGGCTGGAGATGAGTACAATGTGGAAAGCATTGATGGTCAACCTGGTGCCTTCACCTGTTACTTGGATGCAGGGCTTCCCAGGACTACTACTGGGGATAAAGTTTTGGGGGCCCTGAAGGGAGCTGTAAATGGAGGCTGGTCTATCCCTCACAGTACCAAAGGGTTCCCTGGTTATGATTCAGAAAGCAAAGAATTCACTGCTGAGGTTCACCAAGAGCACATCGTGGGGCAGAAAGTTGCAGATGATACGTGTTAACTGATTGAAGGAGATGAAGACGCTTGCAAAAAACAATTCTCTCAATACATAAAGAACAGCATAACTCCAGACATGATGGAGGAGATGGATAAGAAAGCTCATGCTGCAAGACGAGAGAATCCAGTGAATGAGAAGAAGCCTGAGAAAGAAGTTAAAGAGAAGAGGTGGAACCGTCCAGAAATGTCACTTGCCCAGAAGAAAGATAGGGTGGCTCAGAAGGCGGCAAGCTTCCTTAGAGTTCAGGAAAGGGCTGCTGAGAGTTAATAAACCAAACCACAACTTCTGTGAAGATTTTTCAGATAAAGACAATAATAAACTTGTTGACCAAGTAGGAAAAAATAAATAAATGAATAAAACATTACAGGCAACACTAAATCAGTTTCCCTTCCACCTGGAGCACGACTGGCTATGTCGCTCCTGTGGTGTTGGAGCGCCCTCTCGTGGTGACAATAATCCCCTGCAGTCTCGGGCCAGTCCTGGTTTGGCGCCCTGAGACGAGGTCACAGGTCCCTCTCTAAAACTCAAAATAGGGCCACTTTTCACAGTGCCCTTGGAAAATAATTCAAAATTGGATTACCACCATCCAAGGAAGCTCCAAAATAAAAGAAAATTCTCTTGCCCTAATCAACTGCTGGGCAATTAAGATAAAATTATTTCTGATTTGCAGGTTCTGTTAACTAGGTAACGTCAGCCTCCATCTGCTCACATGGAAAAGCTGAGGCCTGCATTCCTCATGTTTTCATCAACTCTCTTGAGTGCATTCACGTGTGGGTCATTAGAGTTATCAGGAGAGCTAGCACTGGCCCCAAGAGTAAGTACGAACTTTGCCCAGCAGAATTTCTCCTAAAACTAACTGGATGGGAGAGTTATTCTACATGCACATTTTCCTCACACGTCAGCACTTCTAAAATTGGGATGCATCTTGTTACTGAAGGTATATTAGTACTGGGGTTGAAGAAGGAGTGGCCATAAAGGCAGGGAAGCAACTGAAATGTCTTCATAGATGAATGAATGGATAAAGGAGGTGTGGTATATATGTACAATGGAATATTCCTCAGTCATAAAAAAGAATGAAACATTGCCATTTGCAGCAACATGGATGGACCAAGACATTATCATACTACATAAAGAGACAGACAGAAAAAGACAAATAATATATGATATCGCCTGCTTGTGGAAGCTAAAACAACAGTACAAACAAATGTATATACAAAAGAGAATCAGCCTCCTACACATAGGACATAAATTTATGGTACAAAAGCGGAAGGAGGGAGGGATAAATGAGTAATTTGGGATTGGTAGATAACCACTCATATATAAAATAGATAAAGAGCAAGGATTTACTGTACAGCCCAGGGAAATGTTTACTATCTTGTAACACCCTGTAATAGAAAAGAATGTAGATAGTTGAATCACTTTGCTGTATACCAGAAACTAACATAATGTTGTAAATCAACTACACTTCAATTAAAAAACAAATATTACGGGAAACACTTGGTTAATTTCCTTTCCTCATGGTGCAAAGCTGACTGTCCGCTCCTGTGGTGTCGGAGCGCCCTCTCGTGGTATCACTAATCCCCTGCAGGCTGGGGCCAGTCCTGGGCTGGAGCTCTGACACAGAGGTCAGAGGTCCCTCGATAAAGCTCAAAATAGAGCCACTTTCCACAGTCCCCTTGGAAAATAATTCAAAATTGGATTACCACCATCCGAAGAACCTCCAAATTAAAAAAAATTTTTCTCTTGTCCTAATCGATTGCTGGGCAATTATGTAAAATACTTTCTGATTTGCACGTTCTATTAACTAGGCAACTTCAGCCTCCATCTGCTCCTATGGAAAAGCTGACTCCTACATTCCCTCGTGTTTTCATCAACTCTCTTGACTACATTCACGTGTAGGGATTTAGAGAGTTACCAGGAGGGCCGGCACTGCAGTCTTAAGTACTCACTTTGACCAGCAGAATTTCTCCTAAAACTAACTGGATGAAAAACTTTTCTACATGCACAATTTTTTTCAAATTTAGCATTTCCAAAATTAGGATGCATGTTGTCACTGAAGGCTTATTACTACTGGGGTTCAAGAAGGGGTGGCCATAAAGGCATGGAAGCAACTAAAACGTCCTTCATAAATGAATAGGTACAGAAGGTGTGGTACATATGTACAATGGGATATTCCTCAGTCATAAGAAATAATAAAATATTGCCATTTGCAGCAACATGGATGGACCTAGATTTTTTTATAGTATGCGAAGTAAGCAGACAGGGAAGGTCAAATATTATATGATATCACATAAATGTGTGGTCTAAAACTAATGCAAATGAATCTATGCAGAAAACCAAAACAGTCACAAACATGCAACATATGGTTACCAAAGGGGAAAGGGAGGGAGGGACAAATTAGGAGTTTGGGTTTCACAGATGCACGTTATTATCATATATAAAATAGATAAACAAGAAGGATTTACTGTAGAGCACAGGTGCCTGTGCTTCAATATCTTGTAATAACCTTATAATGAAAAGGAATCAAAAATGAAATAATATAGAGGCGTATATATACGCATGTAAAAGTGAAGTAATCTGCTGACACCTGTAACTATCACCATATTGTATAGCAACTACACTTCATTTAACAAAGAAAGAACATGGGGCAACCCTTGGTTAGATTCCCTTCCTCCTGCTGCAAGGCTGGCTGTGCCTGCTCCTGTGGTGTTGGAGCGCCCTCTCGTGGTGATACGAATCCCCTGCAGTCTTGGGCCAGTCCTGGTTTGGTGCCCTGAGACAGAGGTCAGAGGTCCCTCGGTAAAGCTCAAAATAGGGCCACTTTTCACAGTCCCCTTGGAAAATGATTCAAAATTGGATTACCACCATCCGAGGAAGCTCCAAATTAAAAAAAAAAATTTCTCTTGCCCTAATCGACTGCTGGGCAATTAAGATAAAATTCTTTCTGATTTGCAGGTTCTTTTAACTAGGCAACTTCAGCCTCCATCTGCTCCTATGGAAAAGCTGACTCCTACATTCCCTCGCGTTTTCATTAACTCTCTTGACTACATGCACGTGTGGGGATTTAGAGAGTTACCAGGAGGGCTGGCACTGAAGTCTTAAGTACTCACTTTGACCAGCAGAGTTTCTCCTAAAACTAACTGGATGGAAAACTTTTCTACATGCACAATTTTTTTTCAACTTTAGCATTTCCAAAATTTCTGATCTGTTAACTAGGCAACTTCAGCCTCCATCTGCTCACATGGAAAAGCTGATGCCTAGATTCCCTCGCGTTTTCAACTCTCTCGACTACATTCACGTGTGGGTCATTAGAGTTATCAGGAGAGCTAGCACTGGCCCCAAGAGTAAGTACGAACTTTGCCCAGCAGAATTTCTCCTAAAACTAACTGGATGGGAGAGTTATTCTACATGCACATTTTCCTCACACGTCAGCACTTCTAAAATTGGGATGCATCTTGTTACTGAAGGTATATTAGTACTGGGGTTGAAGAAGGAGTGGCCATAAAGGCAGGGAAGCAACTGAAATGTCTTCATAGATGAATGAATGGATAAAGGAGGTGTGGTATATATGTACAATGGAATATTCCTCAGTCATAAAAAAGAATGAAACATTGCCATCTGCAGCAACATGGATGGACCAAGACATTGTCATACTACATAAAGACAGATAGACAGAAAAAGGCAAATAATATATGATATCACCTGCTTGTGGAAGCTAAAAAAAAGTACAAACGAATGTATATACAAAAGAGAATCAGCCTCCTACACATAGGACATAAATTTATGGTACAAAAGCGGAAGGAGGGAGGGATAAATGAGTAATTTGGGATTGGTAGATAACCACTCATATATAAAATAGATAAAGAGCAAGGGTTTACTGTACAGCCCGGGGAAATGTTTACTATCTTGTAACACCCTGTAATAGAAAAGAATGTAGATAGTTGAATCACTTTGCTGTATACCAGAAACTAACATAATGTTGTAAATCAACTACACTTCAATTAAAAAACAAATATTACGGGAAACACTTGGTTAGTTTCCCTTCCTCATGGTGCAAAGCTGTGTCCGCTCCTGTGGTGTTGGAGCGCCCTCTCGTGGTATCACTAATCCCCTGCAGGCTGGGGCCAGTCCTGGGCTGGAGCTCTGACACAGAGGTCAAAGGTCCCTCGATAAAGCTCAGAGTAAGGCCACTTTTCACAGTCCCCTTGAAAATAATTCACAATTGGATTACCAACATCCGAGGAAGCTCCAAACTAAAAAAATTTCTCTTGCCCTAATCGATTGCTGGGCAATTATGTAAAATTCTTTGATTTGCAGGTTCTGTTAACTAGGTAACTTCAGCCTCCATCTGCTCACATGGAAAAGCTGACTCCTACATTCCTTCACGTTTTCATCAACTCTCTTGACTACATTCACGTGTGGGGAATTAGAGAGTTACCAGGAGGGCCGGCACTGGTCCCAAGAGTCTTAAGTACTCACTTTGACCAGCAGAATTTCTCCTAAAACTAACTGGATGGAAATCTTTTCTACATGCACAATTTTTTTCAACATTAGCATTTCCAAAATTTCTGATCTGTTAACTAGGCAACTTCAGCCTCCATCTGCTCACATGGAAAAGCTGAGGCCTAGATTCCCTTGCGTTTTCATCAACTCTCTTGACTACATTCACGTGTGGGGAATTAGAGAGTTACCAGGAGGGCTGGCACTGGTCCGAAGAGTCCTAAGCACTCACTCTAAAGAGTACAATTTCTTCTAAAACTAACTGCATGGGAAGTTCTTACATGCACTTTTTGTTTTCAGATATTGCATTTCTAAACTTGGGATGCATGTTGTCCCTGAGGGCATATTACTATTGGGGTTCAAGAAGGAGTGGCCATAAAGGCGTGGAAGCAACTTAAATGTCCTTCATAGATAAATAGGTACAGAAGGTGTGGTATATATGTACAATGGGATATTCCTCAGTCATAAGAAAGAATAAAATATTGCCTTTTGCAGCAACATGGATGGACCTAGAGATTTTCATAGTAAGTGAAGTAAGGCAGACAGGGAAAGTCAAATATTATATGATATCACATAAATGTGTGGTCTAAAACTAATGCAAACGATTCTATACAGAAAACCGAAACAGAGTCACAAACATAAATTAAAACATATGGCTACCAAAGGGGAAAGGGAGGGAGGGACAAACTAGGAGTTTGGGTTTCACAGATACATGCTATTATCATCTATAAAATAGATAAACAAGAAGGATTTACTGTAGAGCACAGGGGCCTATATTCAATAACTTGTGATAACCCTATAATGAAAAGGAATCAAAAATGAAAGAATATAGAGGCATGTATATACGCATGTAAAAGTGAAGTAACCTGCTGACACCTGTAACTATCACCGTATTGTATAGCAACTACACTTCATTTAACAGAGAAAGAACATGAGGCAACCCTTGGTTAGGTTCCCTTTCTCCTGCTGCAAGGCTGGCTGTGCCTGCTCCTGTGGTGTTGGAGCGCCCTCTCGTGGTGATGCTAATCCCCTGCAGTCTCGGGCCAGTCCTGGTTTGGTGCCCTGAGACAGAGGTCAGACGTTCCCCTATACACCTCAAAATAGAGACACTCTTCATGGTTCCCTTGGAAAGTAATTTAAATTTGATTACCACTGTCCGAGGAGGCTCCAAATTAAAAACATTTCTCTTGCCCCAATCCACTGCTGGGCAATTAAGATAAAATTCTTTCTGATTTGCAGGTACTATTACTATGTAACATAAACCTCCATGTGCTGCTATGGAAAAGGTGACGCCTAGATTCCCTTGTGTTTTCATCAACTCTTTTGAGTACATTCATGTGTGGCACATAAGAGAGTTATCAGGACAGCTAGCGTTGGTCCCAAGAGTCCTTTTTTGTTTTAATTGAAGTATAGTTGATTTACAATGTTCTGACAATCTCTGCTGTACAGCAACATGGCTCAGTTTTACACATATATATATTGTTTTTTCAATATTCTTTTCCATTATGGTTTATTTTAGGATATTAGATATAGTTCCCTGTTCTATACAGTAGGACTTCGTTGTTTATTCATTCTAAATGTAGTAGTTTACAGCTACCATCTCCAAATTCCCAGTCCATCCCTCTCCATCCCCACCCTCCCTCTGGAGCCACAAGTCTGATCTCTATGAATGTGCATGTTTCTGTTTCTTAGATAGGTTCATTTGTGCCACATTTTTGATTCCACATGTAAGTGATATCATATGGTATTTGTCTTTCTCTTTCTTACTTCACTTAGTATGATAATCTCTAGTTGCATCCATGTTGCTGCAAATGGCATTATTTTTTCTTTTTTAAGGCTGAGTAGTATTCCATTGTGTAATTGTACCACATCTTCCTTATCCATTCATCTGTTGGTGGACATTTAAGTTGTTTCCATCTCTTGGCTAATATAAATAATGGTGCTGTGAACATAGGGGTGCATGTATCTTTTTGAATTATAATTTTGTCCAAGTATATGCCCAGGAGTGGGATTGCTGGATCATAGTTTTCTGAGGAATTTCCACTGTTTTCCATAGTTGCTGCACCAACTTACATTCCCACCAAGAGTGTAGGAGGGTCCCCTTTTCTACACACTGTCTCCAGCATTTGTTATTTGTAGACTTTTTAATGATGGCCATTCTGACCAGTGTGAGGTGGTACCTCATTGTAGTTTTGATTTGCATTTCTCTAATGTTAGTGATGCTGAGGGTCTTTTCATGTGCCTACTGGCCATCTGTATGTCTTTTTTGGAGAAATGTCTATTAAAGGCCTCTGCCCATTTTTCAAGTGGGTTTTTTGTTTTTTTGTTATTGAGTTTTATGAGCTGTTTGAGCAACTGAAATGTCCATCACAGATGAATAAAGATGGCGTGGTATATATGTACCATGGAATATTCCTCAGCCATAAAAAATAATGAAATATTGCCATTTGCAGAAACACAGATGGACCTAGAGGTTTTCATAGCAAGTGAAGTAAGGCAGACAGAGAAAGACAAATATTATATGGTATCAAATATATTTGTGATCTAAAAAATAATGCAAATAAGTCTATATATAAAACAGAAACAGAGTCAGAAACATGGAAAACAACATATGGTTACCAAAGGGAGAAAGGGAGGGAGGGACAAATTAGGAGTTTGGGATTAAAAGATACTATCATACTTATGTAAAATAGATAAACAAAAGGATTTACTGTGTAGCACAGGGAACTGTATTTAATATCTTGCAATAACCTATAATGGAAAAGAATAGAAAAAAACGAATATATATTTGAATCACTTAGCTGTACAGCAGAAACTAACACAATGTTTTAAACCAGCTATACTTCAATTGAAAGAAAAAAAGTTTATGGGGAAACACTTGGTTTGTTTCCCTTCCTCATGGTGCAAAGCTGGCTTAGTCTGCTTCTGTGGTGTTGGAGCGCCCTCTGCTGGTGATATAAATCATCTGCAGTCTCGGGCCAGTCCTGGCTTGGCTCCCTGAGACAGAGGTCAGAGGTCCCTCGATAAAGCTCAAAATAGGAGCACTCTTCATAGTCCCTTAGGAAAATCACAATTTTTTTTTTCCTTGCGGTAGGCGGGCCTCTCACTGTCGTGGCCTCTCCCGTTGCGGAGCACAGGCTCCGGACGCGCAGGCTCAGCGGCCATGCATGGCTCACAGGCCCATCCGCTCCGCGGCATGTGGGATCTTCCCGGATCGGGGCACGAACCCGTGTCCCCTGCATCAGCAGGCGGGCTCTCAACCACTGCGCCACCAGGGAAGCCCCCCTCCATCTATTTTTTAATTCATCTAATAACTTTGCTACTCAGTATCTTGCCCTCCATCCCTCCTTCACTCTACTTCAGTTGTTCATTCCCACAAATAACCCTCTACTTCATTATTACCAACCTCTTGAATGTCCATAATCTTCGTTTCAAGCATTCTGTTCTGCAGCAACACCTTTTCATCTTGGCCTTCTAGTGTCACTTCCTAGCGTTTAGTTCCACCCAGCTGTAACCATTTATCACCCAACCGTTACTTCCCATCCCCTTCCCTCACCTCTGGCAATGCAGGCGTTTTGGTTTTTTTTCAATTAAGAACTTCTTTGTCATCAACTCTACTGTGTAACTCTAAGGGTCTGTGACAGAAAAGCAAAGGAAAATGATCATTTACACAATGTTATACTATATCTCAATAAAGCTGGGGGAAAGATAAAAATGAATGGACAAAGAAAATGTGATATGTGGATATATATATATGTGTGTGTGTGTGTGTGTGTATATATATGTATATATATATATATATATATATATATATCCACATACATACAATGGAGTGATACTCAGCTATAAAAAAGAATGAAATAATGCCATTTGCAGCAACACGGATGGACCAAGAGATTATCATACTAAGGGAAGTAAGTCAGATGGAGAAAGACTAATATTATATGATATCACTTATATGTGGAATCTAAAAAATAATATGAATGAACTTGTTTACAAAACAGAAACATAGAAAACAAACTTATGGTTACCAAAGTGGTAAGGTGAGGGTGGGGAGAGGGATAAATTAGGAAGTTGGGATTAATATACACGCACTAATATGTATATAAAATAGGTAACCAACCTACTGTGGACCTACTGTGTATCACAGGGAATTCTATTCAATAATCAGTAATAACCTAGATGGGAAAAGAATCTGAAAAGGAATAGATGTATGTATATGTATAACTGAATCACTTTTGATATACCTGAAACTAACACAACATTATAAATCAAGTATACTCCAATATAAAATAAAAATTAAAAAAAGAAGTGTCCAGGGAACTTGGAATATTTGAGAGCAATTGAATAAAAGCACATATTTATTCAGAGGAAAAAAAAACAACAAATGACAGAATTCTGTTTCGTCTCCTTTGGAGCATGGTCTGCAGGGCTAGCTGACCATCTAACACAAGTTACCATCTTGGGGCTTCTGCCTTTGATACTCCAAAGTCCAAGTTTAGCATTTTGGTTAAGAGTGTAACCAAAGCAGGACCCTATGAGGCCTTCCCAGACTGGACCCACCACCCATGTCCTCTGCCTGCCTTTTGTTTGTAGAAAAACTTTAGTCAGAGAATAAATTTAATCAGAGAAGTGAGAAAACGCAGAAAGAAAGAAAACAGTCAAGCAAGACAAAATAAGAACACTTTAGCCATTAAACAAAGTCGAGGGCCTTTAGTTCTTCCTCAAGGGCTATTAATAATATTTCTCAGCCGTGTCCTTTGAGCTGCTTTGCAGATACTGAAACCTCCACTAGGTGGGAGAAGTTAACTGCATGCTGCCCACAAGCACGTAGACCCCAGAGCAGTTGGAACCAGTAGGTGAATGATGCTGATTCCCATTTACCTCACCACCAGCCAAACAGAAGAATGTCCACAAGCTGATCATTCCCTGCTCCTTGAACACTATAAGAGTCTTCACTACCCCCTCCAGGGTGGGTCACAGAGTCTTGAGGGCATTAGTCTGCTGTGGTCCCCTTTGCTGGCAAAGCAATAAAAGCTACTTTTTTTTTTTTTTAAATAGGAAAATGTATATTTGTACCCTGTAAGGCAGTGCAGCATTTATAACAAAACTATTAATTACATTCCAAATACAATCAGTGCAACAGAAGTATCACATACAGATGCTTTAAAAAACATGCAGTACGTTAGCAAAGGGGCTGTGTGGTAATATACAACTTTTTGTGACCATAGTCATAGTTTAATGATTAGAATGAAGTAGTGATTTAAGCATTTTATATCTCAACATGATAGTTACATATAAGCATTTTACTCTTTGGTTTTATTTTAGTAATTTGGTTGGGGAGTTTGGGTGACATATCAATCATTATAATGCTTTCCTATTTAAATTATGAATTATGGGAAATTGGCTCTAGGCTAAGGTTTCATCAGGAACTGATTCATAACTTTGAGGAAGATTCCTGGAATATTTGTATGTGTGTATACATTTTTTTTTAAGTAGTCACTTATCGGTGTCCTATCCTGCATCCAGTCTTCCCTTTTTCCTTCCCCTTCCTAACACTATTCCTGACATTGAGTATCACCCCTTAGCCCGTGCAACCCACGTGGTTTTGAGGAAACACGATCACACCCATGGAGGCAGGCCATGGTTGGCGGGAATGGCATATCCCACTGTTCCTAGAAAGCAATTCCTCAGCACAGCACTCTTGGCTCAACAGTAAATAAGTGAGGTGAGGAGATAGATGGGAATCAGTAGGGCTAAGTGCTCTGGGTCTGGGCTTTTGACGCTGCCTGGATTGTCCCTTCTTTGCTCCATTGCACACCCCAGTAGTCTGTCTCTACGCTTCAGGTCTCACATCTGTAAGTGAGAGAAAGAATATTATAAGTCTGAAGCAAGTCCAGGTCTCAGGCTTCCCCAGCTTCCTCCACAGGAGTCTTATTTATAGAATCAATCACGTAACAAGTATTTGTTGAGCTTTCCCAAGTCACAGAAACTAAACCAGTTCATAGCAAAGACTCAGAATTCTGTGCCAAGGTTCTAATAACTGTTAGCAGCTCAGGGCAACTGACCAAAGCTTTAGAACTGTGATGATGTCCAAGTGTCACAGGTTCACTGTAAAGCACTCACTCTAGGACATAAGTTGTGAAGGAACAACTTGGGATGGATTCTGCCCACAGTAGTTTATGCCTGGTTTTCCCCCCAGTCCCTTGTTTCACCAATATTTTCCATCATTGTATGTTGCCTCTCAAGCCAGCTGGGCATCTGAGAATCTAGGATCTTCTGTTCTGCATACAGATCTGCAACTGATTTTTTCTTCTTGTGTTAATTTTTAATTGTGGTAAAATCCACACAAAATTTACCATCTTAACCATTTTCAAGCGTACAGTTAAGCAGTGTAAAATGCATTCATTGTTGTATAACTGTCAACACCATCCACTTTTAGAACTTTTTTTAATTTTTGGCTGCGCCATGTGGCATGCAGCATCTTAGTTCCCTGACCAGGGATCGAACCTGTGCCCCCTGCATTGGAAGTGCAGAGTCTTAACCACTGGACTGCCAGGGAAGTCACTTTAGAACTCTCTTCAACCTTGCAAAACTCAAAACTCTGTACCCCTTAAACAATAACTCTCATTCCCCCTGTTCTTAGCAACCACCAATCTACTTCCTTCTCTATGAATTTGATTACTTCGGGGACTTTATATAAGTGGAATCCTACAGTATTTGCCTTGTGATTGGCTTATTTCACTGAGCATAATGTCCTCCAGGCTCATCCAGGTTGTAGCATGTGTCAGAATTGCCCTCCTTTTTAAGGCTGAATAATATTCTATTGTGTATATATATACAATATTACACAGCACATTCTGTTTATCTGTTCATCCCTTGATGCACGTTTGGGTTGCTTCCACTTTCGGCTGCTGTGAATAATGCTGCTCTGAAGATTGGCATACAAGTGTCTTTTCCGAGTATAGCTGCCTTTGTCATTAAAATCCTTTGGTGTAGACAGCTCTTCCAGCTTGTTCATAGGACTGAAAAGAAAATTGTGAGATTCTTGCTCCATGATTTAGATCTCCCTGCACCTTTTGCTTTTCCCTTCACCTTCTCTTTCCTTGGTGCTGTTCCACCCTCCAGCCTTTGCTAAAATAGTCCTGATACTATTCAGCCATAAAAAATAATGAAATAATGCCATTTGCAGCAACATGGATGCAACTAGAGATCATACTAAGTGAAGTAAGGCAGAAAGAGAAAGATAAATACCATATGCTATCATTTATATGTGGAATCTAAAATATGACACAAATGAACCTATCTATGAGACAGAAACAGAATCATGGACATAGAGAACTAGACTGGTGGTTGCCAAGGGGGAGGGGGTTGGGGGAGGGATGGAGTGGGAGGTTGGGGTTAGCAGATATAGGCTATTTTTTAAATTTTTATTTAATTTTTGGCTGCATTGGGTCTTCGTTGCTGCGCACGGGCTTTCTCTAGTTGCAGCGAGCGGGGGCTACTCTTCATTGTGGTGCACGGGCCTCTCATTGCCGTGGCTTCTCTTGTTGCGGAGCACAGGCTCTAGGCGCGCGGGCTTCAGTAGTTGTGGCTCGCGGGCTCTACAGCACAGGCTCAGTAATTGTGGCGCACGGGCAGATATAAGCTGTTACGTATGGACTTGATAAACAACAAGGTCCTACTGTATGGCACAGAGAACTATATTCAATATACTATGATAAACCATAATGGAAAAGAATATAAAAAAGAATGTATATATAGAATATACATATATTATATATATAACTAAAACGCTCTGCTATACAGCAGAAATTAATACAGCATTGTAAATCAACTACACTTCAATAAAAAATAGATTAAAAATAAAATAAGGACTTCCCTGGTGGTCCAGTGGTTGAAAGTCCACGCTCCCAATGCAGGGGGCCCGGGTTTGATCCCTGGCCAGGGAATTATATCCCACATGCATGTCACAACTAAGAGCCCGCATGCCACAACAAAGATCCCACACGCGGCAACAAAGATCCCCTGTGATACAACTAAGACCCTGTGCAGCCAAATAAATATTTTTTAAATAAAAAATTAAAATATCATAAATAAATGTTTAAAAATTTTTTAAAGTGGAGTGTCCTGGAAAAAGGAGGGAATGGTACAATCAAGTGTCTCTCACACGTGTTGGCCAGAGAAAAATTCACCAAAATGATGATTAGGTGAGATCTTGTCAGGAAGAGGAGGTGGATCATGGCAGGAAAAAAATTTACATATACCCACTCTAGCAGATATTTAATAAATGATCTTTATGGTGATTATTTCAGGGCAAATCTTGGTGACACGAAGGAGGAAAGTCATCAACTACATGAGTCCAGTGGGGGTGACTCTTGCTACTGTGCTGAAAAGTCAGAGGAAGCTGAAAAGGAGAAAATAAACTGAATCCAGCCTGCTCATGTTCCATCTTGGGGAAAAGTAAACAAGAAAAGAAAACTACCAAACTTTACCAATAAACAATTCCCTTGAGCAAAGTCTGAAAGAAGTTGAGTTAATCAGTCCCTTAAGAATTATTAGAAGTTTTCAAAGTTTTCTGGGTCCCTGAAGCCTGAACCATCAACCTCCTGTGTAAGAAGAATTGGGGAAAGGAAAATATCCCTCACCTTTCCACTTGGGGTGTGACCTAGTATCTGAAATCATAGTGACCTCTGGGGACCAGGAGAGTTCCATTCTTACAATCTCAAAGAAACTCTTATTTTTTTAAAATCTTGTTTGCTCATGATTTCTCTCTCATCCCTAATTTACTGTTTTTTTTCTTTTGTCTTATTTTTATCTTTCTTCTCCTGTTTCTTTCCTTTGTCTCTAGTTCACTGACTGTCTTATTTTCTCTGTCTTCATCTGCCTCTCTTCCCCAATCCGTACCCTCTTTCTCCCTGCATTTCTCCTTTCTTCTGTTATCTGTCCATGTTTAATGTTTCTTTTTTCCTCTCCAGGGCCTCCCCATGTCTCTGTCACTTTTGTTGGTTTTGTTAATTACCTTCTCCTGTGTCTCTGTTTCATGCCATATGCCTCTCTGAAAAAATTTCCAGAATCAGAACTTGGACCCTTTTGGATAGAGAAGACTGTAAACATGCCAGGTAAAATTGTCATCACCTGATGTCTGGATGCCATTCACACCATCCTCTAAGAGGCTGGGGACAGAGCAGGAGGAAATACTGAAGATGTAGAAGAAGGAATTGAGTTGGGGGAGCTCTTTCTGATTTAAAAGGAAACAGAATTAGACTGTACACTGAAGGAGAAAGGGTGGGGTCTAAACCACAGCAGTCCGATATGGTAGCCATGAAGAGCCACCATGTGGATATTGAGCAATTGAAATGTGGATGGTCTGCAATGAGATGTGCTGAGTGTGGAACATCCACCAGATTTTGAAGACTTAGTCTCCCCTGCCCCCCCAAAAATATAAAGCAATTCATGAATAAATTTTTCATATTGACTGCGTATTAAAATGATGTTTTGGATACATCGGATTAGATAAAATGTTACTAACACTCATTTCACCTGTTTCTTCTTATGTCTTTTCACGTGGCTGCTAGCAAATTTGAAATTACGTACATGGCTTGTGTTTGTGACTCACGTTATATTTCTAATTGCACAGTCTAAATGAATGAGTGTATTTCAGATACACACTTGAGGACAAAGGAGGCATATTCTATCTACAATATACAGAGAGAATTGATGTGATAAAGTAGTTCATAGTAGCTCAGAATTTTCAAGAATTCTCCAGCTGCCAAACACCGCATCTGACACCCTCCCACCCCGCCCCGCCAGCTCCTTCTATTGTGAATACCTCTGGGAGAGGGAGTTGCAGCTATAAGGGGCATGGGATGCTGTTCAGTAATCTGTTTCTTGATCTGGGTGCTGGTTGCAACTGTACGTTCTATTTGAGAAAACACAGAGAATGGTACAGTGATGACATATGCACTTCTCAAAATGTATATATTACAATTCATAAATACAGGCAAACAGATAAATAAATAGTTGTGAAAAGCAAACCCCCAATTCTGTATTATCCTTTCTGGTTCCAAACTGTGTTAACTCACTCTGTACACAGTAAAAGACCTGCAAGTAGCAAGTCTCAACCCTCAGTGGATTATCAAAGTACAATATTTAATTAGCAAATAACAGGCTTTGTGAGAGGCAAGAGGAAAATTCTTCTGGTCAAGGGAAACAACACTTTTTCCATTATATACAGATAATAGCAAGCGTCTAGGAGGGTGTTTATTATGGGCCAAGCCCTGTTCTAAGTTTTCATTCTTTTAATCTTCCCCAAAAGCCCGTGTGATTGATACTCTTACCACCCCTGCATTACTTATTTTTTGCAATACGCGGGCTTCTCACTGCCGCGGCCTCTCCCGCTGCGGAGCACAGGCTCCAGATACGCGGGCTCAGCGGCCATGGCTCGCGGACCCATCCGCTTCGCAGCGTGTGGGGATCTTCCCGGACCGGGGCACGAACCCGTGTCCCCTGCATCGGCAGGCGCAGTCTCAACCACTGCGCCACCAGGGAAGCCCATGATCATACTTTTTTTTTTTTTTGCGGTACGCGGGCCTCTCACTTCTGTGGCCTCTCCCGTTGCGGAGCACAGGCTCCGGACGTGCAGGCTCAGCGGCCATGGCTCACGGGCCCAGCCGCTCCGCGGCATGTGGGATCCTCCCAATCCGGGGCACGAACCCGTGTCCCCTGCATTGGCAGGCGGACTCGCAACCACTGCGCCCCCAGGGAAGCCCCCATGATCATACTTTTTAAGCCTGACTGAACTAAGGGTAACCTGTCCCACTTTAACCCAATTCCTAGGTTGTGTCATAAAGCCTTTGAAGGCTAATGAAGTCTGTGGGTGTGAACGTTGAGTATGCCTTGACGTGAAGGTATGGGTTTTCTGGTTTTATGTTCATAGTATACAAGCAGCAACACGGAACTGCCAGGACTTGAGTTTAATTACCGGTCACTCAAGGTCCAGTAGCTGGAATGGTTTGGGGAGGGCTACTGGGAAACAAGCCTGTCAAGAGATGGGATGTCCCAAATATAAATTGTGAATCACTTATTTCTGTACACCTGTAATTTTATCAACTATATTTGAAGAGTTTTACAAATTTGCATTTCATACAATTAGCTCTTAATATTGGGTTGGCTAAAGTTAGTTTGGGCTTTTCCTGTTAGCAAAACTTTTGGCCAACCCGGATGTTTGAGACCATCCTAGAATTGTGTGTCCCTTACAACCTACACCTTTCATAGTTCTGCCAACCTGTGTAGAACTGATCAGAAAGCTACAAATTCCTTGGTGTTCTGAAAGGTATTTTATGTCCTAAGAGCTATTAACCAAAAGTTGGAAAAAACTTAATATGGAGAATATGGCAGGTGTCCCCATAAAGGTAGGGAACACTAGGCCTTAATTTTTGCCGCCCCTCAAGGCTTGTGGGATCTTAGTTCCCCACCCATGGATTGAAACCATGGCCTCCAGTTAAGGCCTAACCAGGAATTCCCTCTAGGCCTTAATTTACTAAGCCCAAAACCCTCTCCATTTGGCTAATTCTGATAAATGGCACTAAAATCCTAAGGGAAACAAGCTTTTCCTCTTGCAGAAATGTTCGAGGCACACCACTGGGCCCGGCCACTTCCAACACCACCCCCAAGGACCCCCTCAACTTGGAGAAACTGGGGGATTTGGAATTACTGGGAAAATAGGCAAATGCACACACAATATTGGTATACAAATTTATTAACATTTAAATTTCACCAAGAGTTCGCTAGCCATTTGTTCAGATCTTTAAAGACAAGATGGGCAAACAGCTCTGATGTATTGATGGGCAAACAGCTCTGATGTATTGAACACTGCACAATATATTCAGCAACTAGACAATCGAAGGGGTATGATTATACCCTTAGGAGCACCAAGCATAGGAACAAGCCCTGGAACCGGAGGACAAACCTGCCCCGCCACTCAGGACTCAACAGAGGTCTTTGGTTGCTGACAGAATCTCCCCTTGACTTCAGACTTGAGACAAACCGAGGGAGTCTGTCAGTATACAAAAACCACTGCCTTCAGTAACAGGATGGACTGGCCAGGGCCAATTCAGATTGGGGGCAGTCTGAGGTGAGCAGGGTTGGCTGGAGGCTGGACATGTCGCAGCTGAAGGCCAGCATCGGCAGATGAGAGCCGCCATCTTCTAAGAAATCGCCGGATTTCTACACAAGTTCCTAACGTGCCATTTCCCAAACAGGGACACTCAAAATGGGAGCACTTTCCAATCGTATAAAACGGCAAGTGCCCCCATTTTGAGTATCACGGTCTGAGTTGTTGGAACTTGTTCTTGGAGAAAACACCGAAGATCTCTTGACCACATGAACCTGGTTCTAGAAAGCACCTAGAACTTATACACATACCTGAAAGGTCACTGGTCTCAAGATAATGTTAAAAGCATAGGAACTATTACCTGCATACCATTACTTGGAGAATGATTATGTTTCCAGGCGGTATTGGTATTTTGCTACTAATTTTTATTCCCCCTCCGCCACTTAGCAAGCACATACCGGTGGGGTGACCATTCCTGAAGTGTTACCTAAATTCACATGGACACCTATAAGAGTAATAAGGCATTTACTGTATTCTCAGACACTAATTTCCCAATGGACACCAGAATCCAAGTAGTTAATACCCTTCACATAGGAATTACCAAAAGACAGTCTGACCAGAACAAGAGACTGGTCTTGAGCCGAGCAATCCCAAAAACCTTTGGCCAGAGGTAGCCTGAAGTCTGCTCAGCCCAATAAACCCAGGCCAGGAATTCAAAAAGCGTGTGGAGGACCACCGCACTATGTCAAATGGAAGGTATCTTTTGTCTCGCTGCGTGCCACGCGGGACCTTATTTCCCAACCAAGGGTCGGAGCCACGGCCCCTGCAGCGGAAGCTTAACCACTGGACCCGCAGGGAAGTCCCGGAAGCTACTTTCTCAATCGGTAACACTCAAAAGATGGCGGCACTTCCCTTCGCAGAACAGAAAGTGCCCCCACAGTTTGAGTACCACAGGCCGAGAAGTTCCATAAGGGACATGATCACCAACTGAAGGACTTACCAGACAGGGAACGCCTGCAAAGGACTAAGATGAACCCCACCTTAATCCCCAAATCTGGAAAATGAAAAGAGATAGAGATAAGGAAATCTGACCGTGAAAATCAAGCTCACGGCATCCCCTCCGCACGCAATGAACACGAGTCAAAATTCAACTAATGAGCATTCAGCGCATGCAACAGTTTCGGGTAGGTGAGATGGGTTTACTTTAAAGGGCTCCATTTTGAACCTGTTAACCAACTGTCGAAACTGAACACACTGCATACACCCTAAACCACAGGTAAAAAAGACGAGACTTACAGAACCGGCCTTAAATTGCTCCGCAATGAGTGAAGACCGAAGCTTCCCAATGTAGATACCCCAAGTCATGGACAAAACACTACGCCCAGACATACAGCTTCTGGACCCAAAGGCCGAAGGAGGGAAGAACACACATAGGGTTAAGGCTGGAGAGGAAAAGGAACTTAAGGTGAAAAGAGGGGACGCGCATCCCAATCGAATTTCAGAATGCAGAAGGGAAATCAAGTCCCAAAGCATAAAAAGTTAAAATAGGGCTTCCGTGGTGGCGCAGTGGTTGAGAGTCCGCCTGCCGATACAGGGAACACGGGTTCGTGCCCCGGTCCGGGAAGATCCCACATGCCGCGAAGCGGCTGGGCCCGTGAGCCATGGCCGCTGAACTTGCACGTCCGGAGCCTGTGCTCCGCTGCTGGAGAGGCCACAACAGTGAGAGGCCCGCGTACCGCAAAAAAAAAAAAAAAAAAAAATTTAAATAGTTTCTTTCCTGGAGGGAGGAGAGAATGGAAAAGTAAAGGTGAAATAAAGTGCAGGCCAAACTTACAAGATGCTGAGTCACGCTGCTTTTCTCTTCAGGTGATGAGAGTTGGGCGCTCCTGGGCTCTTATATAGCCAGCGACCCAGACTGAGGGGAAGACCACTCCCCTCCACTGGTCTCCACCCACGCCCACCCAGCCTCCTTGTGGGTCAGACCCACCCTCTTTTTTTTTTAAACTGTTGACCCCTTTATTGTTTATAGCACCAGAACAAACTATTGTTGCAAACAAACTGGGGGAAAAAAAAGGATAGAAGTACCCAGAAGGGACTCAGTTATTCATTCAACAACTATTTACATATAATATTGATTTGTCATATTTATTGAGCAAATAAAATACAGCAGGCCCTTTGCTAGTTTTTGGGGTGATTGAGGTGAAGAAGACCATGGATTTTATAGTCTAGAACAGTGGTTTTCAACTGAGGGTGACTTTTTTCCTCCCCTGGGGACATTGGCAATGTCTGGAGACATTTTTGGTTGTCACAACTGGGGTGAGGAGTGGAGTACAGCCAGCCTATAGTGGGTAATACCAGGGATCTTGGCAAACATCCGACAGTGTACAGCCCCTCACAATAAAGAACTGTCCCTGCCCAAAATGTGAATAGCGCTGAAGCTGAGAAACTATGATCTAGGTAGAGGTAGGGTGATGGACAGAAAAAAAAAACAAACAACAAACAGGCACACAGCTAATTGCTGTTCATATTATTTCATCTGAATCTTTCCATATTCATATAAACACTGATGTGGGGTCACTTCTGTGCTCTTTAAATCCAGTAGCCTATTAAAAAGGATTTAAAATAGGTTTTAGCAACCCTGAATATTAGAATAAAATTTCTCAAAATGTTTTCAGTATCTTTTAAAAATGTGCACAATTTTACTAAACTGATGCATATTTTCGAGGTCTTATTATTATTCTCCCCGTAACAAATCTTGGACAAGGAGTAACAAGTCCATGGGACTTGCTAAGGATGGTTGGATGAACTACAGAAAATATATAAATAAAATAGTAGAAAAATAAATAAATGTGCTTTAATGCTTGAATGGCAGTACAGAGTATGCTTTTACCATAATTTCATTAATCCCCGAATTTTAGACATTTTCAATTGTTATAAATTTAGGATAATTTATTAATAGTGCTATAATGAGCATTTTTTATTACTTAAAATTTTCTGGTTTTTAATTTTTTATTTAAAAATTTTTTTATTGGAGTATAGTTGATTTACAATGTTGTGTGTGAATGAGCATTTTTTAAATTTCCTTTTTTGTTTTTTTCTCTTTGAAATTTTCTTTTTTTCTTTCGCAGTGAGCATTTTTTTTTTGGCCACGCAGCTTGGCTTGCGGGATCTTAGTTCCCCGACCAGAGATTAAACCCGGGCCCAAGGCGGTGAAAGCGCCCAGTCCTAACCACTGGAGCGCCAGGGAATTCTCTAAAATGAGCATTTTTGAGAGCAACTTTTTTTTGGGGGGGGTGGTTCGCGGGCCTCTCACTGCTGTGGCCTCTCCCGTTGCGCAGCACAGGCTCCAGACGCGCAGGTTCAGCGGCCACGGCTCACGGGCCCAGCCGCTCCGCGGCATGTGGGATCCTCCCGGACCGGGGCACGAACCCGTGTCCCCTGCATCGGCAGGCGGACTCTCAACCACTGCGTCACCAGGGAAGCCCTTGAGAGCAAGTTTGATAGGAGTGGAGACATTTGTTTCTGATGTCTTCTACAAATCCGTGTTAACCCTCCAAATGTTCTCTGCATTTGGAAGTACTGAAATGAAGTGATTTGCCCAAGAAAACATTGCCAGAGTAAATGGAATTGAACCCAGGTTTAGAAGTTCTTGCTTTGGTCCTGGTGAAGGTTGCTGGGGGTGAGCACTACTTCTGACCTGGCATCTGCTGAGCCCATTCAGAGTCAGATCTAACCTGTCCACTCCTCCCCCATCCCACCTGGACCTCTCATACATCCCCGGCAAGCACCTACCCATCACCTTATTTTGTGTGTTTGCCATTTTGTCAGCCACGGGCACCTTTCTCTTCCTGCCTTTCACCCTCATGGAGTACATTCAGCGCTGACCCCTACGTGTCTTTCACGTTTCATGGGTGTAGCATTTCTGTTAGTCTAATAACTAACCTACCAGTTCAACTATTTGTCACAGTTGTCTTTTGAGCTCAGCTCCCGGGGGGACAATGGTTTGTCTTATTCACCTGGTCCTCCACCCCCAAACCAGCCCCGGAACTGGCACATTAGTAAAGGTGCATGGAGCATTTGTTTTTAAGGGTGAAAAACTCTTTTAATGCAATTGAATTTAAGGAACATTAAACAAAGACTTACATTCAAAGTTGATTTTAAGTAACTTTAATGTAAATTAAATTTTACATTAGACCCTATTTGATATTTTCTCAGTGATTCCTAACATTTGTGGTGAGACACTTGTAAGATGACTTTTATTCCTCTGAGTTGACAATTACGTATTTGCTTGGTCAAATAGCCTTTGCAATTTTGGTAATTTAATATGCCAATTAAAACCTCAAGTTTTAATCTTTATTAGCTGCTTTTTCCAATTTTTCCCCAGCTTTATTGATGTATAATTGATTTGTTAACTATTAATTAACATTAATTCTCAAATTAATATCTTTCCTCTTTAATGAGCTGCTTTAAAAAATTTTTTTTTTAATTTTTTTGGATTCAGAAATTACAGAGACTTAAGAACTGAGATTTGATAGCCTGAGGTGGCCAGGGGAGGTTGGGACTAAATCAGAAATTCTTCCTGCTGAATTGAAAGGTCTTCATCTGCAAATCACTAGACCTCGTTGTCATTACAATCGCCTGGACTCTTCCACCTTCCCCACCCAATTCTTAGCTTTATCTGTGTGGTCTCCATACCAATCAGAATAGGGTTTTTTTGTTGTTGTTGTTTTTAAGATCCTCAACAGTTTTTAAAATCCTTTTACGTACAGCATTCTTTCCTCAACATTGATCTACAGCCTGGAGGTGAATGGGTGATAATCCTATTTATTAAAAGGATTCCTACCATTTAAAGTTACTGCTTTGTGATGAGGTTAAGGATAAAAGTGGGGGGATGGAAGAAGGACTGTTTCCAGACTAGATGAAATGCTTCTCTTGGGTCCCTACTTAATAGGCATCATTTAATATACCTTGAGCACCTAAGATGTACTGTCCTTATTCCTAAATCCTCAGTCCTAAGTGCTGGGGATAAAATGGCACCTAAAAAAGAAAGAAAATCCTGACCCAAGTGGAGTTTACATTCTCACAGCAAAGAGAGTTGACAATTAATTTAATAAACCAGTAAAGTAAGCAGTTATGTTAGAACATCACAGGCTATGGAAAAGACATAGAGCAAGATTGTGAGTGTTGCGATGATGCGGTGGGTCTACTTGTCCGGAATTTTCCAGCTATTTAATTGCTTACTTCCCTGATTTCATGCAAGGCTGTTGATCAAATCATGCCTCCTCATGGACACCTCCTCCAACCAGCTTTTCTAAAATAGCAGTTCATGATATTCACCTCCAAGCTGTGTATTTATACATAATATGCACAGCGAGCTGACGTTATAAGCTCATTTGCTTATTTCTTTATCATCTGTCTCCACAACTAGAATGCAAGCTTGGTGAGGGAACGACATTTTCTGTTTTGTTCAGGGCTGTGTGTGCCAGTGCCTGGTCCATCACAGACATTCACACAATAAATGAATCAGATGTTCACACAGTAAATGAATCTGTCAACTGAAAAAAAATTTATCAACTCTGGGAGAACACTAGAAACCGAGAGAAAATCCCTGTGAATGTGTATCTGTGTTATGATAATTTTACATTTGAAAAACAAAAGCAGCACTTCCCTGGTGGCTCAGGGCCACAACTATGCAAGCCCATGCGCCTAGAGCCTGTGCTCCGCAACAAGAGAAGCCACCGCCATGAGAAGCCTGCGCACCGCGACAAAGAGTAACCCTTGCTCGCCACAACTAGATAAAGCCCGCGCTCAGCAAGAAAGACCCAGCGCAGCCAAAAATAAATCAGTAAATAAATTAGTTTTTAAAAAGATAAATTTTTTTTAAAAAAGGAAAGAAAGAAAAACAAGAGCAAACCTCTACTTTTAGTAACACCCATTGTGAACCGAGCAGAAGCCTTTGGGAGGCATTTCAGAGGTTGATCACAGTCGCAGAGTGCTTGGGGTAGAGTGGGCTTGGAGTGACACAGCCGTCTTTGGGAATATTTTCTCAGGCATCTTTGTGAGTTCTGTCCTGGTTTTCTCCTTGATTATCTTGTATTTCCTTCAGGGTTCAGTACATTGTGTGGATAAGAAATCCAGTTAAAACGTGTGAATTGGTCTTACCTGGTGGCGCAGTGGTTGAGAGTCTGCCTGCCGATGCAGGGGACATGGGTTCGTACCCTGGTCCGGGAGGATCCCACATGCCGCGGAGCGGCTGGGCCTGTGAGCCATGGCCGCTGAGCCTGCGCGTCCGGAGCCTGTGCTCCGCAACGGGAGAGGCCACAACAGTGAGAGGCCCGCGTACCGAAAAAAAAAAAAGTGCGAATTAGTGGTGTTTTTGCCTGACCTACCATCTACATTCAAGCTTTTCGAGGATGGCCATTCCTTTTTTAAAAATAAATTTATTTATTTATTTTTGGCTGCATTGGGTCTTTGTTGCTGCGCACAGGCTTTCTCTAGTTGTGGCCAGCGAGGGCTACTCTTCATTGCGGTGCATGGGCTTCTCATTGCAGTGGCTTCTCTTGTTGCAGAGCATGGGCCGTAGGTGCGCGGGCTTCAGTAGTTGTGGCTCCTGGGCTCAGTAGCTGTGGCTCCCGGGCTCTGGAGCACAGGCTCAGTAGTTGTGGCGCAAGGGCTTAGCTGCTCTGTGGCATGTGGGATCTTCCGCGACCAGGGCTTGAACCCGTGTCCCCTGCATTGGCAGGCGGATTCTTAACCACTGCGCCACCAGGGAAGTCCAGGATGGCCATTCTTAATAATATTGGTGATGGAATGTCCATGATAGATAAGAGAGAGGAAGGTATGAAAGATGAGATTCCAAGTGTCAGGAGTGTGCAAATGTGTGTTTGGACGTGCTGTTGATTCACATGGATGAGAAAACATGGATGTGCCTCAGCTTTAGCGGGGAGCAGAATCCTGAGTTTTAATTTTGAGTTCCTGAAGGCACCTTGTAAAATCTTGGACCCACTTAACTAATTGAATTATTCAATACACTTTCCCGAGTGTCTGTCAAGCTCCAGGGTCTGCCTGGGCTCTGAGGACACACATATAAACCATTCAGTACATATATACTTTAATCATGCCACTCACATCCTGTTTACTGCTCCAGCCTCCGTTTTCCCATCCAACAAATCCCTGGGAAGGTTGAAGAAAGGGGATTGTTTCTATATCTGGGTACCACTGTCTTTATGTCAGAGACTGTCCATCTCTATTTCCTTTTATCCAAAAGAGCAATTCAGCCTTACAAACCACTACTTTATTGATGGATGGTTAAAAAAAAAAAAAAGTTCCATGTGAGAAAGAAAAAAAACCATAAGGAATTGCAATAGGGATTGTAAGGGAAGCAAACTTATGTGCTTTTAAGGTTCTTGCTGGCGGTTCCTGAGAGTTAAATTGACATAAGTTTGACCAGCAGGAGGAAAATATACACATAAAAAAAAATACAGAATGCTTCATAATGTTGCATGTCATCCATGCACAAGGCCTATGCTAATTTACTCTGTATCGTTCTGTTCCGATTTTATTACCCATGCTGTGGAAGCAAGCTCCATGCAAATTTATTTAATACAAGTTTTACATGACACGGGAGCCTTCACGAGGACTCAAGACGCAAGGAGATGGCAAAACTTACTTTCTTTTTTTTTTTTAAATCAATAATCACTTTTTTAAAAATTGGAAAGTATAGTTGATTTACAACGTTGTGTTACTTTCAGGTGTACAGCAAAGTGATTATATATATAGGGCTGGCCAAAACGTTCGTTTGGTTTTAAGGAAACATTAAAGGCACGTTTTTCATTTTCACCAAGAATTTTATTCAACAATGTATTCACTAACCGAATGAACTTTTTGGCCAACCCAATATCTATATATTCTTTTTCAGATTCTTTTTCATTATGGTTTATTACAGAACATCAAATATAGTTTCCTGTGCTATACAGTAGGAGCCTGTTGTTTATCTATTTTGTATATTGTAGTTTGTATCTGCTAATCCCAGACTCCCAGTCCATCCCTCCCCCGCTTTCCTCCTGAGTTTGTTTTCTATGTCTGAGTCTATTTGTTTTGTAAATAAGTTCATTTGTGTCATTGTTTTTTAGATTCCACATATAAGAGATATCATATGATACTTGCTTTTACATTGGGTTATATAAGAGAGGTGTCTAGAACTCTCTCATTTACAACTGGTATTAAATACATTTACATAAAAGAAGGAAGGTCAGAGTGTTTTTCCTGTATTTGCAGTTTCAGGTGCATTTCACTCAAAATAGTCAGTATGCCAGAGCTGCATAGTTTGGGGGGGCCGGTAGTAAACTCCTTCAGGGTGAAGACTTTCTCAGTAGGGGAGACGGACTGAGCGCATCTCCAATTATAAAAAGGAGAAATGGGGATTTGCAGCCAGAGTGTAGAGTGAGGGGATCAGTGGGTGGAAAATCACTGAGAACAGTTCCAAAGGTGGAATTCTGACAATGAGTCTAATAGGATTCTCGTTAAGGCAGGTCAAGGACTTAAGACATTAAATGGAGAGATGAAGAACTTGATCAGATATCAGAGGTGATCAGATATCAAGGGTGGGGGAAATGATTTAGTCGAATTCTTTGCTAAGACCGGGCTTGGGCATGTGGAAGGCAGGCCCAAGACTAAGGTCAAGTCAATTACAAATGCGACCTGGGGGGCAAACGGAAAGACTAGGGGGCCAGAGCTGGGGAAATTGATGCAAAAGTAAAGGGCAATGGAGGCGGGAGTGGGGGTGGTAATCTGAAAGGGAAACAAGGACTTGGAGGCAAGAATTCCTCCCTCCTCAGCAGGAAAGACATTCACACCCTCATTCAGAGCAAAGAATGGGATTTGACAGCTGTTTCAGACAGCATTTTGAATATCAGCAGAACACAAAGAGGAGCCATACATCTGTTAATACTGGTAAACAAACTTAATTCTATTTACTATGAAAGCCCTAGGGGTGGGGAGTTGGGGGGGATGGGACATACTCTCATTCTTCGGATTTCTAAGAAATTACTGATCCAGAAGAGTAGGGTTTTTTGTTTTATTTTAATTTTTAAATTTAATTAATTTTTTTATACAGCAGGTTCTTATTAGTTATCTATTTTATACATATTAGTGTATATATGTCAATCCCAATCTCCCAATTCATCCCACCCCGACCCACCCCGACCCCCGCCGCTTTCCCCCCTTGGTGTCCGTATGTTTGCAGTAGTTTTTAAAAATAAACTTATTTTTTTAAGACGCTTTTAATTTTAGAATAAGTTTAGACCTACAGAAAAACTGGAAAGAGTACAGAGTTCCCATTATACATGCGACCAGTTTCCCCTGTACATTAATACGTTATTAGTCCAACAAGGACCTACTCTATAGCACAGGGAACTCTGCTCAATACTCTGTAATAGCCTAAATGGGAAAATAATTTGAAAAAGAATAGATACATGTAAATGCACAATACCTGAAACTGCTGAAAATGCTGTATACCTGAAACTAACACAACATTGTTAATCAACTATACTCCAATATAAAATAAAAATATTTTAAAAATAAATATAAAAATACATTAGTATGGCAAATTTGTTACCGTTGTTACCAATATTATTATTATTATTAGCTGCAATTCATAGTTTATTCAAATTTCCTTAGTTTTTTTTTTTTCTTTTTTTAACCTAATGTCCTTTTTTCTGTTCCAGGATCCCATCCAGGACATCATACTACATACAGTTGTCATGTTTTCTTGGGCTCCACTTGGCTGTGAGGGTTTCTCAGACTTTCCTTATTTTTGACAACCTGGAGAGTTCTGAGGCATTCTGGTCAGGTATTTTGTAGAATGTGTGCTTCAGTTGGGATTGGTCTCTTGTTTTTCTTATGATTAGACTGTAATCATGGGTTCTGGGGAGGAAGACCATACATTTCAGTGCCTTTTGATCACATTTCAAGGGTACATTCTTTTTTTTTTTTTTTTTTTGGCCTCCCACAAGGCTTGTGGGATCTTAGTTCTATGACCAGGGACTGAACCTAGGCCCTCGGCATTGAAAGCTCGGAGTCCTAACCACTGGACAGCCAGGGAGTTCCCTTAAGAATACATACTGATCACAGACTCTCTCCTTGACCAAACTTCAGTCAGGCTCCCCTGAGGCCTGTAGGAGAGCACAACTGGCCACCCCGATATGCATCTCTTTGGCATGCGGGTTATTTGGAGCTGAAAGTAATCAAGTCCCAAAAGACTCAGGAAGAACATTTGACCTTCCCCTTAACTGCTTAAAGAATTTAAAAGGTGGGTCTGTTCCCAGAATACAGCTACGACCAGAGATGTCTGCAAAGAATATGAGCTGGGCTTCCCTGGTGGCGCAGTGGTTGAGAGTCCGCCTGCCGATTCAGGGGACACGGGTTCGTGCCCCAATCCGGGAGGATTCCACATGCCGTGGAGCGGCTGGGCCCGTGAACCATGACCACTGACGCGTACCGCAAAAAAAAAAAAAAAAAAAAGAATATGAGCTAACAGTGGGGGAAACTCGGCAGGTCCTGGAGATCAGAGTCCTCTTTGTCCCATTGTCCCTGCCCGGCCCAGCACATCTTTGTCTACCAAGGATTTGCTTTTCCATCTCCATGTGAATTGTCTTCCTCCCCTTTCAGGTCCCAAACCACCAGCCCCAACAGCCTCTCTTGTCTTTAGCTGAAGGTGGCATTTAAGATGACAGTGTTGGCCATTTTGGCAACTGACTCAGTTTTCCTGGGACTCCCCATGTATCCATGCTATTAAATGTTTGTTTCATTTTCTCTTGTTCATCTGTCTCATGTCAATTTAACTCTTAGATCAGCCAGAAGAACCTAGAAGAGTAGAAGCACATTTCTTCCTCCTGGACAATACTGACCAAGACTTTCTCTCTCTTCTTTTATTTTATTTAATTTATTTATTTATTTATTTTGCAGTACACGGGCCTCTCACTGTTGCGGCCTCTCCTGTTGCGGAGCACAGGCTCCGGACGCGCAGGCTCAGTGGCCATGGCTCACGGGCCCAGCCGCTCCGCGGCATGTGGGATCCTCCAGGACCGGGGCACGAACCCGTGTCCCCAGCATCGGCAGGCGGACTCTCAACCACTGCGCCACCAGGGAAGTCCTCTCTCTCTTCTTTTAAAAGTTTTATTCATTTATTTATTTTTGGTTATGCTAGGTCTTAGTTGTGGCCCGCAAACCTTTAGTTGTAGCATGCATGTGGGATCTAGTTCCCCTGACAAGGGCTCAAACTCATGTCCCCTGCATTCGGAGGCAAATTCTTAACCACTGCGCCACCAGGGAAGTCCCTGGAGACTCTCTCTTTGACCGAACTTCAGTCAGGCTCCCCTGAAGCCTCTTAACTAGGCCTTGACCTTGGCCTTTGACCTGTCTGTGGCCTGCCCGGTCCAGTCTTAGCAAAGAATCTGGCTGCCTCCACCCCCATCCTTGATATCTGATAACTCCTGATATCTGATCAAGTTCCTCATCCTACACCCATGATGTTTAAGTCCTTGGTCTGCCTTTAGGAAGAATCCTGTTAAGCCAGTTAGTAAGAATCCCCCTACCTTGATGTCTCCTCTTAGTAATTTTCCATCCACTGACCCACCTTTACTCTGCTGTTGGCTATGAGTCCCTGGATTTTAGCCCAATCTCAATCCCCTATGGCAATGGTCACAACTCTTATTTATTTGTCTGAAATAAAGTCTTTACCAGTTCTTCTTAAAATTTATTTTATTTTATATTGGAGTATAGTTGATTTACAATGTTGTGTTAGTTTCAGGCGTACAGCAAAGTGATTCAGTTATACACATACTAGTATCTATTCTTTTTCAAATTCTTTTCCCATTTAGGTTATTACAGAATATTGAGCAGAGTTCACTGTGCTATACTGTAGGCCTTTGTTGGTTATCCATTTTAGATAAAGTATGTGAACGTGTCAGTCCCAAACTCCCAACCCATCCCTTCCCCCCACCCCAATGCCCGCCCGCCCTCCCCAGCCATAAGTTCATTCTCTAAGTCTGTGAGTCTGTTTCTGTTTTAAGTCTTTACCATTTTTTAATCTTTTTTTGCCCATACCATGCCACTTGTGGGATCTTAGTTCCCTAACCAGGGATTGAACCTGGACCCTCGGCAGTGGAAGCGTGGAGTCTTAACCACTGGACCGCCAGGGAATTCACAAGTCTTTACCAATTTTACAAGTGTCCAAGTGGATAATTTTGTTTTCTTTAACACTTGTTCCAGAAACGGCACTGTCAAATATTCGGGGCCATACCATTTATTCTAGGATTCCACCATGCTCATTCCACCATTTTACTGATGGTGTACTTGTTTAAAAAAGAGAGTACATGCCAAAGTGATGAAGCGTTGGAGACAGGAGAGGGGAGAGATGGGCCATGAAGGACCTCTCTGGTCAGCATTGGGAAACTAACATCTCAATAGCTGGGTCCTGTTATTCGCCCTCTGGACTCATTTTTACCAGCTACTCTGTGCTGTCCAATACAATAGCCATGTGTAGCTCTTTAAAATTAAACTAAGAATCCAGCTCTTCACAACAAGGTCCTACTGGGGAACTATATTCAATATCCTGAGATTAAACCATATGGACAAGGATATAAAAAAGAATTTATAAGGAATTCCCTGGTGGTCCAGTAGTTAGGATTCCATGCTCTCAACACCAAGGGCCCAGGCTCGATCCCTGGTCAGGGAACTAGGGTCCCACAGGCTTTGCAGTGTGGCAAAAAAAAAAAAAAAAAAAAAAAAAGAATGTGTATATATATGTGAAACTGAGTCACTTTGCTGTACAGCGATTAACACAGCATTGTAAATCAACTATACTTTAATAAAAAATAAAAATTAAAATATTTTTTTAAAAGGTAGAAAAAAAGAAAAAGAATTCAGCTCCTCAGTCTAAAGTTGCCAGGCAAAATACAGGATGCCCAGTTAGATGTGAAGAGCCGATGAACAATGAGTGAGGTACGCGGACCTCTCACTGTCGTGGCCTCTCCCGTTGCGGAGCACAGGCTCCGGACGTGCAGGCTCAGCGGCCATGGCTCAGGGGCCCAGCCGCTCCGCAGCATGTGGGATCTTTCCGGACCGGGGCACGAACCCGTGTCCCCTGCATCGGCAGGCTCTCAACCACTGCAACACCAGGGAAGCCCCCGTGAGTGACTTTTGAGTATAATTTTTCAGTATGTAACAGGGAAGAGCTAAATCTGGCTACACATTGCATCTGTTTCTTTTACTTTAAACTGTGCTTCCCGTTGCTTTTGTTCACTGAAAGGATACTATCTATACATAATGGCCTGCCTCCGGGAACCCTGCCCATCTGCCTGAAGGTTAAACGAGAGTGCCTTTGTTCAGGGAAGTATCCTGACCCCGTCCACCTGTGGACGGATGCAAGAAAGAAGAAATTAACACATCCCCTCCCCGAGGCTGGCCATTCCAGGAGATATTTGCAAACTTTATGGCCTTTTTCTTTACTTCCTCATCTCCTCCCCCTCTCTGTTCTATTTTTAAAAACTGGCATCCAAACCCAGATAAGATGGTTATGTTGAGACTTTAGTGTGCCATTTTCTCGGCCTGCTGGCTTTTCTTGCCTCAATGCTCACTCGGTAACAAGTATAAGTATGTCCCAAAGAGTGTGTGTTTATCTGAAATGCACATTTAACAGAGTATCCTGTATTTTTTTTTGTCCTAAATCTGGCAACTCTCCCTCAGCTGCAGGAACCACATTTCAAGTGTTCACAGCAGATGCTGGACCCATGGCTACCATGTTGGACAGCACAGATATTATATTATATATCTGCATCCTCACAGAAAGTTTTACTGGACAGTACTGATCTATAAAATGGCTTTTATGGAAAGAGTCAGGTCTGGGAGATCGGGAAGGACATCACAGAGGGCATGGAAATTGCAGTCAGGGCAAGCGTAGGGGTGTGAAATAAAATTCATGTTTTATGGCAAGACAAGAAAAATTTAAACAAAAAAATTCTTCTCTGCCTCTTGTCTCCTCTCCCCCCACTGTGCATTGCATATCTGCATTACATCACCAGACCTAAAAGAGCAACTTTCTCCTAGCATCAACAAAACAGCTCCTTAAAAGATAGGATTCCTTCTAGAGTTTATAAGGGGTCACATGACCCACCACAAAGTTGCTTAGATCTGGATTATGTAGACTGTCAATAATGCGTCATTTAATGTACAGCCCTCTGTATCTAAAAACTCATATAACTGTGCCTTGTCTTCTAAGGGGCGGAACAGTTCTCAGAGCTTTCTGAGATGCTCTTCCCAGGTTATGACCCTCTAATTTGGAAATTTCCATTTCTTTCTTAGATCGACTAATTAATTTTTTGTTAGAAAAATCAGAGGAGAGGTCTAGAAATTAGGGGAGAGGTCTAGAAAATATGATTAGATTCCAAGGCATTGCAGCTTCTGGAAAAGAGATTTCAGGTGTCCAGGTCATTTCAAAGAATGGGTTCTCATGAGCTTTCTGCAAAAAGATATTTTTGACACATAGAGTAATGATAGTTCACTTAGGGAATTCCTCTTGGATTACTGCAGAATCCTGAAGAGGATTGGGGTGGGGCATAATCTCATTTTCTTTATCTGCTTAGGATTTGTTAGGACAGTCTTTTAGTTTCCAAAATCCAGTTTCGCTGAAGATTTTTGGGGGGGGGTCGGGTACGCGGGCCTCTCACTGCCCGCTCAGGCCTCTCAGAAGTTGAGAAGGCCAAGAGTTATAGTGGTTGGGTAGAGGGGTTCAGTTCAAGGGCAACTCCCTGTGATTTGGGATCCTAGGAAAGAAATTCTAAAGAAAGCATCAGGAGGAAAACCTTTTCCTCTTCCAAATCAGGTCTAGTAGTTGGAGGCCTGAAAATAAATAGCAGGAGAAAAGAGGTTTATTAACAAGTACATGAAAGACCTCCCAGTAATGAGAAATGTTTATATATCAATTTAACTGAAGGAGGGGGCATTAGGATTTCAGTGAGAGGGTATGGAAATTTCTTTCGGGCTTTTTTTTTTTTTTTTGCGGTACACGGGCCTCTCACTGCTGTGGCCTCTCCCGTTGCGGAGCACAGGCTCCGGAGGCGCAGGCTCAGCGGCCATGGCTCACGGGCCCAGCCGCTCCGCGGTATGTGGGATCCTCCCGGACCGGGGCACGAACCCGTGTCCCCTGCATCGGCAGGGGGACTCTCAACCACTGCGCCACCAGGGGAGCCCTCTTTTGGGCTTTTTGATGCTAAGAGAATGGGCAGTCTGTCTTGGCAGCGGAATTTGCAGGAAACTTCCCTTGGAGGGAATGGTTAAGGGCAGCTGTTTTTGGGGGAGGCAGCTGTTTTTGGGGGAGGCAGATGAAGGAAGCTTATCTAAAGATTTCTTTCTGCATCTTCAGCAGCTGCAATGTTTTCACTTTGGGATGAAGATAGCCTGGGGATAAAAGGAACTTCCCTGGCGGTCCAGTGGTTAAGACTCCTCGCTTCCACTGCAGAGGACTAAGATCCCACGTGCCTCACAGTGCGGCCCCCACTGCCCCCCCAAAAGATAATTTGGGCATGAAAGATTGTTTCATCCAAACTCTGGGGGTCCATGTGGGCCCCCATTTCAAAAGGAGGTAAGACAGGCAAGCGTAGTAGGGTGGGGAGGTGTGTAAGAAGACGCTGTAAGAACCCGCATTCATAGGATAAAGAGTTTAATCTGAAAGGCTCTTGAATGCTTTTTTTTGGGCCACGCTTGCAGTTTCCTTGGCCCTAGGCAGTGAAAGCGCAGGAGTCCTAACCACTGGAGCACCAGGGAATTCCCTCCTGAATGCTTTTCGAGGAACTCTTATGAGGCTGGAGGGTGGAATGGTGGTGCCCATGAATAAAGCTGAAGCTTCACAAATAGTAAGGAACCTGATCTCTGAAACAGAAGCTTCATGAGAGCAGAGAACAGGTCCGAATGAATCAACTGGTGTCTTTCCAGGGCAGTTGCATCTGTGCTCGATATTTGAGTCAGTTATAAATAGTCTTAAGTTTGATTTTTTTAACGTAGGCGATTGGAAGTCAATAAAATGTTTTTCTATACAGGCTGCCACTGTACCCATTTTACAGATGGGCACACTGAGACCCCGGCAGAGTGTGGTCCCAGCTGCCAACTCAGGTAACTGGACTGGAGAGCACATTTTGGGTGAACGTGGAGAAAGAAGAGGGGTTGAGTAGACGAGAAATAAACTTTGAGGAAGTGGTGTAAACCCCCAAGAAGACAAATGTCTGCAGTTACCCAGGACTTTCTTTTGGAGTGAGGACTCCTGTTTAGTGGGTGAGATCTGTGACTCCACACATGAAGTCCCTTGCTTGGGCCACCTGGGCTGTGACCACCTTCTGCATCTGAGTAGGAGCACCTCAAGGGCAAAGCGTTAGGCAGACACGTCTCTCGTATCATTCAGCTTGGGTGCTGGCCTACAGAAAGCTTGTTGAGTAGCTCAATTAATTATGGCTCCATCTAGCAAATCAGCATGCCAAGTGCTTAACAAGCATGCTTTCATTTATTTACCCCGGCCACGAGTAAGTCAATGGCTAACGCGGTTCTCACTGTGACTTGAGAACCTAGAGATGTCAAGTCACTTGCTCAAAATCACGGAGATTTGTTGGTACAAGCTAGGATTCACACTCAGGCAGTCGGAGTGAGACTCGAGATCTTATTTGTGTTCTTAGCTCCACCTACTGGAGGCTTCCGGTAATTTTATTTTATTTTTGGCCTCGGCTTGGGGATCTTAGTCCCCTGAGCAAGAATTGAACCTGTGCCTCCTGCAGTGGAAGCGTGGAGTCCTAACCACTGGACTGCCAGGGAAATCCCCTGGTAATTCTTAGTCTAATTCTTAGATACAAGGGCAGGCCTTGTATCTCGGTGTGATCAAAAAAAGTCCAGAAAAGCTCCCTTCCTGCCAAGATCAGAGCTAAGGGCCATGGAGTGTTTGGGGATTCGCCTTCAGTTAGAGAAGGCAGTCAGGGTAGAGAGTGGTTATAGCAGAGTCCTCGAAGGCCTGGAATTCAAATAATAAGAGTATTTATTATTCTAAATAATAAAAGAGCAATAGTGATAACAGTCACACTTATTATAAGAAAAATAGCAATACTTATTGTAAGTAATAAAGAGTTTTGTTTTGTTTTGTTGTTTTTTTGCGGTACGCGGGCCTCTCACTGCTGTGGCCTCTCCCGTTGCGGAGCACAGGCTCCGGACGCGCAGGCTCAGCGGCCATGGCTCACGGGCCCAGCCGCTTCGCGGCGTGTGGGATCTTCCCGGACCGGGGCACGAACCCGTGTCCCCTGCATCGGCAGGCGGACTCTCAACCACTGCGCCACCAGGGAAGCCCAATAAATAGTCATTTTAAGCAGTACTGATAGTGATAATAGTAATACCTATAATAATACTAATTACTATACTAGTCATGCTTATGACGATAAGAGCGATATTTATAAGTAACAGTGGTAATTCCTATAGGTACTAACAAAAAATAATAATAATGGTAACACATTACTATGAAAACAATAATAAACAATAGTATTACTTATCACCACAATGATATAATGGCAGTTTCCCAATTAATGAGATCTTATCACAAGTAAGACATGATGTCAGTCACTTTACATAGATGATTTCCCCCTATGCCAAACCTCATTTTGCTCATCTCTTAAATGGGGATATTAAAAATCCCAATTTTGGGGTTGGGGGAGGGATAAACGAGAAGGTTGGGATTAACATATACACACTGATATATATAAAATAATCAACAAGGACCTACTGTACAGCACAGGGAACTCTATTCAGTACTCTGCAATAACCTATATGGGAAAAGAATCTGAAAAATAAATATATGTATAACTGAATCACTTTGCTGTATACCTGAAACTAACACAATATTGTAAATTAACTATACTCCAGTATAAAATAACTTAAAAAAAAATAAATTTATTGGGCTTCCCTGGTGGCGCAGTGGTTGAGAGTCCGCCTGCCGATGCAGGGGACGCGGGTTCGTGCCCCGGTCCGGGAAGATCCCACATGCCGCAGAGCGGCTGGGCCCGTGAGCCATGGCCGCTGAGCCTGTGCGTCCGGAGCGTGTGCTCCGCAACGGAAGAGACCACAACAGTGAGAGGCCCGCGTACCGCAAAAAAAAAAAAAAAAAAGGAGAAGATGAAGACTGACATTAAAGGCATGCTGTAGCAGGACAAGTGGTGGCGCTAGGTTTTGAACCCAGGACCCTGGAACTTAAGCGGTCCCATTTGTCACGTGATACAGCCTTTAGAATTCTGGTTTCCTTTATCTTGTCCACATACCAGGCCAGAAAAGGAAATGTTTGCAGGGACGGCGTCTCAGCTGTGGCTGAAATGGCTTTGCTCGGAGCGCCCCCTGGTGGCCGGGGCGGGAAAGCGCGTCTCTATGACTGCCATTTACTGTGTTTGCGAGGTGCCCGCAGCATGTCGGAGAAAAGTCAATTTGGATTTAGGTCAAATTTGGCTTGTTGATCTGCATCCATAATCTATTGTATACACTCCCACTCCTAGTAGACCACTCCATCTCCCCTGCCACCCCAAGTCTATTTAAACTCACAGTCCTTGATTCCACCTGCTAAAACATCCACTCTGCAAACAAGTCCCTTCCCCCCACTGGCTCCCCCTGGGTGGTTACGTCTCACCCGAATGAGGAATCGGCGTCCTATGCGCTTGCCCTGCATCCACTCTGGCCTCTCTGGCATATGTTCTGAAGCTAGACCAGAATGTTCTTTTCAAAACGCAAATAATTATCCTGACATAAACCCAGGTCAAAAGAACTTGATGGACCCCAGTGCCCTTGTAAAGCCAAATTCTTACCAGCGCTTACAGGGACCTAAATAACCTTGTCTCTTTTAGCTCTGCATCGTAATTACTCTCTCTCTGCCTCATTAGATTTCAGCCACGCTGATTATCCCTTATTTCTTTTCTGACGAGGGCTGTCTGCATGATTCTCTCTGCCTGGAATGCTTTTTGCTAGCTAATCACCAGCCTGATTATCCTTTTAAACGTAAATGCCATTTCCTCAGAAAATATGTTCCTGACAAGACCAAATTTCCCTCTGTTTTTGCAAAACAGACCACATTTTTTGGAGTCATACTCAGAAGCTTCTATTATAGCTATGCTTTTTTTTTCTTTTAAAGAGAGGAAATTTTAAAAAATAGGAAATCAAATGTTACAAAATGAACAAGAAGCATACTGGGTATGCCTGTCTGAACCAGTACCTTATCCTGCTGTCAACTGGCAGGAAATAAAGACATAGGATCATTGCACCAGGAAGGTGCAACGGAAAAAATCCAGACTCTGGGACATCCTTACAGGTCAAATGGCTTAGGTTCTACAGCATAGATTATAACAAAGGGAGTATAATATTCCGGAGAAGGGTCTGGATGATTGGGAAACATCGGAAGAGAAGGGAAAATTATTTCTGTGACTTTATTATGGTGTTTCATCAGTCTCTTATTTAACGATGTATTTCTGTATCTTACTGGGAACATAAGATCCTTGAGGACAGAAGTTATTCTCGAATTCACCCATCCAAACAGCAGTACAGTGTTTGGCATGGACTAATGCCCCCCAATATTTTTCTCAATTAGTTCACTAAAAAAATGAATGATGGGACTTCCCTGGTTGCGCAGTGGTTAAGAATCTGCCTGCCAATGCAGGGGACACAGGTTCGAGCCCTGGTCCTGGAAGATTCCACATGCTGCAGAGCAACTAAGCCTGCGAGCTACAACTACTGAAGCCCTCACACCTAGAGCCCGTGCTCCGCAACAGGAGAAGCCACCGCAATGAGAAGCCCGCACACCGCAACGAAGAGTAGCCCCCGCTCGCCACAACTAGAGAAAGCCTGTGTGTGGCAACGAAGACCCAACGCAGCCAAAAATAAAAATAAAAAAATATATATAAAAAAAAGAAGTGAATGTTAGAAACGTATTTTATCTAACCCCAAATATCCAAAACATTATCACTTCAATATGCAATCAATATGAAAAATTTATTCATGAATTGATTTATATTCTTTTTTGGGGGGCGGGGGGGACTACGTCTTCAAAATCTGGTGGATGTTCCACACTCAGCACATCTCATTGCAGACCATCCACATTTCAATTGCTCAATATCCACATGTGGCTCATGGCTACCATATCAGACTGCTGTTTGGGGTGGGGTTTAGACCCCACCCTTTCTCCTTCAGTGTACAGTCTAATTCTGTTTCCTTTTAAATCAGAAAGAGCTCCCCCAACTCAATTCCTTCTTCTACATCTTCAGTATTTCCTCCTGCTCTGTCCCCAGCCTCTTAGAGGATGGTGTGAATGGCATCCAGACAACAGGTGATGACAATTTTACCTGGCATGTTTACAGTCTTCTCTATACAAAAGGGTCCAAGTTCTGACTCTGGAATTTTTTTCAGAGAGGCATATGGCATGAAACAGAGACACAGGAGAAGGTAATTAACAAAACCAACAAAAGTGACAGAGACAGGGAGAGGCCCTGGAGAGGAAAAGAGAGAAACATATTAAACGTGGACAGATACAGAAAGAAGGAGAAATGCAGGGAGAAAGAGGGTACGGATTGGGGAAGAGAGGCAGATGAAGACAGAGAAAGTAAGACAGAGTCAGTGAACTAGAGACAAAGGAAAGAAACAGGAGAAGAAAGATAGATAAAGAAAAATAAGAGAGACAAAAGAAAAAAACAAACAGTGTAAATTAGGGATCAGAGAGAAATCATGAGCAACAAGATTTTTAAAAATTAAGAGGTTCTTTGAGATTGTAAGAATGCAACTCTCCTGGTCCCCAGAGGTCACTATTATTTCAGATACTAGGTCACACCGCAAATGGAAAGGTGAGAGATCCTTTCCCCTCCTCAATTCTTCTTACGCAGGAGGTTGATGGTTCAGGCTTCAGGGACCCAGAAAACTTTGAAAACTTCTAATCATTCTTAAGGGACTGATTAACTCAATTTCTTTCAAGCTTTGCTCAAGGGAATTGTATATGGGTAAAGTTTTGGTAGAAGTTTCTTTTTCTGTTCTTGTTTACTTTTCCCCAAGAGTGGAATATGAGCAGCCTGGATTCAGTTCATCTATTCTTCCTCTTCCTTTTCAGCACAGCAGCAAGAATCACTGCCACTGGATTAATGCAGTTGATGACTTTCTTCCTTGGAATCCCCAAGATTTGCCCTGAAATAATCACCATAATCATGATCATTTACTAAATATCAGCTAGAGTGGGTATATGTAAATTTTTCTACTCACATAATCCATCTCCTTTTCCTGACAAGATCTCACCTAATCATCATTTTGGTGAATTTTTCTCTGGCCAACACGTGTGAGAGACACGATTGTCTGTACCATTCCCTTCTTTTTCCAGGACTCTCCATTTTAGCAAAGGCTGGAGGGTGGAGCAGCACCAAAGAAAGAGAAGGTGAAGGAAAAAGCAAAAGGTGCAGGGAGATCTAAATCATGGAGCAAGAATCTCACAATTTTCTTTTCAGTCCTATGAACAAGCTGGAAGAGCTGTCTACACCAAAGGATTTTAATGACAAAGGCAGCTATACTCGGAAAAGACACTTGTATGCCAATCTTCAGAGCAGCATTATTCACAGCAGCCGAAAGTGGAAGCAACCCAAAAGTGCATCAAGGGATGAACAGATAAACAGAATGTGCTGTGTAATATTGTATATATATACACCATAGAATATTATTCAGCCTTAAAAAGGAGGGAAATTCTGACACATGCTACAACCTGGATGAGCCTGGAGGACATTATGCTCAGTGAAATAAGCCAATCACAAAAGGGCAAATACTGTAGGATTCCACTTATATGAAGTCCCCGAAGTAATCAAATTCATAGAGACAGGAAGTAGATCGATGGTTGCTAAGAACAGGGGGAATGAGAGTTTGAGTTTTGCAAGATTGAAGAGTTCTAAAGTGACTTCCCTGGCGGTCCAGTGGTTAAGACTCTGCGCTTCCAATGCAGGGGACATGGGTTTGAGCCCTGGTCCAGGAGGATCCCACATGCCATGGAGCAACTAAAGCCCGTGCGCCACAACTACTGAAGCCCGCGTGCCTAGAGACCGTGCTCCACAAGAGAAGCCACTACAATGAGAAGCCCGCGCACCGCAACAAAGACCCAACGCAGCCAAAAATAAATAAATAAATTTATATTTTTTTTAAAAAGGAAGAGAATTTTAACACATGCTACAGCATGGATGAATCTTGTGGACATTCTACTAAGGGAAATGTTGCCAAAGTCTGATTTCCTGTGCACCGATGCCAAATAAAAATATGGGGACAGAATTGGAAGATAGGAAATAGAGAGGCTTTTTACTTTCTTTGCTAGGCAAAGGGAAGACACTGTAGGCTAGCGCCTCAAGAACTGTGCTCCCCGCCTGCCTGGGGAATTGCAGGGATTCTTATAGGGAAGTTCACAGTCCGAAGTGAGTGATAAGGGTCAAAATGGTGAAGGTCTTGCATTCTTCTTCTTGCATTATTTCAAAACAGTCATCGCTGGAGTCAGGCAACCCGGTAATTGGGTCCCTTAGTGTCTGGGTTATCAGTCTGCAGACCTCCTTTCTGAAATGCAAACAGCTACAAGGGGTGATTTGCTACAAGAGTTTAGTAAAGAATAAATACCAGGTGCAGGATGTTAATTACCTAAATTACACAGGATTAAAGGGGACAGGTTAGCTTTGTGAAGGAGAAATCTAACTACAGACACTACAGATTAGTAACAGTTAAAACGAAACTAGGATTGATTAACTCAGGCCAGTTTGTTTCTTCTCTAGCCTGTTCGCTGCTCCCTTTATTTTCCTGGTTCTCAGGAGAGGAAAAAAACCTCATTTCTATTTTTGTTGCAACAGAAATAAGCCTGACAGGAAAGGACAACTATTATATGATTCCACTGAAATGAAGTACCTAGAGTCGTCAGATGCATAGAGACAGAAAGTAGAATGGTGATGGCCAGAGAACTGAGGGGAGAAAGGGGGAATTGTTGAATGGCTACAGGGTTTCAGTTTTGCAAGATGAAAAAAGTTCTGGAGGGAGTTTCATTGCACAAAATGCGAATGTACTTAACGTGACTGAACTGCACACTTGAAGATGGTTAAAATGGTACATTTTATGATATGTGTACTTTACCACAGTAAAGAGCATCTCAGAACCATCCCCTGAGGGTAACCACGGAAGAGTCAAGGCCTGATAGCAACAGTGCAGGTCCTCCCTGCCCACCGGAACCTGTCCTGTTTTACCAAAAACCTGCTTTCGGTTTTAAGGTTTGTTGGATTTGCTGGCAAAATAACCACTCGTCTCACACACATAAACAGCTTTAATCAATTCTTTAATGAAAGGTGATTTCACTTAATTTTAATATACAATCATTGGAAGGAAAGGAATAAGACTATTAGAAAAAACGTAACAGGGTACACATCACCGAATTGGGCTGACACCTACTTCCAGATACAAACAGCAGCTGGGAAGTTCTGAGTAACGGCAATCTGGAGCCCCCGTTGGGAAGGGTCCCAGGTGGTGCGTCCATCCTACTGGTTAGATTTCCGATTGGCGTTCTCAGGGCTTCTGTTGTTTGTAATTCCAGGCCTCAAACTGATATTATCAGTTTGCCCGCAAAAATGCAGCTCTGGTTCAATTATAACAATGCTGCTAATTTCACCATGCAAGTCACAAGATTTTCCAGACCCCAGGGGACTGGCCAGGTCTCCAGGGCTCAAGAAATTCTAAGACCCATTCCCTTTCTTATCATCCGTGCTGCCTGACTTGTAACAGTTGTTCGGTGTGCAGGCAAGCAGGCAGTCCAGGCAGGGTCACAGGTCGGTCAGAGGCCTGCTTCTGCCTCTGAAGCCTGGACAAGACTATTTTACTAGTTTTCCCAACACATCTCCACCCCCAGCAACCCAGGGTTTAAGGGTTGTCTCTTGTGCACAGGGACTCCCTGCTTTGGTTTTTAGGGATGGATCAGCTCCAGCCCTACTCAGCTTAAACTCAACCTCACTGGCTTTGATCCGGGGTTCCAGGCCCTACTCCAACGATCCAGTAAGTCTTGGGTAACCCTCTCTTCTGTAGGAACTGGGCACTGAGTTCAGATCTTCCTAAAGAGACCTCTGCAATCCAAGTGCAGTTGGTCAGCCTGGCTCCTGACCCATTTTCTACATGAAGACAGGAGCTGGGCGCTGTGGGTGTGTGTGAAAAGAGGTGTGTGTGTGTGTGTGGAGGGGGGTGATTGGATCAGTGTCCTGACGATCTAAGACTATTTTTTGACTCGTGTCCAGCAATATTAATAATTACCCTTATACAGTGAATGTGACACGTGGACCACTGATTTCAGTCTTCTGTCTGCCCTCTGTGTCTGTGGGTTCCTCATCTGCAGACACAGGGGTGACTGTAAGGGACTTGAGCATCCGTGGAGTTTGGTATTCATGAGGGGTGACTGTACAGTGATTTATATTAAATCACTTTTGGGTTTTCTCCACCCAGCAACTCTGAGAAGCTGGCTCTATTATTTATCATTGGTAACAATTTAAAAAATGGTGGTAGGGCTTCCCTGGTGGCGCAGTGGTTGAGAGTCCGCCTGCTGATGCAGGGGACGCGGGTTCGTGTCCCGGTCCGGGAAGATCCCACATGCCGTGGAGTGGCTAGGCCTGTGAGCCATGGCCGCTGAGCCTGTGCGTCCGGAGCCTGTGCTCCGCAAGGGGAGAGGCCCGCATACCACTAAAAAGAAAAAAAAATGGTCGGAAAATACATATAACATAAAATTTACCATTTTAACCATTTTTAAGTGTACAATCCAGTAATGTTAGGTGTATCTACATAGCTGTGCAACCAATCTCCAGAGCTCTTTTCATCTTATAAAACTGAAACTGTGTCCTCACTTACCAATAACTCCCCATTTCTCCCTCACCCCCGCCCCTGGCAAGCCACCATTCTCCTTTACGTTTCTATGAATTTGACTACTCTCAGTACTTCCTAGAAGTGGAATCATAACGATATTTGTCTTTCTGTGACTGGGTTATGTCACTTAGCATATCGTCCTCAAGTTGTGTCCATGTTTATAGCATGCGTCAGAATTTCCTGTCTTTTCGTGGCTGAATAATATTCTGCTGTATGTATAGACCATGTTGTGTTTATCCATTTCTTCGTGGATGGCCATTTGGGTTGCTTTCATCTTTCAGCTATTGTGAACAATGCTGCTATGAACATGGGTGTACAAATATCTCCTTGAGACCTTATTTTCAGTTCTTTTGGATGTACACCCAGAAGTGGAATTGCTGGTGAAACTGTGCACCTCAGATTGGGACTTGAACCCGGCCAAAACCCTGACAGGGGCTTGAACACATGGTCTTTTAATTAGAATCACTGGTCTAATTAGAATCACTAATTAGAATCACTGGTCTCTGGACTCACTGAGGCTCAGATTCTTTGTGTCTCAGCGCAGAAGGGATTCAGCGAGAAGCAAAGTGACAGGCAAGAAGTAGATTTATTAATATAGGACGCTTGTGAGAGATGCAGGCAGGCAGGCAAGGAGGCTGTGCCCCGATGATTAAGTGGGCTACAATTTTATAATCAAAGGAAGGTGGGGGAGGGGAGGAGACCACCTTCTTCCAGTAGTCGCCAGGCTTACATCACCAGCTCCTTCGTTGTATTGGACAGGGGAGTGTCTGACCCTACGAGGTCTAACTAGGACTGTCATAGCACTTCTTCAAATCAGTTAGAAGGGTGGTAACATTTTTCTTCCACCTAATGACCTGGGGCATATCTTGTGCTTTTATTTATGGCTTTATAGTTAGTTAAACAAGCCTGCTTCACTCCACAGCGTTCTGATAGCTTTCTTGAGCTGATGATCTCAATTTAAAAATCAGCATTCTTATCCACTCAACTCATACCAATTAAGCAGCTACTGTGTGCCAGGCACTTTGCTGGAAGCTTTTGCTTCCGTAGGGGTGGAAAACTTGGCTTTCCATGTTCTTTGCCTGGTCTAATAATTAAATTGACATAAGGCAGATTAACAAGTTTAATTTGGTATGTATGGGAGTCCCGTATAAACTCTGAAGCTCAAAGACATTCAGGCAACTGAGGCTTAAATGCTCCCCTGACCTAAGGAGAACTGGGTAGGGATCTGGGGCTTCAAAGGGAAGGAAGACATCCCACAGGAAGATGGGAAGGGCAAAGGCTTAGTAAACAAATGTTTGCCACTCCTTGCAGGTGAGTCTTTCTTTCTTTCTTTTTTTCTTTTTCTTTTTTTTTTTTTTTTTTGCGGTACACGGGCCTCTCACTGTTGTGGCCTCTCCTGTTGCAGAGCACAGGCTCCGGACGTGCAGGCTCAGCGGCCATGGCTCATGGGCCCAGCCGCTCCGCGGCATGTGGGATCTTCCCAGACCAGGGCACGAACCCGTGTCCCCTGCATCGGCAGGCGGACTCTCAACCACTGCACCACCAGGGAAGCCCCCAGGTGAGTCTTTTTCTTTTTTTTTTTTTTTTAAACATCTTTATTGGAGTATACAGGTGAGTCTTTCTGAGATAAAAATTTATCTCTGGTAATAGGTCTCTTCCTGCCATAGGCCTCCTAATCTAAATTATTTTGAGCAATTAAGGGAGAGGCAAAGAGCTTTCCCTGAGTCTGCAGGGTCTTGATTGCTTTCAGCTCAACACAATCCACATGACAGAGTGGCACATTTGGGGGAGACAGATTCCACTCCCCCTCATTTCTCTTCAAGCAATCCTTCCAGAGACTTAGAAACATATTAAAAGTCTTGTTTATGTTTAAGAAACCAAAGCTCAGAGAGGGAGAACTTGCCCAATGTGTCCTTTTACCGACTGCTCCCCATAACTCTTTTGCTCCATGGAATTGGACTCCCAGGGCCAAGGATGGATGGACATTTAAAAAAATAATAATTAATTAATTAACTAGGCTGTGCCAGGTCTTAGTTGCGGCATGTAGGATCTTCGTTGCAGCATTATGGGGTCTAGTTCCCTGACCAGGGATCGAACACAGGCCTCCTGCACCTGCATTGGGAGCACGGAGTCTTAACCACTGGACTACCAGAGAAGTCCCCTCTCAGCAGCTCTTTTTTCTTTTTAAGAAATTTATGTATTTATTTATTTATTTTTGGTTGGGTCTTTGTTGCTGCGTGAGGGCTTTCTAGTTGTGACGAGCAGGGGCTACTCTTCGTTGCGGTGCACGGGCTTCTCATTGCGGTGGCTTCTCTTGTTGCGGAGCATGGGCTCTAGGCGCGAGGGCTTCAGCAGTTGTGGTATGTGGGCTCAGTAGTTGTGGCTCCCAGGATCTAGAGCGCAGGCTCAGTAGTTGTGGCACATGGGCTTAGTTGCTCCGTGGCATATGGGATCTTCCTGGACCAGGGCTCGAACCCGTGCCCCTTGCACTGGCAGGCGGATTCTTGACCACTGTGCCACCGGGGAAGTCCTCAGCAGCTCTTTTTAGCCTTCCCAACTGCATCTAAGATGCTGTGTCAGAACGTCTGCCAATTTGTTCCAAAGCTGCTCCGCAGATGACTGCTGGAGCACAGGGAGTGTTCTGAGAGTTCCACGGCTCCCTGTCTGAACACCCTTGACCTGGTGGCCTTGGGTGTGAGCAACACCGTGGGAGCTGGCATGCACATCATGGTTGGTGAAGTGGCCAAGTACATAGCTGGACCTGCAATGGTCATCTGCTTCTTGGTGGCCACCCTGTCTTCTGTGTCATCTGGGCTCTGCTATGCTGAGTTTTGGACCTGGGTACCAGGTCTGTGTATTGCTACAGCTATGTCACAATGGAACAACGGTATGCCTTCATCATTGGCTGTAACCTCATCCTCTCTAATGTCATTGGTGAGATGGTAGGGGTGGGAGAAACAAAGGACTTATTATGGGAAGCTAGGAGGGGGGTCTTCAGTCATTCCTGAGAATTTGTTATCCACCTTGTGTGATGTAATATGTAACAGTGGCAGGAAAACCACACAACTTCATTCTACTGAGCTCTACCCTGCTTTCCTTAAATGGTGGACCAAGAACCTAGAAGGAAAGGGAGCTGTAGGGAAGGGGTAAGAGGGAGGCATGTCCCACAGGCTCATCCCCTCACCATTTTGAAGTTTTGGCTCAGCTGTTGCCTTCTTGGAATTTTCCCTTACACCTCAGTTTAAAATTTCAACACTCGGGCTTCCCTGGTGGCGCAGTGGGTGAGAGTCCGCCTGCCGATGCTAGGGGTCATGGGTTCGTGCCCCGGTCCGGGAAGGTCCCACATGCCGTGGAGTGGCTGGGCCCGTGAGCCATGGCCGCTGAGCCTGCGCGTCCAGAGCCTGTGCTCCGCAACGGGAGAGGCCACAACAGTGAGAGGCCCGCGTACCGCAAAAAAAAAAAAAAAAATTTCAACCATCATCTCCCAGACCACCCACTCCCACTTAACCTGTTTTCTTTTCTTGAATAACATTGATCTCCTAACATATTAAATAAAAATGACCCATTTTTTTTGGACCGTCTGGGTTTACTCTCACCAGTCAGTGAAAAGGAACTCTTTGAGATTAGGTATTTTGTCTGTTTTGTTTTTTTTTTGCGGTACGCGGTACGCGGGCCTCTCACTGCTGTGACCTCTCCCGTTGTGGAGCACAGGCTCCAGACACGCAGGCTCAGCGGCCATGGCTCACCGGCCCAGCCCCTCCGCGGCATGTGGGATCTTCCCAGACCGGGGCACGAACCCGTGTCCCCTGCATCGGCAGGTGGACTCTTAACCACTGCGCCACCAGGGAAGCCCCTGTTTTTGTTTTTTTGGTTTTTGGTTTCTTTGGCCGTGCCGTGCGGCTTGGCTTGTAAGATATAGGATTTTAGTTCCTCGACCAGAGGTCAGGCCCGTGCCCCCTGCAGTGGAAGGGTGGAATCCTAACAATTGGACTGCCAGGGAAGTCCCATGCAGCGACTTACTTTTAATATTAAAATTTATTCACTCAATTAAATTCATTCTCAGCTTTGCCAGACCTGGTCATGAACAGAACTCTTTTCCCAGAGTTCCTTTTTCACAAACTTTCTATAACTTCCTTCTCTACATTCAGATTTTATCCTGTGCTTCTCCCACCCTCCTCACTTTAACCTAGTTTTGGGACAAAATTAATTTCCTTTAACAAAATGCATGTCCATTCCTTATAACTTTTTAGAAACTTCCTTGCACACAAAGTTGTTTTCCTTCTTTTTTTTTTTTTTCTGTACGCGGGCCTCTCACTGTTGTGGTCTCTCCCGTTGCGGAGCACAGGCTCCGGATGCGCAGGCTCAGTGGCCACGGCTCACGGGCCCAGCCGCTCCGCGGCATGTGGGATCCTCCCGGACCGGGGCACGAACCCATGACCCCTAGCATCGGCAGGCGGACTCTCAACCACTGCGCCACCAGGGAAGCCCTTCCTTCTTAATTACATATATTAACCAGAATCTTAACCCTTAGAAAAGTTAATTTCTAGTAGAAACTAAGAAATGAGCAATTGTGAACTATTTGTTATGCTAGCATTTTTTAAATTGAAGTATAGTTTATTTACAATATTATATCAGTTTCAGATGTACAGCCTAATGATGCAGTATTTTTACAGATTATATTCGATTAAAAGTTATTACAAGATAATGGTTATAATTCCTTGTGCTCTAAGATATCTCCTTGTTGCTTATCTATTTTATATATAGTGCTTAGTGTCTGTTAATCCCAAACCCTTAAGTTGCCCCTCTCCCTTCTCCACTGGTAACCACCTGTTTGTTTTCTGAATCTGTTTCTGTTTTGCTATATACATTCATTTGTAATTTTTTTTTTTAGATTCCACATATAAGTGATATCACATAGTATATGTAAAAATACTGAGTCACTATGCTGTACACCTGAAACTAATGTAATATTGTAAACCAACCAACTATATTTATAAATAAATAAACAAACAAACAAATCCATTCAGGAAGAAAAGCACCTTTGTGGGTGTTGTGGGATCTAGCACCATATGCCCAAAGAACCCTGGAGAAGTCCCGTCAATCTGTGGATCTGGGAAACGCCAGAAAGATGTTTATGTGGGCTACGGAAACTGCAGAGCCAGGGAACCTGCGCAGACCCCTCCTCTGGCGGTGAGAAGGTGGGGGGAACCTGGAGAGTACTGACTTGGGCAGATTCCCAAGCAGGAGAGAGAATGTGCAAAAGTCCAGTCTTCTCCAGTGGAGATTCCAACCGCCAAAAAAACCAGTCTGGTCAAAGCAAATGTGGCAGTAAGATAAACTTTCCCCTCCCCCCTCCAAGGAAACATCTCGTGGGGCTGATCTATCCAGAGGCCACCTCTCCCACCACAGAGAAGGAAAGTGGTGAGTGAGCGCTCAGCTACCCTAGTTACGCAGGACACCGCTGGAGACCCAGAGTACTGAGGCTGGACATCCCTGACAAGGGAGAAGTTGCATATTGGGAAAGAGGCAGATAAGCATTTCAAAGGGTACTAAAGCAATTGCTTTCAACAGGGGGTCCTCTTACAAGCCTCTGGGAGTACTACACCTGGGAATCTCCCTACTGGAACCACCAGCACCCTCAGAAGCCCTGATTGCTAAACCCACACCTCCCGCCACTCTTCGGGGGCTCCTTGTTGGAGCTTCCTTCTGCAGCACCAAAGGGAACTCTGGTAGACAGGGCGCATGCTCAGAAAACTGGCCACCTGCTATGGGCAAGAGCGCCCGCAAATTTGAGCTATAGCGCCACCTTCTGGAAAACCAAAAAGAGGCTTCCAGGAGGCTGTCTGCCGAGTTGTAAGACCAGAGAAGACGTAAAAGCTTAAGAATTCTCCACAAGAGGGAGCAAGAAGAATGGAACAGGTGTACTGATACAAAGAGAAAGCCGCAGATAACGAAGGACACCACCATGGAACACAATACCCCAGCTGTGAAAGCACTGATGCAAAACTCCAAGGAAAGTAGAAAATAAAAATGTCATTACAAAAATAAAATAATACTTTTCCAACAGTTGAGCTCAAAGCCATGACATTTTGTGATTTAGCAGTTAAAGAATTCAAAACTGCTGTTTTGAAGAAACTCAGTGAGCTACAAGAAAACTCAGAAAGAAAATTAAATGAAATCTAAAAAACCCCAAAAAACAAAACACACACCATCAAAGTGGGATTTTTACCTATGAGATAGAAACCATAAGAAAGAACCAAACAATTTCTGGAGGTGAAGAACTCAGTGGATGAAATGAAAAATGCAGCAGGAAACATCTGTAGGAGAGTAGAGAAAACGGAAAACAGAATAAGTGAATCAGAGGATAGGCATTTTGAATAGAGGTTAACAAAGAAGAAAGAATGAAAAAGAGCAAAGAAAGCCTGTGTGATCTATGGAGTTCCATCCAAAGTACTAATAGTAGAATAATTGGGAACCAGATGGAGAAGGGAGGGAGAAGGGAGCAAATATTTATTTAAAGAAATATTAGCTTGGTGGGATGAATTGGGAGATTGGGATTGACATATACACACTAATATGTATAAAATGGATAACTAATAAGAAGCTGCTGTATAAAAAAATAAAAAAAATAAAAAGAAATATTAGCTGAGAACTTCTCAAACCTGAAGAGAGAATTGGATGTGTAAATACATGAATCTCATAGGTCACCCTATTATCTCAATGCAAAAGACCTTCTCAGAGAAACAGTACAATGAAACTGTCAAAAATCAAGGAAAAAGAAAGAATTCTCAAGGCAGCTAGGGAAAGGAAAATTGTAACCTACAAAGGAACCCCCATTAGGGTATCAGTGGATTTCTCAGAAGAAGCCCAGGAGACGGGAATGACATATTCAAAGTGTTGAAAGGAAAAGATTCCTGGCCAAGAATATTCCATCTGGCAATGTAACCCTTCAGATATAAAGGAGAGAGGCTGGGAAATTAGGGTGTCATGAGGGGTGATGGTCATGACACTCTCACCTTGAAACACAGGGTAATGGTTGAATGAAAAAGGAAAAAAGAAAAACAATGTAAGCATATCTCTTACATTTACCAAAGTCACTGTGAGATGAACTAAATATAATGGTAAATTATATTGGACATATGAGAGGGTGAGGAGAAAGAAGCAGAGGTGGAATTGAGTTACATTCTCATGAATCATAACAGCAAGATAATGCCTGACTATTGGGGTCTTTTAAATTCTATACAATGTGATATTGGAGATAAACATCCTCAAGGCTTAAATCTCTGTCCTAATATTATTTTAAACTCTTTGCATGGTTTCTCCTATTATGTTATGGTTGTTTTGAAAAGTTAGACTCCTTTAAGTATATGAAGTTTATTTCAGTATAAGGTGTGTGGAATGGATTCCATATAAAGTGTCTCCAAATGTCCTGCTGTTGTTAAAGAGGGGAGTGCCCTTTACTTCTAAGTCCCTGATGCATATTTTAGTGCCTGGCACACAGTGGGCCCTTTGGCAGTGTTAGATGAATGAACTCTATACTCTACTTCTTTTACTTGGCCACACATTTTTTAAAAAAATTAATTTTATTTATTTATTTATTTATTTATTTACAGCTGTGTTGGGTCTTCATTGCTGCATGTGGGCTTTCTCTAGTTGTGGCGAGTGGGGGCTACTCTTTGTTGTGGAGCACAGGCTCTAGGCACGTGGGCTTCAGTAGTTGTGGCACGTGGGCTCCGTAGTTGTGGCTCACAGGCTCTAGAGCGCAGGCTCAGTAGCTGTGGCGCACGGGCTTAGTTGCTCTGCAGCAGGTGAGATATTCCCAGACCAGGGATCGAACCCATGTCCCCTGCATTGGCAGGCGGATTCTTAACCACTGTGCCACCAGGGAAGCCCTTGACCACACATCTTACTCAGTAGCAGCATCACACTGTTGAAGCATTTAAACTTTGCCGCTGTTGGAGCAGAAAAACTTTCCCCCTCTATCCTCTTAGAGTCTTTGACTGGAGCTTACAAAAAAGACAGACCAAAGGCAAATTACCAGGAGAAAGGATTATATACAGGACCTAACAAAAGTATAACTTGCTAAATGATTAAAGTCACAGGCTTATATACTCAACTTAGTAGGGGGAGGGGGTAGGGAGAAAAGGCTTCTATGGGAAGAACAAATGGGTTTCTTTGGGAAAGACAAATAAATTAAGAGAAGAAACTGGAGATGAGAAAGTTTGCAATAATGTTTGTGCAGATGTGAGTGGTCTTTCCACCTTCTTCAGGCTATAAAGCTGCGGGACAAAAAATTACAGTAATAGGTTTACTCACCTTTGCCTCTTTGGGAATAGCCTCTCCCCAAGTGGGAGTTTCTGGCAGCCTTACTTACCAGAATTTTCTGCTTTGAGTCAGACAAGGGAAGCTCTGAGAAGTCGTTCTGCATCTGTTGCATCGCAGTGTCTTCCCTTTGAAATCATCTTTCTACCAACTCTTGGGTTTTGAGCGGGTCCCCAACACAACCAACTAAAACGCTCCACAACAGCTTAAGCCAGTTCATTCCATCTTGTGTGGTTGGCCCTTCAAAAGTTAATGTAGGGCTTCCCTGGTGGCGGAGTGGTTAAGAATCCGCCTGCCAATGCAGGGGACATGGGTTCGAGCCCTGGTCCGGGAAGTTCCCACATGCCACGAAGCAATGAAGTCCGTGCACCACAACTATTGAGCCTGCGCTCTAGAGCCCGCGAGCCACAGCTACTGAGCCCACGTGCCTACAGCCCATGCTCTGCAACAAGAGAAGCCACCGCAATGAGAAGCCCGCGCACCTCAACGAAGAGTAGCCCCCGCTCGCCTCAACTAGAGAAAGCCCGCGCGGAGCAACGAAGACCCAACGCAGCCAAAAATTAAAAAAACTAAAAGTTAATGTAACAGTCAACCATGACAGTTAAATCCCAGGTTGGTGGTGTGTGCCCAGTGTTTTAGCATGTGTGTTATTTGATGCATGTTATAATCCTGTCAAGCCTCCACCAGCAGCCACCCAGCTGCAACACTCCCCTCTCGCTCCCAGGTTTTTCCTTCCTTACCTCTTACATCCTATTTCCCTTCCCTGCCTGGGTTCTCAGCTCTCCCAGCAGAAGGGGCCCTTGAAGAAGAGGACTAAGTCGCACTCCCCTTTATCTTCTTCCATCCCTTTGTGCAAGGCTGGATGCAGGCACCATGCTTATTAAATGTTTTTGTTGCTTGAGTTAACATCAGAGATTTTAAGCTCCCCTCCTCCTGGTTGGGGCCCAGGTGGGCTTGGGGGTTCCCCACATTTGAGTGTCTCAGGCCATGGGCGGACTGTGCAAAGTCGAGTAGTGCAAGAGGAATGGAGAGAGCAGGGCTGGGAGTGGGGTCCCCAGTCTTATAGCCCCTACTTCTCAGGGTCCTTAAGGATCAAATGAGTTCAAGAGTCCATGGAAGTAATCAATAAACAATCTATAATAAGAATAGAAAAGAGTTTTATTTGAGCCAAACTGGGCACTATAGCCCAGTAGGCAACCTCTTACATACGTCTGAGGAAATGCTCTGGTTTTTGTTTGTTTGTTTATTTTTGGTTTTTTGGCTGCGCTGCTCGGCATGCGGGGGTCTTAGGTCTTAGTTCCCTGATCAGGGATCCAGGTATCAAACCCATGCCCCCTGTAGTGGAAGCTCGGGGTACCTCCAGGGAATTCCTGGAACTGCTCTGTTGAAGCATGGTTTTCAGCACAGTTTTTTTTTTTTTTTTTTTTTTTTTTTTTTTTTTTTTGCGGTATGCGGGCCTCTCACTGTTGTGGCCTCTCCCCCGTTGCGGAGCACAGGCTCCGGACGCGCAGGCCCAGCGGCCATGGCTCACGGGCCCAGCCGCTCCGCGGCATATGGGATCCTCCCAGACCGGGGCACGAACCCGTATCCCCTGCATCGGCAGGCGGACTCTCAACCACTGCGCCACCAGGGAGGCCCTCAGCACAGTTTTATACCTTATCCGAACAGAGAACATACATCAAAATGACAGGGTATATTCCATCAAGGTTTCAAAAGAGACAGACTTAGTACACAGACAGTGAGACAACAAGACCGTGGAGTCTGGGAAGGGAACCTTATCTTCCAGGGAGTGTAACATGGACGCCATGAGAAGGGAGTTGTTCCTCCTTATCTTCAAAACAGACGTTCTTTGCCTCAATGGTTAAAGCAGATGTGCTGCGAGGGGTGGACAGGCTGTTTTAGTTCAGAGTTCAGGCTGAACCACGTATAAGCCAAAATGACTTCCTCCTACCTCAATATGTGATCATTTTCTCCATCACAAGCAGACAAAAATTTTAGAACCATAGGATCCAGCAATTCTACTTCTGAGGATATACCCAGAAGAATTGAAAGCACACTCTGGAAGAGATATTTATAAACTCTTATTGATAGCAGCACTATTCACAATAGCTAAAACATGAAAGCAGCCCAAGTGCCCATTGACCAAAGAGTGGATAAGCCAGATGTGGTATGTACAAATAGTAGAGTATTATACAGCATTAAAAATGAAGGGAATTCTTTTTTTATATAAACAATATTTTATTCAAATACAATTCTAAACATTTCTTTCATTTAGAATATTTACAAACAGTCTCTGAAACGCAGGACTGTGTCATCTAGATTCTAAATTAAAGATGAATGTTCATAATCAGAAAACATTTTTATGTGATCTTCAGAGTTGTATCATTCTTTGGTTTTTCGGTCTTCCCTCTTTCATGAAATAAGTGATTACTCAAATATCAGGGTTGTGTTTTAAAAGTCATTTATAACGTTGGCTTTGGTGGCCTTCGAATTTCAGTCAAGTGTGGTTTAGTTGAATGCACATCATCATACAGCATTGGTGACTATGATGATGGCATTAGTGTACAGAGCATCTGTCAAAGATTAAACAATAACAAAATTCAAGGACCTACTGTATAGCACAGGTAACTCTACTCAATACTCTGTAATGGCCTATATGGGAAAAGAATGTAAAAAAGAGTGTATATATGTATATGTATAACAGATTCACTTTGCTGTACACCTGAAACCTACACAACATTGCAAATCAACCACACCCCAATAAAATTTTTTTTAAAAAAACAGTAGAATATTTTTAATAGAGGGTTATTTGTTTCAACCCAGTACATTCTCAGTAAATGTCTAATGTGTGAGGCCACTCTTTCTTGTTTGGAATCTATTCTGTAGTAGGCTGATAATGCCACTTCATTGGTTTTCCTTTTTTCCAGTTTACTGAAGTATGATTCACAAAACTGCATATATTTAGACTGTACAAAGTGAAGATCTCTTTAAGATGTCCAAAATGATGACTTAATACACATAGACACTGTGAATGATTATCCCAATCAAGTTAATTAACTGTCACCTCCCATAGCTTCTACTTGTGTGTGTCTGTGTGTTGAGAACACAAGCAGTTGTCTCATACTAGATAGCAAAAATACAATACAGCAGTATTAACTATAGTCAACATGACATATATTAGATACCTAGAACTTTTTTGTCTTTTAACTGAAAGTTTGTACCCTTTACCGATATCTCCCCACTTTCTCCACCACCTACTCCTTACAACTACAGTTCTAATTTATGGTGTTATGAGTTTGATTTACTTAGATTCCACATATAAGTGAAATCATACATTGTTTTTCATTGTCTGATGTATTTCAATAAGCATAATGTCCTCAGGTCCATTCACGTTTTCACAAACAGCAAGGTTTCCTTCTTTTAATGGCTGACTAATATTCCATTGTCTATATATACACACTACATTTCCTTTTCCTTTTTTGTTTTTTTGATTATAATGTAAGATTTTACTTAACAGTTATTGGAAAATAGAAAATGTTATTTAAAATTCCATTCAAGGGCTTCCCTTGAATGGTTGAGAGTCCGCCTGCCGATGCAGGGGACATGGGTTCGTGCCCCGGTCCGGGAAGATCCCACATGCCGCGGAGCGGCTGGGTCCGTGAGCCATGGCCGCTGAGCCTGCGCGTCCGGAGCCTGTGCTCCGCAATGGGAGAGGCCACAACAGTGAGAGGCCCGCGTACTGCAAAAAAAAAAAAAAAAAAAAAAAAATTCCATTCACAATTACATTCAAATTTACATGGTACCCAAGGAAAAAAATTTAGAAAATAGTATTTAATACTTTTATGGAAGAAAATGATAAAATCAAACAAGATAAAAACATTTTGTTAATGCATGTACAAGCTCAATATCAAGGACATGTACTATAAATTATAACTAAAATTGACCTACAAAGTTAATATAATTCCAATAAAATCTCAATAGGTTTTTTCATGACATTTGGTGAACTTATTTTAAAATTCCTGTGTATGAGAAGATGTTCAGGAATAGGCAGGGCAGCTATGAGAAGAACTAAGAGAATTTGCTCTTCTAGATATCAAGAATTATTTTAAAGCTATAGTAATTAAAACAGTATGGAATTTTGTAGGGTTAAAAATAGATTAATTAGACAAACTCGAGAACTTAGAAATAGACTCTGGCTTATATGTATATTTGGTTTATGAGAAAAGTAGCCTCAAAAATGGAAACTTATTGGAATAATTGGCTATCTGTATGGCAAGAAAGAGAAATAGATCATTGCCTCTGTATAAAAAAAATAAATTCCAGGTAGATTAAAGGCTTAAATTTGTTAAAAAATAGTTTTAAAATACAAGAGGGGGCTTCCCGGGTGGCGCAGTGGTTGGGAGTCCGCCTGTCGATGCAGGGGACACGGGTTCGTGCCCTGGTCTGGGAAGATCCCACATGCCGCGGAGCGGCTGGACCCGTGAGCCATGGCCGCTGGGCCTGCGCGTCCGGAGCCTGTGCTCCTCAACGGGAGAGGCCACAACAGTGAGAGGCCCGCGTACCGCAAAAAAACAAAAAAAACCCAAAAAAACCCAAGAGGACAATTTTATGATCCTGTGAAGAAAAATATGTTTAGATACATGGAAAAAAAGCACAAATTGTAAAGAAAATTGATTCATTTACATTAAAATTTAAAATGCCTGCATGACAAAAGGTAACAAAGCCAAACGACAAAGATTTTTTGGAACATACATAACAGACAAAGAATCTCTCCAAAATATATAAAGAACACTTTACCACCAGTAGGATAATGAGAGTAGCTAACATTTACTAAGTAGTTACTATATGCCAGGATCTGTTCTAAGTGGTTAGTATGTATTAACTCCCTTAACCATCAGAGTAATCCTATGAGATACTATTTTTATCTTTATCTTACAGATGAAGAAACTGAGCCACAGAGAGGTAACATCCAAGTACAAACAACAGTTAATGACACATTTGGAATTGAAACTAATGCAGTTCAGCATGTCTGCTGCTAACTACTATGTAGAATTGTGCCCCTCCCCGTGCAAAAGAAAAATAATTCAGCTGACCACCAATCAAAAATGTGAACAGGTTATTCATAGAATAGTTGCTGGAATTGCCAGTAAAGATGAAAATATGCCCAACTTCATTAATCAGAGAAATGCAGTTTATTTATTTTATTCTTATAAATTTATTTCTTTATGTATTTATTTATGGCTGTGTTGGGTCTTCCTTGCTGCACGTGGGCTTTCTCTAGTTGTGGTGAGCGGGGACTACTCTTCGTTGTGGTGCGTGGGCTTCTCGTTGCAGTGGCTTCTCTTGTTGTGGAGCACGGGCTCTAGGCACACGGGCTTCAGTAGTTATGGTACATGGGCTCAGTAGTTGTGGCTTGCAGGCTCTAGAGCACAGGCTCAGTAGTTGTGGCACACAGGCTTAGTTGCTCCGCGGCATGTGGGATCTTCCTGGACCAGGGCTCAAACCCGTGTCCTCTGCATTGGCAGGCGGATTCTTAACCACTGCGCCACCAGGGAAGCCCAGAGATGCAATTTAAAATTTTAATGATGTTTCTCACCCATCAGATTGGCAAAATTTGTAAAAGTCTGAGAATACTAAATGGTGACCAGATTTGACAAGATAGGAATTCATATATCCTGCAGAATAGAGTGTAAACTGGCACACAAACGTTGGAGAGCAAGGTGGCAATATTAGTAAAACAGACCTATAGGTACCTGATGACCCAGCAATTTCACTTCCAGGTAAACGCACACATAAAGAAAAATGTGTGTTATGATGTTTAATGCGTTTTTTTAAAAACATTTTTATTGGAGTATAATTGCTTCACACTGCTGTGTTAGTTTCTGCTGTATAACAAAGTGAATCAGCTATACATATACATACATCCCCATAACCCCTCCCTCTTGCTTCTCCCTCCCACCCTCCCTATCCCAGCCCTCTAGGTGGTCACGAAGCACGGAGCTGATCTCCCTGGGCTATGTGGCTGCTTCCCACTAGCTATCTATTTTATTTTATTATTATTAATTAATTTATTTATTTTTTATTTTATAAATTTATTTATTTATTTTTGGCTGTGTTGGGTCTTCGTTTCTGTGAGAGGGCTTCCTCTAGTTGCGGCGAGCGGGGGCCACTCTTCATCGCAGTGCGCGGGCCTCTCACTGTCGTGGCCTTCTCCTGTTGTGCAGCATAGGCTCCAGACGCGCAGGCTCAGTAGCTGTGGCGCACGGGCTTAGTTGCTCTGCGACATGTGGGATCTTCCCAGACCAGGGCTCGAACCCGTTCCCCTGCATTAGCAGGCAGATTCTCAACCACTGTGCCACCAGGGAAGCCCTAGCTATCTTCAAAATGAAGGGAATTCTAACACATGCTACAACATGGATGAACCATACGGACATTCTGCTAAGGGAAATAAGCACGACAGGAAAGGACAAATATTGTTTGATTCCACTTAAATGAAGTACTAGAGTCATCACATTCATAGAGACCGAAAGTAGGATGGTGATGGCCAGGAACCGGTGGAGGAGAAAGAGGAAATTGTAGTTTAATGGGTACAGAGTTTCAGTTTTGCAAGATGAAAAACTTGTTTGGTTGCACAAAATGTGAATGTACTTAACACTACTGAACTGCACGCTTAAAAATGGTTAAAACGGTAAATTTTCTGTTGTGTGTATTTTGCCACACACAGACTCCAAATCTCAGAACGGTCCCCTGAGGATAACCACTCACGCTCAATTGGCTGCAGGCTTGCCCCGCCCATCCCCGAGCGTCCCCACCCATCCCCACCCAGGGATTGGGTTGTCTTTTATTGTGGAAGCGTTCCCAGATTTGGTTTTTAGAGATGTATCAGCTCCAGCCCTACACAGCCTAAACTCAACCTCACTGACTCTGATCCAGGGCTCCAGTTTCTGCTCCAAGAATTTGGTAAGTCTTGGGCAACCGCTCTTCTGTAGGAGGCTGGGCGCTGAGTTCACATCCTCCTAAAGAGGCCTCTGCATTCCAAGTGTGCAGCTGGGTCAGCCTGGCTCCAGCCTGAGGGTGGCAAGACCCATTTTCCAGATGAAAGCAGAAGGAGCTGGGAGCTGTGTGTGTGGTTGTGTAAGAAGAGGTGGGGTAGGGGGAGGTTGCATCAGTGTCTGGAGGCTCTAAGACTCTTTTTTTTTTTTGCGGTACGCGGGCCTCTCACCGCTGCGGAGCACAGGCTCCGGACGCGCAGGCTCGGCGGCCATGGCTCACGGGTCGAGCCGCTCCGGGGCATGCGGGATCCTCCTGGACCGGGGCACGAACCCGCGTCCCCTGCATCGGCAGGCGGAGTCTCAACCACTGCGCCACCAGGGAAGCCCCTAAGACTCATTTTTTTGATTGGTGTTCAAACAATATTAAAGCTTACCCTTATATAGGGTTTGTGACGTGTGGACCACTGATTTCAGTCTCCTGTATACTGTTGGCCCTCTGTATCTGTGGATTTCTCCTCTGGGGGTACAAGGGGAGACTGTAAGAAACTTGAGCTTTGCGGATTTTGCGCCGAGGAGGAGGACTGTATGGTGATTTACATTAAATCGCTTTTGGGTTCGTTACACCCAGCAACTCTGTGAAGCTGGCTCTACTATTTATCATTGGCTGAACTTTTTTTTTTTTTTGCGGTACTTGGGCCTCTCACTGTTGTGGCCTCTCCCGTTGCGGAGCACAGGCTCCGGACGCGCAGGCCCAGCGGCCATGGCTCACGGGCCCAGCCGCTCCGCGGCACGCGGGACCCTCCCGGACCGGGGCGCCTGCATCGGCAGGCGGACTCTCAACCACTGCGCCACCAGGGAAGCCCAGTTTCTTGGCTTTTTGAATGCTTGCTCTTAACCAAAATGCAAAACTTGGAGTATCAGGTACAGAAGCACCCTGATGATAACTTTTGTTCACTGGGTCCGCCTAGCCCTACAGCCTTGTAGAGAGGAGACATTTCATGCCCCAAAGGAGCAGGACACAGAGTTCATCATTTCTGATTCAGAATGAAGATTAGTCCTCCCTCCCTCCAGGCAGTTGGAGCCACTCTCGTTTGATGCTTTCCCTGGGCTGGGCTACAGCCTGTCCCTCCCTGCAAATTCCATGTCATTCTCCCCCAACGCAGAGTTTCAGTCCAATTTCACTCTGCAAGCAATGAAAGAGAAAGCTTCAGGTTTCAGGATCCTTGGTGTAGAAATGTGTGGAGTGTGAGCTTGTTGTGGAATCCAAGTTCATGTGCCTGGTGCACAGTGAGGCCAAACAAATTGAAACATTGGTGTTTGGAGCAGGGGAAGGTTTATCAATTGCGAGGGTGCCACCCTCTTGAGAAGTTGGGAGAAATAGGTTGATCTCAAATCCACCTTTGCTGGCTGGCCGGGTTGCAAGGTTTCTAAAGAAAAGAAGAGTAAAGGGGAGGTGATCTTTGTGATTTTAGTTTCTGGATAAGATCTCAGTTGCAGACTTCCTGACAGCATTTTTGTGACTCAGTGGGTCATTGGTGATTGTGATCGATCTACGTGTTCCTGCAAAGCAAACTAGTACGTCAAGGTCTTGTGGTTCCTTAACTTCTTTCTAGAAGAGAGCAAAAACAATGGTTGAGGCATTTTGTTATTTACTTAGAGCCTACGTGACAAGTTAAGAATTCAAGCAGGTTGGTCCCTGCTGTTTTTTCCTTTAAGGCCATTTGGTACTGCTTTTCCTTTGTTTCTGCATACCCTCACTTCCCTAACTAGTAACTGCTTGAGTCTGCTCTTTGGAACTTGGGAAGACCTAGGAGACTAAATCCTTTCTTTACAAACCAACGAGGGGGCACGGAGAAACTTTTGTACGAGGAGGGTCCTGCAGGGTCCTGCCTGAGTTCAGTTCCCCCTTTCTTTGATACCCCTCAATCCTGAGGGGAACAAGGTTGGGACAAGAAAGGGAATAAAGTTTCGGATGGAGAGGTGAATCATAAACTCAGCAGGGGAATTTGGTTTTACAGGGACTTGGTTTCATCGCTCTGATCACCGAGCCCCTTAAACTGTCGCTTCACTCACATCAAGGAAGGGAGGGAATAAAGATGATAATAATAAATTTCCCTGTTTTATAGAAGGAAGGAGGACAAAGTGATATACAGCTCATGCAAAATCAAACAAGCTACACATCACAGTGCTCGATTTGAACCAGCAGAGCTGGTTGACGTCTTTTTAAAAAAATTAATTTATTAAAAAAATTTTTTTGGCTGCGTTGGGTCTAAGTTACTGTGTGCAGCCTTTCTCTAGTTGCGGTGAGCGGGGGCTACTCTTCGTTGTGGTGCGTGGGCTTCTCATTGCGGTGGCTTCTCTTGCTGCAGAGCACAGGCTCTAGGCGCGTGGGCTTCAGTTGTTGTGGCACACGGGCTTCAGTAGCTGCAGCTCGCGGGCTCTAGAGTGCAGGCTCAGTAGTTGTGGCGCACGGACTTAGTTGCTCCGCGGCATGTGGGATCTTCCCGGACCAGGGCTCGAACCCATGTCCCCTGCATTGGCAGGTGGATTCTTAACCACTGAGCCACCAGGGAAGTCCCAAGCTGGTTGATTTCACTTTAAGGATCAACATTCTTATCCATTCACCTAATAGTATTTAAGCAGCTACTGTGTGCCAGGCACTGTGCTGGAAGCTTTTGCTTCTATAGGGGTGAAAAACTTTTCTTTCTAGGTTCTTTGCTGAGTCTAATAATTAAATTGATATACGACAGATTAAGTAATTTCCTACGTACGGGAGCCCCCAAAAAACTCTGAGGTTCAAAGACAAGCAGTTGAGGCTTATATGCTACCCTGAGCTAAGGAGAAAGGGGTATGGATCTGGGCCGTCAAGGGGAAGACAACTCACAGAAAGATGGGAAAAGCAAATGCTTGGTAAGCAAATGTTTGCCACTCCATGCAGGTTTTTCTGAGATAAAAAGTTCTCTCTGGTTAAAAAAAAAGTTATCTCTCTTCCTGGCATAAGCCTCCTAATCTAAATTATTTTGAGCAGTTAAGGGAGAGGCAAGGAGCTTTTCCTGAGTCTGCTGGGTTTTTTTTTTTTAAGTTTATTTTATTTTTGGCTGTGTTGAGTCTTCGTTGCTGCCCGCGGGCTTTCTCTAGTTGCGGTGAGTGGGGGCTGCTCTTCGCTGCGGTGTGTGGGCTTCTCACTGCGGTGGCTTGTCTTGTTGTAGAGCACGGACTCTAGGCGCGTGGGCTCAGTAGCTGTGGCACACGGGCTTCGTTGCTCTCTGGCATGTGGGATCTTCCTGGTCCAGGGATCGAACTCATGTCTCCTGCATTGGCAGGTGGATTCTTAACCACTGAGCCACCAGGGAAGTCCAGTCTGCTGGGTCTTAATTGCCTTCAACTCAAAACAGTCCACATCCCCAAATGGCACAGTTTGGGGATACATAATCTGCTCCCCCTCACTTCTCTTCAAGCAACTCTTCCAGTAACTTTGAAATACATTAAAAGTCTTCTTTATGTTTGAAGAAACCAAAGCTCAGAGACAGAGAACTTGCCCAATGTGTACTTTTACCGCCTGCTCCCCATAACTCCATTGTTCTGTGGAATTGAACTCCCAGGGCCAGGGTTGGATGGACATTCTTGATGGCTTTGTGTCTTGCTTTCTCAGCAGGTTGTAGCCTCCTCAACTATGTCTAAGATGCTGTGTCAGGATGTTTACCAATTTGGTCAGAAGCTGATCCGCAGGCGGCCTCTGGAGCCCAGGGAAGAGTCTGAGAGTCGCATGGCTCGTTGTCTGAACACCTTAGACCTGGTGGCCCTGGGCGTGGGCAGCACCTTGGGAGCTGGTGTGTACATCCTGGCTGGCGAAGTGGCCAAGGACAAAGCTGGGCCAGCGATTGTCATCTGCTTCCTGGTGGCCGCCCTGTCTTCTGTGTTGTCTGGGCTCTGCTATGCAGAGTTTGGGGCCCGGGTACCGTGCTCTGGTTCTGCGTATCTCTACAGCTATGTCACAGTGGGACAACTGTGTGCCTTCATCACTGGCTGGAACCTCATACTGTCCTATGTCATCGGTGAGATGATGGGAGTGGGAGGACGGTGTGGGGCTTAAGATCAGGAAACTAGGAGATGGGATTTAGGTCTTGACTCATTTGTGAGAAATTTGTTATCCACCTTGTGGGGTGAAGTGGATAATAGTGGCAGGAAAACCCCACAACTTCATTCTACTCTGCTGTATCCTATTTTCCTTAAATTATGGGGCCTAGAACAAAGAAGGAAAGGAAAGTGTAGGGAGTGGGTGAGAGGGAGGCATGTCCCACAGGCTCATCCCCTCACCATGTGGAAGTCTCTCCTCAGTTGTTGCCTTCATGGGATTTTCCTTTGCTACTTGATTTAAAATTTCAACCCTCATCTCCCAGACTTTTCACTCCCACTTAACCTGTTTTCTTTTTCTTTTTCTTTTTTTTTGCATAACATTGATCTCCTAACATTAAACAGTTGACCTATTTTGTGGATCATCTGGGTTTACTGTCCCCAGCCCACGAAAAGAAACTCTTAGAGATTAGGTATTCTGTATGCGTCCCCCCACCTCTCCCAAATACATCCCATGACACGTGGTAAGGGTTCAATGAATGTTTGTTAATAAATATTCCTTCTTCTGCTGCTGCAGGCACTGCCAGCGTGGCCCGGGCCTGGAGCTCCGCTTTTGACAGCCTGACTGGGAACCACATCTCTCGGGTGTTACAGGGAACTTTCTCTCTGCGTGTGCCCTACTTCCTGGCCAAGTACCCAGACTTTTTTGCGCTGGGCTTGGTACTGCTGCTCACGGGTGAGACAGGGTTCAGTGATAGGATGGGAAGAGTGGGGTGTGGAGGGAGAGCTGGGGTGGGAAAGGCTTGGGATGGAAGAATGGTGGGGGGTTACGACCGGAAAGAGGGGTCTGTGGTATGAGAGGCAGGAAGGCAGGACACAGACCACTGTTTCCCACCGTTGGCACCACTGACGGTTTGGGCTGGACCATTCTTTGGCGTGTGGGGCTGTTCTGTGCATTTGAGGTTTTTTTTCTTTGGCCGCGCTGCGTGGCATTGCGGGATCTTAGTTCCCCAACCAGGGGTCAGACTTGTGCCCCCTGCAGTGGAAGAGTAGAGTCTTTTTTTTTCTTTTTTTTTTTTTTTTCCCCGGTACGCGGGCCTCTCACTGTTGTGGCCTCTCCCGTTGCGGAGCACAGGCTCCGGACGCGCAGCCTCAGCGGCCATGGCTCACGGGCCCAGCCGCTCCGCGGCATGTGGGATCCTCCCGGACCGGGGCACGAACCCGTGTCCCCTGCATCGGCAGGCGGACTCTCAACCACTGCGCCACCAGGGAAGCCCGGTTGTTGTTGTTTTGTTTTTTACATCATTGTCAGATGTTGAGTAACATCCCTGGCCTTTATGTACTAAATACCAGGGACGCCCACCCTCCAAATTGTGTCAGTCACAGTGTCTCCAGACATTGCTAAGAGTCCCCTGGGGGGCAAAATCACCCCAGGGGAGAATCATTTACTTAGACCAGTGAGTTTCTTCCTTTGTACTGAGATCAAAGATTGTTTTTCAATTGAGAGGAAATTCGTATAGCATAAAATTAACCATTTTGTTATTTCCCCAGCTTTACTGAGATATAATTTACTGAGATATACGTTGTATAAGTTTAAGGTGTACAATGTGATGATTTGATAGACCTGTCTTCTGTGCGATGATTGTCACAATAAGAAATTAACCATCTGAAAGTGTACAATTAAGTGGCACTTAGTACATTCACCATGCTGTGTAACTGTCACCTCTCTCTAGTTCCAAAAAATTCATCACCCCAAAAGGAAATCCCATACCCGCTGAGCACTCACTGTCCAACTCCTCAATACCCCAGCCCCTGGCAACCACTAGTCTGCTTTCTGTGTCTATGGATTTGGTTATTCTGCATGTTTCATATTCCATCTTTCCCACAGGAATACTGGTTCTGGGAGCTCGTGAGTCGGCCCTGGTTAACAAAGTGTTCACAGGCTTGAACCTTTTGGTTCTCAGCTTCATGATCATCTCTGGCTTCGTCAAGGGAGATCTGCACAACTGGCAGCTCACGGAACAGGACTACAGATTGAACACATCTGGATCCAATGACACCTCTAGGTTAGGAGGGTATCCTCGACCATAGTGATGCTTGTGGGGGCACGTGTGCAGAGCTGGGAATATGGTGGGGGCTAAAGAGATCTGGGCTGATGGATCCAGGTGATGGGGTCCTGGAGCCCAGAACTTGTGGTATTAACCAAAAAGTCCAGTACAGATGGCTGAACACAGCTCACCCACATTCTTTCTTGCTCCTTCTCTCACCATAGATTGGGCCCTCTGGGTTCTGGAGGGTTTGTGCCTTTTGGCTTTGATGGGATTTTCCAAGGAGCAGCTACATGTTTCTACGCATTTGTTGGTTTTGATGCCATTGCCACTACAGGTAACATGGTCACTGGGTGTCCCATCAGGGGTTTGGGCACAGATTAGGCTGCCCTTGGGCATAGGGGTTTCTTTTGGAGGTTCAAGAGGAAAGCGGATTTTTTAAAAAAAATAAATTTATTTATTTATTTTTGGCTGCGTTGGGTCTTTGTTGCTGCGCGCAGGCTTTCTCTAGCTGTGGTGAGCGGGGGCTACTCTTCTTTGCGGTGCGCGGGTTTCTCATTGCGGTGGCTTTTCTTGTTGGGAGCACGGGCTCTAGGCATGTGGGCTCAGTAGCTGTGGCTCGCGGGCTTAGTTGCTCCGTGGCACGTGGGATCTTCCCAGACCAGGGCTTGAACCCGTGTTCCCTGCACTGGCAGGCGGATTCTTAACCACTGCGCCACCAGGGAAGTCCGGAAAGGGGATTTTGTATTTCATCACAGTGTGTTTTCCTGGCCCAATACTTCCTCCCATCCTGCAGGGGAGGAAGCCCGAAATCCTCAGCGATCCATCCCCTTGGGCATTGTGATCTCGCTCTGCATCTGCTTCTTGGCATATTCTGGTGTCTCGGCGGCACTCACCCTCATGGTGCCCTACTACCAGATTGATCCTGACAGCCCCTTACCACACGCTTTCCTCCATGTCGGCTGGGCCCCTGCCAGATATGTCGTGGCTGTTGGCACCCTCTGTGCTCTTACATCCAGGTCAGTGTCAAAGCTTTTTCCCCATCTACTGTCAGATGCTCAGGTATCCCCGTCCTTGGGATTGAGAGACAAGAGGGAAAGACAGCTTACCCCACGTAGACTAGGGAGTAGACACCCCAGTCTGTCCTGCTTATCCACGTCCTCACACATGTTCCCATTTTCTCTTCCAGTCTCCTGGGTGCCATGTTTCCTATGCCTCGTGTCATCTACTCAATGGCAGATGACGGGCTCCTTTTCCGGGGACTTGCCCGGATCCATGCCCGTACACGCACCCCCGTTATGGCCACCTTGGCTTCTGGAACTCTTGCAGGTAAATAAACAAGACCCATTCCTTCTTTGATCAATTTTCTTAACTTGGATATTTCTACTGGTTTTTCACTCCCTCTCCACCTTGTCTGTGCCCTCATTCTAGGGGTCATGGCATTACTTTTCGAGCTCAGCGATCTCGTGGACCTCATGTCAATCGGGACCCTGCTTGCTTATTCCCTGGTGTCTTTTTCTGTTCTTGTCCTCAGGTGAGACTACGTTACCCCTTGGCTGGGGGTCTTTGACTCGTGGGGATTGAAGGGGGGATAATCGTCGTTTGCCTTCATGCTGCCTTCTAAATGTCCCACTAGGCTTAAGTTGGGAAAGAGATGGATTCGACTGCTTGATGTTGGATGAGTAGGGGCTGCTGTTAATATTGACTTAATACCTCTAATTCAGGTACCAACCAGACCAGAATTTAAGCAAGACTGAGAAAACAGAGAAAGAAACTGAGATGAAGCCTGTAGCTGAAGAAAGCCCTTTGGAATCTGGACCTGAAGCAGGAACCTCAAAGATGCTAAAGAGTCTGTGTGCCCCTATCAACGCCATCCCCACTCGGAAATCTGGCCAGATCAGCTATGGATGTGCCTCACTGCTTGGTGAGCAGGGGGATTTCTCTTTGGTGGTATTCTGAAATTGACAGGATAGGACGGGAGTGTGTATTTTGGCAGTAGAGGTGTCTTGGAGATATGATGGCCCTTCGTGATGTGGGCAGTTTTGGGGAGGGGTGTGACCCAAGGTCTTGAGCTATTTGGCTTCCGGAGTGGAACCTGTTCTCCTCCACCCTGACCCTTGCAGTTCTCCTGCTGACGATCCTGAGCCTGATACTGGCCCAGTGGCCCAGCCACGTGTCCTCTGGAGACCCCGTGTATACAACCGCAGCTGTGCTGCTGCTACTGCTCATCACTGGGGTCACTGTCATCATTTGGAGGCAGCCCCAGAGCCCCACCCCTCTTCATTTCAAGGTAGGTGACTTTAGGTGCCCACCTGTCCACCTGTCCACCTGAGTGAGTGAAGTCTGCATGCTCTGAGACCTAAACATCCTTTGCTGGACCAGGGAAGAAGAGGAATTATTAAAACTAATGGACCCTTCCCTGATCCACACTCGGTGCTTTGCATGCCCCACTGCAGTAGGCACTGAACACACAGTAGGACTGAAGTCTTCTCGGCCATGTGGGGTGGAGGCCCGCCTTTCAGACGTCTGCGGTGTGTTCAGGGAATAACTGACTTTGCCCGCAGGTCCCTGCTTTGCCTGTCCTCCCACTCGTGAGCATCTTTGTGAATGTTTACCTGATGATGCAGATGACCTCTGGGACTTGGGCCCAATTTGGTGTCTGGATGGTGATTGGTAAGTGGCTTTCTGGGATTAAAAGGCCTCTTGAGTGACTGAGCCCAATCCTCTCTACTACCTCTCCCCGCAAACTGTGTCAGACACCATCATAGCAGGCCTGCTGGGCATTTGTAAGCGGGGAGAGCACCTACTTTTCCTTCTCGTCTTATTTCTCTACTAGGATTTGTCATATACTTTGGATATGGGATCCGACACAGCTTGGAGAAGAATAATCAACAGCCACCAGCCTCCAACTCCCAGACTTTTGACAAAAACATCCCTGGTGCTGAATCATCTTAACCACAGGCAATAGACGCTGTGTGGAATCCCACCGTGCACTGAAGGTATCTTCTGGTTCAAGGGGCACTTTGAGGCTCTATGGAGTGTGAAGGTGGGATGAATTTACAGCCCTATATTTAATGCCAGTGGACAAAATGACTTCTATGTTGTATAATTTTTAAGTAACCATTTTTTAAGTAACCACTCAGAAAAGTGCATGCTTCATACCTGTGCAGCAAGATGAATTTTCACAAAGAAAGTACAAGGTAACCAGAAACCAGAGAAAAAATAAAATAGTAACCTGCATGTAAGAAGTGTCTTCTTGTGCCTTTTTCCAGCAAAAACACATAGATTGCCACATGGGAAGAAAATGTAGGTAACTATATACTGTGTCAAGAGTTGCACTGTATTTATTTACTTTTTTGTGGTATGATTCTCCATTTTATTAATCTTCTTTAATGATATTCAATAACTTTGTTATTATTTCCAAAGAGCTGAGTGGAAATTATTCCTAAATATATACATATTTTTTATTCCTAAATATTTTAAAATTTTGATGCTGTTGTATTATTATTATTTTTTTGGTTGCACCACACAGCTTGCAGGATCTCAGTTCCCAGAACATGGATGGAACCCGGGTCACAGGAGTGAAAACCCGAAATCCTAACCATTAGACCACCAGGGAACTCCCAATGCTGTTATAATTTTTTCTCTTCTTTTTGTTACTGGTGAAATGAAAAACAATTTTTTGTGTTTATTTAAAATTTTCTTTAAAAAACTAAATATATACAATTTTTAATTTACAGTCATACCTCAGTAAAGCTGGAATACAAATAGGGAAATTGGATGACTTTATCACATTCATCATTCATTTTTAAGATAACATCACACAGTGATTCTTAAACTTATTGGATTTTTGATACCTCCATATTTCCACTGGGATATTTTAATACACATCTGCTGTCTTCACACATTCATTCATTTTTAAAAAAATGAGCTATAGTTGATTTACAATATCAGTTTCAGGTGTACCACACAGTGATGTAATATTTTATAGATTATATTCCATTTAAAGTAATTGTATCTAATGGCTTTATTTTCCTGTGCTGTACAACATATCCTGTAGCTTATTTTATACATAGTAGTTTGTATCTCTTAATCCCTCACCCCTATTTGCCCTAACCCTTCTTTCTCCCCACTGGTAACCACTAGTTTGTTCTCTTTATCTGTGACTCTGTTTCTCTTTTGTACACATTCATTTATTTTTTAGATTCCACACGTGATATTACACAGTATTTGTTTTTCTCTGACTTATTTCATGAAGTATAATAACCTCCAGGTCCATCCTGTTGCAAATGGAGAACTTCATTCTTTCTTTATGGCTGAGTAGTATTCTATTGTATTTATATACCACACCTTTTTTATCCATTCATCTGTTGACAGACACTTGGGTTGCTTCTGTATCTTGTCTATTGTAAATAGACATGCTGTGAACGTTAATGCTGTGAACGTTGGGGTGAATGTATCTTTTTGAGTTAGTGTTTTTTGCTTTTTTCAGATATATAACCAGGAGTGGAATTGCTGGGTCATATGGTAGTTCTCTTTTTACTTTTTGGGAAACCTTCATACTGTTTCCCATAGCGGCTGCACCAACTTCAGTAGACATTCACTTCCCATCTTCGGTGCCTCATCTCTTCTGTTTACCTGCAGGCTTGAAGCACAACTGTACACTCTTTGTCTTCCATGTCCACAAAGGCCCTGCCTGTGGGCCAGTCTGGTTAATTCCAGCTAAGACTTCTGTCAAAGTATTTAAATACTCTTAATTTTTTCCCTTATTTGAAATTTCACAGTTGGCTAGGTTACTCATTACATAATAATTAAAAAATTTTTTTTAATATTTATTTATTTGGCTGCATCGGGTTTTAGTTGTGGCACGTGGGATCTTTTGTTGCGGTGGGTGGGCTCTTTGTTGCAGTGCATGGGCTCTCTAGTTGTGATGCATGGGGTCCAGAGTGTGTGGGCTCAGTAGTTGCGGCATGCAGGCTCTCTAGTTGTGGCACAAGGGCTCTAGAGTGCACAGGCTCAGTAGTTGCAGCACGCAGGCTAAGTCGCCTTGTGGCATGTGGGATCTTAGTTCCCTGACCAGGGATCAAACCTGAGGCCCCAGATTGGAAGGTGGATTCTTAACCACTGGACCACCAGGGAATTCCCTACATAATAATTTAAAGAATATGAATTCTGTCTAGCAAAAGACGGGCTGTTCCTCCAGGATAACCACGTATAACCTAGATGTGGAAGTTTTCTATGGATTTGTGCATGAGTTTTGCTTCATATGAATACTGGAATAATCCCCACACCCTGCCAAAAGAAAAACGAAAAACAAAACAACTCCACAGCAAGTCAACAATGTAATTTTCACTAAAGAGCTCCTGAGAATAAGAGGAGGTTCTTTGGGAAAGGTGATATGTGTCTATGGAAAATTTTCTTTTAAGTGATTAAAAAAAAATTTTTTTTGGGGGGGCCATGCTGCAGGGCTTGTGGGATCATAAATTCCTGACTAGGGATTGAACCTGGGCCCTTGGCAGTGAAAGTGCAGAGTCCTAACTACTGGACTGCCAGGGAATTCCAAATTTTTTTTTTTTTTTTTTTAGGTAAGAAGTGGATTTATTTAGAGAGAAACACACTTCCCAGACAGACTATGGGTCATCTTGGAAGGTGAGAGAGGCGTCAGGGGTACGGGGTTGTCGGTTTTTATAGGGGTGGATAATTTCATAGGCTGAGTGGGAGGAGTATTCCAGCTATTTTGGGGAAGGGGTGGGGATTTCCAGGAATTGGGCCATGCCCACTTTTTGATCCTTATCAGCGTTGCAGGGGTCACGGTGCCTGTGGGTACGTCATTTAGCTTGCTGATGTGTTACAGTGAGGGTATACTGTATACTGAGGCTCAAGGTCTAGTGGAAGTTGACTTGTCCACTATCTTGGAGCGATTTGGTTCCAGTCAGTTTATGTCATGGCCTCGGGCTGTGTCATTCTTTCAAAGGTTATGCCCTGCCCCCTTCCCCTCCTATTTCATTCCCCTCTTAGAGATTTTACTCCTGTATTCTTATGGGAAGCAGAGGGGTGATAGTCATCTGTAACTGCTTCAAGGCTGAGTAGGGACATTGACTCTTCCTGTCAGGGAGTAAAAATCTCTGGATGCCTGATCTAGGGGCCCAGGGGCAGGACAGCTCCTTGTTTTAAGTCAGTATGGGCTGGAATCCTCACATAGCCATACATCTTTTTTTTTTTTTTTTCCAATACGCGGGCTTCTCACTGTTGTGGCCTCTCCTGTTGCGGCGCACAGGCTCCAGATGCGCAGGCTCAGCGGCCATGGCTCACGGGCCCAGCCGCTCCGCAGCATGTGGGATCTTCCCGGACTGGGGCACGAACCTGTGTCCCCTGCATCGGCAGGCGGACTCTCAACCACTGCGCCACCAGGGAAGCCCAGCCATACATCTTGATGTGGAACTGCTGTAACTGCTTCCATAGCCTTTCTATGATCTCCTTGATGAAGCACTTTTTCTAACAGCATCAGAGTACAAAAATATCTATCTATAAATGACAAGAGATTTTAGATGCTATCCCTTCCAAGGCAGTCTCCCAACCAGGTGTTAGAGTGCCCAAAAAGTTGTCTCAAAGAAACGGCACAGAATGTGTCCCCAGTGGTGTTGACGTTGAGAGGGTGTTGGTCTAGCTTATCACTGTCCCTTCGTGGCTTGCCAGCTGAAACCGTGGAACTCAGATTTGGGACTTGAACCCACGCACCAGGAATTGAGCCCAGCCAAAACCCAGACTGGGACTTGAACCCAAGGTCTTTAAATTGAGATCACACACCTGGTCTCAGGACTCAATGAAGTTCAGGTTCTTGATGTCTCATCACAGAAAGAATTCAGTGAGAGACAAAGTGATAGGTAAGAAGTACATTTATTTAGAGAGAAACGCACTCCACAGACAGAGTGTGGGCCATCTCAGAAGGTGAGAGAGGCCCTGAAAAATTTTAATTAATGCTATAAAATAGTATATTCTTTTAAGTAGGAATGTTGAGTCAAAGACATGCACATTTAAAATTTTTGACAAATGTTGCCAAATTTCAGAAGAAACAAATATGACATCCACACATATAATTAAAATTTTCCTAGTATCACATTAAAAAAGGAAAAAGAAACAGATACAGTTAATTTTAATAATATACTTTATTCAGTTCAAAATATCCAAAATATTATCATTTAAACACATAATGTAAAACTCACTAATGAGATATTTTACCTTTTTTACTTCTGAACAGTCATCAAATCTCAGTGTGTATTTTACACTTACTTTACCACCTGGCCACACTTCAAGTGCTCAAGATTGTATGTGGCTGTTTGTTACCAAACTGGATAATGGTGACCTAGAATCTTTTCCCATGCTTACCTATTGATTTAGTGCAGCAGTCAGGTAAACTCTGGTCCATAGCTCAAATCTTGACTGTGGCCGATTCTTGTTTGGTTTAGAGGCTGAGTGGTTTTTATTCTTAAAAGGTTGTAAAAAATAATAATAATAAAAATAAAGAGGAACATGTGGTCCAGAGCATATGTGGCCTGCAAAACCTAAAATATTATTTGGCCCTCAACAGAAAAACTCTGGTGAACCCTGGTCTGGTGTAACTGAATGCACTCAGGTTTATTCTGTTTATTTGCAATGTCAATGAGTTCAAGTTTCTTTGCTTTTGTGATGTTTCACTTTAGCCACACATACCTAGAAGAGACTGGAAGCATCTCTAGTTATCTTTGACTTCTCTTTGCATAATTGCTTTTTTCCCCCTTGGTCAGTCTAGCTAAAGGTTTGCTCATTTTGTTCATCTTCTCAAAGAACCAACTTCTGGTTCTGTTGATTCTTTGTATCATTAAAAAAATTCTCTATTTCATTTTTCTCTACTCTAATCCCTATTATTTTCTGCCTTCTGTTGCTTTTGGTTTTGTTTGTTCTTTTTTTTAGCTTCTTACCATGTAGAGTTAGTTTATTGATTTGAGATCTTTCTTCTTTTTCAGTGTAGGCATTTCCTACCATAAACTGTCTTCTGAGCGTGCCTTTCACTGCATCCTGTAAGTTGTGATTTTCACTCCTATGTATCTTCTAATTTCCCTTATGATTTCTTCTTTCACCTATCTGTTGCTTAAGAGTGTGTGGTTTAATTCTCATATAGTATTCTTGTTTTCCTTCTGTTGATTTCTAGTTTCATTACATTGTGGTCAGGTTTCAATCTGTGCTTTTAATCTTTTCAATTTGTTGAGATTATTTTGTGGCCTAACATAGGGTCTATCCTGGAGAATGTTCTATATATGTTCTGTTGTTGGTGGAATGGTCTGTATATGTCTGGCATCCCTCCCCCCAAATATGTTCCATGTTCCCTCATTCCCTCCCTGCCGAGGATCCAAATCCTTAACCTAACCCTAACACTAAGGTATACGTAACCCAAGGACAAAGTAACTTGAGGTGAAATGTAACCCCAACCCTGAGATAAACCAAACATAAGGCCTACGTCAACCTGATTCTGAACCCTCTGTCAGCCTTCATAAGGCACTCCTGGGCTCTAACCACACTGGCATCCCCTGTGCCACAGTTCTCCCACTGGCTGTAGCACCCACCCTAGATCTCCCAGGCCACATTCATGGATAGCATTCAAGTTCTCCAGCTCTCAGAGGCTCCCCTCCTGGACTCTCTCCTTTTCTCCAGTCTCCTAGGACCTGTCTGAGCTCAAGCCTCTCCCTCCTAATGCACCAGGCCCTCCCATGGCCATTAGCCCCGCCCCTAGCTTTTCAAACTCACTCCCATGGACTCTAGTCCTCTCCCACCCATACACGCTAAGATTCCCCACCATGGGCTCAAGTCCTTTCTCCAAGACAACCCACTTTCTTCACTCTAGGACTGACCCTCTTAAGACAGCTCAGGTCCCTCCAGAGTCTAACTGCTCCTTGAGCTTTCTCAAGGACTTGATCCTAGGCCCTGGCCCCTTCCCCAGGGCAAATCCACTTGCCTCCCTTGAGTATCACCTTCCCATCCCTGTTGAGGGACCTCCAGGATTTGGAGAGGTCCAGTGTGCTGGTTCTGTTCCTTCTTTTTTTTAATATAAATTTATTTATTATTTATTTATTTTTGGCTGCATTGGGTCTTCCTTGCTGCACACAGGCTTTCTCTAGTTGCGATGAGCGGAGGCTACTCTTCTTTGTGATGCGTGGGCTTCTCATTGCGGTGGCTTCTCTTGTTGCGGAACATGGGCTCTAGGCACATGGGCTTCAGTAGTTGTGGCACGCGGGCTTCAGTAGTTGTCGCTCACAGGCTTAGTTGCTCCACGGCATGTGGGATCTTCCCAGACCAGGGCTTGAACCCATGTCCCCTGCATTGGCAGGAGGATTCTTAACCACTGTGCCACCAGGGAAGCCGCTGTTCCTTCTTGAACAGGCCATGTTTGAACATCCAACAAAGACACTGGCTTATAAGCAATTGTAATGTCAGCCATTCTGGTGCGTGTCTAGTGACATCACATGATGATTTTACTTTGCATATCCTTGAGGAGTGATGACATTTAACACATCTGCTCTTACTTATTTGCCATTTGGTGTTCTTAAGTGCTTATGCAAGTCTCCCTCCACCTTTTAATTGATTTGTTGTTTTATTATTGACTTGAAGGATTCTTTTTATCCTTTCTTTGTGAATCCTTTGTCAGGTTTATGTAAATATCTTCTCCTGGTCTTCTTGCTTTTTCACCACCTTCATGGTGTCATTTGATGATCAGAACTTTGTACTTTTGATGAAGTCCAACTTAATAACTTTTTATTTTCTGTTTAATGTCTTCTGTATACTAAGAAATGCTGCCTACCCCAATGCTTTGACAATAATCTCCTAAATTTTCTATTTTTTTTTTTTTTGGCCGTGCTGCACGGCTTGTGGGATCTCAGTTCCCCAACCAGCGATCGAACCTGTGCCCTCCTGCAGTGGAAGTATGGAGTCTTAACCACTGGACCACCAGGGAATTCCCCGTATTTTCTTCTAGAAGTTTGATAGTCTTTTCTCAGCTCACTGCACCCGCAGGGGGTCTTCTTGTAAAAATTCCCTAATAGCAACGTTAATGGTGATGAGAACAACAACAACAGCTAATATTTATTGAGCTTACACAACATTTCAGATACACGTTCAAGGAGCTTACATGGACCAAACTCATTTAATCACCACAACAGCAGTATTAGGTAGGTGTGATTATCCCCATTTCACAGATAATGCACAGGGAGTAATAGCTAATTTTCTCAGTGCCTCACAGGGAGTAAAGAGGTGGGACAGTGATGGAAACAGGTAGGGGTATGTACCACGAGAAAAGCTCTCCCACATATGCTCCATTAGCAGAGTTTTACCTTAGAACAAATCTGAAATACGACAGAGACGAAATGGTATTGGAAGGTTTCTACGCATTCAGGAAACTGATCTATCCAGTAGAAAATAGTCTACCGCTGAGTCTGTTGTGATCAATAAGAAAAAGTGATTTCTCCAATTCTCCCAATTCACCTCTCATATGACTTCTGATATTCCATAAGCAGAAGAGGGACCAGTGAGGGCTTTCTTGCGTTAAGTCTTATCACGGATTTTCCTCTTGTCGTGGAAGAAATGAATGTTGAATAGAGGCCTCTGTACGCTCTTTGTACCCAAAAGGTTTCTCAGCAGCATGAATTCTCTGATGTCCTGGAGGATGGCTTACACGTTTACATGCCTTTCCACATTCCTTACACTCAGAGGGCTTCTCACCAGTATGAATTTTCTGATGCTGTGTAAGTTGATGGCCGTGACTGAAGGCCTTCCCACATTCCTTACACTCATAGGGTTTCTCCCCTGTATGAATTCGCTCATGTTTGACAAGGCTTGACCCATAAATAAAGGCCTTTCCACATTCCTTACATTTGTAAGGCGTTTCACCAGTGTGGATTCTCTCATGCTGAGTAAGGTGATAGCCACAGTTAAAGGCCTTCCCACATTCTGTACATTTATATGGCTTCTCACCCGTATGAATTCTCTCGTGTTTCACGAGACTCGAACCCCAACGGAAGGCCTTCCCGCATTCCTTACACTCGTGAGGTTTCTCACCAGTGTGAATTTTCTGATGCTGAGTGAGATAATTGACGCGAGTAAAGGCCTTCCCACATTCTTGGCACTCGTAGGGCTTCTCGCCGGTGTGAATTCTCTTATGCTGAACGAGGCTGGAACCACAAATAAAGGCCTTCCCACAGTCTTTACATTCGTAGGGTTTTTCACCACTGTGGATTCTCTTATGCTGAATTAGTTTATACACTCGGCTAAAGGTCTTCCCACAGTCTTTGCATTCATAGTCTTTCTCACCAGTGTGAAATCTCTGATGCTGAGTGAGCTCATCACCGCGTCTGAAGGCCTTCCCACAGTCTTTACATTCATAGGGCTTCTCACCCGTATGAATTCTCTTATGAATAACGAGGCTTGAACCCCACCGAAACGCTTTCCCGCAGTCCTTACATTCATAAGGTTTCTCACCGGTGTGAATTTTTTGATGTTGAGTAAGCTGATTACCCCACCGGAAGGCCTTTTTACATTCTTTACATTCATAGGGTTTCTCACCAGTGTGAATTTTCTGATGTTGAGTAAGTTGATAGCCTCGGCTAAAGGCCTTCCCACATTCCTTACATTCATAGGAATTTTCCCTGTTATGAAGTCTCTGATGTGGTCGGACAGAGGTATTTTCTCTGCAAGTGGGCGTTTTCCCACAGTTGATTTGATTGATATATCCCTCTTGTGGGGCCTGTGGTCCTTCAAACTCACCTTCACACATCCAGTCAAGGCCAAGGGATTTACTTTTTCTATTTGAGTTCTGTTTGGAAAAATTTATCTCATAAGTGCCCTTCTGTGTAGGTACACTCTTGGTCTCATACGGTGATTCCAAATCTGAAAAAAACAAAACAAACAAAAAAACCCCCAAACCCCAACATATTTTGTTTCTTTTTAGGAAAACAAAAACAAACCTTATCACAAACTAAAACCTTCTCTAACAGAAATAAAACTTATCCAGTGGGAAAAATATGAATCACCTAGGGCTCTTATTAAAATCTAGATTCCACGTCTAGCATCACAATACTTAATGAGGAAACACTGGAGACATCCCTGCTAAAATCAAACAAAAAAGGCACTTACTATTAGCTCTACTATTTCCTACCAGCTGAAACAATTAAGCAAAAAAAAAAAAAAAAAATTAGAGGGACAAATCTCAAAAATGAAGATGAAAAAGAGTACAATTTATAGATGTGATAACAAACCTGGAAAACCAAGAAAATCAAATATAGAACTACTGTAGGAAAATAAAAAGATACAGTTGGATAGTTGTGTGTACACACAAAAACACAAGTAATATCATTAAAAGTAATTCTGGATAAAAAGATCCAACATTCAAAAGATGTGTGTAGAATTAAATTTAATAACAAAAATTGTGAAACACTTAGGAGGAAATGTTTAGAAAAATCTGAGCATCAATAAGGATGCTAGGGGTTTCCCTGGTGGCACAGTGGTTGAGAGTCTGCCTGCCGATGCAGGGGACACGGGTTCGTGCCCTGCTCTGGCAAGATCCCACATGCCGCGGAGCAGCTGGGCCCATGAGCCATGGCAGCTGAGCCTGCGCGTCCGGAGCCTGTGCTCTGCAACGGGAGAGGCCGCAGCTGTGAGAGGCCTGCGTACCGCAACAACAACAACAAAAAAATAAGGATGCTAACGCTAGGGACTGTAAAACATCAAACATGTTGAAATTTATGAGTTCATTCAGATACTAAAAAATGTTAAATGGCCAACTTTGGAGCATGCTAGGAAACCAGCCCTTTGTTATTAAAAACTGATAGTTTTTTTTCCTTTAAAGAACAAAGTTTTCATCTTTCTTATCCAATATGAGCAGTTCCACTACACAACCAATTAGCAGGTGGATCAGTTTCTCTTTAAAGAATTATTTATAGTGAATAAATGATAGAATACCACCATTTTGAACCCCCAATGAAATACTGAATCTAGGTACTGAGTGTCAGTGACTGCTAACACAGCTTCAAAAGAGACATAAGCAGATATTGCTTCGTGATGGAAGAAGAGAGAACCCAGGAAGCAGTATCACCAAAAAATAGATAAAAAGGAAAAAAGCACATGAAGCTAGGATAACAACCAACTTTCAGAAACTACGAATGGCACAGGGTCCTGTTTTCTATGCCCTTGCTACTCAGTAGGGGTGAAACATGAGAAGGGAAACAAATTGAGAAGGGAATGGGGTGAAGATAAAGTTCAAGGTGGTGACTTCCTCCTCAGAGGCCTTGGGCCTGAGACCTTTGTAGGGAGCTCTGCAAACACCTCAGGGGTGCAGCTGCCCCCTGCCCAGCTGGGCTGCCTGTGGTAATGGTGGCCTTGCCCGAGCCGGGCTGGCTGGCGCTCTCCTCTGTACCACTTTAGTGTCTTTTCTCCTCAACTCTCGAAGCTCTCTCCCTTGCTTCCATAAGACAACTGTGTCTGGCTTAGAAATGAGATGCCTTGCTTTCAAAAAAAGAAATGCCACATGATGTAGAACTTAGGAGAAAACTGTGGGCTCAAGATTTTTTGATTGAGCTTTAGTCAGATGTGTAACAACCTAAAACTGACCTCAGGAAAAGAGAAAGGCCTGAAGGACAAACAGGAAACCAGATGGGTAGGGAAAAGGACTATTCTATTCTATTCTATTTTACATTTACTTTATTTTTTTTAAAAATGAAAAACTTTTATTTATTTTTATTTTTATTTATTTTTTGGTCTTGTGTCGAGGCTTGCGGGATCTTAGGTCCCCGACCAGGGATTGAACCCGGGCCCACAGCAGTGAAAGCGCCGAGTCCTAACCACTGGACCGCCAGGGAGCTCCTGAAAAGGTCTTTATTTAAACTTCTGGAGGCAAGCAGAACCTGGCAGTTGAGAGTACGGATTCTGGGGCCAGAATTCTTAGGTTCCAGGTTTGCTTCTGCTTCCTTGATTAAGTCACTTTGTGCCCCAGTATACTCATCTACAAATTAGACGTAATAATTTCCTAGCTCATAAACTTGTGAGAATGGAACGAAACGTATTTGTACATATACACACACACCAGGCTCAGAATGTTTTCTGGTGCAGAGCAAGCACAGTATTTATTAGCCATTAATATTATGGCTGTTGTTTTGCTAATAGAAAAACAAGAAATTTCCTTACATATTTACAAGATATTATCATCCAATATTTAACTCAGAATTCATAGATTATAACTTTCAACCTCACTTCAGGTACAATGTGTAGGGAATGCAATATGCTCAGTGTGGTTTTACACAGATTCTGTTCATTCATCCTACCTCTACATCAAACATAGAGTCTGGTTTGCTAGAGAAAATCAAGTCACTGTGTAGAGCCATTTCCCCTAAAGGTGGGTCCTCAAAGTACCACAGACAGCAATTTGGGTGTAAACATAGGCTCACAGCATGAAGCTTGGTTTCTTTGAAGATGGTCATGAAATAAAATACATACATTTATTCTAATAAATAACTCTAATCAGTCCTTTGGCCAGTAAGGAAGAGAGGTGATTACAGGAGGGGCCAGACAGAGGTGGGAAGATCACTGCTGGATGAGGAGGTGAAGGGGCATACATAACGCCCATTTCCAACTGGACAAAGCTCAAAACATCCCTTGGGTGCAGGAAGAAAGAAATTCAACTAGTATCTTGAAAGGTGGTCCTGAAAGGAGAGGGCTGACTGTGCAGAGAGCAGAGTCCAGATTATCTGAGGCAGGCAACTTACCCAGCGAGACCAAGTTACTGTAGTTCTCCAACATCACGTCCCAGTACAGGTCTCTCTGCGTAGAGTCCAGACATGCCCACTCCTCCTGAGAGAAGTCTATGGCTACATCGGAGAATGTCACCAAACCCTGGAAACGCAAACCCACACGTCCCTGATGAAATGAAAGCACAGTTTCCAGATGGAGGAGGGGGGAGGAAGGGCTACGCTCCGTGCAGGGGTGGATACAGCGAGTAGATTAAAAGCCTGTGACATGGGGAGGGGCCGGTGAGGACAAGACTGTGGCTGAAGCCCCTCCTGCTGCAGGGGAAACCACCTACACCCTGGGGAAGTCTTTTTTTTTTAAATTTATTTATTTATTTTATTTTTGGCTGTGTTGGGTCTTTGTTGCTGCGTGCAGGCTTTCCTCTGGTTGCGGCAAGCGGGGGCTACTCTTCGTTGCGGTGCACAGGCTTCTTATTGCAGTGGCTTCTCTTGCTGCAGAGCACGGGCTCTAGGCGCACGGGCTCAGTACTTGTGGCGCACGGGTTCAGTAGTTGTGGTGCACGGGTTCAGTAGTTGTGGTGCACGGGCTTCGTTGCTCCGGAGCATGTGGGATCTTCCCAGACCAGGGCTTGAACCCGTGTCTCCTGCCTTGGCAGGCGGATTCTTAACCACTGCACCACCAGGGAAGCCCCTGGGGAATTCTTAATCATGCCAACCTGTCAGGAAATGGATAAACCAATCCCAGTTTTCCTCCGCTGCACAAGCACAGAGCCTGCTAACGGGCCTGTCTCATGAATTCTCAGCAAGCATGGATTCCTACAGCATCCTTTTCTCTTTAAGGAGAAAGAAAAAAAATGCCTGGGGTTTACTTCCCAAATGTAATATAAGATCTTTTATCTTAGAAAATTGGGTTTGCATGTTTGAATGTTTTCAAGTCTCGGGTTCGTCATTTTGCCAGGTTATCTTTTAAGCAGTCCACCTTTGTAATGACAAAAGCATTTTTTTATTCCATCGTAGGGAAGGATTAGATTTAATTATGACAGTTACACATTTAGGTTGAGCAAAATGTCTAAAGTTTCCCCAATTCCAAGAGTATGTGATCATTTATTACTCTTGTATGAAATGACCTTCTTACCTGTCACCATCTGCTAGCCTTGCCTTTTCTTTGTTCCTGATTTAGAGGAAACTGGTATCAAATGATTCAGGAGCATACAGACAGGTCTGTGCAAAACAAAATTTACCTCCCGGGTCCCCTGGTAGGAACATGATCTCTGAGTCCACAGGCCCTAATCACAGCTCTACGCAATTCTAAAAGCTTCGTAAAGTGTGAGCTTTCACTACACACTAAGACTGAGACCAAAGAATATGAACGTTCCCTCTTCTCTGCCTGGCAAAAAGATCAGTGGAGATGAGTGAGGAATTCTAGTTTTCTCGTGTGGTCAAATGGGACCAACGTCTCCAACTCATCAAATCGTAGACTTGACTCAAATATTTCTCCCAAGGTAATTTCTGCTTCCATTGTTCCAATTACTCTTGACAAAAAAGTGAGTACATAAGAGATACTGAGTGACTAGCTCAAGGGTTAAGTGAACATTAGTCACAGAGGTGGGCAACAGGCTATATGGCATTATTATTCACCGGAACAGGAAGAGCTGGGAAGTAGGTACTTGGATGGGACTCCCTTGGGCAGGAGGCTTCATGATATTTCAAAGAAGTCTCCACAGGAGCTAAATATCACAATTCAAGAAGGAAAGAGAAAAACATACTTACGTGGGCCATGGTTTTAGAATTCAAGAACTGATCGGTCCTCTTGGGGTCTCCTTTACTGAAGACACAAAATCCAGAGAAGCCAGATCTAGACAAGGAAAAAGAGGCATTAAAATAAGTGCACCTTGGTCCCCAAATGACTTAATACAACCTTTTCACTCCTCCTTCTTTTCTTCCAAAGAACGCTCATCTTCTTCCCCCACAAGGCCCCCCACATAAACACAACACGTCTGGAGAAGATTAAAAGGATTCTGGAAAAAAACAAAACAAGTTTTCCCTGAAACCCCAGGAAACCCAGCTGTACAGACAGGACAGAGGAACTTTTATTTTTTGTCTTGAAGTCAGATCCAGACATTTCAGTGGGAGGATTCCTGGCCAGCTCCCTGTTGGGGGAATATGGATTAAGAATTTGGCCTTGGGGCTTCCCTGGTGGCGCAGTGGTTGAGAGTCCGCCTGCCGATGCAGGGGACGCAGGTTTGTGCCCTGGTCCGGGAGGATCCCACATGCCGTGGAGCGGCTGGGCCCGTGAGCCGTGGCCGCTGAGCCTGCGCGTCCGGAGCCTGTGCTCCTCAACGGGAGAGGCCACAACAGTGAGAGGCCCGCGTACCGCAAAAAAAAAAAAAAAAAAAAAAGAATTTGGCCTTGACCAAAGAGAGGTGTGGCCTTTGCCCTCAGCTTCTGAGAGGTAACCTACGTCATACCTGACAGGAATGTCTTTGTTTTGGGTAGGGGCAGGCTGCACTGCATCTCATGGTGGAAGCCGGCCACACCAGAAAGACCAACCAGGTGATGGGTGGGGTTGGGGGAACTCTGGGTCATGGGCTGTCAGTTGACTTGGAGACTGAGATTAACATCGGGACAACAAATCAATCAATCATCATGCCTACATGATCAATCAATCTTGCCCACATGTTGAAGCCCCAGATGAAAACTCTGGACACTGAAGCTCAGGTATGCTTCCCTGGTTGGTAATACCCTGAGCATACTGTCACACATTGATGTCGGCAGAATAACAGGTTCTGACTTCACAGGCAGAAGACACTGGAAGACCCAGGACGGGAACCCTCCTGGACCTCACCTTGTGCACCTGTTTCCTTGTCTGATGTTAACCTTTATCCTTTCCCTGTCATTAACTGTATCTGGGAGTACAACAGCTCTCAGTGAGTTCTTCCTTCTAGTCCTGAATTATGAAACCTGAGGGTGGTTTTGGGAAACTCCTGAACTTGCAGTTGGTGTGAGAACTGAGGGGGGTCTGGTGTGGAGACTGCACCCTCAAACCTCACTGTCTGAAGTTGGCTAACTCTGGACAGAGGGACGGTGACCTGGACTGAGACTGGGTGTGTTTAGGGAGCTCAGTCTCACTCTGGGCACATCCTGCTCTCTTTGGGCACACCATCCAGGGTGGGGAGAGGCTGCATCGTGCACACTCGAACTCTTCTGGCCTCTAGACAGTGTGATGTCAGTCAAGACTTGGCAGGTGGACAGTGTGAAGGGACTGCCCAGGTAGCGTCTGGCATTCTGAATCCAGGAAAGCTGGCTGCATAAGTACATGCAGAATATCAGTGTAAAAATGTATTAGGGGACTTCCCTGGTGGCCCAGTGGTTGGGACTCCACACTTCCAATGCAGGGGGTGCAGATTTGATCCCTGGTCGGGGAACTAGGATCCCACATGCCGCACAGTGTGGCCAAAAAATTTTTTAAAAAAGTATTAGTGGGCTATTAAATGCTAAGTTGGAAGAAATACTTAAAGACATGAAAGATGTTTTAGGTATATTGTCAGTAGGAAAGATGTTACAAGAATACATTTGTAAAATTCTAAATATAGATATAGATACATACTCATATGTATAACATGATAAAGATATCTATATCTATATAGATATATACACACATACAAGATATATGAATACACATAGAGACACACACATACACAAAAACCCATGAGACAGCAATAGAAAGAGAGATGTAAAAACAGAAATAGAGAAATAGAAAAAGCCTAGAAAGATATATCCCATGTGCAGAAAAGAGCCACAGAGTGGCTCTGAAACCGCTAATCTTAGGCCTGCTTGCAAGACTGGGCCCTTGGCTGGCTTTCCAGTGTGTTCCAACCATTCCCTGACTGGTAAGTGGCTCACTGTTCTTAAATTGCTTTTGTACAAGCCATGTGGTTTACAGTGAACACGAACCTTCCTCCGAGAGCCTGGAATCTGGGTGTGTGCTGGGCAGAGGGTGCCTATGTGACAGACTCCCCCATAAAAACCCTGGACTCCTGGGCTCAGGCGAGCTGCTCTGGTAGACAACACTGCATATGTGTAGCTATAACTCGTTGCTAGAGGAATTAAGCATGTCCTGTGTGACCGCACCGGGAGAGGACTCTCGGAAGCTTGGGTCTGCTTTCCTCCGATGTTGCCTAGGTGTCTTTCCCTTTGCTGATTTTGCTGTATATCCTTTCACTAACAAATCTTAGCCATGAGGAGAACGATATATTGAATCATTATCTAGAGAATCACTGAGCCTGGTGGTGGTCTTGGCGACCCTGACACACCCTTTGACCTTGATTTTCTTCTTTTTAAGTATACCTTGTTAAGTGTTTTAACAACAGTCATGCATTGGCTTAACGTATATAAATGTGTGTGCATTTATTTATTTTAAAGTTATTAAGAGACAGTTAGATTCTCAAGGGATAAAGTTTCACTCTCTTTTTTAAACAGACTCCTCTGGAACTTGCAGAAAAGGCTCAGAATATATTATCTTTGGATTATTTTACTGAATAACTTCTCTTAGTTTCCTTTCACTACCTAATACCTAAACCAACTCTTTGATGTCTAAATATGCCCACATGTGCTGGAGTACTGACGGGAAAAAAATGACTACAATGCCAAGTGATGGCCTGTAGATACTGACAGTTATCTTGACACTGCTTAGTTTTATGTCTTGATGCCAGGGTGAATTTTGCTTTTGAACTTGTCCTTTCAGCCAGTGTCCTGTAGATAACTGCTAAATCACCTGACCCCGCTAGTCTTCACTTTGCATCCAACACTATTAGAAAAAAGTATGTAAGGCATAAAACTTAGAAAATACATTTCATTTATCTCTACGTAGATATCTCTACTGTGCTTTCAGAATTACTTGGTCGTGACCTGACATCAGCAGCTATAGTGAGAATGATACCCCCTTCCCGGCACTTCTCAGGCCACATCACCTGGAATTCTCCACAGGCCTTGGCCACAGGCCGTCTTGTACTTCTCTATTCAGTTTCCCTTCCTTGCTGGACTACAAGTAATGTCCAGGTAACAATGCCTTTTAGTCACCTGTCATTCTAAGTACTATTGTAGGCGCTTAACAGAAGTATGACTTTGACTCAAAATTCCACTTTTTGGAATTTATCCCAAGGAAATAGCTATACTAGTACACAAATATATGCACAAGAATGTTCAGAGAATTTTGTTTTTTTTTTTGGCCGCACGGTGCAGCATGTGGGAACTTAGTTCCCCGACCAGGGATCGAACCTGAGCCCCCTGCAGTAGAAGCACGGAGTCTTAATCACTGGACCACCAGGGAAGACCCCAGAGAATTTTTTTTATTGGATAGTTTTTTTTTTAATTGAGATAACTGTACATTCAACATGCAGATGTAAGCAATTACACAGAGGGATCCTGTGTTCCTTTATCCAGTTTACCCCAACGGCAATACACTGCAAACCTATAGTACAATATCACAGCCGGGACCTTGACATCGATACAATCCATCAGTTTTATTCAGATTTTCCAGAGGATCATTTTAACAAATGAAAAAAGTAGAAATATAAATATCTCCCAGTAGAGGATAGATTAAATCGATTGCAGTCTGTTACGATGGCATACTATACATTTACCAATAATGATATTGACTTGCATTAACTGAGAAAAAAATTTAAGATGAATTACCCAGTGGAGAAGGTATGTTTAAAAAGGTACTGGTGATTTGGGACAAGAGGTCTTCATGAATTTAAGAACAAGGCTCTGTGGTCTGACTTTTAGGATATGGATCTTTGCTCTGACAGTTACTAACTTTACAGTATCTATTTCCTGACAGGTAAGACTGGGATAAAAATCGTACCTACCAGGTATGACTTTCTCAACTACTAAGAAGATAATCTACATAAAACACCAAAACATGTAACAATTATTTAATACAAGTTAGCTGTTATGGTTTAAGATCAATAACATAACACATCCCTTAATTCGTTTTTATAAAACAAACTCAAGCCTGCTGTTTCCCGTTTTTCTTATGCTAAAGTATGTATTTCTCAAAACTGCTGTTTATATAATCAATGCTAACTAAAAACTTTCAAGATCCTCTTAAAAATGAAAGTCTTTCCAATTAACAACATAAGCAAAAAAAGATTCTAAGACAGATAACGAGGAAATGTTCCCTTGCTACCAGCAAAGAGAGGGACAGACATGATTTCTGTACCCAGTTCCAGCTCAAAGAATCTAAACTGAGAAGATGCCAAACTGAGAACATTAGTAAGTGGTTGAATCTTGTCTTCTATGTGACATGGGAGATTCAGGTGAACATTTTAAACCTGTCATCTCTTTTTCACATATCTGCCCATGGAAATGTTACTTGTGCAGGCCATATTTATTATGTATCAGTGATCACTGTCATGTTCTGTGAAAGCAATACTCAACTCCTAGAAAATCTAATTTTGAAAGTCTGTCTTTCTTGATAATTTGTTGCCATGGGATTAGTTTCAAATGGTGCCTCTCTAATCCTTTAAGGTGTAAATATGTGAGAGATTCTTTTCAAAGCAAGAACGGGATCACTGGGCACACCTCTCCCCTCTCCTCATGCACAAAGGTAGAATGTGACCCTTAGCTGAGGTGGATTCCTTTTACAAACTACGATTTGGAAAGTCTTGGGCTCACTTACAGACCAATTAGCAGGATTCAGTGTTCCAGAAAGAAAACACACACATATGCTTAGAGGGGGAGGGGAGGACTGGAAACATACCTACCAAAATATCAACAGTAATTATCTCTGGAAGGTACAGTAATGGGTAGTTTTCTGTTTCTTCTTTATAAGTGCTTTAGAGGATTGACATTTTTTTCAGCAGGCCTGCATTAATCCCATTATAAGAAATATACCTTAAGATAGTCCCAAATTAAAAACAAATTAACAAAGAAAAGGACTACAGTTATGAGGGGGCAGGTATGTTGCAGCCATTAAGTGAACTTTGAATAGATAGGTCTGTGGTAGGCAAAAGAACAGTCTCCCAAAGATGTCCATGTCCTAATCCTGGAACCTGTGAATATGTTACATTACACAGCAAAAGGGAGTTAGATTGCAGAGGGACTTAAAGTCCCGAATCATCTGACCTTAAAATAGGGAGACTATCCTGAATTATGCCAGGTGGGCCCAGTGAATCACGAGGGTCCTCAAAAGTAAGTAAGGGGGATGAAAGAGGAGAGAGAGAAGTGAGGACAGAAACAGAGGCGGAGTGACTAGGCTCTAGTACTTGGGGTTTTGAAATATGCAGCCGTCACTCAGGGTGACACAGTCTTTGAAAAAAAGGAATAACTTTACAGTGGAGGAAACTGACAAACACTGCCTAAGCCAGATGATCAATTTCAACCTCACCAATCATAAATCTTGTTGATAGTATGTCTTCTTGCTACGATGTGATGAAAGTGGTAATTTACTGCTGTGATCTTCCACCCCAAACCCCATAAACCGAGTCTAATCATGAGGAAAACATCACATTCCAACAGAGAGGCATCCTACAAAATACCTGACCAGTACCACTTAAAAATGTCACAGTCATCAGAAACAATGGAAGTCAGAAATGGGCACAGCCAAGAGGACCTTAAGGAAACATGACAACGAAATGTAATGTGGTGTCCTGGATGGGATCCTGGAACAGATGAAAACCATTATGTAAAAAGTAAGGAAATCTGAATAAAGCAAAGACATCAGTTAATGATAACGGTTCAGAATTGAGTTGTTAATAATAGAAGAAACTGGGTGCAGGGTACCTGGGAATTCTCTGTATTATCTTTGCAATTTTTCTTTAAGACCATTCTAAAAAATAAAATCTATTAAAGAAGAACAATATGCAACCATATGTAGCCCACAAAGCATGAAATATTTAATATGTGACCCTTTAGAGAAAAAGTTTGCCAAACCCTGCTCTGGATCCAAAACTCGTAATCAGCATCAAACCATACTGCTTCTCACAGTTCATACAAAGATATAACCGAAACACACTGAAACTGTCAGACCTCAAATAAGACCTGGCTAATACAACAAATTTCTATTTATTGATTACTGAAAAAAAACTATCCTTGCCTTTGATGACAAAGACCTTGGCTCAAACCCCACTCTTAAAAGCCTCACAAAGCTGATAACTTAGTCATTAACTGACTAAAACAATCAAACCTTCTCCTTTCTTGCTGTGCTCTGAAAGTCAGCCCTGTGGAAAAGACCAAAGATAGCTAGCCTTTGATTCCACCTAAAAATTTAATATCCCCCTTACCAAATCACACACTAAAAGTGCTAACATTAACCCCCAGTAGTATTCTTCGATCCTAGCGGAGTCTTAGAAGACGACACAGGAGGATGTGAACAATTTGCTTATTGAATATGTGAGTACTCATTGGAGAGGGTTGGTCAATGGGGAATACACATTCACGACTCTTGTCACACCTCTTGGGAAGAAATTACTGGGTCAAGTCACTATTAAAGAGGACATTTCGGGGCAAGGAAAGCAAATATTCTTAAGTGCTATAAACACAAATCATTTACTGAACAAGAAGGTAACTCATCTGAACCTTGATATCAAGATGTGTGATGATGATTCTTTCTCCTTGGGATGCTTTTTCTGGGGGACAGCTGGCCTGGAGGAAAGAGAGGTCAGAGTGAGACATTAGGACTTTTCTGGAGCACAGACTACATCCGAAGATGCCCTCCGAGGCCACACCTGTTCCCATGTCTTATCTAAAACCAATCAGAAATAAGAGGGCACCCACATCTGAGTATTTCAGAGATTCTTGGAACTAGACTCTAGTAATTGGGGTACCCCCACCTCCTAGGTCAGGGACCTCTCCTTTCCAAAAAAGAATCTTATTCCGGAGGCCCTTCCATTCTGTCATTCAGGTAGCCTGAATTTTAGATGGAGAGCACCTCTAGCTCTAAATCTGCCACCTCATGACCATGCCTGTGCCATTCTTGTCATTTTCACTACAGCATTCAGGCTCTGACTTTCCTTTGGGGCCACTGTGCCCAAACAAGTACCCGCATGGTTGGAACGTGAAGGGAGAGGAAGCAGCAGAGACATCAGAGCTACACACTCAACCCGGGGCCACACACCCAAGCACAGTCCTGCACCTGTCACAGCTGAACAATCGCATACAGCTCGGCTCTGTCACACCGGCTGACGCCCACGCCAGAGACATGGTACACGGCTGCGCCAACCCCACAGAAATGCAACGGCACATCTCATAGCCTCGGGGACACATCTGGGCCCCGCCACCCCCGCACAGCCCACACGCATGTAACTCACACAGAGCACAGTGGAGGAGGCACAGCCCGGCCGCGTCACCGCTACAGATGCTCACACGTACGGGACGCACACAAACCGGGAGGGGGCCGCGTCTCGTCTCCCCCTACACACACTCACGCGCAAGTGCGTCACAACCACAGCGACCGGGCCTGTCTCCCTCACCGACGCCCACGCGCACATCTCAGTCTGTAGACATGGCCGAGCCCCTGATCACACACACAGGGACACACACACACACACGATCGCACTTCCTCCGCAGCGCTCCCGAAGCCAGAGGCCAAGGCTCCGTTTCGGGCCTCTTCTCCTTCTCCCTCATCGCCATCGCTCGCCGTATTCCGCTCTGTTTTCCTCCTGGGATGCTAATTACTCACCGCTTGGGGCCCAACAACCGACGGCGTCGGGAGGGAGCGCCGGCGTTGAGGTTAACCCCAGACAGGGTCACCGGGAAACTAGAGCTTGAATAAAAATCCTTCTCGCAGAAAGCACATCTCCCAGATGCAACTCCCCGAGCTGCTAATAGGGCCGTGCCCCAGAGCCCTCTGGGAAGCGTAGTCCAGAAACCCGGGAATCCGCGGAGATGAAAACGCACGGCCTCTCTTTCCCAGCATGCAACTCCACAACGGCACTAATAGAGCTGTGCCTCAGAGACTTCTGGGAAATGTAGTTCGCATCTCAGGTAATACACAGACCTTCGGAAGGCTTCTCTCCCTGCCTCTAGAGGAGCTGTGACGTGGGAGGGAGCGTATTTCAGAGTTGCAGAATTTGTAAATGCTGGGAGACCTACCAGCCGTTCAGATTTCTTTTCTTTTTAAAATTATTATTATTATTATTATTTTAACGGGAGAAAAGCATACAAATTTTATTAAATTTTTACATGTACGTGAGAGCTTTCAGAAGAGAATGAAGCCCTGAAGAATAAACCAGAGCAGGAAGCTTTTATACCTTTTAGACAAAGGATAAATTTGTGAAGTACTGACAGTGCAATGGGCTAGTGATAGTCCAATTAGGGCCTGGTAATCCTTATCTACATTTAATGAGGTTTGTTTGCAGATTCCTCTGGCGCCATCTGTGGACTGGTAAGAGCCTATCTCCATTAAAAGAAGAATTTATTTCCTGCCTTTGGACAGAGAAGGGGGATCTTTCTGTATGTTTACCGCTTCTTCTTCTTCTTTTTTTTTTTTTTTGCGGTACGCGGGCCTCTCAATGTTGCGGCCTCTCTCGTTGCGGAGTCCAGGCTCCGGACGCGCAGGCTCAGCGGCCATGGCTCACGGGCCCAGCCGCTCCGCGGCATGTGGGATCTTCCCGGACCGGGGCACGAACCCGCGTCCCCTGCATCGGCAGGCGGACTCTCAACCACTGCGCCACCAGGGAAGCCCTGTTTACCGCTTCTTAATTGCCTTCAGCTCAAAATAATTTTTATGTCAAAGAGGCATATTTTAGGCTGATATACCTGGTTTCCATCAATTATGATACAGGCATTGCTTGCAATAAGGAAGGCCATGAAATCTTTCAGTAAGTGTTCTCTTCTTGTATATCATGCTGTTTTATACTGTTTATGTATTAGTTTAATTTAGGTCTATTTGCTGTGAGTCAGTAATACTCATATTTACTTTCTAAGGTGCCTACGAATTTTGTGCTAAGATCTCATCCCATGTTACTCACACCTCTACTATGAAAGAGCTCAGTTTCTGTGCTGGGGGTTTACCTGCCTCCCATAGGTTGTTTTTGTTGTTTTTGTTTTTCAAACAGGTTTTATTGGTCTTCTAATGGGACCAAGTGAAACACAGAGACATTTAACATAAACCAATACTCTCAATTGTTTATGCATTTTTGTGTAGGGATAACATTTCCCTAGATTATTCTAATCTTTTCTCTATTTTTTATTCTAGTTGATTTACATATTATATTAATATATATAATATATAATATATATTAATTTCAGATGTACAACATAGTGATATATAATTTTTATAGATTATACTCCATTTAAAGTTATTAAAATATTGGCTATATTCCCTGTGCTGTACAATATATCTTTGTATCTTATATGTTTTAAACATGGCAGTTTGTACCTCTTAATCCACAACCCTTATCTTGCCCCTGCCCCAGTACTCCTCCCACTGATAACCGCTAGTTTGTTCTTTCTATGTGTGTCTGTTTCCATTTTGTTATATTTATTCATTTGTTTTCTTATTTAGATTCCACATGTAAGTGATAGCATACAGTGTTTGTCTTTCTCTGTTTGACTTATTTCACTAAGCATAATACCATCCAGGTCTATCCATGTTGTTGCAAAAAGCTAAAATTTCATCTTTTTTTATGGCTGAGTAATATTCCATTGAATATATAAACCACATCTTGTTTATCCATTTATCCGTGGATAGACACATAGAGTTGCTTCCATATCTTGGCTGTTGTAAATCATGCTGCTATGAATATTGGGGTGCGTGTATCTTTTTGAATTAGTGTTTTTATTTTCTTTAGATATATACCCAGGAGTGGAATTGCTGGATCATAGGGTAGTTCTATTTTTAGTTTTCTGGGGAACCTCCATACTGTTTTCCATAATGGCTACATACATCAGTTTACATTCACATCAGCTGTGTACTAGAGTTCCCTGTTCCCCATACCTTGGCAACATTTGCTGTTTGTGGTCTTTTTGACCATAGTCATTCTGACAGGTGTAAGGTGATATCTCACTGTAGTTTTGATTTGCATTTCCCTGATGATTGGCAATGTTGAGCATCTTTTCATGTGCCTTTTGGCCATCTGTAGGTCTTCTTTGGAAAAATGTCTATTCAGGTCTTCTGCCCATTTTTTAATTGAGTTCTTGTTTTTGATATTGAGTTGTATGAGCTGTTAATATATTTTGGATATTAACCCCTTTTCAGACATATCATTTGCAAATATTTTGTCCCATTCAGTAGGTTGTCTTTTCATTCTGTTGATGTTTTCCTTTGCTGTGCAAAGCTTTTAAGTTTAATTAGGTCTCATTTCTTTATTTTTGTTTTTCTTTCCTTTGCTGGAAGAGACAGACCCCCCAAAAATATTGCTACAACTTATGTCAAAGAGTGTTCTATGTTTTATTCCAGGAGTTTTATGGTTTCTGGTCTTACATTTAGGTCTTTAATCCATTTTGAGTTTATTTTTGTATATGGTGTGATCAAATGTTCTAATTTCATTCTTTTACATATATAGATGTCCAGTTTTCCTAATACCACTTATTGAAGAGACTGTCTTTTCCCTATTGTATATTGTTGCCTCCTGTGTCATAGGTTAATTGACAATATATGCATGGGATTGTTTCTGGGCTGTCTATTCTATTCCATTTATCTATGTGTCTGTTTTTGTGCCAGTATCATACTGTTTTTTTTTTTTTTGGCTGCATTGGGTCTTCGTTGCCATGCGCGGGCTTTCTCTAGTTGTGGTGAGCAGAGGCTACTTTTCATTGCAGTGTGTGTGCTCATTGTGGTGGCTTCTCTTGTTGCAGAGCACGGGCTCTAGGCTCATGGGCTTCAGTAGTTGTGGCACGTGAGCTCAGTAGTTGTGGCTTGTGGGCTCTAGAGTGCAGGCTCAGTAGTTTTGTAGATTGTAAATTTGTAGATTGCTTTAGGTTGTATGGCTATTTTAACAATATTCTTCCAATCCATGAATACTGGATATCTTTCCATTTCTTTGTATCATTTTCAATTTCCTTCACTAGTGTTTTATAGTTTTTAGAATGTAGGTCTTTCACTTCCTTGGTTAAGTTTATTCCTAGATATTTTATTCTTTTTGTTGTGATTTTAAACGGGATTTTTTTTTTACTTTAGCTTTCTGATAGTTCATTATTAGTGTATAGAAAAGCAATAGATTTCTGTATATTAATCTTGTATCCTGCAACTTGCTGAATTCATTTATTAGTTCTAAGTGTGGGTAGAGACTTTAGGGTTTTCTATATAAAGTATCATGTCATCTGCAAATAGTGACAGTTGAACCATCCTCGTGACCCTGGAAGAAATTCAACTGGGTTTTGGTGTATGATCCTTTCAATATATTGTTGGATTCGAGTTTGCTAATATTTTGTTGAGGATTTTTGCATCTATATTCATTATAGATATTGACCTATATTTTCTGTGGCTTAGCATGTGATCTGTTCTGGAGAATGTTTCATATATACTTGAAAATAATGTATATTCTGCTGTTTTTGGATGTAATGTCCTGTAATATATCTACTAAGTCCAACTGGTGTATTTTGTCATTTAAGGCCATTGTTGCCTTATTGATTTTCTTTTCTTTTCTTTTTTTCTAAATTTAAATGATACATTTATTGAGCTGTGCCTTTCCTACCACACTGGATTAAATAAACTTGTCAAGAAGTATGGTTTTTGTCACCTTCTGGGACATTTAGTAATTTGCTGTTCTTTCTTCTATGTACCTCTGTTAGTACGTATGGCCAACTGGACACCTGTAACAGGTAGGTCTCATGTTATTAGATACACAGGTAAGGAAAGTTATATTCATTATGTCCTTGGTTCAAAGCAACAGGCGCTCCCTAGCATGTAAATCTTTGCAGAATCAAGTGTCTAATATTTTATATATACATATTAAAAAAGAAGCAAAGGCACTAGACTACTTGGATTAAACATTCTGTCCAAAGGGATAATACCAGGCTTTGCTTTTCCTCATCTGTAGTAAGTTTCAGGTCCTTGACAGAAACAATGTCTGCTTACATCCTCTGTTCAAGAATTTTTTACCACACTGAATTGAAAGATATAAGTAGTGTCTCTCACTGGGGCACAGGGCAGAATAATTGCCTAACTAATATAATAAAGATAATGACTCCCTCTGATCAAATATTGGGCAGGATTGCTTGCAACTCATTTTAAGAGATTGGGGTATCTTGAACTAAGGAATCCTCAGCTGTGATCCAAACCTCTCCCATGCGCAGCATCCACCTGGATCTCTTTGCGTCACCCTGTGGAATTCAGGGTGAACAAGGTGAACATAGATAATCATGAAACTCTAGCTGCCTGTTATGTCATGAAAGATAAAGTATTTTGTCTTATATTAAGGCATTTAAATTTTATTTATTTTTGCCCAAACCCATGAAATTATCAGGCTAACATGTTGTCTTTGCAAATATGGTAAAATCAAAGACACCTCAAATTTCTTTCCAGATTCTCCAAATTTCTTTTCTTTGGTGATAATGGGATACCCAAAGAGACATGACTTTCTTTTTTCTTTTTATCCATTTTCTCCAAGATTTACAAAAAATGCAAATTAGAGGGGGTAATGTTTCTTCTCTTTTCTCTCTCTCTTCACTCTAATAAACCCTAATTATCACCTGCAGCAATAGGTAATGTTTCCCCTTTAAATGAACCAGTGGAAGACTCCCCTTCCAATAGCCACCAGGGCACTTCCTGTTTGCTCACACCTTGTTCAGTTCAACGTGAAGAATATTTATGGAGCTCCTTGTTATGAGGCACTGACACACAGACTGTGGGGGATAGAAGACACGATTATGCCCTCTGGGGGTTTATGGTGGAGGTGGGGAGCTAGAGACGTGACTTCCTTAAACAGAGTAAATAAGGCCTCTTCACAGAGCTGGTTGAGGACTAGGAGAATAGTCCCAGTGAAAAGTAGCAAATTCTCTAGTCCAAATAGTGTGTGAGGCGGGAATATGTGCCTTCTATTGTTCTATATATTAATACAGCTGATTATAAAAGGTAAGGATGAAACAAGCAGCCTAAATGTCCTTAATTATTGTTTGTTTTCTTACTGGTGGAAGGAGTAAAGATCAATGAGTTACCAACATTGATGTAGAGTTTTGGGTGATTCAAAAATATTGCAAGTTTATTGGCTGAGCTGCAATTAGCCAGTAGAGTGCTTGAAACTAAACAGAAATGCATCTTGCTGGTATTTGTGTGTAGTTACTGTCTTCTTGGTGTACTCTGATACCTCACTATACTTATATACCGACTTCAGATGTATTCATCAAAAAGCTACATCTACACAGGGAGATCAGCTCGGTGCTTTGTGACCACCTAGAGGGGTGGGATGGGGAGGGTGGGAGGGAGGGAGACGCAAGAGGGAAGAGATATGGAAACGTGTATATGTGTAACTGATTCACTTTGTTATAAAGCAGAAACTAACACACCATTGTAAAGCGATTATACTCCAATAAAGATGTAAAAAAAAGCTACATCTATTCATTGGAATTGTGAGGTAGGGAAAAACTGAAATATTTTAGCTTGTTTTATACAGTTATACATGTCACCATCCTAGTTTATGCTATGTCATGAATGGAGGGGATACGAGGAACAGGGGAGCCTGGAAGCACCAAGGACTGTGGGGTTAAGCATGGCTGCACTCATCAGCAGATAGAGTGAAGCCCCTTATCCTGGTCACTCTCTAGATGGTGGTAGAATAGGCAACAGAGATCTCAGGGTGAAGAGCCCAAGGAAAATGAAATCTGCCTGTTCCCTTAGGCAGCCCTTCATGGTAGCCTCCCATAACTAGCCCTTTGAATCCTTTTACACACTTGGTGATTGTAATATTGCTAGAGCATCGGACATTATCAGATGTTAAAATCCCTGGTGACCACTTAGAAAAAAAAAAAGAAAACCCAAAATATATTCAACGTATTGTTTTCGGAAAGGGCTCACACCAGGGGAGGAAGCTACCATAACAAAGCAGACAGAACTTTTTAGATGAATTCAACATCCTGTTATTTTTTGCTGCTTCAGAATTTATAGCAGGCATTGATGTGTTCCATGATGTATTTCCCTGATTTATGAGTTTTAGAGGGAGTATCCTCATTACGGACTAGTGCAGGTAGAGGAGTGTTAGTAAGACCAACCCCCTCACTGTCTGCCAGCAGTGGGCGTGGTAGCATAGGATGCAGCCTGAGTACCTCCGTCCTTTCACATCCCACGTTTTCACCATATACGTGATCTGTTTGTCGGCAATTCAGATGGCTTGATCTCAACATCTCTGTCAAAAAGTGTTATCATATGTCTGCCAGTAAGAGTAGCTCATGAAACTTAATGAAATTGGGAGTCCTGCTTACCAATCAAGGTTTATTGGGACTATTTAAGCAAACTTACAATGTTCAAACCTTCTCAGAGAATCAGGCTGACCTTGTGCTTCTAGAAGTTCCCGCCCCAAATCCTCACACTACTCAGAGGTCTCAGGTGTGTTGTGTGATATCTCTAGGTCAGCGCTACTGAAAATGGGTCTTGGGGGAGCAACCTCAGCACCAACAGGAAAGTTGTTAAAGATGTCATTTCATGGGCACCACCTCAAACTTGCAGGTTCACAACTTCTTAGAATGGGGTCCTGATCCCAAAGAGATTTGTATTCATTTTCAAGGTTCAGAAAAAAATGTTTAGCTAAGTGGTTCCCATCTGGTTTCCCTTTAGGATTAGTTGACCAGTAGTAAGAAATCACATCACCTGTGCCCTCCCCACAGCGTCCATGTATAAGTCCTGTGGGATCATCAGTGCTAGTTTAATTAAGTGCTCCAGGTGATTCTAAGGTGAGGTCAGGATTAAGTACGTGGGCTTCTGGGTATATTTGTGAGAGTTCTGAGCCAAGGAGAGGCAGTAAGTTTTGCTCTGCGTCAGCTTTCAAGGGGCTAGTCGGTGAAGCCCACATACCGCATGTTAGCAGAATTTTGGGACATTTATATGAAGAGAGAAGAAGTGTAGACAACAAAGAAAAACTCATAGATTGGTCTCCATGTAGGAGCTGATTGTTCCTGAATCTCTCCTGAGACAAAGGACAGGAGAGACTGACCTTTTTAGCATTTCAAGGTCCTTCTGCCTGTGGCTGTGCTGGGAGCAGGTGAAGGAGCTGTGCTGACACCGTTGAAGGCATATTCTCAAGATGCTGGTGTGATTCCTCAACATAATCTTGATGAGAAAAGGACCCAGTGCAGGAGGAAGAAGAGGAGGACTGGCAGCTTCTGAGGTAAGTGTCCTGTCCTGGGTCAGAGGCTGGGTTTGCTTTTCCTCCTGAAATGTCATGGATCAAGAACCTGCAAACCTTTAATTATTTACTTTTGGTGTTCTCGCCTAGTGAGGTTGTTTTCAACTACTTTTTTTTTTTTTTTTTTTTTTTTTTTTGCGTTACACGGGCCTCTCACTGTTGTGGCCTCTCCCGTTGCGGAGCACAGGCTCCGGACGCGCAGGCTTAGCGGCCATGGCTCACGGGCCCAGCCGCTCCGCGGCGTGTGGGATCTTCCCGGACTGGGGTATGAACCCATGTCCCCTGCATCGGCAGGCGGACTCTCAACCACTGTGCCACCAGGGAAGCCCCAAATTTCTTTTCTTTGGTGATAATGGGATACCCAAAGAGACATGACTTTTTTCTTTTTTTCCATTTTCTCCAAGATTTAAAAAAAATGCAAATTAGAGGGGATAATGTTTCTTCTCTTTTCTCTCTCTCTTCACTCTAATAAACCCTAATTATCACCTGCAGCAATAGGTAATATTTCCCCTTTAAATGAACCAGTGGAAGACTCCCCTTCCAATAGCCACCAGGGCACTTCCTGTTTGCTCACACCTTGTTCAGTTCAACGTGAAGAATATTTATGAAGCTCCTTGTCATGAGGCAGTGACACACAGACTGTGGGGGATAGAAGACACGATTATGCCTTCTGGGGGTTTATGGTGGAGGTGGGGAGCTAAAGACGTGACTTCCTTAAACAGAGTAAATAAGGCCTCTTCATAGAGCTGGTTGAGGACTAGGAGAATAGTCCCAGTGAAAAGTAGCAAATTCTCTAGTCCAAATAGTGTGTGAGGTGGGAATATGTGCCTTCTATTGTTCTATATATTAATACAGCTGATTATAAAAGGTAAGGATGAAACAAGCAGTCTAAATGTCCTTAATTATTGTTTGTTTTCTTACTGGTGGAAGGAGTAAAGATCAATGAGTTACCAACATTGATGTAGAGTTTTGGGTGATTCAAAAATATTGCAAGTTTATTGGCTGAGCTGCAATTAGCCAGTAGAGTGCTTGAAACTAAACAGAAATGCATCTTGCTGGTATTTGTGTGTAGTTACTGTCTTCTTGGTGTACTCTGATACCTCACTATACTTATATACTGACTTCAGATGTATTCATCAAAAAGCTACATCTACACAGGGAGATGAGCTCAGTGCTTTGTGACCACCTAGAGGGGTAGGATGGGGAGTGTGGGAGGGAGGGAGACGCAAGAGGGAAGAGATATGGGAACATGTGTATATGTGTAACTGGTTCACTTTGTTATAAAGCAGAAACTAACCCACCATTGTAAAGCAATTATACTGCAGTAAAGTTGTAAAAAACAAAAAGTGTTATCATATGTCTGCCAGTAAGAGTAGCTCATGAAACTTAACGAAATTGGGAGTCCTGCTTACCAATCAAGGTTTATTGGGACTATTTAAGCAAACTTACAATGTTCAAACCTTCTCAGAGAATCAGGCTGACCTTGTGCTTCTAGAAGTTCCCGCCCCAAATCCTCACACTACTCAGAGGTCTCAGGTGTGTTGTGTGATATCTCTAGGTCAGCGCTACTGAAAATGGGTCTTGGGGGAGCAACCTCAGCACCAACAGGAAAGTTGTTAAAGATGTCATTTCATGGGCACCACCTCAAACTTGCAGATTCTCAACTTCTTAGAATGGGGTCCTGATCCCAACGAGATTTGTATTCATTTTCAAGGTTCAGAAAAAATGTTTAGCTAAGTGGTTCCCATCTGGTTTCCCATTAGGATTAGTTGACCAGTAGTAAGAAATCACATCACCTGTGCCCTCCCCACAGCGGCCATGTATAAGTCCTGTGGGATCATCAGTGCTAGTTAAGTGCTCCAGGTGATTCTAAGGTGAGGTCAGGATTAAGTACGTGGGCTTCTGGGTATATTTGTGAGAGTTCTGAGCCAAGGAGAGGCAGTAAGTTTTGCTCTGCGTCGGCTTTCAAGGGTCTAGTCGGTGAAGCCCACATACCGCATGTTAGCAGAATTTTGGGACATTTATATGAAGAGAGAAGAAGTGTAGACAACAAAGAAAAACTCATAGATTGGTCTCCATGTAGGAGCTGATTGTTCCTGAATCTCTCCTGAGACAAAGGACAGGAGAGACTGACCTTTTTAGCATTTCAAGGTCCTTCTGCCTGTGGCTGTGCTGGGAGCAGGTGAAGGAGCTGTGCTGACACCATTGAAGGCATATTCTCAAGATGCTGGTGTGATTCCTCAACATAATCTTGATGAGAAAAGGACCCAGTGCAGGAGGAAGAAGAGGAGGCTTGGCAGCTTCTGAGGTAAGTGTCCTGTCCTGGGTCAGAGGCTGGGTTTGCTTTTCCTCCTGAAATGTCATGGATCAAGAACTTGCAAACCTTTAATTATCTACTTTTGGTGTTCTCGCCTAGTGAGGTTGTTTTCAACTACTTTTTTTTTTTTTTTTTTTTTTTTTTGCGTTACGCGGGCCTCTCACTGTTGTGGCCTCTCCCGTTGCGGAGCACAGGCTCCGGATGCGCAGGCTCAGCGGCCATGGCTCACGGGCCCAGCCGCTCCGCGGCATGTGGGATCTTCCCGGACTGGGGTATGAACCCGTGTCCCCTGCATCAGCAGGTGGACTCTTAACCACTGTGCCACCAGGGAAGCTCCAAATTTCTTTTCTTTGGTGATAATGGGATACCCAAAGAGACATGGCTTTTTTCTTTTTTTCCATTTTCTTCAAGATTAAAAAAATGCAAATTAGAGGGGATAATGTTTCTTCTCTTTTCTCTCTCTCTTCACTCTAATAAACCCTAATTATCACCTGCAGCAATAGGTAATATTTCCCCTTTAAATGAACCAGTGGAAGACTCCCCTTCCAATAGCCACCAGGGCACTTCCTGTTTGCTCACACCTTGTTCAGTTCAACGTGAAGAATATTTATGAAGCTCCTTGTCATGAGGCAGTGACACACAGACTGTGGGGGATAGAAGACACGATTATGCCTTCTGGGGGTTTATGGTGGAGGTGGGGAGCTAGACACGTGACTTCCTTAAACAGTAAATAAGGCCTCTTCATAGAGCTGGTTGAGGACTAGGAGAATAGTCCCAGTGAAAAGTAGCAAATTCTCTAGTCCAAATAGTGTGTGAGGTGGGAATATGTGCCTTCTATTGTTCTATATGTTAATACAGCTGATTATAAAAGGTAAGGATGAAACAAGCAGTCTAAATGTCCTTAATTATTGTTTGTTTTCTTACTGGTGGAAGGAGTAAAGATCAGTGAGTTACCAACATTGATTTAGAGTTTTGGGTGATTCAAAAATATTGCAAGTTTATTGGCTGAGCTGCAATTAGCCAGTAGAGTGCTTGAAACTAAACAGAAATGCATCTTGCTGGTATTTGTGTGTAGTTACTGTCTTCTTGGTGTACTCTGATACCTCACTATACTTATATACTGACTTCAGATGTATTCATCAAAAAGCTACATCTACACAGGGAGATGAGCTCAGTGCTTTGTGACCACCTAGAGGGGTAGGATGGGGAGTGTGGGAGGGAGGGAGACGCAAGAGGGAAGAGATATGGGAACATGTGTATATGTGTAACTGGTTCACTTTGTTATAAAGCAGAAACTAACCCACCATTGTAAAGCAATTATACTGCAGTAAAGTTGTAAAAAACAAAAAGTGTTATCATATGTCTGCCAGTAAGAGTAGCTCATGAAACTTAACGAAATTGGGAGTCCTGCTTACCAATCAAGGTTTATTGGGACTATTTAAGCAAACTTAAAATGTTCAAACCTTCTCAGAGAATCAGGCTGACCTTGTGCTTCTAGAAGTTCCCGCCCCAAATCCTCACACTACTCAGAGGTCTCAGGTGTGTTGTGTGATATCTCTAGGTCAGCGCTACTGAAAATGGGTCTTGGGGGAGCAACCTCAGCACCAACAGGAAAGTTGTTAAAGATGTCATTTCATGGGCACCACCTCAAACTTGCAGGTTCACAACTTCTTAGAATGGGGTCCTGATCCCAAAGAGATTTGTATTCATTTTCAAGGTTCAGAAAAAAATGTTTAGCTAAGTGGTTCCCATCTGGTTTCCCTTTAGGATTAGTTGACCAGTAGTAAGAAATCACATCACCTGTGCCCTCCCCACAGCGTCCATGTATAAGTCCTGTGGGATCATCAGTGCTAGTTTAATTAAGTGCTCCAGGTGATTCTAAGGTGAGGTCAGGATTAAGTACGTGGGCTTCTGGGTATATTTGTGAGAGTTCTGAGCCAAGGAGAGGCAGTAAGTTTTGCTCTGCGTCGGCTTTCAAGGGTCTAGTCGGTGAAGCCCACATACCGCATGTTAGCAGAATTTTGGGACATTTATATGAAGAGAGAAGAAGTGTAGACAACAAAGAAAAACTCATAGATTGGTCTCCATGTAGGAGCTGATTGTTCCTGAATCTCTCCTGAGACAAAGGACAGGAGAGACTGACCTTTTTAGCATTTCAAGGTCCTTCTGCCTGTGGCTGTGCTGGGAGCAGGTGAAGGAGCTGTGCTGACACCGTTGAAGGCATATTCTCAAGATGCTGGTGTGATTCCTCAACATAATCTTGATGAGAAAAGGACCCAGTGCAGGAGGAAGAAGAGGAGGCTTGGCAGCTTCTGAGGTAAGTGTCCTGTCCTGGGTCAGAGGCTGGGTTTGCTTTTCCTCCTGAAATGTCATGGATCAAGAACTTGCAAACCTTTAATTATCTACTTTTGGTGTTCTCGCCTAGTGAGGTTGTTTTCAACTACTTTTTTTTTTTTTTTTTTTTTTTTTTGCGTTACGCGGGCCTCTCACTGTTGTGGCCTCTCCCGTTGCGGAGCACAGGCTCCGGATGCGCAGGCTCAGCGGCCATGGCTCACGGGCCCAGCCGCTCCGCGGCATGTGGGATCTTCCCGGACTGGGGTATGAACCCGTGTCCCCTGCATCAGCAGGTGGACTCTTAACCACTGTGCCACCAGGGAAGCTCCAAATTTCTTTTCTTTGGTGATAATGGGATACCCAAAGAGACATGGCTTTTTTCTTTTTTTCCATTTTCTTCAAGATTAAAAAAATGCAAATTAGAGGGGATAATGTTTCTTCTCTTTTCTCTCTCTCTTCACTCTAATAAACCCTAATTATCACCTGCAGCAATAGGTAATATTTCCCCTTTAAATGAACCAGTGGAAGACTCCCCTTCCAATAGCCACCAGGGCACTTCCTGTTTGCTCACACCTTGTTCAGTTCAACGTGAAGAATATTTATGAAGCTCCTTGTCATGAGGCAGTGACACACAGACTGTGGGGGATAGAAGACACGATTATGCCTTCTGGGGGTTTATGGTGGAGGTGGGGAGCTAGACACGTGACTTCCTTAAACAGTAAATAAGGCCTCTTCATAGAGCTGGTTGAGGACTAGGAGAATAGTCCCAGTGAAAAGTAGCAAATTCTCTAGTCCAAATAGTGTGTGAGGTGGGAATATGTGCCTTCTATTGTTCTATATGTTAATACAGCTGATTATAAAAGGTAAGGATGAAACAAGCAGTCTAAATGTCCTTAATTATTGTTTGTTTTCTTACTGGTGGAAGGAGTAAAGATCAGTGAGTTACCAACATTGATTTAGAGTTTTGGGTGATTCAAAAATATTGCAAGTTTATTGGCTGAGCTGCAATTAGCCAGTAGAGTGCTTGAAACTAAACAGAAATGCATCTTGCTGGTATTTGTGTGTAGTTACTGTCTTCTTGGTGTACTCTGATACCTCACTATACTTATATACTGACTTCAGATGTATTCATCAAAAAGCTACATCTACACAGGGAGATGAGCTCAGTGCTTTGTGACCACCTAGAGGGGTAGGATGGGGAGTGTGGGAGGGAGGGAGACGCAAGAGGGAAGAGATATGGGAACATGTGTATATGTGTAACTGGTTCACTTTGTTATAAAGCAGAAACTAACCCACCATTGTAAAGCAATTATACTGCAGTAAAGTTGTAAAAAACAAAAAGTGTTATCATATGTCTGCCAGTAAGAGTAGCTCATGAAACTTAACGAAATTGGGAGTCCTGCTTACCAATCAAGGTTTATTGGGACTATTTAAGCAAACTTAAAATGTTCAAACCTTCTCAGAGAATCAGGCTGACCTTGTGCTTCTAGAAGTTCCCGCCCCAAATCCTCACACTACTCAGAGGTCTCAGGTGTGTTGTGTGATATCTCTAGGTCAGCGCTACTGAAAATGGGTCTTGGGGGAGCAACCTCAGCACCAACAGGAAAGTTGTTAAAGATGTCATTTCATGGGCACCACCTCAAACTTGCAGGTTCACAACTTCTTAGAATGGGGTCCTGATCCCAAAGAGATTTGTATTCATTTTCAAGGTTCAGAAAAAAATGTTTAGCTAAGTGGTTCCCATCTGGTTTCCCTTTAGGATTAGTTGACCAGTAGTAAGAAATCACATCACCTGTGCCCTCCCCACAGCGTCCATGTATAAGTCCTGTGGGATCATCAGTGCTAGTTTAATTAAGTGCTCCAGGTGATTCTAAGGTGAGGTCAGGATTAAGTACGTGGGCTTCTGGGTATATTTGTGAGAGTTCTGAGCCAAGGAGAGGCAGTAAGTTTTGCTCTGCGTCGGCTTTCAAGGGTCTAGTCGGTGAAGCCCACATACCGCATGTTAGCAGAATTTTGGGACATTTATATGAAGAGAGAAGAAGTGTAGACAACAAAGAAAAACTCATAGATTGGTCTCCATGTAGGAGCTGATTGTTCCTGAATCTCTCCTGAGACAAAGGACAGGAGAGACTGACCTTTTTAGCATTTCAAGGTCCTTCTGCCTGTGGCTGTGCTGGGAGCAGGTGAAGGAGCTGTGCTGACACCATTGAAGGCATATTCTCAAGATGCTGGTGTGATTCCTCAACATAATCTTGATGAGAAAAGGACCCAGTGCAGGAGGAAGAAGAGGAGGCTTGGCAGCTTCTGAGGTAAGTGTCCTGTCCTGGGTCAGAGGCTGGGTTTGCTTTTCCTCCTGAAATGTCATGGATCAAGAACTTGCAAACCTTTAATTATCTACTTTTGGTGTTCTCGCCTAGTGAGGTTGTTTTCAACTACTTTTTTTTTTTTTTTTTTTTTTTTTTTGCGTTACGCGGGCCTCTCACTGTTGTGGCCTCTCCCGTTGCGGAGCACAGGCTCCGGATGCGCAGGCTCAGCGGCCATGGCTCACGGGCCCAGCCGCTCCGCGGCATGTGGGATCTTCCCGGACTGGGGTATGAACCCGTGTCCCCTGCATCAGCAGGTGGACTCTTAACCACTGTGCCACCAGGGAAGCTCCAAATTTCTTTTCTTTGGTGATAATGGGATACCCAAAGAGACATGGCTTTTTTCTTTTTTTCCATTTTCTTCAAGATTAAAAAAATGCAAATTAGAGGGGATAATGTTTCTTCTCTTTTCTCTCTCTCTTCACTCTAATAAACCCTAATTATCACCTGCAGCAATAGGTAATATTTCCCCTTTAAATGAACCAGTGGAAGACTCCCCTTCCAATAGCCACCAGGGCACTTCCTGTTTGCTCACACCTTGTTCAGTTCAACGTGAAGAATATTTATGAAGCTCCTTGTCATGAGGCAGTGACACACAGACTGTGGGGGATAGAAGACACGATTATGCCTTCTGGGGGTTTATGGTGGAGGTGGGGAGCTAGACACGTGACTTCCTTAAACAGTAAATAAGGCCTCTTCATAGAGCTGGTTGAGGACTAGGAGAATAGTCCCAGTGAAAAGTAGCAAATTCTCTAGTCCAAATAGTGTGTGAGGTGGGAATATGTGCCTTCTATTGTTCTATATGTTAATACAGCTGATTATAAAAGGTAAGGATGAAACAAGCAGTCTAAATGTCCTTAATTATTGTTTGTTTTCTTACTGGTGGAAGGAGTAAAGATCAGTGAGTTACCAACATTGATTTAGAGTTTTGGGTGATTCAAAAATATTGCAAGTTTATTGGCTGAGCTGCAATTAGCCAGTAGAGTGCTTGAAACTAAACAGAAATGCATCTTGCTGGTATTTGTGTGTAGTTACTGTCTTCTTGGTGTACTCTGATACCTCACTATACTTATATACTGACTTCAGATGTATTCATCAAAAAGCTACATCTACACAGGGAGATGAGCTCAGTGCTTTGTGACCACCTAGAGGGGTAGGATGGGGAGTGTGGGAGGGAGGGAGACGCAAGAGGGAAGAGATATGGGAACATGTGTATATGTGTAACTGGTTCACTTTGTTATAAAGCAGAAACTAACCCACCATTGTAAAGCAATTATACTGCAGTAAAGTTGTAAAAAACAAAAAGTGTTATCATATGTCTGCCAGTAAGAGTAGCTCATGAAACTTAACGAAATTGGGAGTCCTGCTTACCAATCAAGGTTTATTGGGACTATTTAAGCAAACTTAAAATGTTCAAACCTTCTCAGAGAATCAGGCTGACCTTGTGCTTCTAGAAGTTCCCGCCCCAAATCCTCACACTACTCAGAGGTCTCAGGTGTGTTGTGTGATATCTCTAGGTCAGCGCTACTGAAAATGGGTCTTGGGGGAGCAACCTCAGCACCAACAGGAAAGTTGTTAAAGATGTCATTTCATGGGCACCACCTCAAACTTGCAGGTTCACAACTTCTTAGAATGGGGTCCTGATCCCAAAGAGATTTGTATTCATTTTCAAGGTTCAGAAAAAAATGTTTAGCTAAGTGGTTCCCATCTGGTTTCCCTTTAGGATTAGTTGACCAGTAGTAAGAAATCACATCACCTGTGCCCTCCCCACAGCGTCCATGTATAAGTCCTGTGGGATCATCAGTGCTAGTTTAATTAAGTGCTCCAGGTGATTCTAAGGTGAGGTCAGGATTAAGTACGTGGGCTTCTGGGTATATTTGTGAGAGTTCTGAGCCAAGGAGAGGCAGTAAGTTTTGCTCTGCGTCGGCTTTCAAGGGTCTAGTCGGTGAAGCCCACATACCGCATGTTAGCAGAATTTTGGGACATTTATATGAAGAGAGAAGAAGTGTAGACAACAAAGAAAAACTCATAGATTGGTCTCCATGTAGGAGCTGATTGTTCCTGAATCTCTCCTGAGACAAAGGACAGGAGAGACTGACCTTTTTAGCATTTCAAGGTCCTTCTGCCTGTGGCTGTGCTGGGAGCAGGTGAAGGAGCTGTGCTGACACCGTTGAAGGCATATTCTCAAGATGCTGGTGTGATTCCTCAACATAATCTTGATGAGAAAAGGACCCAGTGCAGGAGGAAGAAGAGGAGGCTTGGCAGCTTCTGAGGTAAGTGTCCTGTCCTGGGTCAGAGGCTGGGTTTGCTTTTCCTCCTGAAATGTCATGGATCAAGAACTTGCAAACCTTTAATTATCTACTTTTGGTGTTCTCGCCTAGTGAGGTTGTTTTCAACTACTTTTTTTTTTTTTTTTTTTTTTTTTTGCGTTACGCGGGCCTCTCACTGTTGTGGCCTCTCCCGTTGCGGAGCACAGGCTCCGGATGCGCAGGCTCAGCGGCCATGGCTCACGGGCCCAGCCGCTCCGCGGCATGTGGGATCTTCCCGGACTGGGGTATGAACCCGTGTCCCCTGCATCAGCAGGTGGACTCTTAACCACTGTGCCACCAGGGAAGCTCCAAATTTCTTTTCTTTGGTGATAATGGGATACCCAAAGAGACATGGCTTTTTTCTTTTTTTCCATTTTCTTCAAGATTAAAAAAATGCAAATTAGAGGGGATAATGTTTCTTCTCTTTTCTCTCTCTCTTCACTCTAATAAACCCTAATTATCACCTGCAGCAATAGGTAATATTTCCCCTTTAAATGAACCAGTGGAAGACTCCCCTTCCAATAGCCACCAGGGCACTTCCTGTTTGCTCACACCTTGTTCAGTTCAACGTGAAGAATATTTATGAAGCTCCTTGTCATGAGGCAGTGACACACAGACTGTGGGGGATAGAAGACACGATTATGCCTTCTGGGGGTTTATGGTGGAGGTGGGGAGCTAGACACGTGACTTCCTTAAACAGTAAATAAGGCCTCTTCATAGAGCTGGTTGAGGACTAGGAGAATAGTCCCAGTGAAAAGTAGCAAATTCTCTAGTCCAAATAGTGTGTGAGGTGGGAATATGTGCCTTCTATTGTTCTATATGTTAATACAGCTGATTATAAAAGGTAAGGATGAAACAAGCAGTCTAAATGTCCTTAATTATTGTTTGTTTTCTTACTGGTGGAAGGAGTAAAGATCAGTGAGTTACCAACATTGATTTAGAGTTTTGGGTGATTCAAAAATATTGCAAGTTTATTGGCTGAGCTGCAATTAGCCAGTAGAGTGCTTGAAACTAAACAGAAATGCATCTTGCTGGTATTTGTGTGTAGTTACTGTCTTCTTGGTGTACTCTGATACCTCACTATACTTATATACTGACTTCAGATGTATTCATCAAAAAGCTACATCTACACAGGGAGATGAGCTCAGTGCTTTGTGACCACCTAGAGGGGTAGGATGGGGAGTGTGGGAGGGAGGGAGACGCAAGAGGGAAGAGATATGGGAACATGTGTATATGTGTAACTGGTTCACTTTGTTATAAAGCAGAAACTAACCCACCATTGTAAAGCAATTATACTGCAGTAAAGTTGTAAAAAACAAAAAGTGTTATCATATGTCTGCCAGTAAGAGTAGCTCATGAAACTTAACGAAATTGGGAGTCCTGCTTACCAATCAAGGTTTATTGGGACTATTTAAGCAAACTTAAAATGTTCAAACCTTCTCAGAGAATCAGGCTGACCTTGTGCTTCTAGAAGTTCCCGCCCCAAATCCTCACACTACTCAGAGGTCTCAGGTGTGTTGTGTGATATCTCTAGGTCAGCGCTACTGAAAATGGGTCTTGGGGGAGCAACCTCAGCACCAACAGGAAAGTTGTTAAAGATGTCATTTCATGGGCACCACCTCAAACTTGCAGGTTCACAACTTCTTAGAATGGGGTCCTGATCCCAAAGAGATTTGTATTCATTTTCAAGGTTCAGAAAAAAATGTTTAGCTAAGTGGTTCCCATCTGGTTTCCCTTTAGGATTAGTTGACCAGTAGTAAGAAATCACATCACCTGTGCCCTCCCCACAGCGTCCATGTATAAGTCCTGTGGGATCATCAGTGCTAGTTTAATTAAGTGCTCCAGGTGATTCTAAGGTGAGGTCAGGATTAAGTACATGGGCTTCTGGGTATATTTGAGAGTTCTGAGCCAAGGAGAGGCAGTAAGTTTTGCTCTGCGTCGGCTTTCAAGGGGCTAGTCGGTGAAGCCCACATACCGCATGTTAGCAGAATTTTGGGACATTTATATGAAGAGAGAAGAAGTGTAGACAACAAAGAAAAACTCATAGATTGGTCTCCATGTAGGAGCTGATTGTTCCTGAATCTCTCCTGAGACAAAGGACAGGAGAGACTGACCTTTTTAGCATTTCAAGGTCCTTCCTCCTGTGGCTGTGCTGGGAGCAGGTGAAGGAGCTGTGCTGACACCGTTGAAGGCATATTCTCAAGATGCTGGTGTGATTCCTCAACATAATCTTGATGAGAAAAGGACCCAGTGCAGGAGGAAGAAGAGGAGGACTGGCAGCTTCTCAGGTAAGTGTCCTGTCCTGGGTCAGAGGCTGGGTTTGCTTTTCCTCCTGAAATGTCATGGATCAAGAACCTGCAAACCTTTAATTATCTACTTTTGGTGTTCTTGCCTAGCGAGGTTGTTTTCAACTTTTTTTTTTTTTTTTTTTTTGCGGTATGCGGGCCTCTCACTGTTGCGGCCTCTCCCGTTGTGGAGCACAGGCTCCGGACGCGCAGGCTCAGCGGCCATGGCTCCCGGGCCCAGCCGCTCCGCGGCATGTGGGATCTTCCCGGACCGGGGCACGAGCCCGTGTCCCCTGCATCGGTAGACGGACTCTCAACCACTGCCCCACCAGGGAAACTCCAAGACAGCTTTTAATGTGTAAATTTACCCAAAGTTTGAAAATATCACGGAGAATCTTAGGAATCTCAGTAGTCAGTGAATGGGCTATCTGTATGTCCATTACGTCTACAGACTCCACACACACCCACTCAGATGAGTCTCAGAATGCGGGTATATGAGAAGTTAATTCTCCTGTCTGGCTTCGTCGTTCCTTGCCTTTCCCTCTCGTATCTTCAATCACCTGTGTCACAGGACACATATAAGTAGTTGGGAAGTGTTAAACTCTGACAGTAAAGCAAAATCAGAGTTAAAGGCAAATGTTTAAAGAATCATGTTCAAACACAAGCTAGTCAGTGAAGAACTTTAGGTTTAAAGGGCCAGATATTCTGCATTCCCAAGAAATGATCAGCTTCTCATTCTGGTTGAGAATTTTCACATTGCATTTTGCGGCCACAAAATTAGTTGTACATTTTTGTGCATTGATCTACCACTAAAAGATTCAAATTAAGAGACTGAAAGAAAACATTTTGTATCTGTATTTTAAAAAAAATCTGTCGATGAACAATGAGCCAGGCATCAGTTTCCTATGAGGGGAACGTTCTCATGGAGTACTGTAAGGCCAAGTCAGTCCACTTCATTTCTTTTTTAAAAAAAATTTATTTATTTTTGTCTGTGTTGGGTCTTCATTGCTGCACGCAGGCTTTCTCTAGTTGCGGCGAGCAGAGGCTACTCTTCATTGTGGTGTGCGGGATTCTCATTGCGGTGGCTTCTCTTGTGGAGCACGGGCTCGTGGCACGTGGGCTTCAGTAGTTGGGGCTCGTGGCATGTGGGCTTCAGTATTTGTGGCATGCAGGCTCAGTAGTTGTGGCACACAGGCTTAGTTGCTACGTGGCACGTGGGATCTTCCTGCACCAGGGATTGAACCCGTGTGCCCTGCATTGGCAGGCGGATTTTTAACCACTGTGCCACCAGGGAAGTCCCAGTCCACTTCATTTCTTGTTCTTTAACAGATTCTGTGGTGCCACCATTGTCCTGTTCAGGTTCAGGAAGCTCATTCAGTGGTGTTGCAACATCCTCATAAGGCAGCTTGTCTTCTCGCCTAGCATCGTCAGTCAAATCCAAGATCCTTCCATCTCTCTGTACCTCATTGTCTGTTCTCCTGCAGCTTTGATCTTGCCAGGTATTGCCCATCACAGGGTCTTCCCAGACAGGCGGTGCGTACGTTCCCCGGGCAGGGCAGCTTTATCCATCTCTGTTTTGGAGTTCTGTAAACGTGTAGTTACAGTAGCAAAGCTGGAACGCCTTTTCCCGCCCCTAGGTGTATTTCTGTTTCTGTAAAAGAGGGACATGTCCTGCCCCATTCTTGTGCTCTTAAATCCTCCATGTATTCTTCAGCTCCAGTGATTTTTCCCTCACATTCACAATGAAAGCCAAAATCTTCCTCCTGGCCTGTGAGGACCTGCATGATCTGGCTCTTCCCAGTTTTCTTTCACTTTGAACGAACATTAGACATTTTAAGTGTATTTGCCCCAATTCATTAATTTAGTATACCTATTAACTTATAGAATTCTTAAATATATTAATGCCATAGGGGCACTTGTAACATTGCCCACCATATTTTAAAGTCTCAATTGTTATAATACTTATTAAGAGATTAAATAAGTTTCTCTTATTTAGTATGAAGCTTATGGGTACTGTATCCTATTTTTTCACTTTCTGATTAGTTCTATGTCAAAATCATATATGATTTTACATTCAAAAGATCTAATATAACAAGCTCAAATAAAAACATGTTTGGAAAGAAGGGAATCAGATAATTAGTAGGTATCCATATTTATGAAAATGTTTGGTTCATTTCAAGCAAAAAGTAGTCAGATTTTTCATTTACTTTTCTCAATGTGTGAGAATCATGGTATAATTTAATCACAACAGTTTATTTTATGTATCAGTGATTCTTTGCATATTTTACAACTTTCATGTTCTTTTATTTATAAATAAGGCTTTTTTTTTTTTCTAAAGAATGGTTTACAGGGGGCTTCCCTGGTGGCGCCATGGTTGAGTCCGCCTGCCGATGCAGGGGACATGGGTTCGTGCCCCGGTCCGGGAAGATCCCACATGCTGTGGAGTGGCTGGGCCCGTGAGCCGTGGCCGCTGAGCCTGCGCGTCTGGAGCCTGTGCTCTGCAACGGGAGAGGCCACAACAGTGAGAGGCCTGCATACCGCCAAAAAAAAAAAAAAAAAAAAAAGAATGGTTTACAGACTTGATATTGTGTATGTATAGCAACAATATATTAATAATATGATAAATTTCTCTACTGTCATTTAAATAATTCGTTCAAAATTTTCATTAGAGACTTTTAATAAATGATTGTAATGCATTTTCCGTGAAATTCTCCTGCCTTGCAACACATACCAGTGACTCAAAATGGTTGCTTTAATGGGTGCCCAGTCACAGTTGAAAATATACTTATTTAGAAGGATTGTTTTTTAATAGTACATGTATGTTATATTCAGAACTGGGGGGATAAAATTTGTCTTATTCTTGTTTAGCAATTTCATCACACTTTTCTTTTTTTTCTATGATAGGTTCCCTGAAGTTAGTTAATTGCGTTTTTGTTTTTACCTATATTTCATGAATGTAAATGATAATTTTAAATTCAGTACACTTAAGATAGTGTGGTGTTGAATTCAAATTTGAATCTCCCATGTGTCTCCTGCCAACAAAATTATGTGTCTGTGTCTTTTAATTATTACCTCTATTGCATTCATGACTTAATTTATTTCTCTTCTTGGTTAATGAGCAATATTTGTTTTATTCTGCCTTGGTGAGCAGTTATAGAAATAGTCTTAATTTAACATCTATTTATTGATGAATTTATATTATTATCATTTTTTATTTTAATTTTTATTTTTTTATTTTTTTTTTTAATTTAATTTAATTTTATTTTTTTGCTTTATAACAAATTTAATCAGTTATACATATACATATGTTTCCATATCCCCTCCCTTTTGCGTCTCCCTCCCACCCTCCCTATCCCACCCCTCCAGGCGGTCACAAAGTACCAAGCTGATCTCCCTGTGCTATGCGGCTGCTTCCCACTAGCTATTTACCTCACGTTTGGTAGTGTATATATGTCCATGCCGCTCTTTCACTTTGTCACAGCTTACCCTTCCCCCTCCCCATATCCTCAAGTCCATTCTCTAGTAGGTCTGTGTCTTTATTCCTGTCTTACCCCTATGTTCTTCATGACATTTTTTTTCCTTAAATTCCATATATATGTGTTAGCATACAGTATTTGTCTTTCTCTTTCTGACTTACTTCACTCTGTATGACAGACTCTAGGTCTATCCACCTCATTACAAATAGCTCAATTTCATTTCTTTTTATGGCTGAGTAATATTCCATTGTATATATGTGCCACATCTTCTTTATCCATTCATCCGATGATGGACACTTAGGTTGTTTCCATCTCCGGGCTATTGTAAATAGGGCTGCTATGAACATTTTGGTACATGTCTCTTTTTGAATTATGGTTTTCTCAGGGTATATGCCCAGTAGTGGGATTGCTGGGTCATATGGTAGTTCTATTTGTAGTTTTTTAAGGAACCTCCATACCGTTCTCCATAGCGGCTGTACCAATTCACATTCCCACCAGCAGTGCAAGAGTGTTCCCTTTTTTCCACACCCTCTCCAGCATTTATTGTTTCTAGATTTTTTGATGATGGCCATTCTGACTGGTGTGAGATGATATCTCATTGTAGTTTTGATTTGCATTTCTCTAATGAGTAAAGATGTTGAGCATCCTTTCATGTGTTTGTTGGCAGTCTGTATATCTTATGTGGAGAAATGTCTATTTAGGTCTTCTGCCCATTTTTGGATTGGGTTGTTTGTTTTTTTGTTATTGAGCTGCATGAGCTGCTTATAAATTTTGGAGATTAATCCTTTGTCAGTTGCTTCATTTGCAAATATTTTCTCCCATTCTGAGGGTTGTCTTTTGGTCTTGTTTATGGTTTCCTTTGCTGTGCAAAAGCTTTTAAGTTTCATTAGGTCCCATGTGTTTATTTTTGTCTTTATTTAATTTAACATCTATTTATTGATGAATTTATATTATTATCATTTTTTATTTTAATTTTTAAATTGAAGTATAGTTAATTTACAATGTGTTAGTTTCAGGTGTACAGCAAAGTAATTTAGAGACAGATATATATGTTCTTTTTCAGATTATTTTCCCATACAGTAATTATAAAATATTGAGTATAGTTCCCTGTGCTATACAATAAGTCCTTGTTGTTTATCTATTTTATATATAATAGTGTGTATATGTTACTCCAAAATTCCTAATTTATCCTTCCCCCTGCCTTTCCCCTTTGGTAACCATAAGTTTGTTTTCTATGTCTGTGAGTCTGTTTCTGTTTTGTAAATAAGATTTCATTCCATTCCAGTTTTTTGCCATGCCATGCGTCATGCAGGATCTTCCCCCACCAGGGATCGAACCCGTGCCCCCTGCATTGGGAGTGAGGAGTCTTAACCACTGGACTGCCAGGGAAGTCTGTTTGTATCATTTTTTTAGATTACACATATAAGTGATATCATATGATATTTGTCTTTCTCTGTCTGACTTACTTCACATAGTATGTTAATTTCTAGGTCCAACAATGTTGCTGTAAATGGCATTATTTCATTCTCTTTCATGGCTGAGTAGTATTCCATTATATATATATATATATATATATATTCACTTCTTTATCCATTCATCTGTTGATGGACATTTAGGTTGCTTGCATATCTTGGCTATTGTAAATAGTGGCTGCAATGAACACTGGGGTGCAGGTATCTTTTCGAATTATGGTTTTCTCTGGATATATGCCCAGGAATGGGATTGCTGGATCATATGGTAGTTCTATATTTGGTTTTTCAAGGAGTCTCCATACTATTTTCCACAGTGGCTGCACCAATTTACATTCCCACCAAACAGTGTAGAGGGTTCTGTTTATTCCACACCATCTCCAATGTTTATTATTTGTAGACTTTTTGATGATGACCATTCTGATTGGTGTGAGGTGATATCTCATTATAGTTCTGATTTGCATTTCTCTAATAATTAGCAATGTTGAGCATCTTTTCATGTGCTTGTTGGACATCTGTATGTCTTCTCTGGAGAAATGTGTATTTAGATCTTTTGCCCATTTTTTGATTGGATTGTTTGTTTTGATAGTGAGCTGCATGAACTATTTGTATATTTCAGTGATTAATTTCTTGTCAGTTGCTTCATTTGCAAATATTTTCTCCCATTCCACAGGTTGTCTTTTTGTTTATGGTTTTCTTTGCTGTGCAAAAGCTTTTAAGTTTCATTAGGTCCCATTTGTTTATTTTTGCTTTTATTTTAATTAGTCCAGGAGATGGATCCAGAAAGATATTGCTGCAATTTATGTCAAAGAGTGTCCTCCCTATATTTTCCTCTAGGAGTTTTATAATAATAAGTCTTACATTTAGTTCTTTAATCCATTTTGAGTTTATTTTTTGTGTTAGAATGTTCTAATTTTATTCTTATAGCTGTCCAGTTTTCCCAGCACCACTTTTTTCTAAAACATTTTTATTGGAGTATAATTGCTTTACAATGGTGTGTTAGTTTCTGCTTTATAACAAAGTGAATCAGTATACATATATCCCCATATCTCTTCCCTCTTGCATCTCCCTCCCTCCACCCTCCCTATCCCACCCCTCTAGGTGGTTACAAAGCACTGAGCTGATCTCCCTGTGCTATGTGGCTGCTTCCCACTAGCTATCTATTTTACATTTGGTAGTGTATATATGTCCATGCCACTCTCTCACTTTGTCCCAGTTTACCATTCCTCCTCCCCATATCCTCAAGTCCATTCTCTAGTAGGTCTGCATCTTTATTCCCTTCTTGCCCCTAGGTTCTTCATGACCTTTTTTTTTTTTTTAGATTCCATATATATGTGTTAGCATACAGTATTTGTTTTTCTCTTTCTGGCTTACTTCACTCTATGACAACACCACTTTTTGAAGACTGTCTTTTTTTCCGTTGTATATTCTTCCCTCCTTTGTTGTAGATTAATTGACCATAGGTGGGTGGGTTTATTTTTGGTCTATCTGTACTGTTCCATTGATCTATATTCCTTTTTGGGGGGCAGGGGGGTGGCTGGTACCATACTGTCTTGATGACTGTAGCTTTGTAGTATAGCCTGAAGTCAAGAAGCCTGATTCCTTCGGCTCAGTTTTTCTTTCTCAAGATTGCTTTGTTTATTCAGGGCCTTTCGTGTTTCCTTACAAATTTTACAATTTTTGGTTCTAGTTTTGTGAAAAATTCCATTGGCAATTTGATAGGGATTGCACTGAATCTGTAGATTGCCTTGGGTAGTATAGTCATTTTGACAATATCGATTCTTCCAGTCCAAGAACATGGTATATCTCTTCATCTGTTTGTGTCATCTTTGATTTCTTTCATCAGTGTCTTATAGATTTTGGAGTACAGGTATTTTGCCTCCTTAGGTAGGTTTATTCCTAGGTATTTTATTCCTTTTGATGTGATGGTAAATTAGATTGTTTCTTTAATATCTCTTTCTGATCTTTTGCTGTTAGTGTATAGGAATGCAAGAGATTTCTGCGTATTAATTTTGTATCCTGCCACTTCACTGTATTCATTGATGAGCTCTAGTACTTTTCTGGTAGCTCCTTTAGAATTTTCTATGTATAATATCATGTCATCTACAAACAGTGACAGTTTTACTCTTCTTTTCCAACTTGGATCCTTTTTATTTCTTTTCTTTCTCTGATTGCTGTGGCCAGGACTTCCAAAACTATGTTGAATAAGAGTGGCAAGAGTGGATATCCTTTTCTTGTTCCTTATCTTAGCAGTAATGCTTTCAGCTTTTCATCATTGAGTATGATGTTAGGTGTGCGTTTGTCATATATGGCCTTTATTATATTGAGGTAGGTTCCTTCTATGTCCACTTTCTGGAGAGTTTTTTTTTAAATCATAAATAGGTATTACATTTTTGTCAAAAGTTTTTCTGCATCTACTGAGATGATCGTATGGCTTGTATTCTTCAATTTGTTAATGTGGTGTATCACACTGATTGATTTGCAGATATTGAAGAATCCTTGCATCCCTGGGATAAATCTCACTTGATCATGGTGTATGATCCTTTTAATGTATTGTTGGAATCAGTTTGCTAGTATTTTGTTGAGGATTTTGCATATATTTTCATCAGTGATATTGGCCTGTAATTTTCTTTCTTTTTTTTTTTGTGGTATTTTTGTCTGGTTTTGTTACCAGGGTGATGGTGGCCTCATAAAATGAGTTTGGCAGTGTTTCTTCCTCTGCAATGTTTTGGAATAGTTTCAGAAGGATAGGTCTTAACTCTTTTCTAAATATTTAGTAGAATTCACCTGTGAAGCCATCGGGTCCTGGACTTTTATAAAGAGATCAATGTAGTTTTTATTTTTATTTAAAATCTTATTTATTTATTTATTTAACATCTTTATTGGAGTATAATTGCTTTACAATGGTGTGTTAGTTTCTGCTTTATAACAAAGTGAATCAGCTATACATATACATATATCCCCATATCTCCTCCCTCTTGTGTCTCCCTCCCACCCTCCCTATCCCACCTGTCTAGGTGGTCACAGAGCACCAAGCTGATCTCCCTGTGCTATGTGGCTGCTTCCCACTAGCTATCGATTTTACATTTGGTAGTGTATATATGTCCATGCCACTCTCTCACTTTGTCCCAGCTTACTATTCCCTCTTCCCATGTCCTCAAGTCCTTTCTCTAGTAGGTCTGCGTCTTTATTCCTGTTTTGCCCCTAGGTTCATCAGAACCTTTTTTTTTTTTTTAGATTCCATATATATGTGTTAGCATATGGTATTTGTTTTTCTCTTTCTGACTTACTTCACTCTGTATGACAGACTATAGTTCCAACCACCTCACTACAAATAACTCAATTTCGTTTCTTTTTATGGCTGAGTAATATACTATTGTATATATATGTCACATCTTCTTTATCCATTCATCTGTCAGTGGACACTTAGGTTGCTTCTGTGTCCTGGCTATTGTAAATAGAGCTGCAGTGAACATTGTGGTACATGACTCTTTTTGAATTATGGTTTTCTCAGGGTATATGCCCAGTAGTGGGATTGCTGGGTCGTATGGTAGTTCTTTTTTTAAGGAACCTCCATACTGTTCTCCATAGTGGCTATATCAATTTACATTCCCACCAGCAGTGCAAGAGGGTTGCACTGTCCCTTTTCTCCACACCCTCTCCAGCATTTATTGCTTGTAGATATTTTGATGATGGCCATTCTGACCGGTGTGAGATGATATCTCATTGTAGTTTTGATTTGCATTTCTCTAATAATTAATGATGTTGAACGTTCTTTCATTTGTTTGTTGGCAATCTGTATATCTTCTTTGGAGAAATGTCTATTTAGGTCTTCTGCCCATTTTTGGATTGGGTTGTTTGTGTTTTTTTTTTTTTTTTTTTTTTTCTTTTTGCGGTATGCGGGCCTCTCACTGTTGTGGCCTCTCCCGTTGCGGAGCACAGGCTCCGGACGCGCAGGCCCAGCGGCCATGGCTCACGGGCCCAGCCGCTCCGCAGCATATGGGATCCTCCCAGACCGGGGCACGAACCCGCATCCCCTGCATCGGCAGGCGGACTCTCAACCACTGCGCCACCAGGGAGGCCCGGGTTGTTTGTGTTTTTGATATTGAGCTGCATGAGCTGCTTGTAAATTTTGGAGATTAGAATTCTTTTAAATATATACCTAGAAGTGGGATGACTGGATCATAATTCTATCTTAAATTTTTAAGGAAACCTCCATATTGTTTTTTTTTTTTTTTAGAGTGGTTGCACTATTTTATATATTTTTAAGCAGTGCATAAGCATTCCAATTTCTCCACATCCTGTCTGTCTGTCTTCCTTCCTTCCTTCCTTCCTTCTTTCCTTCCTTCCTTCCTTCCTGTCTGTCATCCTAATGGGTGTGAGGTGATACCTTATTGTGGTTTTGTTTTTTTTTCCTCCAATTATTACTGATTTTGTGTATCTTTCACATTTTTGTTGTACTTTTGTTGTATATGTTGTTTGGGTTAATGTCTATTATATCCTTTGTCCATATATTGTGTTATTTGTTTTTTAACGTTGTTGTGTCATAGGAGTTCTTTATATATTCTGGACCTTAATTCCTTATCAGATACATGCTTTGAAAAATGTTCTCTCGTTCCATCTGGTGCCTTTTCACACCATTGACTTTTTTTTTCCTTTAATGTGCACCAGTTTTTACATGTGATGTAATTCCATTTGACTATATTGGCTTTTATTGCCTGAGTTTTTGGTTTCATATCCAAGAAATCATTGCTAAATCACGTCTTAGAACTTTCCCCCTCTGTTTTCTTTTAGGAAATATACAGGAACAGGTTTATATTTAAACCTTCAGTCTCTTTTGAAATAATTTTTGTAAGTGGTGTTAGCGAAGAGTCCAAATTCATTCTTTTACATATGAACATCTAAATTTCCCAACACCATTGTGTGTTATAGGCCCCCTTGTTGAAGATTATTTGACCATAAACATAAGAGCTTATATCTGTGCTCTCTATGCTAATTTGTTATTCTGTTTCTGTCTGTATATTTGTAGTATCCTTTTTGATAACTATAGCTTTTTATTTTCTTTTTTCTTCTTTTCGGCTGCATTGGGTCTTCGTTGCTGTGCTTGGGCCTTCTCTAGTTGTGGCAGGCAGAGGCTACTCTTCGTTGCAGTGAACAGGCTTCTCATTGTGGTGGCTTCTCTCATTGTGGAGCAAGGGTTTTAGGTGTGCAGGCTTCAGTAGTTGTGGCACATGGGCTCAGTAGTTGTGGCTCATGGGCTGTAGAGTGCAGGCTCAGTAGTTGTGGCACACGGGCTTAGTTGCTCCGCAGCATGTTGGATCTTCCTGGACCAGGGCTTGAACCCATGTCCCCTGCATTGGAAGGTGGATTCTTAACCACTGTGCCACCAGGGAAGTTCCAGAAAGTGTTTTGATAATTTCTCTTTTCTTCACACTTTGGAAATATTTGTGGAGAATTGATGTTAATTTTTCTTGAAATGCTCCTGGAATTATCCAGTTAATTCATCTACTCCAGGGTTTTTTAAAATTAGTTTTTTAGTCTGTTTACTAGTTGTAGGTTTGTCGTAAGTTTTAAATTCACTCATGCTAGAATCTAAGGGGCTCTATGTTTCTAGAAATTCGATCTTTTTCTTTTCTTTGAGGTGTTCAATTTTTTTTGTGTAGTATTGTTCATAGTAGCCTTGTATAATTAGTTTTCGTTATTTGGTATCATTTATAATGTCTCTTTTACTTCTGATTTTACTTGCATCTTACCTCTTCTTAATTTAGCTAAGGGTTTGTTAATACTATATAAAATTGTAAAGTATATTTACCCAAAGTACTAAGTGGAATACTTGGTTATTTGTTATCTTTCAGCTGTATTTTCTCATGACATCCAGGGTTTGTTGCCAAAGAAGCCTGGCATAGATTTATTTGTAAATGTGCTGGGAAATTATGAGAGCTGTCACCTTGGAAATTTATACTTAATGAAAGACTGGGAATGTAAGGGGGCATGTGAAGGGCAAAAGGATGTTATTATGGATGTAACCAAATTGGGACAGTTACCCATAATGAAAACATTATTGCCAAAAGAAATTGAGGATACAAATCAAATTGGGAAAAATTCCATTTTAAGTCAGTAACTTTGCCAGAAAAATATGTTTTTGTAAGCAAGGATGCACATGATTTAAAAAAATATATGTTCTCTGAAATGAAATTTGGAAAATATGGAAAGTCATCTAGTCTACACTACAAATAATCATTCAAACCATTATGAATATAGGTTTGAATTAAACAGTCATTCAAACATGTCTGAAAGCCAGAGAATTGAAAATGAAGGAAAAAAAATCTCATTATGACCAATTTGAGAGATCCTTTAGCAAGGGCTCATTATTTTTCAGCCAACAAATATTTTCTCCCTATTCCAATATCTTGGAATGTTGATAATAATAGGGGAGTCTTTACCCAACCATCATCATTCAATGGGTATTACAGTATAGATAATATGGAGCAACCTTACACATGTAATCAAACAAGTGAGGCCTTAAGTGAGAGCTCTATGTTCAATAATTACAACAGTATTTATAATGGAGTGAGAATCTATCCATACATTGACTCTGGGAGTAACTTTGACCAAGACTCAAGTCTCATGAAACATCAGAACTCAATTTTCAGAGGACCATTATAAAGGGAATGAATGTAGAAATGTCTTATATCGAACCTCAAATCTTATTACACATAAGAATATCCATATTGGAGAGAATAATTACAAATTTAGTGAATGTGGTAAAGTTTTTAACCAGTCTTCAAGAGTTACTCAACATCCGAATATTTATGCTAGGGAGGAACGTTACAAGTTTAATACATGTGGGAAAGTCTTTAATCAATTGTTAAATCTAAATAGACATAGGGAAATCCATACTGTAGGGAAACATTACATATGTGAAGAATGTGGCAAAGCCTTTAAACAACACTCAAGCCGTACTCAACATCAGATAATTCATACTGCAGAGAAGCCTTACAAATGTACAGAATGTGGCAAAGCCTTTAACAGGCTATCATATCTTGCTCAGCATCAGCGAATTCATACTGGAGAGAAACCTTATAAATGTAAAGAATGTGGCAAAGCCTTTAACTGCCACTGAATCTTACCCGTCATGAGAGAATTCATACTGAGAAGAAACTATATAAATGTACAGAATGTGGCAGTGCCTTTAACAGGCATTCATATTTTACTCAGCATCAGAGATCTCACACTAGAGAGAAACCTTTCAAATGTAAAGAATGTGGCAAAGCCTTTAACTGGCACTCAAACCTTGACTAGCATGAGATAATTCATACAGGGGAGAAAACATACAAATGTAAAGAATGTGGCAAAGCTTTTAATTGCCACTCAAACCTTATTTGACATAAGATAATTCATACTGCAGAGAACCCTTACAAATATAGATAATGTGACAAAGCCTTTAAGTGAGCTGTTACCTCACTCAACATCAGAAAGTGCATGGTGGAGAGAGACCCTACAAATGTAATAAGTGATGAATGACATTTGTCCTAAACATACACATTAGAAAATGCCAGAGAGTTCACACTAGGAAGAATCTTTGATGATGTAAAAAAAAAAAAATGTAGGAAAGTATTTAATTAAAAAATCAGATCTAAATAAAAATCAGAGAATTGATAGTAGTAGTTATTTTAGTCAATAACTCTTCTGGTATTCCTTTAAATCAAGATATTATAGAAAATAATCCAAAATTAAAACACTTAGAAAAATTATTTGTTAGTATGGATCACAGGATCAAGGGGAGAGATGTTTGACAGGTATAATTATTATCACTGTATCCTTATTTATATTGACATTATTTGAAAATAAAATTTAATGTAATTCTACTCTCAAATTACTACATGCTATGCCTTTATTTCTTTTCTTTTTTTAAAATTTATTTATTTATATTTATTTTTGGCTGTGTTGGGTCTTCGTTTCTGTGCGAGGGCTTTCTCTAGTTGTGGCAAGCGGGGGCCACTCTTCATCGTGGTGCACGGGCCTCTCACTGTCGCGGCCTCTCTTGTTGCGGAGCACAGGCTCCAGACGTGCAGGCTCAGTAGTTGTGGCTCACGGGCCCAGTCGCTCTGCGGCATGTGGGATCTTCCCAGACCAGGGCTCAAACCCGTGTCCCCTGCATTAGCAGGCAGAGTCTCAACCACTGTACCACCAGGGAAGCCCTATGCCTTTATTTCTAGTGTGAACTCATGGTTTTGATTATTGCCACCTCAAAGATTAGAGAAGCCCTCCTATATTAGGTGGGAATCACTTATATCTACTTTTCCGTAGAAGACTAAGGATGCTGAAATGTAAAATGCACAATGAAAATCTAAATGGAGATAATGCTTGTCATTAATTTAAAACATTCTTATATGTCACCATTAGGTAAGGGTTCAGGGAATCATTCCTTGTCTTAAAGTAAGACAGAGGATCATTCTAAATTTTAAATAGTTTTGTTAGTTTTTTCAGGATACAAAGCTTGTATAGTTCATTAAAATTGTGAAGTATCTTCATAATATATCAATAGACAGAAGTCATGAATATTAGTTTATATGATTGAAATAAAGACATCTTCACAGATATCCAAGAAAACTATAGGCAACTCTTTACTAAAAGGTCATAAAATTAATTTATGTCCATGTTTACTAAATGATTAGCCTGAGTTTTATTAATTATAGACATCCCAATTCTCAGATCCTTCTATCAAAAGAACAAGATGTTTTTGAATGCTTGTAATCTCTATTTTGATTCAAGATCATACAGTGGACTTTGAAAGGTTTTATTTAGAGTATGTGTGTACTTAATATATGTTAATTAATAAAACTGAATAGTTTTTAAGGTATTAAACTTGTGTAATTAGTCAAGTGTTACCCTGCAACCAACATTAACCTCTCCCACATTATTTAAAGTTGTAGGTAAAAGATAGTAACAGTGAAGTGTTTGGTAACACAGTGAGATGATGTGTCTAGTAATCCCTTTTCCTACTGGCCTTAAACCTCAAATAATTTGAGATTGTTTACCAAAATTTGTATATTATATTGTTTTCTCCTTTTTGTAACTACTGGGACATTGTGATGGTTATAATAAGGATTATATATAATATTGTTGAGAGTTTACCTAAACTATTCCATGATATTGTGTAGCCAGGCAGGCTGCAGGTGCCTTGAACTGACACCAGCCATTCCTGTGAGCATGTACACTAGATAACAGCCTTCAAAATCACAAGAAAATATAAGTTCCTGATATTCTTCTCCAGCAGCACTTGTGATCAACTGCCTTCTTGAATTCCAGGTTCTTCTTCTCATGAACCCCTTCAATGAGACCTCGCAGAGCTCACGCAAATCTTGCTCACTTTAGTTTGAATTGAACAATCCACAGTTAGTCCAGATAACCCATAGCACTTCACCAATGTTCTCTAATAAAGGCATGTGCCCCAAGTACTGCTACTCTCTCTTCCTGCATCTTGCCTTGTCCTCCGTGAGTGGGTCCTCAGGCTTGCTATTAATTATTTCAGGACCTGTGAGTAATAAACTCATCTACTTCAATTTCAACAAAAGTGGTCTTTTGTTGAACCCTGACTCATCATCCATTGCTGGCAACTCGTTTAACAAATGTTAATTTAGCAAAGTCACACAAGTATAATTAAAAGCCATACATTTGTAAAGTTTGGAGATTAATCCTTTGTTAGTTGCTTTGTTTGCAAATATTTTCTCCCATTCTGAGGGTTGTCTTTTCATCTTGTTTATGGTTTCCTTTGCTGTGCAAAAGATTTTAAGTTTCACTAGGTCCCATTTGTTTATTATTGTTCTTATTTCCATTTCTCTAGGAGGTGGGTCAAAAAGGATCTTGCTGTGATTTATGTCATAGAGTGTTCTGCCTATGTTTTCTTCTAAGAGTTTTATAGTGTTTTGCCTTACATTTAGGTCTTTAATCCATTTTGACTTTATTTTTGTGTATGGTATTAGGGAGTGTTCTAATTTCATACTTTTACATGTACCTGTACAGTTTTCCCAGCACTACTTATTGAAGAGGCTATCTTTTCTTCATTGTATATTATTGCCTCCTTTATCAAAAATAAGGCGACCATATGTGCGTGGGTTTATCTCTGGGCTTTCTATCCTGTTCCATTGATCTATATTTCTGTTTTTGTGCCAGTAGCATACTGCCTTGATTACTGTAGCTTTGTAGTATAGTCTGAAGTCAGGGAGCCTGATTCCTCCAGCTCCATTTTTCTTTCTCAAGATTGTTTTGGCTATTCATGGTCTTTTGTGTTTCCATACAAATTGTAAAATTTTTTGTTCTAGTTCTGTGAAAAATGCCATTGGTAGTTTGATAGGGATTGCATTGAATCTGTAGATTGCTTTGGGTAGAATAGTCATTTTCACAATGTTGATTCTTCCAATCCAAGAACATGGTATATCTCTCCGTCTGTTTGTATCATCTTTAATTTCTTTCATCAGTGTCTTATAGTTTTCTGCATACAGGTCTTTTGTCTCCCTAGGTAGGTTTATTCCTATATATTTAATTCTTTTTGTTGCAGTGGTAAATGGGAGTGTTTCCTTAATTTCTCTTTCAGATTTTTCATCATTAGCATATAGGGATGCAAGAGATTTCTGTGCATTAATTTTGTATCCTGCAACTTTACCAAATTCATTGATTAGCTCTAGTCATTTTCTGATAGCATCTTTAGGATTCTCTGTGTATAGTGTCATGTCATCTGCAGTGACAGTTTTACTTCTTCTTTTCTGATATGGATTCCTTTTATTTGTTTTTCTTCTCTGATTGCTGTGGCTAAAACTTCCAAGACTATATTGAATAATAGTGGTGAGAGTGGGCAACCATGTTTTGTTCCTGATCTTAGTGGAAATGGTTTCAATTTTTCACCATTGAAAATGATTTTGGCTGTGAGTTTGTCATATATGGCCTTTATTATGTTGAGGTAAGTTCCCTCTATGCCTACTTTCTGGAGGGTTTTTATCATAAATAGGTGTTGAATTTTGTCAAAAGCTTTTTCTGCATCTATTGAGATGATCATATGGTTTTTATTCTTCAGTTTGTTAATGTGGTGTATCACATTGATTGATTTGCGTATATTGAAGATTCCTTGCATTCCTTGGATAAACCCCACTTGATCATGGTGTATGATCTTTTTAATGTGCTGTTGGATGCTGTTTGCTAGTGTTTTGAGGATTTTTGCATCTATGTTCATCAGTGATATTGGCCTGTAGTTTTCTTTTTTTGTAACATCTTTGTCTGGTTTTGGTATCAGGGTGACAGGGGCCTCATAGAATGAGTTTGGGAGTGTCCACCCTCTGCTATCTTTTGGAAGAGTTTGAGAAGGACGGGTGTTAGCTCTTCTCCAAATGTGTGATAGAATTCAATTGTTAAGCCATCTGGTCCTGGGCTTTTGTTTGTTGGGTGATTTTTAATCACAGTTTCAATTTCAGTGCTTGTGACTTGTCTGTTCATATTTTCTATTTCTTCCTGGTTCAGTCTTGGAAGGTTGTGCTTTTATAAGAATTTGTCGATTTCTTCCAGGTTGTGCATTTTATTGGCATGTTGTTGCTTGTAGTAATCGCTCATGATCCTTTGTATTTCTGCAGTGTCAGTTGTCACTTCTCCTTTTTCATTTCTAATTCTGTTGATTTGAGTCTTCTCCCTTTTTTTCTTGATGAGCCTGGCTAATGGTTTATCAATTTTATCTTCTCAAAGAACCTTCTCAAAGCTTCTCAAAAAGCGTTTAGTTTTATTGATCTTTGCTATTGTTTCCTTCATTTCTTTTTCATTTATTTCTGATCTGATCTTTATGATTTCTTTCCATCTTCTAACTTTGGGTTCATTTTTGTTGTTCTTTCTCTAATAGCTTTAGGTGTAAGGTTAGGTTGTTTATTTGAGATTTTTGTTGTTTCTTGAGGTAGGATTGTATTACGATAAGCTTCCATCTTAGAACTGCTTTTGCTGCATCCCATAGGATTTGGGTCATAGTATTTTCATTGTCATTTGTTTCTATTTATTTTTTGATTTCCTCTTTGATTTCTTCAGTGATCTCTTGCTTATTAAGTAGTGTGTTGTTTAGCCTCCATGTGTTTATATTTTTTACATTTTTTCCCTGTAATTGATATCTAGCTTCATAGTGTTGTGGTCGGAAAAGATACTTGATACAATTTCAATTTTTAAAAGTTTTCCAAGGCTTGATTTGTGACCCAAGATATGATCTATCCTGGAGAATGTTCCATGTGCACTTAAGCAGAAAGTGTATTCTGTTGTTTTTGGATGGAATGTCCTATAAATATCAATTAAGTCCATTTGGTCTGATGTGTCACTTAAAGCTTCTGTTTCCTTATTTATTTTCATTTTGGATGATCTGTCCATTGGTGAAAGTGGGGTGTTAAAGTCCCTTACTATCATTGCGTTACTGTCAGTTTCCCCTTATATGGGTGTTAGCATTTGTCTTATGTATTGAGTTGCTCCTATGTTGGGTGCATAAATATTTACAATTGTTGTATCTTCTTCTTGGATTGATCCCTTGATTGTTATGTAGTGTCCTTCTTTGTCTCTTGTAATAATCTTTATTTTAAAGTCTATTCTGTGTGATATGAGAATTGCTACTCCAGCTTTCTTTTGATTTCCATTATGCATAGAATATCTTTTTCCATCCCCTCACTTTCAGTCTGTACGTGTTCCTAGTTCTGAAGTGGCTGTCTTGTAGACAGCATATATATGGGTCTTGTTTTTGTATCCATTCAGCCAGTCTATGTCTTTTGGTTGGAGCATTTAATCCATTTACATTTAAGGTAGTTATTGATATGTATGTTCCTATTACTGTTTTCTTTTTTTTCTTTTTTTTTTTTTTTTTTGTGGTACGCGGGCCTCTCCCGTTGCAGAGAACAGGCTCTGGACGCACAGACTCAGCAGCCATGGCCCACGGGCCCAGCCGCTCCGCGGCATGCGGGATCTTCCCAGACCAGGGCACGAACCCGTGTCCCCTAGATCGGCAGGTGGACTCTCAACCACTACGCCACCAGGGAAGCCCTACTGTTTTCTTAATTGTTTTGAGTTTGTTATTGTAGGCCTTTCCTTCTCTTTTGTTTACTGCCTGGAGAAGTTCCTTTAGCATTTGTTGTAAAGTTGGTTTGGTGGTGCTGAATTCTCTCAGCTTTTGCTTGTCTGTAAAGGTTTTAATTTCTCCATCAAATCTGAATGAGATCCTTGCTGGGTAGAGTAATCTTGGTTGTAGGTTTTTCCCTTTTATCACTTTAAATATGTCCTGCCACTCCCTTCTGGCTTGTAGAGTTTCTGCTGAAAGATCAGCTGTTAACCTTATCGGGATTCCTTTGTATGTTATTTGTTGCTTTTCCTTTGTTGCTTTTAATATTTTTCTTTGTATTTAATTTTTGATAGTTTGATTAATATGTATTTTGGCGTGTTTCTCCTTGGATTTATCCTGTATGGGACTCTCTGCACTTCCTGGACTTGATTGACTATTTCTTTTCCCATATTGGGGAAGTTTTCAACTGTAATTTCTTCAAATATTTTCTCAGAACTTTTCTTTTTCTTCTTCTGGGACCCCTGTAATTCGAATGTTGGTGCATTTAATGTTGTCCCAGAGGTCTCTGAGACTGTCCTCAATTCTTTTCATTCTTCTTTCTTTATTCTGTACTGCAGTAGTTATTTCCACTATTTTATCTTCCAGGTCATTTATCTGTTCTTCTGCCTTAGTTATTCTGCTATTCATTCCTTCTAGAGAATTTTTAATATCATTCATTGTGTTGTTCATAATTGTTTGTTTGCTCTTTAGTTCTTCTAGGTCCTTGTTAAAAGTTTCTTGTATTTTCTCCATTCTATTTCCAAGATTTTGGATCATCTTTACTATCATTAGTCTGAATTCTTTTTTTATTTTTTAAATTTTTTGTGGTACACGAGCCTCTTACTGTTGTAGCCTCTCCTGTTGTGGAGCACAGGCTCCGGATGTGCAGGCTCAGTGGCCATGGCTCATGGGCCTAGCCGCTCCACAGCATGTGGGATCTTCCTGGACCAGGGCACGAACCCGTGTCCTCTGCATCGGCAGGCCGACTCTCAACCACTGAGCCACCAGGGTAGCCCTACTCTGAATTCTTTTTCAGGTAGACTGCCTAGTTTCTCTTCATTTGTTTGGTCTGGTGGGTTTTTCCCTTGCTCCTTCATCTGCTGTGTGTTTCTGTCTTCTCATTTTGTTTAACTTACTGTGTTTGGGGTCTCCTTTTTGTAGGCTACAGGTTTGTAGTTCCCGTTGTTTTTAGTGTCTGCCCCCAGTGGCTAAGGTTGGTTCAGTGGGTTGTGTAGGCTTCCTTGTGGAGGGCACTGGTGCCGTGTTCTGGTGGATGAGGCTGCATCTTGTCTTTCTGTTGGGCAGGACTGTGTCTGGTGGTGTGTTTTGGGGTGTCTGTGACCTTGTTATGATTTTAGGCAGCCTCTGTACTAATGGGTGGGTTTGTGTTCCTGTCTTGCTTGTTGTTAGGCATAGGGTGTCCAGCACCGTAGCTTGCTGGTCGTTGAGTGGAGCTGGGTCTTATCGTTGAGATGGAGATCTCTGGGAGAGCTTTCACCATTTGATATTACATGGAGCTGGGAGGTCTCTGGTGGACCAATGTCCTGAACTTGGCTCTCCCACCTCAGAGGCAGAGGTCTGACACCCAACCTGAGCACCAAGACCCTGTCAGCCACACAACTCAGAAGAAAAGAGAGAAAAAAAGAAAGAAAGAAAAAAAATAAAGTTATTAATATAAAAAATAAAAAAATTATTGAAAATAAAAAAAATCAAACACTAATAAAAAAAAGAAAAAAGAGAGCAACCAAACCAGAAACCAAATCCACCAGTGATAAGCACTAAAAACTATGCTAAAAAAAAAAAAAAGAGAGAACCCTAGGACAAATGGTAAAAAAAAAAAAAAAGCTATACAGACAAAATCACACAAAGAAGCATACACATACACACTCACAGAAAGAGAAAAAGGGAAAAATATATATCTATATATTAAAAAAAAAGGAAGAGAGTAAGCAAATCAATAAACAAATCTACCAATGATAATGAACTCTAAATACTCAACTAAGGTGAACATAAGACCAGAAACAAATTAGATGCAGAAATCAAACCCCAAGTCTACAGTTGCTCCCAAAGTCCACCACCTCAATTTTGGGATGATTCATTGTCTTTTCAGGTACTCCAGAGATGCAGGGGACATCAAGTTGATTGTGGAGATTTAATCTGCTGCTTCTGAGGCTGCTGGGAGAGATTTCCCTTTCTCTTCTTTGTTCGCACAGCTCCCGGGGTTCAGCTTTGGATTTGGCCCTGCTTCTACATGTAGGTTGCCTGAGGGCGTCTGTTCCCCACCCAGACAGGACGGGGTAAAAGTAGCAGCTGATTAGGGAGCTCTGGCTCACTCAGACCAGGGGAGGGAGGGGTACAGAATGTGGGGTGAGCCTGCGGCAGCAGAGGCCAGTGTGACGTTGTGCCAGTCTGAGGTGCACCGTGTGTTCTCCTGGGGAAGTTGTCCCTGAATCACGGGACCCTAGCAGTGGTGGGCTGCACAGGCTCCTAGGAGGGGAGGTGTGGATAGTGACCTGTGCTTGGACACAGGCTTCTTGGTGGCTGCAGCAGCAGCCTTAGCATCTCATGTCCATCTCTGGTGTCCGTGCTGATAACCGTGGCTCACGCCCGTCTCTGGAGTTCATTTAGGTTGTGCTCTGAATCCCCTCTCCTCATGCACCCCGAAACAATGGTCTCTTGCCTCTTAGGCAGGTTCAGACTTTTTCCTGGACTCCCTTCCGGCTAGCTGTGGCGCACTAACCCCCTTCAGGCTGTGTTCATGCAGCCAACCCCAGTCCTCTCCCTGGTATCTGAATGAAGCCCGAGCCTCAGCTCCCAGCCCCCACCCATCCCGGCGGGCGAGCAGACAAGCCTCTCGGGCTGGTGAGTGCTGGCTGGTACTGATCCTCTCCGCGGGAATCTCTCTGCTTTGCCCTCCACACCCCTGTTGCTGTGCTCTCCTCTGTGGCTCTGAAGCTTCCCCCCTACCACCCCCCGTCACCGCCAGTGAAAGGGCTTCCTAGTGTGTGGAAACTTTTCCTTCTTTACAGCTCCCTCCCAGAGGTGCAGGTCCCATCCTTATTCTTTTATCTCTGTTTTTTCTTTTTTCTTTTGCCCTACCCAGGTACGTGGGGGAGTTTCTTGCCTTTTGGGGGGTCTGAGGTCTTCTGCCAGCATTCAGTAGGCGTTCTGTAGGAGTTGTTCCATGTGTAGATGTATTTCTGATGTATTTGTGGGGAGGAAGGTGATCTCCACGTCTTACTCCTCTACCATCTTGAAGGTCTCTCCTCAATCCCCTTTTTTTTTTTTTTTTTGCGGTACGCGGGCCTCTCACTGTTGCGGCCTCTCCCGTTGCGGAGCACAGGCTCCGGATGCGCAGGCTCAGCGGCCATGGCTCACGGGCCCAGCCGCTCCGCGGCATATGGGATCCTCCCAGACCGGGGCACGAACCCGTATCCCCTGCATCGGCAGGCGGACTCTCAACCACTGCGCCACCAGGGAGGCCCTCAATCCCTTTTTTGACAGTATTTGTAAGTGTTGTTAGATAGGAGTTCAACTTCTTTCTTTTACATGTGGACATCCAACTTTCCCAGCATCGCTTGTTTAAGAGACTGTCCTCTTCCCATTTTTGGTATAGGCACCCTTGTTGAGGATTATTTGACCATGAACTTGAGAGCTTATATCTGTGCTCTCTTTATCATTCCATTATTCTTTTTCTGTCTATAAGTCTGTACTATGCTTTTTTTGATAACTAGTAAAACATTTGTAATATGTTTTTAAGAAATCAGGAAGTGTCATGCCTTCAACTTCACACTTTCTTTATCAGAATGTTTTGGATATTTCGTGTTTTGTGATATTCCAGATACATTTTAGAATGAGCTTTTCTCTTTCTGCCAAAAATTTGGGATTTTGAGAGCGATTGCTTTGCATCTATAGATCACCTTGGGTACTATTGACAAGTTAATGATATTTAGTATTCCAGTTCAGGAACATGGAATGTGTTTTTGTTTATTTATATACTCTCTGTTTACCTCCAGCAATATTTTATAATTTTTATCATATGAGTCTCTCATGTCCTTCATTAAGTTAATTTTAAGTATTTTATTCTCTTTGATGCTACAGAATATAAATGTACATATCCTCAATATCTTTCTTGGATTTTTTTTCTGTTTATAGAAACACAACAAATTTTTGTGTTTGATTTTATATTTTGAATTCTGTAAAATTTGTTGATGAGTTCTGTGTTTTTTCATGTGGAATTTTAGGATTTTCCTTGGAAGACTTTATTATCTATGAACAGAGATCATTTTATTTCTTCCTTTCTGAATTAGATTCCCCTCCTTTTCTTGGCCTGAAAATTTCATCTAGAAAACCCAGTACTATGTTGAACCAAAGTGGTGAAAGTGTGCATTGTTGACTTTCTTGGTTGTAGAAGAAAGGGTTTCAGTATTCCACTGTGGAGTATATTGATAACTCTGGGCTTTTTCTATATGTTTATTACATTCAGGTAGGTTCCATTGATTCCTAGAATGAGTGTTTTTATTATGAAAAGGTGCTGAATATTGTCAATTAATTGCTCTGCATCATTTGATATGATTACATGGTATAACCATCATTTTGTGCATGTAGTCTTTTTAAAGTTTCTAGTTTTTTAAACACCCTTGAGTTCTACAAATAACTGAATTTTATAGCATATAATTATATTAATGTGCTTTATAATGTAGCTTGCTAGTATTTTATTGAGAGCTCTGTAGATGTATTCATCACAGATATTGGCTTGTAGTTGTTTGGTTTTTTTTATAACATCTTTATTGGAGTATAATTGTTTTACAATGGTGTGTTAGTTTCTGCTTTATAACAAAGTGAATCAGTTATACATATGTCCCCATATCTCTTCCCTCTTGCATCTCCCTCCCCACCACCATCCCTATCCCACCCCTCTAGGTGGTCACAAAGCACCGAGCTGATATCCCTGTGATATGCGGCTGCTTCCCACTAGCTATCTCTTTTACATTTGGTAGTGTATATATGTCCATGCCACTCTCTCACTTTATCCCATGTTACCCTTCCCCCTCCTCATATCCTCAAGTCCATTCTCTAGTAGGTCTGTGTCTTTATTCCCATCTTGCCCCTAGGATGATGATAATGGGCGAGGCTATGTATGTATGGGAGCAAGAGGTATATGGGAAATTTCTGTACCTTACTCTCAATTTTGGTGTGAAACTAAAGCTTTTATAAGAAAATCTTTAAAATTTTTAAAAATCTTGGTATTTCTGCATGCACACTTAATAAGATTTTAATAATTCAGGGCTCTTAAATAATATTTGAAAAATGAATACACATCACTAGTTTTTACCTCCATCAATGCACTTTAAAAATGTGATAAAATGTAAGTGACTAATAAGGGGAAAAGGACAAACTGCAGCAGAATTTATAAAAACAGAAATAAACATACACCTACTAGAGCAACCACAACAAAAAATTCTCAACTGTTAATTCACTTATAATGTGCCTTAATGCTTAACATAGTTCATGACTTTCTCTGTGTGTCATCAAATATGCATTTATGGCATAATTTTAAAGGCTTTTGTCCCTTCCAAACACACACTTTTAATCCATCCTCCATTGCTGCCTTTGGTTTATTTTCAAAGAAACCTGTGATGTAAACACCGTCAGTCTCCTGGTTCCTGAAACTGGAGGCTCCCTCACCTGCAAATCATTTTGTGAATCCACGGGACCCCATGCAGGGGAGTGGGTGTGAAGACCTAAGGACTTGGGGTAACCTTGGGAAGAGTTCTGAGAGCAGAGCCTCAGACAACCCTGATGCCACCATGTGATTTTGCCAACCACTCACTTCCCATCTCCCCTTCTCCAAGCAGAGATGCACTAGGCAATGACAGGGTCATGCCCATTCCAGGAAGAGCCCCTCCCCAGGGAATCAGGCTGACAGAGCCTGTGCTTCTAGAAGTTCCCGCCCCGAATTCTCACACTACTCAGAGGTCTCAGGTGTGTTGTGTGATAGCTCTAGGTCAGTGCTACTGAAAATGGGTCTTGGGGAGTAACATCAGCACCAACAGGAAACTTGTTAAAGGTGTCTTGGGCTTCCCTGGTGGCGCAGTGGTTGAGAGTCTGCCTGCCGATGCAGGGGACACGGGTTTGTGCCCCGGTCTGGGAAGATCCCACATGCTGTGGAGCGGCTAGGCCTGTGAGCCATGGCCACTGAGCCTGCTCATACGGAGCCTGTGCTTCGCAACGGGAGAGGCCACAACAGTGAGAGGCCCGCATACAGAAAAAAAAAAAAGGTGTCATTTACGGGCCCCACCTCAAACTTGCAGGTTCATGACTTCTTAGAGTGGGAGCTGATCCCAAACCGATTTGTATTTACTTTAAAGCTTCAGAGAAAAAAACCAAAAACAAAACAGTTGGCTAGGTGGTTTCCATCTGGTTTCTAATGAGGAGTACGTGACCAGTGTTAAGAAATCACATCACCTGTGCCCTCCCCACGGAGTCTGGCTATTGGTGCTGTGGGAGGGTCAGTGTTGTTTGTATTAAGTGCTCCAGGTGATTCTAAGGTGAGCCCGGGGTTAATTAAGCACGTGAGCTCCCGGGTACATTTATGGGAGTTCAGACCAAGCTCCAGTCCTAGGAGCGGCCGCAGGGTCTGCTGTCCGTGGGGTTGGAAGGGGAACCAACCAGCCCACATACCCCACGTTAGCAGGATTTGGGGACATCAAATGAGGCGAGAACACGTGTAGACAACAAAGAAGAAATTCACAGTTTGGTCTCCATGTAAGAGCTTATTTTTCCTGAATCTCTCCTGAGGCAAAGGACAGGAGAGCTTGGCATTTTCACCATGTCAAGATCCTTTTCCCTGTGAGCGTGTTGGGAGCAGGTGAAGGAGCTGTGCTGACACCATTGAGGGTATTTTCTCAAGATGCTGGTGTGATTCCTCAACATAATATTGATGAGAAAACAAACCAGAGCAGGAGGAAGAAAACAAGGAAATGGCAACTTCTCAGGTAAATGTCCAGTCCTGGGTCAGAGGCTGTGTCTCCTTTTCCTCCTGAAATGCTGTGGATTGAGAATATACTAATTTAATTCTCTATTTCTCATGTTCCTGCCTAGGGAGTTTTTTTGTTTTGTTTTGTTTTTACTAGTTACTTCCTTTCCTTTTATTTATTTATATTTATTTAAAAATTTTTTTGTGGTACACTGGCCTCTCATTGCCATGGCCTCTCCCGTTGTGGAGCACAGGCTCCAGACGCGCAGGCTCAGCAGCCATGGCTCGCGAGCCCAGCCACTCCGCGGCATGTGGGATCTTCCCGGGCCGGGGCACGAACCTGTGTCCCCTGCATCGACAGGCAGACTCTCAACCACTGCGCCACCAGGGAAGCCCTTTCCTTTTATTTTTATGATAATCAAGATCAGCTGCTTACAGTACTCTTTGATGTCCCAGAGGCTTTCTTCCATTGTCTGCTTCCAGGCTCCCTTTAGAGCATGAAGAATTGTCACCAATAATTAGTGACTTACAAGCAATGGATATATTCCCTTTGTGAGAGATTAACATGGGAAAGCATTGCTCTCCAAGGTTCCCACAGGGATGGAGTTGGGTCTGGGGATCATAGGGAAGAAGGGGAAAATGAAGTGGTTAGTTTATGTATGGATACAGCATCTACTCTTTATAACAGGAATAAGGAAATGCATGTATATCAGGATGAACTTAGTGGTCAAGAATTCTTCAGAAAGTTCTGAAAAAAAAAAACGAAGTAAGAGAAACTATTCCCTATATAGGTAAGAAAAACTTACTATTTAAATACACTGTTAGGAAATCAAGCATGGGAGGTATGTATTGATAGAAACTTGCACTAAAATAACATTTTCATGATACATTCAGATTATGATTTCCCTATTTTTGCCAAAAATACCCAAGCAGTGATAATGTGGCCTTCTGAGTGCTTCAGTCACCTGATATCCATTTATCCCATTACAACTCATGTTCACTGATACAGGTGCTTTCTGTGAGATCTCTGAGATTCCCGCATTATGAAGGTCATATTTTTTCCCTTTATCTTTAATAAGGGCCTTGAAAGATTTAGTGAGATTGTTCATAAAGCCATCACAGTAAGTGTGGGAACTTCATTTCTTCTTAGTTTCTCTTTGCTTGTAGTTGGCCTTGAAATAACTTTCAACTGTGTTTGGTAGCGATTGGGTTTTATATGCTGAGGCTTTCATCAGTGAAGCCTAGGTTTTGATAGTATCTATTATACTCCACAGTCATGTAATAGACATACTCTTCTTCTTTGTATTCTTCAAATGTTTAGAAGAATAATATTAGTAATATATATTTAACTGTCTCAGATTTCTAAAATAATGCTCAGCACATATGATAAAGATTTTCAATGAAGTAAAAGATTCAAAACCAATAACACTTATTTTATATTGTGTGTATTCACAGTCCATTGCATGTAAAAATTCAAAGTTAATAAATAAGGAGCTTGAGATTAACATATACACATTACTATATATAAAATAGATAATCAACAAGGACCTACTGTACAGCACAGGGAACTCTATTCAGTATTCTGTAATAACCTAAATGGGAAAAGAATCTGAAAAAGAATACTTAGATGTATATGTATAACTGAGTCAATTGGCTGTACACGTGAAACTAATACAACATTGTAAATCAGCTATACTCCAATATAAAATAAAATTTTTAAAAAATTAAAAAAAATAAAAATTCAAAGTGTCTTCCACAAATAGATTTTACCAATTTAAAATAATCTTGATTTCTTTGACATAAATATTTTCTTCAGTATCACTTTTAATAAGTACAAAGTGCCTATTATAATGTATATCTCTATGCATGAAATGTCAACAATATTTGATCTATTTTTTTCTTGTTTCTCTTATTCTTCTCTGTTACAGAAATTTCCTTAAACATTCATTAGGGTTGTCTGTGTGTACTTCTCTGTGTTCTTTTTAGATAGTTTTAGTTCTGGTAAACTGGAGTAAAACCTATGCTTTAACATTTACTAAGACAAAATATCTCCAAAAATAAGAACAGTAATGTTATTTTTCTTAAGTTCTTTGTATGGTGTATTCAGTACTATCTAAAAATAAACAAAAAAACCTTAGAAAGCTATGCAGTGTATAGTATACATTCAAAAAGAATTGTTGTTATGCTTCCTATTCTATTAGACCTGGAAAATCCATAGAACACTTTCAGTTCAAAGTTAACTATGAATTCTTAGCTTGCTGTTCTGCCTCTGTGCTGTTCAAAATTATCCTTCATGGACTAGAAACTTTGACATCACTAGATTAAAAATGAGCTTGTTAAAAATCTGGAAATCAGGCCCCAACCCAGAACTCCTGAATCAGAATCTGCATTTTTACAATATCCCCAGGTTGTCTGTATACCCATTAAAAATTGAAATGTACACTTCTAACTCACCAGGACTTTTTAATCTAAGAAATATACATAATTTATCCCTTATAAGTACAACATTCAAAAGTCCATACATTTGAGTTCATACCATCATTTGATAACTTCTTTCCATATAAGAATAGTCTCTACTCTGATTTGATTGATCATATTTGTCCTTTTTCTGAGTTAGAAATATGCTACAGAATATTACTGTGTAAAAAATTCTCTTATTGCATAATTCAAGACACTCTCCTAAATCAAAACCAATTCTCTTAACTCTCTGTTTTCATCTTGGGTCACATTATGAACTCTTCCCCTAGCCACTTTTTTTTTCTTTTAATTTTTGAATTTAATTTTGTTGATTTTTTTATACAGCAGGTTCTTATTAGTCATCAGTTTTATACACATCAGTGTATACATGTCAATCCCAGTTGCCCAATTCATCACACCACCACCCCCACCACTCCGCCGCTTTCCCTGCTTGGTGTCCATACGTTTGTTCTCTACAACTGTGTCTCAATTTCTGCCCTGCAAGTCAGTTCATCTGTACCATTTTTCTAGGTTCCACATATATGCATTAATATACGATATTTGTTTTTCTCTTTTTAACTTACTTCACTCTGTATGACAGTCTCTAGATACGTCCATGTCTCTACAAAAGACCCAATTTCGCTCCTTTTTATGGCCAAGTAATATTCCATTGTATATACGTACTACATCTTTGTCCATTTGTTTGTCAATGGGCATTTAGGTTGCTTCCATGACCTGGCTATTCTAAATAGTGCTGCAATGAACACTGGGGTGCATGTGTCTTTTTGAATTATGGTTTTCTCAGGGTATATGCCCTGTAGTGGGATTGCTGGGTCACATGGTAATTCTATTTTTAGTTTTTTAAGGAACCTCCATACTGTTCTCCATAGTGGGTGTATCAATTTATATTCCCACCAACAGTGCAAGAGGGTTCCCTTTTCTCCACACCCTCTCCAGCATTTGTTGTTTGTAGATTTTCTGATGATGCCCATTCTAACTGGTGTGAGGTGATATCTCATTGTAGTTTTGATTTGCATTTCTCTAATGATTAATGATGTTGAGCAGATTTTCATGTGCTTCTTGGCCATCAGTAAGTCTTCTTTGGAGAAATGTTTATTTAGGTCTTCTGCCCATTTTTGGATTGGGTTGTTTGTTTTTTTAATATTGAGCCGCATGAGCTGTTTATATATTTTGGAGATTAATCCTTTGTTGATTCATTTGCAAATATTTTCTCCCTTTCTGAGGGTTGTCTTTTCATCTTGTTTATGGTTTCCTTTGCTGTGCAAAAGCTTTTACGTTTCATTAGGTCCCATTTGTTTATTTTTGTTTTTATTTCCATTACTCTAGGAGGTGGATCAAAAAAGATTTTGCTGTGATTTATGTCAAAGAGTGTTCTTCCTATGTTTTACTCTAAGAGTTCTATAGTGTCCAGTCTTACATTTAGGTCTTGAATCCATTTTGAGTTTATTTTTGTGTATGGTGTTAGGGAGTGTTCTAATTTCATCTTTTACATGTAACTGTCCAGTTTTCCCAGCACTGCTTATTGAAGAGAATCTCTTTTCTCCATTGTATATCCTTGCCTCCTTTGTCATAGATTAGTTCACCATAGGTGCGTGGGTTTATCTCTGGGCTTTCTATCTTGTTCCCTTGATCTATGTTTCTATTTTTGTGCCAGTACCATATTGTCTTGATTACTATAGTTTGTAATATAGTCTGAAGTCAGGGAGTCTGATTCCTCCAGCTCTGTTTTTTTCCCTCAAGACTGCTTTGGCTATCCGGGGTCTTCTGTGTGTTCATATAAATTTTAAGATTTTTTGTTCTAGTTTTGTAAAAAATGCCATTGGTAATTTGATAGGGATTGCATAGAATCTGTAGATTGCTTTGGGTAGTATAGTCATTTTCACAATATTGATTCTTGCAATCCAAGAACATGGTATATCTCTCCATTTGTTGGTATCATCTTTAATTTCTTTCATCAGTGTCTTACAGTTTTCTGCATATAGGTCTTTTGTCTCCCTAGGTAGGTTTATTCCTAGGTATTTTATTCTTTTTGTTGCAGTGGTAAATGGGAGTGTTTCCTTAATTTCACTTTCAGATTTTTCATCATTAGTGTATAGGAATTCAAGAGATTTCTGTGCATTGATTTGTATCCTGCAACTTTACCAAATTCACTGATTAACTCTAGTAGTTTTCTGGTGGCATCTTTGGGATTCTCTATGTATAGTATCATGTGATCTGCAAACAGTGACAGTTTTACTTCTTCTTTTCCAATTTTTATTCCTTTTATTTCTTTTTCTTCTCTGATTGCCATGGCTAGGAATTCCAAAACTATGTTGAATAGTAGTGGCTAGAGTGGACATCCTTGTCTTGTGCCTGATCTTAGAGGAAATGTTTTCAGTTTTTCACCATTAACAATGATGTTTGCTGTGGGTTTATCGTATATGGCCTTTATTGTGTTGCAGTAGGTTCCCTCTATGCCCACTTTCTGGAGAGTTTTTATCATAAATCGGTGTTGAATTTTGTCAAAAGCTTTTTCTGCATCTGTTGAGATGATCATATGGTTTCTATTCTTCAGTTTGTTAATATGGTGTATCACATTGATTGATTTGCTTATATTGAAGAATCCTTGCATCCCTGGGATAAATCCCACTTGATCATGGTGTATGATCCTTTTAATGTGTTGTTGGATTCTGTTTGCTAGTATTTTGTTGAGGATTTTTGCATGTATATTCATCAGTGATATTGGTCTGTAATTTTCTTTTTTTTTTTTGCGGTACATGGGCCTCTCACTGTTGTGGCCTCTCCCGTTGCGGAGCACAGGCTCAGCGGCCATGGCTCACGGGCCCAGCCACTCCGCGGCATGCAGGATCTTTCTGGACCGGGGCACAAACCCGTGTCCCCTGCATCAGCAGGCAGACTCTCAACCACTGCCCCACCAGGGAAGCCCTGTAAATTTCTTTTTTTGTAGTATCTCCGTCTGGTTTTGGTATCAGGGTGATGGTGGCCTCATAGAATGAGTTTGGGAGTGTTCCACCCTCTGCTATCTTTTGGAAGAGCTTGAGAAGGATGGGTGTTAGGGCTTCTCTAAATGTTTGATAGAATTCACCTGTGAAGCCATCTGGTCCTGGACTTCTGTTTGTTGGAAGAGTTTTAATCACAGTTTCAATTTCATTACTTGTGATTGGTCTGTTCATATTTTCTATTTCTTCCTTGTTCAGTCTTGGAAGGTTATACCTTTTTAAGAATTTGTCCATTTCTTCCAGGTTGTCCATTTTACTGGCATAGAGTTGCTTGTAGTAGTCTCTTAGGATGCTTTGTATTTCTGTCGTCTCTGTTGTAACTTCTCTTTTTTCATTTCTAATTTTATTGATTTGAGTCCTCTCCCTCTTTTTTTTGATGAGTCTGACTAATGGTTTATTAATTTTGTTTATCTTCTCAAAGAACCAGCTTTTAGTTTTATTGAGATTTTTCTTGTTTCTTGATGTAGGCTTGTATATCTATAAACTTCCCGCTTAGAACTGCTTTTGATGCATCCCATAGGTTTTGGATCATCGTGTTTTCATTGTCATTTGTCTCTAGGTATTTTTTGATTTCTTCTTTGATTTCTTCAGTGATCTCTTGGTTATTTAGTAACGTATGGTTTAGCCTCCATGTGTTTGTGTTTTTTATGTTTTTTCCATGTTATTGATTTCTAATGTCATAGCGTTGTGGTCAGAAAAGATGCTTGATATGATTTCAATTTTCTTAAATTTACTGAGACTTGATTTGTGACCCAAGATGTGATCTATCCTGGAGAATGTTCTGTGTGCAGTTGAGAAAAAAGTGTTATCTGCTGTTTTTGGATGGAATGTTGTATAAATATCAGTTACACCTATCTGGTCTATTGTGTCATTTAAAGCTTCTGTTTCCTAATTTATTTTCATTTTGGATGATCTTTCCATTGGTGTAAGTGAGGTGTCCCCCACTATTATTGTGTTACTCTCGATTTCCTCTTTTATAGATCTTAGCAGTTGCCTTATGTATTGAGGTGCTCCTATGTTGGGTGCATATATATTTATAATTGTTATATATTCTTCTTGGATTGATCCCTTGATCATTATATAGTGTCCTTCCTTGTCTCTTGTAACATTCTTTATTTTAAAGTCTATTTTATCTGATATGAGTATAGCTACTGCAGCTTTCTTTTGATTTCCATTTGCATGGAATATCTTTTTCCATCCTCTCACTTTCAGTCTGTATGTGTCCCTAGGTCTGAAGTGGGTCTCTTGTAGACAGCATATTGATGGGTCTTGTTTTTGTATCCATTCAGCAAGCCTGTGTCTTTTGGTTGGAGCATTTAATCTATTCACGTTTAAGGTAATTATCAATATGTATGTTCCTATGACCACTTTCTTAATTGTTTTTGGTTTGTTTTTGTAGACCCTTTTCTTCTCTTGTGTTTCCCACTTAGAGAAGTTCCTTTAGCATTTGTTGTAGAGCTGGTTTGGTGGTGCTGAATTCTCTTAGCTTTTGCTTGTCTGTAAAGCTTTTGATTTCTCCATTGAATCTGAATGAGATCCTTGCCAGGTAGAGTAATCTTTGTTGTAGGTTCTTCCCTTTCATCACTTTAAGTATATCATGCCACTCCCTTCTGTCTTGTAGAGTTTCTGCTGAGAAATCAGCTGTTAACCTTATGGGAGTTCCCTTGTATGTTATTTGTTGTTTTGGCCTTGCTGCTTTCAATAATTTTTCTTTGTCTTTAATTTTTGCCAATTTGATTACTATGTGTCTTGGCATGTTTCTCCTTGGGTTTATCCTGTGTGGGACTCTGTGCTTCCTGGACTCGGGTGGCTATTTCCTTTCCCATGTTAGGGAAGTTTTCGACTATAATCTCTTCAAATATTTTCTCAGGTCCTTTCTCTCTCTCTTCTCCTTCTGGGACCCCTATAATGCCAATGTTGTTGCATTTTATTTTGTCCCAGAGGTCTTTTAGGCTGTCTTCATTTCTTTTCATTCTTTTTTCTTTATTCTGTTCCACAGTAGTGAATTCCACCATTCTGTCTTCCAGATCACTTATCCGTTCTTCTGCCTCAGTTATTCTGCTATTGATTCCTTGTAGTGTAGTTTTCATTTCAGTTATTGTATTGTTCATCTCTGCTTGTTTGTTCTTTAATTCTTCTAGGTCTTTGTTAAACATTTCTTGCATCTTCTCAATCTTTGCCTCCATTCGTTTTCTGAGGTCCTGGATCATCTTCACTATCATTATTCTGAATTCTTTTTCTGGAAGGTTGCCTATCTCCACTTCATTTAGTTGTTTTTCTGGGGTTTTATCTTGTTCCTTCATCTGGTGTATAGCCCTCTTCCTTTTCATCTTGTCTGTCTTTCTGTGAATGTGGTTTTTGTTCCACAGGCTGCAGGATTGTAGTTCTTCTTGCTTCTGCTGACTGCCCTCTGGTGGATGAGGCTATCTAATAGGCTTATGCAAGTTTTCTGATGGGAGGGACTGGTGGTAGGTAGAGCTGACTGTTGCTCTGGTGGGCAGAGCTCAGTAAAACTTTAATCCATTTGACTGCTGATGGGTGGGGCTCAGTTCCCTCCCTGTTGGTTATTTGGCCTGAGGCAACCCAACACTGGAGCCTACCTGGGCTGTTTGGTGGGGCTAATGGTGGACTCTGGGAGGGCTCACGCCAAGGAGTAGTTCCCAGAACTTCTTCTGTCAGTGTCCTTGTCCCCACAGTGAGCCACAGCCACCCCCCACCTCTGTAGGAGACCCTCCAACACTAGCAGGTAGGTCTGATTCAGTCTCCCCTGGGGTCACTGCTCCTTTTCTTGGGTCCCGATGCACACACTACTTTGTGTGTGCCCTTCAAGTGTGGAGTCTCTGTTTCCCCCAGTTCTGTTGAAGTCCTGCAATCAAATCCCAGTAGCCTTCAAAGTCTGATTCTCTAGGAATTCCTCCTCCCATTGCCAGACTTCCAGGTTGGGAAGCCTGATGTGGGGCTCAGAACCTTCACTCCAGTGGGTGGACTTCTGTGGTATAAGTGTTCTCCAGTCTGTGAGTCACCCACCCAGCAGTTATGGGATTTGATTTTACTGTGATTGCGCCCTTCCTACCGTCTCATTGTGGCTTCTGCTTTGTCTTTGGATGTGGGGTATCTTTTTTGGTGAGTTCCAGTGTCTTCCTGTCGATGATTGTCTAGCAGCTAGTTGTGATTCTGGTGTTCTCGCAAGAGGGAGAGAACCATCTCTGCCATCTTGGTTCCAATCTCCCCTAGCCACTTTGTAAATGTACTTTTTATTTCAGAGAGAGTTGACATTCCAGGATGTGGCCATAAAATTTTCTTAGGACGAGTGGGAATTTCTGAATGTCACTCAATAGAAATTGTATAGGGATGTGATGTTAGGGAACTATAGGAAACTGGTCTCCTCAGGTGAAGATAACTTCCGGAATTCCTCACTCGCAGAGTTTAGGTTCCTTCATTTGTAGAGGATCTCCTGGAATCTTCTGCTTCCTACAGTAGAATTTCAGATCACTACTTTCAAGGGAAAAATGGGAGTTTGTGGGTATAGAAAGAAAGCCTTCATGATGATTCAACATGATTCTAACCTTCCTCTTTTTTGAGGTAATCTCCATCCTTCACTCTAGATTAGTGGTAATTCTGTAAGTTCAGTGGTATAAAATCATGCTTCCCTCCTCTTAAAATCAGACTTCCACCCCTTATTTTTGACTCAGTAGTAATTAGATGTGGATGTCAGGAACTGATTTTTACCTGTTGCCTAGGGATATTAAATGTGCTTTCAAAAACAGTATTTTTTGAAATTATTTTCTAGAACATTTTAACATTCTACAGTGTCTTCTCACAAGGGCACAATACTGTATTGGAAATTGTAGAATATCCAGCAAAACTTATGTTGCTTTTTCTAATGAACAGGTCTTATTGTCTGTCTAAGCCAGACCTAGTCACATTTTTGGAGCAAAAGAAGGATCCCGGGGATGTGAAGGGAAAGGAGACAACAGCCATACACCCAGGTTCTTGTGAATAGATGAAACAGGTGACACAGGTGAGACCTCCAAAGATCATGGAGGAAGTTAAATCTTATAATAAGGTTTGGGAAGATCTTTTTCACTAGAAATTATTTTTGATAAGCCTAGTTTATTTCTGTTGTCTTAGAGGCATACCTCCTACCTTAATCCTGTGGTCTTAAATCCTCCATGTATTCTTTTTGGCTCCAGTGATTATCCCTCTGATTCACTGAGAGCCAAAATCCTCCTCTTGGTCTATGAGGCACTACATGATCTGCCTGTTCTTCCACTGCTAAACGGAATCTATGAAAAACTGTGCACATTTCTGAGTAACTCTATGCTAAGCCATTTATTTTTTTAAGCTCCACTTCTACTTCAAGTCAGAAGAGTATGAGAGGAGTCCTGGAGATACTGGGGTTTGGTACCAAAATTCCAGGAATACTGGGGACAGATGTTATATGTTTTCTGCTTTATAGTATCCAATCTTATGGACACTTCAAACATCACCCTACAAATTTCATTCTTGGTAATTCCTTCAGACTGTCAAGCACCTTCCTAAAATGTAACCATGTAATCCTCAATTTATTTTTTTTTATTTTTTTATTTTTTAAATTTTATTTTATTTTATTTATTTATTTATTTGTGGTACCCAGGCCTCTCACTGTTGTGGCCTCTCCCGTTGCGGAGCACAGGCTCCGGACGCGCAGACTCAGCGGCCATGGCTCACGGGCCCAGTTGCTCCGTGGCATGCGGGATCCTCCTGGACCGGGGCACGAACCTGTGTCCCCTGCATCGGCAGGCGGACTCTCAACCACTGCGCCACCAGGGAAGCCCCAATCCTCAATTTAACTTCAATATTTCCCTTTCCTTGTACAAACGAACATTAGATATTCTAAGTGTATTTTGCACCAATTCATCAGTGCTAAAATAATTTATCTAGTTAACTCATAGAATTTTAAGATTAATAACCTAGGGGAGCTTAGAACCTTGCCCAGTTTATTTTAAGGTCTCAAATCTAATTTAATTTTTTAATAACTATCATTTCATAAGTTTGTCGTATTTAAGAAGAAGCTTGCAGGGACTATTTCCTATATATTTTCACTTTCTGATTAGTTCTATGTCAGAATCATCTATGATTTTAGATTCAAAAGATCTAATAAAACATGCTCAAATGAACAGGTGTTTGGTAAGAATTGAATTAATTAGTAGGCATCACATATTTGTAAATTGTTTGGTTTATAAATATAAGATTATTTCACTTAAAAAGTAATCATTAGGTTTTTCATCCACTTTTCACATTTATCTGAATCATAATTTACACACAAATATTTATTGTATTTTAAAAATAAATTTATTTATTTATTTTTGACTGCATTGGGTCTTTGTTGCTGCACTTGGGCTTTCTCTAGTTGCAGTGAGCGGGGGCTACTCTTCATTTGCAGTGGGCAGTCTTCTCATTGTGGTGGCTTCTCTTGTTGTGGAACACAGGCTCTAGGCTCACAGGTTTCAGTAGTTGTGGCGTGCAGGCTCAGTAGTTGTGGCACACGGGCTTAGTTGCTCCACGGCATGTGGGATCTTCCTGGATCAGGGCTCAAACCCTTGTCCCCTGCATTGACAGGTGGATTCTTAACCACTGCGCCACCAGGGAAGCCCAAACATTTATTTTATATATCAGTGATTCTCTGCATGTTTTACAACTTTCATCTTGTTCCTTTATTTATAAAGTACTTTTCTTCTAGAAAATGGATTACAGCCTTGATATATTGTGTGTGCATATATATAATTAAAAAGATGATAAATTTCAGGGCTTCCCTGGTGGCGCAGTGGTTAAGAATCTGCCTGCCAACGCAGGGGACACAGGTTCCAGCCCTGGGCCGGGAGGATCCCACAGGCTGTGGAGCAACTAGGCCCATGTGCCACAACTACTGAGCCCACACACCTAGAGCCCTCACACCACAGTGAAGAGTAGCCCCCACTCACCGCAACTAGAGAAAGCCCGCATGCAACAATGAAGACCCCACTCAGCCAAAAATAAATAAATAAATACATAAATAAAAAAAAATTCGTTACTGTCTTTAAATCTTTATTCATTCAAAGTTTTTATTAGAGCTTTTAATGAATGATTGTAATGTGTTTTCTGTGAAATTCTCCTGCCTTGCAGTACATGCCAGTGATTCAAAGTGGTTGCTTTTTATGGAAGCACAGTCACAGTTGAAAATTACCGTTATTTAGAAGTATTCTTTCTTTTTTAAAAAACATTTTATTTATGTATTATTATTATTTTTTGGGGGGGACTGTGTTGTGTCTTAGTTGTGGCACACGGGATCTTCGTTGAATCACGCAGGATCTTCATTGACGCAGGCAGGATCTTCATTGAGGTATGCAGGATCTTTCATTGCAGCACACAGGCTCTTTGTTGTGGTGTGCGGGCTTGTCTCTAGTTGTGGTGTGCGGGTTTTCTCTTCTCTAATTGTGGCGCGTGGGCTCTGTAGTTTGTGGCAGGCAGGCTCTCTAGTTGAGGTGCTTGAGCTCAGTAGTTGGGGTGTGTGGGCTTAGTTGCCCCATGGCATGTGGGATCTTAGTTCCCCATCCAGGGCTCACTCGAACATGTCCCCTGCATTGGAAGACGGATTCTTTACCACTGGACCACCAGGGAAGTCTCTATTCTTTCTTAATAGTACATATATTCAGAATGTGGGGGGATAATTTTCTCTTATTTTGTTGAGTAATTCCATGACAGTTTGCTTCCTTTTTTATGATAGGTTCCAAAAAATTACTTGTTTGCATTTTTGTTTTTATTTATATCATGGATATAAATGACAATTTGCAACCCAGTACGTAAGAAAGTTTGTTGTTTAATTCAAATTTGAATCTCCAATGTGTCTACAGCCAACAGAATCATGTGCTTGTCTAATTATTTCCCCTACTGTGTTCATGACTTACCTACTTTATTTCTCTTCTTGGTTAATAAACAATGTTTGTTTTATACTGTCTTGGTCAGTAGATGTAGAAATTGTCTTAATTTCATATCAAATTATTAATGAATTTTTTGTGTGAGACAGACATTTTTAAGTTGAAACTAATCTTTGAAAAAGTTTATAATTCTATTTTAGGTATTATTTTCATTTTTAATTCTGAGAAAAAACACAGGTAGTTAACCATTTTAAACATTTTTATCTGTATACTCCAGTGTTTTAAGTATATTCACATTGTTTTGCCATTGACATCTGAAAATTTTCATCTTGAAAAACTGACGCCATAATTCATTCATTCATTCATTCATTTAAAATTTATTTTTGGCTGTGTTGGGTCTTTGTTGCTGCACACGGGCTTTCTCTAGTTTCGGTGAGCGGGGTTTACTCTTCGTTGTGGTGTGCAGGCTTCTCATTGTGATGGCTTCTCTTGTTGCAGAGCATAGGCTCTAGGCATGCAGGCTTCAGTAGTTGTGGCACGTTGGCTCAGGAGTTGTGGCTCGAGGGCTCTAGAGCTCAGGCTTGGTAGTTGTGGTGCACGGGCTTAGTTCCTCCGCGGCATGTAGGATCTTCCCAGATCAGGGCTCGAACCTGTGTCCTCTGCATTGGCAGGCAGATGCTTAACCACTGAGCCACCAGGGAAGTCCCGTGACTCCATAATTCTTAAACAACTACATTATTTCCTTCTACTACAAGCCCGTGTCAAGTACCATTCCACTTTTTTTTCCTATGAAGTTGAGTACATTATATTCACATAAGTGAAATCATATAGTGTCTTTTTCTTTGTGACTCTCGTATCTCACAACATGGTATCTTTAAGGTCTATTCATGTTGTACCATGTGACAAGATCCATGACTTTTTCAAAGCTAAATAATAATCTCTTGTATGTATATGACATTTTTAAAATCACTTCTTGTATCCATGAACATTGGGTTGCTTCCATCTATTAATGGTTTTGTGAATAATGTTGCAATGTACCTGAATGTGCACATAGCTCTTGCAGATCCTCCTTTGAAGTCTTTAGTGTATATACCCAGATGCATGGTGACTGGATCATAATTTCATAATTCTATTTTTAATTTTTGAGAAACCTCCATAGTGGTTACACCATTTTATATTTCCTTTAACAGAGTGTAATAATTCTGATTTCTCCACATCTTTGCCAAATTTCATGTAATTATATATATAAAGTTATTATATATAAAAAATTTGATAGTGGTCATCCTAATGGGTGCTAGGTGATATCTCATTGTGGTTTTGTTTTTTATTTCTCTAATGATTACTGACTTTGAGACTCATTCACATTTTTGTTGTCCATTTGTATGTCTTACTTGGATTGATGTCTATTAAATCCTTTGCCCATACATTATGTTATTTGTTTTATGATGTTTTTGTGTTGTATGAGTTATTTATATATTCTGGGCCTTAACTCCTTATCAGCTATATGCCTTGCAGTAATTTTTTCTTATTCTAAAGGTTGACTTTTTACCCCGCTGCTTGTTTCTTGTAATGTGCACAAGTTTTTATATTTGACATAATCCCATTTGCTTTTGTTGCCTGAGCTTTTGGTTTCATAGCCAAGAAATTATTGTCAAATCAAATGTCATAAAACTTTCCCCCTATGTTTTCTTCCAGGAGATTTTGATTTATAGGTTTATATATAAATCTTCAATCCCTTTAAGTTAATATTTGTATGTGGTGTTAAGTAAGGATCCAACTTCATCCTTTCACATGTGAACAGCCAACTTTCCCAACATCATTTGTTTTAGAGATTATCCTTGTCCCATTGTGTGGTATAGAACTCTTGGTGAAGATTCTTTGACCATAAACGTGAGAGCTTATGTCTGTGTACTGTATGCTGATCCACTGTTGTCTTTCTGTATGTTTCTACTATTCTTTTCTGATAACTACAGCTTTGTAATATGTTTTAAAATATAAAAGTATCTTGCCTGTAATTTTCCACTTTCTTTACCAAATTATTTTGGATATTCACTGTTTTGTGATATTTCACATATATTTTAGAAGGCACTTTTCTATTTTGCCAAAGTTTTCATTGGGATTATGAAAGTGATTGCTTCAAATCTATGGATCACCTTGGGTAGTATTGATAACTAATGATATTAAGCATTTGAGTCTGGGAACATGGAATGTGTGTTTATTTATTTATATTTTCTTTAGGTTCTACCAATGATATTTTATAATATCCATCAGAAAACACTTTACCTCCATCTGTAAACTAACTTCTAAGAATTTTTTTGTCTTTGATCCTAGTATAAATGTAAATTTATCCTTAATATTTTTCTTTAATCATTTTCTGTTAGTTTATAACACACAACTAATTTTTATGTTTTATTTTGTATTTTGAATTTTGCTAAATTTATGAGTTCTGTATTTGTATTTTAATGTGGATGTTTTAGGGTTTTTTACATAAGATTTTGTCATCTGTGAAGAGAGATCTTTACTCCTTCCTTTCTGGCTTGGGTGTGGATGCCTTTTTCTATTCTTTGCTTGACTGTTTTGACTAGTAAATTCAATACTATGTTGAATCAAGGTGGTGATGGTGTGCATTCTTAAGTTTTCTTGAATATAGAAAAAAGCCTTAAGTCTTCCACTGTTGAGTGTAATGAAATCCTGGGCTTAGCATTTATGGTCTTTATTACAGTCCAGTAGATTCCATCAATTCCAATTTTGAGTTTTTTTATCATGAAATATTATTAAATATTATCAGTTTATCTGCATCATTTTGTAATTATGTGGTATGGATTTCATTCTGTGGATGTGACCTTTTTAATTTACATTTTTAAACAGGTTTTAACTGTACTAATACTTCCTAATTTTTTGTGGTGCATAATTCTTCTAGTGTGCATTTATTTATTTATTTATTTTAGGAGTCCCAAGTGCTTCATTTTATTTATTTATTTATTTTAACATCTTTATTGGAGTATAATTGCTTTACAGTGTTGTGTTAGTTTCTGCTGTATAACAAAGTGAACCAGCAATATGTATACATATATCCACATATCCCTTCCCTCTTGCGTCTCCCTCCCACCCTCCCTATACCACCCCTGTAGTTGGTCACAAAGCAATGAGCTGATCTCCCTGTGCTATGCAGCTGCTTCCCACTAGCTATCTATTTTACATTTGGTAGTGTATATAATTCAATGCTACTCTCTCACTTTGTCCCAGCTTACCCTTCCCCCTCCCCATGTCCTCAAGTCCATTCTCTACATCTGCGTCTTTATGCCTGTTCTGCCCCTAGGTACATAAGAACCATTTTTTTTTTTTTAGATTCCATATATATGTGTTAGCATAAGGTATTTGTTTTTCTCTTTCTGACTCACTTCACTCTATATGACAGACTCTAGGTCCATCCACCTCACTAAAAACAACTCAATTTCGTTTCTTTTTATGGTTGAGTAATATTCCATTTTATATATGTGCCACATCTTCTTTATCCATTCATCTGTTGATGGACACTTAGGTTGCTTCCATGTCCTGGCTATTGCAAATTGTGCTACAATGAACATTGTGGTACATGTCTCTCTTTGAATTATGGTTTTCTCAGGGTATATGCCCAGTAGTGGGATTACTGCATCATATGGTAGTTCTATTTTCAGTTTTTTAAGGAAACTCCATACTGTTCTCCATAGTGGCTGTATAAATTTACATTCCCACCAACAGTGCAAGAGGGTTCCCTTTTCTCCACACCCTCTCCAGCATTTATTGTTTGTAGATTTATTGATGATGGCCATTCTGACCAGTGTGAGGTGATGTCTCATTGTAGTTTTGATATGCATTTCTCTAATGATTATTGATGTTGAGCATCCTTTCATGTGTTTGTTGTCAATCTGTATGTCTTCTTTGGAGAAATGTCTGTTTAGGTCTTCTGCCCATTTCTGGATTGGGTTGTTTGTTTTTTGGTATTGAGCTGTATGAGCTGCTTGTATAGTTTGGAGATTAATCCTTTGTCTGTTGCTTCGTTTGCAAATATATTCTCCCATTCTGAAGGTTGTCTTTTCATTTTCTTGATGGTTTCCTTTGCTGTGCAGAAGCTTTTAAGTTTAATTAGGTCCCATTTGTATATTTTTGTTTTTATTTTTTTACTCTAGGAAGTGTATCAAAAAAGATCTTGCTGTGATTTATGTCAGAGAGTGTTCTGCCTATGTTTTTCTTTAAGAGTTTTATAATATCTCACCTTACATTTAGGTCTTTAATCCATTTTGAGTACTTTTGTGTATGGTGTTAGAGAATGGTCTAATTTTATTCTTTCACATGTAGTTGTCCAGTTTTCTCAGCACCATTTATTGAAGAGACTGTCTTTTCTCCATTGTATATTCTTGCTTCCTTTTTCATAGATTAGGTGAACATAGGTGTGTGGGTTTATCTCTCGACTTTCTATGCTGTTCCATTGATCTATATTTCTGTTTTTCTGCCAGTACCATACTGTTTTTTTTTCTTGCGGTACGTGGGCCTCTCACTGTTGTGGCCTCTCCCGTTGTGGAGCACAAGCTCTGGACACACAGGCTCAGTGGCCATGGCTCACAGGCCCAGCCACTCTGCAGCATGTGGGATCTTCCCAGGCTGGGGCACGAACCCGTGTCCCCTGCATCAGCAGGTGGACTCTCAACCACTGTGCCACCAGGGAAGCCCTACCATACTGTTTTTATTAGTGTAGCTTTGTAGTATAATCTGAAGTAGGGAGCCTCATTCCTCCAGCTCCGTTTTTCTTTCTCAAGATTGTTTTGGCTATTCAGGGTCTTTTTTTTCTCCATATAAATTGTAAAATTTTTTGGTCTAATTCTGTGAAAAATGCTATTGGTAATTTGATAAGAGTTGCATTGAATCTATATTACTTTGGGTAATATAGTCATTTTGGCAATATTGATTCTTCCAATATAAGAATATGGTATATCTCTCCATCTGTTTGCATCATCTTTGATTTCTCTCATTAGTATCTTGTAGCTTTCTGAGTACAGGTCTTTTGCCTCCTTAGGTAGGTTTATTCCTAGGTATTTTATTCTTTTTGATGGATGGTAAATAGGTTTGTTTCCTTAATTTCTCTTTCTGATTTTTCATTGTTAGTGTATAGGAATCCAAGAGATTTCTGTGTATTAATTTTGTATCCTGTAACATTACCAAGTTCATTGGTGAGCTCTACTGGTCTCCTGGTAGCATCTTTAGGATTTTCTATGTATAGTATCATGTCATCTGCAGACAGTGATAGTTTTACTTCTTTTCCAACTTGGATTCCTTTTATTTCTTTTTCTTCTCTGATTGCCATGGCTAGGACTTCCAAAACTATGTTGAATAAAGTTGGTGAGAGTGGACATCCTTGTCTTGTTCCTGATCATAGAGGAAATGCTTTCAGTTTTTCACCACTGAGAATGATGTTTGCTGTGGGTTTGTCTTGTATGACCTTTACTATATTGAGGTATGTTCCCTGTATGCCCATTTTCTGGAGAGTTTTTTTTATCATAAATGGGTGCTGAATTTTGTTTAAAGCTTTTTCTGCAGCTATTGAGATGATCATATGGTTTTTATTCTTCAGTTTGTTAATGTGGTGTATCACATTGATTGATTTGTGGATACTGAAAAATCCTTGCATCCCTGGGATAAATTCTGCTTGATTATGGTGTATGATCCTTTTAATTTGTTGTTGGATTCGGTTTGCTAGTATTTTGTTGAGGATTTTTGCATCTATGATCATCAGTGATATTGTCCTGTAATTTTCTTTTTTTGTGATATCTTTATCTGGTTTTGGTGTTAGGGTGATGGTGGCCTTGTAGAATGAGCATGGAAGTGTTCCTTCCTCTGCAATTTTGGGAAGAGTTTCAGAAGGAATATTTAAGTAAGTTCATTTCATTCATAAGTACCATGGAATACAATGTTGTTTGTTAGGAAATGTAGTAGGTGCATTACTACCTATGTGAAAATATTACCTTCATATATAATTGGTTAAGGAAAGCAATTTGATAGAAATTTTGATTTGACAATATATATGTTGTGTATTATACCAATTCAAATCAGTCTAAGTTACACATTGAAATTGCAGGATATACCTGCAATTAATGAAAACAGTCATGTTTGGAGAAATAATTTTTATTGCTTGGGGGTAATTAATGGGCATTTTAATTTGACTTTATTATTTAAATAATTTATAATTTTATATTTTATAATGTTTATTATTTTATAATTTAATTTTTCCTCTGTATTGTAGTTTTCTATAATTGTTGTGACATATAACCACACATTTAACACTTGAAAAAATATTGTAAAGTTCATAAGTTAGAATTCCAGTGATCTTGGCCGGGCTTTTTGTTTAGGGTCTTACAAGGTCAAAAATCAAGGTTTCTGGAGACATGGGTTCTTATCTGCTGCCTCCAGGGGAGAATGCACTTCCAGGACCATTCAGGTGCTAGGCAGAATACATGTCATTCTGGTGGTTTCCACATGACCCCTCTGTGGTGACACCTTGCACCTGGTGTCCCAAAGGGAGAGAAGAAAATATTGCCATTGTTTACTCAGTTATTTTTTTTTGATCCTTTACCATGTATTCAATTCAAGGGATCATTGGGAGTATTTTATATAAGTAAGGTTATTGCTTCAATGGCTCAAATTAGGAACTATTTACAATTAGGTTATGAATCAGATGTAAATCGGGGAATTAGTGAATAGGAGAGTAAATTAGTGACCTTCAGTCCACTCCTGAAACCTCCATCACCCCACCTCCTTCCCTCTACTCCATCAGTCTCTATCCCTCATTGTGACCTCAGTCTCTCTGCCTCTGTGACCTTTAGATAGCCACTCAAACCAATTCTTCCCCTTCTAGTCTTCTTTATTGTCCTCCCACAGATATCCTGTGCACTTTAGATCTCCATCCCTATAAAACTTCTATCCCACTGATTCCAGAGCTCTCAGCCCAACCCTCCTCCCCTTTTATTGCTCCCAAACCGTTCATTCTTCATTTTCTATTTCTCCCTTTCTCTTTAGCCTCTACTTATTCTAATGACTTCAGCCCATTTCTTGTGTCCTCTATGTCCAACGCCCTCTAATGTTCCAGTCATCACTTATCAGTGTCCTTAGTTTCCTCATGACTCTACACCCATTTTCCCCAACCCTATAATTCCTGACTCTGCAATTACCTCTGCAATTTTTTGGCATAGTTTAAGAAGAATAGGTGTTAACTCTTCCCTGAATGTTTGGTAGAATTTACTTGTGAAGCCAACTGTTCCTGGACTTTTTTTTGTTGAGGATTTTTTGTTTTGTTTTGTTTTGTTTTCTTGTTTTTTAAACTGATTCAATTTCTTTACTGGTAATTTCTTTACTGGTAACCTTCTATTTCTTCCTCGTTCAGTCTTGGGAGATTGTACATTGCTAGGAATTTGTCCATTTCTTCTAGGTTGTCCATTTTTGTGGCATATAATTTTTCATAGTAGTCTCTTATGTTTGTTGGCATTTCTGTGGTGTCAATTGTAACTTCTCCTTATTCATATCTGATTTTATTGATTTGGGCTCTCTTTTTTTTTGATGAGTCTGGCTAAAAGTTATTCAGTTTTGTTTATCTTTTCAAAGAATAAGTTTCTTGGTTTCATTAATCTTTTCTATTGATTTTTAGTCTCTATTTTATTCATTTCTGCTCTCATCTTTATGGGGGTTTTTTCCTTCTAACTTTTAACTTTATTCTTCTTTTTCTAGCTCCTTTGGGTATAAGGTTAGGTGTTTCATTTGAGACTTTTCTTGTTTCCTATGGTAAGCTTGTATAAGCATAAATTCCCTTTTAGAACTGCTTTTGCATGTCCCATAGATTTTTGGGTCATTGTGTTTTCATTTTCGTTTGTCTTTAGGTATTTTTTAAAATTTCTTTTTGATTTCTTCAGTGATTTGTTGGTTTAGTAGCATATTGTTTAGCCTCCATGTGTTTGTGTTTTTTGCAGTTATTTTCTTATAGTCAATTTGTAGTCTCCTGGTGTTTTGTTTGGAAAAGATACTTGATGTGATTTCAATTTTCTTAAATTTACTGAGGGTTGTTTTGAGGCCTAGCATATGATCTATCCTGGAGAAAGTTCCATGTGCATTTGAAAAGGCTGTGTATTCTGTTGCTTTTGGATGGAATGTTATATGTACATATATTTTAAATCCATCTGGTCTAATGTGTCATTTAAGGCCAGTGTTTCCTTATTGATTTTCTGTCTGGATAAACTGTCCATTGATAAAAGTGGGTTTTTAAAGTTCCCTACTATTATTGTATTATTGTCCAATTCTCCCTTTATGTCAGTTAACATTTGCTTTATGTGTTGAGGTGCTCCTATGTTGGGTGCATATATACTTACAATTGTTGTATCTTCTTCTTGGATTGAACCTTTGGTGATTATGTTATGTCCTTCTTTGTCTCTTTTAACAGTCTATTTTAAAGTCTATTTTGTCTGATATGTGTATTGCTACCCTGACTTTCCTTTGGTTTCCATTTGTGTGGACTAACTTTTTCCATCCCCCCACTTTGTCAGTGTGTGTCTTTAGATCTGGTGTGTCTTTTGTAGACAGCATATATACAGGTCTTATTTTTATATTCAATCAGCTACTCTCTCTTTTGATTGGATCATTTACTCCATTTAATTTTAAAGTAATTGTTGATATGTATGTTTTTATTGTCATTTTGTTAATTGTTTTGGGGTTGCTTTGTAGGTCTTTTTAGTTCCTTCTTTATGTTCTCTTGTGATTTGATGACTATCTTTAGTGTTATGTTTTGATTCCTTTTACTTTTTTGTGTATGTGTCTATTATAGATTTTTGGTTTATGGTTACCCTCAGGTTTATATATTAGCAACCTATATACATACGTGATTATTTTAAGTTGCTGATCTCTTAATTTAAGTGCATATTTATAACACTGCATTTGTACTCTCCTCCCCTCACGATTACTGTTTTGATACCATATTTTATATGTAATTGTTTTGTGTATCCTTTAACTGCTTATTTTTCATATAGATGATTTTTAGTATATTTGTCTTTTAACCTTCCTACTAGATTTTTATGTGGATTATTTCCTACCTTTACTATTTGTTTGCCTTTACTAATGAACTTTATTTCCTTTCATAATTTTCATGTTTCTAGTGTGGCCTTTTCTTTTTCACTTACAGAATTTCCTTTAACGTTTCTTATAAAGGTGGTTTGGTGGTTCTGAACTCTTCCAGTTTCTGCTTGTCTGTGAAATTTTTTATTTCTCCATCAAATCTGAACAAGAACCTTGCTCATTAGAGTGTTCTTGGTTGTAAGTTTTTTCCCCTTTCATCACTTGAATATATTGTGCCACTCCCTCTAGACTGCAGAATTTATGCTAAAAACTGATAGCCTTATGGGAGTTCCCTTGTAAGTAATGTGTTGCTTTCCCCTTGCTACTGTTAACGTTCTCTCTTTAATTTTTGCCATTTTGATTACAATGTGTCTTCAAGTGTTCCTCTGTGGGCAATCCTGTATGGGATGTTCTGCATTTCCTGAATTTGGATGTCTGTTTCCTATCCCAGGTTAGGGTAGTTTTTAGCTCTTATGTCTTTAATTATGTTCTCAGCCCTTTGTCTCTCTCTTCTTCTTCTGGGTCCTTTATAATGCAAATATTAGTGTACTTGATGTTGTTACAGAGAACAAAGAATTGTCTTCATTTCTTTTCCTTCTTTTCTCTTTTCAGTATCAGTGGTTATTCAGTTTTCCTGCTCACTAATCTGTTCCTCTGTATCATTTAGTCTACTGTTGATTCCTTCTAGCATGTTTTTCATTTCAGTTATTTTATTCTTCATCTCTGGTTTTTCTTTATATTTAAAAATTTTTTATTATTTGTAGGGCAGGAATAGAGACACAGACATAGAGAACAGACTTTTGGACACGGGAGAAGGGGAAAGTGGGATGAATGGGAGAGTAGCATTGATTTATATATAGACTACCATGTGTAAAGTAGATAGCTGGGTGAAGCTGCTGTATAGCACAGGGAGCTCAGCTCAGTGTTCTGTGATGACCTAGAGGGGTGGGATTGGAGGGTGGGAGGGAGGCTCAAGAGGGAGGGGATATATGCATTCATATAGCTGATTCACTTTGTTGTACAGCAAAAACTAACACAAAATTGTAAAGCAATTATACTACCCCCCCCCCCAATTTCTCACTTCTCTGTGCATCCATTCTTCTCAAGAGTTCCTTGACCATCATTATGATCACTACCATGAAATCCTTCTTGGGTAGATTGCCTGTCTCCACTTAATTCTTCTTTAGGGGTTTTATCCTGTTCCTTGGTTAGGAACCTGTTCCTCTGTCACCTCATTTTGCCTGACTTGTTGTTTATATTTTTATGTATCTCATAGGTTGGTTATGTTTGTTTCCTGATGTTTGAGAAGTGGCCTTTTGCAGGAGACATCTTATGTGTCCAAGCACTGCACTCCCCTCTTGTTACGAGAGCTGTATGCTCTAGAGGTTTCCCCTATAATGGCTGCATGGGTCTTTCTGTTGTGGTGGTCTAACTATGTGGGTGGTCTGGTAGGCTTCGTTGGTCCCTGGTCTGGTTGGTTGCGGGGTACCACCTGTGCAGAGGCTTCTGGCTGGGTACTGGTTGTTAGGACTGTGTCAGGAGGTGGCTTACTGCAGAACCCTGGGTGGGGCTAGTGCTGCATTTCTCGTGGGTGGGGTGAGGGTCCAGGAAACCCCAGGGCTGTTGCCCACCCACTGTGGGTTAAGTCAGGTCCTGGAGTCTGGCTGCATGGCCCAGAGGTCCAGAACTTGTGCTGGATCACTGGTGGTGGGGCTGCTTTCTGACACAGTTGGCTGCAGGGCCTAGGGTATCTTGAACCTTCTGTTGCACTGCTAATGTTTGGGTCAAGGGCCAAGCTGATCCTAGGGACGGATCTGGCCTGCTAGTGTGGGGGCTATGTCTGTAGGCTGTGTGGTTACAAGTTTCTTGCAGCTGGCGTCTGCCTGCTGGTGGGTGAAGCTGGGCCTAAGGCTAGAGCAGGCTTGTTGATTGGTGGCATTGGAGCCCAGCCAGTTCCAGGGCATGGTCTGGCCTCCTGATGGGGGGGTCAGATCCACAGACTGCAGGGCTGTGGTTTTCTTGTGGTTGGTGTCCATTCCCTAATGAGGAGGCTGGTCCTGAGGCTAGACAGGCTCCTTGCAGGGTGTGTCTCCGTCCCATGGGATTCTGGTGATGGTGCCTGCCTACTGTTGGTTGGAGCTTGGTCCCAGGTTCTCTGGCTGGAGGGCCCTTAGAGTCTTGGGTTTAGTGCCTGTGCACTAGAGAGTGGGGTTGGGTCCTGGGGCCTCTGATGGGCAGGGCCATGTCCAGGGGTGACTGTGGGCTCACAGGGTCTTAAGACAGTGGGTGGGTCTGTGTCCATGCCATGTTAGTTTCTTGTCCTGAGGTGTCCCAGCACTGGGGCCTATAAGCTGTTTGGTCGGGGCAGGGTTGGGAACTAGGGCTATTAGCTAGAGGGAGGATTCCAAAACAGCATTTGCCAGCACCAGTGTCCATATGGTAGAATGAGCTCCCCCAAATGGTTGCTGCCAGTACCTACGTCCCCAGGGTTAGATGCAGCTGCATCCTGCCACTCCAGGAGGCTCTCCAAGATTAGCAAGTAGGTCTGACCCAGGCTCCTGTCAAATTACTGCTTCTATCCTGGGTCCCAGAGCATGTCAGATTTTTGTGTGTGCCCATTAAGAGTGAAGTCTCTATTTCCCCCAACCCTCTGGGATGCTGAAATTAAGCCCCATTGGCCTTCAAAGCCAAATTCTCTGGGGGCTCATCTACTTGGTGCAGGATCCTCAGGCTGAGAAGCCCATTGTGGGGCTTGGACCTTTCTCTCTTTTGAGAGAACCTTTGCAATTGTAATTATCTTCCCATTTGTGGGTCACCCACCCTGGGGCTATGGGAGTTGACTATATCGCAACTCCATCACTACCACACAACTTGTCATTCCTTCTTTATATCTTTAGTTGTAGGTCTTTTCTGGTAGGTTCCAGTATTTTTCACAGATGTTTGTTCTGCAAATAATTGTGCTTTTGTTGTGCCTGTTAGAGGAGGTGAGATCAGGGTTTACCTACTCCACCATTTTCTGCCAGATCTCTAGTGTCTTGTAGTTTTGATATATTTTTTTTTGGCAGAGATTTAATCTTTGAACTTGTAAATTTCTCTGAAATGATCTAACAAATGGGAATTTTTAGCTAATTTTGTGGCATCATTATCTTGGTGTGTTATAGAGGGTTTTTTAATTGAAGTATAATTGATATACAAAATTATATTAATTTCTGGAATACAACACAATGATTCAACATTTGTATACACTGCAAAATGATTACCATAATTAGTCTAGTTACCATCTGTCACTATATAAAGTTACAAAATTAATTTCTTTTATTGAGAGATTTTAAGATTTATTTTCTTAGCATCTTTCAAACTTGCAATAAAATAATTTTGACTACAGTCATTTTATAACTGGAAATTTGTAGCTCTTGTCCCCTTTCACCCATTTCACCAACCCCCTACCACCCCTCCCCTCTGACAACCATCAGTCTATTCTGTGTCTGTAAGTTTTGTTTTATTTTGTGTTTTAGGTTCCATATATTAGTGAAATCAGAAAGTATTTATCTTTCTCTGCCTTACTTTACTTAAACTAATAACCCTAAGAACCATCTATGTTGTCACAAATGGGAATATTTTATTCTTTTTTATGGCTGAATAGTATTCCATTGTATGTATATATGTGTATGTACATATTCACACACACACACCTATAAATCTTGTGATATATTTACACACACATACACACATATATATCTCACATGTTTATCAATTCATCTATCAGTGGATGCTTAGGTAGTTTCTATATCTTGGCTATTGTAATTAATGCTGTAATGAAACTAGGGGTACATATATATTTTCCCGTTGGTGTTTTCTTTCTTTTTTTTTTTTTTCAGATAAATACCCAAAAGTAAAATTGCAGGATTGTATGGTAGTTCTATTTTTAATTTTTTGAGGGATCTCCATACTGTTTTCCATAGTGACTGTACCAATTTACATTCCCACCAACAGTGCAGTAGGATTCCCTTTTATCCACATTCTTGTCAATACTTGTTATTTCTTGTGCTTTGATAATAGCCATTCTGACAGGTGTGAGGTGATATCTAATTGTGGTTTTGATTTGCTTGTCCCTAATTATTACTGCATCTTTTCATGTGCCTGTTGGCCATCTGTATGGCCATCTATTTTGGAAAAAATAACGTGTATTTAGATCTTCTCCCTATTATTTAGCAGGATTGCTTGTTTTTCCACAGTGAGCTGTATGAGTTTTTATATATTTTAGATATTAACCCATTATCTGTATATGATCTGCAAATATCTTCTGTCATTCATTATGTTTCCTTTTTATTTTGTTGATGGTTCCTTTGATGTGCTTAAGATTTTAATATGTTCTCCTGTTTGTTTATTTTTGCTTTTGTTGCTTTTGCTGTCAGATTCAAAATATCATTTCCAAGACCAATCAAGGATGTTACGGCATCCATGTTCTTATATGAGTTTTATGGTTTTATGTCTTCCATTCAAGTCTTCAACCCCACCCCCACCCCCTTTTTTTTGCGGTACGCAGGCCTCTCACTGTTGTGGTCTCTCCCGTTGCGGAGCACAGGCTCCGGTTGCGCAGGCTCAGCGGCCATGGCTCACGGGCCCAGCCGCTCCACGGCATGTGGGGTCTTCCCAGACCGGGGCACGAACCCGCGTCCCCTGCATCGGCAGGCGGACTCTCAACCACTGTGCCACCAGGGAAGCCCCTTCAACCCCTTTTAAGTTATTTTTTGTATGGTGTAAGATAGTGGTCCAGTTTCATTCTTTTGTCTGTGGCTGCCCAGTTTTCCCAACATTTATTAAAGAGATTTTTATGTTTTCCCATTGTATATTCTTGGCTCCATTTCATAGATTAATTGATCACATATGTTTAGGTTTATTTCTGTGCTCTCTATTCTTTCCATTGGGCTATGTGTTTGCCTTTATGCCAATACTATACTGTTTTTATTATCATAGCTCTGAAATCATAAAGCATAAAGCCTTCAGTTTTTTCCTTCTTTTTCATAATTGCTTTTGCTATTAATGATCTTTTGTGGTTCCATGCAAATTATAGAATTTTTTGTTCAATTTCTGTGAACAATGCTATGAGGTTTTGATAGGGATTGCATTGAACCTGTGTATTGCTTTAGGCATTACGGACATTTTAACAATATTAATTCTTTTAATTCATGAGCAAAGATTATCTAAATATTTATTTGTGTTGTCTTCAATTTCTTTCCTTAATGTCTTGTATTTTTCAGTACATACGTCTGTCACTCTCTCAGTTAAATTTATTCCTAGGCATATTTTTCATGCAGTTGTAAATGGAATTATTTTCTTTATTTCTTTCAGATATTTTGCTGTTAGTATATAGAAATGCAGCTGATTTTTTGTATGTCAATTCTGTATCCTGCAACTTTAATGAATTCATTTATTCTACCATTTTGGGGGGCAGTCATAGATAAGGTCACGTTTTCTGAAAACAGAGAATGCTTCTTCCTCTTCATTTTGGATTTGTGTGTGTGTGTGTGTGTGTGAGATTGCTCTGGTTAGGACTTCCAGCACTGCCTCTAATAAGAGTAGTGAGTGTGGATACCCTTATCCTGTTCCTGAGTTTAAAGGAAAAACTTTCTTTTTTTCACCATTGGGTACAATGTTAGTTGTGGGGGTGTACTATATGGCCTTATTTTGAGGTATGCTCCTTCTGTTCCCAATTTGTTGACAGCTTTTGTCATAAGAGGGTATTGAATTTTGGCAACTGCTTTTCTGCATCTATTGTATATTTATTCTTCATTCTATTAACATTGTGTATCACACTTACTGATATATATATATTATATATATACACATGTCACCATATATATATCTCACTATATATATATATCTGTATATCTGTATCTATATCTATATCTCACCATATATATTGTGACATCCTTCCATCCCAGGGATGAATTCCACTTGATCATGGTGTATGATCTTTTTAATTTCTGTTGAATTCTATTAGACATTTGCTAAGAATTTTTTGCATTTCTATTCATTAGGCATATCAGCTTATAGATTTTCTCATAGTTTCCTTATTTGGCTTTGGTGTCAGAGTGATGCTGTCCTCCTAGAAATTGCTTGGGAGTGTTCCCTCATCCTTAATGTTTTTTTGGAAGACATTTATAATGATTGGTGTTAATTATTTTTTAATGTTTGGTAGAATTCTCCAGGGAAACCATCTGGTCTTGGGCTTTTCTTTGTTGGGAGGTTTGTGTTTATTATTTTAATGTCCTGATTTATTATTGGTCTGTCAGACTTTCTATTCATGATTCAGAAATCATGCCTACCTATTGGTAGGCTTTGTGCTTCTGGGAATTTATTTATTATAATTTATCTAATTTGTTGGTATATAATTTGTTAATAATATATTCTTATGGTCCTTTGTATTTCTTTGTTGTCTCATCTTTCATTTATCAGAATTTTTTACTTCTCTTTCTTTTTTCCTTGGTTAACCTAGCTAAAGCTTTGTCAATTTGCTTTATTTTTTTAAAACACCAACTCTTAGCTTGATTTATTTCTCTTTTTTTCTAATCTCTTTATCCATTATTTATCCTCTAATCTTTGCTGTTTCCTTTCTTTTCCTAATTTTGTTCATAATTTTTTTCTACTTCCTTGATATGTAAAGTTAGTTCGTCTTTTGAAAACTTTCTTTTATTTTTTAAAATGTACGGATGATAACTACTTTTGATGTATCCCCTAAATTGTGGTATTCTGTATTTTTATTTCTGTTTTCTCAAGATATTGTCTAATTTCTCCTTTGACCCATTGATTATTCCAGAGTGTGTTGTTTTATTTCCATGTATTTGTAAAATTTTTCCTGTTGATTTCTAGCTCCATATCATTGTAGTTGGAAAGCTATGAGATATGATTTTAATCTTAAATGCATTAAGGTTAGCTTTGTGGCCCAGGAATGATATATCCTGTGGAATGTTTTATGTGACCTTGAGAAGAATATGTTTTCTGGTGTTCTTGGATGGAAAGTTCTATATATATCTCTTAGGTTTACTTTTCTAAAGTGATACACAGGTCAAGGTTTTCTCATTAAAATTCTGTGTGGGTGATCTATCCATGTTTAAAAGTGGGGAATTGAAGTACACTACTATTAACGTATTGCTTTTTCTCCCTACAATTTGTGTTTTTCTGTTTTTGTTTGTTTTGTGTTGTTTTTTTTACTGGGGTATGGTTGATTTATCATGTTGTGTTAGTTTCAGGGGTACAGCAAAGTGAATCTGTTATATATATACATATATTCACTATTTTTTAGTCTTTTCCCATATAGGCCATTAGAGTATTCAGTAGATTTCCCTGTGTTATACAGCAGATTCTTATTAGTTATCTATTTTATATAGAGTGATGTGTATATGTCAATCCTAATTTTCCAATTTATTCCTCCCCCTCTTAGCCCCTCATAACCATAAGTTTGTTTTTTACATCTGTAACTCTATTTCTGTTTTGTAGATAAGTTCATTTGTACCCTTTTTTAGATTTCACATATAAGCAATATCATATGATATTTGTCTTTCTCTGTCTGACTTCACTTAGCATGACAATCTCTAAGTCCATCCATGTTGCTGCAAATGGCATTATTTCATTCTTTTTTTATGGCTGAGTAACATTCCATTGCATATATGTACCACATCTTCTTTATCCATTCCTCTGTCGATGGACACTTAGGTTGCTTCCATGACCTGGCTATTGTAAATAGTGCTGCAGTGAACATTGGCCTGCATGTATCTTTTTGAATTATGGTTTTCTCTGGGTGGCACTGCTGTGTCATATGATAGTGTTAGTTTTTTAAGGGATCTTCATACTGTTCTCCAGTGGCTGTACCAATTTACATTCCCATCAACAATGTAGGAGGGTTCCTTTTTCTCCAGACCCTGTCCATCATTTATTGTTTGTAGATTTTAAAATTCTGGGCATTCTGACTGGTGTGAGGTGATACCTCATTGTAGTTTTGTTATATATTTCTCTGATAATTAGTGATGTTGACCATCCTTTCATACAGGTGGCTCTTTGGCCACCTATATGTCTTCTTTGGAGACATGTCTATTTAGATATTCCACCCATTTTTTTTTTGTTTGCTTGCTTTTTGATATTGAGGTGCACGAGATCTTTGTATATTTTGGAGATTAATCCCTTGTTGGTTGCTTCATTTGGAAATATTTTCTCTACTTCTGAGAGTTGTCTATTCATTTTGTTTATGGTTTGCTGTGCAAAAGCTTTTAAGTTTAATTAGATTTTTGGTTTTATTTTCATTACTATTGGAAGTAGGTCAAAAAGATCTTGCGATTTATGTCAGAGAGTGTCTACCTATGTTTTCCTCTAAAAGTTTTATAGTGTCTGGCCTTACATTTAGGTCTTTAATGCATTTTGAGTTTATTACTGTGTATGGTGTTAGGGAGTGTTCTAATTTCATTCTTTTACATGTAGCTGTCCAGTTTCCCCAGCACCACTTATTGAAGAGACTGTCTTTTGTCCATTGTGTATTCTTGCCTCCTTTGTCATAGATTAGGTGACCATAGTTGCATGAGTTTATCTCTGGACTTTCTATCCTGTTCCATTGATCTATATTTCTGTTTTTGTGCCAGTACCATACTGTTTTGATGACTGTACCTTTGTAGTATAGCCTGAAGTCAGGAAGCCTGGTTCCTTCAGCTCCGTTTTTCTTTCTCAAGTTTCCTTGGCTATTCGGAGTCTTTGTATTTCCATACTAATTGTAAATTTTTTTCTAATTCTATGAAAAATGCCATTGGTAATTTGATAGGGATTGCATTGAATCTGTAGATTGCTTTGGGTAGTATACTCTTTTTAACAATATAGATTATTCCAATCCAAGAACATGGTATATCTCTCCACCTGTTTATGTACTCTTTGATTTCTTTCATCAGTATCTTATAGGTTTCTGAGCACAGGTCTTTTGCCTTCTTGGTAGGTTTATTCCTAGGTATTGTATTCTTTTTGTAATGATGGTAAGTGGGAGTGTTTCCTTAATTTCTCTTTCTGATTTTTCATTGTTAGTGTACAGGAATGCTAGAGATTTCTGTGTATTAATTTTGTGTCCTGTAACTTTACCAAATTCATTGATGAGCTCTAGTAGTTTTCTGGTAGCATCTTTAGGGTTTTCTATGTATAATATCATGGCATCTGCAAACAGTGACAGTTACTTCTTCTTTTCCAATTTGGATTCCTTTTATTTCCTTTTTTTCTCTGATTGCTGTGACTAGGACTACCAAAACTATGTTGAATAACTGGTGAGAGTGGGCACCCTTATCTTTTTCCTGATCTCAGAAGATCATTTTTTCACCATTGAGTATGATGTTTGCTGTGGGTTTGTTGTATATGGCCATTATTATGTTGAGGTAGGTTCCCTCTGTGCCCACCTTCTGGAAAGTTTTTATCATAAATGGGTGTTGAATTTTGTCAAACACTTTTTCTGCATCTATTGAAATGATCATATGATTTTTATTCTTCAGTTTGTTAATGTGGTGTATCACATTGTTTGTTTTGTGTATATTGAAGGATACTTGCATACCTGGGACAAATCCCACTTATTGTGGTGTAGGATCCTTTTAAGGTGTTGTTGGATTTGGTTTGCTAGGATTTGTGCATCTATGTTCATCAGAGATATTGTCCTGTAATTTTCTTTTTTGTGTGTGGTATCTTTGTCTGGTTTTGATATCAGGGTAACTGTGGCCTTGTAGAGTGAGCTTGGGAGTGTTTCTTCCTCTGCTACTTTTTGGAAGAATTTGAGAAGTATAGGTGTTAGCTCTTCTCTAAATGTGTGATAGAACTCACCCATGAAATGATCTAGTCCTGGACTTTTGTTTTTTGGGAGATTTTTAATCACAGTTTCAATTTCATTATTGGATTTGCCTGTTTATATTTTCTATTTCTTCCTGGTTCAATCTTTGTATTTCTGTGTTGTCCGTTGTAACTTCTCCTTTTTCATTTCTAATTTTATTGATTTGAGTCCACTCCCTTTTTTTCTTGATGAGTCTGGCTAAAGGTTTATCAATTTTGTTTATCTTCTAAAAACACCAGCTTTTAGTTTCATTGATCTTTGCTATTATTTTCTTCATCTCTATTTCATTTATTTTACCTCTGATCTTTATGGTTTCTTTCCTTCTACTAACTTTAGGTTTTGTTTGTTCTTCTTCTATAGTTGCTTTAGGTATAAAGTTAGGTTGTTTGAGATTTTTCTTGTTTCTTGAGGTAGGATTGTATTGCTATAAACTTCCCTCTTAGAACTGCTTTTGCTGTATCCCATAGGTTTTGGGTCATTGTGTTTTTGTTGTCATTCGTCTCTAGGTTTTTTTTTATTATTGCCTCTTGGTTTCTTCAGTGATCCATTAGTTATTTAGTAATATATTGTGTAGCCTCCATCTGTTTGTGTTTTTTTACTTTTTCTTTTTCCTGTAATTGATTCCTAATCTCATAGATTAGCGTTGTGGTCAGATTAAGATGCTTGATATGATTTCAGTTATCTTAAACTTACTGAGGCTTGAGTTATGACCCAGTTAGGGATCTCTCCTGGAGAATGTTACGTGTGCACTTGAGAAGAAAGTGTATTCTGCTGCTTTCGGATGGAATATCCTATAGATATCAGTTTAGTCTACCTTGTCTAATGTGTCATTTAGGACTTGTGTTTCCTTAATTTTCTGTCTGGATGATCTGTCCATTGGTATAAGTGGAGTTTTAAAGTCCCCCACTATTATTGTGTTACTGTCATTTTCCCTTTTTATGACCTTTAACATTTTCCTTATGTATTGGGGTACTCCTATGTTGGGTACATATATATCTACAATTGTTATATCTTTTTTGATTGCTCCCTTGATCATTATGTAGTGTCCTTTCTTGTCTCTTGTAACAGTCTTTATTTTCAAGTCTATTTTGTCTGATAAGAGTATTGTTACTCTAGCTTTCTTTTGATTTCCATTTGCATGGAATGTCTTTTTCCATCCCCTCACTTTCAGTCTGTATGTGTCCCTAGGTCTGAAGTCAGTTTCTTGTAGATAGCATATATATGGGTCTTGTTTTTGTATCCATTCAGCCAGTCTATGTTTTTTGGTTGGAGCATTTAATCCATGCTCCATTTAAGCTTATTATCGATATGCATGTTTTTATTGCCATTTTCTTAATTCTTTCCTGTTATTTTTGTAGGTCTTTTTTCTTCCCTTCCTCTTTTGTTCTGTTCTCTTGTGTTTCCTACCTAGAGAAGATCCTTTAGCCTTGGTTGTAATGCTGGTTTGGTAGTGCTGAGTTCTCTTAGCTTTTTCTTCTTTTCTTTTGATTTCTTTGTTGAATCTGAATGAGAGCCTTTCTGTATATAGTATTTTTGGTCGTAGGTTTTTCTCTTTCATCCCTTTAAATATATTGTGGCACTCTCTTCTGGCCTGCAGAGTTTCTGCTGAAAATCAGCTGATAACCTCATGGGAATTCCCTTGTATGTTATTTGTTGCTTTTCCCTTGTTGCTTTTAATATTTTTTCTTTGTATTTAATTTTTGTCAGTTTGATTTAATATGTGTCTCAGTGTGTTACTTTTTGCGTTTATCCTGTATGGGACTTGCTGCACTTCCTGGACTTGGGTGACTATTTCCTTTCCCATATTAGGGAAGTTTTTGATTATAATCTCTTCAAATATTTTCTCAGGCCCTTTCTCTTTTTCTTCTTCTTCTGGGACCCCTACAATATGATTGTTGGTGCATTTAATATTGTCCCTGAGGTCTCTGAGGCTGTCCTCATTGCTTTTCATTCTTTTTTCTTCTGTTTCATGGCAGAAATTTCCATCATTCTGTCTTCCAGGTCACTTATCCATTTTTCTGCCTCAGGTATTCTGCTATTGATTCTTTCTAGTGTATATTTCATTTCAGTTATTGTGTTGTTCATCTATGTTTGCTTGTTCTTTAGTTCTTATAGGTCTTTGTTGAACTTTTCTTGTATCTTCTCAATCCGTGCCTCCATTCTTTTTCTGAGACCTTGGATCATCTTTACTATCATTACTCTGAATTCTTTGTCAGGCAGACTGCTTATTTCCTCTTCATTTAGTTGTTCTTGTAGGTTTTAGTTTGCTCCTTGTCTACAACATATTTCTTTGTCATCTCATTTTGTCAGATTTACTGTTTGTGGTCTCTTTTCCACAGCCTGCAGGATCATAGTTCCTCTTGCTTCTGGTGTCTGCCCCCTGGTGGGTAAGTTTGGTCCAGAAGCTTGTGCTGTTATCCCCTTGATAGGGGGTTTGATTGGTGTTATTGTGACAAGAGCCTGCCCTAGATATTGAGTGGGACCTCCACTCTGTTCTGTGGTTGTCACTGCCCTGTCAGAGGTGGGGTCTGCTCCCTAGTTGTTGGAGTAGAGGCCCCCAGATCTGTTTCTTAGCTGTGATTCTGATCTGTGGTGCAAGGTGAGTGGGATTGGAGCACTCAACTGGGAAAGAAGCCACTGAATATTCCTCCTCTGGAGCTGTTCACCCATTAATGTCCTTTGTTGTGTCCCCTTTTGCCCACTGTGCAGACTCACAGAGTACACTGTTGTTGACACTGCTCTCAGTCCTGCCATAACTGTGGTTATGCCGGCAATTGACCCTGGTGACTCTCAGGTGTTGTTTTCACCATGCCACTGGTGCTGATCCACTTAGGTCAGTTCCCAGGACTGCAGTAGTCATGCACCTGGACTCACCTTGGGAGGTATGGAGGCAGCTCAGTCTCTGACCTGGCCCAACCCCTGCATGTATGTGCCCACAAAGCCCACAGATGTTAATGACAGACCCATCTCAGCTGCAGGAGCACTTGTACTTTTCAGATGTTTAGCAGGTGGTGAATTTAGGAAGCCATTGGTGGGGGTGTAACTTTGCAGTTTGCACTGTTGTGAGGAGGAGAGATTTCAACTCTCCTTCCTTAATTACACAGCTCTGTGGGCTCAATTGTGGTTTCTTTTTTAAATTAATTTTTATTTGAGTATAGTTGCTTTACAATGTTGGCTTAGTTTCTACTGTATAGCAAAGTGAATCAGCTATACGTACCCATATATTCCCTCTTTTTTGGATTTCCTTCCCATTTAGGTCACCACAGAACATTGAGTAGAGTTCCCTGTGCTATACATTAGGTTCTCGTTAGTTATCTTTTTTTTTTTTTTTTGGCTGCTTTGGGTCTTTGTTGCTGTGTGTGGGCTTTCTCTAGTTATGGTGAGTGGGGGCTACTCTTTATTGTGGGGCACGGGCTTCTCATTGCAGTGGCTTCTCTTGTTGCAGAGCATGGGCTCTAGGCACATGGGTTTCAGTAGTTGCAGTGTGTGGGCTCAGTAGTTGTGGTTCACAGGCTCCAGAGCACAGGGTCCATAGTTGTGGAACATGGGATTAGCTGCTCTGTGGCATGTGGGATCTTCCCAGACCAGGGCTTGAACCAGTGTCCCCAGCATTGGCAGGCAGATTCTTAACCATTGCACTACCAGGGAAGTTCTAGTTATCTGTTTTATAGATAGTATCAATAGTGTATATATGTCAATCCCAATCTCCCAATTCATCTCACCTCCCTTTCCCCCTTGGTATCCCTATGTTTGATCTCTATGTCTGTGCCTCTATTTCTGCTTTGCAGATAAGATCATCTATACCATTTTTCTAGATTTCACACATATGCATTAATATATGATATTTGTTTTTGTCTTTCTGACTTACCTCACTCTGTATGACAGTCTCTAGGTCCATCCACATCGCTACAAATGACCCAAATTCATTCCTTTTTTTAAATGGCTGAGTAACATTCCATAGTACATATGTACCATATCTTCTTTATCCATTCCTCTTTTGATGGACTTTTAGGTTGCTTCCATGTCCTGGCTATTGTAAATTGTGCTGCAGTGAGCATTGGGGTGTATGTTTCATTTTGAATTATGTTTTTCTCTGGGTATATGCCCAGTAGTGGGATTGCTGGGTGATATGGTAGTTCTATTTTTAGTTTTTTAAAGAACCTCCATACCATTCTCTCTAGTGGCTGTATCAATTTACATTCCCACCAACAGTGCAAGAGGGTTCCTTTTATTCCACACCCTCTCCAGCATTTATTGTTTGTAGATTTTTTTACATCTTTACTGGAGTATAATTGCTTTATAATGTTGTGTTACTTTCTGCTGTATAACAAAGTGAATCGGCTATATGTATACATATATCCCCATATCCCCTCCCTCTTGCACCTCCCTATCCCACTCCTCTAGGTGGTCACAAAGCACCGAGCTGATCTCTCTGTGCTATGCAGCTGCTTCCCACTAGCTATCTATTTTACATTTGGTAGTGTATATATGTCCATGCCACTCTCTCACTCCGTCCCAGCTTCCCATTCCCCCTCCCCGTGTCCTCAAGTCCATTCTCTACATCTGTGTCTTTATTCCTGTCCTGCCCCTAGGTTCATCAGAACTTTTTTTTTTAGATTCCATATATATGTGTTAGCATACAGTATTTGTTTTTCTCTTTCTGACTTACTTCACTCTGTATGACGGACTCTAGGTCAATCCACCTCATAACAAATAACTCAATTTTGTTTCTTTTAATGGCTGAGTAATATTCCATTGTATATATATATGTGCCACATCTTCTTAATCCATTCATCTGTTAATGGACACTTAGGTTGCTTCCATGTCCTGGCTATTGTAAATAGTGCTGCAGTGAAAATTGTGGTACATGTCTCTTTGAATTATGGTTTTCTCAGGGTATATGCCCAGTAGTGGGATTACTGCATCATATGGTAGTTCTATTTTTAGTTTTTAAAGGAATCTCCATACTGTTCTCCATAGTGGCTGTATCAATTACATCCCCACCAACAGTGCAAGAGGGTTCCCTTTTCTCCACACCCTCTCCAGCATTCATTGTTTGTAGATTTATTGATGATGGCCATTCTGACCAGTGTGAGGGGATACCTCATTGTGGTTGTGATTTGCATTTCTCTAATGATTAGTGATGTTGAGCATCCTTTCTTGTGTTTGTTGGCCATCTGTATGTTTTCTTTGGAGAAATGCCTATTTAGGTCTTCTGCCCAATTTTTGATTGGGTTCCTTGTTTTTTTTTCTTTCTTTTTTTTTTTTGATATTGAGCTGCATGAGCTCTTTGTATATTTTGGAGATTAATCCTTTGTCAGTTGCTTTGTTTGCAAGTATTTTCTCCCATTCTGAGGGTTGTCTTTTCGTCTTGTTTATGATTTCCTTTGCTTTGCAATAGCTTTAAAGTTTAATTAGGTCCTACTTGTTTATTTTTGTTTTTATTTTCATTACTCTAGGAGGTGAGTTAAAAAAGATCTTTCTGCAAGTTATGTCAAAGAGTGTTCTGCCTATGGTTTCCTCTATGAGTTTTATAGTGTCTGACCTTACATTTAGGTCTTTAATCCATTTTGAGTTTATTTTTGTGTATGGTGTTAGGGAGTATTCTAATTTCATCCTTTTACATGTATCTGTCCAGTTTTCCCAGCACCACTTATTGAAGAGGCTGGCTTTCTCCATTGTATCAATGTATTCTTGCCTCCTTTGTCATAGATTAGGTGACCATAGGTGTGTGGGCTTATCTGTGTGCTTTCTATCCTATTCCATTGATTTGTATTTCTGTTTTTTTGCCAGTACCATACTGTCTTGATTACTGTAGCTTTGTAGTCTAGTCTGAAGTTAGGGGACCTGATTCCTCTGGCTCCATTTTTTTCTCTCAATTGTGGTTTCAACTCCTCCTCTGGGTGCATTTCCTAGTCGGGGGAGCTATCCATGCCCTCTCAGGACAGCACATGCAGGTTCCAGCACCCACTGACAGATTTCCTAGTAGGGAGAGCTATCCATGCACTGCTGGGTAGTGGGGCCGGTCCCAGGACCCACTGGTGGATTTCCTCGTAGCAAGAGCTATCCACCTACTCCCAGGATGGCAGGGCCATTCCCAGCACTCGCTAACAGATTTCCTACTGGGGGGAGTTATCCACACCCTCCTGGGACAGCAGGGTATGTCCCAGCACCCACTGACAGATTTCCTAGTGGGGAGAGCTGTCCGTGCTCTCCTTGACAACGGGGTGGGTCCTGGCACCCACTGGTGATTTCCTGGTAGCGAGAGCTTTCCATGCACTCCTGGGACAGCAGGTCAGATCCCGGCACCTGCTGATGGACTTCCTTGTGTGGGGAGCTATCCATGCCCTCCCAGGATGCAGGGCAGGTTCTGGCACTCACTGGTGGATGTCCTAGTAGTGAGAGCTACCCACACGCTCCTGGGACAGTGGGACATGTCCTGGGACCCACTGAGAGATTTCCTAGTGTGGGGAACTATCTGCATGCTCCTAGGACAGCAGGTCATGTTCTGGCACCCACTACTGGATTTCCTAGTTGTGGAAGCTATCTGCACCCTCCCAGGACAATGTGTCTGGTCCTGGGGCCCACTGTCAGAGTTCCTAGTGGCTGGACCTGTCTGCACCCTCACAGGTCAATGGGGGCAGGTCCTGTGGCCTGCTGATGGAATTCATAGTGGTGGGAGCCATCCACACCCTTCTGTGTCAGATGGGTGGGGACTGGCAGCTGCCTGTGGGTCTGGAAGAGGTGGCCTGTGCCCACCTATGGAGCCCAAGATGGCAGCAGCAACTCCTGCCTGCCCATGGAGCTCCTGTAGGCAGTGTCCTGTTGCCTAGGAGCACTCACAGGGAAAGAAGCTCTTATGGTGGTCCCACCTCTCTCGTGCGCCTCCAAATAATGATGCCTTGCCTCTCTCATGGGCCTAGGCTTCTTCGTATCACTCCCTCAGTTGCCACAGCTCAACCTTTTCAGACTGTTTCCGCACCTCACTCTGGTCCTCTCCCTGGAACTGAGCTCCAGTGTCTAAGCTTCAGCACCAGACCCCACCGACCACCGAGTAGTGTCTCAGGTTGGGGAGTGCAGGGTGGTGGTGCTGACCCTCAGTGCAGGTTACTCTCTGTTTTGCCTTCCACAAACTGCCTTCCAGTTGCTTCTCTGTCCTATTAGGCTCTGAAACTCCCCCTCCATCCAGGCTGATCTCCCCACTGGTGAGGAGACTTCCCAAAGTGCAGGAACCTTTTCTCCTTCACAGCTCCCTCCCTGGGGTGCAGGCCCTGTCCTGATTCCTTCTTTTTCTTTTTCCTTTTGTCCTACCTTGTTACATGGATGTTTTCTTGTCTTCTCAGACATCTGAGGTCTTCTGTCAGTGCTCAGTAGCTGTTCTGTGTGAATCATTCCACTTGTAGATGTATTTTCAATGTTTCTGAGGAAGGAGATGAACTCTGCTTCCTACTCCTCTGCCGTCTGGATCTCTTCCATACTGTTTTAATTAGTATAGATTGTAGTAGAGTTTGAAAGTAGGAACCGTGGTGCCTCTGGTTTTGTTTTCTCAGGATTGTTTTGGCTACTCAGTTCTTTTCTGGTTCCATAGAAAGCTTTAGAATTGATTTTTCTATTTCTAAGGAGAATGTCATTGGATTTTTTAGAGAGTTCCTTGAATCTACAGGTGGTGTTGAGTTAAGGACTTTTTTTTTTTTTTTTTTTTTTTTTTTTTCTTTTTGCGGTACGCGGGCCTCTCACTGTTGTGGCCTCTCCCGTTGCGGAGCACAGGCTCCGGATGCGCAGGCCCAGCGGCCATGGCTCACGGGCCCAGCCGCTCCGCGGCATATGGGATCCTCCCAGACCGGGGCACGAACCCGTATCCCCTGCATCGGCAGGCGGACTCTCAACCACTGCGCCACCAGGGAGGCCCAAGGACTTTTTTTTATGTTGTATTTATAATCCCAATCTTTCTTTATTAGTTCTGCTCAAGCTTCTGAGTTATTTCATCTTCCTCTGTGGCTTTGGCACTGGACTTGAATCAAACATTGAAGAATCAGTTCTTCGGACATGAACACTTCCCTAAATTCCTGATACCCTTCCTTCCTTGCAAATTCCTTCTTTCAGATTGAAAGAAAAAGTTGTCATCTGACTCCTTTCTGCCGCCAGGTTGGTGGGCTCAGTGTGATGGTCAAGACGGCCAGTACTTATGTTGGAAAGAGGCAGTCAAAACCCTAGATACAGGTTTGTGATTCTGTGACCTCATCTCCCCTCAGAACAGCAAGTATCTTTTCACCTGTAGTTGCAATGAGAGGAATGTTTTGGGGAACAGAGGATATCTGTGAAAAAAAATTTACTAGTTGTCAGTTACCAAAACCAACTACAATCTACTAGTTATTTCCAAGAAGACCACTGAAGAGTTTTGAGAGACTCCTTTTTTTAAAAAAAACTTTATCCAAAAGAGACCATGAGACCATGTGGAGGAAGCAGGAAATATTGAAATGATCGTGAGAAACTGGAAATACACACAAGAGCCTGGAAATCATATAGAAGCAATAAATAATGCAAAAATCAAAAGTTTGGTGACACATCAAGGGGACAGAGAAGCCAACCTGAAAAAGCACCCAATGGCCAAATTTAGATAAACTTGAACAACAAAATAAAGAGCATAATATTGAATGATAATACAAAATATTCAATAGATACATAGGATTCCACACCAATGTTAGAAAAATAATTTTAGAAATAAATGAAGAAGAAAAGAAATATATTCCTTACATAAGAATGATAAATAATATAGGGCATTACTCCTCTTTAAAGTGGGGAAGGTGGGACTTCCCTGGTGGTCCAGTGGTTAAGAATCGCCTTCCAGGGCTTCCCTGGTGGCGCAGTGGTTGAGAGTCCGCCTGCTGATGCAGGGGACAAGGGTTCGTGCCCTGGTCCGGGAAGATCCCACGTGCCGCGGAGCGGCTGGGCCCGTGAGCCATGGCCGCTGAGCCTGCGTGTCCCGAGCCTGTGCTCCGCAACGGGAGAGGCCACAACAGTGAGAGGCCCGCGTACCGCAAAAAAAGAAAAAAAAAAAAAAAAAGAATCGCCTTCCAATGCAGGGGATGCGGGTTCGATCCCTGGTTGGGGAACTAAGATCCCACATGTCATGGGACAACTAAGCTTATGCACCATGACTACTGAGCCCACATGCTTTGGAGCCCGCATGCCAGAACTAGAGAGAAGCCAGTGCGCCGCAACTAGAGAAGCCCACATGCCATAACGAAGATCTTGTGTGCCACAACTAAGACATGACACAGCCAAATAAATAAATAAATAAGTGGGGAAGCTTATTTCATCACCCCAGGCCTTCCTTGAATATGAGATGCACTCAGTGATTTCCTGAAAAAGAATAGAGTGTGGAAAGAAAAACAGTTACTTTACAGTGGAGAAAGCTGGCAAATACTTTGAACAAGTGATTGACCATCTTAATGATGGATCATGCCAATTATCAAATGATTTGACACAGCGAGATATGGACTCTTTCTCCAAAATAACTAATTTAATCTAATAATGAAGAAAACATAACACAAACCCAACTTTAGGGATATTCTAAGCAGTACCTCATCAGTATTCCTCAAATTTATCAAGGTCATGAAAAACAAGGAAAAGCTGACAGTGTCATAGAACATAAGAGATGGGGAAAGGGGCCTTCCTGAGTGGTCCAGTGGGCAAGGCTCTGTGCTCCTAATGAAGGGGACCTGGGTTCGATTCCTGGTCGGGGAACTAGATCCCACGTGCATGCTACAACTAAGGGTCCATATGTCACAGCTAGGAGTCTGCATGCTACAACTAATGCACACAACAAAAATCCTGCGAGCCACAACTAAGACCCAGTGCAGCCAAAATATAATTAATTAATACAAGAGAGACAGGGAATCCTGTAGTATTCTGGATTGGATCCTGGGTGTATGACTGTTTTTGCCTTTTCTTCACATCCAAGGACCCTATCCTTTGCTCAACAAAGGTGACCATGTTCAGCTTAGAGACAGGAAGACCTGGGTATGTGGCTATCATCTCCATTCCCTTCACATTACAGAGATCCTTCTTTTGCTCCAAAAAGCTGAACCAGGTCTGGCTTAGAAAGAATAAGACCCAAGGAGACCAGGTTCCTGAGGTTCTCTAACATCACATCCTTGTACAATTCTTGTTGCTCATAGTTCAGGCATTCCCACTCCTCTTGCGAGAAATCTATGGCCACATCATGGGTTGTCAGCAGTCCCTGAGAAGCTGCCATTTCCTCCTCATCTTCTTCCTGCTCTGGGTTATTTTCTTATCAATATTATATTGAGAAATCACATCAGCATTTTGAGAATATACCTTCAAAGGTGCCAGAACATCTCCCTCACCTGCTCCCAACACACCCACAAGCTGAAATTTCAAAGCTGACTTTGAAATGCTAAAAAGGCTTGTGGGATCTTTGTCTCAGGAGAGCTTCAAGAAGTCAGCTCCTACAGGGAGAAAAAACTGTCAGTTTGTTCTTTGTGGTCTACAAGTGTTCTCTTCTCATATAGATGTTGCAGAATTCTGCTAATGTAACCGAACAGGACCCTATGGGGGCCTTCCCAGGACAGCCCCTTCCCCCCATATTCTCTCAAGTTAAGGACTTTTTAATCTTAGAAATTTCTCTGATCTCTAAACATAGGATATTTTCCCATTTGTTAGTGTCCTCAGTTTCCTTCATTGACGTCTTGTAGTATTCAATGTAGAGATTATTTATCAACTTCGTTAAATTTATTCCTAAGAAGAATTTTTATTATTTTTGATGCTACTGTAAATGAGATAGTTTATTTTTCAGACGTTTTACTATTTGTGTGTAGAAATACAACTGATTATGTATGTTGACCTTATATACTGAAATTTTACCTACTTTGTTGATTAACTACAACTTTTTGGTTGATTCCTTGGGATTTTCTATATACAAAATTATATCATCTTCAAATGATAATTTTAGCTCTTCCTTTCTGATTTGGACACCTTTCTTTGTCTTGCCTAATTGCTCCAGCTAATACTTCCAGTACTGTATTGAATAAGAGTGATGAAGTGGGCATCACTGTTTTGTTCTTGATCTTAGAAGAACAGCTTTTGGACTTCCCTGGTTGCACAGTGGTTAGGAATCTGCCTGCCAGCTCCATAGCACGGGGAAATCAGTTTGGTGCTTTGTGACCGCCTAGAGGGGTGGGATAGGGAGGGTGGGAGGGAGACGCAAGAGGGAGGGAATATGGGGATATATGTATACATATAGCCAATTCACTTTGTTATACAGCAAAAACTAACACACCCTTGTAAAGTGATTATACTCCAATAAAGATGTTAAAAAAAAGATACACACTCCCAATGTTCATAGTAGCACTATTTATAATAGCCAAGACATGGAAGCAACCTAGATGTCTTCCAACAGATGAATGGATAAAGAAGATGTGTGGGCTCTGGTTAACTAGTTTTTCTTGAGGACTGGACTGGTTAAGAAGAACAGAGTACTCTGGTACATTTCAAAATGGTCCTTTCAGGGAGGGATAAACTGGGAGATTGGGATTGACATACACACACTACTGTATATAAAATAGATAACTAATAAGGACCTACTGTATAGCACAGGGAACTCTTCAGTACTCTGTAATGGCCTATATGGGAATAGAATCTAAAAAAAGTGAATATATGTATGTGTATAACTGATTCATTTTGCTGTACAGCAGAAACTAATGCAACATTGTAAATCAACTATACTCCAATAAAAATATTTTTAAAGGCGTTGGAATTTGAAACAAAAAACAAAACATAAAATGAGTTGTTTTTTTGTTTGTTTTTTACTGTGAAACCTGGTTGAGTTTCTGCAGGCAAATCTCACAAAATTGTGATCTTCCATTGAGTCTCCCTGGAGTTTTTAACATTCAGAATTGTCCAAACTGAGCCTCCAGTAATCAGTCAATTACAGTTTAGGTTGTCAGAACACTTAATTGGTTCTGCTGTGGTTTTCACTTGTGAGCCTCTGCCGTGATAATCTTGAATTCCTGTGTTCACTTGTCTGTCTCAAATACTAAGGGCAGCGTTTTGACCTGTGTCCTCCCCTCTCTTATGGATCCAAAAGCAGTTGTTGATTTTCAGTCTAGTCAGAGTCTTGCTTTTTGTTAGGATGGAATGGCAACGTTCAAGCGCCTTATGTGTTGAACTGGAAACCACAAGTTCCCATTCTAAAAAAATGTAAGTTTGCGGGCTTCCCTGGTGGTGCAGTGGTTAAGAATTTGCCTGCCAATGCAGGGGACACAGGTTCGAGCCCTTGTCTGGGAAGATCCCACATGTGGTGGACCAACTAAGCCCGTGAACCACAACTACTGAAGTCTGCATGCCTAGAGCCCCGTGCCCTGCAACAAGAGAAGCCACCACAATGAGAAGCATGTGTACTGCAGTGAAGAGTGGCCCTCACTCGCCGCACCTAGAGGAAGCCTGTGCACAGCAATGAAGACCCAGTGCAGCCAAAAATAAATTTAAAAAAATAGATTTTACCTTTTTATCATCAAGTATGATGTTAGCTGTGGGCTTGTTACATATGGCCTTAATTATGTTAAAGTGTGTTCCCCTATACTCAATCTGTTCAGGTTTTTAATCATAAAAGGACTGTATTTTGTCCAATACATTTTTCTGAATCTGTTGAAATGATCATGTGATTTTTATTTTTTCTCTGTTAATGTGGTGTATCCCACATATTTATTTGTGTATGTTGAAACATTCTTACACCGCAGTGGTAAATCCCACTTGATCACAGTGTATAATCCTTTTAATGTATTGTTGAATTTGATTTGCTAATATTTTGTTCAGGATTTTTGCATCGATATTAATGTTTCATTGGTCTGTAGTTTTCTTGTAGAGTCCTTATCTGACTTTGGTGTCATGGAAATGCTGACCTCATAGAACAAGTTTCCTCAAACAACAAGTTTGGAAGTATTCCTTTCTGTTTAATTTTTTGGAAGGGTTTGAGAATTATTGGTGTTAATTCTTCTTCATAGGTTTGGTAGAATACACAGTAAAGTCATCTGGTCCTTGAGTTTTACTGCGTTGGAAGTTTTTTTTGTTTTTTTTTTGTTTTTTTTTGCGGTATGTGGGCCTCTCACTGTTGTGGCCTCTCCCATTGCTGGGCACAGGCTCCGGAAGCGCAGGCTCAACGGCCATGGCTCACGGGCCCAGCCACTCCGTGGCATGTGGGATCTTCCCGGACCGGGGCACGAGCCCATGTCCCCTGCATTGGCAGGCGGACTCTCAACCACTGCACCACCAGGGAAGCCCCCTAGAAGTTTTTTGATTGCTGATTCAATCCCTTGTTATTGGTCTGTTCAGATTTTCTATTTCTTCCTGATTCAGTCTTGGTAGATGGTGTGTTTCTACCAAAACAGAGGAATTACCTGTTTCTTCTAGGGTGTCTTAATTTACAGCATATAATTAGTCATAGTAATCTCTTATGATCCTATGTGTTTCTGTAGTGTCAGTTGTAACGTCTCCTCTTTCATTTTTAATTTTATTTGAGTCTTCTCTCTTTTTTCCTAGTCTACCTAAAAGTTTGAATTTTATGTTTTTAAAAATCCACCTTGTAGTTTGTTGATCCTTTCTATTGATTTTCTTCTTTTTTTTTTTACAACTTTATTGGAGTATAATTGCTTCACAATGGTGTATTAGTTTCTGCTTTATAACAAAGTGAATCAGTTATACATCTGTTCCCATATCCCTTCCCTCTTGTGTCCCCCTCCCTCCCACCCTCCCTATCCCACCCCTCCAGTCGGTCACAAAGCACCGAGCTGATCTCCCTGTGCTCTGCGGCTATTCTTGTATCTATTTTATTTATTTCCACTCTAATCTTTATTATATCCTTCCCTCTGCTAACTTTGGGATAAATTTATTATTTTTCTAGTTCCTTAAGATGTAGAGTTAGATTGTTTGAGAGTTTTCTAATTTCTCATCATATACACTTATTGCTATAAACTTCCCTGTCTGAACTGCTTCACTATCTGAACCTGTGCATCCCATAGGTGTTGGTATGTTGTCTTTCCATTTTTTATTGTTTTGAGATTAAAAAATTTTTTCCCTTTTAATTTCTTTTTGACACATTGATTTTTCAGAAGTGTACTCTTTATAGTTTCCACATATTTGTAGATTTTTCAGAAATCTTATTGATTTCTAGTTTATATCATTGTGTTCAGATGGTATGATTTTTATCTTAAATTTGCTAAGACGTGGTTGTGTTCTATCATATGATCTATCCTGGATTATGTTCCATGTGCACTTGGGAACAAGTTGTTGGATGGATTGTTCTGTATGCATGTTAAGTCCATTTGGTATAAAGTATAGGCCACTGTTTTCTTGTTGATTTACTATGGGTGATCTATCCATTGCTGAGAGTGGAGTATTAAAGTCCCCTACTATTATCGTATGCTTGTCTATTTCTCTCTTCATATCTGTTAGTATTTGCCTAATATATTTAGGTGCTCTGACGTTGGGTGTGTATATATTTACAATTGTTATATTCTTTTTTTTTTTTTTTTTTTCTGTACACGGGCCTCTCACAGTTGTGGCCTCTCCCGTTGCAGAGCACAGGCTCCAAATGCACAGGCTCAGCGGCCATGACTCACGGGCCCAGCCACTCTGAGGCATGTGGGATCTTCCCGGACCGGGACACGAACCTGTGTCCCCTGCATTGGCAGGTGGACTCCCAACCACTGCACCACCAGGGAAGCCCCTACAATTGTTATATTCTTTTGATGTATTGAGCTTTGTATCGTTATGTAATGACGTTCTTTATGTCTTGTTATAGTTTTCGGCTTAGAGCCTGTTTTGCTTGATATAAGTATGGCTACCCCACATTATTTGGCTTCCACTTGCATGGAATATAATCTTCCATTTCTTTGTTTTGAGCCTATGTGTGCTTTAAAGCTGAAATGAGTGTCTTATATGCAGAATATAATTGGGCTTAAAAAAAAATCCAGTCAGCCACTCTATGGCTTTAATTTGTGAATTTAATCCATTGACATTTAGAGTGATTTTTGTTATGAAAGGACTTATTACTGCCATCTATTAATTGCTTTTTGATTGTTCTGTGCTTCCATTGTTTCTTTTTCCCCTCTGTCTCTGTCTACCTTTCTAGATTGGTGGTTTAACCATGTTGGTATGCTCTGTTTCCTTTTATAATGTTCGTGATTCTAATAAAAATTTTTGCTTTGTGCTTACCTTGAGGCATACATGAGACATCTCACAGTTAAAACAGTCCATTTTATGCTGATAGAAATTTATCTTTGTATGCCTATAAATGTGTCCATTCTTTTACTCTTCTCCTTTTATATTTTTGGTGTCGCAATATACCTCATTTTATTCCACACATTTGTTAAAAAGCTATCATAGCCATAGATTTTTCTCTGTTGAATTTTCATCTCATTCATTGTGTTCCTAAGTTCCAGAATTTTTTTTTGTCTCTTTGTTATATTTTTCTTTTCTTCATGATTTGTTTTATGATTTCATTGCATTGTCCTCCTGTCTTCCTTGTAGCTCACTGAAGATTCTTTATTTTCTTTTTAAAAATTTTATTGGAGTATAGTTGAGTTACAATGTTGTGTTAGTTTCAGGTGTACAGCAAAGTGATTCAGTTATACATATACATATATTCATTCTTTTTTAGTTTCTTTTCTCATATAGGTTATCAAAGAATATTGAGTAGAGTTCCCTGTGCTATACAGTACGTATTGTTGGTTATCTATCTTATATATAGTAGTGTGTTTATGATAATCCCAAGCTCCTGATTTATCCTCCCACCCCACATTTCCCCTTTGGTAAACATAAGTTTGTTTTTGATATCTGTAAGTGTGTTTCTGTTTTGTAAATAAGATCATTATATAATTTTTTACAAATTATATTCTATATATTAGTGATATATGATATTTGTCTTTCTGTGTCTGACTTATTTAGTATGATAATCTCTGGGTCCATCCATGCTGCTGAAAATGGCATTATTTTATTCTTTTTTTATGGCTGAGTAATATTCCATTGTATATGTAACATCTTCTTTATCCATTTGTCTTGTCGATGGACCTTTATGTTACTTCCATGTCTTGGCTATTGTAAACAGCACTGTAATGAACAATGGGGTGCATGTATCTTTTTGAATTATGGTTTTCTCCAGATATATGCCCAGGAGTGGGATTGCTGGATTATATGGTAGTTCTATTTTTAGTTTTTTAAGGAACCTCCATACTGTTCTCCATAGTGGCTGTACCAATTTACATTCCCACCAACAGTATAGGATAGTATAGTATAGTATCCCACCCTTTTCTCCATACCCTCTTCAACATTTATTGTTTGTAGATCTTTTGATGATGGCCATTCTGACCAGTGTGAGGTGATACCTCATTGTAGTTTTGATTTGCATTTGTATGATAATTAGTGATGTTGAGCATCCTTTCATGTGCTTGTTGCCATCTGTGTGTCTTCTTTGCAGAAATGTCTATTTAGGTCTTCTGTCCATTTTTGATTGGGTTGTTTGTTTTTTTGATATTGAGCTGCGTAAGTTTGTATATTTTGGAGATTAATCCCTTGTCCATTGTTTTGTTTACAAATATTTTCTCCCATTTTGTGAGTTGTCTTTTCCTTTTGTTCATGGTTTCCTTTGTTGTGCAAAAGCTTTTAAGTTTAACTAGGTCCCATTTGTTTATTTTTGTTTTTATTTCCATTACTCTCAGAGGCAGATTGAAAAAGATCTTGCTGCGATTTATATCAAAGAATGGTCTGCCTCTGTTTTCCTCTAAGAGTTTTATAGTATCCAGCCTTACATTTAGATCTTTAATCTGTTTGGAGTTTGTTTTTGTGTATAGTGTTAGAGAGTGTTCTAATTTCATTCTTTTACATGTAGCTGTCCAGTTTTCCCAACACCACTTATTGAAGAGACTGTCTTTTCTCCGTTGCATATTCTTGCCTCCTTAGGTGACCGTAGGTACATGGGTTTATCACTGGACTTTCTATCCTGTTCCATTGATCTCTATTTCTATTTTTGTGCCAGTACCATACTGTTTTTTTTTTTTTGTGTGTGGTACGCGGGCCTCTCACTGTTGTGGCCTCTCCCGTTGCGGAGCACAGGCTCTGGACGCGCAGGCTCAGCGGCCATGGCTCACGGGCCCAGTCGCTCCGTGGCATGTGGGATCCTCCCGGACCGGGGCACGAACCTGTGGCCCCTGCATTGGCAGGCAGACTCTCAACCACTGCACCACCAGGGAAGCCCTACCATACTGTTTTGATTACTGTTGCTTTGTAGTATAGTCTGAAGTCAAGGAGCCTGATTCCTCCAACTCCATTTTTCTTTCTCAAGATTGCCTTTGTTATTCAGGGTCTTTTGTGTTTCCATACAAATAGTAAATTTTTTGTTCTAATTCTGTGAATAAAAATGTTATTGGTAATTTGTTAAGGATTGCATTGAATCTGTAGATTACTTTGGGTAGTATAATCGTTTTGACAATATTGATTCTTTCATCAAAGAACATGGTATATCTCTCCATCTGTTTGAATCATCTTCAATTTCTTTCATCAGTGTCTTATAGTTTTCAGAGTACAGGTCTTTTGTCTCCTTAGGTAGGTTTATTCCTAGCTATTATTTTTGATGCCATGGTAAATGGGATTGTTTCCTTAATTTCTCTTTCTGATCTTTCATTGTTAATGTATAGGAATGCAAGAGATTTCTGTGTATTAATTTTGTATACTGCAACTTTACCAGATTGATGAGCTCTAGTAGTTTTCTGTTAGCATCTTTAGGATTTTCTATGTATAGTATCGTGTCATCTGCAAACAATGAAACTTTTACTTCTTCTTTTCCAATTTGGATCCTTTTATTTCTTTTTCTTCTCTGATTGCCCTGGCTGGGACTTCCAGAACTATGTTGCATAAAAGTGGTGAGAGTGACATGCTTGTCATGTTCCTGATCTTAGAGGAAATTGATTGTTAGCCCTGGTTTTATCTTTATTATGTTGAGGTAAGTTCCCTCTATTCCCCCTTTCTGGAGAGTTTTTTTTTAATCATAAATGTGTTTTGAATTTTGTGGAAAGCTTTTCCTGCATCTATTGAGATGATTGTATGGTTTTTATTCTTCAGTTTGCTAATGGGGTGTATTACACTGTTTGATTTGCAGACATTGAAGAATCCTTGCATCCTTGGGATAAATCCCACTTGATCATGGTGTATGATCCTTTTTATGTATTGTTGGATTTGGTTTGCTTGTATTTTATTGAGAATTTTTGCGTCTATGTTCATCAGTGATATTGGCCTGTAATTTTCTTTTTCTGTGTCATATATTTGTCTTGTTTTGGTATCAGGGTGATGGTGGCCTCATTGAATGAGTTTGGGAGTATTCCCACAGCGCCACCAGGGAAGCCCCTCTCTGCAATTTTTTGGAATAGTTTCAGAAGGATAGGAGTTAACTCTTCTCTAGATGTTTGATAGAATTCGCCTGAGAAGTCATCTGATGCTGGACTTTTGTTTGTTGGAATGTTGTAAATCACAGTTTCAATTTCATTACTTGTGGTTTGTCTGTTCATATTTTCTATTTCTTCTCCTTTTTCATTTCTAATTTTATTGTTTTGGGCCCTCTCCCTTTCTTTCTTGATGAGTCTGGCTATAGGTTTATCAATTTTGTTTATCTTCTCAAAGAACCAGCTTTTAGATTCATTGACTTTTGTTATTCTTCATCCCTTTTTCATTTATTACTACTTTGACCTTTATGATTTTTTTCCTTCTACTAACTTTGGGTTTTGTTTATTCTTATTTCTCTAGTTGCTTTAGGTGTAAGGTTAGATTGTTTATTTGAGATTTTTCTTGTTTCTTGAGGTAATTGTGTTGCTATAAACTTCCCACTTAGAACTGCTTTTACTTTATCCCATAGGTTTTGGATCATTCTGTTTTCATTTTCATTTGTCTCTAGGTAGTTTTTGATTTCCTCTTTGATTTCTTCAATGATCCATTGGTTGTTCAGTAACATTGTTTAGCCTCTACGTGTTTGTGTTTTTTACATTTTTTCCCTGTCATTGTTATTTTTAAACGAATTTTTATAAGAGTATGGTTGGTTTACAATGTTGTGTTAGTCTCCAATGCACAACAAAATGAATCAGCCATACACATACACATACCCCCTCCCTTTTGGACTTCCCTCCCATTTAGGTTACCACAGTGCACTAGGTGAGTTCCCTGTGCTATACAGCATGTTCCCATCAGTCGTCCTTTTTTTTTTTTTTTTTTTTTTGCGGTACGCGGGCCTCTCACTGCTGTGGCCTCTCCCGTCGCAGAGCACAGGCTCTGGACGCGCAGGCCCAGCAGCCATGGCTCACGGGCCCAGCCGCTCTGCGGCACGTGGGATCCTCCCGGACCGGGGCACAAACTCACGTCCCCAGCAGTGGCAGGCGGACTTTCAACCACTGCGCCACCAGGGAAGCCCAGTCGTCCATTTTATACATAGTATCAATAATGTATATGTGTCACTCCCAGTCTGCCAGTTCCTCCCATCCCACCCCTTTCCCCCTTGGTATCCATACATTTGTTCTCTACATTTGTGTCTCTATTTCTGCTTTGCACCTGAGATCATCTACACCATTTTTCTAGATTCCACATTTATGCATTATTATACAATATTTCCTTTTCTCTTTCTGACTTACCTCTCTCTGTATGACACACTATAGGTCCATCCACGTCTCTACAAATGACTAAATTTTGTTCCTTTTTATGGCTGAGTAATATTCCATTATATATATGTACCACATCTTCTTTATTCATCCCTCTGTTGAAGGATATTTAGGTTACTTCCATGTCATGGCTATTGTAAATATTGTTGCTATGAACACTGGGGTGCATGTGTTTTTTTGAATTATGATTTTCTCTGGGTATATTCCCAGTAGTGGGATTGCTAGGTCATATCGTAGTTCTATTTTTAGTTTTTTCAGGAACCTCCATACTGTTTTCCATAGTGGCTGTATCAATTTACAATCCCACCCACAGTGTATGAGAGTTTTCTCCACACCCTCTGCAGCATTTATTGTTTGTAGATTTATTGATGATGGCCATTCTGACTGGTGTGAGGTGATACCTCATTGTGGTTTTGATTTGCATTTCTCTAATTATAGTAATGTTGAGCATTTTTCATGTGTTTGTTGGCCATCTGTATGTCTTCTTTGGAGAAAAATATATTTAGCTCTCTGCCCATTTTTTTTTTTTTTGTGGTACGTGGGGCCTTTCACTGTTGTGGCCTCTCCCATTGTGGAGCACAGGCTCCGGACGCAAAGGCTCAGTGGCCATTGCTCACGGGCCCAGCCACTCCGCCGCTCTGCGGCATGTGGGATCTTCCCAGACCGGGGCACGAACCCGTGTCCCCTGCATCAGCAGGCGGACTCTCAACCACTGCGCCACCAGGGAAGCCCTCTCTGACCATTTTTTGATTGGGTTGTTTGTTTTTTTGATATTGAGCTGCATGAACTGCTTTTATATTTTGGAGATTAATCCTTTGTCAGTTGCTTCGTTTGCAAATATTTTCTCCCATTCTGAGGGTTGTCTTTTCATCTTGTTTATGGTCTCCTTTGCTTTGCAAAAGCTTTTAAGTTTCATTAGGTCCCATTTGTTTATTTATTTTTTAATTTCCATTACTCTAGGAGGTTGGTCAAAAAGGATTTTTCTGTGGTTTATGTCAAAGAGTGTTCTGCCTATGTTTTCCTCTGAGAGTTTTATAGTGTCTGGTCTTACATTTAGGTCTTTAATCCATTTTGAGTTTATTTTTGTGTATGGTGTTAGGGGCTGTTCTAATTTCATTCTTTTACATGTAGCTGTCCAGTTTTCCCAGCACCACTTATTGAAGAGGCTGTCATTTCTCCATTGTATATTCTTGCCTGCTTTATCAAATATAAGATTGGCCATATGTTTGTGGGTTTATCTCTGGGCTTTCTATGCTGTTCCATTGATCTATATTTCTGTTTTTGTGCCATTACCATACTGTCTTGATTACTGTAGCTTTATAGTATAGTCTGAAGTCAGGGAGCCTGATTCCTCCAGCTCCATTTTTCTTTGTCAAGATTGCTTTGTCTATTCGGGGTCTTTTGTGTTTCTGTACAAATTTTGCTGTTTTTGTTCTAGTTCTGTGAAAAATGCCATTGGTAGTTTGATAGGGATTGCATTGAACCTGTAGATTGCTTTGGGTAGTATTATCATTTTTACAATATTGATTATTTCAATCCAGTAACATGGTATCTCTCTCCAACTGTTTGTCATCTTTGATTTCTTTCACCAGTATCTTGTAGTTTTCTAAGCACAGGTCTTTTGCCTCCTTAGGTAGGTTTATTCCTAGGTATTTTACTCTTTTTGTTGCAACGGTAAATGGGATTGTTTCCTTAATTTCTCTTTCTGCCCTTTCCTTGTTAATATATAGGAATGCAAGAGGTTTCTGTGAATTAATTTTGTATCCTGCAACTTTACCAAATTCATTGATTAGCTCTAGTGGTTTTCTGGTGGCATCTTTAGGATTTTCTATTTATAGTATCATGTGGTCTGCCAACAGTGACAGTTTTACTTCTTCTTTTCCAATTTGGATTCTTTTCATTTCTTTTTTTCTCTGATCACCATGGCTCGGACTTCCAAAACTATGTTGAATCAAAGTGCTGAGAGTAGGCACCTTGTCTTGTTCCTGATCTTAGAGGAAATGTTTTCAGTTTTTCACCATTGAGAATAATGTTTGCTGTGTGTTTGTCATATATGGCCTTTATTATATTGAGGTAGGTTCCCTCTGTGCCCACTTTCTGGAGAGTTTTTTTTTTTTAATCATGAATGTGTTTTGAATTTTGTCAAAAGCTTTTTCTGCATCTATTGAGATGATCATTTGGTTTTTATTCTTCAAATTGTTAATATGGTGTATCACATTGATTTGCATATATTCAAGGATCATTGCATCACTGGAATAAATCCCACTTGATCATGTTGTATAATCCTTTTATTTTTATTTTTATTTATTTATTTATTTTGCGGTACGCAGGCCTCTCACTGTTGTGGCCTCTCCCGTTGCGGAGCACAGGCTCCGGATGTGCAGGCTCAGCGGCAGTGGCTCTCGGGCCTAGCCGCTCCGCAGCATGTGGGATCTTCCTGGACCGGGGCACGAACCTGTGTCCCCTGCATCGGCAGGCGGACACTCAACCACTGCGCCACCAGGGAAGCCCCCTTTTTTTTTTTTTTTTTTTTTTTTTTTTTTTTTTGCGGTATGTGGGCCTCTCACTGTTGTGGCCTCCCCCGCTGCGGAGCACAGGCTCCGGACGCGCAGGCCCAGCGGCCATGGCTCACGGGCCCAGCCGCTCCGCGGCATATGGGATCCTCCCAGACCGGGGCACGAACCCGTATCCCCTGCATCGGCAGGCGGACTCTCAACCACTGCGCCACCAGGGAGGCCCCCCCTTTTTTTTTTTATAATTAACATTTTATATTTTTTACATCTTTATTAGAGTATAATTGCTTTACAATGTTTTGTTAGTTTCTACTGTTTAACAGTGAATCAGCTATATGTAGACATATATCTCCATATCCCCTCCCTCTTTAGCCTTCTATCCTACCCCTCTAGTTGGTCACAAATCATTGAGTGGTGGTCACAAATCATTTGAGTGGTGGTCACAACACATCTTTTTAATGTGCTGTTGGAGTCTGTTTGCTAGTAGTTTGAGGATTTTTGAGTCTAAGTTCATCAGTCATATTGGCCTGTACTTTTCTTTTTTGTGATATCTTTGTGTGGTTTTGGTATCAGGGGGATGGTAGCCTTGTAGAATGAATTTGGAACTGTTCCACCCTCTGCAATTTTTTGGAAGAGTTTGAGAAGAATACGTGTTAGCTCTTCTCTAAATGTTTGATAGAACTCACCTGTGAAGCCACCTGATTCTGGACTTTTGTTTGTTGGAAGATTTTTTAGTCACAGTTGCAATTTCATTACTTGTGGTTGGTCTGTTCATATTTTCTATTTCTTCTTGGTTCAGTCTTGGAAGGTTGTACTTTTCTAAGAATTTGTTCATTTCATCCAGGTTGTCCATTTTATTGACATATAGTTGCTTGTAGTACTCTTATGCTCCTTTATTTCTGCAGTGTCAGTTGTAACTTCTCCGTTTTCATTTCTAACTTTACTGATTTGAGTCCTCTCCCTTTTTTTCTTGATGAGTTTGGCTAATGGTTTATCAATTTTGTTTATCTTCTCCAAAACCAGCTTTTAGTTTGATTGATCTTTTCTATTGTTCTCTTCATTTTTACTTAATTTATTTCTGCTCTGATCTTTATGATTTCTTTCTTTCTACTAACTTTGGGTTTTGTTTGTTCATCTTTCTCTAGTTGCTTTAGGTGTAAGGTTAGGTTGTTTATTTGAGATTTTTTCTTGTTTCTTGAGGTAAGGTTGTGTTGCTATAAACTTCCCTCTTAGAAGTGATTTTACTTTATCCCATAGGTTTTGGATCGTTGTGTTTTCATTTTCATTTTTCTCTAGGTATTTTTTTATTTCCTTTTTGATTTCTTCAATGATCCATTGGTTGTTCAGTAACATTCTTCAGCCTCCACGTGTTTGTGTTATTTACAACTTTTTTTCCTGTAATTGATTTCTAATATCATAGTGTTGTGGTCAGAAAAGATGCTTGATATGATTTCAACTTCCTTAAATTTACCAAGGGTTGATCTGTGGCCCAAGATGTGATCTATCCTGGAGAATGTTTCATGTGCATGTGAGAAGAAAGTGTATTCTGCTGCTTTCAGATGGAGTGTTCTGTAAATATCAGTTAAGTTCAATTCGTGTAATGTGTAACTTAAGGACTGTGGGGTTTTTTGTTTGTTTGTTTGTTTTTGATTTTCCATTTGGATAGTCTGTCCAGTGATGAAGGTGGGGTGTTAAAGTCCCCTACTATTATTGTGTTAATGTTGATTTCTCCATTTATGGCTGTTAGCATTTGCCTTTTATTTTGAGGTGCTTCTTTGTTGGTTGTGTATATATTTACAATTGTTATCTTTTTCTGGGATTGATCCCTTGATCACTATGTAGTGTCCTTCTTTGTCTCTTGTAACAGTCTTTATTTTATTTATTTTAAAGTTTTCATTGGAGTATAGCTGATTTACAATGTTGTGTTACTTTCTGCTATACAGCAAAGTGAATACATATATAGATATCCGCTCTTCAGATTCTTTTCCCATATAGGTCATTACAGAGTATTGAATACAGTTCCTTGTGCTATACAGTAGGTCCTTATTAGTTATCTACTTTATATATAATAGTGTGTATATGTCAATCCCAATCTTTCAATTTATTCCTCCCCTCCTTTACCCCCTGGTAACCATAAGATTGTTTTCTACATCTGTGACTCTTTTTCTATTTTATACATAAGTTCATTTATACAATTTTTTAAAGATTTAACATATAATCAATAACATAAGATATTTGTCATTCTCTGTCTGACTTCACTCAGTATGAGAATCTTTAGGTGGATCCATGTTGCTGCACTTAGCATTATTTCTTTCTTTTTTATGGCCGAGTAATATTCCAATGTATATATGTAAAACATCTTTATACATTTGTCTGTCAATGGACATTTAGGTTGCTTCCATGTCCTGCCTATTATATAGAGTGCTGCATTGAACACTGGCATGCATGTATCTTTTTGAATTATAGTTTTCTCCAGGTATATGCCCAGGAGTGAGATTGCTGGATCATATGGTAGCTCTATTTTTAGTTTTTTAAGCATCCTCCCTACTGTTCTCCATAATGGCTGTCCCTATTTACATTCCGAACCACATTGTATAAGGGTTCCCTTTTCTCCATACCCTCTCTAGCATTTATTGTTTGATGATGGTCATTCTGATTGGTGTGAGGTAATACCTCATTGTATTTTTTTAAATTAATTTTTAAACTGGAGTATAGTTGATTTACAATGTTGCATTAGCTTCTGCTGTATAGAAAAGTTAGTCAGTTATACATATACATATATCCACCTTTTTAAGATTGTATTCCCATGTAGGTCATTACAGAGTATTGAATAGAGTTCCTTGTGCTATACAGTAGGTTCTTAATAGTTATCTATTTTATATATAATAGTGTGTATATGTCAATCCCAATCTCCCAATTTATTCCTCTCCTCACTTTGCCCCTTGATAATCATAAGATTGTGTTCTCCATCTGCAACTCAATTTCTGTTTTGTAAATCAATTAATTGGTACCATTTTTGTAGATTCCACATATAAGTGATATCATATGATATTTGTCTTTCTCTGAGTTACTTCACTCATTATGACAATCTCTAGGTCCCTCCATGTTGCTGCAAATGGCATTTTTTGTCCTTCCTTATGGCTGAGTAATATTCCACTGTATATATGTATGACATCTTCTTTATCCATTCCTCCATTGATGAACATTTAAGTTGCTTCCATGTCATGATATTGTAAATAGTACTGCAATGAACATTGAGGTGCATATATGCCTTCTAATTATGGTTTTCTCTGGATATATGCCCAGGAGTGGGATTGCTGGATTATATGGTAGATCTATTTTTAGTTCCTTAAGGAATCTGCATAGTGTTCTCCATAGTGAAGAACAATTTACATTCCCACCAACAGTGTAGGAGGGTTCTCTTTCCTCCACACCAGCTCCAGCATTTATTGTTTGCAGGTTTTTTGATGATGGATATTCTAACCAGTGTGAGGTGATATATCATTGTAGTTTTTTTTTTTTAAAGCTTGTCTGTACTGGCTAACATTTTTAGAGGATGTTTTTTTTTTTTTTTAAAGAAGATGTTGGGGGTAGGAGTTTATTAATTTACTTATTTATTTTTGCTGTGTTGGGTCTTCGTTTCTGTGCAAGGGCTTTCTCTAGTTGTGGTAAGTGGGGGCAACTCTTCATCGCGGTGCACAGGCCTCTCACTATCGCGGCCTCTCTTGTTGCAGAGCACAGGCTCCAGACACGCAGGCTCAGTAGTTGTGGCTCATGGGCCTAGTTGCTCCGCAGCATGTGGGATCCTCCCAGACCAGGGCTCCAACCCGTGTCCCCTGCATTAGCAGGCAGATTCTCAACCACTGCGCCACCAGGGAAGCCCCTATCATTGTAGTTTTGATTTGCATTTGTCTGATAATTAGTGATGTTGAGCATCTTTTCATGTGCTTTTTGGCAATCTGTATGTCTTCTTTGGAGAAATGGCTATTTAGATCTTCTGCCTATATATTTTTTTGATTGTTTTGTTTGTTTGTTTGTTTTTTGCTATTGAGCTGCATGAGCTGTTTGTATATTTTGGAGATTAATCTCTTCTCATTCTATTCATTTGCAAATATTTTCTCTCACTTTGTGGGTTGTCTTTTCATTTTGTTGATAGTTTCATTTGCTGTGCAGAAGCTTTAAAATTTAATTAGTTCCCATTTGTTTGTTTTTATTTTCATTAGTCTAGGAGGTGGATCAAAAAAGATTTTGCTGCAATTTATGTCAGAGGGTGTTCTGCCTATGTTTTCCTTTAAGGATTTATAGTATCTGGCCTTACATTTAGGTCTTTAATCCGTTTGGAGTTTATTTTTGTGTATTGTGTTAGAGAGTGTTCTAATTTCATTCTTTTACATGTAGCTGTCCAGTTTTCCCAACACCACTTATTGAAGAGACTGTCTTTTCTCCGTTGTACATTCATGCCTCTTGTGTCATAGATGAACTGACCATAGGTGTGTGGATTTATCTCTGGAATTTCTATCCCGTGCCGTTGACCTACATTTCTGTTTTTGCACCAGTACCATACTGTTTTGATTACTCTAGCTCTGTAATATAGTCTGAAGTCAGGGAACCTGATTCCTCCAGCTCTCTGCTTCTTTTTCAGGATCATTTTGGCTATTTAGGATCTTTTTTATTTTCATAGAAATTTTACATTTTTTTGTTCTGTGAAAAATGCTATTGGTAATTTGATAGGGATTGCATTGTATCTGTAGATTACATTGGGTAGAATAGCCATTTTTACAATATTGATTCTCCCAATATAATAACATGGTATATCTGTCCATCTGTTTGGGCTGTCTCTGATTTCTTTTGTCAGTATCTTATAGTTTTCTGAGTACAGGTTTTTGCCTCCTCAGGTAGGTTTATTCGTATGTCCTACGTATTCTTTTTTTTCTTCCTCTATGAAACACTTTTACAGGAACATTTTTGCAAAAGCCTCAGAGTATACACAGAACTGTCTGTAAATGACAAAAGACTTTAAAATGACCATGGTTAAAGATTTGATGAAAGTTCATAATAGTGCAACTGACAAGGAAATTTAGTTATTTCTGAGATATACATTTTAAAGTAATAACTAGAATTATGACTTATAACATTATACCAGAACATATAAGATTTTAAGAAATTTCATGTAATGTCTGAAACATTTATATTAACATATTTCCAGACAAACAACCCAAAGAAAGTTTAGTATTAGTTGTTTTTTGTTCATTTGTTTTTTTATACTGCAGGTTCTGATTAGTCATCAGTTTTATACACATCAGTGTGTACACATCAGTGTATACATGTCAATTCCAATCTCCCAATTCAGCACACCACCATCCCTACCCCACTGCGGTTTTCCCCACTTGGTGTCCATACATTTGTTCTCTACAACTGTGTCTCAACTTTTGCCCTGCAAACCGGTTCATCTGTATCATTTGTCTAGGTTCCACATACGTGCATTAATATACGATATTTGTTTTTCTCTTTCTGACTTACTTCACTCTGTATGACAGTCTCTAGATCCATCCACGTCTCAACAAATGACTCAAATTTTTCCTTTTTATGGCTGAGTAATATTCCATTATATATGTACCACATCTTCTTTATGCATTCGTCTGTCAATGGGCATTTAGGTTTCTTCCATGACCTGGCTATTGTAAATAATGCTTCAATGAACATTGGGGTGCATGTGTCTTTTTGAATTATGGTTTTCTCTGGGTATATGCCCTGTAGTGGGATTGCTCGATCATATAGTAATTCTATTTTTAGTTTTTTAAGGAACCTCCATACTGTTCTCCATAGTGGCTGTATCAATTTACATTCCCATCAACAGTGCAAGAGGGTTCTCTTTTCTCCACACCCTCTCCAGCACTTGTTGTTTGTAGATTTTCTGAAGATGCCCATTCTAACTGGTGTGAGGTGATACCTCATTGTAGTTTTGATTTGCATTTCTCCTAATAATTAGTGATGTTAAGCAGTTTCCATGTGCTTCTTGGCCATCAGTATGTCTTCTTTGGAGAAATGTCTATTTAGGTCTTATGCCCATTTTTGGATTGGGTTGCTGTTTCTTTAATATTGAGCTGCATGAGCTGTTTATATATTTTGGAGATTAATCCTTTGTCCATTGATTCGTTTTCAAATATTTTCTCCCATTCTGAGAGTTGTCTTTTTGTCTTGTTTATGGTTTCCTTTGCTGTGCAAAAGCTTTGAAGTTTCATTAGGTCCCATTTGTTTATTTTTGTGTTTTATTTCCACTACTCTAGGAGGTGGATCAAAAAGATCTTGCTGTGATTTATGTCAAAGGATGTTCTTCCTATGTTTTCCTCTAAGAGTTTTATAGTGTCCGGTCTTACATTTAGGTCTCGAATCCATTTTGAGTTTATTTTTGTGTATGGTGTTAGGGAGTGTTATAATTTCATTCTTTTACATGTAGCTGTCCAGTTTTCCCAGCACCACTTATTGAAGAGACTGTCTTTTCTCCATTGTATATCTTTGCCTCCTTTGTCATAGATTAGTTGACCATAGGTGCATGGGTTTAATTCTGGGCTTTCTATCTTGTTCCATTGATCTATGTTTTTGTTTTTGTGCCAGTATCATGTTGTCTTGATTACTGTAACTTTGTAGTATACTCTGAAGTCAGGGAGTCTGATTCCTCCAGCTCTGTTTTTTCCCCTCAAGACTGCTTTGGCTATTTGGGGTCTTTTGTGTCTCCATACAAATTTTAAGATAATTTGTTCTAGTTCCGTAAAAAATGCCATTGGTAATATGATAGAGATTACATTGTATCTGTAGATTGCTTTGGGTGGTATAGTCATTTTCACAATATTGATTCTTCCAACCCAAGAACATGGTATATCTCTCCATCTGTTGGTATCATCTTTAATTTCTTTCAGCAGTGTCTTATAGTTTTCTGAATACAGGTCTTTGTCTCCCTAGGTAGGTTTATTCCTAGGTATTTTATTCTTTTTGTTGCAGTGGTAAATGGGAGTGTTTCCTTAATTTCTCTTTCAGATTTTTCATCATTAGTGTATAGGAATGCAAGAGATTTCTGTGCATTAATTTGTATCCTGCAACTTTACCAAATTCATTGATTAACTCTAGTAGTTTTCTGGTGGCATCTTTAGGATTCTCTATATATAGTATCATGTGATCTGCAAACAGTGACAGTTTTACTTCTTCTTTTCCAATTTGTATTCCTTTTATTTCTTTTTCTTCTCTGATTCCCGTGGCTAGGAATTCCAAAACTATGTTGAATAGTAGTGGCAGGAGTGGACATCCTTGTCTTGTGCCTGATCTTAGAGGAAGTGCTTTCAGTTTTTCACCATTGAGAATGATGTTTGCTGTGGGTTTGTTGTATATGGCCTTTATTATGTTGAGGTAGGTTCCCTCTATGCCCAGTTTCTGGAGAGCTTTTATCATAAATGCGTGTTGAATTTTGTCAAAAGCTTTTTTTGCATCTATTGAGATGATCATATGGTTTTTATTCTTCAGTTTGTTAATATGGTGTATCACATTGATTGATTTGCCTATATTGAAGAATCCTTGCACCCTTGGGATAAATCCCACTTGATCATGGTGTATGATCCTTTTTTTTTTTTTTTTTTTTTGCGGTACATGGGCCTCTCATTGTTGTGGAGCACAGGCTCTGGATGCGCAGGCTCCGGATGCGCAGGCTCAGTGGCCATGGCTCACGGGCCTAGCCACTCCGTGGCATGTGAGATCTTCCCAGACTGGGGCACGAACCTGCGTACCCTGCATCGGCAGGCAGATTCTCAACCACTCTGCCACCAGGGAAGCCCTATGATCCTTTTAATGTGTTGTTGGATTCTGTTTGCTAGTATTTTGTTGAGGATTTTTGCATCTATATTCTTCAGTGATATTGGTCTGTAATTTTCTTTCTTTGTAGTATCTTTGTCTGGTTTTGGTATCAGGGTGATGGTGGCCTCGTAGAATGAGTTTGGGAGTGTTTCTTCCTCTGCAATTTTTTGGAAGAGTTTGAGAAGGATGGGTGTTAGGTCTTCTCTAAATGTTTGATAGAATTCACCTGTGAAGCCATCTGGTCCTGGACTTTTGTTTGTTGGAAGATTTTTAATCACACTTTTAATTTCCTTACTTGTGATTTGTCTGTTCATATTTTCTGTTTCTTCCTGGTTCACTCTTGGAAGGTTATACGTTTCTAAGAATTTGTCCATTTCTTCCAGCTTGTCCATTTTATTGGCATAGAGTTGCTTGTAGTAGTCTCTTAGGATGCTTGGTATTTCTGCGGTGTCTCTAGTAACTTCTCCTTTTTCATTTCTAATTTTATTGATTTGAGTCCTCTCCCACTTTTGCTTGGTGCGTCTGACTAATGGTTTATCAATTTTGTTTATCTTCTCAAAGAACCAGCTTTTAGTTTTATTGATCTTTGCCATTGTTTTCTTTGTTTCTATTTCATTTATTTCTGTTCTGATCTTTATGATTTCTTTCCTTCTGCTAACTTTGGGTTTTGTTTGTTCTTCTTTCTCTAGTTCTTTTTGGTGTAAGGCTCAATTGTTTACTTGAGATTTTTCTTGTTTCTTGAGGTAGGCTTCTATAGCTATAAACTTCCCTCTTAGAACTGCTTTTGCTGCTCCCCATAGGCTTTGGATCATCGTGTTTTCATTGTCATTTGTCTCTAGGTATTTTTTGATTTCCTCTTTGATTTCTTCAGTGATCTCTTGGTTTTTTAGTAACGTATTGTTTAGCCTCCATGTGTTTGTGCTTTTTACGTTTTTTTTCCCTGTAATTCATTTGTAATCTCACAGCGTTGTGGTCAGAAAAGATGCTTGATATGATTTCAATTTTCTTAAATTTACTGATGCTTGATTTGTGACGCAAGATGTGATCTATCCTGGGGAATGTTCCATGCGCACTTGAGAAGAAAGTGTAATCTGCTGTTTTTGGGTGGAATGTCCTATAAATATCAATTACGTCTATCTGGTCTATTGTGTCATTTAAAGCTTCTGTTTCCTTATTTATTTTCATTTTGGATGATCTGTCCATTGGTGTAAATAAGGTGTTAAAGTCCCCCAGTATTATTGTGTTACTATCGATTTCCTCGTTTAGAGCTGTTAACAGTTGCCTTATGTATTGAGGTGCTCCTATGTTGGGTGCATATATAATATAATCAATTCTTGGATTGATCCCTTGATCATTATGTAGTGTCATTCCTTGTCTCTTGTAACATTCTTTATTTTGAAGTCTATTTTATCTGATATGAGTATAGCTACTCCAGCTTTCTTTTGATTTCCATTTGCATGGAATATCTTTTTCCATCCCCTCACTTTCAGTCTGTATGTGTCCCTAGGTCTGAAGTGGGTCTCTTGTAGACAGCATATAGAAGGGTCTTGTTTTCTTTTCTTTTCTTTTTTTTTTGCGGTACGCAGGCCTCTCACTGTTGTGGCCTCTCCCGTTGTGGAGCACAGGCTCCGGACACGCAGGCTCAGCGGCCATGGCTCACGGGCCCAGCCGCTCCGCGGCATGTGGGATCTTCCCGGACCGGGGCATGAACCTGTGTCCCCTGCATCGGCAGGCGGACTCTCAACCACTGCACCACCAGGGAAGCCCTAGGGTCTTGTTTTTGTACCCATTCAGCAAGCCTGTGTCTTTTGGTTGGAGCATTTAATCCATTCACGTTTAAGGTAATTATCGATATGTATGTTCTTATTACCATTTTCTTAATTGTTTTGGGTTTGTTTTTGTAGATCCTTTTCTTCTCTTGTGTTTCCCACTTAAGGAAGTTCCTTTAGCATTTGTTGTAGAGCTGGTTTGGTGGTGCTGAATTCTCTTAGCTTTTGCTTGTCTGCAAAGCTTTTGATTTCTCCATCGAATCTGAATGAGATCCTTGCCGGGTGGAGTAGTCTTGCTTGTAGGTTCTTCCCTTTCATCACTTTAAGTATATCATTCCACTCCCTTCTGGCTTGTAGAGTTTCTGCTGAGAAATCAGCTGTTAACCTTATGGGAGTTCCTTTGTATGTTATTTGTCATTTTTCCCTTGCTGCTTTCAATAATATTTCTTTGTCTTTAATTTTTGCCAATTTGATTACTATGTGTCTTGGCATGTTTCTCCTTGGGTTTATCCTGTATGGGACTCGCTGTGCTTCCTGGACTTGGGTAGCTATTTCCTTTTCCATGTTAGGGAAGCTTTCGACTATAATCTGTTCAAATATTTTCTTGGGTCCTTTCTCTCTCTCTTCTCCTTCTGGGACACGTATAATGTGGATATTGTTGCATTTAATGTTTTCCCAGAGGTCTCTTAGGCTGTCTTCATTTCTTTTCATTCTTTTTTTCTTTATTCTCTTCCACAGCAGTGAATTCCACCATTCTGTCTTCCAGGTCACTTATCCATTCTTCTGCCTCAGTTATTCTGCTCTTGATTCCTTCTAGTGTAGTTTTCATTTCAGTTATTGTATTGTTTATCTCTTTTTTTTGGTTCTTTAGTTCTTCTAGGTCTTTGTTAAACATTTCTTGCATCTTCTTGATCTTTGCCTCCATTCTTTTTCTGAGGTCCTGGATCATCTTCACTATCATTATTCTGAATTCTTTTTCTGGAAGGTTGCCTATCTCCACTTAATTTAGTTGTTTTTCTGGGGTTTTATCTTGTTCTTTTATCTGGTGTATAGCCCTCTGCCTTTTCATCTTGTCTATCTTTCTGTGAATGTGGTTTTTGTTCCACAGGATGCAGGATTGTAGTTTTTCTTCTTATTTTATTCTTTTGATACGATGGTAAACAGGTTTGTTTTCTTAATTTCTGTTTCTGATCTTTTGTTGTTAATGTATAGGAATGCAAGTGGTTTCTGTGTATTAATTTTGTATCCTGCAACTTAACCGAACTCATTGATGTGATGTGCTCTAGTAGTTTTCTGCTAGCATGGTTAGGATTTTCTATGTATTGTATCATGTCATCAGCAAACATTGACAGATTTATTTCTTCTCCAGTTTGCATTCCTTTAACTTCTTTTCCTTCTTTGATTGCCGTGGCCAGGACTCCCAAAACTATGTTGAATAAAAGTGGTGAGAGTGGGCATCCTTGTCTTATTCCTGATCTTAGAGGAAATGCTTTCAGTTTTTCACTGTTGAAAATAATGTTTTTTTGTGGTTTTGTTGTATACAGCCCATAGTATGTTGAGGTAGGTTCCCTCTATGCCCAGTTTCTGGAGAGTTTTTTTTTTTTTTTAACATAAACGTGTTTTGAATTTTGTCAAATGCTTTTACTGCATCTTTTGTGATGATCATATGGGGTTTATTCTTCAGTTGTGAATGTGGTGTATCACCTTGACTGATTTGCAGATATTTAAGAATTCTTTCATCCCTGGGATAAATCCCACTTGATTGTGGTGTGTGATCCTTTTAATTTGTTGTTTGATTTGGTTTGCTAGTATTTTGTTGAGGATTTTTGAGTCTATGTTCATTAGTCATATTGGCCTATAATTTTCTTTTTTTGTGGTATCTTTTTATATTTTTGGTATCATGGTGATGGTGGCCTCATAGGCTGAGCTTGGGAGTGTTCCTTCTTCTGCAGTTTTTGGGAATAATTCCAGAACGATAGGTGTTAACTCCTCTGAATGTTTGAAAGAATTCACCAGTGAATCCATTTGTTCCTGGACTTTTGTTTGTTGTAAGTTTTTTTGTTTGTTCGTTTGTTTTTGCCACACTGCGCAGCATGTAGAATCCTAGTTCCCCAACCAGAGATTGAACCTTTGCCCCCAGCTGTGGCATAGGGGATTCTTATCCACTGGACCATCAGTGAAGTTTCTTGTTGGACAGTTTTTGTTGTTGTTGGATGTTTTTAAATCACAGTTTCTATTTGAGTACTTGTCATTGGTTTGTTTATATTTTCTCTCTCTTCCTGGTTCAGTTTGAAGGTTGTACCTTTCTAAGAATTTGTCCATTTTTTTCTAGGTTGTCCATTTTATTGCTGTATAGTTTCTTGTAATAGGCTCTTATGATCCTTTGTATTTCTGTGGTATTATCTGTAACCGTTTTTCATTTCTAATTTTATTGATGTGAGTCCTCTCCCTTCTTTTCTTGATGAGTCTAGCTAAAGGTTTATCAATTTTATCTTCTTAAAGAACTAGCTGTTAGTTTCATTGATCTTTGCTATTGTTTTCTTCATCTCTATTTCATTTATTTCTGCTCCAATCCTTATGATTTCTTTCATTCTACTAACTTTTGGTTTTGTTTGTTCTTCTTTCTCTAGTTGCCTTATGTGTAAAATTAAGTTGTTTATTCGAGATTTTTCTTGTTTCCTGAGGTAAGATTGTATTACTGTAAACTTCCCTCTTAGAATTGATTTTGATCATCCCATAGGTTTTGGATCATTGTGTTTTTATTGTCATTTGCCTCTAGGGTTTTTTTGATTTCCTTTTTGATTTCTTCAGTGATTCATTGATTGTTAATAACATAATGCTTAGCCTCCACGTGTTTGTGGGGTTTTTTTTAAACAGTGTTTTTCCCATAATTTATTTTTAATCTCAAGACCTTGTGCTCAGAAAAGATATTTGATATGATTTCAATCTTCTTAAATTTACTGAAGCTTGATCTGTGACCCAAGATATGATCTATCCTGGAGAATATACTGTGCACACTTGAGGAGAATGTGTATTCTGCTGCTTTTGGATGAAATGTCCTATAAATATCAATTAACGGTATCTGGTCTAATGTGTCATTTAAGGCCTGTGTTTCCTTATTGATTTTTTGTCTGGATGATGTGTCCATTTTTGATATTGGGGTGTTAAAGTCCCCCACTATTATTGTGTTACTGTCAATTTCCCCTTTTATGGCTGTTATCATTTGCCTTAGGTATTGAGGTTCTCCTTTGTTGGATGCATATATATTTACAATTGTTATATCTTCTTCTTGGATTGATCCGTTGATCATTATGTAGTGTCGTTTTTTGTCTCTTGTAACAGTCTTTATTTTAAAGTCTGTTTTGTCTGGTATGTGTATTGCTATTCCAGCTTTCTTTTGTTTTAAATTTGCATGGAATACTTTTTTCATCCCCTCACTTTCAGTCTGTATGTGTTCCTAGATCTGAAGTTGGTCTCTTGTAGACAACATATATATGGGTCTTGCTTTTGTATCCATTTTTCCAGTCTATGTCTTCTGAATGCAGAATTTAATCCATTTACCTTTAAGGTAATTATTGATATGTGTGTTCTTATTGTCATTTTGTTTTTGATTTGTTTTTAAAGGTCTCTTTTCTTCTGTTCCTCTCTTGTTCTCTGTGGTTTGATGTGCATCTTTCAAGTTGTGTTTAGATTGTTTTTTCTTTTTTGTGTGTGTATCTATTGTAGATTTTTGGTTTGTTGTTCCCATGTGGTTTTGATATAGTAGTCTATATATGTACAAGATTGTTTTAAGTTTCTGGTCTCTTAATTTCCAATGCATTTCCAATATCCAGCATTTGTACTCTCCTCTTCTCATGATTGCTTGTCTTGATATCATATTTGCATGTGGACAGTTTCCTATCTTTACTTTATATTTGCCTTTACTTGTGAGCTTCCCCATTTGTAATTTTTTTTTTTTTTTGATTCTAGTTGTGGCCTTTTTTTCTCTGCCTAGAGAAGTTCCCTTAGGATTTGCTGTATGCTGGTTTGGTGGTGCTCAACTCTCTCAGAACTCTCTCAACTGTCTGTAAAGCTTTTGATTTCTCCATCAGATATGACCGAGAGCCTTGCTGGGTACAGAATTCTTGGTTGTACGTTTTCCCCTTTCATCCCTTTAAATATATTGTGCCACTCCCTTTTGGCCTGCAGAATTTCTGCTGAAAATTAGCTGATAACCTTATGGGAATTTCCTTGTATGTTACTTGTTGCTTTTTTTTTTTTTTTTTTTGCGGTACGCGGGCCTCTCACTGTTGTGGCCTCTCCCGTTGCGGAGCACAGGCTCCGGACGCGCAGGCTCAGCAGCCATGGCTCACGGGCCCAGCCGCTCTGCGGCATGTGGGATCTTCCCGGACCGGGGCACGAACCCGTGTCCCCTGCATTGGCAGGCGGACTCTCAACCACTGCGCCACCAGGGAAGCCCACTTGTTGCTTTTAATATTTTTTCTTTGTCTTTAATTTTTGCCAGTTTGATTACTATGTCTCTCGGTGTGTTTTTTCTTGGGTTTATCTTGTATTGGACTCTCTGCATTTCCTGGACTTGAGTGAGTGCTTTCTTTCTCATGTTAGGGAAATTTTCAGCTATTATCTCTTTAAAAATTTTCTCAGGCCCTTTCTCTCTCTCTTCTCCTTCTAGGACCCCTGTAATGTGAATGCAGGTGCATTTAATGTTGACCCTGTGGTCTTTGAGACTGTCCTCGTTTTTTTCATTATTTTTTCTTTATTCTGTTCTGTGGCAGTGATTTCCACCATTTGTCTTCCACCTCACTTATTTGTTCTTCTGCCTAAATATTCTGCTATTGATTCCTTCTAGTGTATTTTTCAGTCCAGTTGTTGCATTGTTCATCTGTGTTTGTTCTTTAAATCTTGTAGCTGTTTGTTACACATCTCTTGTATCTTCATGATCTATGCCTCCATTCTTTTTCTGAGATCTTTACTATCTTTACTCTAAATTCTTTTTCAGGTAGTTTGCCTATTCCCACTTCATTTAGTTGTTCTTGTGGGTTTTTGTCTTGTTCCTTCATCTGCAACATATTTATCTGCCATCTTATTTCGTCTAACCTTCTGTGTTTATGGTCTCCTTTCCATTGGCTGCAGGATGATAGCACCTCTTGTTTCTAGTGTCTGACCCCTTGTGGGTGATTTTGGTTGTGGTTCTTGCATAGGCTTCCTTGTGGGAGGGACTTTTGCCTGCCCACTGTTGGGTGGTGTTGAGTCTTGTCCCTGTGGTGGCAAGGCCATCTCAAGGGGTGTGTTTATAGGTTGCTGAGAGCTCAGTATGGCTTTAGGCAGCCTGTCTGCTGATGGGTGGGTCTGTGTTCCTCTTCTGCTGGTTTTTTGGCCTGAGGCGTTCCATCCCTGGAGCCTGTAGGCCATTGGGTAGGGCCAGATCTTGATGCCAAAATGGTGACCTCTGGGAGAACTCACACTGATCAATATTCTCTGGGGCCTCTGCCACCAGTGTCCTTGTTCCCCATGCCCCAGTGAGCCACAGCCAATCCCCGCCTCCCCAGGAGACTCATATGTAGGTCCAGCCCAGGATCCTATGGTGTTACTGTTTTGTGCTGTGTCCCAGTGTATGTGAAAGCTTGTGTGCGCCCTCTAAGCATGGAGTCTCTGTTTCCCCCAGTCTTCTGGAACCCCTGCACTCACGCCCCACTGGCCTTCAAAGCCAAATGCTCTGGGGGTTCCTCCTCCCAATGCCAGACCCTAAGTCTGCAGAGCCTGATGTGGGGCTCAGGATTCTCACTCTTGTGGGAGAACCTCTGCAATATAATTATTTTTCAGTTTGTGTGTCGCCCACCTGGTGGGTATGGGATTTGATTATGTCGTGGAAGCATCCCTCCTGCCATCTCATTTTGGCTTCTTCTTTGTCTTTGAATGTAAAATATCTTTTTTTTGTAGGTCCCAGTCTTTTTTTTATGATGGTGGTTCAGCAGTTAGTTGTGATTTTGGTGTTTTCATGAGAGGAGGTGAGCTCAAGTCCTTCTACTCCACCATCTTGTCTGGAATCAAGGGGCTGCTTTTAGTTTGGCTGCCTCTTTCCTCAACCTGTACTGGCCATTGTCCCTTTGATATGGGGTGTGCAGGTGCAGCGGCCCTTGTGCACTCCCGGGATGCCTGGGGCAGTGCTTGATTCTTGTTTGCAGATCTTGTAGGAGCAGCTGCTGTCTGCACACTCCCAGGACAGTGGGAGCAGGGCTTGGCCCCTGCTCACAGGTCACTTAGTGGAGGCTGTGGTCCATTCACTCCTGGGACTGTGGGGGCAGGGCTTGGCACCTGCACTCAGGTCTCATAGTGGAAGCCTCTTCCTGCCTCTGGAGCCCATGATGGTGGCAGTGACTTTTGCCTGCCCCTGGAGCTCCTGTAGGCTGTGTCCTGTTTCCTGGGAGTACTCACAGGGCTCTGCTTATGTACCTCCCAGTAATGGTGCCTTGTCTATCTGGCAGGCCCAGGCTTCTTTCAAGTACACCCACAGTTGCCACAGTCCAGCCTCTTCAGGCTGTCTTCACACAGCCAACCCTGGCCCTCTCACTGGGTCTGACCTCTGAAGCCTGAAATTCAGTACCCAGTCCTCACCCACACTGACAGACGAGCATCTCAGGCTGGGGAGTACAGGGCGGCAGTGCCGACCTTCTGTGAGGGTCACTGTTCATTTTGCCTTCCTCAAACTGGTTACTGCACTCTCCTCCTAGGCTCTGAAACTCCCCCTCCATCAAGGCTGATCTCCTGCCAGTGAGGGGATTTTCCAGAGTGTGGGAAACTTTCCTCCTTTACAGCTCTCTCCCTAGGCTAGGTCCCATCCTGATTCCTTTCTTCTTCTTTTTCCTTTCTTGCTCTTTTGGAAGTCTGAGTTCTTCTGCTGGTATTTAGTGGATGTTCTGTGTGAATCGTTCTACTTGTAGATGTATTTTTTATGTTTTTATGGGAGAAAGTGAGCTCCAATTCCTATCTTTTGCCATCTTGATCCCATTTCTCACTGAGGTTTCTTATAATGACACTTTAAAATTATTTATCAAGTAGATTGCAGATTTCCAAGTCTTTGGGATTGATAACTGCAAGACTTTTGTGATCTTTTAGTGGTGTTACATTACTTTGATTTTTAAAAATGTTCCTGGCGATTTGTGCTGCTGTCTTTACTTTTTAAGTGGCAGCCACCTGCTCCAGCATTTACTAATTGTCTTCAGGAGAGAAACACCTTCTTCATCCCTCTAGAATTAGAGATTCTGAGGCTTTCTCAGACCTATGGATAAACCTGTATCATGCTTCTTATTACATCTTTTGGCAGAATTCTTGAGATTATATGCCCTCTTTTGATCTTGCAACACAATAAGCTGGTTGCTGACAGTCCCCCTTTTCTTCTCCTAAGGGTGGTAGACCACAAATTTATGGTCTGTCTCTGGCCTGCAGATGTTAGCCAACATTCTGTGTGTGTTCCCAAGCTGTCTGCCAAAGCTTGCTCTCACTGTCTTGGTTGGGAGCACACACAGTGAACTGGCCACAGTTTGGGGATTTGTGTTGGTAAGGTGTGCGGAGCACTGAGGGTGCCCAATGGCCAGTTGGGTGGATCCATGGTTGAGGCATTCCTATTGATTCATGGGTGGTCTTCTTGATGGAGTCTGTGATACAGCTAACAGAATCTGCACCACATTAATGCCTTCCAAGAATCCTTTCTGCTACCTTTTCCCACCCCCCCCCACTCATGAAACTCATAATTCAGCACTCTGGATGGGGCAAGACAACGGGCCTTTTTGGCAGCATCTTTGCACAGTTTGAGAAGCTACATGCTAACTCACATATTCTCACTTGCCCCTGCAGGAGAAATCATTGGCCAGGAAGGTCTCTCTTGGCCTTAAGTTGTGCAGTCTTGGGGGAGGCATGTTATTGGGAAGGGAAACTATTCCTTTTACTTTGTCCAGTGCATCCAAACCCATATATATTGATATTGCTCCAACAGTGTGCTAGTACTTCTCCGCTAGAAACCTGAATATCCACACAAAAGCTCTCTTGTTCATGAATGATTGTCTAAAACAGTATTTTCCAGGTGTACCTGTGCTGTAGCCAAGAGGGTATGGAGCTGGTTAACAGATGACCACAAGGTCCAGAGGTGGGATTTAGGCCTCTATGCCTATTAACCCATGCAAAAATGGGTGAGATTCCTCCTGGGCCCCTTGATCTATGATGCTGGATCCCACAGCTCCCACAAAGACACCTTTGTCTGTGAATGAAGGCAAATTGTTGAAGGGGGACATAATGAAGCACATCTTATTCAACCATAGTGCTGACGTGACTCCTCACTGAAATATATTCAAGTCACATTGAGTAACTCAACCTGAGCTTCCTTTACTTTGCTTTTATCTATTCCTTGTTCTTGAAACCTCAACCAGGAGGTCACCAGGAATCTCACATTCCTCACTCATTAGGGGAAGAAGTCCTAGAGAGAGAAAAAAGCTCTCCTGAGACAGATTCTCACATGAAAAAAATGATTAGGTTCTTTGCCCCTCCTAATAGAATCCCACTCTCTATAAAACCACCCACACTTTATTCACCCAGGTCAGAGTTTCTTCCCATGTTGGAAAAAGACAAGAACAAGTCAGGGAGCTGTTTCCCTTGCTCTTCACCTCCAGGAGTTCTCATACTTGGCCTAGTATCATTATTACTTGGAAAACATTTTAAAATTCCCATGCTCAGGACTAAAAAGGATTCAGTAAATAGTATTTCTGGGCATCAGTATTTTTAAAAGATCTCCAGGTTATTCAAATTTGCTGTCAAATTGAGAATAAGTACATTTGCCCTACTTAGTGGGGGAAAAAAGTGCATGTGAGTCTCCTGAAAATATTGTTAAAATGCAGTTTCTGATTCAGGAGGCCTGAGTTGTGCCTAAAAGTCTGAAATCTGAACACAATTCAGGGACATAGACTACACTGAGACTACTAAGGTCCTCTTTTACACTCAAGTAAATAAAAATTGGCGACAAAAGAAACCTTACAAGAGGTGACTGGAAGTGAAAATATCTGTACAATATATGACATTGAGAGCATCTCATTATCATGAAGAAACTAACCAAATATCATTTCCAGTGATTTTTTCATAACCAAAATACGTAAGATGAAGACAGTATCCTCCATTATGGTTTTCAGTAGAACTCTCAGACACAAAAATTCTAGTTTCAAGAAAGGCTCAGCTTAAAAAATACAGGTGTCTATTTTATGCAGAGTTTCCCAAATTCCAGTCACTTGCACACTGAATACAAATAAATTTTAATTAATTAATAACTTCCTACTGACATTATAGTTTAATATTTTCCAATGTGTTGACTCAGTTTCTTATTAATTTAATAATATTTTCCTTTATTTTCTTTAAGTTTTATTGAGATATAGTTGACATACAGTACTGTAGAAGTTGGAGGTATACAGTATAATGACTTGACATATTGTGAAAGAATTAGCAAACAATTAAATTTTTTTCTCATTTACTAATTAGTTTATATGACAGTTTGGTAACCTCCATTTAAAACATAAGTTAAATGTACATAATTCATAAAATTACATGAAATGGGCTTTGAAACCTCCAATATTATTTAGTGTTCTGAAATTTTTGCATAAACCACAGCTAAGGGAGTGCTGATTTATTGATTCATGGGACAAATTATTCTCTTTGCTTCTTTCTCTTACTGGAAGCTGACTTATTAGACTGAAGGCTGCCTTCCCTGCCATGGGGGGGGGGTCTCTCCTCAGAGGAGGAGACCAGAGGCCCTCATGGAGAACATGGATGGGGGCATGAATCAGTGTCAATCAGATTCCTCTAAGATGTGAAACATCTGACTTGTAGTTGTAGGCTTCTCAAGAGGATGAAATGAAAGAGTTGTTCTGATCCTGGAGCACCTCCCTGCATCCTTGTCCCATCTCATGAAGACAATTCTGAAGGGTTTGTCTGGAACATGTGTAGATGGTGGGGTCTCTGGGACAGTGCAGGCCTGGATTGGCCTCAGGTGAGGTGAGCTGAGTAGAGGCTGGTAGTCAATGTTTAGCATTGGGACAGGTGTCCTTATGGTCATTTGGTGTGTCTGTTTGTATCCAAGTCCAGTTGTACAGGGAAGAGAATAGAGATGATGGACAACTCCACAGATCAGGTCTCTGAGTATCCTCAGAGGATAAAAATGACCTGAGTCTTAGTTTTTCTTCTGGGGGGGTTGGGGGAGGTTCTAGCTAGTCTGGATGGAGACTCAAGCAGAGCTCTTCTCTGGTGCCTCAGTTTGGATTCCTGGCCACATTTATGTCTGACAGGCTCTGGACTGGGCATTGAGTCTACTTCAGGACACTTGAGTTGTTCCTTGTGGTTGAGGACATGGTTCAAACCAAATGTCTTGGTTGCAAGCTGGGGAACATCATAGATACTAGGCCTGTTGTCTGCCAGCATGGCAATAATGTTTGAGCATTGGCCAATGTGCTTGGGTGCAGGTTGTGAGGTAATAATGATATCCTTCTTCTGTCCTTTATCTGATCCACAAGTTGAGAGCAAAGAGATCAATACAGATCTCTTGATGTAAGGCTATGCCAGGCAGCCTCATATCAGGTGTGTTGAGTGGTGGATGATCTGTGAAAACAAGTTCCTTGACAAATTTTTTATTAAATGTGTGGACAGTAATTGGCTTGGAAGAATGCTGTGGGAGAAGACACCACATATATAAAATATATTTGAATTGCCTCTCAATCAAGAGAAAAAAAATAGATGTGACCACATAAAAATGTTTGAAACACATGAAATTAAATTTCTCTGTAAAATAAATAAAAATGTTTATTTTACATATGAAGAGGCACCCAACCTCAATGATGGTCAGGGGAAAATACACTACAATGTCAATATATAGGTTTTTCCCCCCATTATATTGGAAACTTAAAGTGCCTTTGTAGTATCTCTTGTTAAAATCAGTGGGAAGAAGCCCTTTGATATACTCTTGCAGGAAATATACATGACTAATGTCCTTTTTAAGGCAGATTGTCCTGCCTGTTTCTTCTTCAGGTTCTGGGCTTTAGGGGTTATGTGGGGCTGATATTTTTGTGATGACCTTGATATCTGCTGTGTCCTTGAGCCTCTGGTCAGTCTCCTTCAGGCATTGATCATTTGATTTCCTGAAGTAGAAGAAAAAGGCAAAAATTTCATATAGACTCAGAGAAAAAAGTTCATCATATACATATTTCTCCATGTGGGGATGAGATAGAATACTTACTTGACCACTAAATAACACCCCACAATCTTCTGCCCTTCCCCCAATTAATGCTCATTTTGTGTACATGTCAATACACTATCTGCATTTTTTGTTTTCAGTCAAATAATTGTTTCTGAAAAATTACCCTCTTGACACATGTATCTCTAGGTCATTGGGTCTCATTGTTGTTTATTTACATAGATACAATGTTGTATATTTCCCTTTCCCTTGTAATGCTGCTATGAATAATTTTGGGCATATCTCTTTGTCATTATAAATAGAATGTGAGGAGTAGAATTTCTGTTGCATCATTTCTGTGCATCTTCAAGTTTACTCCATCTTACCATTTTGTCTGTCTTCCAAAATGGTTAAATCCATCCCACCACCACTAACCCTGGAGGACAGTCTCCATTTTCCCACATCAACACCCCTCTGGTTAATGTCCAAATTTTTATGAATTGTATGTACGTGATATGTTATTGTTGATTTTATTTGCAATTTTTGATTACTAATGGTGCTGTTTATAATGCAATATATTGCCCACTACCTGAAGTTACTTCTCTGTGAATTGCCTGGTCATACTCATAATTCTATTATTTGTGAGTAATTTTCAATTGTTTATAAAATTTTATTTAAAAAATTTATTCCAGACCATATTTTGTTCTGTGTGATGGGCATTTACAATATATCCTTCTGTTTTAAAGATTAAACTTCTATTTTCAGACAGAATTTACTATTTTTAATATGTCAGAGTATTAATCTACTCCTTTGTAGTTTGTATTTTTATCTTCCTAAATACATTTTCTCCTGCTCTGAAATCATAGTGTTCATTTAAAATTTTTCATTGAATATTTTCATGTTTTCAAATTTCATTCTTATTATTTGATCCATCTAGCATTCATTTATATAAATAATTTAATGTAGGAATATATTAAAGTTTTATGCATTCATGATTATTTACTATTCTATTATTTCCTTACTGATTAGAACCACTTTATATATGTCAGCATTTATTATATATGAATGCCTGTTTAAGGGCTATGTATTCTATTTTGTGAATCTTAGGGTTAATGTTATTCCATCATCACCTTTTTTTCATTACTATTTTGTTACAACAGATCACAGTATATGGTAGGGTGAGTTCCTTATACTGTTTCTTCAAATATTTCTTTCCTATTTTTGGCCCTCTGCTTTTGTTAATTTTTCAAAAATCTGGTCATTTTCCAGAAAAATTCATGGATATGTTTGATTGGAACTGATTGAATCACACATTGGTTTGGAGAGAATTATTTATCACTTTTCCTAAATAGGGATTTGGGTCACTCTCTACTTTTTTAATGTTTATGTCTTCCAGAAATATAATTTTCTTCATAATGATTGGCACAGTTCTTCTGAAGTTTATTCTTAAAACATTTAAATATGAGGCTAAATAATATTTTAATGAGTTGGAAATATATGTACTTTTCATGGCTGGATCTTACACCCCACAATTCTGTTGAAATATCCTGTTCTCACATGTTTTGTATCATTTTTCCTTAGATTTGCCATGTAGACCATCACATCTGCCAATAATGAAAGCACTTGCTTGTGACTTCCAAAATTACATGTTGTACTGTTTTTATTCCACAGAACACTGACTGAGTCTGCCAGAACAATATTAATGAGAAATGATGATTTGGGGCTTGTTTATATGTTTATCTGTGTTTAATAAGCACTAAATTTCATCATGAAGATTCATGTCTTCAATAAGGTTTGATTACAGAGAATACATAATATTCTAGCAGTTTGTTTTCTTTTCCTTTCACAATAATTGTGTTTACCTCTATCAAATTTTTAAATTTTGCCTGTAATAATTTAATCATATTTTCCCCCTTCAAATGAATATATGACTATTACATTAATAAATTTTACGCTATAATAGTATAACAATTCCACATATATCTTTTCTGGAGAGGTATTTTTTAATTTCTATGTGTAAATATTTGAAGTATTCTCAAACTGTACTTACTTTAAAAAATTGATTATTGACATATAATGTTGTATTAGTTTTAGGCATAAAATATAAAGGTTTGAAATATGTATATATTACAAAATGATTACCACAACGTTTATATATTTTGTCCCCTTTTCCCCGTTTTGCTCACCCCTCACAACCTGCCTCTGGCAATCACCAATCTGTTCTATCTATGATTTCAGGTTTTGTTTTTTTTAAGAAAAGATTCCAATAATAAGTGAGATGTTACAATCTTTGTCTTTCTCTGTCTAACTTATTTTACTTAGCATAATGTCCTCAAATTCCATCCATGTTGTTTCAAATGCCAAGATTTCCTTCTTTTTTAATGGCCAGATGATATTCCTGTGTGCGTGTGTGTAGGATTTTCTTTAATTATTCATCCATTGATGGGTACTTAGGTTGTGTTCTTGTCTTGTCTATTGTAAGTAATGCAGCAATAAACACAGGAGTATAGATATATTTTTGAAATAGTGACTTTACTACTTTGGCATAAATACCCAGATGTGGAATTGCTTGGTCATATGATAATTCTATTTTTAAATGTCTGAGAAACCTCCATACTGTTCTCCATAGTGGCTGCACCAACTTACATTCCCACCAACAGTGCACAAGAATTTCCTTTCTCCATATTCTTGCCAAAATTTATTATTTCTTGTCTCCTTGATCACAGTCATTCTAACAAGTGTGAGGTGATCTCATTGTGGTTTAAAATTGCATTTCATTTAGTGATTAGTGATGCAGAGGACCTTTTCATGTATCTGTTGGCCATTTGTATGTCTTCTTTGGGGAAAATGTGTATTCAGATCCTCTGCCCATTTTTAAATTGGAATGTTTGGTTTTTCTTTTTCTATTGAGTTGTATGAGTTCTATCTATTCGTCTGTTCGCAGACACACATTATTTCCATATCTTTGCTATTATGAATAATTCTTCAATAAACACGAGAGTACAGACATTTCTTAAAGATACTGATTTCATTTTCTTTGCATATATATACAGAAGTGGGATTTCTGAATTAAATGGTAATTCTATTTTTACCATTTTGAAGAATGTTAATAAATACTGTTTTCCACAATGGCTGTCTCAATTTACATTCTCACCAACACTGTACAAGGGCATCTTTTTTTCCTCCACATCTTTGACAACATTTATCTTTTGTATTTTTGATAATAGCCTTTCTAACCAGTGTGAGGTGACATCTCATTGTGATTTTTTTTGGGGGGTGGTACGCGGGCCTCTCACTGTTGTGGCCTCTCCCGTTGCGGAGCACAGGCTCCGGATGCGCAGGCTCAGCGGCTATGGCTCACGGGCCCAGCCGCTCCGTGGCATATGGGATCTTCCCGGACCGGGGCACGAACCCATGTCCCCTGCATCGGCAGGCGGACTCTCAACCACTGCGCCACCAGGGAAGCCCTCATTGTGATTTTTAACTTGCATTTCCTTATTGATCAGTGATGTTGAGCACCTTTTCATATGCCTGTTTGACATTGGTATGTCTTATTTTTTTATTGGAGTAAGTTGATCTACAATGTTGTGTTAGTTTCTGCTGTACATCAAAGTACATATATCCACTCTTTTTTCGATTTTATTCCCATGTAGGTCATTACAGAGTATTGAATAGAGTTCCCTATGCTATACAGTAGGTTCTTAATAGTTATCTATTTTATATATAATAGTGTGTGTATGCCAATCCCAATAACCCAATTTATCCCTCCCTCCCTTTCCCCTTTGGTAACCATAAGTTTGTTTTCTACATCTGTGAGTCTATTTCTGTTTTGTAAATAGATTCACTTGTACCATTTTTTTTTAGATTCCACATATAAGTGATATCATATGATATTTGTCTTTCTCTGACTTACTTCACTCAGTATGACAATCTCTAGGTCCCTCCATGTCGCTGCAAATGGCATTCTTTCATTCTTTTATATGGCTGAGTAATATTCCATTGTATATACGTACCACATCTTCTTTATCCATTCATCTGTCAATGGACATTTAGGTTGCTTCTCTGTCATGCTTATTGTAAATAGTGCTGCAATGAACACTGGGATGCATGTATCCTTTTGAATTATGGTTTTCTCCAGGTATATGCCCAGGTGTGGGATTGCTGGGTCATATGGTAACTATATTTTTAGTTTTTTAAGGAATCTCCATACTGTTCTCCAGAGTGGCTGTACCAATTTACATTCCCACCAACAGTGTAGGAGGGTTCCCCTTTCTCCACACCCTCTCCAGCATGTATTGTTTATAGATTTTTTATGATGGCCATTCTAGCCAGTAGGAGGTGATACCTCATTGTAGTCTTGATTTGCATTTCTCTAATAATTAGTGATGTTGAGTATTTTCATGTGCCTCTTGGCCATCTGTATGTCTTCTTAGGAGAAATGTCTATTTAGATCTTCTGCCCATTTTTTCATTAGGTTTTTTATTATTGAGCTGTATGAGCTGTTTGTATATTTTAGAGATTAATCCTTTGTCAGTTGCTTCATTGCAAATATTTTCTCCCATTCTGTGTGTTGTCTTTTTGTTTTGTTGATGGTTTCCTTTGCTGTGCAAAAGCTTTTCACTCCTATTTATTTATTTTTGTTCTCCTTTTCATTACTCTAGGAGGTGATAAAAAAAGATATTGCTGTGATTTATGTCAGAGTGTTTTGCCTATGTTTTCCTTTAAGAGTTTTATAGTATCCAACCTTACATTAGGTCTTTAATCAATTTTTAGTTTATTTTTGTGTATGGTGTTAGGGAGTATTCTAATTTCATCCTTTTACATGTAGCTGTCCAGTTTTCCCTGCACCACTCATTGAAGAGACTGTCTTTTCTCCGTTGTATATCTTGCCTCTTTTGTCATAGATTACTTGACCATAAGTGTGTAGATTTATCTCTGAGTTTTCTGTCCTGTTCCATTGATCTATATTTCTGTTTTTGTGCCAGTACCATACTATTTTGATTAGTGTAGCTTTGTAGTGCAGTCTGAGGTCAGGGAGCCTGATTCCTCCAGCTCCATTTTTCTTTCTCAAGATTGCCTTGGCTATTCAGGGTCCTTGATGTTTCCACACAAATTGTAGAAATTTTTGTTCTAATTCTGTGAAAAATGCTATTGTTAATTCGATAGGGATAGCATTGAATATGTAGTAGTATATGAGTAGTATAGTGGTTTTGAATATATTGATTCTTCCAATCCAAGAACATGGTAATGTCTCAATCTGTTTGCATAATCTTTGATTTCTTTCATCATTATCTTATAGTTTTCTGAGTACAGGTCTTTTGCCTCCTTAGGTAGGTTTATTCCTAGGTATTTTATTCTTTTTGATGCAATGGTAAATGGGATTGTTTCCTTAATTTTTCTTTCTCATATTTCGTTGTTAGTGTTTAGGAATGCAAGAGAGTTCTGTGTATTAATTTTGTATCCTGGAACATTACCAAGTTCATTGATGAGCTCTACTAGTCTTCTGGTAGCATCTTTAGGATTTTCTATGTATAGTATCATGTCATCTGAAAACAGTGACAGCTTTACTTCTTCTTTTCCAATTTGGATTCCATTTATTTCTTTTTATTCTCTGATTGCTGTAGCTAGGACTTCCAAACCTGTGTTGAATAACAGTGGCAAGAGTGGACATCCTTGTCTTGTTCTTGATCTTAGAGGAAATGCTTTCAGTTTTTCACTGTTGAGAATGATATTTGCTGTGGCTTTGTTGTGTATGGCCTTTATTCTGTTGAGGTTGCCCACTTTCTGGATAGGTTTTTTTTTATCATAAGTACTTGTTGAATTTTGTCAAAAGCATTTTCTCCATCTATTGAGATGATCATATGATTTTTATTCTTCAGTTTGTTAATGTGGTGTATCACATTGATTGATTTACATATGTTGAAGAATCCTTGCATCCCTGGGAGAAATCCCTCTTGATCATGGTGTATGATCCTTTTAATGTGTTGTTGGATTCTGTTTGCTAGTATTTTGTTGAGGATTTTTGCATCTATGTTCATCTGAGATATTGGACTGTAATTTTCTTTTTTTGTGATATTTTTGTCTGGTTTTGGTATAAGGGTGATGGTGTCCTTGTAGAATGAGCTTGGGAGTGTGCCTTCCTCTGTCGTTTTTTGGAATAGTTTTAGAAGGATTGATGTTAACTCATCTCTAAACGTTTGATAGAATTCACCTGTGAAGCCATCTGGTCCTGGACTTTTGTTGGAAGTTTTTAAATCATAGTTTCAATATCAGTAGTTGTGATTGGTCTGTTCATGTTTTCTATTTATTCCTGGTTCAGTCTTAGAACCTTGTAGCTTTCTAATAATTTGTACATTTCTTCTAGGTTGTCCATTTTATTGGCATATCGTTGCTTGTAGTAGTCTCTTATGATCCTTTGTGTTTCTGTGGTGTCAATTGTAACTTCTCCTTTTTCATTTCTAATTTTATTGATTTGAGTCCTCTCCTTTTTTTTCTTTTTAATTTAATTTTATTTACTTTTGGCTGTGTTGGGTCTTAGTTGCTGTGCGCGGGTTTTCTCTAGTTGCAGAAAGTGGGGGCTACTCTTCATTGCACTGTGCAGGCTTCTCATTGTGGTGGCTTCTCTTGTTGTGGAACACATGCTGTAGGCACATGGGCTTCAGTGGTTGTGCTCAGGGGCTCAGTAGTTGTGGCTCACAGGCTCTAGAGTGCAGGCTCAGTAGTTGTGGTGCATGGGCTTAGTTGCTCTGCGACATGTGGGATCTTCCCGGACCAGAGCTTGAACCTGTGTCTGCATTGACAGGCGGATTCTTAACCACTGTGCCACCAGGGAAGCCCACCCCCCCTTTCTTTCTTGATGAATCTGGCCAAAGGTTTATAATTTTTGTTTATCTTCTCAAAGAACCAGCTTTTGGTTTCATTGATCTTTGCTATAGTTTTCTACATCTCTATTGCATTTATTTCTGCTCTGATCTTTATGATTTCTTTCCTTCTACTAACTTTGGGTTTTGTTTGTTCTTCTTTCTCTAGTTGCTTTAGGTGTAAGGTTAGGTTGTTTACTTGAGATTTTTATTATTTCCTGAGGTAAAATTGTATTGCTATAAACTTCCATCTTAGAACTGCTTTTGCTGTATCCCATAGGTTTTGGATTGTTGTGTTTTCATTGCCATTTGTTTCTAGGTATTTTTTGATTTCCTCTTTGATTTCTTCAGTGATCCACTGGTTGTTTGTAACATATTTTTTAGCCTCCATGTGTTTGTGGGTTTCTTTACAGTTTTTTTTCCTGTAATTGATTTCTAATCTCATAGTGTTGTGGTCGGAAAAGATGCTTGATATGATTTCATTTTTCCTACATTTACTGATGCTTGATTTGTGACCCAAGATGTGATGTATCCTGGAAATTGTTCCATGTGCACTTGAGAAGAAAGTGTATTCTGTTGCTTTTGGATGGAATGCTCTGCCAGTATCAGTTAAGTCCATCTGGTCTAATGTGTCATTTAAGGCCTGTGTTTCCTTACTGATTTTCTGTCTGGGTGATCTGTCCATTGGTGAAAGTGGGGTGTTAAAGTCCCCCCACTATTATTGTGTTACTGTTGATTTCTCCCTTTATGGTTGTTAGTATTTGCCTTATATTGAGGTGCTCCTATGTTGGGTGCATATATATTTCCAATTGTTATATCTTCTTCTTGGATTGATCCCTTGATCATTATGTGGGGCCCTTCCTTGTTTCTTGTAACAGTCTTTATATTAAAGTTTATTTTGTCTGATATAAGTATTGCTACTCTAGCTTTCTTTTGATTTCCATTTGCATGGAATGTCTTTTTCTGTCCCCTCACTTTCAGTCTGTAGGTGTCCCTAGGTCTGAAGTGGGTCTCTTGTAGACAGCATTTATATGGGTCTTGTTTTTGTATCCATTCAGCCAGTCTATGACTTTTGGTTGGAGCGTTTAATCTATTTTCATTTAAGGTTATTATCAGTATGTATGTTCCTATTGCCATTTTCTTAATTATTTTGGGTTTGTTTTTGTAGGTCTTTTTTCTTCTCTTCCTCTTTTGTTCTCTTCTCTTGTGGTTTGATGACAGTCTTTAGTGTTGTGTTTGAATTCCTTTTTCTTTTTTGGGTTTGCTGTCCCCAAGAAGTTTTGATTGAGTAGTCCATATATGTATAAGGGTGTTTTAAGTTGTTGGTCTCTTTCCTGACTAGAGAAGTTCCTTTAGCCTTTGTTGTAAGACTGGTTTGGTGCTGTTGAATTCTCTTAGGTTTTGCTTGTCCATAAAGCTTTTGATTTCTCCTTCAAATCTGAATGAGAGCCTTGCTGGGTAGAGTATTCTTGGTTGTACATTTTTCCCTTTTATCACTTGAAATATATTGTGCCACTCCCTTCTGGCCTGCAGAGTTTCTGCTGAAAAATCAGCTGATAACCTTATGGGGATTCATTTGTATGTTAACTGTTGCTTTTCCCATGTTGCTTTTAATATTTTTTCTTTGGGTTTAATTTTTGTCAGTTTGATTAATATGTGTCTTGGTGAGTTCCTCCTTGGGTTTATCCTGTATGGAATTATCTGCACTCCTGCACTTGAGTGTTTCCTTTCTCATGTTGGGGAAGCTTTCAGCTGTAATATTTTCAAATATTTTCACAGGCCTTTTCTCTTTCTCCTCTCCTTCTGGTACCCCTATAATGTGAATGTTGGTGTGTTTAATGTTGTCCCAGAGGTCTCTGAGACTGTCCTAATTTCTTTTCATTCTTTTTTCTTTATTCTGTTCTGTGGCAGTGATTTCCACCATCTGTCTTCCACCTAACTTACTCATTCTTCAGGGAATTCCCTGGTGGTCCAGTGGTTAAGACTTTGCCTTCCAATGCAGGGGGTGCAGGTTCAATCCCTGGTCGAGGAGGTAAGATCCCACATGCCTTGGGGCCAAAAAACCAAAACATAAAACAGAAGCAATACTGTAACAAATTCAATAAAGACTTTAAAAATGTCCACATAAAAAAATCTTTAAAAAATAACTTATTCATTCTTTTGCCTCAATTATTCTGCTATTGATTCCTTCTAGTCTATTTTTCAGTCCAGTTACTGTATTGTTCATCTCTGTTCTTAAATCTTCTAGTTCCTTGTGAAACATTTCTTGTTTCTTCTCAATCTGTGTCTCCACTCTTTTTCTGAGATGTTAGATCATCTTTACTCTCATTACTCTGAATACTTTTTCAGGTAGATTGCCTATCTTCATTTAGTTCTTCAGGGTTTTCGTCTTGTTCCTTTGTTTGCAACGTGCTTCTCTGTCATCTCATTTTGTCTAACTTTCTGTGTTTGTGGTCTCCTTTCCACAGGCTGCAGGATTGTAGTTCCTCTTGCTTCTGGTCTCTGTCCCCTGGCAGGTGAAATTGGTCCAGGGGCTTGTGCAAACTTCCTGGTGGGAGGGACTGATGCCTTCCCTCTTGTGAGTGGAGCTGGGTCTTGTCCCTCTGATGGGCAGTGCTGTGTCAAGGTGTGTCTTGAGGTGGCTGTGAGCTCAGTATGACTTTGGGCGGCCTTTCTTCTGATGATTGGGGCTGTGTTCCTTTCTTGGTGGTTGTTTGCTCTGAGTATTTCCAGCTCTGGAGCCTGCAGGTTGTTGGGTGGTGTTGGGTCTTGGTGCTGAAATGTGGATCCTTGGGAGATCTCACTCTGATTGATATTCCCTGGCACTTCCACTACCAGTGTTGTTGCCCTCACAGTGAGCGATAGTTGACGTTAGCCTCGCCAGGAGACCCACCAAGACCCCTAGGCATGTGTAACGCAGGTTCCTATGGTGGTACTGCTTTGTGCTGGGTCCCAGTGTCTGTGAGAGCTTGTGTGTGCCCTCCAAGAGTGGAGTCTCTGTTTTCTCCAGCCCTGTGGGGCTCCTGCACTCAAGTACTGCTGGCCTTCAAGGCTAAATGCTCTGGGGGTTCTTCTGCCCAATGCCAGACACACAGACTGTCTTGGAGCACCATTTTATGTGGGAAGTCCCTGTGTAGCCTGTGTGGGTTTAATAGTTTTTGATGTGAGAGTTTTTTAAGTATAGATGTCTACCAACTCTTTCCTCAGGGTATGCTGGCCATTATCCCCTTTATAGGAGGTGTGATTGACGTCGTGGTGATGAGAGCCTGCACTGGATCTTGAGCAGGGCCTCCCTTTTGCTCTGTAGTTGTCACTGCCCTGTCAGAGGTGGGGTCTTCTCCCTAGTTGTTGGAGTAGAGACCCCCAAATCTGCTTCTTAGCTGTGTTTCTGATCTGCAGTGCAAGGTAGGTGGGATTGGAGCACTTCCACTGGGAGAGAAGCCACTGAGTATTCCTCCTCTGGAGCTGTTCACCTGTGGGTGTGCTCTGCTGTGTCACCTTTCACCCATTGTGCGAGCTCTCAGATTACACTGTTTTTGACACTGCTCTTGGCCCCATGTTAACTGTGGGTATGCTGGCATTTGGCCCTGGTGTCTCTCAGATGTTGTTTTCACCAGGCCACCAGCATAGATCCATAGAAGTCAGGTCCCAGGATTGCAGTAATTATTGATCTGGACCCACTGTGGGTACTATAGGGGCAGTTCTGACTCTAGACTGGCCCAACCCCCACATGTGTGTGCCCACAAAGTCTACAGCTGCTAAAGCTAGGCCCATCTTGGCTGCAGGAGCATTCCTTGTCCATTCAGATGTTCTGTAGGTGTTGAGTTTACAAGGCCATTTGTGTGGGTGTCAATTCGTGATTTGTGTAGCTGCAAGGAGCGATTTCAGCTTTTCTTCCTTAGTTTCACAGCCCCTGGGGCTCAGCTGTGGTTTCAGCCCCACCTCTGCATGGGGGCCACCCACAGGCATCTGCTCCCAAAGCTACCCTGGAGCACAAGATTCCACCCCAGTGAGGAGAGGGTGTGGAGGCAGCATGGTGGCTGTGGTCACGGGAACCCTGGTGGTAACGGGTGTATGGTGGAGCTGGCAGCCATGGAGATGAGAGAGCTGGCCCTGGTGGGGATCCTTCCTAGTGCCCAGTCCCAGATGTGAGAGAACCGCCCTGGTGGGGGCCCTTCCTAGTTGCCAGGGAGGCAGGGACCGGCACGTGGGGAGAGAGGCTGCAAAGGTGGCTCTGCCCCTGTGTGTCACTTAACAATGGCACTTTGCTTCCATGGCAGTCCAGATTTCCTCCATAAGCATTTCTGGTTGTGGATTTCCTCACTCCCATCCCCTCAGGCTGTCTCCTTGTAGCCAACAGCAGTCCTCTCCCCAGGCTTGCTCTCCAAACCCCATGTTCCAGCCCCCAGTCCCCATCTGCACCGGGGACACATGTCTCAGGCTGGGTGCACAGGGCCGTAGCACGGACTGTCTATGTAGGTCTCACTCTGTCCTGCCTGCCACGGACCAGTTGCTGCACTATCTCCTGAGAGCTCCTGAAGCTCCCCTCTGTCTCAACTGATCTCCTCGCCAGTAAGGGGACTTCCCCAGATGCGGAAACCTCTCCTCTCCTTCAGCTCCCCTTTCCAGAGGTGCTGTTCCCATCCCACTTCCTCTCCTCTTTTTCCCTTCTTCTTTCTCTCTTCCTACCCAGTTACATGGGGATCTTTCTTGTCTCTTTAGGTGTCCAAGGTCCTCTTCTAGTGTTCAGCCAGGGCTCTGTGAAAATTGTTCCATTTGTAGATGTTTATTTTTTTTGCAGTACGCGGGCCTCTAACTGTTGTGGCCTCTCCCGTTGCGGAGCACATGCTCTGGGCGCGCAGGCTCAGCAGCCATGGCTCACGGGCCCAGCCGCTCCGCGGCATGTGGGATCTTCCCGGACTGGGGCATGAACCCATGTCCCCTGCATCGGCAGGCGGACTCCCAACCACTGCGCTACCAGGGAAGCCCTGTAGATGTATTCTTGATGCATTTGTGGGGAGAGATGACCTCCACATTCTCCTGCTCCTCCTCCATCTTGACCACCCTTCCCCCCATATGTCTTCTTTTGAGAAATGTCTATTCAGGTTCTTTGTCCATTTTAAAGATCAAGTTATTTGTTGTGTTTGTTTCTATTGAGTTGTTTGAGTGTATTATATATTTTATATATGTTTTTCAAATATTTCTTCCCATTTTGTAGGTACTCTCTTCTTCCTGTAAATGGTTTCCTTTGCTGTTCAAACCTTTATAGTTTAAAGGGGTTATTTTTCAGAAAAAATGTTGCTTTTCTTGATTGTACTTTTGGGATCATATCCAAAAATCCATTGCCCATACCACTGTCAAGAAGTTTCCCCCCTTCATTTGTTTTTCCAGTAATTTTACAGTTTCAGATCTTATATTTCTCTAAACAACTTTGAATTAATTTTTGTATATAACATGAAATACAGGTCTAATTTCTTCCTTATGCTTGTGAATATTCAGTTTCCCACTAATTTATTGAAGAGGGTATCCTTTCTTCATGTATGTTCCTGGCACTTTTGTCAAAGATAAGTTGACTGTAAATGTGTAGATTTGTTTAAGGTATTTCATTCAGTTGTTTTATTTGTTCATTTTTATGCTACTACCATACTGCTTTGATTACTATACTTGGTAGTATAGTTTGAAATTAGGAAGCGTGATGCCTTCAGCTTTGCTCTTTGTGCTCGATTGTTTTGGATATTTTGGGTATTTTGTGATTTCATATGAATTTTAAGATTTCTTCTTCTATTTTCTGTGAAAAATGCCCTTGGAATATTGACATGGATTGCATTAAATCTGTAGATTGCTTTGGGTAATATGGACATTTTTAACAGTATTAATTTATTCAATCCATTAACATGGGTTATCTTTCTATTTGTTTGTGTCTTCTTCAAACTCTTTCATCAATATTTTATAGTTCTCAGTGTACAGATCTTTCACATTCTTGGTTGAATCTATTCCTAAGTATTTTCTTTTTGATGCTATTGTAAATGGAAATTTTTTGTTAACTTTTTCTGATAGTTTCTGTTGTTAGTGTATAGAACCACAAATGACTTTTGTATGTTGACTTTATATCCCGCAACTTTATTTATCAGTTTAAAAGTTTTTTGGGGGTGGCATTTTTAGGGTTTTCTAGATATAAGAATATGTCATCTGCAAATGGAAGAAATTTAGCTTTACTTTTATGATTTGGGTTTATTTTATTTATTTCTCTTGCCTGTTTGCTTTGGCTAGGAATTCCAGTACTATGTTGAATAGAAGTGGCAAGAATAGGTAAACTTGTTTTGCTCCAAATCTTAGAAGAAAAGCTTTCAGGATTCATAATTCAATATGTTCTTAGCTTTGGGCTTGTCATATGACTTTTAATGTGTTGAGGTATACTCCTTCTATAACTAATTCTTGACAGTCTTTATCATGAAAGGATGTTGGATTTTGTCAAATGATTTTTCTGTATCTATTAATATGATCATATATTCTCTTTATTCTCTTAATGTGATATATCACATTTATTAATTTGCATATGTTGAGCTATCCTTGCATACAGGCATAAATCCCACTTGATCATGGTGAATGACCCTTTTAATGTGCTACTGAATTTAGTTTGCCAGTATTTTGAGTCTATTTCTTCTTTTTTTCAGGGATAATGACCTGTCCTTTTCTCATAGTGCCCTTGTCTGGTTTTGATATTGGGGTAATGCCTCATAAGATTGTTTGAAAGTGTTCCTCCTCCTTTAATTTTTTGGAAGTATTTGAAAAGTATTGGGTTTTTTAAAGAACATCTTTATTGGAGTATAATTGCTTTACAATGTTGTGTTAGTTTCTGCTGTATAACAAAGTGAATCATATATATATATATATATGTATATATATATATATATGTGTATATATATATATATATGTATATATATATATCCATCCATATCCCCTACCTCTTGCTTCTCCCAACCACCCTCCCTATCCCACCACTCTGGTGGTCACAAAGCACCGAGCTGATCTCCCTGTGCTATGCAGCTGCTTCCCACTAGCTATCTTTTTTACATTTGGTAGTGTATATATGTCAGTGTTACTCTCTCACTTCATCTCAGCTTACACGTTCCCCTCCCTGTGCAGTCAAGTCCATTCTCTATGTTTGCTTCTTTATTCCTGTCCTGCCCCTAGGTTCATCAGAACCTTTTTTTATTCAATTTTTTAATGGAAGCATTATTATTTATTTATCTATGACACCTTAAGTAACTTTTGAAAAATTTAAGAGGATGAAAATAGAAGGCATTTTGAAAATCCTTACAACCCTTCAAAGCATTATGTTCAAGGTTATATTTGAGCCTCTCTTTGTATTTATTTTTCTTTTTCTTTTTTTCTTTTTAGTTTGATCCTGCCATGCACATGTGAGCCACGTGATGAGGCTTCTCCCTCAGCTCACCAGTGTCTTTTTTCTTTTTTTTTTAAACATCTTTATTGGAGTATAATTGCTTTACAATGGTGTGTTAGTTTCTGCTTTATAACAAAGTGGATCAGCTATACATATACATATATCCCCATATCTCTTCCTTCTTGCGTCTCCCTCCCTCCCACTCTCCCTACCCCACCCCTCTAGGTGGTCACAAAGCACTGAGCTGATCTCCCTGTGCTATGCAGCTGCTTCCCACTAGCTATTGATTCTGCATTTGGTAGTATATATATGTCCATACCACTCTGTCACTTTGTCCCAGTTTACCCTTCCTCCTCCCCATGTCCTCAAGTCCATTCTCTAGTAGGTCTGCATCTTTATTCCCGTCCTGCCACCTAGGTTCTTCATAACCATTTTTTTCTTTTTTTAGATTCCATATATATGTGTTAGCATATGGTATTTATTTTTCTCTTTCTGACGTATTCACTCTGTATGACACTGTCTAGGTCCATCCACCTCACTACAAATAACTGAAATTCATTTCTTTTTATGGCTGAGTAATATTCCATTGTATATATGTGCCACATCTTCTTTATCCATTCATCTGTCAGTGGACACTTAGGTTGCTTCCATGTCCTGGCTATTGTAAGTAGAGTTGCAATGAACACTGTGGTACATGACTCTTTTTGAATTATGGTTTTCTCGGTATATGCCCAGCAGTGGGATTGCTGGGTCGTATGGTAGTTCTATTTTTAATTTTTTAAGGAACCTCCATACTGTTCTCCATAGTGGCTGTATCAATTTACATTCCCACCAACAGTGTAGGAGGGTTCCCTTGTCTCCACACCCTCTCCAGCATTTATTGTTTGTAGATTTATTGATGATGGCCATTCTGACCGGTGTGAGGTAATACCTCACTTCAGTTTTGATTTGCATTTCTCTAATGATTAGTGATGTTGAGCATACTTTCATGTGTTTGTTGGCAACTGGTATATCTTTGGAGAAATGTCTTTTTAGGTCTTCTGCTATTTTTGGATTAGGGTGTTTATTTTTTTGGTATTGAGCTGCATGAGCTGCTTGTATATTTTGGAGATTAATCCTTTGTCAGTTGGTTTGTTTGCAAATATTTTCTCCCATTCTGAGGGTTGTCTTTTCATCTTGTTTATGGTTTCCTTTGCTGGCAAAAAGCTTTTAAGTTTCATTAGGTCTAGGAGGTGGGTCGTTTTTATTTTCATTTCCATTTCTCTAGGAGGTGGGTCAAAAAGGATCTTGCTGTGATTTATGTCAAAGAGTGTTCCTATGTTTTCCTCTAAGAGTTTTATAGTGTCTGGCCTTACATTTAGGTCATTAATCCATTTTGAGTTTATTTTTGTGTATGGTGTTAGGGAGTGTTCTAATTTCATTGTTTTACATGTAGCTGTCCAGTTTTCCCAGCACCACTTATTGAAGAGGCTGTCTTTTCTCCATTGTATATTCTTGCCTCCTTTAAGAAAGATAAGGTGACCATATGTGTGTGGGTTTATCTCCAGGCTTTCTATCCTGTTCCATTTATCTATATTTCTGTCTTTGTGCCAGTACCATACTGTCTTGATTACTGTAGCTTTGTAGTATAGTCTGAAGTCAGGGAGCCTGATTCCTCCCACTCTGTTTTTCTTTCTCAAAGTTGCTTCGGCTATTTGGGGTCTTCTGTGTTTCCAAAGAAATTGTGAAATTTTTTGTTCTAGTTCAGTGAAAAATGCCATTGATAGTTCGATAGGGATTGCATTGAATCTGTAGATTGCTTTGGGTAGTAGAGTCATTTTCACAATTTTGATTCTTCCAATTCAAGAACATGGTATATCTCTCCATCTGTTTATATCATCTTTAATTTCTTTCATCGGTGTCTTATAGTTTTCTGAATACAGGTCTTCTGTCTCCTTAGGTAGGTTTATTCCTGGCTATTTTATTCTTTTTGTTGCAGTGGTAAATGGGAGTGTTTCCTTAACTTCTCTTTCAGATTTTTCATCATTAGTGCACAGGAATGCAAGAGATTTCTGTGTATTAATTTTGTATCCTGCTACTTTACCAAATTCATTGATTAGCTCTGGTAGTATTCTGGTAGCATCTTTAGGATTCTCTATATATAGTATCATGTCATCTGCAAACAGTGACACTTTTACCTCTTCTTTTCCGATTTGGATTCCATTTATTTCTTTTTCTTCTCTGATTGCTGCGGCTAAAACTCCAAAACTATGTTGAATAATAGCAGTGAGAGTGGGCATCCTTGTCTTGTTCCTGGTCTTAGAGGAAATGGTTTCAGTTTTTCACCATTGAGAACAATGTTGGCTGTGAGTTTGTCATATATGGCCTTTATTATGTTGAGTTAGGTTCCCTCTATGCCTACTCTCTGGAGAGTTTTTATCATAAATGGGTGTTGAATTTTGTCAAAAGCTTTTTCTGCATCTACTGAGATTATCATATGGTTTTTCTGTAGACAGCATATATATGGGTCTTATTTTTGTATCCATTCAGCTAGTCTATGTCTCTTGGTTGGAGCATTTAATCCATTTACAGTTAAGGTAATTTTTGATATGTATGTTACTATTACCATTTTCTTAATTGTTTTTGTAGGTCTTTTCCTTCTCTTGTGTTTCCTGTCTAGAGAAGTTCCTTTAACATTTGTTGTAAAGCTGGTTTGGTGGGGCTAAATTCTCTTAACTCTTTCTTGTTTGTAAAGGTTTTAATTTCTCCATCAAATCTGAATGAGATCCTTGCTGGGTAATCTAGGTTGTAGGTTTTTCCCTTTCATCACTTTAATTATGTCCTGCCACTCCCTTCTGGCTTGCAGAGTTTCTGTTGAAAGTCCAGCTGTTAACTTTATGGGAGTTCCCTTGTATGTTATTTGTTGCTTTTCCCTTGCTGCTTTTAATATTTTTTCTTTGTATCTAATTTTTGATAGTTTGATTAATATGTGTCTTGGTATGTTTCTCCTTGGATTTATCCTGTATGGGACTCTCTGTGCTTCTTGGACTTGACTATTTCCTTTCCCATATTAGGGAAGTTTTCAACTATAATCTCTTCAAATATTTTCTCAGTCCCTTTCTTTTTCTCTTCTTCTGGGACCCCTATAATTTGAATGGTGGTGCATTTAATGTTGTCCCAGAGGGCTCTGAGACTGTCCTCAATTCTTTTCATTCTTTTTTCTTTATTCTGCTCTGTGGTAGTTATTTCCAGTATTTTATCTTCCAGGTCACTTATTTGTTCTTCTTCCTCAGTTATTCTGCTTTTGATTCCTTCTAGAGAATTTTTAATTTTAATTATTGTGTTGTTCATCATTGTTTAGTTCTTTAGTTCAACATCTTTAGTTCTTCTAGGTCCTTCTGAAACCTTTATTGTATTTTCTCCATTCTATTTCCAAGATTTTGGATCATATTTACTATCATTACTCTGAATTCTTTTTCAGGTAGACTGCCTATTTCCTCTTCATTTGTTAGGTCTGGTGGGTTTTTATCTTGCTCCTTCATCTGCTGTGTATTTCCCTGTCTTCTCATTTTGCTTAACTTACTGTGTTTGGGGTCTCCTTTTCACAGGCTGCAGGTTTGTAGTTCCTGTTGTTTTGGTGTCTGCCCCCAGTGGGTAAGGTTGGTTCAGTGGGTTGTGTAGGCTTCCTGGTGGAGGGGACTGGTGCCTCTGTTCTGGTGGGCAGGGCCAAGTCTGGTGGTGTGTTTTGGGGTGTCTGTGAACTTATTATGATTTTAGGCAGCCTCTCTGCTAATGGGTGGGTTTGTGTTCCTGTTTTGCTAGTTGTTTGGCATGGGGTGTCCAGCACTGGAGCTTGCTGGCCGTTGGGTGCAGATGGGTCTTAGCGTTGAGACAGAGATCTCGGGAGAGCTTTCGCCATTTGATATTATGTGGGGCCAGGTGATCTCTGGTGGACCAATGTCCTGAATTCGGCTCTCCCACCTCAGAGGCTCAGGCCTGACACCAGGCCGGAACACAAAGACCCTCACCCACATGGCTGAGAAGAAAAGGGAGAAAAAAAGAAAGAAAGATAATAATAAAAGAAAAATTAAAGGAATTATTAAAATAAAAAATTACAAAATTATTAAAGTAAAAAAATTAAAAATAAAAAAATGAAGAGAGCAACCAAACCAATAAACAAATCCACCAATGATAACAAGCACTAAAAACTATACTAATATAAACATAAAGTCAGAAACAAGTCAGTCACAGACAGAAAACCCCAAGCCTACAGTTGGTCCCACAGTCCACTGCCTCAATTTTGGGATGATTCGTTGTCTATTCAGGTATTCCAGAGATGCAGGGTACATCAAGTTGATTATGGGGATTTAATCCACTGCTCCTGAGGCTGCTGGGAGAGATTTCAGTTTCTCTTCTTTGTTCGCACAGCTCCTGGGGTTCAGCTTTGGATTTGGCCCCGCCTCTGTGTGTAGGTCACCTGAGGGCATCTGTTCTTCGCTCAGACAGGACAGGGTTAAAGGAGCAGCTGATTCGGGGGCTCTGGTTCCCTCAGGCCAGAGGGGAGGGAGGGGCATGGGGTGCGGGGTGAGCCTGTGGTGGCAGAGGCCGGTGTGACGTTGCACCAGCCTGGGGTGTGCCATGCATTCTCCCAAGGAAGTTGTCCTTGGATCACAGGACCTTGGCAGTGGCGGGCTGCACAGCCTCCTGGGAGGGGAGGTGTGGATAGTGACCTGTGCTCACACACAGGCTTCTTGGTGGTGGCAGCAGCAGCCTTAGCGTCTCATGCCCATCTCTGGAGCTCCTTTAAGCGGCGCTCCGAATCCCCTCTCCTTGCGCACCAGGAAACAAAGAGGCAAGAAAAAGTCTCTTGTCTCTCCGCAGCTCCAGACTTTTCCCCGGACTCCCTCCCTGCTAGCCGTGGTGCACTAACCCTTTCAGGCTGTGTTCACGCAGCCAACCCCAGTCCTCTCCCTGGGATCCAACCAAAGCCCAAGCCTCAGCTCCCAGCCCCGCCCACCCCGGCGGGCGAGCAGACAAGCCTCTCGGGCTGGTGAGTGCCGGTTGGCACCAATCCTCTGTGCAGGAATCTCTCCGCTTTGCCCTCCGCACCCTGTTGCTGCACTCTCCTCCACAGCTCCGAAGCTCCCCCCTCCGCCACCCGCAGTCTCCACAGGCGAAGGGGCTTCTAGTGTGTGGAAACCTTTCCTCCTTCACAGCTCTCTCCCACTGGCGCAGGTCCTGTCCCTATTCTTTTGTCTCTGTTTATTCTTTTTTCTTTTGCCCTACCCAGGTACATGGGGGAGTTTCTTGCCTTTTGGGAGGTCTGAGGTCTTCTGCCAGCGTTCAGTAGGTGTTCTGTAGGAGTTATTCCACGTGTAGATGGATTTCTGATGTATCTGTGGGGAGGAAGGTGATCTCCGCATCTTACTCTTCCACCATCTTCTCCTGTCTCTATATATCTCACCTTTTTATACATTTATCTAACATTGAACATTTAGGTTGCTACCATATGTTGGCTCTTTTAAATAATGTTGCAGTGAACATAGGGGTGTATATATCTCTTTAAATTAGTGTGTCATTTTGTTTTCTTTGGATAAATAAGCAAAAGTGGAATTGCTAGATCATATAGCAGTTTTATTTATGTTTTCAGTACCCTCCTCCACACTGTTTTCAATAGAGGCTGCACTGATTTACATTCCCACGAGCAGTGCAGGTGAATTCTCTCTTCTCTACATCCTCCACAACACCTCTTGTCATTTTCATGATAGCTATCCTGAGAACTGTAAGGTTATATCTTTTTGTGGTTTTGATTTACATTTCCCTGTTGATTAGCGATGCTGACCATGTTTCCATGTGCCTTTTGGCCATCTCTATTTTTTTTTAAGCAAAATATGTATTCAGCTCCTCTATACAATTATTTTAATTTTGTTTTCTAAAATTATATTTTATTTACAATATAATATTAGCTTCAGGTGTACAGCATAGTGATCCAGTATTTTTTTTTACAGGTTATACTTGATTAAAAGTTATTATAAGATAATGGCTATAATTCTCTGTCCTATACAGTATATCTTTGTTGCTCATCTATTTTGTACATAGTAGTTTGTACCTCTTAATCCTATATGCCTAATTTGCCCCACCCCCGACCCCTCCCCACTGGTAATCACTAGTTTGTTTATATACCTGTGAGTCTGTTTCTATTTTGCATATACATTTGTTTGTATTATTTTTAGATTACACATATCACACAGTATTTGTCTTTCTCTGATTTACTTCATTAAGCACAGCACTCTAGGTCCATCCATGTTGCTGCAAATGGCAGAATTTCATTTGTTCATGGCTGTGTAATATTCCGTCTGTATGTGTATATATATATATATATATATACACACCATATTTTTGTTATCCATTTGTCTGTTCATGGGAATTTGGGTTGCTTTCATATCTTGGCCACTGTCAGTAGCGCTGCTCTGAACATTTGGCGTTTATGTATCTTTTTGAATTGGTGTTTTCATCTTTTTTTTGAATATGTGCCCAGGAGAATTACTGATGGATCATATTGTAGTTCTATTTTTAGCCTTTTGAGGAGCCACCGTACTATTTTCCATCATGGCTGGAACAGTTTACAATCCGACCAACAGTGTACTGGGTTGACTTTTCTCCACATCTTCTCCAAAGTTTGTTATTTGTAGACATTTTGATGAGAGCTGTTTTGACAGGCGTGAGGTTGATGTCTCATTGTTTTGAATGGAACTTCTCTAATAATTAGTGATGTTGAGCATTTTTTCATGTGTCAATTAGCCTTCTGTATGGCTTCTTTGGAAAGATGCCTATTCATATCTTCTGCCCATTATTGATTGTGTTGTTTGTTCTTTTTTGATATTGAGTTGTATGAGCCAATAATATATTTTGAATATTAACCCTTTGTCAGTCATATCATTTGCAAATATTTTCTCCCATTTTGTAGTTTGACTTTTTATTTTCTTGATGGTTTTCATTGCTGTGCAAAGACTCAAGTTATTTAGATCATATTTAGCTTTGCTTTTATTTCTCTTGCCTTACAAGACTAATCAAAAAAAAATTCCTACAATTTATGCCAAAGAGTGTTCAGCGTATGTTCTCTCCTAGGAGCTTTAGGGTTTGGGCTATTACATTTAGGTCCTTAATCCACTTGGAGTGTTTTTGTGTATGGTGTGAGGAAATGTTCTAATCTCATTATTTTATCTGTAGTGTTCCAGTTTTCCCAGCACCACTTATTGAAGACACTGTCTTTTCTCCATTCTTGAGTGCTTTGTAGTAGATTTATTGACTGTAAGTGTGTGGGATCCTTTCAGGCCTCTATCCTATTCCATTGATCTGAGTCTGTTTTTGTGATTATTGTAGCTTTGTAGTCAGGGAGCATGATATCTCCATCTTTGCTAAAGCACTCCTGAGAAAAAAGAGCAATGAGGGTATTTTGTGGTTCTGTATTTCTTTTAGGATTATTTGTTCTAGTTGTGTGAAAAATGTCATGGGTATTTTGATAGGGAATGCTTTATACCTGTAGGTTGCTTGGAGAAGTATGGCTCTTTTTAACATATCAATTATTCCAATCCAAGATTATAAGTTATCTTTTCACTTATTTGTGTTATCTTCCATTTCTTTCATCAATATCTTATAGTTTTCAGTATATAAATCTTTCACATCTGTGGTTAAATTTATTCCTAGGTCTTTTATTATTTTAATGCAATCAATATTTTTCTTAATTCCTCTGATAGTTTGTTATTGGTGCAGGAAAAAATAACAGATTTCTGTATATTAATTGTGTATACTTCAAATTTACTGAATTTATTCATGCTAATACTTTGTGGGTGAAATCTTTAGGGTTTTCTCTATGTGTCATGTTCAAACAGTGACAGTTTTAGTTCCTTTACAAACTAGATCCCCCTTTTAATTTTTATTTTGTCTTTTTGCTGTGGCTAGGATTATTAATACTATGTTGAATAAGAGTGGTGAGAACAGTTATCCTTGTCTTGCTCCTGTTCTTAGAGGAAATGCTTTCAACTTTTCATCATTGAGTATGATGTTAGCTGTGGTTTTGTCATATATGCCCTTTATTATATAAAGGTATGTTGCCTCTATACCAACTTTGTTGAGAGCTTTTCTCATAAATCAGATTTTGAAGTTCATTGAATTTTTGTCAGTTGCTTTTGCTGGAGCTATGATCATTTGATTTTATCCTTTGTTATGCTAATCTGGTGCATCATTTTTTAAAAAATAAATTTTATTTATTTATTTTGGGCTGTGTTGGGTCTTCGCTGCTGTGTGCAGGCTTTCTCTAGTTGCGGCGAGCAGGGACTACTCTTTGTTGCAGTGCATGGGCTTCTCATTGTAGTGGCTTCTCATTGCAGAGCATGGGCTCTAGGTGCGCGGGCTTCAGTAGTTGCGGCTCAGTAGTTGTGGCTCATGGGGTCTAGAGCATAGGCTCAGTAGTTGTGGCACATGGGCTTAGTTGCTCCACGGCATGTGGGATCTTCCCAGACCAGGGCTCGAACCTGTGTCCCCTGCATTGGCAGGCGGATTCTCAACCACTGCACCACAAGAGAAGCCCCTAATCTGGTGTGTCATTTAACTGATTTGCATATATTGAATCATCCCTGCATCACTGAGATAAATCCCACATGATCATGGGGTATGGTTCTTTTAATGTATTGTTGAATTCAGTTTGCTAATATTTTGTTGAGGATTTTTGCATCTGTGTTCATCAGGAATATTGGCCTGTAATCTACTACTTTTTTTTTTTTGGTAATAGCTTTATCTGGTTTTCATATATGTGTGATGTTGGTCTCAGAAAATTAGTATGGAAACACTCCTTCAATTGTTTGGAATAGTTTGTGAGGGTAGTTGTGCTTTATCAGTGAAGCCACCTGACCCTGGACTTTTGTTTATTGGAAGTTTTTTTTTTTATTACAGATTCAATTTCATTACTAGCAATTGATCTGTTTAGATTTTTTTATTCCTGATTCAATCTTGGAAGAATTATAATTCTAGGAATTTATCCATTTCTTATAGGTTGTCCAATTTGTTAGTGTGTAATTGTTTGTAGTAATCTCTTATGATACTTTTACTATGGTGTCTGTTGTAACTTCATCACTTTCACTCCTGATGTATTTGAGTCTTCTTCTTTAAAAAACATACTACATTTGTCTTATTAAGCTTTTAACAAGAATAAGTGTTTAATCTCCTACTCTTACTGTATGTATACCTTTTCCAGTGAGATTTTTACTTTTGTGTGTTTTCTTGTTACTAATTAGTGATACTAATTTTAAGCTTAAATACATTTCTTCAACATTTCTTGTAAGGATGTTTTATTAGTGATGAATTCATTTAGCTTTTGCTAGTCTGGGAAACACTTGATCTCTCTTTTGATTCTGAATCATAATCTTGTTGGTACAGTATTCTTGTTGTAGCCTTTTTCCTTTAAGCCCATTGAATATATCCTGTCGTTCATTTCTGGTCTGCAAATCTGCTGAAAAGTCACCTGATAGTATTATGAGAATACCTTGCACATAACCAGTTAATTTTATTTCACTGCTTCTATGATCCCTCTTTGTCTTTAATTTTTGACATTTTAACTATGATATGTCTTGGTATGGATCTGTTTGTCTTCAGCTTGTTTGGCACGCTCTGTTTTTCTGGAACTGGATGTCTGTTACATTTACCAGGTCAGGAAAATTGTCAGTTATTATATCCTCTAATAAGTTATCTGCCCCTTACTCTCTTTCTCCTCTTTCTGGGACCCCTATAATGCTAGTGTTAGTATTCTTGATATTGTGCCAGAAGTCCCTTTATCTATCATTTTAATTCTTTTTTCTTCTTGCTATTCAGTTCAGGTAAGTTTCACTACTTTGACTTCCAGATCACAGATCTGTTCTTCTGTATTATATAATCTAATATTGCTTCCCTTTAGTGTGTGTGTGTGTGTTTTTAATCTCAGTTATTGTATTTTTCAGCTCTTTGGTTCTTTCTTTACATTTTATTATGCTCTCACTGTGTTTATCTATTCTCCTCCTGACTTGAGTGAGCATTCTGATAATCATTACCTTGAACACTTTTTTTTTTCAGGTAGAAAGTGTTTCCCTGTTTTGTCTAGTTCTTATTCTGATGTTGTGTCATTAGTTCATTTGTAATATATTCATCTATTCCCTTATGCTTCTTAATTCTTTGTGCATTTCTACTCACTATGTTCAGTTCATGACATTTTTCAGTCTTGGAGAAGTGGCCTTATACAAGAGATGGCCTACAGGGCCCAGCAGCACATTCTCCTCTGGGCAGCAGAGCCAGATACTGCAGGGAAGTCCCCTATGTGCCCTGCATGTCCCTTTCTGTTGTAGAAGGGTCAACTATTGTGCACAAGCTGTTAGGTGGGGTTGGACCCTGGTCTAAATATCTGTGAGGTCCTGCATTATGTGATTGCTGTGGGTGTGCTCATAGGCAAGGTAGCCCTCCATGATGGGTCTGCTCCAGGTGCACAGGTGGGTAGGGAAGGCCCCCAGTGTGTTTGCTTGTGAGGCCTTGTGGTGCAGGAGTGCTGTAGACCCCGTGGTAGATGGGGCAGGCCCTTGATACTAATCAGTTAGAAGGAAGATTCTAAAATGTTGTCTCTCGATGTCTCAGTCCGTAGCAGGAGTCCAAGCTGCCTCTTGCTTTCTGAGATTAGCATGTGGGTCTGACCCAGATGTCTTTCAAACTACTGGCTCTGCACAGAGATTGAGAACATGTAAGGTTTGGTGTGTGCCCTTTAAGAGTGGAGTCTCAGTTTCCTTTAACTTCCAGCTCTCCTGAAAGTAAGTCCTACAGGTTTTCAAAGCCAGACCTGCTGTGTTCTTTCCTTCCCAATGCAGGAACTCTGGGTTGGGCAGCCTGATGTAGGGCTCAGACCCTTCCCTCCTTGGGGAGGACCTATCCAGTTGTTGAATCTGTAAATCGTGGGGCACAGTGCTGAAGGTGTGGGTTCTAACTAGACTGTGTTTCCAATCCACTTACGTGCCTTGTGGTTTCTCATTCTTTATAGCTTGAGTTGTGGAAAATTATCTCTGCTAGTCTTCAGAGCATTCTCAGAGATAATTTCTCAGTAATTAGTTGTAATTTTGGTGTGCCCATGGGAGGAGGTGAGCTCAGGATCTTCCGTACTCCATCCTCTGGCTCCCCTCTCCCCTTTTGTAAAATATATGCATTTCTCACTGTAAACACATCTCTCTGAATTGTGTTTACTATATTCCATATGTTTAGGTACTTTGTGTTTCCACATTTGTTTGCTTTAAGATATTTTTTGAGGGCTTCCCTGGTGGCGCAGTGGTTGAGCATCCACCTGCCGATGCAGGGGACACAGGTTCGTGCCCCAGTCCGGGAAGATCCCACATGCCGCAGAGTGGCTGGGCCCGTGAGCTATGGCCGCTGAGCCTGCGTGTCCCGAGGCTGTGCTCCGTAATGGGAGAGGCCACAGCAGTGAGAGGCTTGCGTACCGCAAGAAAAAAAAAAGATATTGTTTGATTTCCCTTTTGATTTATTCTTGCATGCATTGGTTGTTCAATAGCTTGTTGTTCAATATCTAAGTGCTCTTGAATATTCAATTATTCTTCCTAATACCGAATTTCAGTTTCATAGCATTGTGGATGGAAAAGATACTTGATATGATCTTAATCTTCTTGGATTCTTGAAGCCTTGTTTTGTGGCTTACCATATTATGTATCCTAGGAAATATTCTATGTACACTTCAGAAGAATGGACGTTTCACTGCTGTTGAGTGGAATGTACTATATACGTCTGTTAGGTTCACTTGATAGCAAGTGTAATGTTAAGCCCAAAGTTTCCTGATTGTATAGATCATCTATAGGCTGAATATAAATGTTGAAAGTTAGGTAGTGAAGTTTCTTACCATTCTTATATTTCTGTACATTTTCCATTTCATATTTGTTAATATTTTCTTTCTATATTTAGAGGCTCCAGTGCTGGATCCATACTTATTTATAACTCATTATTTCTTAATGCATTAATCCCTATATCATTCTATAATAACCTTTGATTCTTTGAGAGGTTTGTCTTTGTCTATTTTGCCTGATACTAGACTATTCTGTAATTATCATTTGCATGGAGTATCTTATTTCCAATCTTTCAGTTTTATCCTATCTATGGCCTAAAGTTAAAAAAGATTTCTTGTCCACAGTATATAATTAATCTTGTTAAAAAAATTCATTCAACCACAGTAGGGAGATTTTAAGTTGAAGTATAGTTGATATATAGTATTATATTAGTGTCAGGGGTACAACATAGTGGTTTAACATTTTATAAATTATACTCCATTTGAGGTTATTACAAAATAATGACTCTATTTCCTTATGTTGTACAATACATCCTTGTTTATTCTGTAAATAGGGTATTGGATTAAGAGAAACAAGCTACTATCTCTCTCTCCTGCTTCACTCTCCCAACTAGTTACCACTAATTTGTTCTCTGTGAGCCAATTTGTTTTGTTATATAAATTCCTTTGTTCTGACTTACATGTGGAATCTAAAAAACTGAATAGAGTATTTGACTTATTTCACTAAGTATAATACACTCTAGGTCCATCCATGTTGTAGCACATGGCAGAATTTTTATATTTAATGGCTGATTAATGTCCCATTATATACATATATATTTAATATATTTTATCCATTCATCTGTTGATAGTTTGCTGCCATATCTTGGCCATTGGAAATAATGCTGCTATAAATATTGGGGTGCATGTATCTTTTCAAATTGGTGTTTTCGCTTTCTTTGTGTATATACCCACCAGTGGAATTGGTTTTTTTTTTAACATCTTTATTGGAGTATAATTGCTTTACAACGTTGTGTTAGTTTCTGCTGTATAACAAAGTGAGTCAGTTATATGTATACATATATCCTCATATCCCCTCCCTCTTGCATCTCCTTCCCATTCTCTCTTGCTTCTCCCTCCCACCCTCCCTATACCACCCCTGTAGTTGGTCACAAAGCACTGAGCTGATCTCCCTGTGCTATGTGGCTGCTTCCCACTGGCTATCTATTTTACATTTGGTAGTGTATATATGTCATTGCTACTCTCACTTCGTCACAGCTTACGCTTCCCCTTCCCCCTCCCGGTGTCAAGTCCATTCCCTACATCTTCGTCTTTATTCCTGTTCTGCCCCTAGGTTCATCAGAACCTTTTTTTTTTTTTTTTTTTTTTAGATTCCATGTATATGTGTTAGCATATGGTATTTGTTTTTCTCTTTCTGACTTACTTCCCTCTGTATGACAGACTCTAGGTCCATCCACCTCACTACAAATAACTCAATTTCCTTTCTATTTACGGCTGAGTAATATGGAATTTTTTCTTAATACAGTAGGTCTCATTTTAGTCTTTTGACAACCTCAGTAATATTTTCATAGTGGTTGAACCAATTTACAATCTCACCAACAGTGTACTAGGGTTCCCTTTCCTCACAATCCCCACTAACATTTGTTATCTTTAGACTTTTTGATGAGAGCCATTTTGACAGATGTGAGGTCATGTCTCATTGTGGTTTTGATTTGCATTTATCCAGTGACTAGTGATGTTTAGCATTTTTTCATTTGCCTGTTGGCTATCGGTATATCTTCTGTGGAAAAAAGTCTATTACGGGTTTCTCTCCATTTTTCATCTTTTTTTGTTTTTTGATACTGAGTGGATGAGCTTTTTATATAATTTGGATATTAACCCCTTCTCCATCATATCCTTTGTGTACATTTTTCTCCCATTCTGTAGGCTATCTTTTCATTTTGTCTAACATTTTCTTTGCTCTGCAAAAGATTTTAATTAGGTCTCATTTGTTTCTTTTTCCTTTTATGTCTTTTTCCCTTAGGTGACAAATCCAAAGAAAGTGTTCCCATTTGTGACAAAGAGTGTTCAGCCTATGTTCTCTCCTAGGAGTTTTCGGGTTTCAGGTATTCCATTTACGTCCCTAATCATTTTGAGTTTGCTTTTGGTTATGGTGTGAGGAAATGTTCTAATCACATTATTTTATCTATAGGGCTCCAGTATTCCCAGCACCACTTATTATAGAGACTATTTTTCTCCATGTATATTTGTGCTTCTTTGTAGTAGATTTGTTGACCATAGGTGTGCGGGTTCCTTTCTGGGCTCACTATACTATTTCATTGATCTATATGTCTCTTTTGTGATTATTTTAGTTTTGTAGCCAGGAAGTGTGATATCTCCAGCTTTGGTGTTTTTTCTCAGGATTGCTTTAGCAATGTGGGTAATTTTTGGTTTTATATTTATTTTAGGGTTATCTGCTCTAGTTCTGTGAAAAATGTCATGGGTATTTTGAGAGGATTAATTTAAATCTATAGGTTGCTTGGAATATTATGTGGCTCTCTGAAAAATCTTAGTTATTCCAATCCAAGAGGATGGAATCATTTATTTATTTGTGACATCTTCCATTACTTTCATCAATGTCTGTTTTTGTGGCAGTACGATATTATTTTGATTACTGCTACAAAAACAGACACATAGATCAATGAAATATAATAAAGAGCCTAGATAGGAACCCACAACCCTATGGTCAATAAATCTACTACAAAGGAGGAGAGAATATGCAATGGAGAAAAGACAGTCCCTTCAATAACTGATGCTGTTCAAACTGGAAAGCTATAGCTAAAAAAATGAGATTAGAACGTTTTCTCACACTGCACACAAAAACAAATACAAAATGGATTACATATCTAAATGTATTACCCCAAACAAATCTCCTAGGAGAGAACATAAGTAGAACGCTCTTTTGCAATAAATGGGAACACTTTCTTTTTTGGATCTGTCTCCTAATGGAAAAAGACATAAATATTCCATTGTATATTGGACCTAGATCTAGAGTCAGTCATACAGAGTGAAGTAAGTCAGAAAGAGAAAAACAAATACCATATGTTAACACATATATATGGAATCTAGAAAAAAAAATGGTTCTGAAGAACCTAGGGGCAGGACAGGAATAAAGACGCAGATGTAGAGAATGGACTTGAGGAGATGGGGAAGGGGAAGCTGGGATGAAGTGAGAGAGTGGCATGGACATATATACAGTACCAACTGTAAAATAGATGGCTAGTGGGAAGCAGCTACATAGCACAGGTAGATCAGTGCAGTGCTTTGTGACCACCTAGAGAGATGGGTTATGGGGATATATGTATAGGTATAGCTGATTCACTTTGTGATACTGCAGAAACTAACACACCATTGTAAAGCAATTATATTCCAATAAAGATGTTAAAAAAGACATAAAAACAAAAATAAACCTAAATAAATTTAAAATCTTTTGCAGAGCAAAGGAAACATTAGACAAAATGAAAGATAGAGAGTGAAAACTATACGCAAAGTATATGATGGGAAAGGGGTTAATATCCAAATTACGTAAAGAGTTCATCCACTCAATATCAAAAAACAAAGGATGAAAACATGGGGAGAAACGCCTAATAGACATTTTTCCACAGAAGGTATACAGATAGGCAACAGGCACATGAAAAAAATGCTAAACATCAGTAATCACTAGATAAATACAAATCAAAACCAGAATGAGACATCACCTCACATCTGTCAAAATGGCTGTCATCAAAAAATCTACAGATGACAAATGTTAATGAGGATTGTGAGAAAAGGGAACCCTAGTACACTGTTAGTGGGATTGTAAACTGGTACAACCACAATGAAAATATTATGGAGGTCGTCAAAAAACTAAAAGGAAAACTACTGTATTAAGAAACATTCCACTGCTGGGTATATATGCAAAGAAAGTGAAAATACCAATCTGAAAATATGTATGCACCCCAATATTTATAGCAGTATTATTTCCAATGGCTAAGATATGGGAGCAAAATAAATGTCCATCAACAGATGAATGGATAAAGAAGCTGTGACATATGTGTGTGTGTGTATATGTATATATATATATATATATATATATATATGTGGGTTTGTGTGTGTATAGATAGATATACATATTACTCAGCCTTAAAAAAATAAAAATTCTGCCACGTGTAACAACATGGATGGTGTAGAGTGTATTAAATTAGTGAAACAGACAAAGACAAATACTCTATGTTCTGACTACATGTGGAATCTAAAAAATTAAAGGAATGTATATAACAAAATAGAAATTGACTCACAGGGAACAAATTAGTGGTTACTAGTGGGGAGAGTGAAGGGGGAAGGGAGAGATAGTAGCTTCTTTGTCTTAATCCAATACCCCTATATATAAACAAGGATGTATTGTACAACATAGGGAAATAGAGTCATTATTTTGTAATAATTTCAAATGGATTATAATCAATAAAAATGTTAAACCATTATGCTGTACCAATGAAACAAATATCAACTATACTATATTATATATCAACTATACTTCAATTTAAAAAATCCCTTCAGTGGCTGAATGGATTTTTTTTAAACAAGATCAATTATATACTGTGTGCAAGAGATCTGTGTTAACTTTAAGGCCATAGATAGAACAAAATTGAAAGATTAGAAAAAAGATATTCCATGCAAATGATATTTACCTGACTAGTGTAATATCAGGCAAAATAGACTTTAAGTCAAACGTCTCTCAAAGAATCATAGGCTATTATATAATGATAAAATGATAAAGGGATTAATGCATCAAGAAATTCTGACAATTATAAATAAGTATGTATCCAGCATTGGAGCCTTTAAACATAGAAAGAAAATATTAACAGATATGAAGGGGAAATGTGTAGAAATACAATAAGGGTAAGAAACTTCAATACCCAACTTTCAACACTGATATTCTGTCTGGATGATCTATACAATCAGGAAACTTTGGACTTCACATTACACACATTATCAAGTGAACTTAACAGACATATACAGTACATTCCATTCAACATCAGCAAAATGTCCATTCTTCTTAAGTGCACATAGATCATTTCCTAGGATAGATCATATCTTAAGCCACAAAACAAGGCCTCAAAAATTCAAGAAGATTAAATTCATATCAACTATCTTTTCCAACCACAATGGTATGAAACTGAATGTCAATATTAGGAAGAATAACTGAATATTCAACAGCACTTAGAAATTGAAGAACAAGCTCTTGAACAACCAATGCATACAAGAATAAATCAAAAGGGAAATCAAACATTATCTTTTTTTAAAAGTAAATTAATTTTGTTTATTTCTGGCTGTGTTGGGCCTTCGTTGCTGCGTGTGGGCTTTCTCTAATTGTAGTGAGTGGGGGCTACTCTTCGTTGAGGTGCATGGGCTTCTCATTGTGGTGGCTTCTTCTGCTGCAGAGCATGGGTTCTAGGTGCACGGGCTTCAGTAGTTGCGGCACACAGACTCAGTAGTTGTGGTGCACGGGCTTAGTTACTCCATGGCATGTGGGATCTTCCTGGACCAGGGCTCGAACCATGTCCCCTGAATTGGCAGACGGGTTCTTAACGACTGCACCACCAGGGAAGCCCCAAACAATATCTTAAAGCAAACGAATATGGAAACACAAAGTACCTAAACGTATGGAATACAATTCAGAGAGATGTGTTTACAGTGAGAAATGCATTTATGTGTGTGTGTGTGTGTGTATATATACATATATATATTTTTTTGGCTGCGTTGGGTCGTTTTTGCTGTACGTGGCCTTTCTCTAGTTGCGGTGAGTGCGGCTACTCATTGCAGTACACAGGTTTCTCGTTGCAGTGGCTTCTCTTGTAGAGCATGGGCTCTAGGTACACAGGCTTCAGTAGTTGTGGCTCGTGGGCTCTAGAGTGCAGGCTCAGTAGTTGTGGCACATGGGCTTAGTTGCTCTGCAGCATGTGGGATCTTCCTGAACCAGGGCTCGACGCCCTGTCCCCTGCATTGGCAGGCAGATTCTTAACCACTGAACCACCAGGGAAGCCCTGCATATAAAGGGGAGAGGGGGGCCAGAGGATGGAGTAAGGAAGATCCTGAGCTCACCTTCTCCCATAGGCACACCAAAATTACAACTACTTACCGAGAAATTATCTCTGAGAATGCCCTGAAGACTAGCAGAGATAATTTTCCACAACTCAAGCTATAAAGAATGAGAAACCACAAGGCACGTAAGTGGATTGGAAACACAGTCTAGTTAGAACCCACACCTTCAGCACTGTGCCCCGCGATTTACAGACACCACAACTGCATAGGTCCTCCCCCAAGGAGGGAAGGGTCTGAGCCCTGCATCAGGCTGCCCAACCCAGAGTTCCTGCATTGGGAAGGAAGGAACTCAGAAGGTCTGGCTTTGAAAACCTGCAGGGCTTACTTTCAGGAGAGCTGGAGGCTAAAGGAAACTGAGATTCCGCTCCTAAAGGGCACGTAGCAAACCTCACATCTTCTCATCTCTGTGCAGAGCCAGTAGTTTGAAAGACATCTGGGTCAGACCTACTTGCTAATCTCAGAAGGCACAAGGCAGCTTGGACTCCTGCTAGGGACTGATCTCTGTGCAGAGCCAGTAGTTTGAAAGACATCTGGGTCAGACCTACTTGCTAATCTCAGAAGGCACAAGGCAGCTTGGACTCCTGCTAGGGACTGAGACACTCACAGGCAACATGTTAGAATCTTCCCTCCATTTCATTAGTGTCAGGGGCCTGCCCCATTTACCACCATGTCTACAGCACTCCTGTCCAACAAGGCCTCACAAGCAAACACACTGGGGGCCTTCCCTACCCACCTGTGCACCTGGAGCAGACCCATAATGGAGGGCTGCCTTGACTATGAGCACACCCACAGCAATGACATAATGCAGGACCTCATAGACATTTAGACCAGGGTCCAATACAGCCTACCAGCTTGTCCACAGTAGTTGGCCCTTCTACAACAGAAAGATGCAAGTAGCCCACATAGGGGACATCCCTGCAGCATCTGGCTGTGCTGGCCAGATGAGAATGTGCTGCTGGGCCCTACAGGCCATCTCCTATATAAGGTCACTTCTCCAAGACTGAAAATATAACAAGGTGAATCTAATAAATACAAATGCACAGAGAATTAGAAAACATAGGAAATAGAAGAATATATTAGAAACGAAGTAACTAGACACAATATCAGAAAAAGAACTAGACAAAACGGGTAAGCATCCTACCTGAAAAAAAAGTGTTCAAGGTAATGATTATCAAGATGCTCACCCACGTCAGGACAGAGTGAGAACTTCAACAAAGCGCAATAAAATGTAAAGAAGAACCAAAGAACTGAAAAATACAATAACTGAGACTAACACACACACACATACACACTACAGGGAAGCAACATTAGATTATATGATACAGAAGAACAGATTAGTCATCTGGAGGACAGAGTAGTGAAAATCACCAAAATTGAATAGCAAGAAGAAAAAAAAATTAAGATGATAGGTCAAGAGACCTCTTGGAAAACATCAAGAATACTAACACTAGCATTATAGGGGTCCCAGAAAGAGGAGAAAGAGAGTAAGGGGCAGATGACTTATTTTATGAGAGGATATAACAACTGACAATTTTCCTAACCTGGGAAAGGAAACAGACATCAAGTCCCAGGAAACACAGAGAGTCCCAAAGAAGATGAAGACAAACAGATCCACACCAAGACACATTATAATTAAAGCATCAAAAATTAAAGACAAAGAGGAATCATAGAAGCAATGAAATAAAAGTAACTGGTTAGGGACTTCCCTGGCAGTCCAGTGGTTAAGATTTCACCTTCCAATACAGAGGGTGCGGGTTCGATCCCTGGTCAGAGAGCTAAGATCCCACATGCCTTGAGGCGAAAAACCAAAACATAAAATAGAAGCAATATTCTAACAAATTCAAGAAAGACTTTAAAAACGGTCCATATCGAAAAAATGTTAAAAGAAAATAACTGGTTATGTGCAAGGTATTTTCATAAGACTATCAGCTGACTTTTCAGCAGACTTCGCATACCAGAAAGGAATGACAATATATTCAATGGTCTAAAAGGAAAAAGGCCACAGCAAGAATACTGTACCAGCAAGATTATAATGCAGAATCAAAGGAGAGATCAAGCATTTCCAGGCTAGCAAACACTAAATGAGTTCATCACTAAGAAAGCATTCTTATAAGAAATGTTGAAGGAATTTATTTAAGCTTAAAAGAAGTATCACTAATTAGCAACAAGACAACACACAAAAGTAAAAATCTCACTGGAAAAAGGTATACATATTGTAAGGGGAGTAGATCGAACACTTATTAAGCTTCTGTAAAGAATAAAAGGCACAAGTAGTATTTTTTTGAAGAAAGAGAAGGCCCAAATAAATTAGAAATGAGACACCATAGAAATGCAAAGTCGCATAAGACATTTCTACAAACAATTACACACTAAAGGGTTGGCCACCTAGAAGAAATGGATAAATTCCTAGAATTATAAATCTTCTAAGACTGAATCAGGAATAAAGAAAAAACCTAAAAGATCAAATACTAGTAATGAAATTGGTAGTCAAAGAACTCCCAATAAATAAACCCCAGGACCAGGTAGCTTCGCTGATAAATTATACCAAATATTTAACTGAAAGTTAACATCTATCCTTCTCAAACTATTCCAAATAATTGAAGAAAGAGTGTTTCCAAACTAATTTTCTGAGATCAGCATCAGCCATCGATGAAAACTAGATAAAGATACTACCAAAAAAAGTAGGTTACAGGCCTTATTCCTGATGAACAGATATGCAAAAATCCTCTGCAAAATATTAGCAAACTGAATTCAACAGTACATTAAAAAAACCATACCCTGTGATCATGTGGGATTTATCTCAGCAATGCAGGGATGATGCAATATATGCAAATCAATTAAGGGACACACCAGATTAGTATAACAAAGTATAAAATCAAATGATCATCTTCATAGCTCCAGCAAAAGCATTTGACAAAAATTCAACAAACTTCAAAATCTGATAAAGCTCTCAACAAAGTTGGTATAGAGGCAACATACCTTTATATAATAAAGGGCATATAGGACAAAAACCACAGCTGACCTCATACTTAATGATGAAAAACTGAAAGCATTTCCCCTAAGAACAGGAGCAAGACAAGGATGACTGTTCTCACCACTTTTATTCAACATAGTATTAATAATCCTAGCCACAGCAAAAAGACAAAAATAAAAATTAAAAAGGGGATCTAGTTTGTAAAGGAACTAAAACTGTCACTGTTTGAACATGACACATAGAGAAAACCTTAAGATTTCACCCACAAAGTATTAGCATGAATAAATTCAGTAAATTTGAAGTATATACAATTAATATACAGAAATCTGTTATTTTTTCCTGCACCAATAACTATCCAAGGTATGAAGAAAAAAATATTATGATTGTATTAAAATAATAAAAGACCTAAGAATAAATTTATCCACAGATGTGAAAGATTTATGCACTGAAAATTATGACATTGATCAAATAAATGAAAAGATACCTTATGCTTTTGGATTGGAAGAATTAATATTTTTAAAACAGCCATACTACTCCAAACAACCTACAGATATAAAGCATTCCCTATCAAAATACCCATGAGAGCTCACTTCGGCAGCACATATACTAAAATTGGAAAGATACAGAGAAGATTAGCATGGCCCCTGCACAAGGATGACATGCAAATTTGTGAAGTGTTCCATATTTTTTGGACAGCTACATGTAAAAGAATGAAATTAGAACACTCCCTAACACCATACACAAAAATAAACTCAAAATGGATTAAAGACCTAGATGTAAGGCAAGACACTATAAAACTCTTAGAGGAAAACATAGGCAGAACACTCCATGACATAAATAACAGCAAGATCCTTTTTGACCCACCTCCTAGAGAAATGGAAATAAAAACAAAAATAAACAAATGGGACCTAATGAAACTTCAAAGCTTTTGCACAGCAAAGGAAACCATAAACACGACAAAAAGACAACCCTCAGAATGGGAGAAAATATTTGCAAATGAAGAAACTGACAAAGGATTAATCTCCAAAATATACAAGCAGCTCATGCAGCTCAACATCAAAAAACCAAACAACCCAATCCAGAAATGGGCAGAAGACCTAAATAGACATTTCTCCAAAGAAGACATACAGATTGCCAACAAACACATGAAAGGATGCTCAACATCACTAATTATTAGAGAAATGCAAATCAAAATTACAATGAGGTATCACCTCACACCAGTCAGAGTGGCCCTTATCAAAAAATCTACAAACAATAAATGCTGGAGAGGGTGTGGAGAAAAGGGAACACTTGCACTGTTGGTGGGAATGTAAATTGATACAACCACTATGGAGAATAGTATGGAGGTTCCTCAAAAAACTAATAGAACTACCATACGACCCAGCAATCCCGCTACTGGGCATATACCCTGAGAAAACCATAATTCAAAAAGAGGCATGTACCACAATGTTCACTGCAGCTCTATTTACAATAGCCAGGACATGGAAGCAACCTAAATGTCCACTGACAGATGAACGGATAAAGAAGATGTGGCACATATATACAATGGAATATTACTCAGCCATAAAAAGAAATGAAATTGAGTTATTTGTGGTGAGGTGGATGGACCTACAGTCTGTCATACAGAGTAAATAAGCCAGAAAGAGAAAAACAAATACCATGTGCTAACACATATATATGGAATCTTAAAAAAAAAAAAAAAGGTTCTCAAGAACCTAGTGGCAGGACAGGAATAAAGATGCAGATGTAGAGAATGGACTTGAGGACACGGGGATGAAGTGAGAGAGTGGCATGGACATATATACACTACCAAATGTAAAATAGCTAGCTAGTGGGAAGCAGCCACATAGCACAGGGAGATCAGCTCCGTGCTTTGTGACCACCTAGAGGGGTGGGATAGGGAGGGTGGGAGGGAGAAGCAAGAGGGAGGAGATATGGGGATGTATGTATATGTATAGCTGATTCATTTTGTTATAAAGCAGAAACTAACACACCATTGTAAAGCAATTATACTCCAATAAAGATGTTTAAAAAAAAAAGATCTAGTAAAGGGAATGATGATTCATGCCAAAAAAAAAAAAAATTAGGGCTTCCCTGATGGCACAGTGGTTAAGAATCCGCCTGCCAATGCAGGGGACACGGGTTCGAGCCCTGGCCCAGGAAGATCCCACATGCTGTGGAGCAACTAAGCCAGCGAGCCACAACTACTGAAGCCCGTGTGCCTAGAGCCTGTGTTCTGCAACAAAAGAAGCCACTGCAATGAGAAGCCCATGCACCACAATGAAGATTGGCCTCCGCTCACTGCAACTAGAGAAAAGCCTGCACACAGCAACGAAGACCCAATGCAGTCCAAAATAAATAAATAAAATAAATTTAAAAAATACCCATGACATTTTTCACAGAACCAGAATAATCCTAAAAGTAATAGAGAACCACAAAATACCCACATTGCTTAAGCAATCCTGAGAAAAAAGACCAAAGGTGGAGATACCACACTCCCTGAATACAAAGCTACAATAATCACAAAAACAGACACAGAAATCAATGGAATAGAATAAAGAGCTCAGAAAGGAACCTGCATGCTTATGGTCAATAAATCTACTACAGAGGAGTCAAGAATATACAATGGAGAAAAGACAGTCTCTTCAATAAGTGGTGTTTGGAAAACTGGAGAGTTACAAGCAAAATAATGAGAATAGAACATTTCCCCACACTGTACACAAAGACAAACTCAAAACGGATTAAGGACCTAAATGGAATACCTCAAACCCTAAAACTCCTAGGAGAGAATATAGGCTGAAAACTCTTTGGCATAAATGGGAACACTTTCTTTTTTGGACCTGTCTCCTAAGGGAAAAAGACTAAAAGCAAAAATACACAAATGGGACCTAATTAAATTTAAAATCTTCTGTAGAGCAAAGGAAATATTAGACACAATGAAAAGGTAACCTACAGAATGGGAGAAAAATATATGCCAAGGATATGATGGAGAAGGGGTTAATATCCAAATTATATAAAGAGCTCATCCACTCAGTATCAAAAAACAAACAAAAAAGGATGAAAAATGGAGAGACACTTAATAGACATTTTTCCACAGAAGATATACAGATATAGCCAACAGGCACATGAAAAAATGCTAAACATCACTAATCACTGGATAAATGCAAATCAAAACCAGAATGAGACATCACCTCACATCTGTCAAGATGGCTCTCATCAAAAAGTCTAGGGCTTCCCTGATGGTGCAGTGGTTAAGAATATGTCTGCCAGCCGTATAGCACAGGGAGATCAGCTTGGTGCTTTGTGACCGCCTGGAGGGGTGGGATAGGGAGGGCGGGAGGGAGGGAGACACAAGAGGGAAGGGATATGGGAACAGATGTATATGTAAAGGTGATTCACTTCGTTATAAAGCAGAAACTAATACATCACTGTGAAGCAATTATACTCCAATAAAGTTGTTAAAAAATTTGTTTGCTTTTATAAACCTTATGTCAAATTTCTTATTAATAATGAAGTGAGAAGAGAGGCCTCAGAGATAATCCAGTCCAAACCCTTCATTTTATTTTTTATTTATTTTTAAAATTAATTAATTAATTTTTAAAAAAAGGAATGTGTCTGCCAATGCAGGGGACATGGGTTTGAGCTCTGGTCCAGGGAGATCCCACATGCCATGGAGCAAATAAATCCGTGTGCCAAACTACTGAGCCTGCTCTCTAGAGCTCATGAGCCACAACTACTGAGCCTGCATGCCACAACTACTGAAGCCCATGAACCTACAGCCCGTGCTCCACAACAAGAGAAGCCACTGCAATGAGAAGCCCATGAACGGCAACGAAGAGTAGCCCTCACTCACCACAACTAGAGAAAGCCTGCACGCAGTGCAGACCCAAAGCAGCCAAAAAATTAATTAATTAATTTAAAAAAAGTTCTACAGATAGTGGGAAGCAGCCGCAGAGCACAGGGAGATCAGCTCGGTGCTTTGTGACCGCCTGGAGGGGTGGGATGGGGAGGGTGGGAGGGAGGGAGATGCATGAGGGAAGGGATGTGGGAACAGATGTATATGTATGACTGATTCACTTTGTTATAAAGCAGAAACTAATAAAAAAAATAAAAAATAAAAAAAAGGTCTACAGACAACAAATGTTAGGAACCCTAGTACATTGTTAGTGGGATTGTAAATTGGTACAACCACTATAAAAATATTATGGAGGTCGTCAGAAAACTAAAAGGAGAACTACTCCATTAAGAAACAATTCCACCGCTGGGTATATACTCAGAGAAAGTGAAAACACCAATTTGAAAAGATACATGCACCCCAATATTTATAGCAGCATTACTTACAATTGCCAAGATATGGAAGAGACCTAATAGTCCATCAATAGATGAATGGATAAAGAAGATGTGATATATCACACACATATATATATATCACACACACATATATATGTATATATCACACACACACATATATATATAATGGGATATTACTCAGCCATAAAATATAAAAATTACTCAGCCATGTGCAACAACATGGATGGACCTAGAGTATATTATATGAGTTTTGGATTTTGGGGTATTTCATTTAAGTCCTTAATCCATTTTGAGTTTGTCTTTGTGTACAGCATGAGGAAATGTTCTAATCTCATTATTTTACCCGTAGGTCTCCAGTTTCCCAGCACCACTTATTGAAGAGAATGTCTTTTCTCCATTGTATATTTGTACCTCCTTTGTAGTAGATTTATTGACCATAATTGTGTGGGTTCCTTCTGGACTATCCATTCTCTTCCATTCGTCTGTTTCTGTTTTTGTGGCAATACAATTCTCTTTTGATTACTGTAGCATTGTGTATAATCTGAAGTCAGGAAGTGTGATACCTAACCTTATACCTTAAGTTACTAGGAAAACAAGAACAAACCAAACCTAACGTTAGTAGAAGAAAAGAAATCATAAAGATCAGATAAGAAGGAGTAAGAGAACAATAGAAAAGATCAATGAACAAAGACCTGGTTCTTTTAAAAGATAAAATTGATAAACTTTAACTAAACTTATCAAGAAAAAAAGAGAGATGAATCAATTCCAAAAAACTGGAAAAGAAAAAGGAAGTCTCAAATAATACCATTGAAATAGGAAGGATTATCATGAACATTTTATACTCCAATAAAATGGACAACTTAGGAAAAATGGGCAAATTCCTATAAATATAAAATCTCCCAAGACTGAATCAGGAAAGAGTAGAAAATATGAACAGACCAATTACCAGTAATGTAATTGAATGAGTAATAATAATTTAAATAAGCCCAGCAAACAAAAGTCCAGGTCCAACCAACTTCGTAGGTAAATTCTACCAAACATTTAGAGCATTTTAAACCTATACTTCTCAAGCTATTTTAAAATATTGGAGAGGAAGGAATGCTTCTGAAATCATTCCTCAAGGCCACCATCACCTTGATACCAAAACGACAAAGATATCACATAAAAGTAAACTACAGGCCAATATTGCTGATGAAAATAGATGCAAATATGTTCAAACTTATATGATCTACCCTATTAATGAACTGAAAAATAAAAATCATATGATCAAATCAATAAATGCAGAAAAAGCTTTTGAAAAAATTCAACACTGACTTATGATAAAAATTGTCAACAGTATGGGTAAAGAGGCAACATAAATTAACTTAATAAAGGCCACATAGGGGCTTCCCTGGTGGTGCAGTGGTTGAGAATCTGCCTGCCAATGCAGGGGACATGGGTTCGAGCCCTGGTCCGGGAAGATCCCACATGCCGCGGAGCAACTGGGCCTGTGATCCACAACTACTGAGCCTGCGCGTCTGGAGCCTGTGTTCCGCAACAAGAGAGGCCGCGATAGTGAGAAGCCCGCGCACCGCGACGAGGAGTGGCCCCCGCTCGCTGCAACTAGAGAAAGCCCTCGAACAGAAACGAAGACCCAACACAGGCAAAAATAAATATACATAAAAAAATAAAGGCCACATATGATAAATTCATAACTAATATTATACTAAACAGTGAAAAGCTGAAAGCATTTTCTCTCAGATCAGGAACAAGAGAAGGATACCTATGCTTGCCACTTTTATCAACAAGTATTGGAAGTCCTAGTCATAGCAATTAGACAAGAAATAAAACTAAAGGAAATCCAAATGTTGACAATGATGTGGGAAAAAGTAACCACTATGCACTTTGGAGGGAAGTAAATGGGTTCAGCCACTATGGAAAAAGTATGGGGATTTGTCAAAACAATTAAAAGTAGCTCTACCCTATGTTCCAGCAATTTCACTTTGGGGTATTTATCTGAAGAAAAAAAATATATAATTAATAATTAGAAAAGATATAATCACTGCAGCATTATTTACAATAGCCAAGATATGGAAGCAACCCAAATGTCCATTAATCAACTAATGTGTAAAGAAGAAGTGGTATATATATGTGTGTGTGTATATATATACACACACATGTATACATACACCATATATACATAATATATATAATATATACAATATATACTATATATATAATACATACATGCTATATACACACACAGTGGAATATTACTCAGCCATAGAAAAGAATGAAATCTTGCCATTTGAGACAACAAGAATAGACCTAGAGGGTATTATGCTAAATGAAATAAGTCAGACTGAGAAAGAAAAGTACTGTATCATTTCAATTATTTATGTAATCTGAAATGAAAACAAATGAACATGTAACAACAGCAACAACAAAAACAACCAGATTTGTAAATACAGAGAAAAACCAGGTGGTTGTCAGAGGACAGTGGGAGGAGGAAAGAAATAGGTGAGGGAGATCAAGAGGTACAAACTTCCAGATGCAAAAGAAACCAGTCACGGTATGAGATGGTGTACAATTTTGGATATGTAGTCACTTACTATAATAGAGTTGAGTGGTGATTGTCCCCAGTTACTATGCTAGAATTTGTATGGGGACATATCATAAATAGACTTACTGTGCTGATCATTTTGAAATGTATAGATATATCAAATCATTACATCAGGCAACTGGAACTACCAGTGTTGTTGGTCAATTATACTTCAAAAACAAACTCACAGAAAAAGAGATCCAATTTGTGGTTACCAGAGTCGGGGTGAGGTAGCAGGGGGAATTGGATGAAGGCAGCCACAGGCTACAAATTTCCAGTTGTAAGATAAATAAGTACTATACAATATATATACAATATATTATATTGTATATTAATATACAATATGGTGAATATAATTAATACTGATTTATGTTACATGTGAAAGTTGCTCTCTGTTACATATGAAAGTTGTTAAGAGAGTACGTCCTAAGAGTTATAACAAAATTTCTTTGCTGTTTAATTTTGTATCTCTATGAGATGAATGTTCACTACACCGATTGTGAGAATTGTTTCATAATGTATGGTAGTCAGATCATAATGCTGTACGTCTTAAACTTATACAGTGCTGGATGTCTATTATATCTCAATAAATCTTAAAGAAAAAATAAATAATACCTTCGTCAAGCTCACTTAGGAAAATACTTTATAGCAAGATTAAGTGAATCCTATACCAGGACTCTAATGTTTCGGTTGTTGGGAAATATAACTATCAGTTTATAAATTTAGGAAAGGCATGTGATCAATTTGATAGATGCAAACAAAGTAGCATGGAAGAATGCTACAGGTAATAATTATAAAAATAAAGAAGATATTAATGCATGTGTACTCAAAGAAATGTCACATACCCCCAACACTAGTTCACCTATAGAGAAGTAATAGATTAATTTCCTCTAATCATCAGAAAGATCACTAGGAGACAAACACCTAACTTACTTAACAGTTTGAGGTATTAGTAAAAAGATTACCATTGGAAAGGAAGGATTAAAATTATCTCCATTTGCAGATCATATGGATATATACCTAGTAAGTGCAAAGAATCAATGGAAAATTGTTACAGAAAATAAGACAATAAAATATTGTAAAGGCTATAACATAAGTTATAACATATAGTACACAGTTTATATATATACATTCCAAGCAGTTACAAAGTATATTAAAAGGGAGGCTGCAATTTTAAAAGTATAAAATAAAAATAAATCTAACAGCATACATGTGAAAATCCTATATGAATAAAATTATCAGGAACTCCTTAGATAGATGATACAAATTTGAAGAAAAGGAAAATCAAACTATTTCCTTAAATAGAATAATAAATCTTACAGGAGAGAAAAAATATACCAATACACATGTGTCTATAAAATGTATACGTATAAATATGTGTATATGTCTACATATTTGTATGTGTGTATACACATAAATGTGTTTCTGGGGGTAATTTATTGTTTACATAAAATGAGAAAAAATATATGTAAAGTATATATAAAATGAGTTATTTTGTAAAATTAAAGATTAGTTATTAAATATATCTTACATACAAGATACTTTTTTTTTAATGGGATCTTCCCAGACCAAGGCTCAAACCCGTGTCCCCTGCATTGGCAGGCAGACTCTCAACCACTGCACCACCAGGGAAGCCCCATACAAGATATTTTATGTTAGCTTCATGGAAACTACAAAGGAAAAAACCTATTGTGGTTACACAAAAGATGAAGATTTCATACTACATCAAAAAATAAATTTACAATGGTACTACAACAACGCAGAAAAAAATGAATGGGTTATCATAAATCCTATCAACAATTAATTTAAACATTAATGGACTAAATTCTCCAATTAAATGACACAAAGTAGTTGAATTAATTTTTAAAGAGAACCTAAAATATGCTGTATAAGAGAGACTCACTTTAACTTTAAAGACATATATAGGTTAAAGTGAGAGGATGGGAAAAGAGAGTCCATGCAAACAGCAATCAAAAGAGAGCAGGAGTATATATACTTATTTCAGATAATACATATTTTCAATCAAAATCTGTCAAAAGAGACAAAGAATGTTACTATACAGTGAAAAAGGGGTCAAATTATCAAGAGAGTATTACAAGTATAAATATATATGCACCCAACACTGGAACATGTAAATACTTAAAGCAAATATTAACAAAACCATAGGGAGAAAAAGTAATAGTAGGGTACTTCAATACCCCATTTTTTTTTTTTTTTTTGCAGTACATGGGCCTCTCACTGTTGTGGCCTCTCCCGTTGCGGAGCACAGGCTCCGGACGCGCAGGCTCAGCGGCCATGGCTCACGGGCCGAGCCGCTCCACGGCATGTGGGATCTTCCCGGACTGGGGCACGAACCCGTGTTCCCTGCATCGGCAGGCGGACTCTCAACCACTGCGCCACCAGGGAAGCCCTCAATACCCCACTTTTAAACATGGATAGATCATCCAGACAGAAATTTAATGAGAGAAGCATGATCTGTGTAACACTTCAGAAAAGTAAACCTAAGAGATATATACAGAACTTTCCATCCAAGAACACCAGAAAACACATTCTTCTCAAGGTCACATAAAACATTCTCCAGGGTATATCATTCCTGGGCCACAAAGCTAATCTTAACGCATTTAAGATTAAAATCATATCTCATAGCTTTCCAACCACAATGATATGGAACTAGAAATCAACAGGAAAAAATTTACAAATACATGGAAATAACACACTCAAAAAAACCCAACCAAACAAACAAAAACCACACACTCTGGAATAACCAATGGGTCAAAGTAGAAATTAAAAGAGAAATTAGACAGTATCTTGAGAAAAACAGAAAAAAATATACAGAATACCACAATTTAGGGGATACATCAAAAGTAGTTCTTATCCTTACATTAAAAAAAGTGAAACAAAGTTTTCAAACTTTACACATCAAGGAAGTAGAAAAAATTATGCATAAAATTAGAAGAAGAAAGGAAACAGCAAATTAAGAGGATAAATGATGGTTAAAGAGACTAGAAAAAAAGATAAATAAATCAAGCTAAGAATTGGTATTTAAAAAAAATAAAGCAATTGACAAAACTTTAGCTAGATTAACCAAGGAAAAAAGAAAGAGAAGTGAAAAAATCTGATAAATGAAAGATGAGACATCAAAGAAATACAAAGGGCCATAAGAGTATATTATTAACAAATTACACATCAACAAATTAGATAAATTATAATAAATAAACTCCCAGAAGCATGAAGCCTACCAAGACTGAATCATAAATAGAAAGTCTGACAGACCAATAATAAATCAGGACACTAAAATAATAAACACAAACCTCCCAACAAAGAAAAGCACAAGACCAGATGGTTTCACTAGTGAATTCTACCAAATATTAAAAAAATAACTAAGACCAATCACTCTGAATCTCTTACAAAAAAAAAAAAAACAACTGAGGATGAGGGAACATGCCCAAGCAAGTTTTAGGAGGACAGCATTACTCTGACACCAAAGCCAGATGAGGAAAACTACAAGAAAATCTATAGGCTGATATGCCTAATGAATATAAATGCAAAAATTCTCAGCAAATGTCTAACCAAATCCAACAGCAAATTAAAAAGATCATACACCATGATCAAGTGGAATTCATGCCTGGGATATATATCTCATATATATATATATATATGAGATATCACCTCATATCTGTCAGAATGGCTATTAACAAAAGCACAAGAAATCACAAGTCTTGATGAGAATGTGGATAAAAGGGAATCCTAGTGCACTGCTGGTGGGAATGTAAACTGGTGCAGCCACTATGGAAAACAGTATGGAAATCCCTTGAAAAATTAAAAATAGAACTACCATACAATCCTGCAATTCTACTTTTGGGTATTTACCTGAAAAAAAAAGAAAAGAAAAAGAAAACACTAATTGGAAAATGTATAGGTACCCTTAGTTTCATGACAGCATTATTTACAATAGCTGAGATATGGAAACAACCTAAGCATCCACTGATAGATGAATTGATAAAGATGTGATATATATTATATGTGTGATATATATATATATATATACAAGATTTATATGTGTGTGTGAATATGTACATACACATATATACATACATACAATGGAATACTATTCAGCCATAAAAAAGAATAAAATGTTGCCATTTGTAACCACATAGATGGTTCTTAGGGTTATTAGTTTAAGTGAAGACAGAGAAAGACAAATACTTCCTGATTTCACTAATATATGGAACCTAAAACACAAAATAAAACAAAATTTACAGATACATAGAATAGATTGATGACTGTCAGATGGGAGGGGTGGTAGGGAGTTGGCGAAATGGGTGAATGGGGTCAACAGCTACAAATTTCCAGTTATAAAATGATGTACATGTACAGTATGGTGACTGTAGTCAAAATTATTTTATTGCCAATTTAAAAGACGCTAAGAAGTAAATCTTAAAAGTCCTCAATAAAAAATTAATTTTGTAATTAATATAGCAACAGCTGGTAACTAGACTAATTATAGTAATCATTTTTCAGTGTATACAAAGGTTGAATTATTGTGTTGTATTCCAGAAATTGATATAATTTTGTATATAAATTATACTTCAATTAAAAAAACCTCTAAAACATGCCAAGATAATGATGCCACACAACTAACTATAAACTCCCATTTGCTAGGTCATTTCAGAGAAATTTACAAGTTCAAAGATTAAATCTCTGCCAAAAAAACCCACAAAACTACAAGACACTGGAGATCTGGCAGAAAATGGTGGAGTAGGTAAACCCTGATCTCACCTCCTCTCACAGGCACAACAAAAGCACAATTATTTGCAGAACAAACATCAGTGAAAAGACTGAAACCTACCAGAAAAGACCTTCTACAACTAAAGATATAAAGAAGGAATGACAAGATGTGTGGTAGTGATGGAGTTGCGATATAGTCAACTCCCATAGCCCCAGGGTGGGCGGCTCACAAATGGGAAGATAATTACAATTGCAAAGGTTCTCTCAAAAGAGAGAAAGGTCCAAGCCCCACTAGGGGCTTCTCAGCCTGGGGATCCTGCACCAAGAAGATGAGTCCCCAAGAGAATTTGGCTTTGAAGGCCAGTGGATTTAATTTCAGGAGTCCCAGAGGGTTGGGGGAAACAGAGACTTCACTCTTAATGGGCACACACAAAAATCTGACATGCTCTGGGACCCAGGATAGAAGCAGTAATTTGATAGAGCCTGGGTCAGACCTACTTGCTAATCTTGGAGAGCCTCCTGGAGTGGCAGGATGCAGCTGCATCTAACCCTGGGGACGTAGGTACTGGCAGCAACCATTTGGGGGAGCTCATTCTACCATATGGACACTGGTGCTGGCAAATGCTGTTTTGGAATCCTCCCTCTAGCTTGTAGCCTCAGTTCCCAGCCCTGCCCTGACCAAACAGCTTATAGGCCCCAGTGCTGGGACACCTCAGGACAAGAAACTAACATGGCATGGACACAGCCCCACCCACTGCCTTAAGACCCTGTGAGCCCACAGTCACCCCTGGACATGGCCCTGCCCATCAGAGGGCCCAGGACCCGACCCCACTCTCTAGTGCACAGGCACTAAACCCTAGACTCTCAGGGCCCTCCAGCCAGAGAACCTGGAACCAAGCTCCAACCAACAGTAGGCAGGCACCATCACCAGAATCCCATGGGACGGAGACACACCCTGCAGGGAGCCTGTCTAGCCTCAGGACCAGCCTCCCCATTAGGGAATGGACACCAACCACAAGAAAACCACAGCCCTGCAGTCTGTGGATCTGACCCCCCCATCAGGAGGCCAGACCATGCCCTGGAACTGGCTGGGCTCCAATGCCACCAATCAACAAGCCTGCTCTAGCCTTAGGCCCAGCTTCACCCACCAGCAGGCAGACGCCAGCTGCAAGAAACTTGTAACCACACAGCCTACAGACATAGCCCCCACACTAGCAGGCCAGATCCGTCCCTAGGATCAGCTTGGCCCTTGACCCAAACATTAGCAGTGCAACAGAAGGTTCAAGATACCCTAGGCCCTGCAGCCAACTGTGTCAGAAAGCAGCCCCACCACCAGTGATCCAGCACAAGTTCTGGACCTCTGGGCCATGCAGCCAGACTCCAGGACCTGACTTAACCCACAGTGGGTGGGCAACAGCCCTGGGGTTTCCTGGACCCTCACTCCACCCACGAGAAATGCAGCACTAGCCCCACCCAGGGTTCTGCAGTAAGCCACCTCCTGACACAGTCCTAACAACCAGTACCCAGCCAGAAGCCTCTGCACAGGTGGTACCCAGCAACCAACCAGACCAGGGACCAACGAAGCCTACCAGACCACCCACATAGTTAGACCACCACAACAGAAAGACCCATGCAGCCATTATAGGGGAAACCTCTAGAGCATACAGCTCTCGTAACAAGAGGGGAGTGCAGGGCTTGGACACATAAGATGTCTCCTGCAAAAGGCCACTTCTCAAACATCAGGAAACAAACATAACCAACCTATGAGATACATAAAAATATAAACAACAAGTCAGGCAAAATGAGGTGACAGGAGAACATGTTCTTAACCAAGGAACAAGGTAAGAATTAAGTAAAGTGGGATAGGCAATCTACCCAAGAAAGAGTTCAGAGTATTGATCATAGGATGGTCAAAGAACTCGTGAGAAGAACGGATGCAGAGAGAAGTGAGAAATTTTTTTTATGGGAATAAATTGCTTTACAATGTTGTGTTAGTTTTTGCTGTACAACAGAGTGAATCAGCTATATGTATACATGTATCCCCTCCCTCTTGAGCTTCCCTCCAACCCTCCCATCCCATCCCTCTAGGTCATCACAGAACACTGAGCTGAGCTCCCTGTGTTATACAGAAGCTTCCCCCTAGCTATATATTTTACACATGGTAGTGTATATAGGTCAATGCTACTCTCCCAATTCGTCCCACCCTCCCCTTCCCCACTGTGTCCACAAGTCCATTCTCTATGTCTGCGTCTCTATTCCTGACCTGCAAATAATAAACATTTTAAAAATATAAAGAACAACCAGAAATGAAGAATAAAATAACTGAAATGAAAAACACACTAGAAGGAATCAACAGTAGACTAAGTGATACAGAGGAATGGATTAGTGAGCCGGAAAACAGAATAGTGGAAACCACTGATACTGAAAAGAGAAAGGAAGGAAAAGAAATGAGGACAATTCTTTGTTCTCTGTAACAACATCAAGGACACTAATATTTGCATTATAAAGGACCCAGAAGAGGAAGAGAGAGACAAAGGGCTGAGAACATAATTGAAGACACAAGAGCTAAAAACTTCCCTAACCTGGGGTAGGAAACACACATCCAAATTCAGGAAGTGCAGAACATCCCATACAGGATTGCCCACAGAGGAACTCTTGAAGACGCACTGTAATCAAAATGGCAAAAATTAAAGAGAGAACATTAACAGTAGCAAGGGGAAAGCAACACGTTACTTACAAGGGAACTCCCATAAGGCTATCAGTTGACTTTTTAGCATAAATTCTGCAGTCCAGAGGGAGTGGCACAATATATTCAAAGTGATGAAAGGGGAAAAAACCTACAACCAAGAATACTCTAACCAGCCAGTTTCTTGTTCAGATTTGTTGGAGAAATCAAGTTTCACAGACAAGCAGAAGCTGAAAGAGTTCAGAACCACCAAACCACCTTTTATAAGAAATGTTAAAGGAAATTCTGTAAGCAAAAAAGAAAAGGCCACAACTAGAAACATGAAAAATTATGAAATGAAAAAAAATTATGAAATGAAAAAATGTCACACTGGCCTCTGCCGCCCCAGGCTCACCCCACATTCTGTACCCCTTCTTCCCCCCGGCCCGAGTGAGTCAGAGCCCCTAATCAGCTGCACTTTAACCCCATTCTATCTGAGCAAAGAACAGACACCCTCAGGCAACCTACATGCAAAGGCGAGGCCAAATACAAAGCTGAACCCCAGGAACTGTGCAAACAAAGAAGAGAAAGGGAAATTTCTCCACGCAGCCTCAGGAGCAATAGATTAAATCTCCACAATCAACTTGATGTACCTGCATCTCTGGAATACCTGCATAGACAAAGAATCATCCCAAAATTGAGGCGGTGGACTTTCGGAGCAACTGTAGACTTGGGGTTTGCTTTCTGTGTGTAATATTTTTCTGGTTTTATGTTTATCTTAGTTTAGTATTTAGAGCTTATTATCATTGGTAGATGATATATGTATGCTTCTTTGTGTGATTTAGTCTGTATATCTTTGCTTTTGCCATTTGTCCTAGGGTTCTGACTGTCTTTTTTTTTTTTTTTTTTTTGCGGTATGTGGGCCTCTCACTGTCGTGGCCTCTCCCATTGCGGAGCATAGGCTCCGGACGCGCAGGCTCAACGGCCATGGCTCATGGGCCCAGCCGCTCCGCAGCATGTGGGATCTTCCCAGACCGGGGCACGAACCTGTGTCCCCTGCATCGGCAGGCAGACTCTCAACCACTGCGCCACCAGGGAAGCCCTGTCTTTTTTTTTTTAAGTATAGTTTTTAGTGCTTGTTATCATTGGTGGATTTGTTTCTTTGGTTTAGTTGCTCTCTTCTTTCTCTCTTTCATTTTTTAATTACTTTTTTATTTTCAATAATTTCTTTCTACTTTAATAACTTCTTTTTTTCTTCCTTCCTTCCTTCCTCTCTCCCTCTCCCCCACCCCCCCGCTCCTCTCCTTCCCTCGCTCCCTCCCTTTTCTTCTGACCGTGTGGCTGACAGGGTCTTGGTGCTCTGGCCAGGTGTCAGGCCTGAGCCTCTGAGATGGGAGAGCTGAGTTCAGGACATTGGTCCACCAGAGACCTTCCGGCCCCACATAATATCACACAGCAAAAGCTCTCCCAGAGATCCCCATCTCAATGCTAAGACCCAGCTCCACTCAACAACCAGCAAACTACAGTGCTGGACACCCTGTACCAAACAACTAGCAAGACAGGAACACAACTTCACCCATTAGCAGAGAGGCTAGCTAAAATCACAATAAATTCAGACACCCCAAAACACACTACCGGATGCAGTCCTGCCCACCAGAAAGACAAGATTTAGACTCATCCACCAGAACACAGGCACCAGTCCCCTCCACCAGGAAGCCTACACAACCCACTGAACAAACCTTACAAACTGGGGGCAGACACCAAAAACAAAAGGAACTATGCACCTGCAGCCTGAGAAAAGGAAACCCCCAAACACAGTAAGATAAGCAAAATGATAAGACAGAAAAACACACAGCAGATGAAGGAGCAAGGTAAAAACCCACCAGACCTAACAAATGAAGAGGAAAAACGCAGTCTACCTGAAAAAGAATTCAGAGTAATGACAGTAAAGATGATCCAAAATCTTGGAAATAGAATGGAGAAAATACAAGAAACGTTTAAAAGGACCTAGAAGAACTGAAGAGCAAGCAAACAATGATGAACAACACAATAAATGAAATTTTAAATTCTCTAGAAGGAATCACTAGCAGAATAACTGAGGCAGAAGAATGGATAAGTGACCTGGAAGATAAAATAGTGGAAATAACTATTGCAGAACAGAATAAAGAAAAAAGAATGAAAAGAATTGAGGACAATCTCAGAGACCTCTGGAACAACACTGAACACACCAACATTTGAATTATAGGGGTCCCAGAAGAAGAAGAGAAAAAGAAAGGGACTGAGAAAATATTTGAAGAGATTATAGTTGAAAACTTCCCTAATATGGGGAAGGAAATAGTCAAGTCCAGGAAGCTCAGAGAGTCCCATAAGTATAAATCCAAGGAGAAACACGTCACAACACATATTAATCAAATGGTCAAAAATTAAATACAAAGAAAAAATATTACAATCGTAAGAGAAGAGAAACAATTACAATACAAGGGAATCCCCATAAAGTTAACAGCTGATCTTTCAGCAGAAATTCTGCAAGCCAGAAGGGAGTGGCAGGACATATTTAAAATGATGAAAGGGAAAAGCCTACAACCAAGATTACTGTACTCAGCAAGGATCTCATTCAGATTCGACGGAGAAATTAAAACCTTTACAGACAAGCAAAAGCTAAGAGAATCCAGCACCTTCAAACCAGCTCTACAAAAAATGCTAAAGGAACTTCTCTAGGAAGGAAACACAAGAGAAGGAAGAGACTTATAATAATAAACCCAAAACAATTAAGAAAATGGTAATAGGAATATACATAACTACCTTAAATGAAAATGGATTAAATGCTCCAACCAAAAGACATAGACTGGCTGAATGGATACAGAAACAAGACCTATATATGTACTGTCTACAAGAGACCCATTTCAGACCTAGGGACACATACAGACTGAAAGTGAGGGGATGGAAAAAGATATTCCATGCAAATGGAAATCAAAAGAAAGCTGGAGTAGCAATTCTCATGTCAGACAAAATAGACTTTAAAACAAAGACTATTACAGGAGACAAAGAAGGACACTACATAATGATCAAGGGATCAATCCAAGAGGAAGACAGAACAATTGTAAATATTTATGCACTCAATAAGGAAGCATCTCCATACATAAGTCAAATGCTAACTGCCATAAAATGGGAAATCGACAGTAACACAATCATAGTAGGGGACTTTAACATCCCACTTTCACCAATGGACAGATCATCCAAAATGAAAATAAATAAGGAAACAGAAGCTTTAAATGATACATTAAACAAGATGGACTTAATTGATATTTATAGGACATTCCATCCAAAAACAGATTACACTTTCTTCTCAAGTGTTCATGGAACATTCTCCAGGATAGATCATATTTTGGGTCACAAATCAAGCCTTTTCAAACTTAAGAAAACTGAAATCATATCAAGTATCTTTTCCAACCACAATTCTATGAGACTAGATATCAATTACAGGGAAAAAATCTGTAAAAAAAATACAAACACATGGAGGCTAAACACTACACTACTAAATAACCAAGAGATCACTGAAGAAATCAAACAATACCTAGCAACAAATGACAATGAAAACCCAACAATGCAAAACCTATGGAATGCAGCAAAAGCAGTTTTAAGAGGGAAGTTTATAGCAATACAAGCCTACCTCAAGAAACAAGAAACGTCTCAAATAAACAACCTAAATTTACACCTAAAGCAATCAGAGGAAGAAGAACAAAAATACCCCAAAGTTAGCAGAAAAAATCATAAAGATAAGATCAGGAATAAATGAAAAAAGAATGAAGGAAACAATAGCAAAGATCAATAAAACTAAACGCTGGTTCTTTGAGAAGATAAACAAAATTGATAAACCATTAGCCAGATCATCAAGAAAAAAGGGAGAAGACTCAAATCAATAGAATTAGAAATGGAAAAGGAGAAGTAACTGACACTACAGAAATACAAAGGATCATGAGAGATTACTACAAGCAACTATATGCCAATGAAATGGACAAAGAGATTACTATCAGCAACTATATGGCAATGAAATGGACAACCTGGAAGAAATGGACGAACTCTTAGAAAACCACAACCTTCCAAGACTGAACCAGGAAGAAATAGAAAATATAAACAGACCAATCACAAGCACTGAAATTGAGACTGTGATTAAAAATCTTCCATCAAACAAAAGCCCAGGAAGAGATGGCTTCACAGTCAAGTTCTATCAAACATTTAGAGAAGAGTTAATACCTATCCTTCTCAAACTCTTCCAAAATATAGCAGAGGGAGAAAGACTCCAAACCTCATTCTATGAGACCACCATCACCCTGATACCAAAACCAGATTAAGATGCCACAAAAAAACAAAACTACAGGCCAATATCACTGATCAAGATAGATGCAGAAATCCTCAACAAAATACTAGCAAACAGAATCCAACAACACATTAAAAGGATCATACACCATGATCAAGAGGGATTTATCCCAGGGATGCAAAGTTTCTTCAATATACACAAATCAATCAATGGGATACACCATATTAACAAACTGAAGGATAAAAACCATATGATCATCTCAATAGATGCAAAAAAAGCTTTCGACAAAATTCAACAACGATTTATAATAAAAACCCTCCAGAAAGTAGGCATAGAGGGAACGTACCTCAACACAATAAAGGCCATATATGACAAACCCACATCCAACATCGTTCTCAATGGTGAAAAACTGAAACCATTTCCGTTAAGATCAGAACAAGACAAGGTTGCCCACTCTCAACACTATTATTCAACACAGTTTTGGAAGTTTTAGCCACAGCAATTAGAGAAGGAAAAGAAATAAAAGGAATCCAAATCAGAAAAGAAGAAGTAAAACTGTCCCTGTTTGCAGATGACATAATACTATACATAGAGAATCCTAAAGAAGCTACGAGAAAACTACTAGAGCTAATCAATGAATTTGGTAGAGTAGCAGGATACAAAATTAATGCACAGAAATCTCTTGCATTCCTATACACTAATGATGAAAAATCTGAAAGAGAAATTAAGGAAACACTCCTATTTACCATCGCAACAAAAAGAATAAAATATCAGAGATTGGTTCAAGATGGTGGAGTAGAAGGACATGCTCTCACTCCCTCTATCGAGAACACAACTAACTGCTGAACAATCATCAACAGGAAGACACTGGAACTCACCAAAAAAGATACACCACAGGCAAAGACAAAGGAGAAGCCACAATGAGATGGTACAAGGGGCACTGTCACAATAAAATCAAATCCCATAACTGCTGGGTGGGTGACTCACAAACTGGAGAACACTTATACCACAGCAGTCCACCCACTGGAGTGAAGGTTCTGAGCCACACGTCAGGCTTCCCAACCTGGGGGTCTGGCAACGGGAGGAGGAATTTCTAGGGAATCAGACTTTGAAGGCTAGTGGGATTTGATTGCAGGCTTTTGGCAGCACTGGGGGAAACAGAGACTCCACACTTGGAGAGCACACACAAAGTAGTGTGCACATAGGGACCCAGGAGAAGGAGCAGTGACCCCAGGGGTGACTGAACCAGACCTACCTGCTAGTGTTGGAGGGTTTCCTGCAGCTGTGGCTCACCAAGGGACAAGGACACTGGCAGCAGAAGTTCTGGGAAGTGCTCCTTGGCGTGAGCCCTCCCAGAGTCTGCCATTAGCCCCACCAAACAGCCCAGGTAGGCTCCAGTGTTGGGTTGCCTCAGGCCAAACAACCAACAGGGAGGGAACCCAGCCCCACCCATCAGCAGACAAGCAGATTAAAGTTTTACCCAGCTCTGCCCACCAGAGGAACAGCCAGCTATACCCACCAACAGTCCCTCCCATCAGGAAACTTCCACAAGCCTCTTAGATAGCCTCATCCACCAGAAGGCAGGCAGCAGAAGCAAGAAGAACTACAATCCTGCAGCCTGGGGAACAAAAACCACATTCACAGAAAGACAGACAAGATGAAAAGGCAGATGGCTATGTACAAGATGAAGGAACAAAATAAAACCCCAGGAAAACAACTAAATGAAATGGAGGTAGAGAATCTTCCAGAAAAAGAATTCAGTATAATGATAGTGAAGATGATCCAAGACCTTGGGAAAAAGAATGGAGGCAAAGATTGAGGAGATGCAGGAAATTTTGAACAAAGATCTAGAAGAATTAAAAAAAACAAACAGAGATGAACAATATAATAACTGAGATGAAAAATACACTAGAAGGAATCAATAGCAGAATAACTGAGGCAGAAGAATGGATAAGTGACCTGGAAGACACATTGGTGGAATTCACTGCTGCAGAACGGAATAAAAAAAAAGAATGAAAAGCATTGAAGACAGCCTAAGGGACCTCTGGGACAACATTAAACACAAAAACATTCACATTATAGGGGTCCCAGAAGGAGAAGAGAGAGAGAAAGGACCAGAGAAAACATGTGAAGAGATTGTAGTCGAAAACTTCCCTAACATGGGAGAGAAAATAGCCACCCAAGTCCAGTAAGCACAGAGTCCTGTACAGGATAAATCCAAGGAGAAACATGCCGAGACACATAGTAACCAAATTGGCAAAATTAAAGACAAAGAAAAGTTACTGAAAGCAGCAAGGAAAAAATGACAAATAACATACAAGGGAACTCCTATAAGGTTAACATCTGATTTCTCAGCAGAAACTCTACAAGCCAGAAGGGAGTGGCATGATATACTTACAGTGATGAAAGGGAGGAAACTACAAACAAGATTACTCTACCCAGCAAGGATCTCATTCAGATTCGATGGAGAAGTCAAAAGCTTTACAGACAAGCAAAAGCTAAGAGAATTCAGCACCACCAAACCAGCTCTACATCAAATGCTAAAGGAACTTCTCGAAGAGGGAAACACAGATAGAAAAGGACCTCCAAAAACAAACCCAAAACAATTAAGATAATGGTCATAGGAACATACATATCACTAATTACCTTAAACGTGAATGGATTAAATGCTCCAACCAAAAGACACAGGCTTGATGAATGGATACAAAAACAAGACCAATCTATATGCTGTCTACAAGAGACCCACTTTAGACCTAGGGACACATACAAACTGAAAGTGAGGGTATGGAAAAAGATATTCCATGCAAATGCAAATCAAAAGAAAGCTGGAGTAGCTATACTCATATCAGATAAAACAGACTTTAAAATAAAGAATGTTATACAAGAGACAAGGAAGGACACTACATAATGATCAAGGGATCAATCCAAGAAGAAGATATAACAATTATAAATATATATGCACCCAACATAGGAGCACCTCAATATATAAGGCAACTGCTAACAGCCATAAAAGAGGAAATCGACAGTAACACAGTGATAGTGGGGGACTTTAACACCGCACTTACACAAATGGACAGATCCAAACAGAAAATTAATAAGGAAAAACAAGCTTTAAATGACACAATAGACTAGATAGATTTAATTGATATTTATAGGACATTCCATCCAAAAACAGCAGGTAACACTTTCTTCTCAAGTGAGCACAGAGCATTCTACAGGATAGGTCACATCTTGGGTCAAAAATCAAGCCTCAGTAAATTTTAAAAAATTGAAATCGAATCAAGCATCTTTTCTGACCACAATGCTATGAGATCAGAAATCAATTACAGGGGAAAAAATGTTAAAAACATAAACACATGGAGGCTAAAGAATGTGTTACTAAATAACCAAGAGATCACTGAAGAAATCAAAGAGGAAATCAAAAAATACCTAGAGACAAATGACAATGAAAACACTACGATCCAAAACCTGTGGGATGCACCAAAAGCAGTTTTAAGAGGAAAGTTTATAGCAGTCCAATCCTTCCTCAAGAAACAAGAAGCATCTCAAATAAACAATCTAACCTTACATCTAAAAGAGCTAGAAAAAGAAGAACAAACAAAACCCAAAGTTACTAGATGGAAAGAAATCATAAAGATCAGAGCAGAAATAAATGAAATAGAAACAGAGAAAACAATAGCAAAGATCAATAAAACTAAAAGCTGGTTCTTTGAGAAGATAAACAAAATTGATAAACCATTAGCCAGACTCATCAAGAAAAAGAGGGAGAGGACTCAAGTCAATAAAATTAGAAATGGGGCTTCCCTGGTGGCGCAGTGGTTGAGAGTCCGCCTGCCAATGCAGGGGATACGGGTTCATGCCCCGGTCCGGGAAGATCCCACATGCTGTGGAGCCGCTGAGCCTGCGTGTCCGGAACCTGTGCTCTGCAACGGGAGAGGCCACAACAGTGAGAGGCCTGCGTACCGCTAAATAAATAAATAAAATAAAATAAAATAAAATAAAATAAAATTAGAAATGAAAAAGGAGAAGTTACAACAGACACTGCAGAAATACAAAGCATCCTGAGACTACTACAAGCAACTCTATTCCGATAAAATGGACAACCTGGAAGAAATGGAGAAATTCTTAAAAAGGTATAACCTTCCAAGACTGAACCACGAAGAAACAGAAAATATGAACAGACCAATCACAAGTAATGAAATTGAAACTGTGATTTAAAATCTTCCATTAAACAAAAATCCAGGATCAGATGGCTTCACATGTGAATTCTATCAAACATTTAGAGAAGAATTAACACCCATCCTCAAAATCTTCCAAAAAATTGCAGAGGAAGGAACACTGTCAAACTCATTCTATGAGGCCACCATCACCCTGATACCAAAACCAGACAAAGATACTATAAAAAAAGAAAATTACAGACCAATATCACTCATGGATATAGATGCAAAAATCCTCATCAAAATACTAGCAAACAGAATCCAACAACACATTAAAAGGATCATACACCATGATCAAGTGGGATTTATCCCAGTGATGCAAGGGTTCTTCAATATATGCAAATCAATCAATGCAATTCACCATCTTAACAAATTGAATGTGAAAAACCATATGATCATCTCAATAGATGCAGAAAAAGCTTTTGACAAAATTCAGCACCCATTTATGATAAAAACTCTCCAGAAAGTGGGCATAGAGGGAACCTACTTCAACATAATAAAAGCCATATACGACAAACCCACAGCAAACATCATTCTCAATAGTGAAAAACTGAAAGCATTTCCTCTAAGATCAGGAACAAGACAAGGATGTCCACTCTCTCCACTATTATTCAACATAGTTTTGGAAGCCCTAGCCATGGCAATCAGAGAAGAAAAAGAAATAAAAGGAATACAAATTGGAAAAGAAGAAGTAAAATTGTCATTATTTGCAGATGACATGATACTATACATAGAGAATCCTAAAGATGCCACCAGAAAACTACTAGAGCTAATCAATGAATTTGGTAAAGTTGCAGGATACAAAATTAATGCACAGAAATCTCTTGCATTCTTATACACTAATGATGAAAAATCTGAAGGAGAAATTAAGGAAACACTCCCATTTACCACTGCAACAAAAAGAATAAAATACCTAGGAATAAACCCACCTAGGGAGACAAAAGACCTGAATGCAGAAAACTATAAGACACTGATGAAAGAAATTAAAGATGATACCAACAGATGGAGAGATATACCATGTTCTTGGATTGGAAGAATCAATATTGTGAAAATGACTCTACTACCCAAAGCAATCTACAGATTCAATGAAATCCCTATCAAATTACCAATGGCATTTTTTTTACAGAACTAGAACAAATCATCTTAAAATTGGTATGGAGACACAAAAGACCCAGAATAGCCAAAGAATTCTTGAGGGAAAAAAGTGGAGCTGGAGGAATCACACTCCCTCATATCAGACTATACTACAAAGCTACAGTAATCAAGACAATACGGTACTGGCACAAAAACAGAAACATAGATCAATGGAACAAGATAGAAAGCCCAGAGATAAACCCACAAACATATGGTCAACTAATCTATGACAAAGGAGGCAAGGATATACAATGGAGAAAAGAGAGTCTCTTCAATAAGTGGTGCTGGGAAAACTGGACAGCTACATGTAAAAGAATGAAATTAGAACACTCCCTAACACCATACAGAAAAATAAACTCAAAATGGATTAGAGACCTAAATGTAAAACCGGGTACTATAAAACTCTTAAAGGAAAGCATAGGAAGAACACTCTTTGACATAAATGACAGCAAGATCTCTTTTGATCCACCTCCCAGAGTAATGGAAATAAAAACAAAACTAAACAAATCAGACCTAATGAAACTTAAAAGCTTTTGCACAGCAAAGGAAACAATAAACAAGATGAAAAGACAACCCTCAGAATGGGAGAATATATTTGCAAATGAATCATCAGACTAAGGATTAACCTCCAAATTATATAAACAGCTCATGCAGCTCAGTATTTAAAAAAACAAACAACCCAATCCAAAAACGGGCAGAAGACCTAAATAGACATTTCTGCAAAGAAGACATACATATGGCCAAGAAGCACATGAAAAGCTGCCCAGCATCACTAATGATTAGAGAAATGCAAATCAAAACTACAATGAGGGATCACCTCACACCAGTTAGAATGGGCATCATCAGAAAATCTACAAACAACAAATGCTGGAGAGGGTGTGGAGAAAGGGGAACCCTCTTGCACTGTTGGTGGCAATGTAAACTGATACAGCCACTATGGAGAACAGTATGGAGGTTCCTTAAAAAACTAAAAATAGAACTACCATATGATGCAGCAATCCCACTACGGGGCATATACCCAGAGAAAACCACAATTCAAAAAGACACATGCACCCCAATGTTCATTGCAGCACTATTTACAATAGTCAGGTCATGGAAGCAACCTAAATGCCCATCGACAGACGAAAGGATAAAGAAGATGTGGTACATATATACAGTGGAATAGTACTCAGCCATAAAAAGGAACGAATTTGAGTCATTTGTTGAGATGTGATGGATCTAGAGACTGTCATACAGAGTGATGTAAGTCAGAAAGAGAAAAACAAATATCGTACATTAATGCATATATGTGGAACCTAGAAAAATGGTACAGGTGAACCACAAGAGGGAAGAGATATGGAGACATATGTATATGTATAACTGATTCACTGTGTTATAAAGCAGAAAATAACACATGATTGTAAGGCAATTATAGTCCAATAAAGATGTTACCAAAAAGAAAGACCAAAAAAAAAGGAGTTATACAGCAGAAACTAACACAACATTGTAAAGCAATTATACTCCAATAAACATATTAAAAAAGATACATATAAAAAATACCACAAGATTAGTTAACTTTACAGAAAAAAAACCAAAAAAACCCAGTATGGCACTGGCACATAAACAGAAATATAGATCAATGGAACAGTATAGAAAGCCCAGAGATAAACCCATGCACATATGGTCACCTTATCTATGATAAAGGAGGCAAGAATATACAATGGAGAAAAGACAGCCTCTTCAGTAAGTGGTGCTGGGAAAACTGGACAGCTACATGTAAAAGAATGAAATTAGAACACTCCCTAACACCATACACAAAAATAAGCTCAAAATGGATTAAAGACCTAAATGTAAGGCCAGAAACTATCAAACTCTTAGAGGAAAACATAGGCAGAACACTCCATGACATAAATCACAGCAAGATCCTTTTTTGACCCACCTCCTAGAGAAATGGAAATAAAAACAAAAATAAACAAATAGGACCTAATAAACTTAAAAGCTTTTGCACAGCAAAGGAAGCCATAAACAAGATGAAAAGACAACACTCAGAATGGGAGAAAATATTTGCAAACGAAGCAAATGACAAAGGATTAATCTCCAAAATGTACAAGCAGCTCCTGCAGCTCAGTATCATAAAAACAAGAACACAATCCAAAAATGGGCAGAAGACCTAGACATTTCTCCAAAGAAGATATACACATTGCCAACAAATACATGAAAGGATGCTCAACATCACTAATCATTAGAGAAATGCAAATCAAAACTACAATGAGGTATCACCTCACACCAGTCAGAATGGCTATCATCAAAAAATCTACAAACAACAAATGCTGGAGAGGGTGTGGAGAAAAGGGAACCCTCTTGCACTGTTGGTGGGAATGTAAATTGACACAGCCACTATGGAGAACAATATGGAGGTTCCTCAAAAATCTAAAAATAGAACTACCATATGACCCAGCAATCGCACTACTGGGCATATACCCTGAGAAAACCATAATTCAAGAAGAGTCATGTACCACAATGTTCATTGCAGCTCTTTTTACAATAGCCAGGACATGGAATCAACCTAAGTGTCCATCGACAGATGAATGGATAAAGATGTGGCACATATATACAATGGAATTTTACTCAGCTATAAAAAGAAACGAAATTGAGTTATTTGTAGTGAGGTGGATGGACCTAGAGACTGTCATACAGAGTGAAGTAAGTCAGAAAGAGAAAAAAACAAAAACCATATATTAACACATATATATGGAATCTAAAAAAAAAATGGTTCTGAAGAACCTAGCAGCAGGACGGGAATAAAGACGCAGATGTAGAGAATGGACTTGAGGACACGGGGACGAAGTGAGAGAGTGGCATGGACATATATACACTACCAAATGTAAAACAGATAGCTAGTGGGAAGCAGCCACATAGCACAGGGAGATCAACTTGGTGCTTTGTGTCCACATAGAGAGGTGGTATTGGGTGGGTGGGAGGGAGATGCAAGAGGGAGGAGATACTGGGATCTATGTATATGTATAGCTGATTCACTTTGTTATACAGCAGAAGCTAACACAATTGTATCGCAATTATACTCCAGTAAAGATGTTAAACATATTTGTAAAAACTTATTCTGTAGCAGCAATGTCATGGTCTAATTTTGGTAAACTACCAGTGTTACTTCTGTATAATCTCATTATAGCCATCATAATGTCCCTGCAGTTACAAAAGGGAGGGAGCAATACAAGAAGCAAATTGTGGACAACGTAATCTTAAATTATATGAGATATAAATCCAAGAGAAAAGGGATTACTAGAGATGTCATCCCACTGTGTTACCAGACAGTTTGTTACTGTCTTTTACCTACAACTTTAGATAAGGTGGGAGAGGTTAATGTTGGTTGTGGGGTCACACTGCATTAATTAACAAGTTTCACACATTAGAAACCATTCAGTTTTATTAACATATATTAAGTTCACACATAGTCTAAATAAAGCCTTTCAAAATCAACTGTATGATCCTAGAACAAAATACAGATTACAAGAATTCAAAAGCATTCTTGTTCTTCTGATATAATTATCTTAGAATTGTGATTTCTGTGGTTTACAAAACTGAGACTAATCATTTAGTGAACATGAAAGGACATTAATTTTATGACCTTTTACTAAAGGGTTACCTATACTTTTCTTGTATATCTGTGAAGATGTCTTTATTTCAACCATGTCAACTAATGTTCATGACTTCTATTACTATTATGACAATACACTAAGACTTCAAAAAACTGCAGTTTTTTTATCCGTAAAAAGCAAGTGGCAGAACTATTTAAAATTTAGAATGATCCTCCATATACTTTAATATGAAGATGATTCCCTGAATATTTATCTAGTGTCACATCTACGATGGTTTTAAATCAATGACAAGCAGTATCTCCATTTAGATTTTCATTGTACATTTTACATTTCAGGATTCATAGTCTTCCATGGAAAACTAGATATAAGTGATTCACACCTAATATAGAAGGGCTTCTATTTTTAAGGCAGCAACAGTCAAAACCATAAGTTCACATACATACTAGAAATAAAAGCATTGCATGTCATAATTTGAGTTATGTTAATTTTTGTTTTCAAGTAATCTCAAATAATGTCACTATAAATAAGGACACAATGTTAATAATTATACCGTGCAATCATCCATTCCCTTGATGATCCATACTAACAAATAATTTTTCAAAGTGTTTTAATTTTGGATTATTTTCTATAATGTTCTGATTTAGACTAATACCAGAAAACAGTTATTGACTGAATGCTATCTACTATGACTTATGGGATATTTATTTGCATTTGATTTTTTATTAAAATCTTTCTTATGTCTTTCATGTCATTGAACTTTCCTTCCAGTTTGAAACTTTTGGTGTTTTCAAATTTTGGTGTGTATATTTAGGACTAATATCTTTCATCACTTATTACACTTGTAGGGTCTCTCTCCTGCATGCACTCTCTGATGTTGAGGGAGGTGACAGCTGTGGTTTAAAATTTTGCCATATTTGTAAAGCTTCTCTGCTTATGAATTATCTGGTGTTGAGTAAGATTTGAGCAATGGGTAAAGGCTTTACCACATTCTTTACATGTGTATGGTTTCTCCCCAGTATGAATTCTCTGATGTTGAGTAAACGCTGAGTGCCAGGTAAAGGTTTTACAACATACTTTACATTTGTATGGTTTCTCCCCAGTATGAATTCTCTGATGTTGAGTAAAGACTCTCCCTTTATTACCAACATTACAGAGTTCAGAACAGGGAGAAAACGTTTGTTGGTTAAAGAATAATGAACCCTTGGTAAGGGACCTCTCAAACTGATCATATTGGGATATTCGTTCTTCATTTTTAAACCTCTGGTTTCCACACGTTTGAATAAATGTTTAATCCAAGCTTATATTCATAATGATCTGAATGATTATTTGCAGCATAGGGTAGATAACTTTCCATATTTTTCAAATTTCCTTTCAGAGAATATGGATTTTTTAAAAAAAATAATGTGGGTCTTTGCTTTCAAAAATGTATTTTTTCTGCAAATATTATTGTAAAATAGATTTTTTCCCCAATTGGACTTACATCCTTGATTTCTTTTCAGAGTAATGTTTTCAACATGGGTAAATGTCAAAATTTGTTTATGTCCATAATAATATCCTTTCAACACTTCACATGCTTCCTTACATTCCCAGTCTTTTATTAAATATAAATTTCCAAGGTGACAGCTTTCTTATTTTCCCAGCAGCACTTTTTTGGAATAAATCTACTATGCATGGCTTCTTTGGCAACAAACCCTGAGTGTCATGAGAAGTATGGCTGAAAGATATCAAATAGCAAATTATCCCACTTACTACTTTGAGTGAATATAGTTTACAATTTTAAATAAACTTGACAAACCCTTACCTAGATGAAGAATATAAGAGAGAAGACGTAAGTAAAATCAGAAGTAAAAAGAGACATTATAAATAATACCATAAAACTGAAAGTAATTACAAGACACTGCTATGAACAATATTAAACCAACAAATTGGACATTTTGAAAAAAAGAGATTGAATTTCTAGAAAGATACAACCTACTCAGACTTTATCATGAAGGGATTTTACAAAACCACAACAAAAGTACAATTATTAAATAGATGAAAAAAGTAATTTTAAGTATCCCTGAAGCAGATGAATTACCTGGATTCCAGCAACATTTCAAGAAAAAGTAACACCAATTCTCCACAAACGTTTCCAAAGTGTAAAGATAAATTATCAAAACAGTTTCTGTGAGTCCAGGGTTACCACATATCAAAGCCAAACAAAGACAGTCCAAATTATTTAAAAAAGAAAAAACCTACAAACCAATATCTGTGATGAATACAGCTACAGAGCCTTCAATAAAACACTATCAAGCTACATTATAAAGGACATTAATATATTTATACGCCATGGGGACTTCCCTGGTGGTCCAGTGGCTAAGACTCTGTGCTCCCAGTACAGGGGGTCCAGGTTCAATCCCTGGTCAGGGAACTAGATTCCACATGCCACAACTAAGAGTTCGCATGCCGCAACTAAAAATCCCGCATGTCACAACTAAAAGATCCCACATGCCGCCGCAATGAAGATTGAAGATCTGGCGTGCCACAACTAAGACCCAGCACAGCCATATATATATATATATATATGCCACGAAAAATTCAGATTTGTAGAATTCAAGGGTGTTTCAACAAATAGAAATGTTAAAAAGACCACATATTCAGAATGAAATTTATACCATATAATCATATCAAATGATGCAGAGAAATAAATTGACAAGATTTAGTACCCTTTCATCATGAAAACACTCATTCTAGGAATCAATGGAACCTACATAAATGTAATAAACGTATACAAAAAGCCCAGAGTTGGAGAGAGGGGGAAGATGGCAGAAGAGTAAGACGCGGAGATCACCTTCCTCCCCACAGATACATCAGAAATACATCTACAAGTGGAACAACTCCTACAGAACACCTACTGAAATCTGGCAGAAGACCTCAGACTTCCCAAAAGGCAAGAAACTCCCCACGTACCTGGGTAGGGCAAAAGAAAAAAGAAAAAACAGAGACAAAAGAATAGGGACGGGACCTGCACCCCTGGGAGGGAGCCGTGAAGGAGGAGCCCCTTCCCGGGCGGAGACTGCAGATGGCGGAGGTGGGGAGCTTCAGAACCACGGAGGAGAGCACAGCAACAGGGGTGCTGAGGGCAAAGCGGAGAGATTCCTGCACAGAGGATCGGTGCCGACCAGCACTCACCAGCCCGAGAGGCTTGTCTGCTCGGCCGCCGGGGTGGGCGGGGCTGGGAGCAGAGGCTCGGGTTACGGACTTTGGTCAGAGCGCAGGGAGAGGACTGGGGATGGCAGCGTGAACACAGCCTGAAGGAGGGAGTCTGGGAAAAAGTCTGGAGCTGCCGAAGAGGCAAGAGACTTTTTCTTCCCTCTTTGTTTCCTGGTGCGCGAGGAGAGGGGATTAAGAGCGCTGCTTAAAGGAGCTCCAGAGACGGGCGCGAACCGCGGCTAAAGGCATGGACCCCAGAGACGGGCATGAGACACTAAGGCTGCTGCTGCCGCCACCAAGAAGCCTGTGTGCGAGCACAGGTCACTATCCACACCTCCCCTTCCGGGAGCCTGTGCAGCCCGCCAGTGCCATGGTCCCGTGATCCAGGGACAACTTCCCCAGGAGAACGCACGGCGCACCTCAGGCTGGTGCAACGTCCTGCTGGCCTCTGCCACCGCACACTCGCCCCGCCTCCGTACCCCTCCCTCCCCCCGGCCTGAGTGAGCCAGAGCGGCCGAATCAGTGGCTCCTTTAACCCCGTCCTGTCTGAGCGAGGAACAGACGCCCTCCGGCGACCTACACGCAGAGGCGGGGCCAAATCCAAAGCTGAGACCCGGGAGCTGTGTGAACAACAAAGAGAAAGGGAAATCTCTCCCAGCGGCCTCAGGAGCACCGGATTAAATCTCCACAGTCAACTTGATGTACCCTGCATCTGTGGAATACCTGAATAGACAACGAATCATCCCAAATTGAGGAGGTGGACTTTGAGAGCAAGATTTATTATTTTTTCCCCTTTTCCTCTTTTTGTGAGTGTGTATGTGTATGCTTCTGTGTGAGATTTTGTCTGTAGAGCTTTGCTTCCACCATTTGTCCTAGGGTTCTGTCCACTTTTTTTTTTACTTAAATTTTTTCTTAATAATTATTTTTATTTCAATAACTTTATTTTATCTTATTTTATTTTATTTTATCATCTTTCTTTCTCTCTATTTTTTCTCCCTTTTATTCTGAGCCCTGTGGATGAAAGGCTCTTGGTGCTGCAGCCAGGAGTCAGTGCTGTGCCTCTGAGGTGAGAGAGCCAACTTCAGGACACTGGTCCACAGAGACCTCCCAGCTGCACGTATTATCAAATGGTGAAAATCTCCCAGAGATCTCCATCTCAACACCAAGACCCAGCTTCACTCAATGACCAGCAAGCTACAGTGCTGGACACCCTATGCCAAACAACTTGCAAGACAGGAACACAACCCCACCCATTAGGATAAAATCATAATAAGTCCACAGACACCCCAAAACACACCACCAGACGTGGACCTGCCTACCAGTAAGACAAGATCCAGCCTCATCCACCAGAACACAGGCACTAGTCCCCTACACCAGGAAGCCTACACAACCCACTGAACCAACTTTAGCCACTGGGGACACACACCAAAAACAATGGGAACTATGAACCTGCAGCCTGCAAAAAGGAGACACCAAACACAGTAAGATAAGCAAAATGAGAAGACAGAAAAACACACAGCAGATGAAGGAGCAAGGTAAAATCCCACCAGACCTAACAAATAAAGAGGAAATAGGCAGTCTACCTGAAAAAGAATTCAGAATACTGATAGTAAATATGATCCAAAATGTTGGAAACAGAATAGAGAAAATGCAAGAAACATTTAACAAGGACCTAGAAGAACTAAAGAGGAAACAAGCAATGATGAACAACACAATAAATGAAATTAAAAATACTCTAGAAGGGATCAATATCAGAATAACTGAGGCAGAAGAACGGATAAGTGACCTGGAAGATAAAAGAGTGGAAATAACTACTGCAGAGCAGAATAAAGAAAAAAGAATGAAAAGAGCTGAGGACAGTCTCAGAGACCTCTGGGACATTAAATGCAGCAACATTCGAATTATAGGGGTCCCAGAAGAAGAAGAGAAAAAGAAAGGGACTGAGAAAATATTTGAAGAGATTATAGTTGAAAACTTCCCTAATATGGGAAAGGAAATAGTCACTCAAGTCCAGGAAGCACAGAGAGTCCCATACAGGATAAATCCAAGGAGAAACACGCCAAAACACATATTAATCAAACTGTCAAAAATTAAATACAAAGAAAACATATTAAAAGCAGCAAGGGCAAAACAACAAATAACAAACAAGGGAATCCCCATAAGGTTAACAGCTGATCTTTCAGCAGAAACTCTGCAAGCCAGAAGGGAGTGGCGGGACATATTTAAAGTGATGAAGGAGAAAAACCTACAACCAAGATTACTCTACCCAGCAAGGATCTCATTCACATTAGATGGAGAAATTAAAACCTTTACAGACAAGGAAAAGCTGAGAGAGTTCAGCACCACCAAACCAGCTTTACAACAAATGCTAAAGGAACTTCTCTAGGTAAGAAACACAAGAGAAGGAAAAGACCTACAATAACAAACCCAAAACAAGTAAGAAAATGGGAATAGGAACATACATATAGATAATTACATGTAAATGGATTAAATTCTCCCACCAAAAGACACAGATTGGCTGAATGGATACAAAAACAAGACCCATATGTATGCTGTCTACAAGATACCCACTTCAGACCTAGGGACACATACAGACTGAAAGTGAGGGGATGGAAAAAGATATTCCATGCAAATGGAAATCAAAAGAAAGCTGGAGTAGCAATACTCATATCAGACAAAATAGACTTTAAAATAAAGACTATTAGAAGAGACAAAGAAGGACACTACATAATGATCAAGGGATCGATCCAAGAAGAAGATATAACAATTGTAAATATTTATACACCAAAAATAGGAGCACCTCAATACATAAGGTAAATACTAACAGCCATAAAAGGGGAAATCGACAGTAACACGTTCATAGTAGGGGACTTCAACACCCAACTTTCACCAATGGACAGATCATCCAGAATGAAAATAAATAAGGAAACACAAGCTTTAAATGATACATTAAACAAGATGGACTTAATTGATATTTATAGGACATTCCATCAAAAAACAACAGAATACACATTTTCTCAAGTGCTCATGGAACATTGTCCAGGATAGATCATATCTTGGGTCACCAATCAAGCCTTGGTAAATTTAAGAAAATTGAAATTGTATCAAGTGTCTTTTCCGACCACAATGCTATGAGACTACATATCAATTGCAGGAAAAGATCTGTAAAAAATACAAACACATGGAGGCTAAACAATACACTACTTAATAACGAAGTGATCACTGAAGAAATCAAAGAGGAAATCAAAAAATACCTAGAAACAAATGACAATGGAGACACGACAACCCAAAACCTATGGGATGCAGCAAAAGCAGTTTTAAGAGGGAAGATTATAAAATACAATCCTACCGTAAGAAACAGGAAACACCTCGAATAAACAACCTAACCTTGCACCTAAAGCAATTAGAGAAAGAAGAACAAAAAAACCCCAAAGTTAGCAGAAGGAAAGAAATCATAAAGATCAGATCAGAAAGAAATGAAAAAGAAATGAAGAAAACAATAGCAAAGATCAATAAAACTAAAAGCTGGTTCTTTGAGAAGATAAACAAAATTGATAAACCATTAGCCAGACTCATCAAGAAAAAAAGGGAGAAGACTCAAATCACCAGAATTAGAAATGAAAAAGGAGAAGTAACAACTGACACTGCAGAAATACAAAAGATCATGAGTGATTACTACAAGCAACTCTATGCCAATAAAATGGACAACCTGGAAGAAATGGACAAATTCTTAGAAATGCACAACCTGCCAAGACTGAATCAGGAAGAAATAGAAAATATGAACAGACCAATCACAAGCACTGAAATTGAAACTGTGATTAAAAATCTTCCAACAAACAAAAGCCCAGGACCAGATGGCTTCACAGGCGAATTCTATCAAACATTTAGAGAAGAGCTAACACCTATCCTTCTCAAACTCTTCCAAAATATAGCAGAGGGAGGAACACTCCCAAACTCATTCTACGAGGCCACCATCACCTTGATACCAAAACCAGACAAGGATGTCACAAAGAAAGAAAACTACAGGCCAATATCACTGATGAACATAGATGCAAAAATCCTCAACAAAATGCTAGCAAACAGAATCCAACAGCACATTAAAAGGATCATACACCATGATCAAGTGGGGTTTATTCCAGGAATGCAAGGATTCTTCAATATACGCAAATCAATCAACGTGATACACCATATTAACAAATTGAAGGAGAAAAACCATATAATCATCTCAATAGATGCAGAGAAAGCTTTCGACAAAATTCAACACCCATTTATGATGAAAACCCTGCAGAAAGTAGGCATAGAGGGAACTTTCCTTAACATAATAAAGGCCATATATGACAAACCCACAGCCAACATCGTCCTCAATGGTGAAAAACTGAAACCATTTCCACTAAGATCAGGAACAAGACAAGGTTGCCCACTCTCACCACCCTTATTCAACATAGTTTTGGAGGTTTTCGCCACAGCGATCAGAGAAGAAAAGGAAATAAAAGGAATCCAAATCGGAAAAGAAGAAGTAAAGCTGTCACTGTTTGCAGATGACATTATACTATACATAGAGAATCCTAAAGATGCTACCAGAAAACTACTATAGCTAATCAATGAATTTGGTAAAGTAGCAGGATACAAAATTAATGCACAGGAATCTCTGGCATTCCTGTACACTAATGATGAAAAATCTGAAAGTGAAATCAAGCAAACACTCCCATTTACCATTGCAACAAAAAGAATAAAATATCTAGGAATAAACCTACCTAAGGAGACAAAAGACCTGTATGCAGAAAATTATAAGACATTGATGAAAAAATTTAAAGATGATACAAACAGACGGAGAGATATACCATATTCTTGGATTGGAAGAATGAACATTGTGAAAATGACTATGCTACCCAAAGCAATCTACAGATTCAATGCAATCCCTATCAAACTACCCCTGGCGTTTTTCACAGAAGTAGAACAATAAATTTCACAAATGGTATGGAAACACAAAAGACCCCAAATAGCGAACGCAATCTTGAGGATGAAAATTGGAGCTGGAGGAATCAGGCTCTCTGACTTCACTATACTACAAAGCTACAGTAATCAAGACAGTATGGTACTGGCAGAAAAACAGAAATATAGATCAATGGAACAGGATAGAAAGCCCAGAGATAAACCCACGCATATATGGTCACCTTATATTTGATAAAGGAGGCAGGAATGTACAGTGGAGAAAGAACAGCCTCTTCAATAAGTGGTGCTGGGAAAACTGGATAGGTACATGTAAAAGTATGAGATTAGAATACTCCCTAACACCATACACAAAAATAAGCTCAAAATGGATTAAAGACCTAAATGTAAGGCCAGAAACTATCAGACCCTTAGAGGAAAACATAGGCAGAACACTCTATGACATAAATCTCAGCAAGATCCTTTTTGACCCACCTCCTAGAGAAATGGAAATAAAAACAAAAATAAACAAATGGGACCTAATGAAACTTAAAAGCTTTTGCACAGCAAAGGAAACCATAAACAAGACAAAAAGACAACCCTCAGAATGGGAGAAAATATTTGCAAATGAAGCAACTGACAAAGGATTAATCTCCAAAATTTACAAGCAGGTCATGCAGCTCAATAACAAAAAAACAAACAACCCAATCCAAAATGGGCACAAGACCTAAATAGACATTTCTCCAAAGAAGATATACAGACTGCCAACAAACACATGAAAGAATGCTCAACATCATTAATCATTAGAGAAATACAAATCAAAACTACAATGAGATATCATCTCACACCAGTCAGAATGGCCATCATCAAAAAATCTAGAAACAATAAATGCTGGAGAGGGTGTGGAGAAAAGGGAACACTCTTGCACTGCTGGTGGGAATGTGAATTGGTACAGCCACTATAGAGAACAGTATGGAGGTTCCTCAAAAAACTACAAATAGAACTACCATATGACCCAGTAATCGCACTACTGGGCATATACCCTGAGAAAACCGTAATTCAAAAAGAGTCATGTACCACAATGTTCATTGCAGCTCTATTTACAATAGCCCGGAGATGGAAGCAACCTAAGTGTCCATCATCGATGAATGGATAAAGAAGATGTGGCACATATATACAATGGAATATTACTCAGCCATAAAAAGAAACGAAATTGAGTTATTTGTAGTGAGGTGGATGAACCTAGAGTCTGTCATACAGAGTGAAGTAAGTCAGAAAGAGAAAGACAAATACCATATGCTAACACATATATATGGAATCTAAGAAAAAAAATGTCATGAAGAACTTAGGGGTAAGACGGGAATAAAGACACAGACTTACTAGAGAATGGACTTGAGGATATGGGGAGGGGGAAGTGTAAGCTGTGACAAAGTAAGAGAGTGGCATGGACATATATACACTACCAAATGTAAAATAGATTGCTAGTGGGAAGCAGCCGCATAGCACAGGGAGATCAGCTCGGTGCTTTGTGATCACCTGGATGGGTGGGATAGGGAGGGTGGGAGGGAGATGCAAGAGGGAGGAGATATGGGAACATATGTATATGTATAACTGATTCACTTTGTTATAAAGCAGAAACTAACACACCATTGTAAAGCAATTATACTCCAATAAAGATGTTAAAAAGAGTTGCTGATTTTGGAGAAGATCAAAAGAATTTACATAAAGATGGCATTTAAACAAAGATAGAAATTGAAAAAAAAATTTGATTGTGTATTCAGTAAAAACTGTAATAAACAAGAGGAAATGACAAACATTTCCAACAGACAGGTCAAGAAAACAAAACAAAACAAAAAAACAAAACGCCCAGAGTTATCAATATACTCCATAGTGGAATAGCGAAAGCCTTTCCTTTGCAATCAATCAAGTCAAGAATGTACACTTAGGGCTTCCCTGGTGGCGCAGTGGTTGAGAGTCCGCCTGCCGATGCAGGGGACATGGGTTCATGCCCCGGTCCGGGAAGATCCCACATGCCACGGAGCGGCTGGGCGCGTGAGCCATGGCCGCTGAGCCTGCGCGTCCGGAGCCTGTGCTCCGCAACAGGAGAGGCCACAGCAGTGAGAGGCCCGCGTACTGCAAAAAAAAAGAATGTACACTTTCATGACTTTAATTCAACATAGTACTGTATTGCCTAGATAAAACTATCAGACCAGTAAAAAAAAAAAGGGGGGCTTCCAATTCAGAAAGGAGGAAGTAAACTGATCTCTGTTCACAGATGATAAAATCTTACAATGAAAACCCTAAAGAATCCTCATGAATAAACAAATACAGAACTCATAAACAAATTTAGTAGAATTCAAAATATAAAATCAAACATAAAAATTAGTTGTTTCTAGAAACAGAAAAAAATCAAGAAAGATATTAAGAATATACGTACAGGGCCTCCCTGGTGGCGCAGTGGTTGAGAGTCCGCCTGCCGATGCAGGGGATACGGGTTCGTGCCCCGGTCTGGGAGGATCCCATATGCCGCGGAGCAGCTGGGCCCGTGAGCCATGGCCGCTGGGCCTGTGCATCTGGGGCCTGTGCTCCGCAACGGGAGAGGCCACAACAGTGAGAGGCCCGCATACCGCAAAAAGAAAAAAAAAAAAAAAAAAAAAAAGAATATACGTACAGTGAGAGAGTAGCATGGATTTATATATACTACCAAATGTAAAATAGATAGCTAGTGGGAAACAGCCACATGGCACAGGGAGATCAGCTCAGTGCTTTGTGACCACCTAGAGGGGTGGGCTAGGGAGGGTGGGAGGGAGACGCAAGAGGGAGGAGATATGGGGATATATGTATATGTATAGCTGATTAATTTTGTTATAAAGCAGAAACTAACACACATTGTAATAAAATTATACTCCAATAAAGATGTTAAAAAGAAAGAATATATGTACATTTATATTCTGTAGCATCAAAGAGAATAAAATACTTAGGAGTTAACTTAATGAAGGAGGTGAAAGACTTGTATGATAAAAATTATAAAAGATTGCTGGAGGCAAATAGAGAATATATAAATAAACAAAAACACATTCCATGTTCCTGAACTGGAATACTTAATATCATTAAGCTGTCAGTAGTACCCAAGGTGATCTATAGTTGCAAAGCAATCTCTATCAAAATCCCAATCAAAACTTCGACAGAAATAGAAAAGTTCATTCTAAAATGTATGTGGAATATCACAAAACACTAAACGTCCAAAACATTCTAGTAGAGAAAGTGTGAAGTTGGAGGCATGACACTTCCTGATTTTTAAAACATAAAACTATAGCATCTTACAATGCTATAGTTATCAAAAAGGGTAGTACAAACATGTAGACAGAAAAAGAATAATGGAACAATAAAGAGAGCACAAATATAAGGTCTCAAGGTCATGGTCAAATAATCCTCAACAAGAGTGCCTATACCACCCAATGGGAAAAGGATAATCTCTTAAACAAATGGCACTGGGAAAATTGGATGTTTGAATGAAGAAGAATGAAATTGAAATCTTACCTAACACCACTTACAAATACTATCTCAAAAGGGACTGAAGATTTAAACATAAACCTGTATCTATGTATCTCTTAGAAGAAAACAGGAGGGAAATCTCCTAAGACATTTGCTTTGGCAAAGATTTCTTGTATATGAAACCAAAAACTCAGGCAACAAAAGCAAATACAGTCAGGGAATTCCCTGGTGGTCCAGTGGTTACAAATCTGTCTTCCAATGCAGGGAACACGGTTTCAATCCCTGGTTGGGGAACTAAGGTCCCACACGCCGCAGGGTGACTAAGCCTGCACACTGCAACTACTGAGCATGTAGGCCACAACTAGATAGCACGTATGCTGCAACTACACAGCTCACTTGCCACAACTACAGAGCCCATGTGCTCTGGAGCCTGTGCACCACAACTAGAGAGAAGCCCATGAGCTGCAGGGGAGGATCTTGCATGCCCCAACAAAGATCCCATGTGCCGCAACTAAGACCCGACAAAGCCAAAAATTAAATAAATAAATAAATAAATAAATAAATTTAAAGAAAAGCAAATGGCATTACATTACATGTAAAAACTCATGCACATTAGAGGAAACAGTCAATGGGGTGAAAAGGCATCATGTGGAATAAAGGAAAAAATTTGCAAAGCATGTAACTCATATGGAATTACAATCCAGAATACATAAAAAACTCCTACAACATAAAACATTATGTTTATGTTGCAACTCCTAGCAACATTAAAAAACAAATAACACAATGTATGGGCAAAGGATTAAATAGACATTAATCCAAATAAGATACACTTATGGACAACAGAAATGTGAAAGATACTAAAAATCAGTAATCATTTGAGAAATAAAAAAGAAAACCAATGAGGTGTCACCTTACACCCAACTTGCACATATATATATATATATACAGATATCTGTATATATATATGTATAGATATCTGTATATATATGTGTATATATATATGCAAGGATGTGGAGAAAGTGGAATCCTTGTGCACTGTTAAAGGAAATATAAAATGTCACAATCACTATAAAACACAATATGGAGGTTTCTCAAAAAATTAAATAGAATTTCCCTCACACAACAATAATATAAATTCATCAATAAATAGATGTGAAATTAAGACTACTTCTATAACTACTCACCAAGACAGAATAAAACAAACATTGATCATTAACTAAGAGAAATAAAGTAGGTAAGCCATAAACACAGTAGGGGTAATAATTAAAACACAAAGACATGCATAATTTTATTGGCAGTAGACATATGGGACATTCAAATTTGAACGCAACACCACACTGTCTTAAGTGTACTGAGTTGAAAATTGCCATGTACATTCATGAAATATAGGTAAAGACAAAAATACAGTTAACTAATTTGGGAGAACCTATCATTAAAAAAAAAGCAAGTAGTTATGGAATTGCTAAACAAGAATAAGAGAAAATTTTACTCTCTCCCAATTTCTGAAAAAACGTGTATATACTATTAAAATATAATCCTTCTAAATACTATAATTTTGAAATGGTTTATGCACGCATAAAGCAACCATTTTGAGTCACTGGCATGTGTTGCAAGGCAGGAGAATTTCACAGAAAATGCATTACAATGAATCATTTAAAAATCTCTAATGGAAAATTTGAATGATTTAAATAACAGTAGAGAATTTTGTCATGTTATTAATATATTACTGCTATATATACACAAATTATCAAGGCTGTAACCCATACTTTAGAAGAAAAGTAAAACCTTATTTATAAATAAAAAAACATGAAAGTTGTAAAATCTGCAGAGAATCATTGATACATAAAATAATAGTTGTGATTACATTATACCATGATTCAGATACACACTGAGGAAAGTAAATGAATAAAATGACTACTTTTTGGTTGAAGAAATGAACCAAACATTTTCACAAATACAGGGTGCCTTCTAATTATCTAAGGCACTTCTTACCAAAGATGTTTTCATCTGTGCATGTTATACTAGATCTTCTGAATCTAAAATCATGTATGATTTTGACACAGAACTAATGAGAAAGTGAAAAAAAATACAGGACACAGCAACCATAAGCGCCATATTAAATAAGGCAAACTTATAAAATTACAGTTATTAGGAAATTAAACAACAATTGGGACTTTAAAATATGGTAGTCAATGTTCCAAGCGCTGCTATGGAATGAACATATTCAAGACTTCTATGAGATAAATAAACATATTAAGTTATTCTACCACTGATGGATTGGGCAAGTACACTTAAAATGCCTCACATTAGTTCATAGAAAGTAAAAATGTCTCATGTTTGTTCATTGGAAGTAAAATGGAGGATTCCATTTTATAATTCTGGGGAGATGCTTGATGCTCTGATGAAATTACTGAGTCTGAACTTTGTAGGGTCATGTGTGAAGTTTCCATTGGATTGGGTATTCCAAGAATTTTGTCACCTAATCCCAATATCTCCATGACTCTCCTCACACATTTCTGACTTGAGGCAGAAACAGAACTTTAAAAAGGGCTTAACATAGAGTTACTCAGAAATGTAGACAGTTTTCCCTAGAACCTCCAAAGCAACAGAAGAGCAGTCAGATCATGAGGGTCATCACAGGCCAAGAAGAGGATTTTGGATCTCACTGTGAATGTGAGGGATAATCACTGGGGCTGAAGAAGAATACATGGAGGATTTAAGAGCCTAAGATTGGGGCAGGAGATGTTCCTCTATGACAGCAACAGAAATAAATCTAGGCTTCGCAAAAATCCTTTCAATTGAAGCATGTCTTCCCAAGCCATATTATAAGATATGACTTCCTCTGTGATCTTTGGACCTCTCACCTGTGTCATCTGCTTCATCCATTCGCACGTACCTGGTTATACAGCTACTGTCTCCATTTCCTTCACATCTCAGCGATTCTTCTTTTACTCCAAAAAGGGGACCTGTTAATTAGAAAAATGAATGTAAGTTTTCCTGGAGATCCTACAGTTTCCAATCCAGTATTGAGCTTAGATGAGAAGGTATTGTAGAAAGTTAAAATATTCTAGAAATTGACTTCCCCAGTTACCGGTCTTTTGAATGCTCCTTTATTGTAGTAGACAACAGTTAAAAAATCAGATCCTGAGATTCTGACCAAAAGCTATTAAGTAAAAAATAAAGGGTAAAAGTCTGATTTTAAGATGCGGGCAGCACTATCTTATAGCACTGAACTTATAGAATTACCACTAATCTAGTGAAGGATGCAGATTACCTCAAGAAAGAGGAAGGTTAGAATCACGATGAATCACCCTGCAGCCTTTCTGTCTATACCCACAAACTCCCATTTTTTCCTTGAAAGCAGGGATCTGAAACTCTATTGTAGGACACAGAAGATTCCAGGAGACTTTCTACAAATGAAGCAACCAAAACTCTGTGGATGGATAAGGAATTCTGGAAGGAAGTTATCCACACCCAAGGAGACCAGGTTCCTATAGTTCTCTAACATCACATTCCTGTGAACAAGATCAGGCATTCCCACTCATCCTGAGAAAATTCTATGGCCATATTTGTGAATGTCAGCAGTCCCTGAGATTAAAAAGTACACTTGCCAAGTGGCAATGGGAAGAGTTCATTATTTGACCCAAGATGAAAACAGCAAGTTAAGAGAACTGGTTTGATTTAGGAGAGTGTCTTGAATTATGCAGTAATAATTTTTTGTGTGTGTGTGGTACGCGGGCCTCTCACTGTTGTGGGCTCTCCCGTTGTGGAGCACAGGCTCCGGACACGCAGGCTCAGCGGCCACGGCTCACGGGCCTAGCCGCTCCGCGGCATGTGGGATCTTCCCGGACCAGGGCATGAACCTGCGTCCCCTGCATCGACAGGCGGACTCTCAACCACTGCGCCACCAGGGAAGCCCAATAATAATTTTTTTTACACAGAAATATTCTGTATCATATTTCTAACTCCAAGAAAGGATGACATATGATTCATGACACCACTGTAGAGACTATTATTATCTTGAAGAGAAATTACAAAATGATGGCATCAACACAGGCATATGCATTTTTGAATGTGGTACTTTCATTACACAGGATAAATTGTATATATTTCTCAAGTGGAAAAGTCATAATGAGTTAGAAGTAAAACTGTCCTATTTTAATATGTAAGAAAGCAAACTGGGGATAATGTAAAAATGCAGATTTTTGACTCAAGAGCTCTGGAGTGGAGCCTGAGTTCCACATTTTTAACAAACTCACTTTTAACTAGTAATGCCCATGTCTCTGGTCCATGTACCACATATTTTGATACCGTAACAGTAGAACAGCATGGTAACAATCTATGGTTAACTTTGAACTTAAAGTGTTTAATGGATTTTGCAGGTCTAATAGAATAGTAAGCATACCAGCAACAATTCTTTTTCAATATTTATGATATATAATATAGCTTTCTACCTTTTTAAACATTTTATTGAATGCACCACATAAATAATTGAAGAAACATAATGTTACTCTTCCTTTTTTTGAGAATATTTTGTCAAACATTCCTAAAATGGTAGAGCTTGGGTTTCACTCCAGTTTACTTGAACTAGAATTCATCTAGAAAGAACACAGACAAATACACAGACAACCCTACTCAAAGTTTATAGTAGTTTCCATAACTGGGAAGAGCAACAGAAACAATAAAAAAGGATCAGGTAATGTTAACATATCGTGCACACAGTTATACATAAAAAGAGCAACTCTGTACATATTTAAAGTGATAGAGGATGTGGAGTCCAAACTACAACACAAATGAATATGTCTACACAACAGAAACAGACTCACAGACACAGAGAACAGACTTGTGGTTGCCAAGGGGGAAGGGATTTGGGGGAGGGAGTTTGGGATTAGCAGATGCAAACTAGTATATATAGGATGGATAAACAACAAGGTCCTACTGTATAGCACAGGGAACTGTATTCAATATCCTGTGATAAATCATAATGGAAAAGAATATGAACAAGAATATATATATTTATAACTGAGTCACTTTGCTATACTGCAGAAATTAACACAATATTGTAAATCAACTATACTTCAATAAAATTAAAAAAAATAAAAGTCATAGAGAAGCAAATATACATGTCAACGAAATCAAAATTTTTACTTAGATAAATCTTATAAATCTGTGGAGGATAATCTTTGTATTTTTAAAATACACTAGGGTGCAAACATACACAGTGATATAAAATAAATTAGAGCTACTGGTTTAAATCTTTTCGTTCCTTTAAGATCTTTATAGTTTGTGCTGAGCTATATATTAGAAATTTGACACCATTAATGTAATATGATTCTTGGAAACTTTCTGGAGAATGCAAAGGAGTGATTAAAAAAAAGAGTATGTCGGCGACATGAGTGTGGAGTATAATGGAAACTGTCAAAACCTTCACTGATGAAAAGCCTTGACGAAAACCTTCATGTACAAAACCCAGTATCTCTAATAAGCAAAGTTTAATTTTTATATTTCAAAGCCAACTGCAAACAAAGAGAAACTAAAAAGAAATGGAGTTTCTACATTAACTGGAATGGTTTATACATTTCCCTCATTAAATCTTTCCAAGACCGTTATTAAGGATAAAAAAGTTTCGAACTTCATAGTGCAGGAAACTGGCAGAAAGTACCTGAATCAGTGAACCTCAGGTGTAATGGGATAAATTGGTATCAGGTGACTGAAGCACGCAGCAGGACACACTATCACTGCTTAGGTATTTTTGGCAAAAATAAGGAAATCGGAATCTACCAGGGAAAAATATGAGTTTTATGCAAATTCCAATCCATATATACCTCCCTTGATCTGTATCCCTAACAGTGCATTGAAATAGTAAGTTTTTCTTACAAATAGGATAGCCTCTAATGTTTTCTTCAGAACGTTCTGAGGAATTCTGGACCATTAAAGTCAACCTGTCAATACGTGCATTTTCTTAATCCTGTTCTGAAGAGCTGATGTTGCATCCATATATCAACTAAACACTTCACTCTTCCCTTCTTCACTGAGATCCCCAGACCCAGCCCCACCCCAGTGGGAATCTTGGCTATCAATGCCTGCCCGTGTTGATCTCTCACAAAGAGTTCTCAGCAGTTGAAAGTCATTAATTCTTGATGAGAATTCTTCATGCTCTGCAGGGAGCCTTGATGCAGAAACCTGAGAAAAGGCTCTGGGACATGAGGGAGAACTATTCTAAAGCACTGATTTTGACTATAATAAAAGGAAAAAAAAATTACGTAGTTGAAAATAACCACACTAGGAAACATCAGAAGTACAGAATTAAAGGTTTGTAAGTTCTTTTTTTTTTTTCTTTCTTTCTTTTCTTTTTTTTTTTTTTTTGCGGTACGCGGGCCCCTCACTGTTGTGGCCTCTCCCGTTGCGGAGCACAGGCTCTGGACACGCAGGCTCAGCGGCCATGGCTCACGGGCCCAGCCGCTCCGCGGCATGTGGGATCTTCCCGGACCGGGGCACGAACCCGTGTGCCCTGCAGCGGCACGCGGACTCTCAACCACTGCGCCACCAGGGAACCCTGGTTTCTAAGTTCCTACCCCATGATAATTCAGGACGAAAAGCAGACACAGCCTCTAATATAGGACTGGATATTTACCTGAGAAACGGCCGTTTCCTCCTCTTTCTCCTCCTGTGCTGGGTCCTTTTCTCATCAATATTATGTTGAGGAATCACATCAGCATCTTGAGAATATGCCTTCAACGGTGTCAGCACAGCTCCTTCACCTGCTCCCAGCACAGCCACAGGCAGAAGGACCTTGAAATGCTGAAAAAGCCAACCTCTCCTGTCCTTCGTCTCAGGAGAGACTGGGGAAAAATCAGCTCCTACAAGGAAAGCAAACTGAGGTTTTTCTTTGTTGTCTACACCTGTTCTCTCCTCATACAGAAAACCAAAACTTCTTCTAACACAGAATACGTGGGCTGCACTGACATTCGCCTTCCAACGCCACGGACAGCCGACCCTGCTGCATCTCCTAGGACTGAAGCTTGGTCTGAACTCTCACAGATGTAGCCGGGAGCCCACCTATTTCACCCAGGCCTCTCCTTAGCATCACCTGGAGCACTTAATACAAACAACACTGACCCTCCCACAGCACCAATAGCCAGACTCCGTGGGGAGGGCACAGGTGATGTGATTTGTTAATATTGGTCATGTGATCCCACTGGGAAACCAGATGAGAATCACTTAGCTAAACGTTTTCTCTGAAGCTTTAAAGTGAATACAAATCCTTTTGGGCTCAGCTCCCCAATCGAAGAAGTTATGAATCAGCAGGTTTGAGGTGAACCCATGAAATGACATGTCTCACAAGTTCTCTGTTGGTACTGATGTTACTCCCCACAAGACCTGTTTTCCATAGCACTGAGCTAGAGACATCACACACAGCACACCTGAGACCTCTGAGTAGGGTGAGCAATTTGGGGCTGTAACTTCTAGAAGCACTGGCTCTGTCAGCCTGATAGCCTGGGGATGGGGCTCTTTGTGTTATGGGCATGGCCCTGTCATAGCCTAGTTCATATGCCCTTGGGGAAGGGGAGGGGAGTGACTGGCAGGAGTCACATGATGGCATTGGGACTGTGTGAGACTTTGCTCTCAGAATTCACTCAAAAGTTACCCTGAGTCCTTAGGTCCTTTCACCCGCTCCTCTCCCTGGGGCCACATGCATTCACAAAATGATTTGCAGCTGACCTCTTATCTGTAGGTGAGGGAGCCTCCATCTTCAGAGAGGAGGTGTATGAAGGTGTTTACATACAGCTTTCTTTGAAAATAAACCAAAGGCAGCAATGGAGGATGGATTAAAATGTATGTTGGAAAGGGACAAAAGCCTTTGGAAATGATGAAATAAATGTGTATTTGGTGATACACAAAGAAGTCATGATCAATATTAAGTAACAATGCACATTATAACTGAATTAACAGATGATTTTTTTGGTGTTGTTGCCCTATTGTATGTGTGTTTCTATGTTTTAAGAATTGTATGGCTATAGTTTGTTCTCTCCCCACTCCTTACGTAATACTTATATTTTATCGCATCTATAAAGTGCATTAATTGAGATAAAAATAAAACAAGGGAAACATGTCCGTTTTCTATATATTATTTGAGAGCATTAAATATTTTGAAATATCCTATTAAGTGTGCATGCACCCATACCAATTTTTTTGTTGTTTTTTAAGTTTAAAGAGGGTTTTTTTTTGGTTTTGTTTTTTTTTTTTTGCGGTATACAGGCCTCTCACTGTTGTGGCCTCTCCCGTTGCGGAGCACAGGCTCCGGACACACAGGCTCAGCGGCCATGGCTCACGGGCCCAGCCGCTCTGCGGCATGTGGGATCTTCCCGGACCGGGGCACGAACCCATGTCCCCTGCAGCGGCAGGCGGACTCTCAACCACTGGGCCACCAGGGAACCCTGGTTTGTAAGTTCTTAACCCATGATAATTCAGGAGGAAGAGCAGACACAGCCTCTGATATAGGACTGGATATTTACCTGAGAAACGGACGTTTCCTCCTCTTTCTCCTCCTGTGCTGGGTCCTTTTCTCATCAATATTATGTTGAGAAATCACATCAGCAACTTGAGAATATGCCTTCAACGGTGTCAGCACAGCTCCTTCACCTGCTCCCAGCACAGCCACAGGCAGAAGGACCTTGAAATGCTGAAAAAGCCAACCTCTCCTGTCCTTCGTCTCAAGAGAGACTGGGGAAAAATCAGCTCCTACAAGGAAAGCAAACTGAGGTTTTTCTTTGTTGTCTACACCTGTTCTCTCCTCATACAGAAAACCAAAACTTCTTCTAACACAGAATACGTGGGCTGCACTGACATTCGCCTTCCAACGCCACGGACAGCCGACCCTGCTGCATCTCCTAGGACTGAAGCTTGGTCTGAACTCTCACAGATGTAGCCGGGAGCCCACCTATTTCACCCAGGCCTCTCCTTAGCATCACCTGGAGCACTTAATACAAACAACACTGACCCTCCCACAGCACCAATAGCCAGACTCCGTGGGGAGGGCACAGGTGATGTGATTTGTTAATATTGCTCATGTGATCCCGCTGGGAATCCAGATGAGAATCACTTAGCTAAACGTTTTCTCTGAAGCTTTAAAGTGAATACAAATCCTTTTGGGCTCAGCTCCCCAATCGAAGAAGTTATGAATCAGCAGGTTTGAGGTGAACCCATGAAATGACATGTCTCACAAGTTCTCTGTTGGTACTGATGTTACTCCCCACAAGACCTGTTTTCCATAGCACTGAGCTAGAGACATCACACACAGCACACCTGAGACCTCTGAGTAGGGTGAGCAATTTGGGGCTGTAACTTCTAGAAGCACTGGCTCTGTCAGCCTGATAGCCTGGGGATGGGGCTCTTTGTGTTATGGGCATGGCCCTGTCATAGCCTAGTTCATATGCCCTTGGGGAAGGGGAGGGGAGTGACTGGCAGGAGTCACATGATGGCATTGGGACTGTGTGAGACTGCTCTCAGAATTCACTCAAAAGTTACCCTGAGTCCTTAGGTCCTTTCATCCCCTCCTCTCCCTGGGGCCACATGCATTCACAAAATGATTTGCAGCTGACCTCCTATCTGTAGGTGAGGGAGCCTCCATCTTCAGAGAGGAGGTGCGTGAAGGTGTTTACATCACAGCTTTCTTTGAAAATAAACCAAAGGCAGCAATGGAGGATGGATTAAAATGTATGTTGGAAAGGGACAAAAGCCTTTGGAAATGATGTCATAAATGTGTATTTGGTGATACACAAAGGAAGTCATGATCAATATTAAGTAATAATGCACATTATAACTGAATTAACAGATGATTTTTTTTGGTGTTTTTGCCCTATTGTATGTGTTTCTATGTTTTAAGGATTGTATGGCTATAGTTTGTTCTCTCCCCACTCCTTATATAATACTTATATTTTATCACATCTATAAAGTGCATTAATTGAGATAAAAATAAAACAAGGGAAACATGTCCATTTTCTAAATATTGAGAGCATTAAATATTTTGAAATATCCTATTAAGTGTGCATGCACCCATACCAATTTTTTTGTTGTTTTTTAAGTTTAAAGAGGGGTTTTTTTTGGTTTTTTTTTTTTTTTTTTTTTTTTTTGCGGTATACAGGCCTCTCACTGTTGTGGCCTCTCCCGTTGCGGAGCACAGGCTCCGGACACACAGGCTCAGCGGCCATGGTTCACGGGCCCAGCCGCTCCGCGGCATGTGGGATCTTCCCGGACCGGGGCACGAACCCGTGTGCCCTGCAGCGGCACGCGGACTCTCAACCACTGCGCCACCAGGGAACCCTGGTTTCTAAGTTCCTACCCCATGATAATTCAGGACGAAAAGCAGACACAGCCTCTAATATAGGACTGGATATTTACCTGAGAAACGGCCGTTTCCTCCTCTTTCTCCTCCTGTGCTGGGTCCTTTTCTCATCAATATTATGTTGAGGAATCACATCAGCATCTTGAGAATATGCCTTCAACGGTGTCAGCACAGCTCCTTCACCTGCTCCCAGCACAGCCACAGGCAGAAGGACCTTGAAATGCTGAAAAAGCCAACCTCTCCTGTCCTTCGTCTCAGGAGAGACTGGGGAAAAATCAGCTCCTACAAGGAAAGCAAACTGAGGTTTTTCTTTGTTGTCTACACCTGTTCTCTCCTCATACAGAAAACCAAAACTTCTTCTAACACAGAATACGTGGGCTGCACTGACATTCGCCTTCCAACGCCACGGACAGCCGACCCTGCTGCATCTCCTAGGACTGAAGCTTGGTCTGAACTCTCACAGATGTAGCCGGGAGCCCACCTATTTCACCCAGGCCTCTCCTTAGCATCACCTGGAGCACTTAATACAAACAACACTGACCCTCCCACAGCACCAATAGCCAGACTCCGTGGGGAGGGCACAGGTGATGTGATTTGTTAATATTGGTCATGTGATCCCACTGGGAAACCAGATGAGAATCACTTAGCTAAACGTTTTCTCTGAAGCTTTAAAGTGAATACAAATCCTTTTGGGCTCAGCTCCCCAATCGAAGAAGTTATGAATCAGCAGGTTTGAGGTGAACCCATGAAATGACATGTCTCACAAGTTCTCTGTTGGTACTGATGTTACTCCCCACAAGACCTGTTTTCCATAGCACTGAGCTAGAGACATCACACACAGCACACCTGAGACCTCTGAGTAGGGTGAGCAATTTGGGGCTGTAACTTCTAGAAGCACTGGCTCTGTCAGCCTGATAGCCTGGGGATGGGGCTCTTTGTGTTATGGGCATGGCCCTGTCATAGCCTAGTTCATATGCCCTTGGGGAAGGGGAGGGGAGTGACTGGCAGGAGTCACATGATGGCATTGGGACTGTGTGAGACTTTGCTCTCAGAATTCACTCAAAAGTTACCCTGAGTCCTTAGGTCCTTTCACCCGCTCCTCTCCCTGGGGCCACATGCATTCACAAAATGATTTGCAGCTGACCTCTTATCTGTAGGTGAGGGAGCCTCCATCTTCAGAGAGGAGGTGTATGAAGGTGTTTACATCACAGCTTTCTTTGAAAATAAACCAAAGGCAGCAATGGAGGATGGATTAAAATGTATGTTGGAAAGGGACAAAAGCCTTTGGAAATGATGAAATAAATGTGTATTTGGTGATACACAAAGAAGTCATGATCAATATTAAGTAACAATGCACATTATAACTGAATTAACAGATGATTTTTTTGGTGTTGTTGCCCTATTGTATGTGTGTTTCTATGTTTTAAGAATTGTATGGCTATAGTTTGTTCTCTCCCCACTCCTTACGTAATACTTATATTTTATCGCATCTATAAAGTGCATTAATTGAGATAAAAATAAAACAAGGGAAACATGTCCGTTTTCTATATATTATTTGAGAGCATTAAATATTTTGAAATATCCTATTAAGTGTGCATGCACCCATACCAATTTTTTCTTTTTTTTAAGTTTAAAGGGGGTTTTTTTTTTCTTTTTTTTCTTTTTTTTGCGGTACACAGGCCTCTCACTGTTGTGGCCTCTCCCGTTGCGGAGCACAGGCTCCGGACACACAGGCTCAGCGGCCATGGCTCACGGGCCCAGCCGCTCTGCGGCATGTGGGATCTTCCCGGACCGGGGCACGAACCCATGTCCCCTGCAGCGGCAGGCGGACTCTCAACCACTGGGCCACCAGGGAACCCTGGTTTGTAAGTTCTTAACCCATGATAATTCAGGAGGAAGAGCAGACACAGCCTCTGATATAGGACTGGATATTTACCTGAGAAACGGCCGTTTCCTCCTCTTTCTCCTCCTGTGCTGGGTCCTTTTCTCATCAATATTATGTTGAGAAATCACATCAGCAACTTGAGAATATGCCTTCAACGGTGTCAGTACAGCTCCTTCACCTGCTCCCAGCACAGCCACAGGCAGAAGGACCTTGAAATGCTGAAAAAGCCAACCTCTCCTGTCCTTCGTCTCAGGAGAGACTGGGGAAAAATCAGCTCCTACAAGGAAAGCAAACTGAGGTTTTTCTTTGTTGTCTACACCTGTTCTCTCCTCATACAGAAAACCAAAACTTCTAACACAGAATACGTGGGCTGCACTGACATTCGCCTTCCAACGCCACGGACAGCCGAGCCTGCTTCCTCTCCTAGGACTGTAGCGTTGTCTGAACTCTCACAGATGTAGCCGGGAGCCCACCTATTTCACCCAGGCCTCTCCTTAGCATCACCTGGAGCACTTAATACAAACAACACTGACCCTCCCACAGCACCAATAGCCAGACTCCGTGGGGAGGGCACAGGTGATGTGATTTGTTAATATTGGTCATGTGATCCCACTGGGAAACCAGATGAGAATCACTTAGCTAAACGTTTTCTCTGAAGCTTTAAAGTGAATACAAATCCTTTTGGGCTCAGCTCCCCAATCGAAGAAGTTATGAATCAGCAGGTTTGAGGTGAACCCATGAAATGACATGTCTCACAAGTTCTCTGTTGGTACTGATGTTACTCCCCACAAGACCTGTTTTCCATAGCACTGAGCTAGAGACATCACACACAGCACACCTGAGACCTCTGAGTAGGGTGAGCAATTTGGGGCTGTAACTTCTAGAAGCACTGGCTCTGTCAGCCTGATAGCCTGGGGATGGGGCTCTTTGTGTTATGGGCATGGCCCTGTCATAGCCTAGTTCATATGCCCTTGGGGAAGGAGAGGGGAGTGACTGGCAGGAGTCACATGATGGCATTGGGACTGTGTGAGACTTTGCTCTCAGAATTCGCTCAAAAGTCACCCTGAGTCCTTAGGTCCTTTCACCCGCTCCTCTCCCTGGGGCCACATGCATTCACAAAATGATTTGCAGCTGACCTCCTATCTGTAGGTGAGGGAGCCTCCATCTTCAGAGAGGAGGTGCGTGAAGGTGTTTACATCACAGCTTTCTTTGAAAATTAACCAAAGGCAGCAATGGAGAATGGATTAAAATGTATGTTGGAAAGGGACAAAAGCCTTTGGAAATGATGTCATAAATGTGTATTTGGTGATACACAAAGGAAGTCATGATCAATATTAAGTAATAATGCACATTATAACTGAATTAACAGATGATTTTTTTTGGTGTTTTTGCCCTATTGTATATGTGTTTCTATGTTTTAAGAATTGTATGGCTACAGTTCGTTCTCTCCCCACTCCTTACATAATACTTACATTTTATCACATGTATAAAGTGCATTAATTGAGATAAAAATAAAACAAGGGAAACATGTCCGTTTTCTATATATTATTTGAGAGCATTAAATATTTTGAAATATCCTATTAAGTGTGCATGCACCCATACCAGTTTTTTTTTTTTAAGTTTAAAGAGTTTTTGTTCGTTTGGTTTTTTTTTGCGGTACATGGGCCTCTCACTGTTGTGGCTTCTCCCGTTGCGGAGCACAGGCTCCGGACGCGCAGGCTCAGCGGCCATGGCTCACGGGCTCAGCTGCCCCATGGTATGCGGGATCCTCCCGGACTGGAGCACGAACCCGTGTCCCCTGCATCGGCAGGTGGACCCTCAAGCACCGCGCCACCAGGGAAGCCCTAAAGAGTTTTTTTAGAGAAGGTTTAGTTTCACAGCAAAATTGGGAGGAAGGTACAGAAACCTCCATATACTTCTTATTCCCACACATGCGTAACCTCCCTCATTACCATCATCCTCCACCAGAGTGGTACATTTGTTACCATTGATGAATCTATATTGACATCATAAGTAATTAAAGTCCATAGATTACCTTATAGTTCACTTCTAGGGTTGTGCAATTTGTGACATTGGAGAAATATATAATGACATGTATCCATCATTATAGTTTTCCACTTTTTTAAAGTTTTTTAAGGAACGTCCATACTGTTCATAGTGGCTATACAAATTTATATTCCCACCAACAGTGTAGGAGGATTCCCTTTTCTCCACACCCTCTTCAGCATTTATTGCTTGTAGATTTTTTGATGATGGGCATTCTCACTGGTGTGAGGTGATACGTCATTGTAGTTTTGATTTGCATTTCTCTAATAATTAGTGATGTTGAGCATCTTTTCATGTGCTTCTTGGCCGTCTGTATGTCTTCTTTGGAGAAACGTCTATTTAGGACTTCTGCCCATTTTTGGATTGGGTTGTTTGTTTCTTTTTGATATTGAGCTGCATGAGCTGCTTGTATATTTTGGAGATTAATCCTTTGTCAGTTGCTTTATTTGCAAACATTTTCTCCCATTCTGAGGGTTGTCTTTTCGTCTTGTTTGTGGTTTCCTTTGCTGTGCAAAAGCTTTTAAGTTTAATTAGGTCCCAGTTGTTTATTTTTGTTTTTACTTCCATTACTCTGGGAGGCGGGTCAAAAAAAATCTTGCTGCGATTTATGTCAAAGAGTGTTCTGCCTATGTTTTCCTCTAAGAGTTTTATAGTGTCTGGCCTTACATTCAGGTCTTTAATCCATTTTGTGTTTACAAACAGTGAAACTTTTAATGTCTTACACCTGTGTCTTTAGCAAATATCATATTGTTAAAATCATATATTATATAGTCTTTTCAGATTGGCTTCTCTCACTTAGTAATATGTGTTTAAGGATCTTCCATATATTTTCATGCCTTGATGCTTACTCATTTTAGCACTACATAGTATTACATTCCCAGTATATACCAGAGTATATCTATCAATTCACTCACTGAAGGACACCTTGGTTGCTTTCAAGTTTTGAATAAAGGTGCTATAAATATCCATGTACAGGTTTCTGTGGAAGTAAATATTCTATTCCTTTCAGTAAATACCAATGAGCAAGACTGCTGGACTGCATGGTACGGGGATGTTTATTATTGTAGAAACTGGCAATCTGTCTTCCAAAGTAGCTGTACAATTTTGCATTTCCACTCACAATGAATGAGATTTCCTATTGCTCCACATCCACCACAGCATTTGATATTGTCTCTGTTCAAATTTTGGTCATTCTAAGGGGTATTTAGTGTTATATCATTGAATTTTTAATTTGTATTTCACTGATGACATGTGATGTGGTCATCTTTCCATATGCTTATATGCCAAGTGTCTATCTTCTTTGGTGAGGTATCTGTTAAGCTTGTTGGCCCATTTTTAATCCAGTTGCTAGTTTTCTTATTTTTTTTCTTTCAATCTATCTTGTATCCAATCTGTATTCATTTTACTTCCTATTCTTGTCTAATTGCATTAACATGGACTTCTTATACAATATTGAAAAGAAATAGTGAAAGGAGACAATGTTGCTTCATACCTGAACTTAGTGAGAAAGCTTCTTGTTTCTTATCAAGTGTGATGTAAGCTGTAAGGTTTTCTGTAGATTTTCCTTATTAACATGAGGAAGCTTCTTTCTATCCCTAGTTTACACAGAGTTTTTAATCAAGAATGGTGTTGAAGTTTGTCAAAATTTTCTTCTGCATATTGATATTATCATACATATTTTCATCATTAGGGTGTTGATGACATGGATACAAGTACGTAATTTTGCAGTATTGAAGCAGCCTTGCTTGACTGGGATAAATCCCTTTTGGTCGATTGCACAATTCTTTTAAAACATTGTTGGATTCAACTTGCTAATACTTAATTGAGGATTTTTGCATCTTTGTTCCTGAGACATATTGGAATATTATTAATGTTTTTGTCTGGATTTGGATATTCTGGTTTAAGACATTCATTTGGGGAAATTTTCAGTCATTACCATTTCAAATACTTTGTATTCCTTTCTCTCTTTATTCTCCTTCTCATATACCCATTGTACATATGACACACTGTTTTAATTGTTGCACAATCTTTTCATATTCTGTTCTGTTTTTCTTTTCCAGCCCATTTTCTCTTTTGCTTCAGTTTTGGAGGTTTTTACTATGTCTTCAAGCACAGAGATATTTTTCCTCAGTTGTGTCCAGTCTGCTAATAAGCCTCTCAAACACATTCTTTATTTCTGTTAGTTTTTTTCCTAATGTATAGCATTTCTTTTTGATTTTTATTAATTTTTTAATCTTTCTGCTTATATTGCCATCTAATCATTCATGCTGTTTATTTTATCCATCACAGCTCTTAGCATATCAACTGTAGTTGTTTAAAATTCCTGGCTATTTTCCCAATTTTTAATTCTACTTCTCTTTTTTTTTTTTTGTTTTTTTGGTTTTTGCAGTACGTGGGCTTCTCACGGTTGTGGCCTCTTCCGTTGCAGAGCACAGGCTCCGGACGCACAGGCCCAGCAGCCATGGCTCACGGGCCCAGCCACTCCACGGCATGTGGGATCTTCCTGGACCAGGGCACGAACCCGTGTCCCCTGCATTGGCAGGCAGACTCTCAACCACTGTGCCACCAGGGAAGCCCTCTACTTCTGTTTTGATTAAGAATTCCATATTTACATTGTTTCCCTCTTCTCCCAGTTTACTATAAGCATTTAAGAGAAAGACGACTCCTTCAACATTTTGCTTAGACACTTCCTCAGTCAAAGTTCCAGTTTCATTACTCACAAAATCTACCTTCCAAAGAACTCTAGGAGAGGACTACAATTCAGCCAATCTATTGCCACATTAAAACAGCAATCACTTTCCTCTAGTTTCCAATAAAATGTCCACATTTCTGCCTCATCCAATTGTTCTTCAAAGTACAGATTTCTCCCCAAATTTTGTTTATGGACACTGAAGTGTTCCTTAAGAAGCTTGAGGTTCTCTGTGGCTCTCCTCTTTTCCTTCTAAGCTCCCATCAGAGCTGTCCTTAATAGTTCTTTCGTGGTGATGCAGGTTTTTTTTTCAGCAGGCACTTCCAAACTCTTCTGTACTCTACCAAATATGCAGTTCTAATGGCACTTTCACACTATTAAGTATTCTTTATCAGATGTACTCTTACTTCTCAGTACCAATTTTTGCCTTATTCTCTTTGGGTTGCTAACAAAGAAATACCAGAGCCTGGGTAGTTTATAAACAACTGATGATTTTTTCCTCAGTGTGGCAAAGACTGGGAAGTCCAAGATCAAGGCACCAGCAAATTCACCGTCTACTAAAGGCACCATTTCTCATTCATGGAGATGGTCCTCTAGCTATGTAGTCAAATGTGACTCGGGGCAAATGAGCTTTTCTGCGGTACTATTATGAGGGCACAAATCCCATTTATGAGGTCACTTCCCTCATGACCTTATCATTTCCAATATCACCACCTCCTAATACCATCACCATTGGAATTGGGTTTCAAATACAAAAATTAGATGGACAAAAATGTGCACACCATCAGAGGAACCAATGAGAAAATTGATTATTTCTTTACTGCTGGAAGGTATGAACGTTGTAAATTTGCTTACTTATTCCCAATAAACCTTAAATTGGTAATAGGAATCTCACCTTTGTTATGTTTTATGAGCTACTCTTACTGGCAGCCTTGGGATTTGCATCCTGAATTCCTTTACTTGCAAAAATGCCCAATTAGCTTCTGTATATTATAGGAAAAAATGCTTTTTTACAGATCTCAAATTACATGCAATTTTACCCCCGAAATCATGTATTTTAAAATTTTCAACACTCACCTGATGTCTTTTAAAAATTAGCAAAAACATGTTTTGTGCTCTCTTTCAGCCATTCTAGATCTTACTGGCCACTTCCAAATGAAAATGTTTAAATGTGCTAATGTGCATTCATAACATCACATTTCAAATGAGTGCAATCTCTTCAAAGATGAAATATAAGAAGTTCATATTTAGGCCCCCCCAAATCTTTACTCTCTGAATCTGAAATACCCTTCAGCTTAACACCACACTGTCCACTATTTTCTGGGATTTTTTTTCTTGAATGACCATCTTGGATGCTGTTTATGTCGTGTAGCTTTTCCTACAGTTCCATGCATACTTTATTTCTGAGAAAATTATTATTCCAGATTGATAGTCACACACAGAAACACTTCTCCATAAGTCTCAACTCCTGCTTAATACTGCCTAGACTCTGAAGCTCTCTTACAAGCATTAATAAAATTTCATTTACATAAGTATTTATATGATAATTGCACAATAATGTATTTAAAATTGTATTTTGATGTATTGCTTCTTCAGGAGCACAAACTTAACTGTTTTGTTTACCACCCTTGTAAGTGACTGTTTAATAATTGTGCTTAGAACTCAAAGAGGGATGAATAAACAGCTGAACAAAGTGCATATACAAGCAATTTACATATGTCTCATAAGACTAGGTGATTATTTAATCTTTATACAAGAAAAGAAGAGCCTGGATACTCTGAGGTCATGACTTGTGAGAATATAGGGGCTTACGGTTGGGAAACATGCAGTAATCAGTGCAGCAGAGTTCACCAGCCACCTGCTGGGATTGTTAAAAAGAGCCAAACAAATGTGAAAGATTGAAGAGAGAGTGTACAAAGACACAAACGTGCTCACCAGGACAAGGGTGCTTTGGGTGGCTCTAGATTCAGGGGAGGATCTTGGAGAGATATTGGTTGTATGAATGTATAGCACCCTTTGCTTGTGCCTAGGCAAGATGAAAACCATGGAGCCACTAGACCAGATCATGAGCACCAAACATGAAACATCAAGAAATAACAATAATCCTACATTCAGTAAGACTGTGATTCTGTTATGAATTAAAGCATAACAGAATCCCAATCTTTCTTCTTTGTGATGTTTTTGTTACTCCAATTATCTGTCACATACCTAGTAAATATATTATTTATCAACATGTGCAGAATCCAGCAGAGGAAAATAGAGGATTCAATGTATTGGGGAAATTTCATTTTAAGCTGTGCCCACCTGGAGTTCCTGGGACTGATGTTGATGATCTGGCAGACACTCAAGAGGCAGATGTTGCCAATGGACACACCCCTGGCCTCTCTGTGAATATAGTAAACAATTTTGCATTCAATATCATTGAGAAAATGTTTCCACCCAAACACTTCCATTGTCCTTGGGATTCCTGTAGAGAGCATGACCAAGGAGTTGGTTATAAGCAGACGCTCAACAATCAGATCTGTGAATCTTGGGCTGTATACAGTGAAGTGAGAGAAGAGATAATGGTAAAGAAGAGAGAAATTTCCCAGGATTCCAAATATATTCTGGGATAGGAAGATCATTTTATTGCAAAATCTCTGGTAGCCATCCTGTCAGTTCTCTGTGAATGATATTTCCCTTCTGAGCTAGAGTTTCCTGAACAGAAAGATGAGGCATGTGTTACATGTGTCATATCAACTGAAATCCAATCTTCTCAACTTATTATTAGTTTCCACTGAGATAGATTACCTTAATGTTTTTCTTTTAATAAGAGGTTTCCAAGATTTTTTTTTTTTCCCGGTATGCGGGCCTCTCACTGTTGTGGCCTCTCCCGTTGCGGAGCACAGGCTCCAGACGTGCAGGCTCAGCGGCTATGGCTCACGGGCCCAGCCGCTCTGCGGCATGTGGGATCTTCCCGGACCGGGGCACAAACCCACGTCCCCTGCATCGGCAGACGGACTCCCAACCACTGCGCCACCAGGGAAGCCCCAAGATTTTAATATATAAATTTTAAAGAGCTTTTATATGTCATATGATATCACTTATATGTGAAATCTAAAAAAAAAAAAAGTTACAAATGAACCTATTTACAAAACTGAAATTGAGTCACAGATGTAGAAAACAAACTTATGGTTACCAAGGGGGAAAGGGGGGAAGGATAAATTGGGTGATTGGGATTGACATATACATATTACTATATATAAAATAGATAACTAATAAAACTTACTGTATAGCTCAGGGAACTATACTCAATACTCTGTAATGACCTATATGGGCAAAGAATCTTAAAAAGTGTGGATATATGTATATGTATAACTGATTCACTTTGCTGTACAGCAGGAACTAACACAACATTGTAAATCAACTATACTCAAATAAAAAATATTAATTTAAAATGAAAATAAAATAAAAGCAGAGAAAAATCTGAAAAAAAGAGCTCTAATAATGAATGAATCACTGCTATGAAGGTCATACATGTACTTGGTAACTTCTTTATTTTTCCCAAACCTGTGAGAAGGAACTACTATTACTTTTATTCTCAAGAAGAGGAGAACTTAGATACAGAGAGATTAAGTGATCGGACTAAATTTACACCATAGTTATAGGCAGGAAAGGACTTAAACTTGACTTGTCTGGTAAAAAACCTAGCACGTTTAATCACAATGACATACTGACAAATCCAGGTAGCTGTGTTCTCCTAATAGTTTAAATATATATTTAGCTGCTTTGATAATGTGTCATAATATTTTAAGTCAGTGGTCATTTATTTTATAATTTTAGTTGTAACAAGTTTCCATTATGTGTAAAAATTTATTTCATAGACAAATAACAATTGTTCATAAAGCTTTAGAGATCTTAACCAAACGTAAATTCTGGGATTTTTAAATACTACAGAAAGCTGCCACATGGTCAAATTGGATTTAATAAATAAAAGAGCGGCTCAGTGTCAGGCCCACAATAGAAAGTGTCACTCGCTTTTGTGCCTGAACGAAACGTAATACCACCAAACACAGGAATTATCGAATATCATACTGTGCCATAAAGTAGTGAATATGAATCTCTAATGTGTAATATAATTGTTAGTGTAGAACAATTTTTAATAATTTCTGATCATGCATTCATGAATATATTAATTCATGAGTAAGAGTATTAACAAGAAAGGTAGATTGTCTTATATTTTAACATTTAAGAAAGTATGCAAAATGGAATCTCTAATGTGTAAAACTGTGCTTTTTATTAAATTGGAATTAGACATTTTTAATCAATAGTAGAACATTTTTAAATAAGCGAAAGTATCACGATATATTTGTGTCTGACTGTGGCTATCTGAGACTCATCATAAATTTACATTTTTCTTATGTATTGATTCCTTTTCTTCAATAGGGAAAACAGACTCATCAAATTAAACAGACCAAAGACATTTTCAGGAGGTAACAATTACGGTCTCCATTAAGTACTTCATATACCCAGAGTTAGAGCAAACAGTTTTATACCAGGAACTGCCATTTTGATTCACCATTTCTGCACAGGCCTAAATGACTTGTAGATTCATCTTACTCTTTATGATGAGCAGAAGGTGTTATAGGCACACACATCTGCAGTAATCCTGAAATTTTAATATATGGTTTCAGTAAACGAGGCTGAGTTTCAGACTGCGTTCAAAACTATGGTTCTTAAGAAAATTAAAAGTCAAGCTGCATTATCACTTGGAATCAATGCTGGGAATCAAGGTCATTGTAGATTACACTAAATCATACTCTATAAGTTAGGAGCCATTATGGATTGATGTTGGATCTATAATCCTGATCTCTCTTTACTAGTCCAGCTCAAGTCTCAGAATCATTCCATCTTTCTGTGTGGCTTTGGCGCTGGACTAGGTTTGAACCCTGAAGAATTCCTCTTTCTGAGATAATCACTTACCCCTGTTCCTGATACTGGCGGACTCTTCCTCTCAGACTGAAATAGAAAATTGTTACATGACTTCTTTCAGTTCCCAGGATGCTGTGCAATGCAGTGTGATGGTTTGAAAACCAGCACCTGTGTTACATGGGGGGCAGTCAGACCCCTAGATATGGGTTTACGTTTCTGTGACCTCCCCTCCCCTCAGAACTGCATTTATCTTTTCACTTTTAGCTGCAGTGCGAAAGCAGGCTCAAGAGGATATGTGTGGAAAATTTAATTAACTTTTTAAAAGCTGTTAATTACCATTAAAACTACAATCAATTTGTCATTCCCAAGGAGACCATTGTAGTGCTTTGAGAAGCTTTTTCTTTTATATGATCTGGGGAGGCAGACAGGTTCTCATATTGAATGAGCAGGAAATACTGGGTTGACAGGTGAGAGTCTGGCAATGAAGCCCTTGTATCTTGCTGACTTCTCTGCTCCCCTGAGAAATTTTTCTACCCAACAGTGAGTTCCTTCCTAATCTTCAGACCCGCAAGCATCAGCATCAGTTAAGTATGAGCAGAGAAAAAGAACCAAAGTGCCTGAGAATTTCCAAGCCCTATAAGTAAAAGGAAGACCATGATGACAGCAATTTATATTATAAATTATTGGATATATTTGTCCCACTCAATGCCAATTAATTTAGAAGTCTAAGTGGTGATAAAGATGCTTTCTAGTAAAATGTATTTTACCAATATGAACCCATTCCCAAGTAGTCTAAATAGAAAAATATACATAGAAATATATAAATCTATAAGCCTCTCCCCCCAAAAAGCACCTCAATAGTAAGTTTTAACAGATGCTACTATTTATTTAACTGTCACATAAGTCATTGCTACTTACTCAGTTCAAGAATGTTGAATGGTTACTACCATCCTCTACATTTTTTCCCTGCATTTTCAGCAAAATTGATTGCTTTTGTAAATAAATAAATATAAAATGTGAGTTCAATTAATCCTTTTTTCTGCATACAAATCTATATATTTTTTCTGGGTTTACTGTTTAAACCCTCCCAATTTCCAAGCCAGAAATAAGAGCAATATGCTAAAAAAAAAAAAAAAAAAAAAGAGCAATATGCTAGACTTCCCCAGTAACTACTACATCTATACACACACACACACACACACACACACACACACACACACACACAGAATTTATGTTCATTTGCTATTGCTATAAAATCAGAGTGACTAAGATTGTTGTGGTCTGATAAACGAAGAGGAATAAGCATGAGATGGAGGCTTGGAAGGTTAGTAGGTTTATTAGTAGTAAACCTACTAGTAGGTTAGTAGGTTTCTGAGGATATTGGCAGAGGGATGCTGACCCTGTAATATGCAGGAATAGTTCAGCAGCTTTGAGTATCAGATACTTTGGGGACACACAGATTATTGTATTTTTTACAGCCTAGAGTAGTGACATTGAAGATGGAGAAAATGTGATGAATAAGACAACTTGAGAACACAGTTTTTAAAAACATTGGTGATAGACTAGCTGTAGAAGATGAAGAAATTTTGAGGAAGATGTTTAGACAGGATGGACGAGCCATGTGCTGTGGGTATAAACAACCCCAATATCCCAGAAGCCAAAAAACAAAACAAAACACCCTTCGAGGCAGCTGACATGCACATGGCATTGACCTCGCTCAGTTTTTACTCTTAGCCCATTGACAAAACTGGTCACGTGTTTGGCTTATTTCAAAGGGGGTGGAAAATGTGGAGGTACCTTAGTAAGTCAGGAGTAGTTTGCATTTCTGCCTCAAACCCAGTCCCACCAGTACAAATAATAGAAATCACACATTTGTAAAGACCCATGCAGTCCTTATATGCGGCATATCAGGAGTGGAAAAAGGGAATATATCAGTTGTGGGAATAAGTGTCATGAAGTTTTGTAGCAAGTTAGCTCACACATTCAACACAAGTACAATCAAAATTATACTCAGTTCTAGTAAAGTTCAGTCCATATGTGTTACTTTGTGTTTAAGTATGAAGTGACACAACTGACTTACAAAAAAGAAAGTGTTTTGGTTTTTTGTGTGTTTAGTTAGTCATGCTGAGTAAGACACAGCCTAGGATGGCTAATGTGACTCATTGATTCTCTCAGGAGAAAATACAACTTCTTCTTCCTTATTTTTTTCTCCACAGCCTGTAGCAAGTAAAGGTCCAGTGAAAGATCAATCTACATGGCAAAAAAAAAAAAAAAAAAAAAAAAAAAGGAAAGGAAAGAAAGAAAACTACACGTGTTGATAAGATCATTTCTGACAGGTTTTTACCACCTATTTCAGTGTTTCTGGGGGGGGAGACAACCCAGATTTCCCTACTCTGACATGTTCACTGATGTCATTCCCCTGATCCTCAATTTGAAAGTGGATAAAAATGTTTTCTCTGCTTTTTCTTTAAGAAATTAAAAATAAAGGCTGTGTACACATGATCCTCTAATGATTTTCAGTCAGTGGTCATCAACAGAGGAAAGGCATAGAATCTCATATCCACAGAAGCATGACGTTCCTTACAGGAAACTTCTCCCTGAAACCAGAGAGTCATCTTTCCCATGTGATCAGAGGCTTTCATGGGTTTTGCATTGCTTTGCAGTCAGCCCTACCACATGGACTTAGCTCTGAGAATCTCACATCAGATGACTGATGTACATGTCACAGGACACTGATCTCTTACCAGATCCTGCCTCTCTCTCTCTCCCTCTCTCTCTTTTTTTTTTTTTTTTTTTTGGCTGCACCACACAGCATGTGGAACCTCCCCGACCAGGGATCGAACTACGAACCCCGCAGTGGAAGTGCGGAGTCCTAACCACTGGACCACCAGGGAAGTCCAGATCCTGCCTCTCTTAATATCTCCTGCAGGGCCACTGCAACACTCGAGGATTTTTCCTGGAGCCATCTGCCCCATGCAAGTACACTTCCAGGTTTGGACAGAAGCTTTGATTTTCACTGAGATGCCTGTTCTGCTCAATCAACCTTTCTAGAATTATGATGTTCTTCTCTTCTGAGAGCCCCCATTTCAAGATCTCTCTCTCTCTGCTAATATAATTCATTTAGTAAAATTGAACGAGAAACAGGTAAGAAGCAAACTATGCAGGGAACAATACGGAGGGTTCCTGTACCTAATTTATGTCTCTGATATAACCAAAAATTGATAAACGCAGATTCATTTCTTGATCCGAGTTCAAACAGGATGTAGAAAATGGAATTAACATTGCATGAAATCCAGCTGAAGCTCAGCTATGAGGTACCAGCCCTCCTCATAAAGAAGCAATAGTTCTCCATCATTTGAAGCACACTGTGGACTCAGACAACTGGACCCTGAGAGTGCAGGCTCCTCACTAGAATCCCATGCCTGCATCACATGAAATATTCCCAAAGAATTCTTAAGGATGAAGTAGGGGACCAAAAAAATAAGATAAATCCATAGTCTGCACTATCGTCTTTTCTATCTGATATTACCAGCATCTTGGCCCAATATGATCTTGTCACTTTCCGCTGGGCCTCCCTACTTTCCACTTCCATCCTCTGATTATACCTTACCTACACTTCGGAGCAACTTTAGTTTTCCATTTATCTTTATACACAAGTAACCCAAATATCAACTGTGTGTATCATAACCCCTTAGGAATCCCAGGTCTGAGTAACTAAATCCATGACCTTAAAAGTCTAAAGTTTTCCTAATTCCCCCTCCTTTTATTTTTTTTTGCGGTACGCGGGCCTCTCACTGCTGTGGCCTCTCCCGTTGTGGAGCACAGGCTCTGGACGCGCAGGCTCAGCAGCCATGGCTCACGGGCCCAGCCGCTCCACAGCATGTGGGATCTTCCCAGACCGGGGCACGAACCCATGTCCCCTGCATCGGCAGGCGGACTCTCAACCACTGCGCCACCAGGGAAGCCCTCCCTTTTCTAAAAAAAAATAAATTTATTTATTTTTGGCTGCCTTGGGTCTTCGTTGCTGCACGCGGGCTTTTCTCTGGTTGCGGCGAGAGGGGGCTACTCTTCATTGTGGTGTGCAGGCTTCTCATTGTGGTGGCTTCTCTTGTTCAGAGCATGGGCTCTAGGCGCGCGGGCTTCAGTAGTTGTGACACACAGGCTCAGTAGTTGTGGCACACGGGCTTAGTTGCTCTGCGGCATGTGGGATCTTCCCAGAGCAGGGCTCGAACCCATGTTCCCTGCATTGGCAGGCGGACTCTTAACAACTGAGCCACCAGGGAAGCCCCCAATTCCCTTTTTATGGATTATTTTTTGTAATTTCCATGTACTTACACTCTCAGGGTCTCCACTGTTCTCAAGTTAGTCTTCCCTGCAAAATCTGTCAACGTAGACATAGAATTAAGTCCCCTCTCTAATTATCTCAATAGAGAATCTAGTTTTTTAAATAAAGCCTAGTTTTTAAATAAAGTCCATATGGACTTTATTAAAGACTCTATAGGGAGTTCCCTGGTGGTCCAGTGGTTAGGACTCCATGATTTCACTGCCAAGGGCCCAGGTTCAATCCCTGGTTGGGGAACTAAGATCCTGCAAGCCATGTGGTACAGCCAAAACAAAACAAAAAACAAAAATGAGCTCAAAAAAAAAAAACACCCCCTCTATAAGACAACTTACTGGGAGGCAGCAGTGTACCCCATAAATACCTGTTTAGTAAACTTGCACAGCTATCAGTTTTTCTTATAAAGTCCCTTCTGGGCTGCTCCACCAATGAAGGCTCTCAGCTCTTCCTCTTCAACCTATGCAAGTGTCCCACCCTGCTGATTACTCTTTGTTCTATCCCAGATCCACTCCCTGTCCTAATTTTACATTCTTTACCCATTTTTTTAAAAATTCTTTTTCTTTTTAATTTTTAAACCCCACATTTGTTTATTTATTTATTTTTTTGGCTGTGTTGGGTCCTTGTCTCTGTGTGAGGGCTTTCTCTAGTTGTGGCAAGCGGGGGCCACTCTTCATCACGGTGCATGGGCCTCTCACTGTCGCGGCCTCTCTTGTTGCGGAGCACAGGCTCCAGATGCACAGGCTCAGTAGTTGTGGCTCATGGGCCCAGTTGCTCCGCGGCATGTGGGATCTTCCCAGACCAGGGCTCGAACCTGCGTCCCCTGCATTAGCAGGCAGATTCTCAACCACTGCGCCACCATGGAAGCCCTACCCATTTTTTTTATGATGGTAACATAAACATAACATAAAATTTACTATATTCATCATTTTGAAGTTCACTGTTCTGTGGTATTACATACATTCCACTATTTTGCAACCACCACCAGCATCCATCTTCATAACTCCTTTGTCTTCTAAAACTGTAAATCTATACACTTTAAACAATAACTCTCCATTTTCTCTCCCAAGCACCCGGAAAGCATCATTATCCTCTCCATATGTATGAATTGGACTACTCTAAGTACCTCATATAACTGGAATAAGTATTTGTATTTTTATGACTGGCTAAAGGTTATAAAATGGCATTTTTTCATAGCTAAGTATCCTAAAGATTCATCCATGTTATAGCATATTGCGGAATATCTTTCCTTTTTAAGGCTAATATTCTATTACATGTATATCCCACATTTTTTCCACCAGTGAATGGATAAGCAATACATATACATACAGATAAGTATGTACTTATTACCATTATAATCCTTGTTTTCCAGTTGTTTTTGTAGTTCTCCTATGTTCATTTCTTCTTTTTTTCTTTTTTTGCGGTACGCAGGCCTCTCACTGTTGTGGCCTCGCCCGTTGCGGAGCACAGGCTCTGGACACGCAGGCTCAGCGGCCATGGCTCACGGGCCCAGCCGCTCGGCGGCACGTGGGATCCTCCCGGACCGGGGCACGAACCCGTGTCCCCTGCATCGGCAGGTGGACTCTCAACCACTGCGCCACCAGGGAAGCCCTATAGAGATCTCTCTTGCACCTTTGATTGTATAGGAGATCTTCTGCCAGTTTCCAGTTAGCTTTCTATGAGAACTGTTCCACATGTAGATGTATTTTGATGTGTCTGCGGGGGGAGGTGGGCTCCATGTCCTCCTACTCTGCCATCTTGATCCTCATCTTGACATTTTCTAATCTGTTTAGTGAGGTAAGGACCCAGGGTGGACAGAGCCTCAGAAAGGGTGGATCTGAGTATTTGGGAGCAGATATTAGCCCCTAGGAGTACTACTGCCTTGACTCTGGGATACCTCCAGGTTTGTAAGCCTGCTCATAGGAAGTTAACTCACAGGGTTTTTATGATCCTATTCTATTCTATTAAAACAAATTACTGTCTATAACTTAAAATAACAAAAAAATTAACATACATAGGTTTTCTGGATCAAATACACTAGAAACTGTTTTATTTTTTAAAAGTTCAAAAAAAGTACAAATTATCATCACCATCATAACTTCTCCTGTGTGTTGATGGCTCTGAAAGGGGTGACCCCAGAACTCACATACACATGTGAAAGGTAATTGGCCCAAATGAAGCCAAAGTCCCATAAAACCACCCTTTTTTTGCACCAGCCATACAATCCTGAATTCAACCATAATTCATTTGTTGTATGCTCTGTATCAGATTCTGTGAAAGAGGTCAGGTAACAACTGCCATTCCCAAAGAGCTTCTCATGTGTCTCCCTGGAGTACAAAATATATTACCTAGAGTGGCCATATGGTAGAATAATGACCAAGGAGATAGAGAAGTGTAGGGAAAGATGATGTTCCCCAAATGAAAAATGAGTGGCTTCAAATCAAAACCCCTATGTTCCATCAGATTAATACTCCCTCCCTCTTGCTTCATGAAACATAATGTGATACCTCATGGTGGGTCCACCATATTGGGGTTATGAGAGTATAAAAACGACCACAATGCCTGCATGTAGACAATGTCAAAGAGAAGTCACAAAACAGGGTACCTCATAAGGTTTCTCAGCCATTTCATCAACCATAGGCACCTACATTTTCACTATGTACATAACAGAAAATATATTTCTTCTTTTCTATACATATGCATCACTCTGTTCTTAGTATAGCAGAAGAAAAACTCCCAGCTAGAGAAAAAGACATTATTATTTTACAATGATACCAATATTAAATATGAGCATAACCTACTACCTATCACCATTTTACCAATTACCACAACTTAACAAAAACAAAAAAAACCAACATAAAACTTCTTTCCACTCCAGTCAAGATGGGTAAAAAAACAGCATGGGCTGTAAAAAACTAAAAACAAACAAAACCCCCACCAACCCCCCCAAAAAACCTGGTCACTTTTAAGCTAAACAACAAATAAACTGTTTGAAAAAGAAATGTGCACTGCCTCTGACTAGTGAACTTTACCGCCAACTAACCTACACCTGTTACAGAACCCAGAGCACATAAAAAGACCCAACACTCTTGAGAAAAGGTGAAAAACATCTCTGCCACCTGTGGGTCAGTTTCCTCAAAGGTCTTTCACATATTGTAGATCTAATTTGTAACTGGAATTATAAACCTGGGACCTGGGTTTGTGTGAAACCACAGAATATTTCTTGCTGACCTGTCAATTACTGTGTCCAGCAGTCTTCTTCATCTCCATAATCTAGTTTGCCAAATGATATTTTAAAGCTTTATTCACAGATTTTGTTTCACTGAAATCCCCCTCTTCATCAAACTGCCACTGATCTAAGTCTGGGAAAGTATAATAATCTCTGTCAAAGAACAGCATCTAGTCCTCAGTGTTGCCCAGAAACTCTTTTCAATCAGGGAGACAAAATTTGATTTCCCAGATTCTCAGAAAACCACCATATTTGCCACGTCCCCATCTCTGTTATTTGTACATCAGAATACACCACCACTAGGGGCCTAAAACCTCGGAGTGATAGAAGGGCACTTCCTTGCAGCTTCCTCCCTACATTTCCAAAGAGCTCTCCATATGTGCTCTCAACAGGTTGTATGTTCCTCACTAAGAAAAACAGCATCTGTTTGCACATCTTGGTCAGTTATAACTGCCTGAATTAAACCTTTGCAACTTGATGCTGTTCCCCTTTTAGCTCAATTATGTGATCAGCATGTTGCATTTGAACCTGATAAGTGCCCTCAATTTCTTGTTAAAATTAATTTTTCATTGCATGAGAAAAATTCAAAAGCACTCATAAAATCCTACCAGGTCCTGCATGGATGACACAGGGTGAGAAGAACACTGAGAACACTGTCGTTGTAACATAGACAAGGAAGGATCATGACTGTGACTCATATGTAGCAAAAATAACAAGGTAAATACAAAAACTGGAGATAATTCGGCAATAAAACCAGATTTTTCTCCTAAATCTAGAGTGTCAGTTGTACAACAATAGAAGAGGTATCCTCTCTCTACATGAAGAATTCTTCATCCTGAATATTTTCTGTCTCTTACTTCAGATTACAGCATCACTCTATTGAACTATTTTTCTTTTAATTATAGATAATCTATTACACACCAGTCAGCTTAACTGTTTGTTCAATTCATATAATTGCCTAAACAACACCATGACTTATGAAGTTTCCAGGTTTTCTTCTGATCAATTGTCAGAGTAAACTGTTTAAAACTGATGAAGTCAATTATAAGAAATGTAAAAAACAGTAAAAGATTGTCTTAATGTCCCTCTCAAATTAAAGAAGAAATTAAATGTATTAAACAAAATCAAATTAATATGCTCACTGGGGAATTATTCTCATCTTGAAATTAATTTCTAACCTCCATTAAATTTAATAAAAACTATTCTGAAAATCCCTGAGCAGATTATATAAGTAATAGTTCATGAATTTGGAACTAAAAAAACTAAAATAGATTTTTCATAATTAACAAGTCAGTACACAAGACAAGATCTGCATGGGGAGAATCTCAAAACAAGATTCATGAAATATGGGAGAAATGAATTCAATGAAAAGTAAACAAATTAGATTTACTTTAGCTTTTTTTTTTAAGCAAATCCTCCATTTTATTTCACATAATATGCATTGGGATTTGGTTTTTTTTAAAAATAAAGTTAGCTGTATTTTTTTAAACATCTTTATTAGAGTATAATTGCTTTACCTGATACCAAAACCAGACAAAGATAGTACAAAAAAAGAAAATTACAGACCAATATCACTGAAGAATACAGATGCAAAACTCCTCAACAAAATACTAGCAAACAGAATCCAACAACACATTAAAAGGATCATACACCATGATCAAGTGGGATTTATCCCAGGGTTGCAAGGATTCTTCAATATACGCAAATCAATCAACGCGATACACCATATTAACAAATTGAAGAATAAAAGCCATATGATCATCTCAATTGATGCAGAAAAAGCTTTTGATAAAATTCAACACCCAGTTATGATAAAAACTCTCCAGAAAGTGGGCATAGAGGGAACCTACCTCAATATAATAAACGCCATATATGACAAACCCACAGCAAACATCATTCTCAATGGTGAAAAACTGAAACCATTTCCTCTAAGATCAGGAACAAGACAAGGATGTCCATTCTCACCACTATTATTCAACATAGTTTTGAAGTCCTAGCCATGGCAATCAGAGAAGAAAAAGAAATAAAAGGAATACAAATTGGAAAAGAAGAAGTAAAACTGTCACTGTTTGCAGATCACGATACTATACATAGAGAATCCTAAAAATGCCATTAGAAAACTACTAGAGCTAATCAATGCATTTGGCAAAGTTGCAGGATACAAAATTAATGCACAGAAATCTCTTGCATTCCTATACACTAATGATGAAAAATCTGAAAGAGAAATTATGGAAACACTCCCATTTACCACTGCAACAAAATGAATAAAATACCTAGGAATAAACCTACCTAGGGAAACAAAGGACCTGTATGCAGAAAACTATAAGACACTGATGAAAGAAATTAAAGATGATACAAACAGATGGAGAGATATACCATGTTCTTGGATTGGAAGAATCAATATTGTGAAAATGACTACACTACCCAAAGCAATCTGCAGATTCAATGCAATCCCTATCAAATTACCAATGGCATTTTTTACAGAACTAGAACAGAAAATCTTAAAATTTGTGTGGAAACACAAAAGACCCCCAATAGCCAAAGCAGTCTTGAGGAAAAAAAACGGAGCTGGAGGAATCAGACTCCCTGACTTCAGACTATACTACAAAGCTACAGTAATCAAGACAATATGGTACTGGCACAAAAACAGAAACATAGATCAATGGAACAAGTTAGAAATCCCAGAGATAAAGCCACGCACCTATGGTCAACTAATGTATGACAAAGGAGGCAAGACTATACAATGGAGATAAGACAGTCTCTTCAATAGTGTTGCTGGGAGAACTGGACAGCTACATGTAAAAGAATGAAATTAGAACACTCCCTAACACCATACACAAAAATAAACCCAAAATGGATTCGAGACCTAAATGTAAGACCGGACACTATAAAAACTCTTAGAGGAAAACATAGGAAGAACACTCTTTGACATAAATCACAGCAAGATCTTTTTTGATCCACCTTCTAGAGTAATGGAAATAAAAACAAAAATAGGGCTTCCCTGGTGGTGCAGTGGTTCAGAGTCCGCCTGCTGATGCAGGGACACAGGTTCGTGCCCCGGTCCGGGAACATCCCACATGCCGCGGAGCGTCTGGGCCCGTGAGCCATGGCCGCTGAGCCTGTGTGTCCGGAGCCTGTGCTCTGCAACGGGAGAGGCCACAACAGTGAGAGGCCCACATACAGCAAAAAAAAAAAAAAAAAAGAAATGGGATCTAATGAAAGTTAAAAGCTTTTTCACAGCAAAGGAAGCCATAAACAAGACGAAAAGACAACCCTCAGAATGGGAGAAAATATTTGCAAACGAATCAATGGACAAAGGATTAATCTCCAAAATATATAAACAGCTCATGTGGCTCAATATTAAAGAAACAAACAACCCAATCCAAAAATGGACAGAATACCTAAATAGACATTTCTCCGAAGAAGACATACAGATGACCAAGAAGCACATGAAAAGCTTCTCAACATCACTAATTATTAGAGAAATGCAAATCAAAACTACTATGAGGTATCACCTCACAGCAGTTAGAATGGGCATCATTAGAAAGTCTACAAACAGCAAATGATGGAAAGGGTGTGGAGAAAAAGGGAACCCTCTTGCACTGTTGGTGGTTATGTAAATTGATACAACCACTAGAACAGTATGGAAGTTCCTTAAAAAACTAAAAATAGAATTACCATGTGATCCAGCAATCCCACTCCTGGACATATATCCAGAGAAAACCATAATTCAAAAAGACACATGCACCCCAATGTTCATTGTGGCACTATTTACAATAGCCAGGTCATGGAAGCAACCTAAATGCTCATTGAGAGAAGAATGGATAAAGAAGTTGTGGTACATATATACAATGGAATATTACTCAGCCATAAAAAAGAATGAAATTGAGTCATTTGTTGAGACGTGGTTGGATCTAGAGACTGTCATACAGAGTGAATTAAGTCAGAAAGAAAAAAACAAATATCGTATATTAACGCATGTATGTGGGACCTAGAAAAATGGCACCGATGAACCGATTTGCAGGGCAGAAGTTGAGACACAGATGTAGAGAAAAAACGTATGGACACCAAGGGGGGAAAACCGCGGTGGGGTGGGGATGGTGGTGTGCTGAATTGGGCGATTGGGATTGACATGTATACACTGATGTGTATAAAATTGATGACTAATAAGAACATGCAGTATAAAAAAAAAAGAAAGCAACTAATACTGGGGCTTCCCTGGTGGTGCAGTGGTTGGGAATCCACCTGCTTATGCAGGGGACATGGGTTCGAGCCCTGGTCCAGGAAGATCCCACGTGCCGCAGAGCAACTAAGCTCATGCGCCAGAACTACTGAGCCCGTGCTCTAGAGCCCACGAGCCACAACTACCAAAGCCTGCACACCTAGAGCCCGTGCTCCACAACAAGAGAAGCCGCCGCAATGAGAAGCCTGTGCACCGCAAGGAAGAGTAGCCCCCCACCTTGCCACAACTAGAGGAAGCCTGCATGCAGCAATGAAGACCCAATGCAGCCAAAAATAAAATAAAATAAAATAATTAATTTAAAAATATATATTTGATGAGATTATGGCTGAAAAATTCCTGACCCTGAAGAAAGAAACAGATATCCAGGTACAAGAGCCACAGTGAGTCCCAAGCAAGATGAACCTAAAGAGACTCACATCGAGGCTGAGAGAATGGCTTTGGAGCTGGTATGCTCTTACAAGGGCATAAATTGCTCTTAAATTGAGAATCCCATGAATTAGAATACAGTTACATGCCCTATAATGGGAAGGCTCACACAAGCATAGTGCCTTCTATTTACCAAATGACTGCACAGGAAGGTCCCCGTGAGCCTCACAGTACTCAACTGAGATTTGCAGGGCTGGTACCACCTCAAAGGAGCAATCTGAGACTCACAAAGGTTAAACAACTTGTCAGGACCCAGAAGTTCTGCCACAAATCTCAACTAGTAATCCTCATACTACACCAGAACTATCTTTATACTCCTATTCTTGTCTCATGCTGTATAAAATTAAAAGAATCTCCCCAACTGTCACTACTGTGTGTGTGTTTAATTTCAGGAACTATGACATTCACCAGTATGCCCAAAAAATTCTCTTAAAAGCACTAGGAATGCCTGGACCCCACTCAGAGTTTTTGTGCAGAGACATATGGTACTAGAGAACCGTATTAGAAGACACATTCCATTCAAAAGGTAAGACCTGTGCTTGCACATCTTTCTCCACGGTCAGGCTCTTGAGAAGCCCTGCCTTGAACAACCAAGCTTCTGATCCCTGTTTTTAAGGACAAGATTGAAGCTCTGTTCATTCAGAAATGAAAAGAATCACAGTGGTGCTTCTAGACTTCGGTCTTCCTCTGTCTTCAGAAGGTCTGCTCACTTCATTCAGGATTGGTGGTGGTTCCAAAACGAAGTATCCACCAATCCATAATACAGCAAACACTTTTAACACCGAATTCTCTAGTTCTACCCTTGTGCTCCTGATTCAGGAGTTCTTGGAAGTAGAGTAGACCTGTATTATGTGGGATGTAGGCACATCCACATTTACGATACTCATGAAACAGGAAGAGGTGATGAGTAGACAGTTGTAAGAATTATTGTTAGACTCATTTATCATATCCTTTATTCTCATATCAACAAACAGCTGGATTTGGATTTTGTAAAAGCCACAGCAAAACACATTCCCTTTAACATTTTATTTTGAAATAACCACAGATGTATAGGAAGGTACAAAGATAGTAGAGGCATTCAGAACCTTCACCTAGTTTCCTCCGATAGTTACATCTTACACAAATATAGTACAGTATCACTCTGTGAACACAGTAAACAAATTTGCAACCAAAATCGCTGAGAAAATGTTTCTGCCCAAAAGCCATCACTGTCCTGGAGGTTCCTGTAAAGATGAAGACGAAGGAGTTGGCTACAGGCAACCTGACCATCAAATCTGTGGACCCTAACCTTCACCTGGAGAAGGAAAGCAAGATATAATGGTAAAGAAGAGAGAAATTCTCCAGGATTCTAATCATAGTCTGTGATAAGAAGACCATTTCTATTGCCAAAAAAACCTGGAGGATCTGTTAGCTCCCAATGACTGACATTTTTCTTCTGGGGGATGCTGCAGGAGAACCTGAAGTAACTTATCATTTCAACTGAAATTCAATATTCTCCACTTACCATTAGTTCTCACTGAGAAATATTTACTTAAGTTTTACTTTCATTAAGAGCCTGCTAAGAGTTGAATATGTAACTCTGAAAAACCTTCACAATGTAAGAATCACTGCTAGGAAGCTCAGTAACATCATTCCTCACAAATCTTGGAGATGGAAATTACTACTATTTTTATTCTAAAGAGGAAGAAAACTTAAGCCAGGGAGTTCAGTGATTTCATTAAATTCACACATTGGTGAGCAGCAGATATGGGGACTTCAACTTAGTGGAGACGGTAACAAAGTATAGTATTTAACCATCATGACATACTGAAAAAGAAGTTCAGCTACGTTCTTCCAATAATCTAGACCTATAGTTAGTTGTTTTCGTAACTTGTCAGCATGTTTTAGATTAGTGTTATGTTATTTTGTAGTTCTGGCCATGACAAGTTTCCATTTATGAGTAAAGATTTTTCTATATGCCAATACCAATTATGCATCAAGCTTCTGAGATCTTAATAAAATGCAGATGATCTGACTGCAACACAGAATAACAGGAACCTGGCCCATGACCAATTCGGATTTAGTGACTGTAAGACTGCGTCAACATTAGTATGCTAACAGAGAGGCTCTTTATGCCATGAACAAAACGGGGTGGCACCTATCACTGGAATTGAACAATTGCATGATACCCTAAAGTGTGGTACATAAAACACTACAATACAATACACACCCTACAATACAATAATACCCTAAAGTGTGGTACAATAAAACACTACAGTAGGGCTGCAGGATACAAGGTTAATGTATATATACCACCAATGAACAAGTGCAATTGAAAATTAAAAACAAAAACCAAAAATAAAGGAAAGAAAATTTAAAACAAATCACCTTTTACATTAGGACCGAAATTTTTAAAAAGTTCCTTTACAGGTGTTTTTCATCATGGCGGCACATGAGAGGTCTGTGATGAAGATATAACATCATTAACAGATTCTGAACCTCAGATTGAAAGTCACTAAAAATAGAGCCTTATCAAGATATCTAAGAATAAAAACATTTCATAACTTGATAAGTAGGCCTTTTCACATATCCTTGATCCTCTGACCCCCCCTGCCACCATCTCATGAATTTTAAATGATTTTAACTTTTAATCACTCTGCGGAGTATAACATGATTTGACTAATCTTCAAGAAGGACTAGACTTAGTTCCCCCTACTAATAATTCCGTGATGCACGGTACATTCTGAAACCTGCTTAAACAATTTACCTCACTCATTATATTTGTAAGGGTTTTCTCCATTATGAAATCTTTGGTGATCCTGAGGCCAGGTCATTTCCTGAAGGCCTTCATATTTTCTCCTGTAAGGTTTCTTTCCAGTATAAATTCTCTCATCACTCCAAACATATGAACATTTAATACAAACCTTACCACACACTGTACCTCTGTATCTGCACTCCATGTATATTCTGGTGTCTGTTGAGACTTGAGTACTGCTTAAAGGCTTTGCCACACTCATGACACTTGTAAGGTTTCTCCCCAGTATGAATTCTCTGATGAACTGTAAGGCTTGAATTCTGACTGAAGGCCTTGCCACATACATGACATTTATATGGTTTCTCTCCAGTGTGAACTTTCTTATGTTGAGTAAGGTTTGAACTCCCAGTGAAAGCTTTGCCACACTCATGACATTTGTATGGTTTCTCTCCAGTATGGATTCTCTCATGGCCCCAAAGGTGTGAACGTGTGGTGAAATCCTTACCACACTCATTACATTTATAAGGTTTCTCTCCACTATGGATTCTCTTATGTTGAGCAAGATTTGAATGCTCAGAAAACGCTTTGCCACACTCATTACATTTGTAAGGTTTCTCTCCAGTATGAATTCGCTCATGACCCCAAAGGTGTGAACGTATCATAAAGTCCTTACCACACACATTACATTTATATGGTTTCTCCCCAGTATGAATTCTCTGATGCCTTGTGAGGTTTGAGAATCTGTTAAAGGTTTTGCCACACTCACTACATTTGTAAGGTCTCTGTTCAGAATGAATTCTTTGATGATTAGCTAAGACTGAGCAATGGCTAAAAGCCTTCCCACAGTCATCACATTTGTAGGGCTTTTCTCTAATATGTGTTTTCTGGTGTTGTGTAAGCAATGAAGGATGCGTTAAAACCTTCCCATTTTTATTACAAATGTTCGTTTTGACACTAGAAGGAATTATTTGAAGTGGTGAAACTGAGGAACAGTTTTTGATAGACTTCTCAACTTGATTACATTTGTAAATTTTCTCCTCAGTTTGAAAAATCTGCAGTTCAGCCAAATGTGAATGAAGGCTTAATCCAAGCCTATTTTCCAAACATTTCAAAAACTTGTTTCCTGAATAGCCTATGTTACTTTTTAGTTCCTTATTCCTCATGTATGACTTGTAATATTTGTAATATTGAGACATACTTCTTACAGAAACATTCTGCTTTAAAGGAAAATTATTCCAGGATTTATGATGTTGTTGATCTCCACTACCAGTGAGATTTTTGCAAGGGGTTGTAGTCACTCCTTTGTAACTTTTTTCTTCATATTCCCACTGATTCGCAAACGTGTGCATATTTTGCTGGACTTCACTGAAATCAAAATCATCAAAATCATGACTTACAAGTCTTTCAAGACCGAATGTCTGAAATAAGTCTCCATTATTAATGTCCTCTTTTGGTGATAATTCTTTGATCACACATCTGGTAGACATATCTGTAAGATATAAGGCTTCCTTTTAACCAGATTGGAAGATAGATATTTTATGCTGAAAAATATAATATTACACCAAAGGTAAAACTCATGATTAACAGACTTATCAAGCTTTACAACCATGGTCTGCAAATGTTTAGGAACACAAATGAATAAGATTCCTCTAAATTCAAATTATTTTCAGGGAAGCCTATTTTCAAATGCTCTGTTATCAAAAGTTACAATAACCTTGAAAGAAAAGGAATTTCCCCACAGGCACCCCAAAGCACACACCAACTCATGGGAGGCATACAACTGTCTAACATTTGAAAAATAAAAGATATTAAAAATAATCACTGGGGTCCAGTGGTTAAGACTCCATGCTCCCAATGCAGGGGGCAAAGGTTCAATCCCTAGTAGGGGAGCTAAGATCCCGCATGCTGCATGCTGGGAGGAAGGGAGGGAGGGAGGGAGGGAGGGAGGAAGGGAGGGAGGAAAAGTTTCTTAAGAAAATTAATATTAAAAAAAAACACTACTGAATACTTGTATGCAACACTAAAACAACACTATAAGAATAGCAAAACATTATTTTGAATACTTGTTATACAACTATACCCGTGAAAAATAGGCATACTGCAAGATTAACAATTAGTTCACTGTGCTTATATTACATAACATATGCTAAATATTATCTGTTAACCAAAATAAACAGTAATAAACATTTTAGTAATGTGAGACAAATCCAGCCATAAATCATAAATAATAAGCATTTACTTTTGTTAAATACACAAACACACACACACACAGTGCCTGTGGAATTCTAAAGAATTCACCTATAAGACTAAAAGGAAGGACATATTTCAGAAGGAGCACACAATATGAGAACTGGGAAATATGTTAAAAATCACTGATTTTGAAATAAAAGGTCCAGGTAAATATTTAATATTACAGAAATTAATGGGGAAATGTGACAACAAAACTGACAAAGCAGGGAATGCCAAATGTACTTCTCTGTACAAAACAAGAAATGAACTCACAAAAACTGTCAGAATCAACTTTATAAGAACTCTGGAAATTAATCAAAGGATTCCAGCTACCAGGAACACTCTTAACCAAGAAAAAGGCAGCTGTTTTTTCTTACCTTGACCCATCCCTGTTCCTCAGCTAGGCAGTGGCCTTTAAGATGAGAGCCCACAGGCTGGTACAGGTTTCCAGAACCAGAGGTGACAGAACAGGCCTTATAAAGAATTTCAACTGGTTGGGTTTTTGTTTTTTGGTTTTGTTTTTCTTGTTTTGATCTGCCTGATGGATACCTAAAGGACTGGCTCAAAGTACTTGCAAAACTATACCTAGGTGGAACTGCTAACTTGAGGGCTTGGTCAAAAACAGTTAAAGGTAAATATACTAGCCACTGCCACCTAGGGCAAGGGGTAACAACTTGGGCAAACGATGGACAAATCGAAAACCCTGAGAAAAAAGTGGGGAGTGAGTTGTACTGGGAATTAAGGACTTTGAAAATCTCCCACATATTCCAGGGAATCTAGATAGATTTGGGCATGCCTAGGACTGGGAATATAAGAAAAGATCTGAGAAGCTCCTAAGCTCCCATGTCCAGCTGAACATCAGATTTTCTGCAAGAGGTGAATGCTAAGGCAGAGTTGTAAACTCCTGGCCTGAGTGTTTAAGGAATTCTCCAACACAAAGAGCTCATCTACAAAGAGTATAAGGTGGTTTTGTTTTGGTTTTGGTTCCAGGTGTTTAAGGAAATCTGTCAAATCACTAATTGACCAATAAGTCAACAAAGACTTCAGTGGCCACACACAGCAATGAAAACACATCACACAAAATTAGTTGAGAGAAATAAAGACACAACAGCAGTCACAAGAAACAACAACAAAATCCAGGGGGGTGAGCGTGGGGGGAGGAGTGGATTATGATTTCCAAGGTTTCAACATACTCAAAATATCCCATTTGTTAAACAAAAGGTTACAAAGCAGGCAAAGTAACAATAAAGTATCAATATAACACATACAGAAAAATGAATAAATAAATAGCATAAATTGTCCATAATGGAGCCCAAACTTTGGACTTAATCAACAAACACTTTAAATCAACTAATTAAGCTAAAGGGAATGATGGACACAGAATTAATGAAAGTAAGGAAAACAATGTTTAAACAAACAGAGAATATCAATAAAATGATAGACATTATAAAAAGAAACTAAACAGAAATTCTGGGGCTGAAAGATAAATTATCAAAATGAAAAATTTCCTAGAGAGGTTCAGCACCAGATTTGATTAGGCAAAAGGGAGTATCAGCAAACTTATAGGTAGATCAGTCAGAATTACCTAGTCTAAGGAGCAGAAAGAAAAAAAGACTGAATATAAATGAACAGAGCCTAGGAGACCTGTAGATACCATCAGTGGATGAACATATGAATAATGGGAGTCCCAAAGAGAAGGAGAAAGAAGGCAGAAAGAATATCAGAATATGGTCAAAAATTTCTTAAATGTGAGTAAAGACATGAACCTACAAATCTAAAAACTGAATGAACCACATGTAGGAAAACTCAAAGAGAATCACACAATAACAAATTATAATCAAACTGTTAAAAGACAAAGGGAAAGAGAATCTTAAAAGCAGCAAGGGGCTTCCCTGGTGGCACAGTGGTTGAGAGTCCGCCTGCCGATGCAGGGGACACGGGTTCGTGCCCCGGTCCGGGAAGATCCCACATGCCGCGGAGCGGCTGGGCCCGTGAGCCATGGCTGCTGAGCCTGCATGTCCGGAGCCTGTGCTCCGCAACGGGAGAGCCCACAACAGTGAGAGGCCCGCGTACAGAAAAAAAAAAAAAAAGCAGCAAGGGAGAAGGTAGGTATTTATCACATACAAAAGATCCTCAGTAAGATTAAAAGCTGATTTCTTGCCAAAATCATGGAGTCCGGAAACAATGGATGACATATTTGAAGTGTTGACAGAGGAAAAAAAACTGTCAGCCAATTCTATCTCTAGAAAAACTGTCTTTTAAAAATGAGGGAGAAATTATGACTTCCAAGATAAACAAAAGGTGATGGATTTTCTTACGACTAGACCTGCCCTATAATAAATAAAAGAGAGAACACTTCTTTTTTTTCCTTTTCCATTATGGTTTATTACAGGATATTGAATATAGTGCCCTGTGCTATACAGTAGGACCTTGTTGTTTATCCATTCTATATATAATAGTTTGCATCTGCTAATCCCAAACTCCCAATCCATCCTTCCCCCAGCTCTCCTCCCCCACCTCTCCTCCCCCTTGGCAGCCACAAGTCTGAAAAGAGAGAACATTTCTTAATTCATTCAATGAGGCCAGCATTATTCTGATACCAAAGCCAGACAAAAACAGCTCAAGAAAAGATACTACAGACCAAAATATTATATGAATATAGATGAAAAATCCTCAACAAAATACTAGCCAATTGAATACATAGCATATTAAGATTATACATCATAAAAAAGGTAGCCTTGGGCTTCCCTGGTGGCGCAGTGGTTGAGAGTCCGCCTGCTGATGCAGGGGACACGGGTTCGTGCCCTAGTCTGGGAAGATCCCACATGCCACGGAGCGGCTTGGCCCGTGAGCCATGGCCGATGAGCCTGCGCGTCCGGAGCCTGTGCTCCGCAACGGGAGAGGCCACAACAGTGAGAGGCCCGCATACCGCAAAAAACAAAAACAAAAACAAAAAAAAAAGGCAGCCTTGTTCCAAGAATTCAAGGGTAGTTGGTTCAACATATGGAAATCTATCAATATAATAGCCCACATCAATAGTAGGAAGGGCGGGGGGAACCTACATAATCATCTCATTGTATGCAGAATAGATATTTGAAAAAAATCCAGAAACTCTTCATGATGAAAACAGTCAGCATACAGAAAGTGAACTTCCTCAACCTGATAAAGATCATTTATGAAAAACTCACAGCTAATATCATACACAGTCAATGATAAAATAATAAAAGCTTTCCACCTAAAATAAGAAATAAGACGTGATGCCCACTTTCACCACTGCTATCCAGCTATTCGGTGTTGTACTGGAAGGTCTACCCAGAGCAACTAGGCAAGAAAAAGAAATTAAAGTATATAAATTGGAGAATAAAAAGGAAAATTATCTCCATGAGCAGATGACACAATCCTGTATAACGAAAATTCCATAAAATACACACACACACACACACACACACACACACAAAAACAAGTCCTACTAGTCTTATAAACGATGTCAGCCAAGTTGCAGGATACAGTATCTACATATGAAAATCAGCTGTGTTTCTATACATCAACAATGAACAATTTGAAAAAAAAAATTTTAATAATTCCACTTACAATAATATCCAAAGAATAAAATACCTAGGAATGAATTTAAGCAAGGAGATGAAAGACATATAGACTGAAAACTACAAAACATTGCTGATATAGATAACTATTAAGGACCTACCGTATAGCAAAGGGAACTCTACTCAATACTCTGTAATGGCCTATACGGGAAAAGAATCTAAAAAAGAGTGGATATCTGTATATGTGTAACAGATTCACTCTGCTGTACATCTGAAACTAACACAACACTGTAAATCAACTATACTCCAATAAAAATAAAAAAAAAAACATTGTTGATAGAAATTAAGGAAGACCTAAATAAATGGGAAGACACTCCATATTTATGATAATATTTACCAACATGGTCTATAGATTCTATGTAAACACTATCAAAATTCCAAGAACATTTTCTGGAAAAATGGAAAAGATGATGAAATTCATACGGAACCGCAAAGGGCCCTGAACAGTCAAGACAATATTGCAAAAGATCTGATATACACAGAATAGATAAATCCACAGAGACAGAATGCAGACTGGTAGTTGCCAGGGACTGGGGACAGAGGAAAATGTTGAGAAACTGCCTAGCAGGGAATGAATGCTAATCACACTTTTCTGAACAATAAACAATGGCATACACATGTAATGAACACTGTTGCAAGAACAACAGTTTGGCCAACGGTCTCACTGATATGTGGTTATGGACTTGCAATTTTCTCCCTGGAATAAATCCCTGTACTTGAGACACCCCCAAATCAAACAGGATGATCATTAGTATACTTAATCAACATTGCCACACTGCCCTTGAGAGACACTTTCGTGATGATCCACAAAACCCAGAAGGACAACAGGAACCATTTGTGTCAGGCTCTCATGAAACTTTCTAGCTCAGCATCCTGGAACATACTGACCTTTCTACTCAGTTACTTCAGAGGGCACTTCCCCATGAAGCAGGATGATACTGTAACATCTAAATCAAAGCATTCTGCACTCAGAATTTTACCCAGTGAAACTCCTCATGGGAGAGTTCACTAGAGCTTGTCCAGCACCTAAAGGGTGGGTTATCACAGCAGAAAACAGAGAATAACATTTCAGACACCAAGTAGGTGTATTCCAGAAGCAAGTTTCAGAGGCAAAATCACACACACTCAAAAAAAATATGAAATCAGGTAGAGCCCAAGTTTTTCCACATTTGCATACTAAGTAGGCACTGCAAGAGAGAGAAAAATAAAAGATACGAGAGTAAAGCAAAGGATTCAGATTTTGTGGGATGTTGAAATGGGCCCTGGGTCTGCCTACAAACCCAAAAATGTGCCTGAGATATGCTCCCCCTGAAGGACTGGGGATCAAAGAAAGGTTCTCTCTGTCCACTGTCTTTACAATACTGCTAAGGAACAATCTCCAAAGATTCATGCTAGTCCCATGATACATGCTCCTTAAGGCAAAAACAGAAACGAAGAAACGTCTTGAGGCACCTGAAGGGGCACAGAGGGCTTGAGACAGGCCCCTGTACTCGCCTGGGGTCCCAGATGCAGTGGATGAGCAGCCAGTGTCCCCCATCCCCAAAAGAAGGTCTCTCACGTATGTGAAATGGGGATGGAAGCTAGAGAAGGAAAGGAGCCAGGACAAGGGAGACCTCAGCTCGATGTGTGTGGACTGAGAACTGAGTCTAGAATGAGAGGCTGGTCCCCCAAAGTCCAAATACAAAAACAGTCACAGACAGCAGGTAACAGAAAGTTGTGAGTCAGGATAAAGACTTTGCCTTTGTCTTTGCAACGAGATGGAATACCACTGGGATGGGAGGAAACTTATTTTAAGACACATGAATAAGAGGAGGGGAAGTTCAATTTCCTTCGAGAGCTCACAGCAATAAACTTCTGTCTTCCCAAAGACCTCTCACATTTAGGAAGAATTTCCTAAAAAACATTTGATGAAGTAGCCACCTCTTTGCCATCTGAGTTCTTCCGTATGTTCGTATCGTTGATAATTTCCCACCCACCTCTTTTTTTTTTTTTTCTCTCTATTTTCACCTCACTCTTCAGAGGCCAGGGCTCTCTCCCCTGCTCCAAGATGAAAATAATATTCACCTCAGAAAGACAGATTCCTGCTTACATGTAAAAAGGTGAATGATGTGCTGTGGCTTTTCCATAATACAATTCCAGCCCTTTGCCCAGCTGAAAAGGACACTACAGATGGGATAGAATAATATTTCACAAATTTGTTCAATGATGGTCTTCTTCCAAATGCTTAAAGAATATTTTAAATATACAGATATGTAGCTTTCTTCCAAGAACTACTAAACCAATAGTGCAGAAGTAAAAGCAGGCAGATAGCTTAAAATTTCGCCATAAGATTTTGTGCTTACTCAACTTCCAGAACCACCACCACCTAGCATGTCGTGGACAGATCAACTGAAGAAAGAGGAGGTTTAAATTCCAGACACTCCATTATAAAGCCTCTCATTTCTGAATCAACATGGTTTCAACCTTAGGTGAACAAAGCAGAGGTTCCCAAGAGACTCAAGATAAATGCAAAGACACCCGAGGGCAGATCCCAATTTCTGGAGGGAAACTATCCTCACCCAGGGAGACCAGGTTCCTGTAGTTCTCCACCATCACGTCCCTGTACAAGGCCCTCTGAGCAGGGTCCAGGCATTCCCACTCCTCCTGAGAGAACTCTATGGCCACATCCCTGAATGTCAACAGTGCCTGAAATGAAAACACATTTCACCAAGAGGCCATCAGGAGAGTACTTATCTTCACACAAAATGAGAAGAGGAGAGAGGTGCCAGCGTCAATTAGATAGAAGTGAGTGTTCTGATAGAGCCACAAAGAGAATCTTGAACAATATATCCCTAATTTTGCTTTATTACACTTTTCTATCAGAGGATGTCCAATCTACTAAATTACTGAGGAATTTAAAATTGCATGCAAAAAAAATATATATATATATATACACAAATGAAAAAAATTCAACAAAGGGTTGTCTATACACAGGTTCCAGACATTATACACCAAATGATAACTAACTTCCAGATGAGGTACAGTAATGTCTTTAGGGGGATGACAAAGTCCACAGTAGCTTTAAAGAAAGGTGAGAACTGAAAAAATGAGATAATGATAATTACAGTAACAACCAAAAGTTACCATACAGTAAGCATTACTCCAAATGTTTTATAAGTATCACCTCATATAACAACATGGCATCTAATTCATTCCCACCTTACAGAGGACCCAACTCTTATTCAACAGCTAATAAATGGCAGCCATCACCCGAACCAGGTGGTCCAGCTTTACAACAGAACCTCCAGCACCATACATGTAAGTATCAGGTATGACATTAAAAGTACGATGACACAGCTGTTTCCTAACTGAGAAAACCTGAAACAAGTTCAAGGTCGAAAACACAGAACTGGCTGAAAGGTCAATACATATACACGTACACACACATGCACACATACAATGAGCACTATCCTTACTGCTCTTAACTCATTAACATGGCACGGTAGGAGAAAACTTAAGGACGTGGAAGGCAGGTAAGACACACTTTCAAAGTTAAGATAAATGTAAGACTTATTTATGAAATGATGGTGTTGTTTATACACACCATGGGCTCCTGCTCACATACATAAGTGGGTGCCCTATAAACATACACCCCAAAATTAACTGAAATAAAAGCGGTAGTGTCTAAAATGACATTTTTTAAATACACCTTCATTTTCTATTATTTTTTACTTGTGTATTTCAGCATTTCTGGTACAATGAACATGTATAAATTGTACTAAATTTAATTAAGATTGTCAACATTATTCTATAGTAGCCTGGTTATTAAAAAACACTGCAAAAATTGAGAAAAAATACATTAGAAAACTTAACTTTGATCTCCGTAACTACACAGAGTGTGTAAAAATACAGAATAGAATCTGTGGGGCAATGAGAGAAGATTGAAGGAAGGCCGTGGGGCGAGTCCGAGCAAACCTGTCAGGCAGGATACTTGAGAGTGAGAGATTATCAAGTCCAAATGGCATTTCAGGACAGAGAGGACTGAACAGTACACTAAGAGTATGACTTTACCTGAGAAAGAGTCATTCCTGACTCCTTGTCCTTTCCTCTTCTTCCTCTCCAGGGCTTCTTTCTCAGGCAAGGTGAGTCCTGAGATGCCAATCCTGAGTGTCAAAAGATGCTGTTTAATGCCTGGAATCGACACACCCCCTTCCTGTACCACAACCACACACAGGGAGGACCTCAGCATGTGGAACAGACAGTCCTCTGCCATAAGGTTTTAGACCCCTTTCTTCGGAACTCACTCCCCTCCTGGTTAAGCCACACACAAGCTGCAGCAGTGGGGACCTAGGAAGGACTGACCCTCCCCGTCAGGTCAGAGACCCAGTCCTGACTGAAGGCCATGCAGAGGACAGCACCCCCTCCGCCCCTCTAGTTTAAGGGCTGGTCTCAGTCCTCAGAAACAGATGAGCCAGAGCCCTAGTGCTCAGGGCTGGATACAGATTCGATCACCTGAGGCTACTTAGTCAGCCATGACCTAGAAGAAAACTCTACGGGAACTGGGCACAAAAGAGGTATCTGAAAATGGCTCAGCAATCTAATGTAAAGTCAGGGTTCAGCATCATTCAGAGGGGTCAACCCCAGCATACCTCCCACTCTGTGGCCCTGCTCTCTCCTCGGGCCCTGCCCCCTGTATCTGGATAGTGGAAGGGGAAAGAGCAGAGAGAAACACACAGAGCAGGCATTACGGGCTAGGGCGGGGAGAGGGGTGTGGCTGCAAAGTTAAACGAGAGACTCAGAAAAGGCACCACGGAGAATGGGGGCAGGTGTGTTATCAGAACAAAGATCTGGGGGAGGAGGTTCGCCATGTGCATCTGAGGGGTCAAAGAGTTCTAGGGATCTCTGAGGCAGCGGTGACCCTGACCCCGGGAAAAGCAGAGACATCTGTGTGGCTCAATCTCAGTGAGGAAGGAGGAAGCAAGCAGGAGATGATGTCACACAAGTACTGCAGGAAGCAGGTCAGCAAGGCCCGTGGTCCTCAGACATTCTTCCACCCCAGCCCAAGTGAATTTTGGAAACCATGTATTGTCTCATCCATCTTAACATCTAATTCTTTTGTACCTCAAGTTAAAACACATATGAATAATGTAACATCCTGTATATTTGAAAAGCAGCCAAGATGGTCACACTGGCCCCAGGATGCAGGCCACAGCTCTTAACGGAAATGTGGAGGGCTGCAGGGTCCAGGAGGTAATGTCTGGACAGTGTGGCAAGAAGACGCCCGTGAGATGCGCCAGCAGGGATGTGAAGGGTACAGCTGGACAACAGGAGTCTGGAGTTCAGGGCTGAGGTCTGAGAAGGAGATGTGGAATTGGGAGATGTCAGGGTGTCTAAAGCCATAAGATAGGATGATATGGAAAGTCACTGAGTGCGGCCAGAGAAAAGGTCCCAGATGGAGCTTGGGGCCCTGCCCCCATCAGCGACCAGGGGTAGAGGCAAAACCAGGAGAAGAAAATGAAAAGTGAACAAGGAGAAAAGAAAATTGAAACAGATGGCCAGACTTAAAATGATAGTTTATGTTTATTTTTAAATACTGGGATGTCCTGCAAGCCATGAGAAAAAAAAGAAAAAAAAGTGTTTAATGGAAGAGGGAGTGATCAACAGTTGCTGATAGGACAAGACAAAGACTGTGAATTAACCAGTGGGTTTAGAAATAGGGAGGACATGGGCTTCCCTGGTGGCGCAGTGGTTGAGAGTCTGCCTGCCGATGCAGGGGACACAGATTCGTGCCCTGGTCTGGGAAGATCCCACATGCCGTGGAGCGGCTGGACCCGTGAGCCATGGCCGCTGAGCCTGCGCGTCCGGAGCCTGTGCTCCGCAACGGGAGAGGCCACAACAGTGAGAGGCCCGCATACTGCAAAGAAAAAAAGAAAGAAAGAAATAGGGAGGACATTACAGCCTCTGACAAGGAAAGTGGGATGGTAGATGGGAAAGCTTGATTGGATGGGGTTCCAGCAACAGCTGGAAGCAAAAGTTGATGAACTATGTTTGACAAATGGTGCCATCATGTCCTCTTACTTGAGGACTAATCACTATTTATCTTGAGAACACGTACATAATGGGTTGTGTCTCCTTGGCTATAAAAAAGGGTGAGGTTTCTTTCTGCCATTGTAATCTTTTTGGTGGAGTTGCTATGATGCGGGTATATGTCCAGAAGTGCAATTGCTGGATCACATGGTAATTCTATGTTTAATTTTTTGAGGAAATTACCACTGTTTTCCACAGCTTCTACATCATTTTATCCTTGTAGACAATGAACAAAGGTTTCAGTTCTCCACATTCTCTCCAATACTTGTTTTCAGTTTCTTTTGATAACAGCCATCCCAATGGGTGTGAAGTAATATCTCACTGTGGTTTTGATTTGCATTTCCCTTACGATTGGTGATATTGAGCATCTTTTCATGAGCTTATTGGCCATCTGTATATATTCTTTGGAGAAATGTCTATTCAAGTGTTTTGCCTATTTTTCAACTTTGTTTTTCAGTGGTAGGAGTTCTTTATATATTCTAGATAATAATTCTTTATCAGATATATGATTTGCAAAATGTTCCTCTTATTCTGTGGGTTGCCTTTTCACTCTGTTGATAGTGTTCTTTGATGCACCAACTTTTTTTATTTTATTTTATTTTTTTTTGCGGTACGCGGGCCTCTCACCATTGTGGGCTCTCCCGTTGCGGAGCACAGGCTCCAGACGCGCAGGCTCAGAGGCCATGGCTCACGGGCCCAGCCGCTCCGCAGTACGTGGGATCTTCCCAGACAGGGGCATGAACCCTTGTCCCCTGCATCGGCAAGCGGACTCTCAACCACTGCGCCACCAGGGAAGCCCAAGTTTTTTTATTTTTGATGAAGCCCATTTAACTATTTTTTCTTTTGTTGCCTGTGCTCTCTGGTGTCACATCCAGGAGCCTGGATTTTGTCCCAAAGGCAATAGGAAGCCAGTAGAGGGGTTAATGCCAGGTACTGCAATGGTCTAACTACGGATTTACTTCCGATGCAGAGACAGAACTCTGAGACAGACTCTGTCTCTGAGCCCTGCATCTTTCCTAGTAGTTTTCATCATCGTTGTTGGCCTGGCACTCTTTTAAGCTTATAATTACAATGGTCACCCTCTTGCAGAAAAATGCCCCATAGATATCCATACAATATTGTCAATCATTTTAGGGATCGCTGTCATTCAGCAATCCTGATCTTGTTCATCACCTGTGTTGTAGGTAGGTTCACAGAGACCCAGAAGGGAAGTTACCTTGAGAACATCTGAGCTGAGTGAGAACTGCATGTCAAAGGGTGGCCTAGAAGAGACAGTGAGCAGTTTGTCCTTATCACCTCATTCCCCTTTGAAAAATTCCAGGATCATCTTTAATACACCTGAGCAAAAGACACCTCTTTTGTGGTTTTAATCACATTGATCCCAAGCATTTACTCCCTCTTTTGCAGAAATCACAGTGAAACACTGAAGAAATATGATGAACACAGATTTTGGTGCTGAAACGTTTAAAGAGGGTTTGCTATGGGAATAGGATCAGTGCAAATTTCTTTACCATGAACAGATGGGCTCTGTTAGAACAAAGTTTCAAGTCAATCCAGCCCATCCCTCAATATTTTCACAGAATGAACAAAAGGGACTTGAGGGGAACATCTACTTTGTAGCTCACAGCTCACTAATTCAACAAATCACACAAAGGGGACAAAAGAGGCTGCCAAATATTAGACTAACTCACTAAACTAAGTTCTAACCATTAAGATGCTAGACACCCTTACCAAGTAATATTGAAACAGTCTAAAATTATTTACTAAGTACTACAGAATGTTCCAACACATGACAAAGGGTAGAAAGAATGCAGGGCTTATAATCTGAACTAGACACAATATATTCAAAAGGTAAAACTATTGGGGACTCTTTTTTTTTTTTTAAATCTAATGACTTCTGGGGTCAAATTTTTTTTTTAATTGAGACTACCTCATATTTAGAATAGAATGATGACAGCTGCTTATCACATGTCACCGAAGCTTATTTCAGAAGCTGATGATTATTTACAGAGAAGGGGGAATTCAGTATACTAAAATTTACCTCAATATGCTTTTTTAAAAAATGAATTAAATGTACGAGGGGTGCAAAAATGCATGTCCACTTAAAAGAAGAAAAAGCAACGGTTTTAATATTCCCTTAAAAAGCACCACGTAATGACGGACTCAGTAATTTCTTGTCCCGGCTCACCTCCCTCACACCATTCCAAGCAAAGATGGCAACCCACAACTCACAGACAAGTCTCCCCTCGTTGTCAGAGTAAAGGGCTGCAAATGGAAGCTACACTGTGAGGCGAATAATTATAAAAGGCAAAAGCCTTATAAACAGGAGTTTTGCAACTCTCATTCTCATCTGTAAAATTAAAACAATTAAGCAAATCTTAAACTAAATATATTACAAAGCCACAAGTCAATATATCACACCTTAGCCATATCCCATCAAGTCACCACTCACGTAAAATCAGGTTCCCCTTCTTTCACTCTACTCTGTATTTCTGTTAATCCGTTTATGTCTCCCATTCCTTGTTTCTCTCCATCGTTCTCCTTTTCTGTGTTTCCTCTCTCCCGCTGCTCTTTCTCCCCTTCTCTCTATTCCTTTCCTTACACTTGTTTTGCACAAGGCTTGAAACCTATTTCAACTTCAGTTTCTCCTTCTCCCCAGTCAGTTCCCAATCTCTCTATATGTCTGCCTTTTTCTCCCCGCATTTCTGTGTTCCCCCTGCTCTCCATTACATTGTCTTTCCTATTACACGCCCTCTGCCCCGCCTCACTGCATCCCTAGCCGGCTAGGTTCTCTCCGCGCTGTTTCTCACTCTGCCAATCCTAAGCCCTCGTCCTGTTCCTGCACTCAGCTCCCGCAACTGTTTTTCTCCTAACCACTCCGTCTGAAGTGCCTTGACCTTCGTGGCTGGAGCGCCTCCCTTCCCTCTGTGTTTCTATTTTCTTTTCTCCTCTTGCTACTTTGCCGAGTTATTCCCTTTCACTTTGTCTCTCTTCAAGTCCTTCCCAGATCCTGTATTTTTGCCTTTTCTTTATGCGCCGCCTCACTGATCTTTTTCTCCCTCACACTTTTCTATTTCTCTTCATTCTCCCTCTGTCTCTCTTTCTCCTGATCCCCCTCACTCCCTTGTCCGGCCGCTTTCCTGGTTTCCCCTTTGCAACCATCACTTCCACAAAGCCCCAGATCCCCGCGCGGGGGAGGTGACTTGCTCTTGGGGCACCCCGAGGTCTTCAGTCTTAAATCCCATCCTTCTGAAAAGTGTGCTCTTCCGAGACACTGGGCCCCTTATTAAGGGGGGGGACGGGGGAGGTTCCCAGGAAGGCGGTGGGGTCTGCTGAATCCCAGGGCCAGGGAGAGAAGCCAGGCCGCTATGGGCCAAGAGGGACGAGGACGAGGGGAGACGCGCAAAGTGTTTGAATCTATCTCAAAAGCCCATCTGCCATGACGCTGAACAGCGCGGGACGGGAGGAGTGGTCAGTGAAGGGTTTTACAGGACAACAACGCGGCAGGCGGGTCTAATGGCCCAAAGGTCCAAAATCCATGGGCGGGGAAGGCCTCGGAAAGATTTTAACCGAAAATGAACGCGGACCCCCGACGCAGCAGCGAAGCTGTCAGGCTTCGGGAACTCTCACCGGGACGCCAGAACTTACCAAAGGTAAGAGGCACGGGTGCAGAAATGTTAACGTCCGTAGCAACCCCAAGATTCCAGGCGTATAGGACTGTGGACTGAGACGCTCAGGTTTAAACTCAAAAAGAAGAAAACTCACAGACGCCGACGTAACCTTATCCACACGCTAGTCTCTTCCGGTCTGCGAGATACTGCGCGTGCGCACTCCTTCCAAGGAATGCTGGAGGAGGGGCATAGGCGGAGCTCCTTCGGAAAGGGGCGCGAATGGTGGCCAGGCGTAGGCGGGGACCGCGGGGGGGCGGGGCGGAACCGAGCCGGGGCGGGGCCGGGGCGGAGCCGGGGCGGACAGGGCGCCCCTCGGCAGCTCCCCAAGGGCATGTTTTCTTTCCGAGTTTGGATCACTTTGAATTTCTTTCCTGTGCCGCGGAGCCAGGCTGCTCCTTGCCTGTTTTAAGTTGGTTTCAAACAACTTAAGGGGAAAACTTAAGAGTTGAGAGGCCACTTGTTGAAAGCTAAGATGTTTACGTTTTAAGTAGTTGAAAACGAGTTCAGTCAAAAATCGTTTTTGCAAAGGGGTGCCGGGTCCTGAGAGAGAGGCGAGGCGGACTCTGCGGTCTGGGAACCCGGACCTGGATTCGGAGTCGATGTGGGGAGATAGCTGGATCCAAGAACGCCTCCTGCAATTAGAATTTAGTTTAAGCGATATAATTAAGCAAAGAGTGCAGTTGTCTGTGCAAGAAATGCAAACTTGAATGTGAAATGCAAAATTCTACGGGTGGGAAATGGGCCACTTCGTACGGACGTCCATCAGAACATCATATCCATTTACATTCCCCATTCACCCTGTGCTCACCCCTGTGCTCAGTTCCAGAGGCTTTCATAGGTACAAGACCTGGGCAGGGGGAGGTAGAGGCATGAGGCATGTGATGATTTAGGTCACCAACCACTGCTTTGAAAAAATTAAAAATCAAATATTAATATAAACTGCATTGTTCTTTATAGTACTTATTCTATTCCACACCTGAGGCGAATGATAAGTACCTCTGAGATAAATTTTTGTGACGTCATAATTCATTGGTCAGTAATTTCCAAATATAACAATTTCTAATTCACTTTACATTTATCCAAGAGTAACCAGGAAGAATATTTTTAATAAAAATATTGCTTTACATTTTAGCTCTTTTGTTTATTTTCTATTTCTCAGTGTTCTGCCAGGTGTGAATAACAAACCCTATATGTACTCTTTAGAAGACTACTGAAGTTGTTTTCACCTTAAAAATACTATTGCACTATTTCCAGGGGCGTTTGATAGGGATGCCTATATTATTTTATATGAACCCTAAAGGAAGCAAGCTAGATTTATCGAATTTCCAATGGTCTGTTTTATAATCTTTAAGGCAATTTCCATGAGTTAATATCCACCATGAAATATGTTTCTTTCAAATCCCTAAACGTAGAAGATTTCTCTCCAGTAAGAATTTTTTAATGCGATAAAAGCATTTTAAATAAAAAGTCTTTTAACGTATATTTAATCTGTAAAGTTTCACTGCAGTATATATTATATGATCTTTCACAAGTTTTAAGCATTGATTATAGCTTTTCGATGTTCATTACATTTGAATTAACTGATATTTAAGAAGGCTTCAGCATCATTACTCATAAATTGAAAAGATTTCCCTCCCAAAATAATATTCTGACAATCCCTACAGATTGAATTTTGGACGAGAACTTCACCACATACATTGTATTTTAAAAAATTACTCTTGTGTATTTATTTCCTGATGTTTAGTAATGTTTGGCTTTTGGTTAAATACGTTGCCCCATTCATTATAATTTTAAGATATCCCCCCGTATGCATTTCTGATGACCAATGATGATTCATGCTGCCTAAAGACCTTCCAAATTCGCTGCATTCGTTAAGTTTTCTAAATTGTATAACTCTGATATTTTGTTATCAATGAAGAATGGATCAAAACTTTCCCACCTTTATTGCAAACATTGGTTTTGACACACGGAAGGATTCTTCCAAGTAGTGAAACTAAGGAACCATTTTGATAGATTTCTTATCTTGATTACATTTATTCTATGCATGCTCAATTTTAAATCTCTGCAGTTCACTAAGATTTAACTGAATGCTCAACCCAACCCTATTATCAAGTTATTCCATGCATTTGTTTCCTACACTAGACAATTTTTTTTTTTTTTTCGGTACGCGGGCCTCTCACTGTTGTGGCCTCTCTCGTTGTGGAGCACAGGCTCCGGACACGCAGGCCCAGTGGCCATGGCTCACGGGCCCAGCCGCTCCGCGGCAAGTGGGATCTTCCCAGACCAGGGCACGAACCCGTGTCCCCTGCATCGGCAGGCAGACTCTCAACCACTGCGCCACCAGGGAAGCCCTAGACACATTTTTTATTGAAAAAAATATATACATATATATATACAGTGTCAGGGCTAGACTTTCAGATCTTTAGAAGGTAGATTGTGTAAATTATGCTGTATTATGTATTACTGCCAACTAGCCATGTTGGCACAAAAGAGATTTCAGCATGGACTCCCATGTTCTCATGCAAATAAATAAATGGATGGTGAAACTTTTCATCAAACAGAACATCTGGAGAGAAGCCGATCATAGGTGAAATTCATGAATCCACATTGCTTCAGGGAAGTTTTGTTGCTTGTAAAATTTACAAGGGAGCAAAACAAACTAATTCACAAGAAAAAAAAAGGATATTTCCTTAATCACAGGAAGATTTTGACATGTGTCCCAGTAGTATTATAAAAACAGATGCAAATTATTAAAGATTATTAATGACTTCAAAATAAAGGCTTCAAAAATTTGAGAAACACAGGAAGTAGTTTGACCTACTGCATTAAACTCTGTGTCAGAAAAATAGAGACACTACATTTTTAAAGCACACTGTAATATACAATATTTACGACTGCCAAAATTTTAAAAAATATCTCGACTTAGGTAAGGAGAGACTTTACACAAAAGATGATTGCAAATAGACAGAATGCTCTGACCACAAGATCTGCACATCTATAATGGGTCTTTTTAAAAGGAACATTAAAAACTTAGGCTAAAGTGGAGTTTATCTCAGGAATGCAAGGATTCTTCAATATATGCAAATGAATCATTGTGATACACCATATTAACAAACTGAAGAAAAAAAACCATATGATTATCTCAATAGATGCAGAAAAAGCTTTTGACAAAATTCAACACCCATTTATGATAAAAACCCTTCAGAAAGTAGGCATAGAGGGAACTTTCCTCAACATAATAAAGGCCATATATGACAAACCCACAGCCAACATCATCCTCAATGGTGAAAGCTGAAACCATTTCCACTAAGATCAGGAACAAGACAAGGTTACCCATTCTCACCACTATTTTTCAACATTGTTTTGGAAGTTTTAGCGACAGCAATCAGAGAAGAAAAAGAAATAAAAGGAATCCAAATCAGAAAACAAGAAGTAAAGCTGTCACTGTTTGCAGATGACATGATACTATACATAGAGAATCCTAAAGATGCTACCAGAAAACTACTAGAACTAATCAATGAATTTGGTAAACTAGCAGGATACAAAATTCATGCACAGAAATCTCTTACATTCCTATACACTACTGATGAAAAATCTGAAAGAGAAATTAAAGAAACACTTCCATTTACCATTGCAACAAAAAGAATAAAATATCTAGGAATAAACCTACCTAAGGAGACAAAAGACCTGTATGCAGAAAGCTATAAGACACTGATGAAAGAAATTAAAGATGATACCAACAGATGGAGAGATATACCATGTTCTTGGATTGGAAGAATCAACATTGTGAAAATGATTATGCTACCTAAAGCAATCTACAGATTCAATGCAATCCCTATCAAACTACCACTGGCATTTTTTAAAGAACTAGAACAAAAAATTTCAAAATTTGTTTGGAAACACAGAAGACCCCGAATAGCCAAAGCAATCTTGAGAACGAAAAATGGAGCTGGAGGAATCAGGCTCCCTGACTTCAGACTATACTACAAAGCTACAGTAATCAAGACAGTATGGTACTGGCACAAAAACAGAAATATAGATCAATGGAACAGGATAGAAAGCCCAGAGATAAACCCACGTACATATGGTCACCTTATTTTTGATAAAGGAGGCAAGAATATATAATGGAGAAAAGACAGCCTCTTCAGTAAGTGGTACTCGGAAAACTGGACAGCCACATGTAAAAGAATGAAATTAGAACACTCCCTAATACCATACACAAAAATAAACTCAAAATGGATTAATGACCTAAATGTAAGGCCAGAGACTATAAAACTCTTAGAGGAAAACATAGGCAGAATGAACACTCTTTGACATAAATCACAGAAAGATCCTTTTTAACCCACCTCCTAGAGAAATGGAAATAAAAACAAAGATAAACAAATGGGACCTAATGAAACTTCAAAGTTTTTGCACAGCAAAGGAAACCATAAACAAGACCAAAAGACAACCCTCAGAATGGGAGAAAATATTTGCAAATGAAGCAACTGACAAAGGATTAATCTCCAAAAATTTACAAGCAGCTCAATATCAAAAAAACAAATAACCCAATCCAAAAATGGGCAGAAGACCTAAGTAGACATTTCTCCAAAGAAGATATGCAGACTGCCAACAAACACATGAAAGAATGCTCAACATCATTAATCATTAGAGAAATGCGAATCAAAACTACAATGAGATATCATCTCACACCAGTCAGAATGGCTATCATCAAAAAATCTACAAACAGTAAATGCTGGAGAGGGTGTGGAGAAAAGGGAACCCTCTTGCACTGTTGGTGGGAATGTAAATTGATACAGCCACTATGGAGAACAGTATGGAGGTTCCTTAAAAAACTAAAAATAGAACTACCTACCATACGACCCAGCAATCCCATATACTCTGAGAAAACCGTAATTCAAAAAGTCATGTACCACAGTGTTCATTGCAGCTCTATTTACAATAGCCAAGACATGGAAGCAACCTAAGTGTCCACTGACAGATGAATGGATAAAGAAGATGTGGCACATATATACAATGGAATATTACACAGCCATAAAAAGAAATGAAATTGAGTTATTTGTAGTGAGGTGGATGGACCTAGAGTCTGTCATACAGAGTGAAGTAAGTCAAAGAGAAAAACAAATACCGTACGCTAACACATATATATGGAATCCAAAAAAAATGATCATGAAGAACCTAGAGGCAAGACGGGAATAAAGATGCAGACCTACTAGAGAATGGACTTGAGGACACGGGGAGGGGGAAGGGTAAGCTGGGATGGAGTGAGTGAGTGGCATGGACATATATACACTACCAAATGTAAAACCGATAGCTAGTGGGAAGCAGCCACAGATCAGCTCGGGTGCTTTGTGACCACCTAGAGGGGAGGAATAGGGAGGGTGGGAGGGAGGGAGACGGAAGAAGGAAGAGATATGGGGACATATGTATATGTATAGCTGATTCACTTTGTTATAAAGCAGAAACTAACACACCATTTTAAAGCAATTATACTCCAATAAAGATGTTAAAAAAAAAAACAAAAAACAAAAAACTTAGGCTTATACTAACAGTGAACTTGTTCAAGAACTTTGAGATATATGTCTTTGAATGGCATTGAACAGCCTTGCATCTACATTAAGGCTATTGTATCTGTCCCTGTCACATACAGGAGACATTAAGTACTGTATTGAAAGACATTGCTCTAAATTACCAAAGTCAGAGGTCTATGTAACTGTTATATAAACAAGGGGAACCCAGCTGTTATAATAGGAAAAATGTTTTTTCCTTTGCCATGTATCTGATGCTCATGGAAAAAAAATCTGCAAACACCGTCAACAATTTTTAGGGTCATGATTAGACAATAAAAGCAGTAATTAAAATGTCAGATGCAGGTAACATTCAAAACTTTAATATGGGGGCTTCCCTGGTGGTGCAGTGATGGAGAGTCCGCCTGCCGATGCAGGGGACACGGGTTTGTGCCCCGGTCCGGGAAGATCCCACATGCCGCAGAGCAGCTGGGCCCGTGAGCCATGGCTGCTGAGCCTGCGCGTCCGGAGCCTGTGCTCCGCAACGGGAGAGGCCACAACAGTGAGAGGCCCGCGTACCGCAAAAAAAAAAAACCTTTAATATGTCCTAGCATCCTCTCTCCTATCAGCTGAGCCCTGTTAGAGACAAGTAGGAGAGGAAATACTCTCACTTCCCCTCAGATTCCCTTCCTCTTTCCCATTCCAAGGTTTCTATTGGCTAATTTGGTTCACTAGCTTCACTACTCGCTGGTCTTGGCTGGTGTATAAAGCTGCAACACAGTAGTAGTTTTAAAGATATTTTAATTTTTATCCCTAGAGAATTTGGCAGGACGATTTACCATAAAACATATAAATGATCACCAGTCCCGGAAATGCTCTGGAGGTGGGGTGTAGTGAAGTCCATGTCCCTCCCTTTTCTCAGATCCCACCCCCGTACTGGTCTCCAAGCCCACCCCAGCAAGCTACCTTGGGATACCTGGCCACAGTCTAGGTGCTGCACTTGATGGCCATGGCCACGCCCAGAGCCCGCCCCGTGCGCTGACAGGGAATGGCAGCGCATGCACAGTTTCCAGAAGACCTGGAAGAAGATGGAGAGGATGGGGGTGGTGTTCATACCTTATGCAAGTGTTTCCGTCTTTCTGGTTCAGACTTGACATTTGTGGCCCTCTCATTCACAAACTGTCCACATGGATAACGGGGGATGCCTCCAGACGTTAAAATTCCCACAGTAGTTTGTCCCGCAAGAGCCCCAGCTTCACCATGAGATGTTCTCAGCTGCAGGTCCTGGAGGTCTGCATCCACCTCATGTTAAAATCGCTCTGAGGTTGATCCCCTTTAGTGGCCTTTCTGCCTTGAGGCTGTGTGGACACTGCCTACTGTTAGGGAAATATAATTTAAAATGAAATATTTTTCCAGATCAGAAAACCTCTTCGCAAAAGCAGTAGAGAAATGGAAGGGTTTTTTTTTAATTGAATAAACATTAAACCAGAATGTGATGCAAATCACAGGCAATCTGCTGACACTAAAGAGTTTGCAAAATCAGAAACAAATCACAAAAATACAAAAACAAATCACAATTTTAATTGTAATAATAATGGCAAGAAGGGAAATAATTTGAGATAATTTTAAGGTAAAATAAACATATTTTTAACCAAAATTCCAGTATGACTTCTAGGACAGCAATAGGTCTCCTGCCTCCAAATTACAAGATTTCAATTCATCATCCTGTATCATTCCAGTTCTTTCACTGCACTAAAGACATAAAAGCCCCTCTTTCTTCACGTTCATAGATCACCTACTTTGTACCTAACGTTGTTACATGAGCACTATCTTATGTTGTGAAAGTTTCAAAATAACTACTTTGTCGGACTTCCCTGGTGGCGCAGTGGTTAAGAATCTGCCTGCCAATGCAGGGGACGTGGGTTAGATCCCTGGTCCGGGAAGATCCCACATGCTGCAGAGCAACTAAGCCCATGCGCCGCAACTACTGAGCCTGCATTCTAGAGCCCGCGAGCCACAACTACTTAAGCCTGTGCGCCTAGAACCTGTGCTCCACAAGAGAAGCCACCACAACAAGAAGCCCGCGCACAGCAACAAAGAGTAGCCCCCCACTTGCTGCAACTAGAGAAAGCCTGCATGCAGCAAAGAAGACCCAACACAGCCAAAAATAAAAGTAATAAAGTAATTAATTAATTAAAAAAAAACACTTTGTCTATGTATCCTCCAAATGTTTTACTGACTATAGAGGTGAAATGTAAACTAGATATATAAATTAATTTAAAAGGTGTGAGGAAAAAAGTGGTAAGGAAAAATTTTATAAGAACATAAAAGTAAATTTTTAACACAATTGAAAAAGAACTATGAACCATAAGCCTTATTACCATAATCTCAAATTGAGATTTTTATAGCTTTTGAAAACTTGTTCTCCTAATAAAATTATTAAATCATATTTATTGTCTGATAAACATTTCTACACATTACTTTCACGAAACTACCATAAAAATACCACAGGCAGTTTACCTAAACAGTATTTCACAAACACTTTCAACAATTATATTGTATAAAGGATCCTATAGGTGCAACAGAAAAGAATGTGTACACAGTTATTAACATGAGGAAAACTGTGGTCTTTCCCAACCAAGGAGTAAGAAACTTCAAGAGTAAACATTGTGTTGAATTAGTCCTGAATTCATTTTTTATTATTTGACTACTAACAGCTTTTAAGTCTCCCACCCCTCTTCCCATTCTACCCAACTTAGGCAAGATGATTAGAAAGCCCGGGTCTCCTTTGGCACTGGTGGAAAGTTTAAACCACATTCAGATACCTTCTCTTCAGCCCCACCCATATCACCATAAAAACCCCGTACCAACAAAACTGAAGAAGAGAGCCCATAATACATTAATCACGACGACTTAGATCATAGTTTTACATCTATTATATGCCACTCAAGCCCTCATTCAAATTTATACTGTATTGTCTCATAAATTCAGTGTTCTTGCTCTTTCAGGAAACTTTGAACATGAACCTCACCCAAGGAAGGATGTTCTTTCATCTGATTAAATCCTTCATGGTGACATACGAAACAACAGTAACGAAGGCATAAAATAAAGATTTCAAAACTCAGGTTGCAAGCCATCAGAAAGTAAAGTAGCCTTTTCAAGAAATCTCAAATAAACACTTATTAAGATCACAGAACTTTTCCACAGGTATCCTTGTAACTCTGACAGCCATTAGAGGCTTTATGATTTTGATTTTTCATTACTAAGCAGAATTTAACTTGAATAACCTCTGATAAGAACTTAGTTTCCTCTAGTATGAATCTGATGTGCAGCCTGTTGTGAGAAAATGGTGAAACAGTTTATCATATTCATTACTTCTAAGATTTTTCTGCAATATAAATTCTGTGGTGAATCCTGAGGTCAGACTGTATGTTTTCTCTCTGATGTGAATCGTCTCATGACCCCAAAAGTGTGAACATTTGATAAAAGCTTAACACATTCATTACATTTATAAAGTTTCTCTCCAGGAGGAATTCTAACATTACATAAGGCTTGATCTTTGGATAAAAGCCCTGCCATACCCATTATATTTATGTGCTTTCTTTCAAAGATGTATATTCTGTTGTCTAGTTAAGTGTGAGCCCTACTTAGAGGCTTTGCCAAATCCGTGACTTTTATATGGTTTCTATTCAATGTGGACTCTTTGATGTCGAGTAAGGCTTGAATATGCATAAAAGGTTTTGCCACACACATTACATTTGTGAGGTTTCTCTCCACTATGAATTATCTGATGATCTCCAATGCATGATCTTTGGATAAAAGCATTTCCACATATATTAGGTTTACAAAGTTTCTTTTCAGCACGCATTTTCTGATGTCTAGTAAGGTTTGCAAATTGGCTAAATGCCTTGCCGCACTCATTACATCTGTAAGGCTTCTCCCCTGTATGGATTCTTTGATGTCGGGTAAGGCTTGAACACACATTAAAGGCTTTGCCACACTCATTACATTTGTAAGGCTTCTCTCCAGTATGAATTATCTGATGTATGACAAGGTTAGAGGACTGGTTAAAGGCTTTGCCACATTCCTTACATTTGTAAGGCTTTTCTCCACTATGGATTCTCTTATGTTGGGTAAGGCTTGAACGCTCCATAAAGGCTTTGCCACACTCATTACATTTGTAAGGTTTCTCTCCCGTATGAACTCTCTGGTGAATTACAAGATTTGAATGTTGACTACAGACCTTGCCACATACACTACATCTATATGGTTTCTCTCCCGTATGGATTCTCTGGTGTCTAGTGAGACGTGAGACTCGGTTAAAGGATTTGTCACATTCATTACATTTGTAAGGTCTCTGCCCCGAATGAATTCTCTGATGATTAGTGAGACTCGAGCTTCCTCTAAAAGCCTTCCCACATTCATTACATTTATAAGGTTTCTCTCCAGTATGGATTCTCTTATGTCGAGTTAGGCTTGAATGCCCAGAAAAAGCTTTGCCACACTCACTACATTTGTAAGGTTTCTCTCCAGTATGAATTTTCTGATGACTTGCAAGAGTTGAATTCTGACTATACCTCTTGCCACATATATTACATTTATAGGGTTTCTCTCTGATATGGATTCTCCGATGTCTAGCAAGGTTTGCAAATTGGATAAAGGCTTTATCACACTCATTACATTTGTAAGGTCTCTGCCCAGAATGAATTCTCTGATGACCAGTGAGGTTTGAGACATCTCTGAAAGCTTTCCCACAGTCATTACATTTGTGAGGCTTTTCAGTAATATGTGCTCTCTGAGGTTGTGTAACTAATGAAGGATGTACAAAAATTTCCCCAGATTTATTACAAATGTTGATGCTGACACTAGGAAGAATTCTTTGAAATGGTGGAGCAGAACAACTATTGTTGATCAACTTCTCAACTTGGTTGCATTTATAAATTTTCTCTTTGGTTTGAAACTTCTGAAGTTCAGCCAGATGAGACTGAAACCTTAATCCAACTTCATTCTCAAAACATGTTATATGTGTGTTTTCTGCATAGGTTATGTTAGTTTTTAGTTTTAACAAATATCTCATATATGACTTCTCATGTTTATAACATTGATAAGTACTTTTTCTTACAGATACACTCTGCTTTAGAGGGAAATCATTCCAGGATTTGTTCTGTTGTTGATCTCTTCTACTAGTGAGATTTTTGTTATAGGTTGTAATAACTCCTTTGCAATTTGTTTCATCACATCCACAATGACTTTCAAACTCATGCATATTTTGCTGGACTTCCCTGAAATCAAAATCCTTGATATCATTTCTTTTGTGTTTTCCCAACATCAATGTTCGGAATAATTCTCCTTTGTTAATATCCTCTTTTGGTGACAATTCCTTGATCACACATCGAGTAGAGATATCTGAAAGATATAAACAACCATAGGTTTCCTATTAACTAGAGTTGTAAAATAAATATTTTATACTGAAAATATTGTATTAGACCAAAAGTAATACTTATAGTTGTAAAACTCCTCAACCATAGTATGCAAATATTAGGAATACAAAGAGAATAGGATTCCTCAATAAAGAAAGGGTGATTACAGGGACTTCCCTGGTGGTCCAGCAATTAAGACTCCATGCTTCCAATGCAGGGCCCAGATTCGATCTCGGGTCAGGGAACTAGATCCCGCATGCTGCAACTAAAAAAAGATCCCAACTACCACAACTAAAGATCCCACATGCCACACTAAAGATTCCACATGCCACAACTAAAGATCTCACAGGCCACAACTAAAGATTCTGCACATCACAACTAACACCCAGCACAGCCACATAAATAAATATTTTTTTAAAAAAGGGTGATTACAGGGCCTCCCTGGTGGCGCAGTGGTTGAGAGTCCGCCTGCCGATGCAGGGGATACGGGTTCGTGCCCCGGTCTGGGAAGATCCCATATGCCGCGGAGCGGCTGGGCCCGTGAGCCACAGCCGCTGGGCCGGCGCGTCCGGAGCCTGTGCTCCGCAACGGGAGAGGCCACAACAGTGAGAGGCCCGCATACCGCAAAAAGAAAAAAAAAAAAAAAAAAAAAAGGGTGATTACAGGTAGACAAAATCATTTGTAGGAAAGCCTAGTTACAACACCCTGGGATCAAACCACTCACAGTATGAAAATTTACATAGGCCCTGAAACAGGTGGTATCCTTCTTTTACCACCTCAAAGTACACACCAATTGTCAGTAGACACATGGGTGTCTCATATTTGAAGAAAAGCAATATTATATTAACATCTACTGTATAATAATTTTACCCAAATAAATGTTAAAGCAGAACATTATATACTGTAATGGTAAATAATCTCTAACAAGCCTATTTAAGTTTGTTAAATAAGTGGCTATTCACAAGTGCAAAATAAAAATAGCACTGGGAAAATAAGAAAGAACTTGATAGAAAATCATTGTAAGAACAACATAATATTGTTCTGAATTCCTATAATAAAACTATCTATACTCATGCAGAATAGGCATTTTGAAAAATGAACCACTCGTGTATGACAGTCATAATACATAAAAGATACAGAAAACCCATTATCTATAAATCATAATTTAAAAAAATCAAACATTTTAGAAACCCATGATAAATCCAGAAGATAAATAAGTAAAAAAAATTATAAAACAATGTTATCTGTGGTATTCTAAATACTTCTTCCTTCAGTACAAAGAAGGGACTTCTGTTCTAGAGGAGTACATAATATGAGAACTGGAAAATATGTTAAGAACCACTGACTTTTGAAATATCCAGTTCAGCTAAATACATAGTATTTTAAAGGCTAAGAATTGGGGAAGTAATCAGAAATAAGAATTATGATTTCATGCCTGCAGTTAAATAACAGTCAATAAAAAAGAGCAATTTCCTAACTATGGAGAAACCTTTAAGTATGCAATTCTGCAGTCACACAATACATGTACTACAGAGTACGTGCTTTGAAAGTGTATTAACTAAGGTCAGAGACAACACTGATAAGGAATAAATTACAAAGTGAATACAGACAAAATATAATGCAAGCAAAGGTAAATCTCATAGTTTTAAACATAAGAGAAAGTTTAAAAATCTTAGGAAATAAAGCTACATTTTCATTTCTTGCTATATACCATGCAATGTTCTAAGGCCTCTAAAGTCATTAACTTATTTAAATATTCTTGAGGTAAATTATCATAATTTTTCAGATTAAAAAAACAATGGCCCGTGGGGTTTATATAGCCAATCACAATTTACACAGAAAGTAAACTTGAAAACCAAGGTTTGAACCTGGGCTGCAGGCTCACATCACACGCTCTTAGGCACTAAACACCACTGCCCACTCAGGAAGTGAGCACAAAGGTCACAGCAAATCCCAGCAGCATAGAGAAAGGCCTGAAGAAAATCACAGGAAAGCAGCTGTGTTACTGAGAGTGCTACTGAACCCTCTCTCCTGGGTAACGGCATCTGAGCCATCACTTGCTGAACATGTTGGTTTAGACAGCTAGTAGACCATGGTGTTGTCCTGACCAAGCTGTCCTCTGGACGAGTAGAGATCTTTATACAGGGTGGAGGAAGAGGTAAGGGGAGGGAGTTCTGAAGCAACTTGGACATTCAGCGGCTAAAATCAATATGCTAAGGAGGTAACAGTACGCTCCATCCAGATCAATAAACAATCTGAGGAAAGGTGGAAGAACAGAGCTTGTGCCTACAACTGTGCTGGGACAGTGCAAAAAAGAATACACTGACCCATTCTGTGGGAAATATACTATGGGTGTGGGGGAATAGTGGAAGAGGTTAAAGAGGGAGTGAGTGTGATACACTGGGACACTTACCACTACTCTGCTATTTGCCCTGAAATGTACCAAAATGAATATCCTTGGATTCCTATTTATAGGCGTATATTCAAGAGTCTTGAATATTCCATGAGATATGGACAAAAATGTTAATAGGTATTAAAAGCAAAATTCTAGAAATGGCCATCAAAAGGAGAATGAATAAATCCACTTTGTACATACACGTGAAGATGCAATGAAACTGTCAAGAATCCAGCAGCTGGGCTTCCTGGGTGGCACAGTGGTTAAGAATCTGCCTGCCAGTGCAGGGGACACAGGTTCAAGCCCTGGTCTGGGAAGATCCCACATGCCGTGGAGCAGCTAAGCCCGTGTGCCACAACTACTGAGCCTGCATGCCACAACTACTGAAGCCCGTGCACCTAGAGTCCATGCTCCACAACAAAAGAAGCCACCGCAACGAGAAGCCCACGTACCACAACAAAGAGTAGCCCCTGCTCGCCACAACTAGAGAAAGCCATGCAGCAACAAAGACCCAATGCAGCCAAAAATAAAAAAATAAATAAAATAAATAAAGAATCCATCAATGGTGGGTAACCATGAGTGCAAGGTGAGGACAAAGAGTTGAAGGGAAACAAAGTTAGCAGCAGGCTTTTGTCAAGGTTTGAACTTTAGGGAAGAAGTGATTATTTTAGCTAAAAAGAAATAACATACAAACCAAACTATTAATTACATGATATATTTTCTAAATAGAAATTCACCAATGTTGGCATGTTAACCTTTTTGAGGCTGTGTCCTTAGATTTGTTATATAAAGATAATAGTGTTTATTTTGCTAGCCTCCTCTAATTATCTGAAATCATATATTTGGATCTCTTAATACAATCAGAAACATAGAGACATGAGATGAGGAATGCTCTTAGTATACACAGCAGTGGATATATAGTTATTATGAATCAATGGAAATTAACATGTACTTATCCAAAATTAATAAATTTGGACTTCATAGTGATCATCAGAACATAAGCAACCTCAAGGGAAAAACAACTCAATGACTCATAGTGGGGAATGGATTCTACTGATTCTACTGAAGGGCAATTGTTAGTAGCAGGAGATTGTAGAAACAACTTTTGGTAGTGCCATGGAAGAGGTCGACGTGGGAAGAGGTGGTCAGTAACATAAGCAGTTGACTGTAGCCAGAGAACAAGAGAGCACTGGGATGTGGGTGAACAAGGATCAGGTGAACTTTTTATGGAATCCAGTTTAAAACATGAGGATCAAAAGAGCCATCAAGTGTTAACTGAAGAATGTAATTTCCAAAACATTAGAAATTTTGTGGAAAACACAAGTGTTACAAGAAATAGGGGCGAGGACGTACATGGAGTGGAAGAGATTGGCTAGGTTCCCAACAAAATACAATGAGATATCTAAATATTAGTTTAACATACCAAGATGTACAAAATGAATCTAGACAGGGAGATTCATTATTAGAATAAAGCATTTGAACCAAAATATAAAAACTCAGTAAGATTCAAATAAAATCCAAGAAGTTGTATTTAGAAGACTTAAGGTATGCTACAGAAAAAGAAGAGAAAAGCTTAATATACCCTATACAAATTATGGAAAATCAATTTAATGGTATTTCTGGGATAAACACAGTAACTTAAAAAAAAAGTATTTTCTCAAAATATGCAATAGGCCCAGTTTTAAAAACCCAATCAATTTGAGAAAAAAGGTACTTTAATAGTAGCTAGTACATCAGGTGAAAGAAAAATAAAGGGCTAAGACAATTTTTTCACAAAATTCAGTAGTGAATAAATTTGGGGGAAACTGCTGCTGAGCCATAACTTTCAACGCTCAAAAAGGAAATGTTGTGAAATATATTAAAAATATTTATTACTCCATCCAACAGCCCCATGAATTGCAGATATAAAACAGAACTCTGAGTGTAGTCAAAAATATGTAATTAATGATTAAATAAAATTTTAAATTTTCATTCATAATACATGGAAATGTGCATAATGAAAATGGCAGTGGCTTAAACATAACAAATTAGGGTAGACTTAAAAAATGGGGGTATCATTTACCTTCCTAAGTTCCGTCAATATGATGCATCACAATCATATTTGTTTGAAGGAGACTGAACAATGGTGCATGCATGGGATGAACAATTTGGCATGAAGAATAGTTTGACCAACGCCTCACAGATACACAGCTGTGACAACGTTCTCCCTGGGATAAATGTGTATGCCTGTGATTGCTGGTTCAAAGGTAATGGTCACTAGATATGTGATCAACAATGCCACGTTCTCCTTCAAAGACAGTGTAACACTCCACAAAGAGCAGAAAGACAACGACAACAACTTACTGGTCAGACTCTCCTGATACTTTCTATCTCAGCATCCTAGGACTTGGGATCACTCAGTGGCTTAAATGGGCACTTCTGTAAGTAGCGGGATGGCACTGTAGTATATTAATCAGAGTGTTCTTCAAAAATTTTCTGTTACAAAGTAAATTCCCTCCATAGGTAACTTCACCAGTTGTCCATCATCCAAAGTGAGTTATCACAGCAAAAAAAGAGGATGATATTCCAATTTCAGAAAAGCAAAATTACACAAACTTAGGAGAATGTGAGATGTGGAAGAGCCAAGGTTTGTCCACATTCCCAGACTAGGTAGAGCATTAGAAGGAGGAAGAGACAAGATATGGAAGTAAAGCAAGGAGGTCCGATTTTGCAGGGTCCTTTAAAAGGAGCTGTGTGCTCTGCCCACAGACCCCAGGCTGAGTGCCTGAAAGACAGATATGCTTCCCATGTGGGACTGGGTTTCAAAGAGACAATCTCTGTGTCCACTGTCTTTACAGTACGGCTGAGTAACAATCTCAGAAGATCCGCCCCACCTGTTATACTCCTGACATGTGGCAAAAGCACGCCTAAGGAAATGGCTGTGCAGCCTGATGAAGCAGAGAGGCCCTGAGACCGTCCCATGCAGTTGCTCGGGGACCCAAATACAATGGAAGGGAAGCCAGTGTTTCTCCATCTCCTAAGAAGGTCTCCCAAATACGAGAAATGAGGATGGAAACCTGGTCAGGACCTGGAGCCAGGACTACAGAGGAACTGAAGCATCAGTTGGAGTCAGATGGAATTGAGTACAAAAGGAGAGACCAAAGGGGAAGGAGGGTCCCTCTGAAACAGCCCTCCTCATCCCTCTCAAAGCCAAGGGACCAAAAAGGTCACAGGAGCCAGATAATACAGTGTTGTAGGGCGTGAAAAAGACTTTGCCTTTGTCTCTGCAACAGCTGAAACGCCACTGGAAGGTTGGAGGATAGCTTTTTGCATGTCTGCAGAACAGAGTAATAGGAAGAGATTTCCTCTGACTGCTCACAAGTACTTTTCTTTTCCCACAGACCTCTCTTATTTGGGAAAAGCTTCTCAAACAATATTTGATGAAGTAGCTTCCTCTCTGACCATCTGAGCTCTTAGCTGTGTTGACATCTTTGAAATGTTCCCTCCATCTGGTTTTTTTCACTATTTTTACCTCACCCTCCACAGCCCAGGGCTCTTTCCCTTGCTTCAAAATGGAAAAAAATATTAAGATCAGAAAGACAGATGCCTGCTTATAAAAAAGGAGAAACATGATGTGCTGGGGCTTTTCCAGAATATAAACCCAGCCCTTTGTTCACCTAAAATGAGAGAATATTACAGGTGGACCTACAAAAATATTTCACTAATTTGTCCACCGACTGCCTTCTTCTGAATGCTTAAAGAATATTTTACATATAGACATCTAACTCTCTTCCAAGAATTACTGAATCAAAAGTACAGGGGTAAAACCACGGAATCAGACATTTTTTATTTTACTACAAGGTTTTGTAATTATTCAGGTTGTGGAAGCATCACTAATCTAGTGTAACGTGGGCAGATCATCTGAAGAAACGGAAAGGTTAAAGTCCAGATCCCACATCATGAAGCTTTTCATGTCTGAATCAACGCAGCTTCAAATCTCCCTGAAAAACAAGGATCTAAAACTCAATCAGCAAAGCAGTGCTCCCCAGAGACTCTCAAGGGAAAAATGTAATGATATACAGAGAAGATCCCAACTTTTAGAGGGAAGTTATCCTCACCCAGGGAGAGGACGTTCCTGTAGGTCTCCAACATCACGTCCCTGTACAAGGCCCTCTGAGCAGGGTCCAGGCATTCCCACTCCTCCTGAGAGAATTCTATGGCCACATCCCTGAAGGTCAACAGCGCCTATAATGAAAAACAACATTTCACTAAGGGACCATGGGGAGAGTTCTTATCTTCACACAAAATGATAGGAGAGAGGTGTAAGGATTGATTTTTGGCTGTAGAGAGCATTTTGACAGATCAGTGTAAGATAATTTTGAGCAAGTCATATATCCCTAATTCTGTGCTATTACACTTTTCAACCACAGAGCATAAAATTCACAAAATCAGGGCTTCCCTGGTGGCGCAGTGGTTGAGAGTCTGCCTGCCGATGCAGGGGACACAGGTTCGTGCCCTGGTCCGGGAAGATCCCACATGCCGCGGAGCGGCTGGGCCCGTGAGCCATGGCCGCTGACCCTGAGGGTCCAGAGCCTGTGCTCTGCAACGGGAGAGGCCACAACAGTGAGAGGCCCGCGTACCGCAAAAAAAAAAAAAAAAAATCACAAAATCACTATGCATTTCACATTTCGTGGACAGTAAAAGAAATCTACACATAAAAAATTCATCATCACAAGGTGGTCTATATAGAAGTGCTAGGTAGTACATTCTACACACCAATGATATTTAATTTCTTTGATGAGCTGGCACATAAGTGGTGTCTTTAGGGATTACAAAGTTCACAATGGCTTTAAAGAAAGTTTAGAATCTAAAAATTGTGGTGATGGTTATAATAGCAAAGACTAAAAGGTTTTCAACATTTACCATGTACTAAGCATTACTCTAATTGTGTATTATTTTGTGTAGTAACATTAGAGAAATATCTGTTCCCACCTTGCCAAGGAGACCTCTGTGTCACAGAGACTCTAAGAAACTCACCTCAGGTCACACAGCTAAGAAATGGCAGAGCCAGCTCCTGAACTAGGTGGTCCGAATTTAGAACTGAACCTAAAGAATCACAGTTAAGTAACAGATGCAGCATTAAAAGTGCAGATAGTGGGTTTCCTAAACGAGAAAACTTGAAGGAAGTTCAAAGCTAACAACACGAAACTGCATAAAAGACCATTATAGGACTTCCCTGGTGGCACAGTGGTTAGGAGTCCGCCTGCCAGTGCAGGGGACACGGGTTTGGGCCCTGGTCTGGGAGGATCCCACATGCTGCGGAGCAACTAAGCCCCGTGCGCCGCAACTACTGAGCCTGCGCTCTAAAGCCCACGAGCTACAGCTACTGAGCCCGTGTGCCACAACTACTGAAGCCTGCGTGCCTAGAGCCCGTGCTCCACAACAGGAGAGACCACTGCACTGAGAGGCCGGCGCACTGCAGCGAGGAGTAGCCCCCGCTCACCACAGCTAGGGAGAGCCCCGCGCAGTAACAAAGACCCAACGCAACCAAAACTAAATAAATAAATTTATATTAAAAAAAGAGATCATTATATACATACACACGTGTGCACATAATGTATTTGTCTCCTTACTACTATTAACTCAGTAATGCAATAGTGTAGAAAAAAACCTAAGGCCATGGAAAATATTTAAGAACAATTTTCAAAGGTTAAAATAAATATAAAAGTTATTCATAAAATGATGATGTCTTTTATACACACCGTAGGTTTCTGCTTGCATACACACATGCACACATAAACATACTTTCGATAAAAGCAATCTTCTGTGAATGACAGATCTTTTTGAATAAGTTTTTTTAATCTATCAATTTTTTATTCGTGTTTTTTAGCATTCTTGGTAAAACAAACATTTATAAATTGTACTTAATTCTAATTAGGTTGTCAACATTATTCTATATTTTCCTAGTGTAAAAAAACTACAGAAATTTTTTAAAATATAGAAAGTTTTACCTTCAATCACCACTAAATATTTATTGTACATATATGTACAATAAATATAAAAAGTTCTATTCACTTAAATTTTGCTATTTGGCCATTAACATAAGCCAAGTAAACTTTATGCAACAATAAAACAATGACTGAAGAGTAGAAAATTTATTAACACTATAGTTTAACAGATTAAAACAGAAGAAAAGATTTATAAAGGCAAATTTTTGAAGAACTTTTTGGATAATTAAAAATCATGCCAAATAGGAACTTAAAAGTTATTAAGCAAGAGAATTCCAGCAAACACCATGATCAGTAGTATATAACAGAAGAAGCATTTCCACTGATGATGAGGATGATGCAAGGGATATTATGGCCAGGGCTCCTGCCATTCACCATTGCATATTATGCCTGAATTGGGACCAGCAGAAGAGGGAGAAGAAGGAAACACAAAAACAGAGTCAAAGAGTTGGAAATGTTATTATTCAGATGACACGATGGCAACCTAGAAAAAGGTGTTTTAACTATAAGAAGTAATAACAACATACTGAAAATAATGTTTCTTCTTTAGTAACGGTAATTTAAAATACAAACGACATGAGAAATAGTCTGCATTTCCATTAGCAAATATATACCACGACACCTATTTACAATACATTTCTAGACCTAGAAGAAACTATAAAACTTTACTGAAGGACATAAAGTCTGAAAATCACAATTCTTACTTGGAAGATGTGGTGACATAAAGACCTCAGTGATTGCAAATTCAGAGCAATTCAAACTCAAAAGAAACATGGATTTTTCAGATAAAAGGCTGCTGTATCTAGGAGACTCAACATAATTTTGAATTAAAAAAAGAAAAAAACTAAATAGAGGGACCTGCCAAATTTCAAATGAAGCTATTACTGCATATACTACCTGAAACTTTAAAATAAATGAAATAAAATAGCTACAAGATATCCAAAGAATCTCAACTAAAGAGAGACTTAGACATTATTTTGAACAATAAAATATTAGGACTAAATGTAATGTAATATTTTTTGTAATCGTGCAACAGGTGAGGTATTCCAAAGCAAGATCAAAAATCAGAGGGCATAAAGGAAAGATTTAGGTTTCAATGCTGTGTACTAAAGAATTTGGCAGGGCTTGGTCCCCAGTTTCTAGAAGTTAACTTTTTTTTTTTTTTTTTTTTTTTTTTTGCGGTACGCGGGCCTCTCACTGTTGTGGTCTCTCCCGCTGCGGAGCACAGCCTCCGGACGCGCAGGCTCAGCGGCCATGGCTCACGGGCCCAGCCGCTCCGCGGCATGTGGGATCTTCCCGGACCGGGGCACGAACCCGTGTCCCCTGCAGGCAGACTCTCAACCACCGCGCCACCAGGGAAGCCCTAGAAGTTAACATTTTAACTCTTGCAATTTCCTTAGTGGTTGCAGTGTCTTTATTACTCATGGTGGGCCCTGATAATTTATGCTATAAAGATGACTTATGGTGGGCCCCTAGTTTGATAATGGGATGACTCAGGCTGGAGGGCTGGCCGTTTCACAAAGACCAACCAAGTGACTAGAGGTTTGGGGCTCTGAGCCAGGTGATATTAGCCCAACCTCTGAGGAGGGGAGAATCCTGGAGATTCTTATCAATCATGCCTATGTAGTAAAACCCCAATAAAAATAGAGACCACCGAACCGCAGGTGTAGAGGACAGGAGGCTGTGGGGCTGCGAAATCCGGCTTTTAAACCAAACAAAAAAGCGAAACTCACTCACCCGAACGCGTCTGCCGCTCATTCCGATTCACTTCCGGGTGTGCAGGACATTGCGCCCGCGCGGGCGGAAGAGGCGGTACAGAGGGCGGTGTCTGGGCTGCGCCCAACGAGAGACGGGAATGAGGAGAATGGGTGGGACTAGGCAGGAAGCGCAACAGAGTAGGGGCGGGGTCAGTGTGGGGGCGGGGCCTAGCCTCCCCTCACTCCGCCCCTGGCTGTTTCCGGATCTGTTGGTCCTTCTGTCCAACTGTGCTTGTTTTCTCTGCTTTTTTGATTCCTGTAAATCTCTTTGATTTCCTCTGGAGCAGAGCTGCTTCCTGCCTGTTCTAAGTTAATGTTTCCAACAATTTAAGGCGAAAGAGAAGAACCGTAAGGGCCACATGTATGGGAAGCTGAGATGTTTTCCTCAACAAGTTGAAGATGGCAAAATTCAAAAGTTTTTTGTGCGAGTGGATGGAGATGTGTGTCTTGTAAGCGAGGGAAAGTGGAATGTGGTCACTCAGGTGATCCGTTGGGAGGAAGCCTAATTGTTCTCTCCAGAGGCCTGCTTACAACAGGGCAGCTGGCTATTCCCAGAGGCAGTGACTCCAGAAAGAGAGACCAAGGTGCAAGACTCTTCAGTGTATACAAACAGCTCATGCAGCTCAATATCAAAAAAACAAAAAACCCAATAAAAATTGGGCAGAAGATCTAAATAGACATTTTTCCAAAGAAGGCATACAGATGGCTAAAAAGCACAAGAAAAGATGCTCAACATCACCAATTATTAGAGAAATGCAAATCAAAAGTACAGTGGGGTATCACCTCACACTGGTCAGAATGGCCATCATCAAAAAAATCTACAAACAGTAAATGCTGGAGGGGGTGTGAAGAAAAGGGAACCCTCCTACACTGTTGGTGGGAATGTAAATTGGTGCAGCCACTATGGAGAACAGAATGGAAGTTCCTTAAAAAACTAAAAATAGAGCTACCATATGACCCGGCAATCTCACTCCTGGGCATATATCTGGAGGAAACCATAATTCGAAAAGACACATACACCCCAATGTTCATTGCAGCACTATTTACAGTAACCAGGATGTGGAAGCAACCTAAATGTCCATCAAAGAGGAATGGATAAAGAAGATGTGGTACATGTATACAATGGAATATTACTCAGACATAAAAAAACAACCCAAAATAATGCCATTTGCAGCAACATGGATGGACCTATAGATTGTCATACAGAGTGAAGTAAGTCAGACAAAGACAAATATCATATGATATCCCTTATAAGTGGAATCTAAAAAAAGGGTACAAATGAACTTATCTACAAAACAGAAATGGAGTTACTGATGTAGAAAACAAACTTATGGCTACTAGGGGGTGGGGGAGGGGTAAATTGGGAGATTGGGATTGACATATACATACTACTATATATAAAATAGATAATTAATAAGAACCTACTGTATAGCACAGGGAACTCTACTCAATACTCTGTAATGGCTTATATGGGAAAAGAACCTAAAAAAGAGTGGATATATGTATATGTATAACTGATTCACTTTGTTGTACAGCAGAAACTAACACAATATTGTAAATCAGCTATACTCCAATAAAGTTTTTTAAAATTATAAAATAAAATGGAGTCAGAGGAATTCCCTGGCGGTCCAGTGGTTAGGACTTGGCACTCTCACTGCCGGGGCCCCGGTTCAATCCCTGGTCAGGGAACTAAGATCCTGCAAGCTGCGTGTCACAGCCAAAAATAATAATAATAATAATAATAATAATAATAATAAATAAAATGGAGTCAGAATGCCAGAAGGGGGAACTCTCCCGCCCTACTGCCCTATGTCACTTGCAGACCCAATAGGAAGAGAGGTACCTTGCATCTCTACCAGGAGAAAGTCTGCTAGTTTACTACCCAGCAGGAGGAAGGAAGAATTTCTCCTTGCCCGGCAACAGTTTAGCCAATGAGAGACTGTCACAACTCAACCAATGAAAAGCCATTACACGTCAAATTCCCAGTTTCCTCCAGTGGACTCTGTTTATAACAGTCCCTCCCAACTCCCCCTTCTCCTCTATAAAATAATGTTCCTTTCCTTTGTTCTCCAGACTTGCCTGTGGTTCACAATAGATTGCGTGCCTCATTTGCAATTCTTTGCTGTGCCTGAAAAAACTCATTTCGTTGATAAAATAACTGGCTGTTTTATTGTTTTAGGCCAACAGGAGTTGACTGGAGGCAATAAAGTCTGTGCTTCCTGAAGCAGTTTCCACTGACAGACATTTACAAAGAAGCATACTATGGACTTTGAGACCAGGTTTCAACCTCTATTTGGCCAGCAGAAACCTCATCCATTAGACAACAGCCAAAGCAGTTGAGATGCTAAAGTTTATCCCTCCGTGTGCGGGAAATCATCCTTACAGCAAACAAAAATGAAGAAAGAAAGGTGGTGGCACTGAGGGACAGCTGCAATTACAGGTTATATTCCTATGGAGAAAGGTGGTTAGGACTGTGCGTGGTAAGGGGGGATTTGTTGGTGCAGAGTTCAGTAAAACTCAGTCTGTTTCTAACTTGAGCATGGAGGGGAAATGTGGAAAGGTAATGAGGCTGAATGTCTTTGAGACACATGGGGATCACTGTGGAGTTTGTCTTGGGAAATGGAGTTAATTTTAGCTCAACCCACAAGCTGGAAAGCAAAGGTGACAATGAGAAACCTGACTTTGAATCACCAGGGGCAATGGTCTGACAAGGTCAGCAGGATGTGGACTGATGCAGTACAGGATACCGGATGGGCAAAAAGAGATTACCACTTTAATTAATAACACATTGGGGGCTTCCCTGGTGGCGCAGTGGTTGGGGGTCCGCCTGCCGATGCAGGGGACGCGGGTTCGTGCCCCGGTCCGGGAGGATCCCACATGCCGCAGAGCGGCTGGGCCCATGAGCCATGGCCGCTGAGCCTGCACGTCCGGAGCCTGTGCTCCGCAACGGGGGAGGCCACAGCAGTAAGAGGCCCGCGTACCGCAAAAAAAAAAAAAAAAAAAAAAAAAAATAGGGTAGGTAGAAAGAGGAAGACTGGGTCCTTGATGACTTCCTTGGACAGCTGTCACATCCTGAACTGCAACTTCTACATATCCTATTGTATGAAATAATAAACCTACTTGTTCCCGTCACCATTCTCCAGGCAATCTTTCACTCACAAACAAAACCGTAACTACCTGACAAAGCACACTATTGTTTTGTGTTGGAAGTTGAGTGCATTTAAGAGGGAATCTTGAAATATTTAAAATCAAGTGACTTAGAAACAGTGAATGAAAACCTTTCTCCAATGCTGAAGTGGACCTATTTAGGTCACAGAGCATGAAATGTACAGTGTTTGAACAAATATACTGTGAGCATTTATGGCAAATGTTCAGAACACTTTACAACAAAATTATAGAAGCAAGGATCGTTGTCTAAGATTCTGATGCTAATGCCAGTGGATGGGGGCTGGGAGGTTTCCCTACACCACCACACAACTCTCCAACACCTACAGGGTGTTCTACAGTTCATTTCAATTCTGAAGCTATCTGGGGATAGCATCAGATCCCACAGTTTAAGGGCTCAGTCCCACAAGACTGCCCTCACCCTTACTTCAGATGCAATCAAAAGTCCAGGTTGTCACCTGTCAGTTCTCACCAACTGGCTATAGTTGAAGGTTCACACAACCCCATTCTTCAGTAGAATTAATTTGTAGAGCAGTTTGCAGAACTCAGGAAAGCAGTTTACTTACTAGATTACCGCCTTATTACAAAAGGATGTAACACAGGAATGGCCAGATGAAGAGATGCTTACAGCTAGTGTGTGAGAAGGAGCACAGAGTTTCCACACTTACCAAGTGTGTCTCTCTTACAGAAATGCCACATGTTCACCAACGCCAAAGCTCTTCAAACCTTGGCCTTCAGGGGGTTTTGGAGGCTTCATTACATCGGCACAATTAATTAAATCATTGACCACTGGTGATTGATTCAACCCTCAGCCCCACTCCCCTTGGAGGTCAGGGGGTTGGACTAAAACTTCCAACCAATCACATGGTTGGTTCCCTGGCAACCAAACCCAATCCTTGGGTGCTTTTCAACAGTCACCTCATTAACATAACAAATGATAACTTTGTAGCCACTTAGGAAATTCCAAGGGTTTTAGGAGCTCTGTGCCAGAAAAGGGAAATAAGACCAAATATATAATTTTATTATAAATCAATATTATAGTGTCTCAGATATAACTACATGTGTACTTAGCCATAAGAGTTTATTTATTGTACTGACTTTGTTCTTCGCATTTACAAAATATAGTCAGTCTTTTATTCTTTTCTTCAACATATATGTGTGGAGTATTGGCCGTCGGGAACTGTTTTAATCACTAGTGATCTAGCAGAAAACAAAACCTATTCTCTGGCCTCAAGTAGCTTTTTTCTATTGGTGTTATGGACTGAATGTGTCCTCCCAAAATTCATATGATGAAATCCTAACAACCAGCCTGATGTTATCAGGATCTGGAGTTTTTGAGAGGTGATTGGATCCTGAAGGAGGAGCCCTCATGGATGTGATTAGTGTCCTGACAAAAGAGACCCCAAAGAGCTTTCTCACCCAGTTCATATTGTGAAGACAGAGGGAGAAGACCATCTATGAACCAGGAAGGGGGCCCTCACCCAACATCGAATCTGCTGGTGCCTTGATCTAGAACCTATTATCTTCTAAAACTATCAGAAATAAATAGTTTTTATGGTATTTTTGTTATAACAGCCTAAAAGGACTAAGATAACTGGAATAAGTAAGCACTAATTAAGTAAAAATGCAATATGATGATGAGTCCAATGAAAGTGCATTTGTTTGGTTACAGAGGGTGAAGGGTGTGCTAATTTAAAACTGGGAGATTGGGATTGACATATATACACTAATATGTATAAAATGGATAACTAATAAAAACCTGCTGTATAAAAAATATATAAAATAAAATAAAAACTGTTTGTGGAATGCCTGTGTGAAAAGGTGATAATTGAGCAAGACACGGAAATAAATGGAGTGGTTCATGCAGATGAAAGGGGCAAAACAGAATTAGGCAGAGAAAAATAGATGGAGAAAATTCCCGGGATTGATATATAGCTTGGTGAGGTGTCTGTTTCTACTGCACACATTTATAATTTGGGATTTCAGATTTTTTGTGTGTGTTTTCAAGACTTAAAAGTCAAGACCTATGTAAACTGATTGTGTATATTTTTGATCGTTGATGCTTTTAAAAGTAAAAACCATAAAGAAAAAATTCCCTAGGAATCTTTTTTCTTGGCCACACTTCTTGGTTTGCAGAATCTCAGCTCCACGACCAGGGGATTGAACCTGGGCCACTGCAGTGAAAGCACCGAGTCCTAACCACTGGACCCCCAGGGTATTCCCTCTAGGAATTTTAAGATATAAGTAGAGGATCCATAATCATGACCCATTGGGGTCCTCACAAAAAATTTCCTTTAGGACAAGTTCTTTAATTCCTGGGGTAGGGTAAATAATGAATTAATGGGAAGAAATTTAATGTCGTTTTCCAAAACTATATGAGATGTGTAATTACTAACACTGCAAGTCATTTTTAGAATACACCGTTTTCCTGTAGTCCCCACAGTAGCCACCAAGGGGAACATTGTTACTTTTACTGATGAGTGAGTATTGAGTAAAATTAATGAGTTTAAAAAATGTTTTGATCTGCAATTTTTACCACTCTATACCTTCAAGGTTGATGTCACACAGGAAAATATTTTAACATTTAATAAAATTTTGTAGTTTCAACCAAATTTCAGCATACTCCCTCATCTCCATACTCTCCTTGTTTTGAATCCAGGACCTACTGGTTCTGAATGAATTCTGGGTTACTCTTCCAGTTGAGACCAATTTCGTGTCATCCTTGCTTAATATTTGACCCTAAAATGGACTTGTCGGTGTTCTTCTATTTCCCAAATTTTATAATCACACACACACACACACGATAAAACATAAATCTACATCAAAAGTAGCAATTTTTTTCTGTATACAGCCAAATAATAACATTTTAGTCTTTGTAAACTACTCTGCCTTTGTCAGACCAACAATGTGTAAACGAATGGATGTAACTGGGCTCCAGTGTAACTTTATTAAAAAACAAAAAAAACAGAGGGTGGAGGGATTTAATGAAAATCCAAGGCTTCTTCTCTCCACAAAAACAACTGATGGGGGAACTTCCCTGGTGGTCCAGTGGGTAAGACTCAGCACTCCCAATGCAGAGGGCCAGGGTTCAATACCAAAAAGCCTGAAAAGGAACAGGTTGGTTTAAATGTTAAGCACATCTGGAAAATACCCTCACTACAATATCTCAGCTAGACACCATAGTCTAGCATAGCCTAGCAAGTTGACACATAAAGTCAGCCATCACAGGGGGAATCTGATTTTCAGTGTTAGCACATTAGAGTATTCAAAGGTACGGTTTTCCACCCAAACAAATAAAACATACAAAGTAATAAAAAAATTTTTTTAATGGAAAAAGCATGGACCATTCATAGAAAACGAAGGAAGAGGAAGAGGAGGAAAGAAATTAACAAAAACTATCTCTGAAGAAGCCCAGAATTTGGACTTGCTGGACAAAGACCCCTTTCAAGATTTGCCACTTTTTTTTTAACATCTTTATTGGAGTATAATTGCTTTACAGTGTTGTGTTAGTTTCTGCTGTATAACAAAGTGAATCAGCTATACATATACCTATATCCCCATATCCCCTCCCTCTTGTGTCTCCCTTCCTCCCACTCTCCCTATCCCACCCCTCTAGGTGGTCACAAAGCACTGAGCTGATCTCCCTGTGTTATGCAGCTGCTTCCCACTAGCTATTGATTCTGCATTTGGTGGTATATATATGTCCATGCCACTCTCTCACTTTGTCCCAGTTTACCCTTCCTCCTCCCCATGTCCTCAAGTCCATTCTCTAGTAGGTCTGCATCTTTATTCCCGTCCTGCCACCTAGGTTCTTCATAACCATTTTTTTCTTTTTTTAGATTCCATATATATGTGTTAGCATATGGTATTTATTTTTCTCTTTCTGACTTATTCACTCTGTATGACACTGTCTAGGTCCATCCACCTCACTACAAATAACTCAATTTCGTTTCTTTGTATGGCTGAGTAATATTCCATTGTATATATATGTCACATCTTCTTTATCCATTCATCCGATGATGGACACTTAGGTTGCTTCTATGTCCTGGCTATTGTAAATAGAGCTGCAATGTACACTGTGGTACATGCCTCTTTTTGAATTATGGTTTTCTCAGGGTTTATGCCCAGTAGTGGGATTGTTGGGTCGTATGGTAGTTCTATGTTTAGTTTTTTAAGGAACCTCCATACTGTTCTCCATAGTGGCTGTGTCAATTTCCATTCCCACCAGCAGTGCAAGAGGGTTCCCTTTTCTCCACACTCTCTCCAGCATTTATTGTTTGTAGATTTTTTTTTTTTTTTTTTTTTTTGTTGTACGCGGGCCTCTCACTGCTGTGGCCTCTCCCGTTGCGGAGCACAGGCTCCGGACACACAGGCTCCGCGGCCATGGCTCGCGGGCCCAGCCGCTCCGCGGCATGTGGGATCTTCCGGGATCGGGGCACGAACCCGTGTCCCCTGCATCGGCAGGCGGACTCTCAACCACTGCGCCACCAGGGAAGCCCCTGTAGATTTTTTTGATGATGGCCATTCTAACCAGTGTGAGGTGATACCTCACTGTAGTTTTGATTTGCATTTCTCTAATGATTAGTGATGTTGAGCATCCTTTCATGTGTTTGTTGGCAATCTGAATATACATATTTTTAATTGTCTCATACCATGTCTCAAACCAAACCCAGTAAATAAATATCTCTGGGAGCAGGCACCAGTCATTATACTTTTTAAAACTCACCATGTAATTCTGATGTGCAAATTCAGATACAGCTTATTTTTGTGCTTATCAACCTACATAATTATGCTTGTCACACTTCAACCTAAATAGGAAACACCTGGAATTGTCACTCAGCACCAAGATACTGGTTCAAGAGGGCTGGCTTATGCCTGAGAACTTGTTTTCCTTACAAGCTACAGGGCCCTGGATTTCACTGTAGGTACCAAGGTCCTCTTTACTCAGGTCAATAAAATTTGATGAAAAAAAATAAAGAAAATTGACCTGAGGTGATAAGGAAAAATCAACACACCTGCAATATATGTTCTATTTCAGAGAAGTTTATTAATATTGAAAGAAATCGATCAAACATAACGTTGCAATCGTTTTTGATGACAAACTGTCCAGGTTAAGAAAATAGTTCCCATTAACCAAGGCGAAGAGAATTTCTATTGAAACTCTTCCACAGCGTCAACAATTGTACACACAGGAAACATTGTTTAAAAAGTGAAGACCTTTTCCAAAATCATAAAAAGGCCTTTTGCCCAGTTACCCAAATTTCATTTATTCACCCACACAGATGAATTTCATAGCACTCTCCTGACATTACAGTGTAACAGGGTTTCCTTGTATTGACTCCATTTCTTATACATGTAACTGACAAAGGACTACATATGACAATTTCACAAGCTCCATTTTAAATACAACATGAATTTACACAATTTAAAGGCAGTGTTTGTCCCTTAGTCCCCAGTCGTATTTGGAGTTCCAGAAGTTGCACAGGTACCATGTGGGGAAGTGCTGCTTCACCAGACACAGGTTCTCCTACATCTTTATAATCCTGTCTTTCAGTCTCATCCAATCACATGAGACTTGAGGTTGAGCCTCCTTCCATGGCGGTGGGAGGGGGGGGGTCACACAGTCAATGGGAGGAAGAGACCAGGAGGTCCTCACAGAGGACACTTACTAGGACTGAAGAACCTGTCCCTCAGACTCCTCTATGATGTGAGGGCTCCGACCAGCAAGTGTAGACTTCTTGAGGAAGCTGAGAGCACTTGAGATTCAGAGCTCGGACATCGCTTGTCCAGTTTCATAAAGACAATTCTGTCCAGCTGGCCTGAAACATTCATGGTGGGTGTTGGGGACACTGCAAATCTTGACTGGGCTCAGGCAACGTGAGTCAGATGGAGTCTGAAGGTCAAAGGTGGACATCAGGGGACTTCCCTGGTGGTCCATAAGACTCTGTGCCTCCACTTCAGGGGGTGCAGGTTTGACCCCTGATCGGGGAACTAAGATCCCACAGGCCACACTGCACGGCCAGAAAAAAAAAAAAAAAAAAAGCTGGGCATCAGGGCTGGTGTCTTCCAGGTCATGTGGGGTTGCTTGTTAGGATCCAAGTCCAGGTGTATGAGGGGAAGCTGAAGAGCCTGTCAGCCCCAGACCAGGTCAGTGAGAACTGGGCTGGGAGCTGTAGGATAGGCTGAGTCTTGCTTTTTTGTGGGGAATTCTGGCAAGTCTGGAGGGGATCTGGGAAGACCTCTCAAATCATGCCTTGATGCTACATTCAGAGTTCTGGCCACATTGTTGTGTGGCAGGTTGTGGGCTGGGCTTCGAATCCCCATCAGGACAGTTGACTTGTGCCTGGAGGTCACAGACACGACCCAGGGCAAGTGTCTTCCTGTTGGACTGCAGAATGTCACAGGAAACACCATCAGGCCTGCTAGCTGTCAGCTTGGCCATGAGAGGTGCATCCCGGCAGAAGCTCTTTAGAGCTTGGTGGGCAAGGCACTGGAATCCACCTCATGTCTTGGGTCCACAAACACTCAGTTCAGGGGCTTTCTTGAGAGACTGTGTAGGGCAGAGTCATCTCCTATTAGGGTTCTTGACTGGTGGCTGACCTGTGAGAACAGGGCCCAGGACAGATCTCCTCCTGGATGTTCGGACAGGCATTGGCCGGGTGGGATGCTGTGGGAGAAGGAAACTCATTTAGACACTTCAGGAGTCAGAATTATCAAACTGCATGCAATACAGGACTGACAGCTTCAACCATATCATAATAGAAAACAGGAAAATCATAAGCAACTTAGGACAAAGGGAAACTGGCAGACTAATAGACAGAAAATAATCAATATACGCTAGGATTCTTTTCTGTATCGGGGGAAGAGGAACAACCCAATAGAAGTAGACAACAGATGCAAAATTAAATTTCACAAAGACACGCAAATGGTCATTACACATTTGCAGAGATACCCACCTCAGAGGTGGTCAAGGGAAAAAATTACAATACCAATCTGAATTTTTTGCCTATCAGATATGGTATGAAAACTTTTCTCATATTGCCTGTTGTAGAGGTCAAGGGTAAAAATATTTTCCTATGCAGTGTGGAGAATGTCAACAGCAACTATCCTTTTGAGGGCAATTGAGAGTATTTGCAAGTTAAATGATCCCTTGTCTTGACATGAAGTCAGAGAAGGAAGCTGATAAAACACTTCACACACACACACACAAAAAAGACACTTCACACGTGCGCTGAAAGGATTCCACTAGCATTTGCTGGCCTATTTGCACAAAATAGGGGAAAAAAATCAAATAAAAAAATTGAAAAAAAATAAATAAAATGGGACCAGAATTTTGGATTACCTAACCCATGGAGAAAAAAAAAAAAAAAGTAATATGTAAAACACAGAAAAAATTAGAATATGAGAAATACAGGGAGAAAAAAAAACAAAACAAAACAGGACTCCTAGCATCCAGCCTGGGTTTAACATAATCCTGCACACATGAGGGGCATAGGAGTGAAGCACAATGGGGATGGAGGGGAGAAACAGCAGGGGAGCAGGGGCAAGACTCACCCTCACAAAGGCACACAATTCCATGGATTCCTTCCAGGGTCTGTGCCTCTTCTCTTGGCATCTCCCGGGACACGTCTGTGGTAGAGGATTTCTCTGCCACCCCTCTTGCCTGCAGAACAGCTCATCTTAAGTGTCTGGATGCCCTCACCAGTGACTGGGAACCAAGAACACTCTGGGAACCCAGTCCTAGCCCTTGTTTGGGGGTGAAGGAGGCACCCAAGACCAAGACCCTGTGACCTTTGTAAAGGCAAGTCCTTCCATGACTTCAGAGGCAGCCCTCACTTCCGGGAAGCACCTCCTTCCCTACCGTGGTTTCATCATTGAATACTTTCAGGTGGTTCTCTGCCTGCCATGTGCATCATTCCAAGGGAGTTTCTGGCCCTTCCCCCTTCATGATTCTCAGGACTAGAATGAGCTCTGAGTGTGTAGCCCTGGAAGGCACAAAGTTCTCGAATGCTGCTCTTGAGTTTCCCTATCTGCACCTGAGGGGCAAGACAATCTCCCTTGGTACCACTGTCCCCCAAATCATTCTGACCCTGTGGTTCCTCACCTCAGTTCTGGTTCCTTCTCTCTGGCAGCCGTGTTGATGGACCCTGGAGTCTGGAGGTCCTGGGGGTTAATGAGTGTCAGATTCTCCTTCTTATTAGAGCCCGAAGGCTGGGGAGCAAGGGCCCCACCCCAGGACTTCATGGGGCACCACTTGCTGATGGCCAAGTGTCCAAAGGCTCCACAGTTCCTGCATTTCACCTGGGGGTGGAGGAGGAGGGTGGGGTCAACAGAAATCACAGGCAACTTTCTTTCTTATTTTTAAAGTTAATTAATTAATTTTATAGTTGTTTATTTTTTAGGCCATGCTGTGGGGCATGTAGGGTGTTAGTTCCCCGACCAGGGATCGAACCTGCACCCCCTGCATTGGAAGCATTGAGCCTTAACCACTGAACCACCAGGGAAGTCCCTGCAGGCAACTTTCAAAGGCTAACACAGTTGACTCTTCAATGACGTGGGTTGGAACTGGGCAGGTCCACTTACACTCAGATATTTTTCATAAACCTGGACTACAGTACTACACCATCCAGAGTTGGTTGAATCCTCGGATGGGAACCTCAGGTACAAAGGACCAGAGGGCTGGCTGTAAAGTTATACATGGATTTCCCACTGACTAGGGTTTGCTGCCCCTAACCCCTTTGTTGTTTCAGAGTCACCTGCATAAGGACAGATTTTTGAAGTTGGCTAGTGGTTTGGGATAGAGGACATGGACTAGAACTGCCAGGACATTCGAGATATTACGGTGCTGTCCATGGAGCATTTTAGAGAGAGATAAAGGAGAAGAGAATTTAGTGTCTAAAGGTGATGAAAATGCACCAGATTTGTGCACTGGACAAACAACAAGCTTGACCTGACACTGAACAGGGAATAAGGTAGCTCCTCAGAGGAGCCGATGGGCCAATCACCCAGGTGAGGATACTACAAACCAGGCCAGCCAGACTTGGATAAGAACATCTGAGTCATAAGACACAGACGTTTCCGAGTTCCCTGGTGGACCTGTGGTTAGGGCTCGGCACTTTCACTGCCATGGGCGGGGGTTCGATTCCCTGGTCGGGGAACAAAGATCCCACAAGTGTTTCCATGGTAAAAACCACTCTCTGGGCTTCCCTGGTGGTGCAGTGGTTAAGAATCTGCCTGCCAATGCAGGGGACATGGGTTCGAGCCCTGGTCCAGGAATATCCCACATGCTCCAGAGCAGCTAAGCCCATGCGCCACAACTACTGAGTCTGCACTCTAAAGCCCGCAAACCACATGCCACAACTACTGAAGCCCACGTGCCTAGAGCCCGTGCACTGCAACAAGAGAAGCCCACACACCACAACGAAGAGTAGCTCTGCTCGCCGCAACTAGAGAAAAGCCCACGCGCAGCAACGAAGACCCAACGCAGCCAAAAATAAAAAATAAATAAATAAAATAAAATAATTTTTTAAAAAAGTTAATTAAAAAAAAAACCACTCTCTGGGATCCATGCAGACACCCTGGTTCTTGAAATATCCAAGCTTCCACTTACCTTGGTACCCTTCTCTCCTGAGAAGAGAGTCTTCTTCCCCACTGATCCCCTCTGTAGCGTCTTCACATTCTGGGCCATAGGGGGTCTTTGGGGCGGATTGTGAATGTTGTGACCTTTTATCTGCCTCATGTCCTTGGGCTTCTGGTCATTCTTCCTCGGGAATTGACTGTTCAGTTTTCTAGTCATAAGAAAAAAGTAAAAAATAGTATGTAGACACAGAGACAGAAGCCCATCATATCCCTACTTCTGAATGAATGAGGGGGCTCACTGACCACTAAGTCGTTCCCACTATGAGTTGGTCTCTCCTCAGGAAGTGATGTCCCATTCTGTGAAATTTGTGACCTTTTTCTATCATTACTAACTCCCAGAGCAGGACACTGCCTGTGATAAGACCCCTAGATGAACAAACAGTGAAATTAGATTTGCAACCTCGAATGCCTGGCTTTGGCAGCTTGGCTGTGCTCAGGGCTGCTCATAATGTTTCTCCCTGAGAATTTCCGTGTAAACTTGGGCCTGTGTTTTGGGTTTTTAGCCAGGCCCTCCCTCCAACATGTAAGCATCTATCAATATTTATTAAAGCCAATGCACAGGCAGACAACAGCTATGGATTTTTTTTCCCACATATTTTCAGAAACCTCACAATTTTCACAGAACAGCTTCTTCCTGAGAAAACCTGTCAGTTCTTCTGGCAAATCTTGGCAAAGATTTGAGAGTAAGTTAATGAACACCTGTGAAATTTCAGACATGACTCCTTAACCATATGCCTGTGTTCAACAGAGGCTTGCACAAAGCCACAGAGGAACAAGCAATCTGAGGATGCTTGTGCAAGCTCACATATATGTGCCAATTCACACCAGGCAACTCACAAATAAAAGCCTGTGTTATGCTGAGGGATGCACAAGTCAAAATTCTATTCCGGCAGAAATCTACAACGCACACCTGTGCCCTGTTGGAAACCCTCCAGGCTCTACCCCATCACTGCCTGACATTTGACCTACCTCTCCTCCTGGACTCCAGGTCTTTGTGCAGCTCTGTGAGGCTGGACCACTGAAGGCTGACATTTCTTAATCGGGACACAGCGGGCACTTGGATCCTCTCCCGGCAACAGAGGAAACCGTAACAGAACCTCCACAGCGGCATCAACTACCCATTTCTCTGTCATCAAGTCGATCTGATGGAGAATCAAGACACAACCAGAGTTCTGAACACAGGAAGAAGGCTTGGGATTACAGAAGATTAAAACTCCCAGTTTCTTGAGTTCTTTAATGTAATGCTAATTGGAGTGGAAAAGTTCTTTCCTCCAATCCCACAATGAGTTTGCATGTGACCTCCAAGGGGCAGGCAGCAAGGAGTGAAATCAGAGTGTTGAGGAAATGCTGGTGATCCCCAGGTGGGAACTGAGGTGCCACAGCTGTTGCCTATGCCCTGTCCATCTGATCATTGCATGTCCATTTTAATTGGCCAATGTCCACGCACCCATGTTTTTGTTTTGCTTTGCTTTCTTTCTTTCTTTCTTTCTTTCTTTCTTTCTTTCTTTTCTGTACTTATAATTACAGTTTTATAATAAAGGATACACATAGGGTGAGGTCTGGGAGGTTTCCAAACACAGCGTCCATGTCCTTGACACACAGAATCAGGACACGTCCCTCTCCTAGCACATCAATGTGTTCACCAGCCAGGAAACTCACACAAACATCCAGAATTTTCAGTTTCATTGATTGACTTATTGGCCACGTGGTTGAACTAAATCTCCAACCACACTTTGCTTTGTGCACCCATGTTGTTAATCACTGAATTTTACCGCTGGGCACGGAAGAACCTGCCTGAGCACCTATACCAGACCGGGAGGCCACCTCATTCCTCTACATCTCATTTGCCCAACCTAACATCTCCCACACTTACATCTCTTTGTGGAATCCCAACCTTCTTTAAGAGCGCTTTGCCCTGTTCAATTGAAAGTTTGCTGGGGTCCATCGCTGCCAGTACTACCCCAAGGATTCTTTTTCTCTGTGAAGAGTAGAAAAGGAAACAATTGAATTTTGTACATCCCTGGAACACATACAGGACGCAGTCAAGTCCCATCCCTCTTCTCTGCCCACCATCTCAACTACTACCTTTCATTCAAAGTACATGTACATATTCTTCTACTAGGAACAGAGTACCAATTAATGAAAAATAAGTTGATACAATTTACAATAACCAAGACTTGGAAACAACCTAAATGTCTGTCAACTGATGAAAGGATAAAGAAGATGTGAGATATATATATATATATATATATATATATATATATATATATATATATATATATTTATTTATAATGGAATACTATTCAGCCATAAAAAAGAATAAAATAATGCCATTTGCAGCAACATGGATGGGCCTAGAGATGATCATACTAAGTGAAGTAAGGTCAGAAAGAGAAAGATAAATACCATACGATATCACTTATATGTAGAATCTAAAATATGACATAAATGAACTTATCTATGAAACAGAAACAGACTCACAGAAATAGAGAACAGATTTGTGGTGGTCAAGGGGGAGGTAAGGTGGGGGAGGAATGGATTGGGAATTTGGGATTAGCAGATGCAAACTATTATATAAAGAATGAATAAACAACAAGGCCCTACTATATACTAAAGGGAACTATATTCAATATCCCATAATAAATCATAATGGAAAAGAATATGAAAAAGAATATATACAAACTGAATCACTTTGCTGTATACCAGAAACTAACACATTGTAAATCACTATACTTCAATAAAATAATTTTTTTAAAATAAGGTGATAAAAATTTTTTTAAGTTTCTCCACTATATCCATGAAAATTCAATTAACAATCAAGCTAGGAAGAAAAAAAGAGTACTTTATTCAAACCAAACTGAGGATGATAAGCCAGGAGACAGACTCTCAGAAGCTCTGAGAACTGTTCCTCTGGTCAGGAGTTAGAGATGCAGTTTTACACTTTTCAAGACAATGAATTATGTATCATATGGACAGGTTAACATTATACCTGAATGTCATCAGAGATATCTTGGTTAGGTATGCACAGACAGAGTGAACTTTTGGGTCAATAACATCCCATGTACAGGATGAAAAAGAAATATTAATCTTAAAAATTACAATGCTGGCATCTGAAGAAAGGGACAATTTTTCTCAAAGTTTGACTATATCCTCCTGCCTTGAGAAGTTCCGGTTAATGTATAATGTGGGTGCAAATTGCACATTTGGAAAGGCCTGTCCCCTTCAAATGGGGACATGTGGAGGAATATTATGTGTGTTTCAATTCTGACTTAGCTCAACTATCTTGCCATAGAGAAATTTCTGATTTTTCCCCCTCAACTACTTAACATATTATATTTAATAAATGCACATTCCATATTTAGAGACCTTATATGATATACCAGAAAACACTTGGAAAAAGTATTCAGGTAATAGCTCTCAAGGAAAATTCAAGATATTTTACAATCTAGAGTTCCCCTTTGTCCATTTTAACAAAATTAAATATAACTACTTTTTTACATTTCTTAATAACGTTAAGGGTTTTTTTTTACTGCTTTTTTATCTCTGATTCATAAAAAAATCAGTTTTCTTTTTTATTCTGATTCATGGCTTCTAAACCAATTATCATTGCACCGTGTTATGTCAAGACTATACTTTTTATACAGGATTTAGAAACCATCTACAAAAGCAATGTTATTTTGCTCTATGCACAAAATGTAAGTCACTTTCTAATCCTCTCCATTGTATAAAAATATGGAACACTTCACGAATTTGCGTGGCATCCTTGTGCAGGGGCCATGCTAATCTTCTCTGTATCGTTCCAATTTTAGTATATGTACTGCCGAAGCAAGCACTAAGTACGCGGGCCTCTCACTGTTGTGGCTTCTCCCATTGAGGAGCACAGGCTCTGGACGCACAGGCTCAGCGGCCATGTTTCAAGGGCCCAGCCGCTCCGCGGCCTGTGGGATCTTCCCAGACCGGGGCACGAACCCCTCGTCCCCTGCATTGGCAGGTGGACTCTCAACCACTGCACCACCAGGGAAGCCAGCAAGCAATAAGTATTTTTTTAATGTGAAATACACTGCCACGAATTGCTGAAATACACTGTCACGAATTGCTGAAATCAAATTCCTTAAAATCAGAAATGAAATTCAAATGGAAATCATAAAGAAGAAAAAACAGGTAAACCATTTTGGGTCAAAACTTAGGAGCAGGACAAAATCTGACTTCAGGGGAAACTCTTTAGTCTAAATGGACACGTTATAAACAAACAAAAAACAAAAAAATTATCCAAAGTGTTCTGGGTTTTTTGTTGCTGTTGTTTGGTTTTGTTTTTGACCACACCACATGGCATGTGGGATCTTAGCTCCCCAAACAGGGATCTGACCCGGGCCCACTGTATTGGAAGCGTGGAGTCCTAACCACTGGACGGCCGGAGAATTACCAAAGTGTTTATCTTAAGAAAATGAGGACAGAAAAAAAATTACAAAAGGTAAAATAAATAAATAAACAACAGGGAATTGGCTAACTAAAAATTAAACAGGTTCTAATGGAAATACAAATAGAATGCAACAGGAAAATATCTTATTCCACAGGCTGTCATGAAAAGTAAATATAATTTATCATACTAAATTATATTAAGGAAAAGAAAAGACAATTTTGCCATGGAAACAGGAAAGAAAGGGTCAGAACATGCTATATCGGATATTGGGGCTGACTTATTTGAAGGTCTAGAATAAAGTACGCTTTCCTCTTCAAATTTAAATGACCAAAATCAAGTAGTGAGGAAGCATTTCCCAACCATAAAATAAGGTTGAATAACTCTTGCTTCCACATTGCACTAGGAGCTTCACACCTGAGGTGCTGCTCTGTTTTGTGTACAGGCTTGGGGTCAGGGTCCTGAATTTCATCCAGCTCCAAACAAGTTCTCATGAATACACTAGGATGAAAGATAGATTAACAAATCACTTATAGTTTTATAAAGCCCTTGCTCAAAGGCTTCCATAACTGCTAATCCACCACCACACACAAATCAAGAGCTTGGTGGCCATTCTTTGAAAAGTCTGACATTCATTGAAAAATTAACACTTTGGAAGTATTTTGTGAATCAGTCACTGTGCTAAGAAATTCTATTAAACAATGAACTAATCCTTACCTCAACGTCTAAAATGGCCCTCTGTTGATTGAACTCTCCTAGTTCACTGACGATAAACAGTAATGAAAAGTAAAGCGTGCTTCTGCTGTCTGTCCAGAACCGCCCAGATACATGGACACTGGACAAAACCACCAGAGAAAGAGTGGTTACCGGGATGCCTGGAGAAGAGACCAATGACCAGAATTCCTTCTTCTGCTGGGCTTTATACTGTCTTAGGACCCCCTGCACTTTCCCTCCCGATAACCTTATCAGCCTAACCTAATCACATGCTAACCAATCACCACCCACAATCCCTTGACCGGATGCAATGTTCTATTGGGTGTTTACCATTCCTTCACACTCTCACTTTCTCTCAAATTTGTACATCTGAAACAATATGCTGTATTTTGGTCTTTGCCATTTTCTATGATTTTAAAACTACATACATATAACTATGTAATTTTAACAATATATACTATGTCTAAAATACTTATGCATATGTTGCCTGCGGGAGTGGCTGTGCATGAGTGGGGATAGTGGGTATATAGGAAATCTCTGGACTTTCTGCTCCTTATTGCTGTGAATTAAAAACAGCTCTGGGTTGGGGCTTCCCTGGTGGCGCAGTGGTTGAGAGTCCGCCTGCCGATGCAGGGGACGCGGGTTCGTGCCCCTGTCCGGGAGGATCCCACATGCCGCGGAGCGGCTGGGCCCGTGAGCCATGGCCGCTGGGCCTGCGCGTCCAGAGCCTGTGCTCCGCAACGGGAGAGGCCACAACAGTGAGAGGCCCGCATAATGCAAAAAAAAAAAAAAAGAAAAAAAAAAAAAAAAAAAAAACAGCTCTGGGGCTTCCCTGGTGGCGCAGTGGTTGAGAGTCCGCCTGCCGATGCAGGGGACACGGGTTCGTACCCCGGTCCGGGAAGATCCCACATGCCGCGGAGCAGCTGGGCCCGTGAGCCATGGCCGCTGAGCCTGCGTGTCCGGAGCCTGTGCTCCGCAACGGGAGAGGCCACAACAGTGAGAGGCCCGCATACCGCAAAAAAAAATAATAATAATGAAAAAAATCTTAACTTAGGAAAGTTCATCCTGTTTCCAAGCACCTACCCCGATACACTAGGTTAACTATAAAATTCTAGAATGGGCCCTCGGTGGTGTGGAACACAGCTGTGAAAACTTCCAGATCTTATCATTGTCAGCCTGATCTAGATCCCACCCTGTGAGTAAGTTACGTTATCATAGATGGATCCATTGATTAGATAAAGGTCCTTGCCTCCTTTCTCGGTCTCAAGATGCCTTCTCAAAGCCATACTTAGAAAATATACATGCACCCAATGTTCATTGCAGCACTATTTACAATAGCTAAGACATGGAAGCAACCTAAATGTCCATCAATAGAGGAATGGATAAGAAGATGTGGTATGTATATATACAATGGAATATTACTCAGCCATAAAAAAGAATGAAATAATGCTATTTTCAGCAACATGGATGGACCTAGAGACTATACATTAAGTGAAGTAAGTCAGATAGAGAAAGACAAATGTCATATGATATCACCTATATGTGGAGCCTAAAAAATTATACAAGTGTACTTATTTACAAAAGAGAAACAGACTCACAGGTTTAGAAAACAAACTTATGGTTACCAAAGGGAAAATTTGGGGGGGGGGTATAAATCAGGAGCTTGGAATGAACATACACACACTACTATATATAGATAGATAACCAACAAGGACCTACTGTATAGCACAGGGAACTCTACTCAATATTCTGTGATAACCTATATGAGAAAAGAATATGAAAAAGAATGAATATACATATAAAATTAAAATAAAAAAATAAATATCATCATGAACTCAAGAATTAAAAAAAAAAAAAAGATGCCTTATCAGCTCACTGGGCATTTTTGTTCCCTTTGCCCTCGAACACAATGCAATCACATGAGATCGAATCATGGGGGTCCATGGGAATTGATCTGGCCGGTCTCTCACCCACAAGACCTTAAGAGATATTTCTTTCCTGGTTACTTTTCTTCTGCATTTTGATTTGATCACATATGTATGTATCTGATACTATCAACTATAATTTGATATTTATCATTCCCAAAATTTTAAGAAATTCTAACATATATGTACATATTTTGAACACCATATATTATTTTCTGCAAATGTAAAATATTTATACACATGTCCTTATACTGTCTAATATTTTATGAGGACTTTTCTCCCAATTGTTTTGAAAAAATCTCCTTTTTACACATGTACCTATAGTTCATTGTGTTTCACCACTGTTTGTAATTTTTGTGTGTCAATGCACTGGACTTTTTGGTTATAATCCCTGATCCTATTGGTGAGCATTTATGTTCTTCCTTCCACTATCAATGCTCCCATGAATACACTTGGGCAATCTCCTTGTTGTTATAAACAGAAAGTGAGCAGTTGAATTGCTGAGTCATCATTTTCACGCATCTTCAGGTTTAGTTTGCATAATCATGTATCCCCTGAAGTGCTTAAGCCCAAAAACCTCACTAACTCCAGAGGAGAATCTCCAGTTCCCCACATCATAGGCACACTGGGTAACATCTGAATTTTTATTAGTAGTATGTATGTGAAAACTTGGTGGTGTTTTTATTTGCATTGACTTTATTATTAGCAATGCTCTATGTAATGTAACATAATTTTCATCATATGAGTTTACTAACCTGTGAATATTTTGTCAATTGTTTTCCAATTTATTGTGAATAGTTTCCTTTTATTTTGAATTGGTAGAAATTAAACTTTATATATCTGGATACAATTTCTTTCTGAGTGATGGGAATTATAAGTACGTGCTTCCATTTTGTAACTGCTTTTAATGATATTTTCAGACAAAATGTACCAGTTCTAATGTTATGAGAAGTAATTTTAATGTAGGAACTTTGTTTAAATCCTGGCTAAAAAAAATCAAAACCAATAAAATGTGTTTGAGTAACTTAGATTTAGAAGAATGTGAATATGAACTGGGTATTAAATGATATTTAAATTTTTTTGAAATAATTTTGTGTTATAAAGCCTCGGAGTCTTTTATTGTCTTTTATATCCTTAAATGATTACTTCCTAGAACTGATTTGATGGCTTCCAACTTATTTATTAGACAAATACATAATTCTACAATTTGCATTCAAGTCTATCATCTCCGTGTCCCACCTAACCCCCACCGAAAGGAGTTTGAGATGTGTGATCCAAGACTGGAAAAACATTGAACATTTTGAAGTGGTCTTAAGGGTAAACAGAGATTCACTTTCTCTTCCTGTGTCAGGTTCCCCCGTACAGCCACAACCAACAGGGTTCCTAATTTCTCAACATCTCAGGCTGGGATAATTGATAGGATTGTAAAATCCAATCAGCCAATAGGAGCAAGCCACGCCCCATGAGGGTCTAATAAAAGGCAGGCACATCGTGCCTGTGGACACTTCTGACTCTGAACCGCTCTGAGAGAGGACCTTTCGTTTGGGCTTCAAGATGGAATCGGGCACTGAAGACCTACACCCGCACAGCCCCTCCATGGAACACCCCACTGACCAGCTTCCCGTCCAGCAGGACTCCATTGAAGAAAGGGACTCTGATGCGGAGGAGAAACTATCCGAAGAAGAAGGCAAAATATTCTCTTCCCAGTTGCAACAGAACTCCATGGAAGAAAGGGGCTCAGATGTGGAGGAGAAACTATCCAAAGAAAAAGGCAAGACATTCTCTTCCTAGTGAAGAGACAGCCATGACCAAAGGCCAGATAGGGTCCTGGGCTGTTTGTCTGAGGCTGGAAGGAGGGATGGAATCAAGGATACCGAATTTGTGTTTTGTTGGGATTTTATTTGGAGATCGGTGATGGGAGACGTCCCCCAGCCCTATGGGGGCTTTGAGTATTCTGGCAGTGACCCCCCAGAACCATATTATTGCTCCAGTTCATGTGTCTGAATGCCCTCGGTAGAGAGAACTGCCCACAAATACAGGCTAGGGATGGACTAAGGGCTTCTGTGTCCCTCGAGGGAGGACAGTCATCTCAATCCCTCTTTTTCTCCAGGGTCAGAGCCCGAGACAGATGAGGAGGAGAATTCGAAGGAAAACGAGACACAAGACAGAAAGAGCTGCACTACCCTGTCAGGTAAGATTTCACTTTTCTGGGGAGGAGGGACAGGGCATATGGAGGAAGCCAGTCTCCCTGGGCAGGGAAGGGGGTGAGCTTTGGCAGCCAGGCCTTGCACATCCTGGACTGTAGGATGTGCAGATGGGACACGAGCTTTGGTCGGGATCCTGGCTCCTTGTGTGTCCGGGATAGGCTAGGTTTCCAGCGTGCCGGGTGCAGGCAGTCATTCAAACGGTCACTTGATCCACAGATTCAGAACGCGGCTCCAGTCCGGAGAACTCCAGGAAGAGGAAGCTCAATTCCAGGGATGGCACCTGCAAGAGAACAGGTAGGATCTTGCTTTTGGGTCCCCAGGTGTACAGAGAGAAAAGCAGGGAACCTATCCAGTGCGTGGGCACAAAGGGCTCAATGGCTGAAGCCGTTTGGAGACTCTGGGATCCAGGGAGCACTGGAGGGCCCAAGCTGGGCATAGCATCACCTCATTCTAGAGCTGAGGGGTCAGGGCAGGAGCAGGAGAGAGGCTGGGTTTACAGAAGGGACATTGTGAGATCCTGGGAATGGGGGTCCATGAGAATCGATGTGGCAGGTCTCTCACTTACATGCTTGCTCCACAGGGGCCTCTCCAGATGAGCGCAGTGAGACTTTGGAAAAGAAGAAACAGAAGGTCCTTGACTCTGGCCACAGCAGGAAGAGTGAAGAAATCCGGGATGCCCGCCCCAGGAGATCCCAGAGGAGGCGCCCTGGGCGCAGCAAGAGGCCCAGATCCAGGTCCCCAGGAGACCAGCCGCCTCCACTTCGGAAAAGCCTCTTGACCTGCATGCGCTCTATGTCTGAGGCCATTTATCAGAACATAGTTAATGTGTACAACCAGAAGGGCTATTCCCCGCTGCTCTGGGAGCAGCTGGCCCAGCTGCGGGGGCCTCTGTGCACCGCGGTGCTGACCATGTACACCATGGCCAACCAGGCGGCCTATGTCTTCCCTGCTGAGGGCTGGCTTGTCCCAGCCCCACTGCTGTCTCCCTGGAGTCCAGGCAGGGATGGAGGAGAAGGTCCGTGCTCCAAGGACAGTCTACCTCTTCCCTAGACAGGCTGTCAGTGGATCAGGCTTGATTTAAACTAAGGGTACCAAAGCCTATTCAGCAGAGACTGCAGTTCTGAAAGAGAGCAAAGCCCTGCAACTGCCCAGATTCTCCAAGGTGACTGGCAGGGCCAATTTTTCACACAGGGTGTTCCTCATAAACGCTAGAACTTGGGGTGGTCATAGGAAAGGAGTTTGAAAACTTGAGTCAAAATGGTGAAATCTGGGTTTCCTTGAGGACGAATATTACAACACTTTTAACATTCGTGTTAGACAATTGATGCGCCTTAGGACAATCAAGTTGCTGTATTAACCCCCCAGGCCTCTTGCCTCTCAGGAGCGCTAGCGCTGAGGTGCACATTCTACACTGGCTTTATTTTATAGTGAGGAAAGTCAAGCACTATTTTATAATGAGAACAAATATCAGGGTGTAATTCATATGCATTTGCATACTTTAAAGTGTAGCAAAGTAAACATATATTCGTATCCTCCCCCTTTTATTCGGAAAAGGCTGTAGCTCTTCCCTCCTTCACCTCCAGTCCGTGGAGGACAGATATCCACAAACCTTTAACAAAATCTACCTTGAGAAATGTTTATATTTTTCAGTTTGATGAAATGAACGTGATGCCACCACATGTTTTTGTTTGCTTTTTATTTACTTTAGATAAACTGGAAGTCAAGATATATGAAATGTTTTTTGACCATGTGTATTTATTCTTCATCTGTTTCACCTTATGTACCTACTTTTAAATTTTCTCCTACTTCACAGATTTCAGTTTGTTATATTTCCTAGAGGATATTAAATATAATATAGATATAGTCATTGGCTTTATATTAATATAGTTATATTTAATTCTATATACTCTTTGATTTGCATTTTACACTGGGATCATGCAGTCTCAGCATGTAAATGTATATCATTTTTATGTAAGAAAAATAAAATTAAAGTTTTGAGAATCTGTTTTAGCCTTTGTCTTATTATTCCCATGTCATTTAGTGATGAAATAGTAATGTTTTCATGTATTGTATACCTGAATACAATCCCATATGGGATTAAAATCCCACATGGAATTTCTTTTATTGCATGTGTGGGTAGCGAAGCAGTGTTCTTTTCACCTCTACTTCATCTCCACCTTGACTTTCCTACACCTACCAGCTCTTATTGTACGTAAGCTTAGCAATTTATCATTCCAGTAAATGGGGCCAATTCAGTGATATTACATTACAAATCAGTTTGCACCCATGACATGGCTTCAAATTATACGAAGTAAGTGATTACGTATGTACAAACATTTGAATTGACAAGTTACACTTGGAAACTGAGGATGCAATTACAAAATGATGAAAGAAAATAAACTACTTAAGAATAAATGTAATAAAAATGTGTGAAGGCTGCCACTGTCTCCCAGGCTGGTGGGATCACCAACCTGCAGCGGGCTGTAACCCGGGCGGGGCGCCAGGCGCCGGGGGCGACAGGAAATCCAGTTTTCCCTTGAATAAAGGACATCAAACTAATTACTACATTGGGCTTCCCTGGTGGCGCAGTGGTTGAGGGTCTGCCTGCCGATGCAGGGGACACGGGTTCGTGCCGCGGTCCGGGAAGATCCCACATGCCGCAGAGCGGCTGGGCCCGTGAGCTATGGCCACTGAGCCTGCCCGTCCGGAGCCTGTGCTCCGCAACGGGAGAGGCCACAACAGTGAGAGGCCCGCGTACCGCAAAAAAAAAAAAAAAAAACCACACAAAAAAACTAGTCACTACATTGCTTTGTCATTTGACATCATTTTACTAAAAAAAAAAAAAAACAGATGAAGGAATACATAGAGCAGGTTCTGGTAGGGTTCCTGGAGCAGTAGCTTCTGTTCCCCAGCAGGAAACTCCCTCCAGCTTCTCTGTCCAGAGTTTTTAATCAGGGTTTTATTACCAGGCATGATTGGTTAAATCACCGGTCATGTGATTGAACCCATTCCCCAGCCTCCCTCCTCTCTCCAGAAGTTGGGCAGCTGCATGTTCCAATCCTCTGATCACCTGGTTGGTCTTTCTGATGTCCAGGCTCCCATTCCATAGCTTTGTACGGAACCCCCATTCAGAGTTGCCTTATTAGTGTAATAGCAAAGACACTCCCATCATTCAGGGAATTCCAAGGTGTTTGTTTTTTTTTTCAGTTGAGGAATACTTGATTTACAATGTCGTGTTAGTTTCTGGCGTAGAGCACAGTGATTCAGTTAGTGGAAATTCCAAGGGTTTCTGAAGTTTTGCACCGGGAGCCTGGGACAAAGGAGATATGTTTATTCACAACTGATAAATCAGTGACATTAAAAATTCAGGAAGGGAGACGCAAAAGGGAGGGGATATGGGAACATATGTATATGTATAACTGATTAAATTTGTTATAAAGCAGAAAAAAACACATGAAAATGATTAAAAAATAACTCAAACACCAAAAAAATTCAGAAATATGCCAAATTGCATAAGAAAAGTTAATAAGCAGCAGAACTACACTGAAGATGACATCATTAGTAGTTGATATTTGGGAAATGGAAATTTCTATCAAAATGGTCTTACTCTTTTTTTTTTAAATTTTTATTTATTTATTTATTTATTCATTTATTTATGGCTGTGTTGGCTCTTCGTTTCTGTGCGAGGGCTTTCTCTAGTTGTGGCAAGCGGGGGCCACTCCTCATCGCGGTGCACGGGCCTCTCGTTGCGGAGCACAGGCTCCAGACGCGCAGGCTCAGTATTTGTGGCTCACGGGGCTAGTTGCTCCGCGGCATGTGGGATCTTCCCAGACCAGGGCTCGAACCCCTGTCCCTTGCATTGGCAGGCAGATTCTCAACCACTACGCCACCAGGGAAGCCCCAAAATGGTCTTACTCTTGACATCCTATAGCATGATACAAGTCAAAGGAAAGAAAAATCTGTACAGTAAAATACAAAAATGTGGTTGAATTCCTTCCTAAAGCTTGTTTCTCCAGTTCCTGACTATAGCCGACTCCTTGCTCACAGTCTCCAACGGAGTACCTCAGACAATGACGGGTTTGGGGTTGAAATTTTTCCTCACTGATCTTTTTGATGCCTCCAAGTGAATGGGGGACAGAAGTTTAAATTATGCTCTGGAGGGAAGTGAGTATATAACTGCACATTCCGCACAGGCACAATTTTGCCTTTCCTGTCACTCCAGTTTCCATCACCTACTCTAAATAAAACTCAGGCTTTCGCTTAATTAAATAAAAAGCTGTAACTGCCTGGGGTCTCAGAAGTTCCGGGATCACGCCCACAACGCCAAACCCCGCCCCCAAGGTCCCAGCGCTCCTGCCGCCCTTGGTGGATCCGCATCTTCATTCGCTCGCTGTTTTCACGTAAACCGTTTTCAACTCTCCGCTTCCAATACAAGTGGCCCGCCCATCTCTAATCCTGCACGTAGCCTGGCTCCAAAGGACACCAGACACGTTCAAAGGATTCAAAGTAGAAACGCGGAGCCTGTCCGCAAGGAAGAGGAACAGACCAGAATCTTCCAGGGGCGGGTGCGGGGTGGGTGTCAGACCCGGCTCCCCCAAGGAGGCTCCACCAGAGACACCGCCTCCACCCGCCGGAGCGTCCGAGACGCGCCCCTTGACGGCCCCGGCCCCGCCTCCGGCCCCGCCCCGGTGCGCACGCGCAGTTCCCTGCAGACCCGGAAGCGGATCCCGCGGAGCGTCACGGGCACTCAGGACAGTTAAAGTGTCGGTTTTTCTGGAAATTGTGCTATGCGGTCTTTGGGCACTGCTCCACCACACCCGGGTTTCCGGGGTCTCCCGGTAAGTTAAAACCCCTGAACGCGCTCGTCGATCTTGCTCTGAGTCTGCTCTTTCGCCTGTCTCGGCGTTGGCAGAAGACTCGGTTCGGGTCCCAGGAGTCTGGGTCCGGTTCCGGTTAAATCACTCTGAGGCAGGTACCGGCCCCAACTTTCTGCCTTCGGTCCATATAGACACTGACTTCCTGCAGCGATGTTTTCCTACTCTGACTCCCTTTCTCAAACCTTTGTGTGACTCCTGGCTCCCCTCCCCACTCCCATTCCCACCCCACCCCACCCCACCCTTCGTCGGGTAAAGTCCTGACTCAGGAGGTGGATTTGCGCTCTTCACCTCCCTCCAGGGAGACCAGTGAGGGAATACAGAGGCGGAAATAAATGCAGCTAGTGAGGCATCAGAAACATTGTGGAGACTGACCACGACCACCACCCCCCGCCTTCCCCCGCCCCGCCCCGCTCCAAATCTTACTCCCTTGGTTTGAATTCTCTGCTGGGTTATTTCGGTTCATTTGGTAGGGGACCAACGCCCTGTGCCTCACCAAAACTAAGTTCTTAGGTTTGGGTTTTTTTTTTTTTCTTTTTTTCTTTTTTTTTACAGTGATGAGAAAAATGAGAAGGGACTCCTGTCATGTTGGTTTCTAGTGTATGAGATACTGTCTGCTGTGTTCTGTATTTTTTTATTTTATGACTAACTGTATGGAAAGTTGTCAGGAAGGCCTTTGTCAGAGGATGGATTTAAAAAAAAAAGAAATATTGTGGAGAAAGACAAAGGACAAAGATTCTATACCTTCTCAATAGGTTTCAGATTCATCCTTTCCTTTCGTATGATGCTTTCTATCCCACACGCATCCTTGAATCTTTGTCCACACTGCCAATGCAGGGGGCCTGGGTTCAATCCCTGGTCAGGGAACTATATCCCACGTGCTGCAACTAAAGCTTCCGCAACTAAAAAGATCCCGCATGCCGCGACTAAGACCCGACGCAGCCAAGTAAATAAATAAATACAATTTTTTAAAAAGGATATCATCTTACTACTCAAACACCTTGTTTCAAATGGCCTATAAGTAGGCCCCACTGAATGATGAGGAGCTGGGTAAGTCAGTTACTATAAGGTAGGCTTTCAAATTTTGTTCAGGAGAGATCTCAGGAGATGGGTTGCCAGCATGTGGAACCGAATGCAAGCTACCAGAGTGGAAAACATGTTCCCTTTTACACAGAGCTTACATTCTTTTAGGGAAAATAGATATGTGAATATTTTAAAACATACCTTGTTAAATGAAATAATAGAAGCATGCGTAAACTGCAGAGGTGAATAATTCTTTCTGGGTGGGATTAAATGGGACCGTTTAGGGGAAAAGAAAGAATCAGAAGAGGCAACTCTTACACCCATTTCATCTTAGTTTATTTTTATTATTCAAGTTGGATTTAAATAGTTTATATTAATTTAACAGCTAATAAAGGAGAAGCAGCATTCCAAAAGAAAGTAAGTGTGTTGTCGGGGTGAAGAAGAGAATATTAGCATCCTGTAATGTTGCTTGGATGCAGAGCGTGATGCAGAGTGAAAGAAATGCAGGCAAAGCAGGGGTCCTGTCACCAGGGGACTCACGACATATTCTCTCCTAAGGAGCTTGATTTGATCCTGTTGACACGAAGAGGTCATTGAGAGGCTAAAACAAGATACTGATAGGTCAGTGTTGCATTTTAAATAGTGAACTCTCATAAGTATTTGGATTATGGATTGAAGGAAGAAGAAATCACAGGCAAGGGAAACTTCCCAGATCTTTGAAATTATCTGAGTGACACATGAGGATGCGTGTGGGGTAGAAAGCATCATACGAAAGGAAAGGATGAATTTGAAACCTATTGAGAAGGTAGAGTCTGTGTCCTTTGATGATTTATTAGATGTAGGTAAGAGGACAGGATGGAGTAATTGAAGATGATACATTGTTCCCTGGAAGAATAGATACTGTGCCACTAATTAAGTCGAAGAAACAAGTATAATTACAGGTTTTAGGGTAAATCTTAAGTTTAATTGTGTCATCTCTTGGCATTAAACCCTCTTAGGGTTTCCCATCGCCTTCAGGACAGAAATCTGAAGTCTTCAGTAGAGCGTCAGCAGGGAGCTCTGGAGCTGGGGGGCCCTTCGGAGTTGCTCCCACTTGTCGGATGGGACAAGCCTCCTATCCTGCACCAGCCAGTCACTGGATGCTGGCTTCCTTGGGAGGAGCCAGGGGCTGGGACGAGGCACTTGCCTCTGGCTGAGGGCCAGGTGGACAAGGACGGCGCAGTTGCAGCGCAGCGGGCGTTCCAGCAGCAGCAGGGAGGGCTTCCTGAAGAAGGGGGTGACAGGCTCACTGACTGGTCTCCTTATCGGAGGTTATTCTGTCTGCATCCGTCCTGTTGCTGTGGCCCTTCTCTCCCCCATATTAAGGTTCTCCCTGTGTGTATACTTGTGGCAGGGGAGGGAGGTATGTTGATTCTAAGCATTTAAGAACGTATTTTTGTCACACAGAATAATCCTACCTGAGAAAGAAGCTCAGAGGAAGAGGACAGAAAGGAGAAAGAATGGCTCTTTCCCAGGTGAAAGTCATATTCTTTGTGGACTGTTCTCTCCTTCCTAAAATGACACGTTTTGGACGCGCTGAGCTTCTTGGTCTATGAAGTTTCCTGTCTAAAATATTTAATCACACACAGGGCCTTCCCTCCGTCTCCTCTCACCTCCCTGCAGATTCCATGTCACTGTGACCCAGTGACGGGGAACTTGGGAAGAGCCCCCTTTCAGGTGGTCATCCCGTGAAAGGTTTATACTGAGGTGTGGACTGGAGATGGGGAGTAGGCTCTGTGGTGTCAGTGAGGTAGGGCAGTGAGGACTGTTTAGTGCTCCCTTCTGGTGCCCTTTCAGCTCCATAGAAACCAGGATGAAAGAGACTACATGTGTAAGTGATGTGCTCCTGTGCACAGATACCTGAGGAGGTCTGGGAACGAAGACTGATATGGGGAAACATGCTTTGTCAGATTTTATAAGTGCCTTTGAAGTTAAGTGAATCAGTGTGTTTCTGACTCCAAAATATCAGTACTTTAGAATAAAATGGGAAGTTCCAAAATAGAAATAAGGTGTAGAGAGGGTGTTTTAGTACATAATTTGTTTTAAAAAGTGGAATCAAATTAATTGTCTAACAGGAACGGCTCTATAAATTATTCACACAACATTCATCTCACAAAGACCCAGGTGTTCCTGTAAGGACTCTCATGCAGCAGGCGTTTTAGATTAAAATGATCATAATTTAGCCAAGAAATAGGAGCAGAACTTTCTACCATCAGAGAACCTGGAGCCACATTCTGATTCTACTAACTGTTGTTCAGGGTTATATTTTTTTAAATTAGACATCTCATGTATGTATATTTGTGGTTCAGCTCCACATAGTGATGCGGTTTAGAGACTGAGAAGTAAAACATCCGCTTCGCTATCATGTCTTCCACCATCACTTACTGTCTCCATTAGGTACAACTGTTAGCTCTTAGCCCAAATCTTATAAAAATGCATTTTATATTCTAAAGTGATTTTAGAAAATATTTTTTGGTAAATGTTTCATTATGGTATTTTATTCTGCAAATTAAAAAAAAATTTATTGGAGTTGCTTTACAATGTTATGTTAGTTTCAGGTGTATGCAAACTGAATCATTGTACATATACATACGTCCACTCTTCTTTTTTTTAGATTCTTTTCCCATACAAGCCATTACAGAGTATTGAGTAGAGTTCCCTGTGCTATACCTCACGTTATTAGCTGTCTGTTTTATATATAGTAGCATGTATATGTTAATCCCACTCTCCCAATTTATCCCTCTCCCCCATTCTGCAAATTTAAATATTTACATGCCATATATGTTGGAGTTACTTTCATGTTAGTAAACATAGAGGTGACTTTCTCTTTTATTTCCATTGGACTATTCTCTTAATGAAAACACAAGGGTTTTCACACTTTTTACTGTTAAAAAAAATGCCATAGTGGCTGCTTTTGTGCAGGCCAACTTCAGTACAGATGTCTAAGGATTTCTCCAGATTGGGCAGCTTAACCATGATTACTGCATTAATGATGGTGTTTCCGAGGAAGAACAGACATTGCGTACTAAGTAAAGATTTTTTTTTTTTTTACGGGAGTCACTGAGCTTTATGGTTTCATTCGGCCCCCAAATACACTTTTAGGGGACCTCAAATTACTAGACATGTGAATCTGAATGTTCCCTCCCCACCCCCAGGTCTCTTCCACCCTTCAGTTCCTCCCATGAGCTCCAAAGCCAAAGTTGAGTCTGTCCCACTCGGGTCGTTCCACAGTGGCCCTGCTCCCTGGTGGCTGCAGTTGTGATGTGAATGATGGTGATGTTCCAGCGCAGGGGCCTCTGCCAGCTGCTATCACATGATCGCACAGCATGAGTTTTGCTTCCGGGCCGTTTTATAGAAGGCTTTAGACTGTATTCCCAGCACTTCAGACTTGGACACCAGGGCATCTAGCTTCCTGCCACGCTCTAACAAAAACTCCATGGTGTTGTGCAGGATGATTTTGGTCTCATCTAGTTCAGCCTGCACTTTAGGCATGGGGTCAGCTTCTTAGGGGTTCTGGTATCTACTGAGGTGACCATCCAGGCCTGCGTACTGGATGGTACCAGGGATCCAACTGGCCAGTCTATCCTGTCGACCTGCTTGGAGAATTCATCTAGTACCTTCTCCAGCAAGGTAAACACCACCTGGGATGAGTATTCACTGTCAGCAATGACTACTCCCACCAGACTGTCGTTTCTCACGTAGACATGGCACAGATATTCTTGTTCTTTGATAGAAGCTCTGCTGCCTTTCGAGGAGCGCTCCACAGTCAGCTGACTTGTGAAGGTCGTGAATTCCTGAACGCTGGACCTCTGGAAGAAGCTGAAGGAGGACACATCGTACGCGGCTTTGAGCAGCACCGCCTTGGTATAGCCTTTGTACAGGACGCTGAGGCTGTACAGCTTCATGGTGCCGCGCCCTCAGGCTGGCTACCCACCTGGCCATGGGACCAGCTCGCAGGGAGCAGCGTGGCGCTGCCCCCCAGACCACCACCGGCTCCTAAGAAAAGATTTTAAATCAACTGTTTTAAACATACTCCGAGAGCTACGGGAAACCATGAACAAAGAACTAAAGCAAAGTGGGAGAACAATGTTTCAACAAATAGAAAATATCAATAAAGAGACAAATTATAGAAAAGAGAAGAAAAAGACATTCTGGAGCCCAAAACTACCATAGCTGAAATTGAAAATTTATTACAGGGTTTTGACAGCAGATTGACAATCAGAATAAAGAGTCAGTGAACTTAAACATACATTACTTGGAATTATCCACTCTGAGCAGAAGAAAGGTAGAAAAAAGAACAATGAACAGAGACTAAGAAACCTTTGGGGCACTCTCAAGAATACTAGTATAGGGGACTTCCCTGGCAGTCCAGTGGTTAAGACTCCGCACTTCCAATACAGGGGACACAGGTTTGATCCCTGGTCAGAGAACTAGATCCCTGAATGCCGTGTGGCACAGCCAAAAAATAAAAAAGTAAAAGAAGATGCACATGGTGATTCTTAATTAAACAATATGGGCACAAAATGAGAACTTGATAAACATTTGTTAAAAAAAAAAAATACCAGTATACATATAATAGGGGTCACAGAAGGAAAGGAGAATGGGCAGAAAGAATATTTGAGGAAATAAGAGCTGAAAACCTCATAAATTTATTTAAAAACTACAAATGTAGGAAACTCAACAAATTTCAAGTGGATAAACACATAGAGAGCCTGGGCAACACACATAACCAACTGTTAAAAGACAAAAAGAGAATGGGGAAAATAGCAAACAGAAACGACTTCTCGTGTACAGGGATCCTCAATAAGATTAACAGCCTATTACTCATCAGAAACTGGAGGCCAGGAAGGAGTCTGATGATATATTTAAAGTTTGAAAGGTTAAAAAAAAAAAACTACCAGGAATTGATTATTAGAGAAAGTATGCCTTAAAACTGATAGTGAAATTTAGAGATGCCTACATAAACAAAAACTGAAGGAGTTCATGCTGACTCACTTATCCTACATGAAATATTAAATGGAGTTCTTTAGACTGAAATGAAAGGATAACAGCAGTACCTCAAAGCCATGGGAACAAATAAAGAACAGTGGTAATGTAACTATATAGGCATACCTAAAAGCCAGTATTATTGTATTTTCGATTTTTAACTCATTTTTTCCTATGCAACTTAAGAGACAAATGTGTAAAACAGTAATTGTAAATCTGTTACTGAGTGCAAAATGTATAAAGAAGTAATTTTTGACCATAACAATATAAAGGGGGACAGTATAAGAGCAATTGTTATATGCTGTTAAAGCTAAGTGAGTATGAACTGGAACTCAGATATTACTTTAATATAAACTAATAAACTGTAATTTCCAGGGTAACCACTAAGAAAATAATTTTAAAATATACAGAAAAGTAAATAGGAAGGGAATCCAAATGTTATGCCCACAGAGACACAAAGAAGGAAGCAAGGGAGGAATTACAAAACAAAGAAAATATTGGACATATAGAAAGCAAATAGCTAAATGGCAGAAGCAATTCTTCCCTTGTTTAGAGTTACTTTAAGTGTAAAAAGATTAAATTCTAAATTAAAAGGCAACAATTGCAAGAATTTTAAAAAAATGATTCCACTGTATCTTTCTACAAAATGCTCACTTTAAGATACTCAAATAGGTTGAAAGTGAAAGGGTAGGGAAAGATATTCCATGGAAATAGTAACCGATCCTAGCTATGCTAATATCAGACTAAATAGACTTTAAGTCATAAAATTGTTACCAGTGATTTTTAAGGACATTATATATCAATAAAAGGATCGATCCATCAATATGATGAAACAACCATAAATCATATGCACATAACAACTAAACCCCAAATATTTTGAAGCAAAAATTGAAGAGAGATGGACAGTTCAACTATAATAGTTGGAGACTTCAGTACTCCCCTTATAATAAGTAGAGCAACCAGACGGAAGACCAATAGGGAAATAAAGGACTGAGCAACTCTGTAAACCAACGAGATGTAATAGACATGTACAGAACACTCCATGTGACAAAAACAGAGTGCACTCAAAATTAATAATAGAAGGGATATCCTTGATCTGAAAAGGCATGTTTATTAAAATCCCACAGCTAACATACTCACTGGTAGAAGACTGAAAACTTTCTTATAATGTTAGGCAGAAGACAACGAGCCCCATTTTGCAACTATACTTCGATATTGTACTGGAAGTTGTAGCCATACAAATTAGAAAGAAAAGAAATAAAAGGTATCAAAATTGGAAAAGAAGTCAAACTATATTTACAGGATACATGATGTCATATTTAGAAAGACCTAAAGAATCCTCAAAAAACTACTAGCGATATAAGCAAATTTACTGAAGTTACATAGCAATACTCAATATCAGTTGTATTTCTGTACCTAGCAATCAACAAATTCAAAGTAAAACAGTTGCATTTACAACAGCATCAAAAAGAATAAGAATTTAACCAAGGAAATGGAAGATTTATATAATGAATACTACAAGTGTTGCTGAAAGAAATGAAAAAAAACTTAAATAAATGTAAAGATATCCTCTGTTCATGGATTGGAAGACTTAGAGTTGTTAAGATGGCAATACTCTCCGAAGTGTTATGAAGATTCAATGCAATCACCATCAAATCCCAGCAGTCTCTATTGCACAAATGGAAAAGTTGATCCTAAAATTCATATTGGGGATTTCCCTGGTGGTGCAGTGGTTAAGAATCCACCTGCTAATGCAGGGGTCACGGGTTCGAGCCCTGGTCCAGGAAGATCCTACATGCTGAGGAGCAACTAAGCCCATGCGCCACAACTACTGATCCTGTGCTCTAGAGTCCGTGAGCCACAACTACTGAGCCCGTGTGCCACAACTACTGAAGCCTACACACCTAGAGCCCGTGCTGTGCAACAAGAGAAGCCACCACAACGAGAAGCCCGTGCACCGCCACGAAGAGTAGCCCCCACTTTCCGCAACTAGAGAAAGCCCGCATGCAACAACAAAGACCTAACACTGCCAAAAATAAAAAAATAAAATAAATTAATTAAAATAAAATAAAATTCATATTAAATTTGAATAGACCCCAGATAACCAAAATAAATGTGAAAAAAAAAAAACAAAGTTGGAGGACTTACTGTTCCCAACATCAAACCTTACTACAAACCTAGAGTAATCAAGACTGGGGTTCTAGCATGAGGATAGAAATACAGATCAAAGCAATAGACTGAGAGTCCACAAATAAACCCATACCCATGTGGTCAATTCCTTTTTTTTGCCAGGGTGCCAAGAATATACAATGGAAAAAGAATAGTCTCTTAAGTGGTGCTGGGACAACTGGATATCCATGTGAAAGAGAATGAAATTGAACTTCTGCCTTTCTCCATATAAATAAATCAATTCAAAATGAATCAAAAACTAAATATAAGAGCTAAAACTATAAAACCCTTAGATGGGGCTTCCCTGGTGGCGCAGTGGTTGAGAGTCCGCCTGCCGATGCAGGGGACACGGGTTCGTGCCCCGGTCTGGGAAGATCCCACATGCCGCGGAGCGGCTGGGCCCGTGAGCCATGGCTGCTGAGCCTGCGCGTCCGGAGCCCGTGCTTCGCAACGGGAGAGGCCACAACAATGAGAGGCCCACATACCGCAAAAAAAAAAAAAAAAAAAAAAAAAAAAAAAAAAACCCTTAGATGAATGCATAGGGGTAAATCTTCATGACCTTGGGCTTGGCAGTGGATTTTTTTGATACGACACCAAAAGCAAAAAACAGAAAGACAAAATACATAAATTTGTCTTCAACAGAATTAATAATGGTTGTGCACTGAATGACACTGTCATGTAAGTGAAAACATAATCTACCAAATGGGAGGAAATATTTGCAAATCACATATCTGGTAAGGGTCTACTCTCTATAGAGTATATGAACGCCTACACATCAGCAACAGAAATACAAAGAACCCAATTATAAGATGGTCAAAAGACTTCTGGTAGACATTTCTCTGATCCTAAAATTCAAGAATAGAAGATATAGAAACAGCCAAGAAGCACATGAAAAGATGTTCAACGAACTTAGTCATTAGGAAAATGCAAAATTAAAACCACCATGAGACATCATTTGGGACTTCCCTGGTGGTCCAGTGGTTAAGAATCTGCCTTCCAGTGCAGCGGACATGGGTTCCATCCCTGGTTGGGGAACTAAGATCCCACATGCCGCTGGGCAACTAAGACTGCACACCACAACTACTGAGCCTGCACACCACAGCTAGAGAGAAGCCTACGCGCTGCAACAAAAGATCCTGCATGCCGCAACTAAGACCTGACGCAGCCAAAAATAATAAATAAATTTTAAAAAAAGAGATATCATCTCACACCCACCAGGATGAGTATAATAAAATGCAAAATAGCAAGTATTGGTAAAAATGTGGAGAAATGAGAATCCTGACACGTTGCTGGTAAAATGTACTGCTGTGGAAAACAGTGTGGCAGATCTTAAAAAGTTTAAACAACGTGATTCTAATTCCTCTCTAGGTATATACCCAAAAAAATTGAAAACAGGTATTCACACACATATTTGTACATGAAAGTTCCAGCAGCACTATTGACACTAGGCAAGAAGTGGTAACAAGCTAAATGGCCATCAAGGGATGAGTGAATAAGTAAAATGTGGTGTAGTCATAGAATCAAATATTATTCAGCCCTAAAAAAGGAATGTAGTACGGATACTGTAGGAATGTAGTACTGATACTGTAGGAATGTAGTACTGATACTACATCATGGATGAACCAAAAACACCATTCTAAGTGAAAGAAGCCACACAGAAAAGCTCATTTCGTACCATTCCATTTATATGAAAATATCACAAATAGGTAAATGTGTAATGACAGTAGACATTAGTGGTGTACAGGGATGGGGGCAAAGGAGAATGGGAAGCGATTGCTTAACGGGTGAATTTCCTTCAGCAACCATAAAAATGTTTTTGAACTAAACAGGTGGTGTTTGTGCAACATTGTGAATGTACTAAATGCCTCTGAGTGATACCTTAAAATAGCGAACCTTATGTTACATGAATTTCACCTCAGTTGAAAAAAAATCGAGAAATGTAACTTGCTCAAAATTATCTTATGGATCAGTCAGAACATTTGCTCTAGCCAGAGCTGCTTCTGTAATTTTGTGTCAAACTCAGAACTCTCTCCTTGTCCACTTGGTGAAATGTGCTTTCCTTTCAGGGACTGTTGACATTCAAGGATGTGGCCATTGAATTCTCTCAGGAGGAGTGGGAATGCCTGGACCCTGCTCAGAGGACCTTGTACAGGGACGTGATGGTGGAGACCTACAGGAACCTGATCTCCCTGGGTGAGGATAACTCCTCTCCGGAAGTTGGTAACTACTGTGTATCTATGCATTTTCCCTTCTGAGTCTTTTATGAGCCCCTAGCATGCTTGTGAGAGTTTCAAAGCTCTGTTCTTGAGAGAGTAATTGAAGCTGTTTGGATTCAGAAGGAAAAGCCTTCATAATGTGGCTTATGACTCTATAACTTCTCGTTTCTTCAGATGTTCTGCATTCATGCTTGATTAGTGGTGGTTGCAGAACGTCAGCAGTCAGAAAACCTTATGGCAAATTAAAAAAAATATGTCATTCTGTGGTTTCACTCTTGTGCTTTTGATTCTGTAGTTCTTGGAAGAGAGCTAGATATCTGCATACTTAAAATAATCTAAGCATTCAGGAGGCAGTCAGTTGACTAATTTTTATAATACATTTCTAGACCCAACTATAATTTTCTTTCTTCTTAGCTGAACAAAGAGCTGGACATGTGTTCTGGAACAGCATAGCATGTCATACTCCATTTTACTTTATGAATTGAAATCTCTCTTAAGCTGAATATTACCTCCATTTTAGAACAAGGGAAAGAGCCCTGGACTTTGGAGGGCAAAGTGAAAATAGGGAAAAATCCAGGCAAGTGGGAATATATCGAGATGTGAGCTCAGGTGGGCACAAAGTAAACTGCTCCATTAAATCTTGTTTAGGAAATTCTCCTCAAATGGGAAGGATATGTGGAAGAATACAAGTTTGTTTCTTTTGGGTGCTCAAAGGAAATCCCTCCCACACACTAAAACTTGTCACTCTGTTATTCAAATATATAAAAGTTTAAGCTCCCACTCTACCGTGATGCTCCAGCTCATTCAGAGCTGAGGAAAAGCTTTGTCATGACCTACAATACTCTATTTTCTGACACCATTGACCATTTTGGTGCCTTGGTTTGAGAGGGACTGAGATGCCTCTCTCTGGAGTCCTCTTTCCCCTTGATCTCTTTTGGTTTTCATTTAATACATATCAGGGCTAAGTCCTCTGTAGTCCTGACCGCAGGACCTATTTAGTTTCCTTTCATATTTTATATCCTTGGAAGAACTCAGGAGATAGACAAAGTTCAGTGATTCTCAACATATATTTCACTTTTCCTTTTATATGTTCCTTCTAGAATGTAAATTCTTTCTTTGGTTTTTATGGAAAAATCCTTTAGAATGCCAGAGACTATTATTTTGTATAATTGTGGTTACTTATTAACTTACCTGCTAGATTTATCATGAGTTCCTAAAATATTTTATTAATTATTATTGTGATATACAGACTTTTAAAAATATCTTTTTCTTATATATTTCCACATGTTATTAAACACATTTTTTGTATAATTATGTAATTCAATATAAAATATTTATTTTCCAACTGATTTAATAGGAAGCCTTTCTGCTGGATTTGCAATCAAGGAATTGTCACCAAGAGAGGACATTAATAAAGGAGAATTATGCCATCTAGTGATACTGGACAGAAATGACAACCATGGCATCAAGGATTTTGACCTCAAGGAAGTCTGTGCAGACGTGCAGGAGTGTGAGAGTGAGTGGGGATACGATGCAGGAAATGACAAAGGAGTGCTTTTGACCCATAGCAAAAATCTCAGTCATGGAGAAGATCACAATAATAAATCCTTCATTAGTTTTCCTCAGAGTGTTTCTCTAAGAAATAATGCACGTGAACATTTCACGCACGACAAGCCATTCATAAGAAGTTTGTTAGCAAGGAAGAATAACGTCAGTGTTGCTGGAAGCAGAGACCTCAGGTGTTTGGACAGTAGACCTGGAGGGAGCCCGCAGGCCCAGGCGGCTCAGCTGCAGAGGTTTCCAGCTGAGGAGGAAGTGTGTGCGTGCGGTCAAGTCGAGACGCCAGTCAGCAGTGGCTCCTCAGTGTCAGCACTTCACAGAATCCCTCCTAGTGTGGAGAACACTGTGTCACCTGCACAACACAGGAGAACCCACACTCGAGAAAAATCTTACAGCTGTAATGACTGTGGGAAGGCTTTTAGCAAGAGCTCAAACCTCAGGAATCACAGGAGAATTCATTCTGGACAGAAACCTTACAGATGTAACGTGTGTGGCAAAGCCTTTAACCAGTGTTCTAATCTCACTACACATCAGAGAGTGCATACAGGAGAGAAACCATATAAATGTCATGTATGTGGCAAGGTCTTTAGTCGAAATTCACACCTTGCAAATCATCAGAGAATGCACACTGGGGAGAAACCATATAAATGTCATGAGTGTGGTAAGGCCTTTATCCAACATTCACTCCTTTGGAGTCATGAGAAATTGCATACTGGTGAGAAGCCTTACAATTGTAATGAGTGTGGCAAAGCCTTTGCTGAGCGGTCAAGCCTTAACAAACATAAGAAGATCCATACTGGAGAGAAACCTTACAAATGTATTGTGTGTGGCAGAGCCTTTACCATGCGATCAAATCTTACTCAACATGAGACAATCCATACTGGAGAGAAACCTTACAAATGTAATGAGTGTGGCAGAGCTTTTACCCAATTTTCACGCCTTGCTAGGCATCAGAAAATGCATGCTGGGGAGAAACCACACAAATGTAATGTGTGCGGCAAGGCTTTTATTGAACTTTCACAACTTTGGGGTCATGAGAGAATTCATACTGGTGAGAAACCACACAAATGTAATGTGTGTGGCAAGGGATTTACCCAACGTTCAAGCCTTATGGCACATCAGAGAATTCATACAGGAGAAAAATCTTATAAATGTAAAGACTGTGATAAGGCTTTCATCCAACGTTCACAACTTTGGGGTCACGAGAGAACTCACACTGGAGAGAAGCCTTACAAATGTAATGAGTGTGGCAAAGCTTTTACAATGCGTTCATATCTTACTCAACATAAAACAATCCACACTGGAGAGAAACCTTACAAATGTAATCAGTGTGGCAAAGCTTATACCCAATTTGCAAGCCTTACTAGGCATCAGAAAATACATACTGAAAACAAACATAAACCTAACATATGTGGCAATACTTTTATTCAGAGCTCAGGCTTTGGGGATCATCAGACAATTCACAGCAAAAAGAAACCTTAAAAGGTAATGATTGACACATAACTTGTGCATCAGGCTGAGAGACTCCCATCATGGAAAAGGAAGACATACAGATGGCCAACAGGTACGTGAAAAGAGGCACATCCCTAATCATCAGGGAAATTCAAATCAAAACCACAGTGAGCTACCACCTCACATCTCTCAGAATGGCTGTCATCAAAAAGACAACAAATCGCAAGTGTTGGTGAAAATGAGAAAAGGGAACCCTTGTACACTGTTGGTAGGATTGTAAGTTGGTGCAGCTACTATGGAAAACTAAATGGTGGGTCCTCAAAAAATTAAAAATAGAACTGCCATATGATCCAGCAATTGCTCATCTGGGTATTTACCTAGAGAAAAAAAAAATACTAATTCAAAAAAATATATGCACTTTGTTGTATGTTGTATCATTATTTATAATAGCCAAGTTAAGAAAGCCACCTAAATGTCCACTGATAGATGAATGGATAAAGAAAATGTGATACATATATACACATACATACACACACAATGGAATATTAGCCATGAAAAAATGAAGTCTTAGCATTTGTAACGACATGGATAGCTCTGCAGGGTATTTTGCTAGGTGAAATGTCAGAGAATGGCGTAGCACATGACTTCACTCATATGTGGAATTTAAAAAACAAAATACAAGGAAAGTAGACTCATACATAGAACAAATAAATGGTTGCCAGAAGGTATGAGGGAGGGTTCGAGGTGTGTGTGAAACAGGAGAAGGGCTTTAAGAAGTACAAATCTGCAGTTACATAATAAAGCACGGGGGTGTAATATACAGCATAAGGAATATAGTCAGTAATAATAACTATATGGGGACAGATGGCTACTAGACTTACCGAAGTGATTATTTCATAATGTATGCAATTGTTAAACCATTATGTAGTATACCTGAAACAAAATATTGTATATCAACTGTGTTTCAGTGAAGGGAAAAAAAAACTCCATCATGGAGAGATACCGTGTAAAAATTTCAGAAATAGGGATAAAAATAATCTCTTTTTTGTGCTTGGAGTTGATGAAATAAAATTTGTATTTTAAGGAAAGACAAGAAAAAGTTAAACATAAAATTCTCTCTCTGTTTGTTTGGGCCCCCTCCCTCCCTAAAGTGCGGCGTGCATCTGCGTTACACATCAACCACAGCTCCTCAAACGTGGGAGTGCCTGCCTGCTCGACCATGAAGATCAGTTTATTTTTTTCTTCTGACACTAGTGATTTAACTTCTTAAAAGAATACTGTTCTTTCCCAACTCTGTAGGAGGTCATGGTGACTTGCTGCTCGCTCTGTATGTACTAACCTGGATATGTATCCTTGGTGAACTTTATGAAAAATTATCAGTATGTCATTTTGATGAACGATGCTTTGTCTTGAAAATGAATACAACTGTGCCTTTGACTTCTAACAGGCAGAACGGTTCTCAGAGCTTTATGAGAGTCTGTCTCCCAAGTTAGAATCCTCAGTTTGGCTCGAATAAAATTCCCTTTTTTTCCTTGATTCTTAATTGAATTTGTTGACATTTTCTTGTTGTACTCAGTATGATATCAGAGACACCTATCAGAGGACACCTGGAGTCTACCCCAAATCGATGCTTGGTACCAGCATGGGTCCTTTGAGACACATCCACTTCTCGGTACTCCTCAGCTGCTTTGGTGATTTCTCCTGATGTTCAGACATCATTGCTTTACATGACATCCTGAATTCTATTCGAGCTGTTTTTTTCTTGGGACTTGGAGTCGTAAGAGGGAGTATGGTACATTCCCTAGGCAGGGACCTGGGGGGGAACTTTGGAGTGAATTGGGTTGGCTGGTCTTTTTAAAAATTTGTCTTAAATTAAAAAGATTATATATAATCTGAACAAACCATTTGATAGTAGAATGAGAGACTGAGAAAGGAACGCTTACTCCTTCCAGCCACAAGGCCTTCTCAGGTGATTGAGAACCTAGTGGACATATTTGAGGATCAATCCTTTAGATGTGCTGCGGTCCCACAAGGGACCCCACTACAACCATTAAGCAAATTCTGCTCGCCGCCGAGGGGCACAGCAGTTTTTGCTGGAGGGAGAAACCGAGACATGTAAGAGGCTCAAACCGACCCAAGAGTAACTCCTTGGGGAGCTAGACTCAGGAGCAGCACACATGCGACCCATCACAGTGCCCTCAGAAAGTTGTTCAGATTATATCTGAATTAGGCTCCCAAAGTAATAAAGAGAAACTGCACTTCAAAGGCTGAACATCTCACTAATAAAACAGCCACTCACTGGAACTCTGGCCAGCTTCGTGTGCAGTTGGAACAAAGCCAATACTTGCAAGCATTTAACTTTTAAATGGCCAGGATGGCACTCTATTGACACTCCAAAACTGTAGAGAAAGCTGGTTTAATCTTTTCAATTCTGACCTTGGGAGAACAAAAGTACTCCCAGGAGAAAGCTTAAAATTTACAACTCTTACATATCCTTGAAATGTAGCCCACGTTGCCTGACCTACAGCCTTGGGTCAATTAGTAGAATTTAAAGCTGGAAAAAAACAAAGGAGGGGGGAGGGGGAAGGACTTTTAAACTGAAGCAGGAAAACTGAGATCTCTGTCTAGGGGACTTTCCTGGCAGTCCAATGGTTAAGACCCTGTGCTTCCACTGCAGTGGGCCCGGGTTCAATCCCTGGTCGGGGAACTAAGATCCCACATGCTGTGCAGCGTGGCCAAAACAAAAACAAAAAAACCAAAAAGCTCTCTGTGTCTATCTGGATGAATGTATGTCTATCTATACATAATAAATGTGATATGTCCCTAACTCCAGATGGTGTTATTAAAATTAACTTCTAAAGGAGCTCTATTGAACTGACTTACAAGTAAGTGCTTACAAATCAAATATTTGTAAATGTAACTTAAACTAGCTCAAAATTTCTGTTTAATTTATTTTATTTATTTATTTTTGGCTGCGTTGGGTCTTCGTTGCTGCATGCGGGCTTTCTTTAGTTGTGGCGAGCGGGCTTCTCATTGCCGTGGCTTCTTTCGTTGTGGAGCACGGGCTCTAGGCGTGCGGGCTTCAGTAGTTGTGGCATGTGGGCTTAGTAGGTGTGGCTCTCGGGCTCTAGAACGCAGGCTCAGTAGTTGTGGCGCACAGGCTTAGTTGCTCCGTGGCATGTGACATCTTCCTGGACCAGGGCTCGAACCCGTGTCCCCTGCACTGGCAGGCGGATTCTTAACCACTGCGCCACCAGGGAAGTCCCAACCTGTTGTCATTTTGGTAGGAATCTCCATTTCCCAAATATAAAGTATTAATGATAGCTCCGCTGTAGTTTTGCTGCTTATTAACTTTTCTTATGCATTTTGGCATAAATTTTAGCTGCACTGATCTGTCAGTCTACTCATGAATAATCATATCCCCTAGAGATAGCCTCTCTCATTTTGATTCATTTCTAGAGTTTTTGTGGCTCTTCTTATTTGCTCTTCATTCTGCAAGAGTTTTGCAATAACGTTGCTAGCTCCAAAACTAACTGAAGTTGTCTATACAGGGAGACAGTAATTTTATTAATTAGCTTAAGGAGAATTGATCTTTTTGTAATATTGAGTTTTTCCAACCAAGAGCAAGATGCCAATTTTCATTTGTTTATACCTACTTTCATATATTTCAGGAATGTTTTATAGTTTTACTCACATAGAGTATTTCTAACAGACTCACAGACATAGAGGACAGACTTGTGGTTGTCAAGGGGGAGGGGATTAGGGGAGGGATGGATTGGGAGTTTGGGATTAGCAGATGCGAACTATTGTATATAGAATGGATAAACAACAAGGTCCTACTGTATAACTGAGGGAAATATATTCAGTACCCTGTGATAAACCATAATAGAAATGAATTATTGCATGCTTACTTTCTTTAGGGTTCATATTAAAAAGACTATACCTCCCTACTAAATGCCTTACATATATTGCAAAATTGATTATTCTTTAGGTGAAAATAAATCCCAAAGTCTTCTCAAGACTATATATTTACAGGGTTTGTCATCCACACCTGACAGAACGTGCAGAAATGGAAAACACAGAAAAGAGCTAACATATGTCACCATTTTTAAATTAAAAGTAAACTTTCTAATATTCTCAAAATGAACGTACAGATACTATGAAATTATATTTAGATATTATTGACTTAAGCATATTAGGATGTAAACAAGTTTTTCTGAAAGATATTTGAAGGTAATCGATCACAACATTTATAACTTATAAAGACATGCAGTTTCCATCAAAAATGAAAAATTTCTTTTGTGCCTTCCCTTTTTATTGTATCTATATGAGATGATGGATACTGATTAAACTTATTGCAATAATTATGTCACAATATATGTAAGTCAAACCGTTATGCTATACACCTTAAACTTATACAGTGAAGTATATCAATTATATCTCAATAAAACTCGGGGAAAGAGTTGGTTTTATTTGTTTGTTTGTTTGTTTTGGCTGCACCACACGGCATGCAGGATCTCAGTTCCCCGACCAGGGATCGAAACCACGCCCCTGCAGTGGAACCGCAGAGTCTTAACCACTGGACCTTCAGGAGAGTCCCCAAGAGTTGGGTTTTTTTTTTTAATTAATTTTTTTATTATTAGTTTCTGCTTTATAACAAAGTGAATCAGTCATACATATACATTTGTTCCCACATCCCTTCCCTCTTGCGTCTCCCTCCCTCCCACCCTCCCTATCCCACCTCTCCAGGTGGTCACAAAGCACCGAGCTGATCTCCCTGTGCTATGCAGCTGCTTCCCACTATTACCTTACGTTTGGTACTGTATATATGTCCATGCCTCTCTCTCGCATTGTCACAGCTTACCCTTCCCCCTCCCCATATCCTCAAGTCCATTCTCAAGTAGGTCTGTGTCTTTATTCCTGTTTTACCCCTAGGTTCTTCATGACATTTGTTTTTTTCTTAGATTCCATATATATGTGTTAGCATACGGTATTTGTCTTTCTCTTTCTGACTTACTTCACTCTGTATGACAGACTCTAGGTCTATCCACCTCATTACAAATAGCTCAGTTTCGTTTCTTTTTATGGCTGAGTAATATTCCATTGTATATATGTGCCACATCTTCTTTATCCATTCATCCGATGATGGACACTTAGGTTGTTTCCATCTCCGGGCTATTGTGAATAGAGCTGCAATGAACATTTTGGTACATGTCTCTTTTTGAATTATGGTTTTCTCAGGGTATATGCCTAGTAGTGGGATTGCTGGGTCATATGGTAGTTCTATTTTTAGTTTTTTAAGGAACCTCCATACTGTTCTCCATAGTGGCTGTACCAATTCACATTCCCACCAGCAGTGCAAGAGTGTTCCCTTTTCTCTACACCCTCTCCAGCATTTACTGTTTCTAGATTTTTTGATGATGGCCATTCTGACTGGTGTGAGATGATATCTCATTGTAGTTTTGATTTGCATTTCTCTAATGATTAATGATGTTGAGCATTCTTTCATGTGTTTGTTGGCAGTCTGTATATCTTCTTTGGAGAAATGCCTATTTAAGTCTTCTGCCCATTTTTGGATTGGGTTGTTTATTTTTTTACTATTGAGCTGCATGAGCTGCTTATAAATTTTGGAGATTAATCCTTTGTCAGTTGCTTCATTTGCAAATATTTTCTCCCATTCTGAGGGTTGTCTTTTGGTCTTGTTTATGGTTTCCTTTGCTGTGCAAAAGTTTTTAAGTTTCATTAGGTCCCATTTGTTTATCTTTGTTTTTATTTCCATTTCTCTAGGAGGTGGGTCCAAAAGGATCTTGCTGTGATTTATGTCATAGAGTGTTCTGCCTATGTTTTCCTCTAAGAGTTTGATAGTTTCTGGCCTTACATTTAGGTCTTTAATCCATTTTGAGCTTATTTTTGTGTATAGTGTTAGGGAATGATCTAATCTCATACTTTTACATGTCCCTGTCCAGTTTACCCAGCACCACTTATTGAAGAGGCTGTCCTTTCTCCACTGTACATTCCTGCCTCCTTTATCGAAGATAAGTTGACCATATGTGCGTGGGTTTATCTCTGGGCTTTCTATCCTGTTCCATTGATCTATCTTTCTGTTTTTGTGCCAGTGCCACACTGTCTTGATTACTGTAGCTTTGTAGTATAGTCTGAAGTCAGGGAGCCTGATTCCTCCAGCTCCGTTTTTCGTTCTCAAGATTGCTTTGGCTATTCGGGGTCTTTTGTTTTTCCAAACAAATTTTGAAATTTTTTGTTCTAGTTCTGTGTAAAATGCCAGTGGTAGTTTGATAGGGATTGCATTGAAACTGTAGATTGCTTTGGGTAGTAGAGTCATTTTCACAATATTGATTCTTCCAATCCAGGAACATGGTATATCTCTCCATCTATTTGTATCATCTTTAATTTCTTTCATCAGTGTCTTATAATTTTCTGCATACAAGTCTTTTGTCTCCTTAGGTAGGTTTATTCCTAGATATTTTATTGTTTTTGTTGCAATGGTAAATGGGAGTGTTTTCTTGATTTCACTTTCAGATTTTTCATCATTAGTGTACAGGAATGCCAGATATTTCTGTGCATTAATTTTGTATCCTGCTACTTTACCAAATTCATTGATTAGCTCTAGTAGTTTTCTGGTAGCATCTTTAGGATTCTCTATGTATAGTATCATGTCATCTGCAAACAGTGACAGCTTTACTTCTTCTGTTCCAATTTGGATTCCTTTTATTTCCTTTTCTTCTCTGATTGCTGTGGCTAAAACTTCCAAAACTATGTTGAATAAGAGTGGTGAGAGTGGGCAGCCTTGTCTTGTTCCCGATCTTAGTGGAAATGGTTTCAGTTTTTCACCATTGAGGACGATGTTGGCTGTGGGTTTGTCATATATGGCCTTTATTATGTTGAGGAAAGTTCCCTCTATGCCTATTTTCTGCAGGGTTTTTATCATAAATGGGTGTTGAATTTTGTCAAAAGCTTTCTGTGCATCTATTGAGATGATCATATGGTTTTTCTCCTTCAATTTGTTAATATGGTGTATCACGTTGATTGATTTGCATATATTGAAGAATCCTTGAATTCCTGGAATAAACCCCACTTGATCATGGTGTATGATCCTTTTAATGTGCTGTTGGATTCTGTTTGCTAGTATTTTGTTGAGGATTTTTGCATCTATATTCATCAGTGTTATTGGCCTGTAGTTTTCTTTCTTTGTGACATCCTTGCCTGGTTTTGGTATCAAGGTGATGGTGGCCTCGTAGAATGAGTTTGGGAGTGTTCCTCCCTCTGCTATATTTTGGAAGAGTTTGAGAAGGATAGGTGTTAGCTCTTCTCTAAATGTTTGATAGAATTCGCCTGTGAAGCCATCTGGTCCTGGGCTTTTGTTTGTTGGAAGATTTTTAATCACAGTTTCAATTTCAGTGCTTGTGATTGGTCTATTCATATTTTCTATTTCTTCCTGAGTCAGTCTTGGCAGGTTACACCTTTCTAAAAATTTGTGCCTGAGGGCACCGATCCTCTGTGCGGGGAATCTCTCCGCTTTGCCCTCCGCACTATGGCTGCGCTCTCCTCGCTACTCCGAAGCTTTCCCCCTCCGCCACCCGCAGTCTCCGCCCGAGAAGGGGCTTCCTAGTGTGTGGAAACCTTTCCTCCTTCACGGCTCCCTCCCACTGGTGCAGGTCCCGTCCCTATCCTTTTGTCTCTGTTTATTCTTTTTTCTTTTGCCCTACCCAGGTATGTGGGGGAGTTTCTTGCCTTTTGGGGGGGTCTGAGGTCTTCTGTCAGCGTTCAGTAGGTGTTCTGTAGGAGTTGTTCCACGGGTAGATGAATTTCTGATGTATCTGTGGGGAGGAAGTTGATCTCCGCGTCTTACTCTCCAGCCATCTTCCCCCGGGATCAAGAGTTGGTTTTAAGAAGGCAAATAATTAAAAACATTTTAGCAAAAAGAAAACAATGTAATTTATAATTTAATTGTAACAAAATATCCTTATTTTAAAAGCAATGGTTACCGACCTAAATTATCACATGCCTCAGGCCTCCAGTCTCAGACCCCGTCTTGTCGACGAAAATAATCAGTAAACAATCAATAATAAGAATAGAAATGACGTTTATTTGAGCCAAACTGAGGACTAGCCCAGAGCCTGCTTCCCAGATTACTCTGAGAAACTGCTTCAGAGAAGCAGGGTTTTCTGCCACACTTTTATATCTTGTCAGGACAAAGAACATTAAACAAGTCAGGGTTACATTTCTACAGGTTTCAAAAAAAAAAAAAAAAAAAAGAACAGATCAACACGTACTCCAGCAAGTCAGCAAGCATAGCCTTGGCACCTGGGAAAGGAGTCTTATCATCAAAGGAGAACCAGCATCTGCATCCCAAGAAGAGAGGCATTTAATCTTTATTTTTAGGATGAACACTCTTTAGTTCTGGTCAATGTGCCCTTTTCTTTAATAATTAAAGCAGATGTACAATGTATGTTTGCTGGGCCACAAACACGCTATTTTAGTTAACATCAAATTCAAGTTAACATCAAATTCAAGTTAACTCAGGTATAAGCCAGAATGACTTCCCTATATCTGAATATGTGAAAACTGCTTTTATCAGTCTTGTCCCTATGAATCTCTGGAACTGAGCAGTGTTCAGTTGGCCTCCTGCGAGAACAGGGAATAGAAATGGAAATGCTGTTAAGTAGGGTGTCAGTATGAAGTGGCTGAATCTATAGAGGCAGAGTTTTGGTTTTGCTTTTGGTTGGATTTTTTTTCTGAAAAAAGTATTTATATATTTTTTTAAATTTTTTATTTTATATTGGAGTATAGTTGATTAACAATGTTGTGTTAGTTTCAGGCGTAGAGCAAAGTGATTCAGTTACACATATACATGTATCTATTCTTTTTAAAATTATTTTCCCATTAAGTTAATACAGAATATTGAGCAGAGTTTCCTGTGCTATACAGTAGGTCCTTGTTGGTTATCTATTTTATATATAGCAGTGTGTACATGTCAACCCCAAACTCCCTCTACCCTTTCTCCCCGGTACCATAAGTTCCTTCTCTAAGTCTGTGAGTCTGTTTCTGTTTTGTAAATAAGTTCATTTGTATCATTTTTTAAGATTCCACATATAAGCGATATCATATGAAATTTGTCTTTCTGTTTCTGACTTACTTCACTTAGTATGATAATCTTTAGGTCCATCCATGTTACTGCAAATGGCATTATTCAGAGGCAGAGTTTTGTATGTCACATTCTAGTCAGCTTTGCTACACAGACAACTCCAGCTCTGGTTTACTTGAACTGCTTAAATTAAATCCAATTGCAGGAAATGTTCCTGGATCCAACCAGCGATCCCTCACCACTGAATTGCTTCAGCCTCAGTAGCAGGACTGGGGCGCAACTCACTGGCACAAATAGCTTTTGACTTAAACCGTTTTCAACTTGTTAAGAGGAAAACATCTTATTAACATGATAAGTGTTTCACACAACAGTTAAGCTTTACGGTTAGAGACAGTAACTTAATCCAGGCAGGGAACAACGCTGCGTCATAAAACGCAAAAGACACTCAAGTATTCCTAAAGCCGAAAGCTACGCCTTCGCAGCGAGGCGGAGGGACGCACCCTCCCCCGCCTTCTCCTGGGGCCGCGCAGACCTGGGCTCCCACGTCCCGCCCCTCGCGGTAGCGCTCCGCCCAGGCCCCGCCCCCGCCGCTCAACTGCGCTCGTGCGCAGTTGCCAACGGACCCGGAACCGGAGAGCGCGGAGCGAAGGTCACAGGCGGAGCGTACGTTCGTTCTTTCTAGTGTAAATTTGCGCTTCACAACCCCCACCCCAACCTATCCTCTGGGTGTGGGAGTCACTACGGACCTTAAAATCACCGCACCTGCCCCTCGGCCCCAAGTAAGTCCAGAAGTCGTCGTCACAGGGCAGGGGTTGTTTCCCTCTGGGTTTGAAATCGCTCTGAGGCTAGTTCGTTCCTTTGGCTTTTCTTTTCGCTTCTTTTTCGCTGCATTTTCCTGGTTAAAATCCTTTACTGACCTCCGCCCCCCCCTGTGAAGTCGTCTTCTGCGAGGTGGATTCGCTCCACCCCAGCCTCGCCCTCTCGGCCCCTGGAGGGCAGCCCTGGCCGCCCCGCTCCCGGAGAGCCCGCGTCCTGTCCCCGGTCCCGGGATTCTGGAGAGCCCGCCCTTCTCCTGAGACCCCCCCCCCTCCCTCCACGCCCGTCTTTTTTCATGTCTTCCTCAGGCCGGTCCTTCTGCTCCCCCGGCCTCCGCTTCTTAGTCAGCCCTTCCCCTCACCCCGCATAGGGGGAGGTGACCTGGGCCAGCCGTGTGACGCTCAGTGTTCTTCGGTCTCAAATTCCACCCCGCTGGAAAATGTGCACTTCTGCTGGGCGGGCCTCTTAATTCAGTCGACATCACGGTAAATATGTGGGCGAGGGGGATCAGGAGAAGCAGAGGCAGAGCGGTTGACATAGAAATAGGAAAACTGAGGAGAAAATAAGAGTGAGTGAGAACAGATGGCAACGTGGAGGATGGGTGAGGGCCTGTTTCATTGAGTACTTGGTAAGGATGTCAGCGATCTTTTAACAGTTGAAAGTGAGTTCCATCAGTCAATCTAGTATTGCGTTTTCTTCCCTTTTATGTGATCTGTGAGCTGCTAAGTAGGTGTTCCTCTCAAGTACCTCTTGTCGGTTCTCTGCAAGTGATGAAGGATGGGCTGGATTGACCTGGAGCCTTCTTCCAACAGAGCCCCTCTATTCATGATGAAGACGTTTGCCCAGAGCTTATTTCTAAGCTGACCCCTTTCAGCGTTTCCCCAGGAGGACCAGCTTCTTGATATCCATACTGAATGCCCAGTGTCCTTCAGTTTGCAGCTTGCGTGTGTTCCTCTCGCGATCCTGTGCCCATAGGTCTCTGTGCCTTTCAGCCCTGTTTGCTCATGCATGCATGGAGGAGAGGAGGAAAAATGGAGAAAGTGGGGCGGGGCCTGTAGGTGTCTGCCGGAGGGATACGGAAGTAAGTGTGGGCCTCTAGAGGAGCCCAGTGAATGGTGTGTGCACCTGTCCCAAGCAGAGCTGTGGGATCATGGGGTGTGTGGAGCTGTTGGCAAGGGATGCTGCAGTCCTGGCTGGAGCATCTGCACGTGGGTTTATGGGTGGTTGTGGGCTGCATGGAACGGTTTGGGGTGCCCTAGTGTCTTAGCTCACGTTTCCTGGGACACAGATGCAGAGACTGAGATTTGCACGCATGGGTTTAATCGAGTAACTCGTGATGACACCTGTGGAGGAATGAAGGCAGTGGATTTGGCAGAGAGAAACGTATTGCTGCGATGTTGTCGGAATCAAGGCCTGAGCTGAGCCCACAGGGAGAGCAGGAGGATGGTGTGTTGGTCCTAACGGGTGCCTAGAGGGTGCCCCACAGAATCCACGCCACTCAGTGACGTCTGTGGGATCTTTTGGGAAGGCAAGAATCATCATGCCTCCCATATAGTAATTACAGGGAAAACCTTCAGAGATCATTTTGTGGGTTACCTTTTGTGTGTTTTGAGATATTTTGAGTTGCAGGTGAAGAAAGTTCCAGTAGCATTTTGGAAGATATGAAAAAGAATTTGGAGTGTTTTCTTCAAAGATGTTGGGGTCTTGTTGGGACATGTGCATCACTGGAGACACCTCTGTTAGTAGTGGTTTTGGGAGATGACAGTGTTTGTGCTGAGGTCACTGAATGAAAATATAGTGTCTTCAGTCTAGTGGGTCCTCGAGGGTCTTCATGTGTACTGTTTCATCTAAACGCATGAGTTCTTAGGGTTTGGAATGTTTTGTGGGGGTTCATAGTAGGATAAGGGATCCTTATGGGGTGTCTTGGGAGTGCCTTGGGCCGCATGAGGCTTCGTAAGTCTGTATGACTCCAGAAGGGAAACATTGTGTCTTAAGCTGCAGATGGAAAAAAGGTTTCATAGGGAGGACCTGTGGGGGCTGTGTCTATGGGCACAACTTGAGAGGGGCCATAACGCCCTGTGACTCGGGGAAGGATTGTTCCAGGAATCAGGGGCGGTCACCACCAAGGTGAATTGACGTACAAGGGCTCATTGTTGGGAACATGCAGCTTCTACTTTCTTCCTGCCAGGCCAGTGGTGGGTTCTCTACTGTCCTCTGCACGTCTGTCCCAAAACACCACACACACACACACACACACACAGACACACACACACACAACAGTCACAAGGCAGCTGGGGAGCAGAGGTGTGTTAAACTAAACGCGGAACCAATGAGAAGGGCTGCTGTGGTCTGAGAAGGGCTGCTATGGTCTGAGAAGGGAATCTGGAGACGGGAAGGGGAGCCTCCTTTGGGGAGTTACAGCCCTGGTGTTTGCGGGAAGACTCAGGAGCGGGATGAAGGAAAAGCCCTGTTCACACTCACCAGTGGATCTGGGGCTCAGCAGTTAGTAGAGTGTAGACTGGGGTGAGCTGATGAGGTCCGATGACAGGAAGGAACTTGTGTTCCTACCCAACACACACTCACCCTTCCTACACGTCCCTCTGTTGTGTTCGCTGGAATGGCAGTGATGGGGGTTTCCCAGGTGGGTGGCTTGAGGAAGAAAAGTGTTTTCTCTCTTTGTGCCTTGCCTCCCTCACGTCTTCCAGCTTCCCCTCTACTGTTGTGTCAGACACCCACTTCCTGCTGTGCTTCTGCTGTTGCTTTGCACAATCCCAACCAACCCAATCAAGTCAGGATTTCAGGCTGTGACCCTCCCACCCCCCGGCACCACCGCAGCGTACGGGATCTTACTTCCCTGACCAGGGATCGAACCTGCGCCCCCCTGCATTGGAAGCACAGAGTCTTAACCACTGGGCTGCCAGGGAAGTCCCAGGTTGTGAATTTTTTTTAAGCCAATGTCATTGCAGAGTGAGAAATCCTAGACACTGAGACCTTTTCTCCATCGAGGGGTCTAGGCAGCCGGGAGGCCTCTCCTTTTTCTGCTGATTTTAGGCTCTTTTATTTCCGAAATGGGTCTTGCTCAGCCTGAGGCAGCTGCCCCTTGGTTGAGGTCACTGCAGTCCCGGTTGAACTTACATTTGCCCTTTGCACTTGTTGAGGGTAAGGGGCTTTGTCTGGATAGAGGACCCTTGGCTAGACCCGCGTCTGCTGTTCCTGGTCAGCTCCTTCCTCACTCTTTCCAGGGCGGAGGACCCCTGCACACATCTGTCCCCCGAAGTGAAGACCATGCTGGAGGGTGTACGAGTTTCACTCTGTGTTCTCCTCATTAATTTGCTGACTACATATGGAGTATGTCCTATAGTCCAGGCTTGTTTTGTCTGCATCAGGGGTAAAATGATAAGCCAATGGAATACACTCCCCTACCTTATCCAGGTTGCTTGTCCATAATGGAGACAAGTACACCCTGTCACTTACCTACAGCTGTGCAAGTCAGATGCCCCAAAGCAAAGGACGTGTGTGCACTCATTCTCCTGTGACCCTCTACTTCCTTGCCCTCCCTGGCATCCCCATCACATCCAGCTGTGCCTCCTCTGTGCTGTCCCCGTGTGGCTCATCACAGCTGGAGAAAAGCACACCCCAGACTGACTGGTGTCCCTTCAGATTCCTCACGTTCCCTATGTGTCTGCTCCATGCCTTGCCTTTACAGGCCCTCCTAAGTCAAGTCATCCTCTTCCATCTTTTCTCTCAGAGACCCTGTTTCTTCTTCATTGAGCCCCCGGAGCGAAGGGAAGAGATCTCCTCTAACCGGCTCACCCGTCTGCCTCAGGGCCCGTGTTCTCTCCCCAGTATCCCCTGTGAAGGGTCTGTCCCTGCTCCTGGCTGCGGCTGACACTGCGATCGTGCCCTTGTTGCCAACTTCACTTTGTGTCAGGACGGCATGGCATCCTTCCTCCGCTGCATCATGCATTTGGCTTTTAGGGGTTTATTTTCATCAGCATTCACAAACGGTGGTGTTGCCTATCTTACAAGGACCAACACACACACCCCAAAACCTTTTTATGCACTCTACCATCTTTTTTTAAAGATGTTTTATTGGAAGTAGCACTCTTTCTTATTTTTTTTTAATTAATTTTATTTTGGCTGCGTTGGGTCTTTACTGCTGCGCGCGGGCTTTCTCTAGTTGCAGCAAGTGGGGGCTACTCTTCATTGCGGTGCTCGGGCTTCTCATTGCAGTGGCTTCTCTTGTTGCAGAGCACGGGCTCTAGGCATGTGGGTTTCAGTAGTTGTGGCTCGAGGGCTCTAGAGCACAGGCTCAGTAGTTGTGGCGCACAGGCTTAGTTGCTCCGCGGCATGTGGGATCCTCCTGGACCAGGGCTGGAACCCGTGTCCCCTGCACTGGCAGGCGGATTCTCAACCACTGTGCCAACAGGGAAGCTCACTCTACCATCTTTAAAACAAAGCATTCTTAATTAACTACATTTTCCCCAGTACTAAGTACCTTTTTTCTATGCTCCATTTCAGATCACAGTATACTACAAACTTGTTTTTGTCTTCAATTCTTGCCTCTAGTTCCCCTGTGAACCCCACCCAATCAAGCTTTCACATCCACCATCCACTGATACTTTCTTTTCCAGAGTCACCAATGACCTCCTCATCTCTCAATCGAATAATTTATTTCCTCTTCTCATCTTGCTTGTCGTATGGGCAGCATGTTGCGCACTGGATCACTCCTTCTTCCTTGAAAGACTGATTTTCTTGAAAGACTGATTTAACTTTGAAAAGTCTGTTTGCTTCAGTTTTCTCCTCACTTCCCTGTTCCCTTCTCGCCGTCCTCTGATGAATGTTTCTGAGCACCCTGGTTTCTGACCGTGGCAGCATCCAAACGTTTGAGTCGTTGAACCTCTTCCCTTGTCTACATCCTCTGCCTTTCCTCATCATTTCTTCTCATGAGTTTTCAACACCACCTGCCCGTCTCCCAGTTTGCCCTCTCAAGCCCACATCTCTCCCTTAAAGTCTGGAATCCTGTGTCCAGCTGTGTCCTCGACGTCTCTGCTGGGACATCTAACAGGCATCTCCGCCTTAATTTGTCCGAAACGGACTCCTTGAGATCCCTGGCCGTGTTCCCCCTGCCGTCTAACACATCTTGCTTAAGGGCGACACCATCCTTCCCGGGGCTCTGATGAACATTTTGGTATTATATAAAATATATAAAACACTACCTTATGTGTAATTGTTCTAAAATGTAAGATACAAAAATATTAGATCTTTACTTAAAATGAGTGATGGAATACGTCGTTGCTAAACTTCTTTTTTTCTTACGGAAGAAAAATGCTTGGAGACCAAGGCCCTTCCTCCTCATCTTCCCCCGGTGCCTCTCTGACCTCCCCTCCCGCCCGCCTCCTCCTCCTCACCCTGCTGCAGCCACCCAAGGCTCCTTCCTTTTCCTGGGGTCAAGGTTCCTACTGTCCCAGGGCCCTCACAGGGGCTGTCCCTCAGATCCAGATGGCAAACACGCTTCCTCCCCCAGGTCTGTGGTCTGATGTCAGCGTCTGAGTGGAGCCTTCTCTGACCACCCCCCTCCCAGTTAACATGCCAGCCACACCCTCACCCCCACCTCTGGTCTATAACGCCCGCTCTGCACGTTTCCTTCTGCTGCTTCTCCTTCCACTGGCTGAGTCCTGGTGAGAACCAGGCCTCAGGGGAAGCAGACCCACAGGAGGTGTCCCACCTTTCAGAATGGCTATTAGCCAATAGATAAGAGATAACAAGTATTGGCAAGGGTGGGGATAAAAGGGAACCCTCCTACCTTGTTGGTGGGAATGTAAATGGTACAGCAGTTGTGGAACTCAGTGTGGAGGTTTCTTCAAAACTTGAAAAGAGGTCAGGCAGACCGCCTAGCAAGCCCATTCTGGCTGTTGATGCAAAGGAGACAAAGTCAGTATTTGGAAGCAGATACCTGCACTCCTGTGAGCATCCCTGCATTAGTCGTAGCAGCCAACATGTAGAAACAGCACGAAGGTCTGGTGACAGAGAAACGCATAACAAAAACGTGTTGTATACGTACCATGAACTATTGTTATTCAGCCGTAAAAAGGAAGGATCCTGCCGTTTACGGCGCGGTGGAGGAACCTGGAGAACATTCTGCTAAGTAAACTAAGCCAGACCTAGAAAGACGTACTGTCTGATCTCGCTTATGTGTGGAAACTGAAAAAGTTAAACTCAGAGAACCAGAGAGTAGAATGGTGGTTACCAAGGTCTGGGAGTTGGTGAAAATGGGGAGATTTTGGTCAAAGGGGGGAACTTTCAGTTGTAAAATGAGTTAAGTTCTGGGGAGCTGGTTGCAGCAGGCTGACTAGTTAATCGTAGTGTATTTCTATATGCTTGAATTTTGCAGAGAGAATAAATGTTAAGTGTTCTCACTACTCAGACACAAAGTGGTAATTGTGGGTTGATGGAAGTGTAATTACTTGATTGTGATAATTATTTCACAGTGTATACATCTGTCAAATAATCACATCGTGCCTCTTATATTTACACCATTTTCATTTGTCAGTTACACCTCAGTAAAGCTGGGAAAGAATAAGCAAGTGGGAGCCGTGCTGGGCTTGCCTCCTGTGCGTGGTGCTCCACCCAGGCTTCCCATTAGATCGACGAGGCTTTATGCATACACATGTCTTGTACCCTCTGACCAGGGATTCCGCTTCATGTAGTCAGTGTGGGACCAAAGCTCGATAATATTTATGTTGCCCCAGGTGAGTCCAATCTGGATCCGTCACTGAGCATCATGGCTCCGGGTCCCCCCATTCCCGAGGGCTGAGATCTGGGCTGAGGCTGAGGGCTCTGCTCTGCGTGGGGATGGATCAGGGCTGGTCTGTGACCTGCAGGGGATCGTCGGGTCCAGCTGAGGTGCCCGCTGCTGCTGGGGACGTGAGGGCCTCACCAGGAGGGGAGCGAGATCTGAAGGAAAGTGTGGAAAACTCACCTGTTGGTCTCTGTGTGGGAGTTACTGTCCTGAGCCCCTCCTGGGACAGTGGGCAGCAGAGGACTGTCTGTTCCACATGCTGAGGGCTTCCCTGTGTGTGTGGTGGTGACTCAGGAAGGGGGTGTGTCGATTCTAAGCATTAAACAGCCTGTTTTCAACTTTCAAGGTCAACCTCTAAAGACTCACGTTGTCTGAGGAAGAAACTCAGAAGAGGAGGGAGAGGAAAGAAGGAGGAGTCAGAAATGGCCGTGAGTCAGGTACAGTCGTATCGTCAATCGATTATTCTGTCTGTCCTTCCCGACATGCCCTTCTTCGGACTTGCCGATCTTCTCTGATGCTTCAGTATGTTCTTGCTCCACAAAAGTTTTTTTTTTTTTGTATTCTCTTTGTCATGATTTTTAATTATCCAAGAATTTTTCAGCTCTACTATTTTGATAATTTCTTTCCTTAATCTGTTAAATTAATGTACACCACTAATAACCCTTCCAATTTTGAATCAATATTTATTACTGGAATAAACAAACTCGGTTTGGCTTTTTTTTTTTTTCGCAGTACGCGGGCCTCTCACTGTTGTGGTCTCTCCCGTCGCGGAGCACAGGCTCCGGACGCGCAGGCTCAGCGGCCACGGCTCACGGGCCCAGCCGCTCCGCGGCATGTGGGATCTTCCCGGACCGGGGCACGAACCCGTGTCCCCTGCATCGGCAGGCGGACTCTCAACCACTGCGCCACCAGGAAAGCCTGGTTTGGCTTTTTTAATAGCTACATATTTAAATTTAAATGGATAAAATTATATTTGTATATTTGAGTATATGTATTTTATAGACATTAAAGCATTATATATTTCTTCATGTTTGTACCTGTTTTTTACTAACCTACTATAGAATAATGTTGACAAACTAAATTAAGTACACTTAGTACATTTTCATTGTCCCAGAGATGTTGAAATATATTGATCAAAATGATAATTAAAAAAATCCAAAATATGTTGAGACAGCTGCTCTCATTTTAGTGAATGGTGTGTCTACATGTGTGTGCATTAGGGCATGGATGTGCAAGTCCATGGCTTTTATAAAATATCATTTTATAAATAAGGTTTATATTTTTTTAGCAGTTGAAATTACATGTTAATTCTCTTTTACACTATCCCATTAATAATTTAAATAGTAGCAAAAATGGTAACATTATGTGTACACACGTATGTATTTATATATGACTTTTTATGCATTTGCACGTTGTTCACCTTGTACTCGTTTCAGGGTTTTTCAGGGAACCCTCTGTCAGGGTACTTTTCATGCTGTACTTAACTGTTTGATTGTTTAGGTTTGATTAGGGGCCGACCACCTGAGTTCAGGTGCTCGCTGTGTCATTTCTTAGCTGTTCGATCTGAGGCGAGTTTCTTAGAGTGTCTGTGACACAGTTTTCTCCTCTGTAAAGTGGGAACAGGTCTTTCTCTAATGAGCTATTATGTTGATAACAAGTTAATATACGTAAAGTCTCAAGCGTAATGCTTAGCACATAGGAAGTGTTCACACGCGTTTCATCATTGTTCTCTGTTATCCTCATCACAATTTTAAGATCCTGATCTCTCGGTAAAGCCACTGTGGAGTCGCCTCTGAAGACACCACTCGTGTCCTAGCTCATCTGCCTGCTGAATACCCTCAAGGTGTAGAACGTAATATCTGACACTCCTGTGTAGACAGCCCATGTTGCATTTTTACTTGTATATTTCATGTATCATCCACAAAAACCAGTAATCCACACTGACTCAGAGGATATCGTAATCTTTTGTGGAAGCAAAGAAACTAAAATTTCAGGCATATAACTTGCTCAAAATACCTTTACTCAAATCTGTCAGAATGCATGCTTCAACCCGGTTGATCCTCTCTCTTCTCCTTTTATGTGACGGTAAGAACTCTCCTCGTGGCCCCTTGGTGAGATGTATCTTTTGTTTCAGGGACAGTTGACCTTTGAGGATGTGGCCATCACGTTCTCTCAGGAGGAGTGGGAATGCCTGGACCCTGCTCAGAGGGCCTTGTACAGGGACGTGATGGTGGAGACCTGCAGGAACCTGATCTCCCTGGGTGAGGATAACTTCCCTCCAGAAGTTGGGATCTGCCCTTGCGTATATTTGCATTTTCCCTTGTGTGCCTCTTGGGAGGCCCTGTTGTGCTTGACTGACCTGAAAGCCCTGTTGACTCAGACATGAACAGCTTTATGATTCGACATCAGGAGTTTAAAATTGCTTTTCTTCAGGAATTTGCCCATTTCATGATATACTAGGAGTTGTTCCAGAGCTTCAGTATTTACAAAGCCCAATGGCAAACTCTTAATGTATCAAATTTCTTGTTTTCTACCCCTGTGCTTTTTGATTCAGTAGTTCTAGGAAGAGAGCTAGATGTCTGCATATTATACTGTTCCCTGTGTATTCAGAAGGAGGCGGTGGATGAATTTGTGAAATGTTTCTCCAGACCCATGTGTAATGTCCTCACTCCTCAGCTGAACAAGGAACTGGGATTCTGGAAACGCCACAGGACACCATGTTCCTTTCTTTTTATGAGTACGAATTTCTGTTTCTGTTGTGAATATTATCTCCATTTTGGAGCAAGGGAAAGAGCTCTGGGCTCTGGAGAGTGAAGTGAAAAATAGCAAAAAATCAAATGAATGGGAACGTATCAAAGGTGCCAACACAGGTCGGAGCTCAGAAGAGCAGAGTGGAAACCTCACCATTAATAGTGTTTGGGAAACTTTGCTTAAGTGGGAGAGTTCTGTGGGAAAACAAGTTTATTTCTTGTGAACTCTCAGAGGGCATTTTTCTCCTCCCTAACTTAGCACTCTGTCCTTCAACATGTAAAATGTGTCTTTTCATCCTTCAGGGGTGCTGCAGCTCCAAAACAGACAAAGGCAGAGTTTTTATCATGATCTACACCCCATCATCCGGCTCCTCTGAACTCTTTGGTTCCTTGAGGAGCGTGGGACGGGATGTTTGAAAGGGGTCTCTTTTCCCCTTGGTCTCTCATTCTGTTCTTGATTCCATCAGATGCTTAGTTCTTAGTCCGTATTGATCAGAGCTGACACCTCCACAGTCCTAACCCCTGGACCTTTCCCAGTTCCATCTCCATCTGCTGTACTTGGGAGACCTAGTCAGGAGGTGAGAAAACACTGGCTGCTCTTTGATTCCGTCTGTCGCCCCAGAACCTGCATGGGGCTGTCTGAAGCCCTGCCTGCCTGTTCAAATCCCTGCACCCTTCCTCCTGTTCTGTTTTTGTCACACAACTTGGGGGTGTGTAATGGGAGGTGGGTTGGATCATCTGTGTTTGTTACTTAGGAAAACTGTAAAGACGGTGGACAGAGAGATCTTCTTTTTAATCCCCAGTCCTACATGAGAAGCCTATGCCAGTCTTTCAGGCTCTTAGCTTGGCATCTGTGGATAGAGCACATGGTCCCATCTCAAGATCCTACAATATCTGACCCCACATCTTGCATTTTCCTGCCTCTTGCACTACTCTTATCTAGTTGGGTAATGTAGACTCTTCCAGATTTCATATTCTCTTAAGTTTGCATGAATTTGCCCCTGAAACTTGCTTCTGAAATACACAGTCCTAGGGTCTGAAATTTTATCTTGTTTTTTTTGCCGTGATCATCCACCTTTAAGTAACGGACAATTTTTGGTGGACTCTCCTATGGGGTGGGTTTCCTTGGTAACAGAATTCTTGATGGAGAATACTGTCACTCATATCTTGGCGACGTTATCCTGCTACATAAGAAGCACCACTTGAAGCTACTCAGTAGAGTGGTCAGCATGTCCCAGGATACTGAGGTGGGAAGTATCAGGAAAGCCTGACTGATGAGTGTTTTCCGTAATCTTTCCAGTTTGGAGGAGTGTCATGAAAGCACCTCTCAAGGACACCATGACGGTGGTGTTCACATATGCACATCCCCTTTGTGTCACAATAAATAACACACGAATTTCTGCTGGGAACATTTGTTATGAAGATCATATCCTCACATCTCTGAGGCTGCTGACTACACTGTTGTCCAGACCACGCTGTTTATCCTCTGTGTGTGCTGTTTTTCATTCCACCTCAACACGTTATTGTGAAGCAGCTTAGTGAGGGAACTTAGGAAGCTGAATGAGACCGTCAGTGAAGTACGTCAGTGAAGTTGTGTTTAAGCCGCTACTACTCTTTGTGTTCTTTGTTTCCTATTTGCAGTGTGTGGGACGGGGGGATTAGGGAGTGGATATTGTTTTCTATATACTACAGTATTTCCTCCTTTAGAGTTGGGGGTATGGCTCAGCAGCTGTTTCCCTAAATCCTACACTTAGTCCAGAATATTTTGAAAACATATTAATTCCTTCTACTTCTTTTCACCGGAGTACCAATATTAAATTAAATTTATTACAGTTTTTAAGTTGAGATTTTTAATGTCTTGAGAATATATGTATTTTTTATTGTCACTCTCTTAATCCCAGGAATACCATTTGATCGCCTTGCCATAATTTGTTATATAAAATTCATTGCTTTTTCTATTGTATGTTTTCAATTTTCTGTACATAATTTGTTGAATTTTGTATAAATTTCACTGAGTTTTTATTTGGGGGCATGACTGTGATATTCTAATAATCATGCTCCCTGTCTAGGTTCATAATGTCCATGTTGATATAGTGAATTAATACTTATATATGCCATTGTGTTTTATAGAAAATTTAGCTCATTTCTTGCACTTTATGAACTTCTTCTCCACTGTTGTTTCTGACACCTGTATTTCCTGCAAAACTTCTAACGTTCTGGAAACTCCATTCCTTTTTTTTTTTAGTTTAGTTTATATTGGAGTATAGTTGATTTACAATGTTGTGTTAGTCTCTGGTGTACAGCAAAGTGATTCATTCATACATATATGTAATAGTTTGCATCTGCTAATCCCAAACTCCCAGTCCCTCTTCCGGAAATTGCATTCTTGAGTGAACACAAGAAGACCGTCTTGTTCCCCATCTTCCTTTCCATTAGCTTCATATAAAGTGCACCTGGTCCCCGTTGTCCCTCCTACTGGTGCTGTGCTGTTGTCCTCCGGCTTATCTGCTTTGTGTGCTGGTCACCACCTCTGTGCACATGGGTCTCCTCCATCAGTCTCCACGCCACAGCCAGAAAGTGTTTCTGCACGGAACTGCTGTGACTACAGCGCCCATTACTGCAAGTCCTTCCCCGTGAGGGCCATTCACCTGTTTTCTCCATAAGGTTACTTCTGTTCTCCTGATGATACTTACGAAGTCTAATTGATTAATTTTAGACACATTGCATATTATTGATTCATTCGAAATAATTATGTATCTACTAATACATAGTATTAAGAGTAGAAGCACCCCCAACCTCATGTTCTTTTTTTTACTGTGTCAAATAACTTTCTTAATGTTTTACATCATTTGAGCTTAGAAGAGTTAACATATACCACGTTTTTCTTGTTGTTTGACTATAGATTCAGTTGATGACCATGAGTATTTAAACTCACTTGATTTCTCCCCATTATCCCCCCTCAGCAGCCCCTAGCAAACACCATTCTATTTCCATGAAGTTGACTGTGTTTGATAACCTCACATAAGTGGACTCGTATCGTATTTTCTGTGACCGGCTTATTTCATAACATCCTCAGGGTTCATCCATGTTGTAGCACATGACGGGATCTGAGTCTTTTGTTGTTTTGCCTGAATAATCACCTTTTGGTGCATTCATCTGTCAGTGGACACTGGGGTTGCTTCCACCTCTTGGCTATTGTGAATAATGCCTCTGTGAACACGGGTATGCAAATATCTCTTCCAGATCCTGCTTTCCATTTGTTACATATACAGGGAAATGAAATGACTAGATCATAGGTCTCTTAGTCGGTTTTGGCTCCTCTAACAAAGTTCCATAGACTGGGTGGCTTGTTAACAACAGAAATTTATTTCTCACTGTTCTGGAGACTGGAAGGCTGAGATTTGGGTGCCACCATGGTTCGGTTCTGAGGAGGACCCTCTTCCCCATGTCTGGCACAGAGCTCCCCCAACTCTTGGAATTTCCTGAGTGAGAACAGCAATGGGAGCATCTTTTGGTATAATATTAGGTGTCTTGTCCTCAGTTTCTGAAATTACTTCGGAGCCATGAAAGTAGAATGGGTGTCTTGTTATTCATAACAAACCTCCTTAAGTCACAGCTGAGTTTATGGTAATAAGGTGACTTTTGGAAATTCCTTCAAGATGGGGGGCTGTCACCAGGGGAACCAGCCATGTGATTAGAAGGTTGGAACTTTCAGTCTCACCCCTGATTGGAGGGGTTGGAGAGAGGAGCTAGAAATTGAGTTTGCCTTCCAATAGCCACTGATTTAATCCGTCATGCCTGCGTAATGAAGCCTCCATGAAAACCCAGAAGGAGAGGGTTCTGAGAGCTTTCAGGTTGGTGAACACGTGGAGATTTGGGGAGAATGGTGGTTTGGGGGAAGGCGTGGAAACCCCGAACCCTTTCCCCATACCTTGCCCTATGCACCTCTTCCAGCTGACTGTTCTTGAGTTATATCCTTTATAATAAACTGATGATCTAATAAGTAACATGTTTCTCTGAGTTCTATGAAACATTCTTAACAAATAAATCGTTGGAAGCTCTGATCTGTAGGCTGCTGGTCAGAAGCCCTGTGACATCCTGGACTTGAGATTGGCATCTAAAGTGTGAGGTGGAGGGGGCAGTGTTACAACACCAAGTCCTTCACCTGTCGGATATGACTATCTCCAGGTAGATAGTGTCACAACTGAGTTCAATTGTAGGACACCCAGCTGATGCCTGAACATTGCTTGTTGGCGTGGGGATCCACCCCTACCCCCATGATGGAATTGCTGATCAGACCCTTTTAGAATTCCTTCTGTATTCCCAATATTAACCTATTATCAGATACATGATTTGCAAATATTCTTCCCATACCGTAGATTGTCTTTTCACTCTACCGAGTGTGCTTTAATTCACAATACCTTGTAAATTTTGATGCAGTCCAGTTTATCTGTTTTTACTTCTGTTGCCTGTGCTTTTGATGTCATATCTGATAGATCATTGCTGAATTCAATGTCATGAAGGTTTCCTCCTGTTTTCTGCTAGGAGTCTTACACTTTTGGAGCTCATGTTTAGACGTATGTGGTGTAAGGCAGTGGTCCAGCTACATTCTTCTGCATGTGGATATTCAGTTTTCTCAACATCTTTTGTGGAATACACTGTCATTCCCCCACTGACTGATCTTGACACCCTTGTGGAGCATCTTGACACCCTTGTGACCATATACACATTGTTTCTTTCTGACATTTATTTCTCTATTCTGTTCCACTGGTCTCTCTGTCCTTATGCCAGTACCACACTGTTTTGATGAGTGTACCTTTGTGTTAAGTATTTTTTTAAATAAATTTATTTATTTTATTTTTATCTATTTTTGGTTGTGTTGGGTCTTGGTTGCTGTATGTGGGCTTTCTCTAGTTGCAGTGAGCAAGGGCTACTCTTCGTTGCAGTGTGCGGGCTTCTCATTGCAGTGGCTTCTCCGGTTGCAGAGCACGGGCTATAGGGCGCGTGGGCTTCAGTAGTTGTGGCACACGGGCTTAGTTGCTTTGTGGCACGTGGGATCTTCTCGGACCAGGGCTTGAACCCATTGTCCCCTGCATTGGCAGGCAGATTCTTAACCACTGAGCCACCAGGGAAGCCCTGTGTTAAGTATTGAAATAAGGAAGTGGGAGACCTCCAACTTTATTCTCTTCAAGCTTGTTTTTGCTGTTCTTTGTCTCTTGAGATTTTATATGCATCTTAGGATGAAATTATCTATTTCTACAAGAAACACTTGGGATTTTGCTAACATTTGCATTGAAGATGTTGATTGTTTTGGGTAATATTGACATCTTGACAATATTGTATTCCAGTCCATGAACTTGGAATATTTTTGCATTTATTTGTATCTTTCCTAATATTTTTCAGCAATGTTTTTAGTTTACAGTGTACAAATCTTCTTTGCTAAGGTTATGCGTGTTTTATTCTTTGATGTTATTGTCAGTGGAATTGTTTTCTCAATTTTCTTTCAGATTGTTCATTGTTAATGTATAAAAACACACTTGATTTTTACATGTTGGTAATATATCTTGCAACTTTTCTGAATTCATTCATTAGTTCTAGCAGGATTTTTGCAGAATCTTGAGGTCTTTCTCCACATTTGATCATATCCGCTGGAAACAGATAATTCTCTTTCCTTTTTCTATCTGGATACCTTTTATTTCTTTTTCTTCCTATTCTGGCTAGGACTTCTAGTAATTTTTTTTCAGTAATATGTTTTATACAGATAGTGAGAGCATGTATCGTTGTCTTGTTCCTGATCTTCAAGGAAAAGCTTTCAGTCTTTCAGCATGGAGTATGATGTTTTGGCCATTTAATACATGTCCTTTCCTGTGTTGAGGTAGCTGTTTTGTATTCCACTATATTGAGTGTTTTTTATCATGTTAACTTTTTTCAAATAGTTTTCCTGCATCAATTAAGATGATTGTGTAGCTTTTTTTTTTCCTTTTACTCTTTTAATGTGCAGGTTTACATGGAAAAGTTTTTATATGTTGAACCGCCCTTGCATTCCAAAAATATATCCCCCTTGGTCGTGGTATATAATTATTTTAATGTGGTGTTGCATTTGGTTTACTATCGTTTTATTTGTGATTTTTGCATCAGTATTCGTCAGAGATATTGGTTTGTGATTTTCTAGCAGTGTCTTTGTCTGTTTTAGTATTAGAGTAATTCTGGCCTCATAGAATGAGTTTGGAAGTATTTCCTCCACTTCATGTTTTTTTGCAAGTGTTTGAGGAAGATTGGCATTCATTGTTTTTAAATGTTGGGTAGAATTCTGCAGTGAAGCTATCTGGCTTTCCTTTGTTGAATGCTTTTTGATTAGTGATTCAATCTCCTTACTAGGTATAGGTCTGTTCAGTTTTTGTATTTCTGAATTGTTCAGTCTTCAGAGGTTGTGTTGCTAAAAATTTAGCTATTTCTCCTTGTATTTACACATAGAATTGCTTATACTATTCTCTTATAATCCTTTTGATTTCTGTAGCATCAGTTGTAATCAGTTGTAATGTTCCCTCTTTCATTTCTGATTTTAGCTGAGTCTTCTGATTTTTTCTTAATCTTGCTGAGTGTAAATTTTGTCTCTCAAAGAACCAACCTTTAGTTTTGTGATTGTAGTTTTTTTATTTTCTAGTTCCTTTATCTCTAATCTTACTCTTATTTCTTTCCTTCTGGAGCTTTGGCTCTGTTTTGGTCTTTTGAGATCTTTTTTTTCCCCATCTTTTTTTCCTTTCTGTCTCTCTGCTTTTTTTTTTTTTTTTTGAAATTCTTATTCACATGATAAACCAGGATCTCTTTTGTGTACTCCTTTGTATTTTCTTTTTCCCCAGGTCTGTTGACATATAATCAAACATAACATGGTGTAAATTTAAAGTGTACAGAATGATGATTTGATATACATATAATATATTGCTAAATAATGACCACAGCTTAGTTAACACATACATCAATTCACATAATTACAATTTTGTGTGTGTGTGTGGTGAGAACATTTAACATCTACTGTCTTATCAAATTCAAGTATATAATTACAGTATTGTTAACAACAGTCACCATGCTGTGTATTAGATCCCCTGAATGTATTCACCTTATAACTGAAACTGCCAATCCCCAGCTCCTGCAACCACTATTCTACTCTTTTTCTAATCATTTGGCTTTTGTTTTTGTTTTAAAATTCCACTATGTGTGATATAATTGAGGTCATACTGTATTTGTGTTTCTCTCCTGACTCACTTCACGTGGAATAATGCCCTGAAGGTCTGTCCATGCTGGTACAGGTAGCAGGATTTACTACTTAATTTTTTTATTGCTGAATAATACTCCATTGTGTGTGTAACATTTTAAAATTTATTTACATGCTGTTGGACACTTAGGTTATTTCCATGTCTTGGCTGTTGTAAATCATGCTGCAACAGCATGGGAGGCAGATATCTGAGGTAGTGATTTCATTTCCTTTCAGTATGTATCCAGAAGTGGGATTGCTATATCCTATGGGAGTGAAACCACGCACCTCAGATTAGGACTTGAACCCACCTGCCGGGACTCGAACTTGGCCAAAACCCAGATTGGGACTTGAACCCACACAGCTGGGACTTGAACCCAGCCAAAACCCAGAGTCTTCCAACTGAGATCACACACCTGGTTTCAGGACTTGATGAAGCTCAGGTTTTTCACGTCTCATCACAGAAAGAATTCAGTAAGAGACAAAGTGATTGGTAAGAAGTGGATTTATTTAGAGAGGAACACACTCCACAGACAGAGGGTGGGCCGTCTCAGAAGATGAGAAAAGCGCCAGGGTATGGGGTTGTCAGTTTTTATAAGAGCGGGTAATTTCATAGGCTAATGAGTGGGAGGAGTATTCCAGCTATTTTAGGAAGAGGTGGGGATTTCCAGGAATTGGGCCACCACCCACTTTTTGATCCTTATGGTCGGTGTTGGAACTGTCATGGCCTGTAGGTATGTCATTTAGCTTGCTGATGTGAGTGTATACTGAGGCTCAAGGTCTAGTGGAACAAGTTGACTTGTCCGTCATCTTGGATCCATTTGGTTCTAATCAGTTTATGTCATGTCCTCGGGCTGTGTCATTCTTTCAAAGATTGTGCCCTGCCCCCTTCCCTCCTGTTTCAGTCGTTCTTTTTTAAAATATTTTGAGGAACCCTCCATACTCTTTTCCATGGTGGCTGCACCAATTTACATTCCCACCAGCATTGCACTGGGTTCCCTTTTCTCCACATCCTCACCTCCCCTTATTATCTCTTGACCTTTTGATGATAGCCATTCTACCAGGTGTGAGGTGATAGCTCACTGTGGTTTTGGTTTGCATTTCCTCCTAAGGAAGGAGCTGGAATTTGGGAAGCTTCCTCCCAGTTGTGGTGGTGGTTTTCTGTAGTTTTTATTCTCTATTTCATTTATTTCTGATCTACTTTTTTCTACTTCTGCTAGCTTTGGTCTTTTTTGTTCTTCTATATATATATATATTCCACCTATAAGTGAGATCATTCAGTATTAGTTTTTACGTGTGACTTATTTTACTGAGCAATACTGTCAACGTCCATCCATGTTGGTACAAATAGCAGAATTTCCTTCTTTTCTGTGGCTAAATAATATTGCATTGTGTATGTCTACTAGATTTTTTTAATCCATTCATCTCTTGGACACTTAGGTTGTTTCTATGTGTTGGCTATAGTGAATACTGCTGTAATGAATATGGGAATGCAGGTATCTTTTTAACAGTGATCTTATTTTGTTCGATATATACCCAGCAGTGGAATTGCTGCATTATATGATAGCGGGGTGGTTTTTTTTAATATTTTGAGGAAATTATATACTGTTTTCCATAGTGGCTGCAACAGTTTACATTCTTCCCAGCAGTGATCCCTTTTTTCCACATTCTGCTCAACACTTGTTATCTCTTGTCTTTTTAAAAAAATATATTTATTTATTTATTTGGTTGTGCTGAGTCTTAGTTGCAGCCGGCGGGCTCCTTAGTTGTGGCATGCAAACTCTTATTTGCGGCATGCACGTGGGATCTAGTTCCCTGACCAGGGATCGAACCTGGGCCCCCCTGCATTGGGAGCATGGAGTCCCATCCACTGCACTACCAGGGAAGTCCCTCTCTTGTCTTTTTTGATGGTAACCCATCTAAGGGGTGTGAGGTGATATCTCACTGTGGTTTTGATTTGCATTTCCTCCTGAGGGCAGATCTGGGTATTGGGAGGCTTTCTCCTATTCATTCTCACAGCAATGTGCTGGGGAGTGAGTGAGTCAAAGGCAAGCAAATCGTCATGATCTTTCTAACACGTTTTGGGGGTAGTCGTTTGTTTGAGTGCTGCAGCTTTATTACTGGTTTCCAGAGTTTTCCCAAAAGATTTTTTTCCCTCTTTGGCTGTATTTTGTCATTAACTGGGTGTCTCCATGGGGTAATCATTGCCTTGAGTTTATTGGTCTTACCGTCTTGCTGACATCACTCCTCATGCCTTTTATATGGTGGAGATTGTGTTAAGAGATCCAGGATATGAGTTCAAGTAATTAGAGACCCCAGGAAAAGGGAGACTATTATTTTTAATATCAAACAAAGAGTCTTAGATTTCTTTTTTATTTTTTTATTTTATTTTTTTGTGTGTGTGAAATTTCCTCTCACTGTTGTGGCCTCTCCCGTTTCAGAGCACAGGCTCCGGACGCGCAGGCTCAGCGGCCATGGCTCACGGGCCCAGCCGCTCCGCGGCATGTGGGATCTTCCCAGACTGGGGCACGAACCCGTGTCCCCTGCATCAGCAGGCGGACTCTCAACCACTGCGCCACCAGGGAAGCCCCCTTGTATGTTTTTATTTTGCAGTATATTCTCAACAGTGTTGCCTCTGACCTTAATTAGTAAATTTTCAAAGCACATTACTCTGTATCACATATAATTTGGTGCCAGTGAACAGGATAATTGAAGCGCACTGCATAGAGAGGGAATTCCTCCATTAATTGACTGATATAACTGCAGCCATGAAATCGTAACTGTGACTTCTGACTTCTTCCTCCAGCTCTTCTTTATAATGTTATGTATTTTCCTGACATGATATTGCATGAGTCGGTGATTTCAACGTAACTCCCAGTTCTCATATTGTGTGCTCCTTCTAGAATATAAGTCCTTTCTTTATTCTAAAGGGGGAATGTTAAGAGTTCCACAGAGTAAAATTTTCTATAATATGGTGACTTATTATTTATGCTGGCTTTATCATGATTTACTAGAATATTTATCAATTTATATTGTGATTTATAGATGATGTTTTTTCAGCATGTATTATGCAATATATCTGACACGCACCACTTATTAATGCTGTAAAATGCCTATTCTCAATGGGTACATGTGGATTTATAATGTGTATTAAGATAAATATTTTGTTTTCTTATAAATTGTTTTATTGATTTATTTTCTCAATGCTACAATGGTTGTGATTCTAAACTGCGAGTTATTTAGATTATTCATTAGATAAGCTTGTTTTGGATTATTTACCATTACAGTGCATTGTCCTTTAGTACTTATTTATGTACAATAATTATGCATAAAATATATATTACGGTTTTTTCTCCTCAGTTATGAGACAGCAGTATGTTTACTCCCAACAGGCATGTGATCTTTGTGGTCATGGTGGAAACTACCCTTTCTCTGAGAGCTAAGTTTGCACAATGTGAGTGTTTTTGTCGTAGGGTGTTTGACTAGGCTACCCTAAAATTAATTTGAATTACATGTGATTATTCTTTCATTAATAAAGGATCCTGTTTCTTTAGTGTGTCAAAAAATTTGAAGATCATGGTTGGGAAGTTTTATAACTCTGTTCAGGATAAGTATTACCTTTGGCGTCATATCACGTTTTCAACATGAAACATTTATTTACGATCTGTAATTAATAGGATACCTATGTTTCTTTATATCTTGTAGCTGTCTCTCATATACATATGATCAAGAAATTAAAACCAAAAGCGAACAGTGACACAGGAGAAGTATTCCGAACAGTGATGTTGGGAAGACATGAAAGCCATGAAATCAGAGATTTTTACTTCAGGAAGATCCAGGAAAACATGCATATGTTTGAGTGTCAGTGGAGAGATGATGAAAGAAATTACAAAGGAATGCCTATAACCCATAGTGCAGATCTCACTGACAGAAAAAATCAACATGGTGGAAGGGATACTGGGAACAAACTTATTGAAAATAAGCTTACATTAAGCTTTCGGGATGACCCGCTTATATTTAAAAGTGAAGAGAAATTTGATGAATTTAATCAGGCTGACAAGAGTATCAACAGTAGTACCTCATTTTTACCACGTCAGTCAATTTCTCCTATTGTCCAAACCAACATTTCTAATACATATAAGAATGACTTTATGCATCCTTCAATACTGACACAAGACCAGAAAGCATACAGGGAAAAACCTTACAAATGTAATGAGTGTGGCAAAACCTTTCCTTATGGCTCAAACCTCAGTAGACATCAGTTAATCCATACAGGAGAGAAACCATATAATTGTGATGTATGTGGTAAGGTGTTTAGTCGAAATTCATACCTTGCATGTCATCAGAGAATTCATACTGGAGAGAAACCTTACAAATGTAAAGAGTGTGGCAAAGCCTTTAATCAGCGCTCAAACCTCAGTCGACATCAGGTCATCCATACAAGAGAGAAGGCATATGAATGTGATGTGTGTGGCAAGGTCTTCAGTCGAAAATCAATCCTTGGAAGTCATCAGACGGTGCATTTTGGAGAGAAATCTTACACATGTAATGAGTGTGGCAAAGCCTTTAGGAAGCATTCAAGCCTTACTCAGCATAAGAGGATCCATACTGGAGAGAAGCCTTACCTGTGTGTTGAGTGTGGAAAGGCCTTTAGGAAGCATTCAAATCTTACACAACATAAGATAATCCATACTGGAGAGAAACCTTACAGATGTAATGAGTGTGGCAAAGCCTTCAGTGTGCACTCAGCCCTAAAGAACCATCGGATAATCCACACAGGAGAGAAACCATACAAATGTGATGTGTGTGGCAAGGTCTTTAGTCGAAATTCAGTCCTTGCAAGTCATCAGAGGCTGCACACTGGGGAGAAACCTTACAAGTGTAATGAGTGTGGGAAGTCATTTATTCAACGTTCACTCCTTTGGATTCATGAGAAAATTCATACTGGTGAGAAACCTTACAAATGTGATGAGTGCGGCAAAGCCTTTCCCGTGCGGTCAATCCTTACCCAACACATGAGAGTCCATACTGGAGAGAAACCTTATATATGTGTTGAATGTGGCAAAGCCTTTACAAAACATTCAAATCTTACTCAACATAAGACAATCCATACTGGAGAGAAACCGTACAAATGTGATGAGTGTGGCAGAGCTTTTACCCAAATTTCAAGTCTTAGTAGGCATCAGAGAAGGCATACTGGAAAGAAACCAAATAAATGTAGTGTGTGTGTCAAGGCTTTGATGCAACATTCACAGCTTTGGGGTCATGAGAGAACTCACACTGGAGAACTCAAATGCAATTTATGTGGCAAGGCTTTTATCCATCACTCAAGCCTTGCGGCACATCAGAGGATTCATAGAGGAGAAAGACCTTATAAATGTAATACATGCGATAAGGCTTTTATCCAGAATTCACAACTTTGGCGTCACAAGAAAACTCATATTGGAGAGAAATCTCATAAATGTAATGAGTGTGGCAAAGCCTTTACAGATAGTTCACATCTTAATCGACATAAGATAATTCATACTGGTGAGAAACCTTACAAATGTCAGGAGTGTGGCAGAGCTTTTACCCAATTTACAAACCTTGCTAGGCATCAGAAAATACATACGGAAAAGAAACATTATAAAGCTGATACATGTGGCGGTGCTTTTATTAAAAGCTGAAGCTTTGGGGATCATTGGAGAATTCATAGTAGAAAGAATATAATACAAATAAAAGGATTGAGATAAAACTTATGCAGGTGGTCAAGCCTTAAAATCAGAGACTCCATCAAGGAGAGAAATCATATAAAACTTAAGTATGTGGCAAAGCTTGCAACGAGGCTTGTGGAGCATAACAGAATTCTTACTAGAGAGAAACCTTCCAAATGTAATGACAGTGATCAGCTTTGTCAGAAATGTGTACCTTTGTGGTCATGAATGAATTCACATAAGATAGAAACTGTACAAGTGTGTCAAGGCCTTTAAGCAGTGACCTCAGGATACACCACAAAGAATTCATACCAGAAAGAAACATTACAAATGTAACAAAGGTGATAAAGTGTTCAACCAGTGCTGTCAATCGACTTACACATAAGAAAATTTATACTCGGGGAACTAAATCTGCCAGTGGAGAAAGGACGTCTGTGGGAAAGTTTAATTATCTTCAGTTTGTGAAATTTTTAAATTCAGTTATTTGAGGTTTCTTGAAAAAGCTACATTATTGTTGATGATCTGCAACCTGAAGTTAGAAACCTGTTGATGTCATAGTTTCATTACATGCTTTTCATTTGTCACCATGATGGTTTCAGGGAAGGGATCAGTAAGATGAAAGGACCTACTTCTTGGGAATTCCCTGGCGGTCCAGTGGTTAGGACTCTGCACTCTCACTGCCAAGGACCCAGGTTCAGTCCCTGGTCAGGGAACTAAGATCCCACCAGCTGCGCTGCATGGCCAAAAAAATAAAAAAGGACCTACTTCTTTAGGTGGGGTTTATTCATATCCGTGTAACCTAGAAAAACTAGGACACAATTTTAAGATACAATATGATATAAATTTGAGAGCCTGGGGAGTGACAGAATAGATGAACACTAATAATACATTATTTGGCTGTTTGGGTTGAATGGCATCTATAACAGTCTCTTTCCATGTTAGACTCAAACAACTTACAGTTTTGAAAATGTATACATAATTTGCATTTAGCTATTCACTCCATGGTGTATCCTAGATTATTTCTGTGGCTATAATAAAAATACAGTGAAATTTCAGATTCTCACACCCTAATACCTGCCTCCCCATTCATGGATATACACGATATGATTATAGTTTTGCCTGCCTTTTTGTGTGTGGAGGCCAAAATTAGACCCATGGATTGCACCTTTACATGAAGTGAAAATAGAAATATAGTAAGGATACGAAAAATATAAGAAAATAGAAGAAATTTCAGAAGTAAAGATAAATATAACAGCCTATTTTTTGTAATTGGAGCACTCAGGGAAATAATTTGAAAGGATCGGTGTTCATGAGTTTCCTTTTAAGAATGAACATACACAATGAGAATTTTTTGGATAGCTCATATATTCACCCTGTAACACATGTTTTGTTACCTTGAACTTGTGCTGACTCTGCTGGAAGAGGACAGCCCCACTCAGGTTTTGGATGTCCGGACTAATGCTTCCATACCCAGAGTGTTTGCGTGTGAATGTTTGTTACTTAACGAGCCTTTCTGGGGAGAGCACGGTAGACTTCTCAAGTTGTTCCAAAAATGGCTACAGAGAGCAGAGAATGGTGACTGGCTTGTGTTAGGGTGGATACAGGACCAGGCTGGAGTGCTGGTGCTTTCTTGTGGTGTGAACCTACAACTGCTGCCAAGGGAGGGAGCATTCAGGCTTTATCATCGCCTGCCCTGCCCAGTTGGGCAGAATCAGAAGAGGTTTTAGTGAGGCTTAAAGGTGGTGGTAGTCAGACATCGACAATGGAAACAGACTCTTTCGTATAAAACTGAATGTTTACACTTGAAACTCCTGAATTCTTGGTTGGGAAGAGACAACAGTTTTCATCCTGTGATAACATACTTGCTCCATTCCTTCTCCTGATGCACACATAGGTCCCATTGCACAATATGATGATTGAAAATGGTTGTGAAATCCTATTTACATAAATTGCCTAAGATATTTTCATACTTGTTTCATGAAAATATGTGGAAGTGTGTATGAGACAGTACATAATGATTCAATATTTTTTCATAATAGCCATTTTTGAAAGGCTATAAAAATCTATTTGAAGTTACAGTAATAAGCAATATGTTGCATAGTTTCTAAACTGTAGAAACATTCCATTTTGTTAGTCACATTTATCGTCTTTTTAAAATACTGTTTAGCCCAATTTGTGTACTTAATTTGTATTTCCTTTTTATGGATTCAGTGAAAAATCTGGAGGATGCATAAATCAAGTTATTTTCAGTTTTGTGTAGTATGAAAATGTACATGGAGCAATGACAGGTACAAAGCATGTGTTATATAAACACAAAGAAAGAGGCCTCTCACGTTTTTTTAATTTAGGTTGAGAGAATTGAAATGATACGAGATAATGAACTAAAGTCTCAGAATGTGGAAGCAGGAGGCTTGTTGCTAATGTGCAGGTGCGTCACTGGAATTTCTGGAAACTCGATATGTTAATTTTATCTTACAATGTATCTCTTCAGTTCCTCCCCATCTTGCCCTTATTCCTGTCATCTTTTCCTTCCATTAGTACAATGGAAACTGGAACTCATATCCCCAACACCTTGTAGGCCATGGTTAGTATAATAGAGCAGATCTCTTTCCTGAGCTTGATATGGAGATACTAGATTTTGTTTTGTTGAGGTATAATTTGCGTACGATAAAATGCACACTTTTTAAGTGCACGGTATGGTAGGACTTGTATATTTACAATGTCCAACCACAGTATTTTCATCATTCATCACTCCCCTGTAAAAAACAAAAACCTGCACACTTTAGCAGTTATTCCATATTCCATCTCCAGCCACAAGGAAACATTAAGTTACCTTCTGTCTGCATGAATGTGGCTCTTTGGGGCATATCATATAAATTAAGTCATATAACGTGGCCTTATTTCTCTCTTCTTTCAGTTAGTTTACTGTCTACAAGGGTCATCCATATTGTAACATTTATTAGTGCCTCATAACTTTTTATTGCTGAGTAAGTAATATCCACAGTTTGATTATCCAGTTGTCACTCATTGGAGGGGTTCTTTACACATTTTGGCTGTTAAGAAAAATGCTTCTATGGACATCTTTTACAAGGAGTCTTTGTGGGTATGTGTTTTCCCTTCTCTCAGGTATATTTGTATAAGAGTAAGTTCTGATTGTGATATTGTGATTTATGACATATAGATTTGGTCATTCAGATGAGTAATGCGTTACTTCCACTCACACTCTATTTGGCGAAACTGTTCTCAAGGTCTTGCCTAGTTGCACAGTGGCTGAGAAATTAGGGGAACGCATAGCTCTTGATGTGGAGCAGTTAAGAGTGAAGAAAGTCATTATGTTGGTGTAATTACCAGGCAACTATATGTGGAAATTAAAATGAATAAAAGTTAAAAATATAATTGATAAGTATAAGGTAAGAATTATTTCATGTCTTTCAGAACAAACATAACTTTAAAATAACATTTTAAGTTCATCCTCAATTGAGTATGTTTGCCATTTCCAGGGAAATCCTGTTGACATCTCTGCTGCTTCATGGGAAATATTTATTGTAGATTTCCCAATTCTGAACATCACTGAGTTACGATATAACAGTTATATTTCCATTAAGTTATAGTCCAATATGAAAATACATTTAGAAATGACATTAAACTATTTCCCAAGTACAAGCCTTTCGTATGTCTCTCACTGTCAGGGAGGATGGCATGAATGAATAACATCTCAAAATGGATTTTTAAATTTCTTACCCTGATACTAGAATCAGAATATCTGTATTAAAACTTGAAGAATTATTATTTTTTTAATTTATTTTATTTTTTAATTCATTGTGGGCTGCGTTGGGTCTTCGTTGTTGCGCGTGGGCTTTCTCTAGTGCAGAGCGGGGTCTACTCTTTGTTGTGGTTCGCGGGCTTCTCATTGCAGTGGCTTCTCTTGTTGCGGAGCACAGGCTCTAGGCGCTCGGGCTTCAGTAGTTGTGGCACACGGGCTCAGTAGTTGTGGCACACGGGCTCAGTAGTTGTGGTTCACAGGCTCTAGAGTGCAGACTCAGTAGTTGTGGTGCACGGGCTCAGTTGCTCCGTGGCATGTGGGATCTTCCCGGACCAGGGCTCAAACCTGTGTCCCCTGCATTGGCAAGCAGGTTCTTAACCACTGCGCCACCAGGGAAGTCCCTGAAGAATTATTTTAGTTTGTTTAGGTTGAGATGAAGCTGAAAGGAAATAAATCTTCCAATTTTAAAATAAAAAATAAACTTTCCAGGTACTTTCAGAATGAATGTATAATAAATTTGAAATTACATTATATTTACATATTATTGATATGTATATGATGAAGTGAACAAGTTTATCTCAAGTGTGGAATAGAATAAAAATTATATAAAAATGCAATTTGATGAATTAAATCATATTTTAAAGGCAAGACAAGAAAAACACCTGCTCAACATTAAAGATCAACTTTTATTCTTCTGGTGCTAACTACGTAACTCCTTAAAAGATAACATTCCTTTCTCAATCCTGTAAGGGGTCATGGTGACTCACCACCTGTGTTACACATGCAGACATCTTTAGTGAACTTTATGTACAATGTCAATCTACTATTTCCCTAAAAGATAACAACTGGTTCAAAAAATAGGCAGAAGATCAAAAGAGACATTTCTTCAAAGAAGACATACAAATGTCCAATCAGCACAGGAAAAGATGCTCAATATCGCTAATCATTAGAGAAATGCAAATCAAAACTACAAAGAGGTATCACCTCACACTTGTCAGAATGGCCATCATCAAAAAGTCTACATATAATAAATGAGGGAGAGGGTGTGGAGAAAATGGAACCCTCCTACAGTGTTAGTGGGAATATAAGTTGCAGCAGCCACTATGGAGAGAACAGTATGGAAGTTACTTAAAAAACTCAAAATAGGGCTTCCCTGGTGGCGCAGTGGTTGAGAGTCCGCCTGCCGGTGCAGGGGACACGGGTTCGTGTGCCCTGGTCCAGGAGGATCCCACATGCCGCGGAGCGGCTGGGCCCGTGAGCCATGGCCGCTGAGCCTGCGCGTCCGGAGGCTGTGCTCCGCAACGGGAGAGGCCACAACAGTGAGAGGCCCGCGTACAGCAAAAAAAAAAAAAAAAAAAAAAAAAAAAACCTCAAAATAGAGTTACCATATGATCCTGCAATTCTGCTCCTGGGCACATAGCTGAAGAAAACTCTAATTCAAAAAGATACATGCACCCTAATGTTCATAGCAGCACTATTTACATGGAAGCAACCTGACTGTCCATCGACAGATGAATAGATTAAGAAACTGTGGTATGTATACACAATGGTATATTACTCGGCCATAAAAAAGAATGAAATAGTGCCATTTGCAGCAACATGGATAGACCTAGAGATTATCATGTTAAGTGAAGTAAGACAGAAAGACAAATATATGCTATCACTTACATGTGGAATCTAAAAAAGTTGATATAAATGAACTTATTTACAAAACAAACTCACAGACATAGAAAAACTTATGGTTACCACAGGGGAAAGGGGGAGTGGGGGGAATAAATTAGAGGAGTGTGGGATTAATATATACACACTACTATATGTAATATAAACAACAAGGACCTACTGCATAGCACAGGGAAGTATATTCAGTATCTTGTAATAACCTATAATGAAAAAGAATCTGAAAAAGTATATATTATATATATATACTTTAGGATATATATAATATATAAATATTATAATATGTTATATGTGTGTGTATAACTGAATCACTTTGCTGTACACCTGAAACTAACAACATTGTAAATTAACTATACTTCAATTTTTTTAAATGTTTTAAAAAAAGAGATAACAATTGGTGCAGAACAGACTGGGTCTGACAACCTTGGGAGATAATGGGTCGCACCTAGTGGAAGTTCGTAACTTAAATACTTAACTTAGGACCTTATTAATGATAATAACTATACTACTTGTATTCTGCCTATTTTACAAGATTATTGTTTCTTGCATTACCAAATGTGTGACCGAGCCTCCAATAAAAATAATAGTGACCATGTGACTTGAAACAGTTGACCAAATATAGTCCTATAAGATCAATGATTGTAATAGTGTAACTCTAGATATGGGAAGAAGCAACAAGAGGGAACCCGGGCCATAACAGACTAGTAAGATAGGCGGTCCAGAGGCTTTTGTCTACTGTTAAGAGGGCTTAGTCCAGTTACAGCACATCGAGTAGCCCATCCACAAAATCTGACCTGACCTGGGAGTGAGCATTCTTAGCACTGTGGGACAAATTGGTCACGAAATGCCTCCCAAAACTTGGTTGAACTTAAGACCGAAAGGGAAGGGGTTTTTAAAATAGAGAATGTTGCTCACCATCCAGTTCTACAAGAAACAAGACGTTAGCCACCGCAGTCACTGAACTACAGCCACCCTGACAGGAATTCAGGGCGAAGATCAGGATGAGGCACTCTCTGCTCTGGGAAAACTGGCAGAACTGGCCCACAGCTAGATCTTTTTAGGAGACAATTTTATGAACCCAGTTTCTTGCATCTTTCCATAGTTAAAAAAGCACTAAAACCATTAACTAAGACAGCTGTTCTTCACCAACAGCAGTAACCTTCCAATACGCGTGCTTGTATTGCACTGTATCTCTTCCCCAAAATCACATATATACATACTGGCTTTCACCCTTACCTCTTCCGAACAGTCCTCAGAGCTCTCTGAGAGACTGTCTCCCGGGTTATGATCCTCAGATTGGCTTAAATAAAATATTCCATTTCTTCCTTAGATTGACTATTGACTTTTTTTTTGTCGACAAATTTATACAGTTCATAAAAAACTTTTGCTCTTTTTTAAAGCAAAGATTAGGGACCTAAATTGTCACTGCTTAGCCCTCCACTCCTCACATCCAGGTCTTGTCCCCATCAGAGTCTCTGGAACTGAACACAGTTGAATTTGGCCTCCTGGGTGAATGGAGACTAGAAACAAAATGCTGTTCACAGCGTTTTAGTATTAAAGAGCCCATTCTACCCAGGGAGAGTTTTGTATTTCATACTCTAGCTTGTAATCCCTACAGAGATAACTCCAGTTGCTGTTTATTTAAACTGCTTAAATTAATTCTAACTGCAGGAAATGTTCCTGGCTCCAAACACCACCCCACATCAATCCCTCACTGAGATCCCAGTTCTCTCAGTTCAGGACGGGCGTTCAGCCCTCTGGCAGAAATAGGTTCTGACTTAAACCGTTTTCAGCTTGTTAAAAAGAAAATACCTTAATTTCCAAACCAAGTGGCCCACCAAACTGTAAGCTTTTACTGTAAAACTATTAAAGACAATAACTTAAACTAAGCTGGAAGCAATGCTACCTCACACGACACAAAGACCCTCAAGCATGTCTAAACTTCGAAAAGCGCTTGGCTGGGAAAGAGACGCGCAGACCACGCTTCTAGCCGGCACGCGCCCCTCCCTCTCGCAGTCGCTGCGCAGGCCTGGGCCCCTCACGCCCCGCCCCTTGGTGGTGGTGCTCCGCTCAGGTCCCGCCCGTAGCCCGTATGTGCACGCGCAGGTTCTTTCAGACCGGGAAGCAAATAGTGCGGAGCGAAGGTCACACTGGGAGCCGTGAGTTAACATTGTTTTTCTAGCTTAAACCTGCGCCTCGCAGTCCCCTCTCCAGACAGACACTTAAAATGAGCAGTTTCGAGGCAGGGGGAACTACCCCTCCCTCCCCATCACCGGCCCCGCAGCCCGGCGTTGCCTGCACTGGACTCGGCTCCCTCCTCGCCCCGCCCTTCGCCGATGGCGCCCAGGCCCCGCCCCCGGAAGCCCCGCCGGAGACTCTGCGCGCGCAGCTTTTTATGGACCGGGAAGCGGATAGTGCGGACTGGAGGTTGCACTGCCCAGCGTGTTTCTCGTTTGTAGTGTAAATCTGTGCTGCGCGGTCCCGCTGACTCCACCCTCAGGGTCTTGGGAGTCACTACGGACCTTAACTCCCAGCAGCCGGCCCTCCGACCCAGTAAATCCAGACGTCGCTGTTACAGGTCGGGTATGTTTTCCTTTGGGTTTGAAATCGTTCTGAGGCGGGTCCCGGTGCCCTTGGCTTTTCTACCTTCGGTCCAGGTAGACATCTCTATTCGTGACATTTTCCTGCTTTAAACCCTTTACTACCTCCGCCTTCCCCTATAAAGTCCTCTTCCGCGAGGTGGATTCGCGCCCCGCAGCTTCGCCCTCTCGGCCCTTGGAGGGCAGCGCCGGCCGCCCCGCTCCCGGACAGGCCGCGTCCTCTCCCCGGTCCTGGGGTTTTGCAGAGCCCGCCCCTCTCCGGAGACCCCCTCCCTCCCTCCCCGCCCCTCTGTCCTCGCGTCTCCTCAGGCCGGTCCTTCTGCTCCCCAGACCTCCCCTTTCTAGTCACCCCGGAGGTGACCTGGGCCAGCCGTGTGACACCACCTCCATT